>NC_140997.1:39100389-40300389 GCF_052327205.1 Somniosus microcephalus
AGAGAGAGACTGGGGGGAGAAGAGAGAGACGGGGGGGGGAAGAGAGAGAGAGAGAGAGACTGCTGGATTTAGTTCGGGATTAGCCTGGAGAGAGAGAGGGGGGGAAGGAGCGCCTCAGGCCTGGCCCGATGGACCCCTGCGAAGGAAGGAAGGAAGAAGGCGAGCTCTCCCTCCCTCTCCCACCCCCTCACTCTTTTCCCTCCCTTTCCACTCTCTCTCTCCCTCCCCCTCTCTCTCCCTGCCCCTCTCACCCTGCCCCTGTCTCTCCCCTCTCTCGCTCCCCCTCCCTCCCCCTCTCTCGCTCCCCCTCCCTCCCCGCTCTCTCTCCCCTCTCCCCCTCCCTCCCCGCTCCTCTCCTCCCTCCCCTCCCTCCCCTCTCTCTCCCTCTCCCTCTCCCCCTCTCCCCTCTCCCTCTCCCCTCTCCCTCTCTCCCTCTCCCCCTCTCCCTCTCCTCCCCCCCTCCCCCTCTCCCTCTCTCCTCTCCTCTCCCTGCCTCTCTCCCTCCTCCCCCTCTCCCTCCCCCTGTCTCTCCCTGCTTGCCTCTCTGTCCTTTCCTCCCCTTTCCCTCCCTCCCCTCTCCCTCCCTAGCGCCTCAGGCCTGGACACTGAGCCGAGCCCCGGGACCGGGCCGAAGGGGGGAAAGGCCGAGTCCCCGGCCCGCGGCTGCCAACGGAGCTGAGCCCCGGGACCGGGCCGAGGGGGGGAAAGGCCGAGTCCCCGGCCCGCGGGCGCAAATGGAGCCGAGCCCTGGGACCAGGCCGAGGGGGGGAAAGGCCGGGTCCCCGGCCGCAAATGGAGCCGAGCCCCGGGACCAGGCCGAGGGGGGGAAAGGCGAGTCCCCGGCCGCAAATGGAGCCGAGCCCCGGGACCGGGCCGAGGGGGGGAAAGCCCGAGTTCCCGCCCTGCCAGCCTTTATCAAGATGGCGGCGATGGCTACGCTGGGCTCCGTCCCGCCCCGCCAGCCTTTACCAAGATGGCGGCGATCGCGGGCCGCGGGTTTGGAATCGGGCCCAGCGGGACGGGCGGTGCCTAGCTCGGGCGTGGCTGACGAGGAGAGGCCGAGGCTTCGAGGCCTGAGAAAAAGAGCTTACCTACAGGGTTCAGCTGGGTATCCCGTTATCTTAAAATGCCTCATAAAACGTTAAACGCGAACTTAGTGTATCATGCACTCCTTTGCAATGATTTTTTTTTCTTTTAAAACCAACTTTTTTTTTGCTGCAAATCTATATTTCATATCATTTAATCCCCATCTGCATCATTTCTGGCATTGCCTCCAGTGGTTAATGTGTCAATACTAATGAATCAACAATTTCCTCACCTCCATTACCATTTTTTGAGCTTGAGGCCCGGCAGGTGTTTAATGGCTGCCACTCACCTCAGCTCAGCTCCCGCTCGGCAGTTTGAACGATTAGGCCCCGCCCACAAACGCCATGAAACGCCCCCGAATTGGTCAACCATCACGTCACTCAACGCTAATGAGCGGTAGGATTGGTCAACCGCTAATGAGCGGATTTTTGAGGAATTTTGAACATTTTTTGTATACTGTCCGAACAATCTTTGTCTGACCAAAAAGTAAATACGGCCTATGACACTCCCCTGATCATCAGCTTTCTTTTGATATAACATATGCGTAGGTACGCTCTATAACTTTTGAGTGTATAGCGGACACACAGACAGACAGACAAACCAACCGCACATAAGCGTCCAAAACTTGGGGTCGTAAATATAAGATAGGCACTAATAAATCCAATAAAGAATTCAAGAGAAACTTCTTTACACAGAGTGGTGAGAATGTGGAACTCGCTACCACAGGGAGTAGTTGAGGTGAATAGCACAGATGCATTTAAGGGGAAACTAGATAAGTACATGAGGGAGAAAAGAATAGAAGGATATGTCCATGTGGTGAGATGAAGTAAGGTGGGTGGACGCTCGTGTGGGACATAAACACTGGCATAGACCAGTTGGGCCGAATGTGCTCTAAATTCTGAGTTTTAGGAAATCTGTGACTTGCTGTCTGGTACCCAGTACAATTTCTCAAGTCTTCCAATCGCCTGGGTCAGAATGTGAGAGTTCTGTCCTTGTTATAGTTCCCTCCAGCTGCACCAAATCCCACGGCACTATTTTAAGAAGAGCAGGGGAGTTCTCCCCGGTGTCCTGGCCAATATTTATCCCTCAATCAACATCACTAAAAAAACAGATTATCTGGGCATTATCACATTGCTGTTTGTGGGAGCTTGCTGTGCGCAAATTGGCTGCCGCGTTTCCCACATTACAACAGTGACTACACTTCAAAAAGTACTTCACTGGCTGTAAAGCGCTTTGGGACATCCTGAAGTCGTGAAAAGCACTATATAAATGCAAGTCTTTCTTTTTTCATTGTTCAGCCACCCTAACTTAAAAAGCAAATAAAATCTAACATATATAAAGTGTGGACTCGGTATTTTAAACATTGAATGTGAGTATAGAAGTTACATTGCTATGCTTTTGTGTCAAATGTCTTTGTCTGTTCAGGAGATCCCATGGTTTTGGGCGGGGTGAGAGTTTATATGTTGTGATGCCCGAGGTATCACAATTGTGTGGGACGGGCTGGCTGGACCAGAGGGTTTTTTCTTGTCGGTCATTGTTCGTATGCTCATTCATATTTAACTGAGACTTGAACCAATTTAAAGAAAATAGATTAAAACCTCTGATAAGTAGCAAACAGAAAGCTTTAAACATTTGTATGATACCGTTGCTCAGCGTAGTTTCCATAGGAGACATTTAGGGGCGATTTTAACCCTACTCACGCAGCAGAAACCTGGTGGGTGGGAGCTATAATCGCCCCGGCCCTTACCTGTTCAAAAGCCACCATGATTGCAACATCTGCAATTTTAACCTGCTCTACTGAGCAGGCAGCAAGGACACACGCCTGGGGCCAACAGGGTCCTTCTTTGGCCTGATAGCCTCATTGAGACCTGACTGTAATTTTACCTCAGGCCTGAGCGGGGAATCCACCTGGAGTTAAAATCGGGGACTTATAATAATAGAATCTTACAGCACAGAAGGAGGCCATTCAGCCCATTGTGCCTGTGCCTGTGCTGGCTCTTTGAAAGAGCTATCCAATTAGTCCCACTCCCCTATTTAGTTGTCAGAATTTTTGCTATTAGCTTTATGTTAATGTTTACTAATTCAATATATAACATTTGTATGTTGCCACAATTTCCGTGCTTGGTTTCATTTTTTAATTAAACCAGTCAGCCTGACAAAACATTTTTTTTGTATGGCTTAGAAGTTAATCATAAGTGGTGTGAAAGCTTCATTTTATAAACTATTTCCCTTCTCTTTACAGCTCTCTTGCTGCTGTATGACGTCACTAACAAAACGTCATTTGACAACATTCAGGTAGGTGGGGCTTTACATCTAGTGAGGGGAACAAACAGGTTAGTGCATAGCCTCGTGGCTATTAGGGTAAGGTACGAACAGCACCCAGTGAATGATATTATGGGGTACTCTGGTTAATTGTGACTCCTATGGAGTGGATGGCGCTATTTGATAGGAATTGTCTTCATAGAAACCTGTTTTACGGTTGTCACTGTACGGGGGCAATTTATTGCTCAGGATATAACCAACGTCCAGCTTGCTAAAGGAGAAAAAAAATTAACAATTCCTGTTGCAAGAACAAAGGTAAAATGAACGGTCAGTTTGTTTAATTAACAGTGCAGACTCAGTATTTTAAGCATTGAAGAATGTGAGCATGGAATTTATGTTGAGAAATATTATTGTACAATACTTGTGTATCAAATTCTTTTTCTAACTTAACTGAAGATTAAATCCATTCAAAATAAATGGATTCACTCTGCCGCTAAATAGCGGACGGGGTAGCTTTAAACTTTTAAGAGTAACGCGCTGTGCTACTATCAAGACAAGTTATTTCCAAGTTAATGAATAGGAAAAGCTTGCTTGACTGGAGGTGTGATATTGGGAGAGATTTGAGAGCTGGTTGCTCAGTTTGTTTGGTACTAATCATTCTATTCAGTGTTGTGATAAAGGGAACGTTACAGGAGACTGCATTCACACTTGACGTGAGATCGTGCAATTTCTTAACATTTGGTTATCTAGATGTGAAGTTAAAAGTATAATTTTTAAGGAGCTTTACTTTAGACTGACAGGGACAAGCAGTGAATTTTGGACAGTTGGCAGGCAGGTGTCAGCACAATGGCCGGAATTTTTCCCTTAGAAAACGGGTGGGTTTGGAGCGTGGGGGCGGTTAAAGTGTTAAAAATGGATTTCCCGACCTGATCCCACCTCCAGTTTTAACGGGGGCGGGCGACCAACCCGCTCCCAGGGGGTGGAATGTCAATTTAAATATTATAATGAGGCTGGCAGCCTCTTTTTTTTAAACCTCCATTTTGAATTTAACTGCCTGTGGACGGGGTTCACACAATTCGTGAAACCCGGCAGTTAAACCGAGGCGGGGACTGCAGCATCCAGGAGGTAAGTGGCTTTATACCTACCTCCTGGATCTGGGGACCCTGCCTATCCCACACCCTGCGATCGGAGAATCCCTCACGAGGCCTCCGATCGCCTTCCCAGGTCTCCCCACCCCCAGACCTCCGATCCCCACCATGATGCCTCCGCCCCGCACTGATGATGCTGAGGCTGGCCACAATCCTCCGGTGGCTGACCCCAATCCTCACTCTCTCTCCGCCAAACCAACCCCTCCCCGACCCCCCAGCCCAACCCGCTGCCGATCCTCCAACCGCACCCCCTGATGGTCCACGACCCTCATTTCCCCCCCAGCGATTGATGATCCTCCCCTGCCGATCCCTGACCGATCCCCGACATCCCCACCCCCCCAACCCCTCCGCTCCCTCTCTGCATCTGCAGGCCTACCCGGCCGCAGCCAGCCAGCCTCTCAATCTGGCTGGCTGCGGGTGGGAATCTGAGGCCTCAGATGCAAATCAGGTCCTGCCAACTAAGTTGGCAGGGCCTGCGGGAAACCCGGCCTCCCGGGTTTCCCGCCTACCTGGAAAAAATTCCAGCCAATAACACTGGGTACTACATATCAGTTTTCCTATCAGGATAAGGTTGGGGCATTAAATGGTGCACTGAAAGGGTTTGTAATTCATATTTATCTATCAGCCACCTTCGCAAACCCAAAATTTTCTGAGCAAAGTTTCAGTGCGAGGGTTGTTCCTGTTTAACATTGTCAGTTAAGCTGTGGCAGTGAGAGATTTTTTCTGCCCTGTGAAGTGATAAGTCATCAAAATGGAAAAACAGAGCTGATGGTACACATATATGTGACTGGTCCCTTAATAGTTATCGAGTGCAGTGTGGACTTCTAGAATCAACTCAGAGATTCAGTGGCTCAATCACCGCAATGTAATAAAACCGCTCTGGTGGGAGTTAACAGTTTTTCCTCTCGTGCAAAAGGAGCCGTTTACTTATCTATTGCCCGTGGTGTTCTTGACATTTTTTGCAAGCCCATTTTTTCCTTGAGGCCCTGCGAATTAAGCAAGAACACGATGATTGCATTGAATTGTATACATGGATTTATTTGGGAGGTTTTGCTGCAAATCAGCAAGTTCCCCCTCGGGTGGGGATGGCGGCGGGGGGCTCCATGGTTAAAATGGATTCTGTGTGAATGTTTTTTTTAATCGTTCCAGGGATGTGGGTGTCGCTGGCAAGGCCAGCATTTATTGCCCATCCCTAATTGACTTGGGAAGGTGGTGGTGAGCCGCCTTCCTGAACCGCTGCAGTCCGTGTGGTGATGGTACTCTCACAGTGCTGTTAGGGAGGGAGTTCCAGGATTTTGACCCAGCGACGATGAAGGATCGACGATATATTTCCAAGTCAGGATGGTGTGTGACTTGGAGGGGAATTTGCAGGTGGTGATGTTCTCATATGCCTGCTGCCCTTGTCCTTCTAGGTGGTAGAGGTCGCGGGTTTGGGAGGTGCTGTCGAAGAAGCCTTAGTGAGTTGCTGCAGTGCATCTTGTAGATGGTAAACACTGCAGCCACGGTACGCCGGTTGTGGAGGGAGTGAATGTTTAAGATGGTGGATGGGGTGTCAATCAAGCGGGCTTCTTTGTCCTGGATGGTGTCGAGCTTCTTGAGTGTTGTTGGAGCTGCACTCATCCAGGCAAGTGGAGAGTATTCCATCACACTTCTTACTTGTGCCTTGTTGATGGTGGGAAGGCTTTGGGGAGTCAGGAGGTGAGACACATGCCGCAGAATACCCAGCCTCTGATCTGCTCTTGTAGCCACAGTATTTATGTGGCTGGTCCAGTTAAGTTTCTGGTCAATGGTGACACCCAGGATGTTGATGGTGGGGGATTCGGTGATGGTAATGCCGTTGAATGTCAAGGAGCGGTGGTTAGACTCTCTCTTGTTGGAGGTGGTTATTGTCTGGCATTTGTGTGGCACGAATGTTACTTGCCACTTACCAGCCAAAACCTGAATGTCAGCCAGGTCTTGCTGCATTCGGGCATGGACTGCTTCATTATCTGAGAAGTCGCAAATGGAACTGAACACTGTGCAATCATCAGCGAATATCCCCACTTCTGACCTTATGTTGGAGGGAAGGTCATTGATGAAGCAGCTGAAGATGGTTGGGCCTAGGACACTGCTCTGAGGAACTCCTGCAGCGATGTCCTGGGGCTGAGATGATTGACCTCCAACAACCACAGCCATCTTCCTTTGTGCTAGGTATGACTCCAGCCAGTGGAGCGTTTTCCCCCCGATTTCCATTGACTTCAATTTTACTAGGGCTACTTGGTGCTACACTCGGTCAAATGCTGCCTTGATGTCAAGGGCAGTCACTCTCACCTCACCTCTGGAATTCAGCTCTTTTGTCCATGTTTGGACCAAGGCTGTAATGAGGTCTGGAGCCGAGTGGTCCTGGCGGAATCAAACTGAGCATCAGTGAGCAGGTTATTGGTGAGTAAGTGCCGCTAGATAGCACTGTCGACGACATCTTCCATTAGTTTGCTGATGATTGAGAGTAGACTGATGGGGCGGTAATTGGCCGGATTGGATTTGTCCTGCATTTGTGGACAGGATTTACCTGGGCAATTTTCCACATTGTCGGATAGATACCAGTGTTGTAGCTGTACTGGAACAGCTTGGCTAGAGGCGCGGCTAGTTCAGGGCCCATAGTCTTTGCTTTGCACAGCGTGAGATGTGCTATTTCACACTTGTGGAAGAATTCACTGCCGCCCAGCTGAGTTATCTTTGACGCCTTGCATTTAACACCTTAATGTGATTCAGTCGATGATTGCAAAAGTTAGAAGCCAGTGTTGTATAATGCCAAACTCGTACTATTTTAAAGGGGATGTTGTGACCAGCTTCCCCATACAATGAGGAATAGCATACTGTGAAAGTGTAGCTATAAGTTTACTATGTTACCTCCTCCAGCCCTACAACCCTCCGAGCACTCTACGCTCCTCCAACTCTGGCCTCTTGTCCATCTCCCCCTTTCCCTCACACCACCATCAGCGGCCGTGCCGTCAGCTGCCTAGGTCCTAAGCTCTGGAATTTCCTCCCCACCCCCTCTCTCCTTTATCTTTCATCATCCTTTGCAAATTTTCTGAGCAGTGTTGCAGAGCGAGGATTAAATTTGGTCAGTCGCCTCAGCGGTATGGTTTAACACTGTCATTTAACCTGATCCATTCTTCCTCTCCACCTCCATCCCATTCACACAGACACTCTCTTCCCCCTCTTACTTGATTGCTCAGATCCATTCTTCTTCACCACCTGTGCCCCATTCACGGAGATACTCTCCCTCCAATCCCTACTGTTAAGGCACTCTCTTCATCTCCAACCCCCTCCCTCACCCCGTTCATACACATTCTCTCCTCCACTGACACTGACCCACTCCCCTTATTCACAGTGGCGCAGGATCTCCTGGTCTTGTGACAGTCCCTGACACAGTGGGCAGTATAGAGCAAAACTGGAGTAGCAACAGGAGGAAGGAGTCACAGAGTGGGGCGGAGGCAGGAGTCCAAGAGCAGTGCTGATCTTCAGCCGCAAACGTGCAGTGCCTGTAAAATGCTGACTCTCCACCTCTAATATGGACAGTTTTCGTGCATGAGGAGGATTTATAATTGTGTGGGACTGTGCAGGTGCAAGTTAATGGGTCAAATGCCAAGTACAATCATGGTACATGGCTGACAATGAATTCAATGTCATTAGTAAGGAGTAGGGATTTAGTAATGAGACAGCGATCTCATTCCTCAATCGTGACATGACTGAAGCAAAGCCCTCACATAATTGATTGATTGATTGAAATGTTCTAGCTTTAAAGCATAACATATGGGAACATGAGAGATTTGAGAGATGCCAGCCAATGTCCAGATGTCTCCCATTGTCACATGTTAGATTGTGCAAGAAGTTCAACTGCATACAGTTCTGCTTTGAGGTTGTAACGGGAGACTGATTCATTGGTATTGCCAGTTTTTTAGAGCTCCTCGCTCTTGTGGAACAGCATCATCGTAGCTTGAGACTTTCTGTGATGTTTGTGAGTTACGAGCTCCTTCTATTCATAACTCATAATCACTGCTGAAATATATCTGTGCACTGCAGGACGCAGCCTTACAAGGCTAATTAAACATGGCATCAACCCGAGTCACATCATTGCCAAGGCAGCAAGGTAATGATGTTGCATATTTGCAACGAAGGACATGGTACAAGAGATCAGAGCTCACTTCTGGCGTCTTGCTGTTGGGTCAGGGTGGGGTTAAGTGTTGTCTGGAGGGCAGAAGGCTGGGTGGAATAGTAGAGATGGGAAGATGGGTGAATATGCTGGAGTACTGTTGGATGAGACATTAAACCGAGGCCCCGTCTGCCCTCTCAGGTGAATGGAAAAGATCCTACGGCACTATTCTGATGAAGAGTAGGGGAGTTCTCCTGGGCCAATATTTATTCCTCAACCAACGTCACTAAAACGGATTATCTGGTCATTATCACATTGCTGTTTGTGTTAAATACAATTCTGTTTGCTTTTCTTTTGTCTTTAAATCACCTCCCCTCTGTTTGCTGCTCGTTGCTGGGCTCCTGCAATGGTTTGTGCCTCTTTTCTATTCCCTCTCCTCCTTAATATCACAAATGTTACGTATGCTTTAAAGCCAGAGATCTGTGGAAAACAACAAGCAAAGCTCAACAACGAGAGAGGAAAATCGGTGCATTTTTGTGCAACCTCGGGGCTAATTTTATTCATTTTTCCCAGAGTAACTAGTAATTTGTGTGACAGTCAATTCTTGTCTGCCTTTGATGAAACACTTCAAGGTCTTAAGAATTGCCAGGAAGTGCAAGATGACAGATCAGAGTCTGCAGCCATCTCTGCAATCAGGCTGCTTCATCATTGGCCAGAACCTTAAAAATGAAAACACAGTATAAATACATCAACACTCAAACTAAACCCATCTCATGCAAAGTGCGGACTGGATTCTCAGAGAACACAGTGCTGGTCTGTAGCATCAGAGTCTTTTTTTAATAAAAGAATTTTAAAAACTAAGGGCGTGATCTTGCCAGCCTTGGGGAGGCGGGTTTGGAGGCGGAACTGTCGGAAAAATGTCAGAATCTGGGGGCGGGTGCCAATCCTGCCCCCAACCCGCCTCCGTGCCATCTTGCCAGGAGGCGGGTAGCCGACCCGTGCCGGGTCCCATCTCCTGGAGGCGGGAAGGGGATTACAGCCACTTAACTGCCTGTTAACAGGTAGTTAACAGGCAGAAAGAGGATTATCCCCATTTTACCCACACGAGTGTGGGCTTGCCGAAGGCTGCGAACTCCGCCAGGGTCAGCGAGGCGAGCAGTGGGTCGGAGGGGGTCGGAGGGGTGCAAAAATGCGCTGTGAAGGTAAGTGATGGGTGCAAGTGTGGAGAGGTAAGTATGTGAGGTGAGTGGAAAGTGATAGAAAATGTTTACTTACTTTGTTTCTTCCTGCAGGCTTCAAACGTTGGGGATGCGGAGAGTCTCGCACCTCACCGGCAGAGATGACAGATGGCTGCCGCATTCTCCGATGCAACAACCATCTAATTTCTGCTCACGAAAGAGGTTTGATGAGTCTTGAATACAAGAACTCATCAAACAACATAGAATGTCAGTGTTTTACAGCTTCATAAAGCTGTCAAACGATGACAAGATGAAACGTCAAACGTTGACGTTCTCTGTAACTGACTTCCCCTTAATTGGCCTGCTAATCCCGCTGGGCGGGCTTAACAAGGTCAATCAAGGCAAAATAGCATGGGTTGGCCAGAAGTCGATGGAGGCGGGATTAAAACCCGACAAGTGGGAGCCCCGCCTCCAAAAGCACCCCATTGGCAAAATCCAGCCCTAATTTTTTGATTGGAAAATTAAGAGAACACAGTCCTTACAATGTCTCCGTGAATATTAAAATTCTTAATGCATTTTATGTAGATAGACAGATAGAATCATCAGTCAATAATGATATTGGAGCGTCCATGTTTAGCTTTGATTCTGGTAAGTATATTCTGTTACCTTGCTGGGTTGACTTTTTCACTGTGCCACTCAAATGTCCCGATTTAACCATGACATTCCTACTTTATGGGTGATTTTTCTGGATGTACCTTTTCCAATTTCTTAACTCTTTTATATACTATAAGATCTCCGCAGAGATGCCTCCTTTCTAGGCCCAACAGCCTATATCTCTCCAGTCTTTTGTCATAACTCAGACCCCTGGCACTTGGCAGTAGACTTGTGGCTCTTCTCTGCACTCTGACTTTCTTTGTCTTTAGTGCTTGAATGTTTCCCTTGTTTCTTGGCAACCAGGACTGGGCACAGTACTGAAGGTGCCATCTGACCAGAACCCTGTAAAGTTTGATCACAATTCACTCTGACTTGCATCCTACTGCTTATATAGTTTCTCATGGTGTCAGCTGTGGCTGAGTGGTAGTACTTCTGCTTCTGAGTCAGAAGGTTGTTGGTTCAAGGCCCACTCCAGGACTTGAGCACATAATGTAGGCTGAAACTTCATTGCAGTACTGAGGGAGTGCTGCACTGTCGGAGGTGCCGTCTTTCGGATGAGACATTAAACTGAGGCCCTGTCAGCCCTCTCAGGTGGACATAAAGATCCCATGGCACTATTTGAAGAAGAAGAGCGGGAGAGTTCTCCCCGGTGTCCTGGGCAATATTTATCACTCAACCGACACCACTTACATAGAAACATAGGAGCAGGAGTAGGCCATTCGGCCCTTCGAGCCTGCTCCGCCATTCAACGAGATCATGGCTGATCATCCAAACCCTAGCACCCGGTCCCTACACCGACAGCCATCCCACACAAGCCCTATCCCCGTAACCCCACGTATTTAATCCCCCCTAACACTAAGGTCCACTTAAAACAGATGATCTGGTCATTATCACATTGCTATTTGTGGGACCTTGCTGTGCGTAAATTGGCTGGCGCATTTCCTACATTACAACAGTGACTGCACTTTATTGGCCTTAAAGTGCTTTAAGATGTCCTGAGGTCGTGAAAGGAGCTGTAGAAATGCAAGACTTTCTTTTTTTTCTTACTCACCACTGGGTCAGCACTAGACGCCCTGCACTGTCATCTAAGATATAAAAATGTAAAGCTTCATGACCGTGAGAAACCCACCTGTGGAGAAACATGTTGTTCTGAGTGAGTGGATTAAACTGAAGCACTCCTTGAAATGCCACTGAATGATGTGCTACATTCAATCACACTCAATCTCCAGTGACTGTTGTCTTTAGGTTACAATTCAAGGGCATCCCCAATTCAATCTGCTGCAGGATTCTGACAAGTAGATAAAGCATTTCTGTTAGATTACGTCCAACCAATGTGAACACAGGTGTGTGCTTCACCTTGTAGTGGTCTCCCTTTTGCTCATCTATAGCTAGGAAGCAAATAAAGGAGTGCAACCAATGTCCTTGTTATGCTGCCTTGATATTTTCATCAAGCAGGCACCAAATATGCAGTCTAGGATCTCTTTTATGCCATCCTGATGTTGACTATGGCAGAATAATCTAGATCCATCCCAAGTGGTGTGCTTGCAAGGTTTTTCAATGTATTAGCACAATGTAACTGCAGTCAGCATATAATAGACAGAACTCAAAGACTGTCATCTTCAACTCATAAACTGTCACCTTCAACTCATAGACTGGTAGCTACAACTCAAACTGGTAGCTACAACTCTTAGACTGGTGTCTGGGGTACGGTAGTGTAATGGTTATGTTACTGGACGAGTAATTCAGAGGCTGGACAAATAATCCAGAGAATGTGCGTTCAAATCGCATCAGGTTTCCAGCAGGCAGGGGCAGTTAAACTCGTGGCTAAGGAGTTTGATAGCAGCCTTGAGTGTGGAAAAAAAACTGGAATTGTGCTGTAACTCTCGTTAAGCTGAATATGAAAATGCTTTGACACTTTCCCATCATATTTCTGTTGGATTGTTTTCGAATCTTTGAAATTTGCAGTTCAAAGCCAGTAAGTAGCACTGCCAGCCTTTGAAGCAATAATTAATGAAGATAGAATTTGCATTTGCTGTATCTCATCCTCAGGCCATCTCAAAGAGCTTCTTTAATTACTTTAGAATTGCAGGCACTGTTGTCAGGTAGGCAAAGGCAACGGCCATTTGTGGCATAGCAAGTTCCCACAAACAGTAAATCAGATGAATATTCACCTGTTTTGGTGGTATGGGTTGAAGGAGGAACATTGGCCAAGAACCCTCGGCTCTCATTTGAATAATGCCATGGGATCTTTTAAGTTCAGCCGTGGCTCAGTGAGTAGGTAGCACTCTCTTGCCTCTGAGTCAGAATGGTTGTTGGGTCAAATCCCACTCCAGAGACTTGAGCACAAAATCTAGGCTGACACTGCTGTATCAGAGGTGCCATCTTTTGGATGAGACGTTAAACTGAGGCCCTGTCTGCCCTTCCAGATGGACGTGAAAGACCCCATGGCACTATTTCGAAGAAGAGGAGGGAGTTCTGCCCAGTGTCCTGACCAATATTTATCCCTCAAGTAACAGATTATCTGGTCATTACCTCATTGCTGTCTGTGGGAGCTTGCTGTGCACAGATTGGCTGCCTCGTTTGCTACATTACAACAGTGACTACACTTGAAAAGTACTTTAGCAAAATACTGCAGATGCTGGAAATCCGAAATAACAACAGAAAATGCTGGAAAAACTCAGCAGGCCAGGCAACATCCGTGGAGAGAGAAATAAAGTCAACGTTTCAGGTCGAAACCCTTCGTCAGGACTGAAAAAACACAGGAAATGAAACAGATTAAAAGGCCAGCTTGGGGGCTGGGAAATGGGGTGAAAGAACAAAAGAGAAGTCTTTTGTCTCTCCACTAGTCCTATCACCATCTCGTCTCGTTTTGAATACCTCTTAATGTCTCTTCACTTCTCTTTTGTTCTTTCATCCCCATTTCCCAGCCCCCAAACTGGCCTTATAATCTGTTTCATTTCCTGTGTTTTCTCTCAGTCCTGATGAAGGGTTTCGACCTGAAACTTTGACTCTATTTCTCTCTCCACGGATGTTGCCTGGCCTGCTGAGTTTTTCCAGCATTTTCTGTTGTTATTTCTTGGAAAAGTACTTCATCGGCTGTGAGATGCTTTGGGACGTTGTGACATTGTAAAAGGTGCCATAGAAATGCAAGTCATTGTTTTACTTGAATAGGCAGATAAGGATTTGGTTCAATGCCTTATCCAAATGACACTCTGAAGAAGAACGCCCCGACCTCAGTCATTGTGCTCTCTTGTCCTATTATCACCATTTAATTTGAAGTACCGTTCCAGATTTATCTCTTCAATACCCACTGTCGCCAGTCACCTGATACTAGTTTTCTAGGTTGAAATGTATGATCTCTAGACGGGGGACTGCTTAGATAATCTGCGAGTGATGACTTGCCCGTGAATCTTCCTATTTCCAACACCCTGCAACTGAAACAAAATAATTTGACTCTATTTTGCAGCTCACAAAAACGGACCATTTGCGATGATTCAGTCGACGTACTGTCGGGTATTAAAGATTGAGAAGGAGCTCACTTTATCATGGTGGTTTTGTTTGAATTCATGCTCAGGATGTGGGCACGACGGCGAAGGCTGGCATTTATTGCCCACCCCTAGTTGCCCTGATACAACTGAGTGGCTTGCTAAACCACTTCGGGAAGGCAATTGAGAGTCAACTACGTTGGTGTGGGACTGGAGGCACATAGACCAGACTGGGTAAGGATGACTGGTTTCCTTCCCTGAAGGACATTAGGGGGTTCCCGCTGCACTGATGGTGGAGCAGACCCAGAGCTTGCTTTCTTTCTCTCCTTTCTTTCATTCCTCTCTTTCTTCCGCAGCTGTATTATCATTTTTACAGTGTGACAACCCCCCCCCGCAACAAACGCCATGACTGTGCCATTAATTACCTCAATACAATATGTTTCCCTCTATCATAGAACGCTGAACTAAGCTAGTGTAAGAGCTGTTTGCATATCCTTCTATGTGGCAGGAAATGCCCTTTAGAAATTGCCCTTGACGTTGCATAATAAATGAACCGTCTGTTAAACAAGAATAAATTGTAACAATATCCACCCAGGGAATTGTCAGGAAGTCTCAGAGGGCAGGGCTCTTTGGAATGGATCATCCGTTAGTGAGTGGATTGTGCAGCAAGGTCTTCATCAGTGTGTCGAGAGTAAGGGCAGTGAGCTGCAGTTAGTTGAATTAATGGTCGGTAGCAATTTATGTCACATTCCTAAATGACTTTGAAAAGTGTACATTCTTTTATGAGCTATTTTTGTGAATTTTGTGTTGATTAGGGTAGAGATGCTGGAGAACTATTTCAGCACTCTCAGTTCAGGTATAACATGGTTAGAGCCACCATTTCACGTACTCGGGGGCGATTTCTTAGCCCTGGGGAGGCGGGTATGGAGGCAGGACTGCCGGGAAAATGGTAGAATCTGGGAGCGGGTACCTATTCTGCCCCCAACCCGCCTCCGTGCCATCTTCCCAGGAGGCGGGTACCTGACCCACGCCGGGTCCCATCTCCTCGAGGCGGGAAGGGGATTAGTGCCAATTAACTGCCTGTTAACAGGTAGTTAACAGGCAGTTTTTTGGCTAATCCCTATTTTGAGCCCTAAAGTGTGGGCTTCCCGACGGCTCCGAACCTCACCAGGGTCAGCGAGACGAGCCGTGGGTATGCGGGGGTCGGAGGGGCCGAAATGTCCGGTGTGCAGGTGAGTGATCAGTGCAAGTGTGGAGAGGTAAGTGTGTGAGGTGAGTGTAGAGTGTTTTACTAAGATTACTTACCTTTGCTTCTTCCTCCAGGCTTCACCCCTTTAGGCTGCGGAGCTGCCTCGTCTCACCGGCAGAGTTGACAGAATAGCTGCTGCATTCTCCAATGCAACAGCCATCTGATTTCTGCTGAGGAAAGAGGTTTGGTGAGTCTTGAGTACAAGGGCTCACCAAAGAACAGAGATTGTCAGTGTTTTGACAGCTTCTCAAAGCTGTCAAACGATGACAATTCTTGACAGATGAAACGTCACTCGCTGACGTCACCAGTAACCGGCTTTCCCTTTATTGGCCTGCTAAGCCCGCTGGGTGGGCTTAACAAGGTCAATCAAGAGAAAATAGCGTGGGTTGGCCGGACGTCGATGGAGGTGGGACTAAAACCCAACAAACAGCAGTCCCGCCTCCATCACGTTCCCATTGATAAAATCACCCCCTCACAGTTCAGGTACAACATGGTTAGATTCACAGTAAAACCCCCTATACTTTGTAGCCCTACTGCAACAGTGTGACATTTTTCCATTTCTCACATCCAGCCAACCTGTAGTCTTTCTGAGTGCCAAACTAGGGTCGTTTCATGCTGTGATCTGATGCCCAGCAGGAGCTGGATTGAAACAACCCAAGTTCATTTGATATTGTCACGGTGAGCAGTTGAAGGAGATTTTGATGCTGATACAGTGGTCTGGATTTGTACTCGAGTGCCAGAGGTGTAAGGCCAGTATTTAATTCACTGTATCACTCAGTCCACCATTCAGGGCTAAATTCGCAACAGACTGGAAGCTTATTATCATTTTCCTGATGCTCATCCACTAGTTACCTAATCAATTGAGTTAAGTTTCACAACTTTCTGTTGTGGGATTTGAACTGACGACCTCTGGGTTGTTAATCCAGTACCTCATAACCAGTAGGTGAGGTATCAGCACTGTATCCCAACATGATTCAGGAGAGTGAAGAAAGTGGGGCGGTTGGGGGCGGGGGGAGGGGAGCTGAATATCAATTTTCAGAAAAAAATTTGCCAAAAATAATCATAAGTATGATGGAAAATATCATTGCATTTATGCTTTAGAACAGGGTTGGAATTGGAGCCACTTCAAAACTAGATTGAGCTGACCTGCAGCAGGCTAGAACTTCATTTTGAGCACAGACCTAGACATATTAACATTGAAAAAAAGGCCAAGAAAAGACATCAAACCCAGTCCATCCAGACAGCAGTGAAACTGTGTACACCATTCAGCCGTGCAATCTCTTGGGAAAGCCTAGTGACAATTCACGAAAATCTTTGGGAAATTCCTCCCTCCTGCCCGACTTCCCTAAGGCAACTAAGCTCCAGGAAAGGGTATGGCCCATAACTCTTCAAATCATAACTAACAGTTTACTTTGTACAAGTGGAGATGTCCTCTGCTCTTAGGAACTGGTCATGTTCCCTTTCCAGCGAAGCTCACTGACCTTCTGAGTGTGTTTATTTTACAGTTTCCAGCATCTGCTGTTCTTTTTTGCTTTTTGAGTACTCCCCTGCATTCCCTTTCTGAACCTGCCCAAAAGATGCCTTTATAGCTATTTTTGTTTGAAAAATCTGACTGACTTTGCCTTTTTTTCTGGACCTGACTGACTGTCCACGTCTCTGTTTTTACCATCCTGTATTCACAGCCAGAAGGGAAGGAAGGCCTGCTAGAGCATCTCTGCCAAGGGGCTGGTACCAGACACTGCCCAACACAATGGGTGTGTGATGTTTACCGATTACTGAGACAGTCTAACAAATTGCTCTTCTTCACAGTCTTTCTGGAAACCACATCAAAGCTGAGATCATTATCATTTTAACCACCTTTCATCTCTGTGCCTTTTCAATGTGTGTGAATGCACTTTGCCTTAAATATAACAATTTTTTTCAAATCCTTTCTGTGGAAAATAACAACAAAAAATCCTGAGATGTGACATTGATAACAAATTTTGTAATGACGGGTGTGAATTATTTGTAGGGCATTTTATAAGCAGTGCTGCTAGTCAGCCTTACTAGATGAGGAAGTACTAGAAGTGAAAGAAGAGAATAGTTTGTTTGAGCCATCATTGATGAGCTGTTAGGAGCCTTTCTTTAAAATGATTCTATTAATATGAAGCATGTTATATGGATTCATTCATACGTGAAATTTAATTTGGCATATAATGATGCAATTTTCTTGTGGAGAATGTGATTTTGAAAATAGCTTTGAGTGGTGAGGGTTTAATGGATAGCTGAGAGTTCTCCAGTCTTCGAGTACAATGAAACTGTCAGTGGTAGCAGTCCAGGCACTGATTCACTTGAATGATTGAAGAAAGGATTCTCTGGACCTAACATTTCATGGAAGATGTTCAGAGTGAGACAATAGGCCGTGACTGGCATGGTGACCATTATAGCTTGCGGCATTGTTACTGATTGCAGGAGCAGTACTTGGAGATCACATGGTTTTTGGATGGGGTGGAGAGTATATATTGTGATATTATGTGAAATAATATAACTGAACCATCTGATTGGAAGGAGATTTCTATTTCTAGTTTTTCAATGGCATTTTTTAAAACCCCAGCATGAAAGAAAAGAACTTGCATTTCTGTAACGCCTTTCATGACCTCAGGACGTCCCAAAGCACTCTCCAGCCAGTGAAGTACCTTTTGAAGTGTATTCACTATTGTAATGTAGGAAATTCGGCAGCCAATTTGTGCACAGCAAGCTCCCACAAATAGCAATGTGATAATGACCAGGTAATCTGATTTTTTTTTAGTGATGTTGATTGAGGGATAAATATTAGCCAGGACACTGGGGCGAACTCCCCTGCTCTTCTTCAAATGGCTCCACGGGATCTTTTACGTCCACCCAAGAGGGCAGACGTTGGTTTAGCGTCTCATCTGAAAGATGGCACCTTGCTTTAGTGCTGATCGTGAGTCATGAAAATGTCAGGAATGGGAGGAGAGTGCTACTTTTAGCACCCAGTAAAATAATATTATGCAGTCCTCGTTGTCAATAATGAACATTTATAAATTCCATGTAATGTTAATATGGTAATACCACTCGCATATAGCAAACGGATTACCCACTTACCGTAACTAAATTAGTTCTCAATTAACAAATAAAACTCTGCTTATTTACTGTTATTTACATGCTAATTTGTTTCTTCTTCAGCAGTTCCTTTGTTTTGGCACAGCAGGATTTAAACCTTAGTATGTGAGTCATTGGCAAACTGCTGAAGAGCTGAGCTCAGTCACAGTGCTGGAGTCTCAACCTTCGGTTTTGTCTGTCTAAACAGATAGAGACTAAAAAGGTGGAAAAGGCCAGTGTAATGTAACATACTGCAAGATACAACTGGCATGAGGGTGAAAGTTACAATGAATGCAAAATGTATTCACAAGATAGATACAGGTGAAGTCCAACATTCATCTAGCCTGAAAGACTTTACAGTCTTTCCCACCCCCGCAATCACAGCATCAAACTGCTCTTAACTGATTCCAGGGTCGTTGCCTCCACTATGCTACCTGAACATTCAGACCTTTTGTTCAACTAATGTAGTTTGCCCAAGTACGTACAGAACTGGACAAAAAGTAGACCCGTTGTCTGAAATTAATGTATGTTAATGTAAATAAGTAGAGGTTTAATTGCTAATTGGGAGTGCCAGCCATGGCTCTGTTGGTAGCACATTTGTTTCTGTGTAAATGTTGTGGGATCAAGTCCCACTCCAGAGACTTGAGCACAAAAATCTAGGCTGTGACACTCCAGTGCAGTACTGAGGGAGTGCTGCATTGTTGGAGGTGCCGTCTTTTGGATGAGGCGTTAAACCGAGGCCCCATCTGCTCTCTTAGGTGGATGTAAAAGATCCCATGACACCCGAGGCCCGGGTGAGTATAAAACCTCACTTTCGCAGGCTTTCTTACAGTGTGACATCACCAGAAAGCAGGTAAGTGATTGGGTGGCAAGTATTTCTCTCTTTTTAAAATTAAACTCGGTGGTTTATAGTTTGTTTGTAAACCAGAGCCCTTAAATATATAATTTAGCTGTAAGGTAACTTCAATTCTGCGGTTTATATTTTCTAGGGTCTCTCTGGTGTAGCGGGGACTTCTGCCATACAAGCGCCCTAGAGTATAGCTTTAATTGGTGGTATTGAATTAATTTAAATTAATTAAAGGGTAAGTCATGTCAGGACAGCCCAGCCCCGTGTTATGCTCCACCTGCGCTATGTGGGAATTCAGGGACGCTGCCGGTGTCCCTGACGGCCATGTGTGCCAGAAATGTATCCAGCTGCAGCTACTAGCAGACCGCATTGAGGCGCTGGAGCTGCGGATGGATGAGTTTTGGAGCATTTGCGATGCTGAGAGGGTCGTGGATAGCACGTTTAGTGAGTTGGTCACACCGCAGGTAAGGGCTGCACAGGCAGGAGGGAAATGGGTGACCATCAGGCGGAGCAGTAGAAGCAGGCAGGTAGTGCAGGGGACCCCTGTGGCCATCCCCCTCTCAAACAGGTATACCGATTTGGATACTGTTGACGGGGATGACTTACCAGGGGAAGGCAGCAGCAGCCAACTTCCTGGCACCAGGGGTGCTTCTGCTGCTCAGGAAGGGAGGAAAAAGAGTGGGAGCGCAATAGTGGTAGGGGATTCTATCGTAAGGGGAACAGATAGGCGTTTCTGTGGCCGTAGACGTGACTCCAGGATGGTTTGTTGCCTCCCTGGTGTCAGGGTCAAGGATGTCACTGAACGGCTGCAGGGCATTCTGAAGGGGGAGGGTGAACAGTCAGAGGTCGTGGTTCACATTGGGACCAACGACATGGGTAGGAAGAGGGATGAGGTCCTGCAGCAAGAATTTAGGGAGCTAGGTAGCAGATTAAAGAGCAGGATCTCAAAGGTTGGAATCTCTGGATTACTCCCGGTGCCACGTGCTAGTGAGTATAGGAATAGGAGGATAGAGCAGATGAATGCGTGGCTAAAGAGTTGGTGCAGGAGGGAGGGCTTTAGTTTCCTGGATCACTGGGTCTGCTTCTGGGGAAGGTGGGACTTGTACAAGTCGGACGGGTTGCACCTGAACCAGAACGGGACAAATATCCTTGCGGGGAGGTTTGCTAGCACTGTTGGGGGGGGTTTAAACTAACTTGGCAGGGGGATGGGATACAGAGTGGAGCTATAATAGGGGGTGATGTACAGCCAAATATAGAGGAAAAAACAAGTCAGCTTGGAAGGCAGAGCAAATATGTAACGGCACAAGGGAGTAGGACAAGGCTGGATGGCATTTATTTTAATGCAAGGAGTCTTGCGAATAAGGTGGATGAACTGAAGGTGTTGATGAACACATGGGAGTATGATATTGTTGCTATCACGGAGACATGGTTAAGGGAGGGGCAAGACTGGCAGCTCAATATTCCGGGGTATAGAATCTTCAGGCGAGACAGATGGGGGGGTAAAAGAGGAGGGGGTGTCGCAATATTAATTAAGGAGTCAATTACTGCTGTAAGGAGGGATGATATATTAACAGGTTCCTCTAATGAGGCCATATGGGTAGAACTTAAAAACAAAAAAGGGGCAAGCACTTTGCTGGGAGTGTACTATAGGCCCCCAAACAGTCAGGGGGAGATAGAGGAACAGATATGTAGGCAAATCTCAGAGAAATGTGCAAATAAAAGGGTAATAATAGTGGGGGATTTCAACTTCCCCAATATTAACTGGGATAGTCAGAGTGTGAAAGGCTTAGAGGGTGCAGAATTCTTAAAGTGCATCCAGGAGAGCTTTTTGAGCCAGCATGTAGAAAGTCCTACAAGAGAGGGGGCGGTACTGGACCTAATTCTAGGGAATGTGGCCAGGCAAGTGGTAGAAGTGTTAGTAGGTGAGCACTTTGGTGACAGTGACCATAATTTGGTGAGATTTATGGTAGTCATGGAAAAGGACAGAGATGGACTGGAAATAAAGGTTCTAAATTGGGGGAAGGCCGATTTTAATATGATAAGGCAGGATCTGGCCAAAGTGGACTGGGATCAGCTACTTGTAGGAAAATCCACATCGGAGCAATGGGAGTCTTTCAGAAAGGAAATTGAGAGAGTACAATGGCAACATGTTCCCGTAAAGGTCAAGGGTGGGACCAACAAGCCCAGGGAACCTTGGATGTCAAGGGATATACGAGAATGGATTAGGAAAAAATGGGGGGCTTTTGGCAGATACAAAGGACTAAAGACAGAGGAAGCCCTAGAGGAGTATAAAAAGTGCAGGGGGATACTTAAAAAAGAAATTAGGTGAGCGAGGAGGGGCCATGAAATAACACTGGTGAGCAAAATAAAGGAAAATCCTAAGGTGTTTTATAAGTATATTAAGGGCAAGAGGATAACTAGGGAAAGAGTAGGGCCTATTAGGGACCAAAGTGGCAATCTGTGTGTGGAGCCAGAAGATGTAGGTGGGGTTTTAAATGAATTTTTTGCATCTGTGTTCACTATGGAGAAGGACGATGTAGACATAGAAATCGGGCAGGGGGACTGTGATATACTTGAACATATTAGCATCGAGAAGGAGGAGGTACTAGCGGTTTTAGCAGGCTTAAAAGTGGATAAATCCCCAGGCCCGGACGAGATGTATCCCAGGCTGCTGTGTGAGGCAAAGGAGGAGATTGCAGGGGCTCTGACACAAATTTTCAAAACCTCTCTGGCCACAGGGGATGTGCCAGAGGACTGGAGAACAGCTAATGTAGTACCATTATTCAAGAAGGGTAGTAGGGATAAACCAGGGAATTATAGGCCAGTGAGCCTAACATCAGTGGTAGGGAAATTATTGGAAAAAATTCTGAGGGACAGAATTAGTCTCCACTTGGAGAGGCAAGGATTAATCAGGGATAGTCAGCATGGCTTTGTCAAGGGAAGATCATGTCTGACTAATTTGATTGAATTTTTCAAGGGGGTGACTAGGTGTGTGGATGAGGGTAGTGCAGTGGATGTGGTATACATGGATTTCGGTAAGGCTTTCGATAAAGTCCCGCATAGGAGACTGGTCAAGAAGGTAAGAGCCCATGGGATCCAGGGTGCCTTGGCACATTGGATCCAAAGCTGGCTTAGTGGCAGAAGGCAGAGGGTGATGGTCGAAGGTTGTTTTTGTGACTGGAAGCCTGTGTCCAGTGGGGTACCGCAGGGATCGGTGCTGGGTCCCTTGCTGTTTGTGGTCTACATTAATGATTTGGATGTGAATGTAAAAGGTATGATCAGTAAGTTCGCAGATGACATGAAAATTGGTGGGGTGGTAAATAGCGAGGAGGGTAGCCTCAGTCTGCAGGATGATATAGATGGGCTGGTCAGATGGGCGGAACAGTGGCAAATGGAATTTAACCCTGAAAAGTGTGAGGTGATGCATTTTGGAGGGACTAACAAGGCAAGGGAATACACAATGAATGGCAAGACCCTAGGAAAGACAGAGGATCAGAGGGACCTTGGTGTGCATGTACATAGATCCCTGAAGGCAGCAGAACAGGTGGATAAGGTGGTTAAAAAGGCATATGGGATACTTGCCTTCATTAGCTGAGTCATAGAATATAAGAGCAGGGAGGTTATGATGGAGCTGTACAAAACGCTGGTTAGGCCACAGCTGGAATACTGTGTGCAGTTCTGGTCGCCACACTATAGGAAGGATGTGATTGCTTTGGAGAGGGTGCAGAGGAGATTCACCAGGATGTTACCTGGGCTGGAGCGCTTCAGCTATGAAGAAAGACTGGACAGGCTGGGGTTGTTTTCCTTGGAGCAGAGAAGGCTGAGGGGGGACCTGATTGAGGTGTACAAAATTATGAGGGCATAGATAGGGTAGATAGAAAGGAACTTTTTCCCTTAGTAGAGGGGTCAATAACAAGGGGGCATAGATTCAAGGTAAGGGGCAGGAGGTTTAGAGGGGATTTGAGGAAGAACTTTTTCACCCAGAGGGTGGTTGGAATCTGGAACTCACTGCCTGAAAGGGTGGTAGAGGCAGGAACCCTCAAAACATTCAAGAAGCATTTGGATGAGCACTTGAAATGCCACAGCATACAAGGCTACGGACCAAATGCTGGAAAATGGGATTAGATTAGACAGGGCCTGATGGCCGGCGTGGACGCGATGGGCCGAAGGGCCTCTTTCTGTGCTGTATAACTCTATGACTATTTCGAAGAAGAGCAGGGGAGTTATCCCCAGTGTCCTGGCCAAAACAGATTATCTGGCCATCATCACATTGCTGTTTGTGGGAGCTTGTTGTGTGCAAATTGGCTGCCGCATTTCCTACTTTACAACAGTGACTGCACTTCAAAGGTTCATTGACTGTTAAAAAAAAAGCACTTTGGGATGTCGTGAAAGGCGCTATATAAATGCAGGCCTCTCTTTTCTTTCTAATTGGTAACTCGAAATGTAATTAAACCTAATGTGAATATACTGAAACTTCCTTCAAGTACAAAGAGTAAGTTTTGTTTGTTGATGTTTGGTTGGATATCTAAGACAGGAGGAGCTGTGCACTGCGTTGAGGTGTATGAGCAGAGCAAAGCTGTCATGGCAAGCATAGGTCCAGCCTTGTATTGAATGGAAATGCTGGTCAATAACAAATGCACAAACTGGTTGTTCTTCTGAGATTGAACAAGGGCACATTTGGGTTAAAATTGTGATGTGTGACCTATTAGTAATAAATCCAGAAATGTGCTCATATGAAATTCCATTATCTGCTATTTTAACAAAGACGTTTAATTTAAATAATTTAACACCTTCATTAAATGATTGGGGTTGAGCAATTTTATAGGAATGCATTAATGGGTTCATAGCCAATATTGCAGGGCTGAATATTTTTTGAGTAGAGTAGCAGGCGCTTCACTCTGCATTTCATCCACATTATATTTTACCAGATAGTGGCTGACCTGACTCAGTCAAGAGCTTTATGTCCTGCTGTACCAAAACAAAGGAACTGTTGAAAAAGAAACTAGCATGCAAAGAGCAATAAATTGATTGAGTTTTACTTGTTAGTTGGGAATTAATTTGGTGACGGCAAATGAATAATCCTTTTGTTGTGTATGAGTGGTATTACCATAGTAACATTGCTTGGAATCCACAATGTTTATAAATATTCATTATAGGCAGAGATTTCTTAAAATGTGTGCACAATGTATTATATATTATATATTTATTTAATATATTATATTATGCATTATTCTTGTGATAAATTGTTTTATGGTTCATTAAAATACAAAATTGAAAAAGGACAAAATTTATTAAATTTAAAACACCTTTGTATATCAGTAGCTCCTGCTCAGCAGATTGCCTGGTTTGTTCAGTCTGGATCTAGCCTGTTGCCTAATTGGAACATTATCTGATACTAATGGTTAAGGGACTGTCTCTAAACACACACACACTCACGTGATAGGAAACACTGATTGAAGTAGGAGAATGTCGACAATTTCTCCGACATTATCATCACACATCGTAAGCAGGGAGCACACTCTTTTAATATCCACGTCAACCATCTTGCTGGATACAAGAGTGAACTTGTCCAGGTGTTACTTTTGGAAAAAAAAGAGTCAGCATTAATACATTAAATCCGAAGTAAGGAAATACTGTTTCTGCACTCAACTTTTCACCTGCAAATCGTCTGGATTTTCATGCCTATGAGTGGCAACATCGTGCCAATATTTGAACAGAACTCATATCTGTTACGTCTGTGTATAATAAGATACAGACTGCGGAGAACGGTACAACAAGTGTTTACTCAACGTGGCTCACACTGCAACTGATCTGTACAGATTACTACTCAGTGTTATATACGGGTGTGGTCACTGCCGGTACTGCAGTATACATGAGCTGTAAAACATAGTTCCCCCCCTTAAAGGTAAATACATTACAATTCCTCCCCTTTTAGATTAACAGTACCATAACACTCATTTAACAATTAAATATCAAACTAATTACATTTAACACTTTTAACATGCAACATTAGCTGAAAATAGTCTATTTATATCTTCAGTCTTTGGGGAGGCTTCCTGATCCTTTCTGGATAGCGCCTTTCCCGAGTGTCTTGCTCTTGGTGCGGAGGCGATTCTGGCCCCCTGTCGTCGGTTGGTTCATCAGCTTCCTATGCTACTGTTTCTGGGGTAGATGCGACCTGTACGTCGGGTTCATCACCAGGTACGTATGGGCGAGGCATGGGGTTGACTTGTTCCTGTGACTCTATGATCTGGTCAGCATGGCGTCTTACGATGCTCTCCCCAACATCCACTGTGTACATTAGTGGCCCCTGCCATGTGCATATCGTTCCTGGCTGCCATTTTTCTGTTCGGTAGTCACGGGCCAAGACTGGTTGCCCTACATTGAAGCTCCTTGTTGACTTCTCATGGATGTGCTGGAATTGCTTACTCTCAACATCTCTTCGTATGTTTGGTCTGAGCAAATCCAGGCGAGATCTTAACCTTCGGTTAAAGAACATCATGCTGGGGCCTGGTTGGTGACTGCATGTGTCGCATTCCGGTAGGCGAACAGGAAATTGTCCACCTTGTGCTGCAGCGGAATGTTGTCATTGTACGTAGCCTTTATTGCCTTCTTAAAGGTTTGTACGAACCTCTCAGCCAATCCATTTGTGGGTGGATGATACGGGGCGGATGTGTAATGCCTTACCCCATTCTTTTTCAAGAACTTCCGGAACTCTTCGGACACAAACTGTGGTCCGTTGTCGGAGCAAATCTGCTCTGGCAAGCCATTCCTGGCAAAAATGGTCCGTAGGACTGCAATAGTTTTCTCCATGGTGGTGGAGGACATTTTGATGACCTCAGGCCATTTCGAGTGCGCATCCACGGCTATTAAAAACATTGAGTCCATGAATGGACCAGCAAAATCAATATGCACCCGTTGCCATGAAGATGAGGGCCACTCCCATGGGTGTAGAGGGGCCTGTGGTGGTGCATTTTGGACTTCCCTTAACTTGGGTGGAATTACCACTCGGGATCCACACATCAAGGTCCCCCGGCACACTGACAGCTGTTCTCTCCTTGTCGAGAATGCTGGCAACAGTGAGTCGCCATGTGCTGGCCATCCCTTCACCGTCAAATCATATACCCGAGACAGTGTCGGGTCATTTCGGGTCTCCTTTTCGATACAAGCGTTAGTTACCGGTAGGTATTCAACTATCGTCGAATGGAATATTTCGACAGGATCCGCTGCTGGTGCTCCCTCTGCAGTAGGCAGTGGCAGGCGTGATAGCCCATCAGCATTTCCATGCTGTTTCGTGCCCTTATATTCAATCTCATAGTGGTGCACCTCTAGAAAAAGTGACCATCTTTGTAGTCGTTGCGCAGTCATCACCAGAACGCCCTTCTTCGGATTAAAAATGGAGACAAGAGGCTGGTGATCAGTCAGCAAGGTGAATTTCTGCCCGTGCAGATAGTGATTGAACTTTTTCACTCCCCACACTAGGCTGAGGGCCTCCCTGTCAATCTAGGCGTAGTTACGCTTGGCTGAGGTTAGTGATCGTGACGCAAAGGCTATTGGCCTCTCTGAGCCGTCCGAGAATTTGTGCGACAGCACCGCTCCAATGCCGTAGGGTGACGCATCACATGCCAACCGAATTGGTAATGCTGGGTTGAAATGGGCCAATACCTCTTTCGATGTGATTAGTGTTTTGCTCTTCTGGAAAGCTGATCTACATTCATCACTCCACTTCCATGGCACCCCAGTTTGCAGTAAGGTGTTCAGTGGGTGTAGTATTGTAGACAAATTTGGCAAGAACTTATGGTAGTACTTTACCAGCCCGAGGAACGACCTCAGTTGTGACACATTTTCCGGTGCTGGAGCCTTGACTACTGCCTCAATCTTCTCTGGGGACTTATGTAACCCCTCTTTATCGATAACGTGGCCACAATACGAGATCTGTTTTCTAAAAAACTCGCATTTGGGGCGGTTAGCTCAGAGCCCATATTCCTGCAATCTAGTGAGCACCTGCTCCAGTTTGGCAAGGTGATCACTGTCATTTTCGCCCGTGACCAGGATGCCGTCCAAATAACACTGGGTCCCTGGGATCCCTTGCAGGACTTGTTCCATTGCCCTCTGCCAAATAGCCGGAGCTGATGCTATCCCGAATACCAGCCGGTTGTATTGGTAGAGACCTTTATGGGTGTTGATTGTGAGGTATTTTTTTGATGCTTCTTCTACCTCCATTTGCAGATACGCCTGGGCCAGATCAATCTTAGTGAAGCGTTTCCCTCCAGATAGCGAGGCGAAAATATCTTCAATCCGCGGAAGTGGATATTGTACGGTGTGAAGGACCGGGTTCACTGTTACCTTAAAGTCCCCACAGATGCGAACCTTCCTTGGTTCCCCAGGCGTGCTGCTCAATGACTTTTTCATCACAGGGACGATGGGTGTAGCCCACTCGCCCCAGTCTACCTTCGACAGTACACCTGAATGTTCCAGACTCTCCAGCTCTGCTTCGACGGCTGGGCGGATCGCATAAGGTACCGGTCTGGCCTTAAAAAATTTTGGGCTTGCGTTGTCTTCCATTTTAATCGTCGCTGTCATGCCTTTTAGTGTTCCGGGTCCTTGCTGGAACACTTCTTTCGCGTCAGTTAGGATCTTTGACAGTCGCCCAGGTGTGACGTCGTCATCCTTTTTGTCAGCCATAGTCAGTGCCTGTATGGAATGCCAATCCAGTTGTATTTTCCGGATCCATTCACGTCCCAGTAATGGTGGTCCTCCATCTTGCAATACATACAGGTCTAGTTTTGGTGTTTCCTTACCGTTATATATAACGGTCACCCTTATTTTTCCTTTGGGGTAAACTTTTTGCCCCATGTACGTCTTCAAAATAATTTTTGTGTCTCTCAAGGGTATGTGTGAGAATAGCTGCTCGTAGTCACGTCGGTTTATGACTGTTAGGGCTGATCCTGTGTCCAATGCCATCTTTACCTGGACTCCTGCTATCTTGAGAGTGACCCAAATGGTTCGGTGATCCTCCGTTGTGATCACATTATGTAGTTTCAGACAACTCGGTTCCCTGCTTTCGGAGTCGTTATCACTCTTTTGTTCGTCTGAACTATTCTCCGTCATCTTATGTACCTTCTTGTACTTTCTTTTGGTCGGTTTCTTATTGCTGGTTTTCTTTCCCGACCTGCAGACTCGTGCTATGTGCCCTACTTTTCCACACTGTCTGCACACTTTGTCTTTGAACCAGCAATCATTCTGGTCGTGTGTTGTTCTGCCGCAGCGATAGCACTTCTCTGTTCCATATGACATTTTGTTTGTGCCATATTTTTGCGGTCTCTGTTGTACCTCTGCAGCACCCCGTGCTGCTGCTTCATATGATACCGCAATGCTGAAAGCCTTTTCCAGCGTAAGGTCCTTTTCAGATAAAAGCCGTTTCTGAGTTCCTTCACTTTGAAGCCCACACACAAACTTGTCCCTTAAGGTATCTACCAGTCCCGCTCCAAACTGGCAGTGTTTCGATAGTTTGCGCAGTTCTGTTAAATAATCAGCATTGCTTTCATCCTTATGCTGGTTCAGTTTGTGAAACTTGAATCTTTCTGCTATCAGCAGCAGTGTGGGGTTTAAATGTTCCTTTAGTATCGTTACTATATCTTCAAAACTCTTTTCCATTGGCTTCGTTGGGGTTACTAGATTTCGTAATAAACCATACGTCTTTGCACCCATTAAATTTAACAATACCGACGCTTTCTTGTCATCTGACACACCATTTGCCTTGCAGTACACCTCTATTCGTTCAACATATGTAGTCCAATCTTCGACTTCATTGTCAAATGCGGTGATGCTGCCACTCTTCGGCATTTTGGGTGTGGTTTAAAATGGCGTCTCCCAATGGCTTAAAATGGCGTCTCCCGCGCTTTCCTTCCTCCCCCGCTGCTGCCGACGCCGCTCCCGGCGGTTCTCGTGGCAATGGCGGCGCCCTGTAGGTTTCGCGCACTTCTCCTGCGCTGCTGCCAACGCCGCTCTCGGCGGTCCTCGTGGCAATGGCGGCGCCTCGCGGGTTTCTGCGCGTCTCTCTCTCCCTCTCTCCGACGCTGCTCGGCCCCTGAACACCGGCTGCACCCTGTGCGCTCTGCCCTCTCTCTCTCCCCCGTCGACGCTGCTTGGCCCTTTGCTGTGCCGCTCGGTCGGGCTCTAGCCCGCCGCTGTCCGGGAAGGGTCTGCGCACTACCTGTTGCCCGCCTGTTTCGCTGGACCACCTCGACTGGAAAGCAAAGCCTGGCTCTCGACAGCCTCCCCCGCAATTCTCGAGTCTCTGCTGGATGACGGTTGCCCGTGGTCGACGCCCGAGTCGCTGGCCTTGACCTCCAATCCACTGATCGCCAGGAACGAATCCCCGGGAGGTGATGCAGAGTTGCAGGTAGGTTCGAACCTGCCTCGTCGCCAATGTTACGTCCGTGTATAATAAGATACAGACTGCGGAGAACGGTACAACAGGTGTTTGCTCAACGTGGCTCACACTGCAACTGATCTGTACAGATTACTACTCAGTGTTATATACAGGTGTGGTCACTGCCGGTACTGCAGTATACATGAGCTGTAAAACATAGTTCCCCCCCTTAAAGGTATATACATTACAATATCCACAAGCACCAAGACTGCCCAAACTCATTTTGTGAAGGACCTTTACGCCAGCAAAGTGAAGAGGAGATTCATTCCATCGTTGAGCTGAACTCAAACCCAGGCCCCACAGGTGAAAGATCAGAGAGCTAAACACCGACCATTTTTGACCTTAGGTTGAGTTTCAGATATTTTAAATTAACATCAATATTTTAAAATGTTATAACAGTGCCAAAGGAAATTCTTGAGCAGCAACCCAAGTTCAATTGAATGAAGGTGCCCTAATTTCGACTATCTGCTCCAAACAGTCAGATGCACGATATTGAGTTCATTGGGTCTCAGAGTCTATCTGTGGAGAAACTCAGAAGAGGATGAAGATCATGTGTTAGTCTGTAGAATCATAGAACCATACAGCACAGAAGGGGGCCATTCAGCCCATCGTTCCTGTGACGTCTCTTTGAAAGAGCTATCCAATTAGTCTCACTCCCCTCTCTTTCCCCACAGCCCTGCAAATTTTTCCTTTTCAAGTATATATCCCATTCCCTTTTGAAGGTTACTATTGAACCTGCTTCCACCGCCCTTTCAGGCAGCGCATTCCGGATCATATCAGCTCTCTGCGTAAAAAAAATTCTCCTCATCTCCGCTCTGGTTCTTCTGTCAGTTATCTTAAATCTGTGTCCTCTGGTTACCAACCTTCCTGCCATTGGAAACAGTTTCTCCTTATTTACTCTATCAAAACGCTTCATAATTTTGAACACCGCTATTAAATCTCCCCTTAACCTCCTTTGCTCTAAGGAGAACAATCCCAGCTTCTCCACAAAACTGAAGTCCCTCATCCCTGGTATCATTCTGGTAAAACTGTGATTCATTCGTGCCCCTTGCAGCCTTGAAGATTTAGTGAGCAACAGTGGAGAAGATGAACAGATCACATACAATAATTCCACCGTTACACTGTGAGGGAAGCTTGAAGCAATGAACCCCTTGTGCACAGCTGAGCTCGTGGGAAATTGAAAAAAATACTGCATGTAGTAACTTGCCACGAAACATACCATCTTTCTAGCCTTGTACTGCAAACCTGTTTTAAAATATAGTGTTGTTGAACAAGTTAAAGTCAGGGCTATAGTCTGAGCTTTGTTTAGTTAAGTTGTGCACTGTCCCATTCCAAAATTCAGATGCAAGGAAGAGTTTACAAATATGTACACTTGTACAGAGTAAATTTGCGAATATTTAACAAAGGTGCGTATCATCTTTGTTGTCCCTAAATTAACAAGAACGTCTATTCCATCTCAATGAAAATTAATTTGAATAATTTTGAGACAGGTGGGCTGCTGATACAGGCAATTAATAATTTCACAGTTTCACAGGAGTTCCTTAGGAGTTACTGTAACACAGAAACAGAGCCGGCCTTTGGGAAAATGCTGCCCTGGGCGAACTTGTATTTTGGCAACCTTTCTTTGAGTTTTAGTATGTAGTAGTATTAACAAAAGTTTCAGAAATAAAGCTGTAATCTCATAAGTTTTTTTATAACTTAAATCACAGAATCACAGAAACCCCACAGTGCAGATAGAGGCCATTTCGGCCCATCGAGCGTGCACCGACACATATCCCACCCGATCCCCGTAACCCCTACACCAACACATATCCCACCCTATCTCCATAACCCCACACATTTTAATCCCCCCTAACACTAAGGGTCAATTTATCATAGCCAATCAACCTAACCTGCACATCTTTGGACCGTGGGAGGAAACTGGAGCACCCGGAGGAAACCCACGCAAACACGGGGAAAATGTGCAAACTCCACACAGACAGTCACCCGAGGACCGGATTCGAACCCGGGTCCCTGGCGCTGTGAAGCAACAGTGCTAACCACTATGCCACTGTGCTGCCCTAATAATGCTTAAATAATAAATGATATGTTATAAAATTGTAGCTAAGTGACAAATAAACTAAACATTAAATTAAAGACGAAACTAATAAATAACAATAACAAATAAAAAAACAAGATATGTTGAGCCACATTATTCTCAATAGACAGGATGGCCAGAGAAAATAGCCCATTGTCTCCAATGGTCGATCGCAAATATGTTTTTATGAGCTTCAACTTCGAGAAGCTCTGTTTGCTGTGCGCCACCAATACGGGCAGGGCTAACGGGGTCCTGAGTGCTATCCATGTGTTTGGGAACTTGCTCTTGAAACTTGAAGTTTGCTCTTCTTGAGGAGCTCTACAGTCTGTTGGAACCAGACTTTGGAGATAGCCAAGTTCTTCGCAGAGATCGACGCCGTTAAGGTCAGACCCTCTTGACCATGGCGCCCCACCCCTGACCACGGTGCCCTGAGCGGTTGCCCATGTCGCCCACTCGTAAGACCGGCCCTGCACAGAAAACTATGGTTAATCTTTCTATGGAAAGATATTCCCTGCTAAGTGACTCCTTCTGAGTGTGGTTGTTGGATAAGGCACGAACTTGCGTTACGGAGACTGAACTCTGTTTTTTCCGCTTTATAATTTATTATTATTTTGGGCATTAGGATAGTAATTACTATAGATGGCAGAATTAAATGATTAAGTAGGGAAGCTGTGTCTTCGAGGAAAACTCTGGTGTGTTTTTTAGGCCTCTAAATGCGCATATATTTATATTTACATATAAATCCTGTGAGTTTTTTTTGTTGTTGAATTTCTACAAATTAATTTGCTTAATAAATCACCTCAAACAATAAGTATGAAATGAAACTGCTTCTGATCTACAGCATACTCATCTCTTAGGTATGTTGGTTGCAATTCTTTTATTTTCCTGTCCTTTATCTAGTTTGAATGAACCTGTTCAAAGTGTGACTCATTTGTGTCAGACAGTGAGTTGGCACGTGGTTGTCTCACCTCTGTGAACCTGGTTTTCAGTTTGGCTAGTCTCAACCCACTTACAAGCCAATGTGCATTCACGCCAGGCAACTGCCCAAGATATATCCTTAACTGGTTCCAAAATGGCAGCCTCACACAGAAATGCCCCAAGAATGGCTGGTGTGGAAAATGAAAAGGTAAAGTCACACTGGTGGGCGCTCTTTTGAGGGTGAGTGTAAGGCACAGTGCTCAGGGAGAGTAGAGAACTAATTTTCATCTGACGGTATTATACGTGACCTGGAAGTCTTGATGTTGGCACAGAAAAACTTTGCTGGCACTGATGTCCCTCATAATCACGGGACACGTGTTAATGTAGGTGTGTTTTATAATTTTGGGGCTCAAACAACTTTTATCTGGCTGCGTTTTTCAACCAAATGTGTGTAGTGGGTCTAAACAGGGTGGGCAGCTGGGATAAAAAGACCCATTAGTGTTTAGTATTCATTAGTATTGCCTGATCAGCTCAAACAAGTAAACCTGCCCAAGGTTCAACAGGATACGATCAGAAACAAGAAGTATTTACGAAATGACAACAGAAAACGCTGGAAAAACTCAGCAGGCCAGGCAACATCCGTGGAGCGAGAAACAGAGTCAATGTTTCGGGTCGAAACCCTTCTACAGAACCCCACACGCGGTCGGTTTCGATCGCTCTGCTCGTCGGATTCTCTGGTACTTCTTGTCAGCTCTCGCTCCCTGCTTTTACAAGATCGAACTAACAAGAAGTACCAGAGAAGCCGACGAGCAGAGCGATCGAAACCGACCGCGTGTGGGGTTCTGTAGAAGGGTTTCGACCCGAAACATTGACTCTGTTTCTCTCTCCACGGATGTTGCCTGGCCTGCTGAGTTTTTCCAGCGTTTTCTGTTGTTAAATGGTTGATTGGGTAGTTTTTGTCTCTGTACCTGCACTTTTATGTACAAGTTCCATGGGGAGGAGGAGTATTGATGAAACTTCACTACTGTGTTGAGGAACACTGGTGACAATCTTTGGGACTGAGCCAAAAGAAAATAATGCATTTTTTAATAAACTCTGAAGAACAGATCTCTTTAATTGAATATTTAAGTTTTGGCATTGTTTAATTCTTTGTTTAATAAGGTTACAAGCTCGGTCCATCAATGAACCCAGAGGGTGTCATTAACATTGCAGAATGCACACGGACTGCTTGAGGAGTTCTGTTTGATGTTTGTTGAATGTGTCTGTGAAACTTCATGAATGATAACCAGATTTGGCTTGTAATCATTTCAGCAATGCCCTCTGCTGTAGTACGATAGCAAAATACTGCAGATGCTGGAAATCCGAAATAACAACAGAAAATGCTGGAAAAACTCAGCAGGCCAGGCAACATCCGTGGAGAGAAATTAGAGTCGACGTTTCGGGTGAACCCTTTTTCAAACTGTAGTGTCAGCCGTGGCCCAGTGGGTAGCACATCTTGCCTCTGAGTCAGAAGGTTGTGGGTTCACGTCCCACTCCAGAGACTTGAGCACAAAGACTGGACTGACACTTCCAATGCATGAATGAGGGAGTGCTGCTCTGTCAGAGGTGCTGTCTTTCAGCTGAGAAGTTAAACCCATCTGCCCTCTCAGGTGAAAGATCCCTTAGCACTATTCCAAGAAAAGGAGGGGAGTTCTCCCTGGTGTCCTGGCCAATATTTATCCATCAACCAACAATCACTAATACAGATTATCTGGTCATTATCACATTGCTGTGTGCAAATTGGCTGCCACGTTCCCTACATTACAACAGTGACTACACTTCAAAAAGTACTTCATTGGCTGTAAAGTGCTTTGGGACGTCATGAAAGGCAAATTCTTTCTTCTTTCTGCTCCTTCAGCCACAAAGATGGCACTGCCTGGGTCACAGCTATCTTCAGATGCAATCAATTACATTGTGGTTGGCTGACGGGTTGTTTTTCTGTGGGGCAGCATGAGTCCCAACAGCTTCTCTCCTGAGATGTTATCAAATGTAAGAAGTCACACAACACCAGGTTATAGTCCAACAGCTTTATTTGAAATCACAAGCTTTCGGAGCGCTGCTCCTTCGTCAGGTTCGTCAGACACTTCACCTGACGAAGGAGCAGCGCTCCGAAAGCTTGTGATTTCAAATAAAGCTGTTGGACTACAACCTGGTGTTGTGTGACTTCTTACATTTGTCCACCCCAGTCCAACTCCGGCATCTCCACACCAGAGATGTTATCAGAAAGGGTTATACTGATGTAGTGAAGGCACTGCTCCACTAATGTTGGGGTCTGGGGGAGTAGTGTTCAGACAGAGGCGTACAAACTCTGTGTGCTGTTCTCCTCTATTAATCCTTCTTCCTGGCTTGTCCTTCAAGTCAAGGCCCATTGGAGTCAGAGCCCTGTAACTGATGCAGAGAACCCAGCTCTGTCTGTTGAAAATCTGGGTTTCCACTCTTGTCAGGAGAATGCAGCTCTCCTGCTTTATATTCAACACACAATGAAAGAGCTTGCATTATGCAGAACCACATCAAATGGAAGCAGATTTGTTACCCATTTGTTGGTGTGATATCAGCATCCCTTCAATAATCTTCAGAGACCCACACAGTCCTGATGACATCCGAGACTCCGATTTTCAAAGGTCTTGACTTTTAGCTACAGGCAGAGCTGGATTACCTCCCTTTTAGCCATCAATCTGCTTCTTGTTGTTTTCACATCTTCCCCTGGAGAATAATGTGAAGCAGTGGAAGTACGCGATGGCCGATTCACAGCCTGGCAGCTCCTTCCATGGTCGTAACCACCTTTATACCAGCCAATAGGGGGGGGTTAGTTCTATACGGCGGGAGAGTGGGGTATGATGTGGGGGCCACCCATAACCACCAAGTGCGAGTATCCCACTGGATATCAACCCAGAATTCAGAGTCAGAGGGCTGGATTTTCCAAGCCCCGAGCAGGCGGGCATGGAGGCGGGACAGCCCGTAAAATCGAAGAAAGTGGGGGCAGATGGCAAACCCGCCCCCATCCTGCCTCCGTGCCCACTTGCCAGGAGGCGGGAAGATATGCAGATTCGGGTCCCGTCTCCTGGCGGCGGGAAAGGCTTTTAATCCTTTTAACTGCCTGTTAACAGGTAGTTAACAGGCAGAAAAAGGGTTAGTGCCATTTTACCTTCACAGGTGAAGGCTTCCCGACCTCGGAGAACCCCGCCGGGTTGGAGGAGACGTGGAGGAGGTCTGCGGCGGTTGGAGGCACCTGGAAGTAAGGTGTAGAGGTGAGTGATGGGTGCAAGTGTGGAGTGGTAAGTATGTAAAGTGAGTGATTAGTTTAAAAAAGTGTTCACACCTTTTTTTCCTTCTATAGCCTTTAGCCGTGCTGGATCGGGAGAGCCGACATCCTGCTTGTCAATTTCAGGTAATGGCTGATGGACCCTCTGATCCATCAGACATCTGAAATTTACTTATTTTCAATGTTTGTTGAGTCCTCACCTCAAAGACTCATCAAACTAAAGAGAATGTCAGTGTTTGACAGTTTCACAGAGCTGTCAAACGCTGTCGTTTCTTCTTTCAAGAAGTTTTGACAGATAGCACGTTGACGAGATCTGTCAGTGACTTCTTCCCTAATTGGCTTGCTGAGCCCGCAGGGCGGGCTTAACAAGCTCAATCAGGGGGAAATCCCTCTGATTGGTCAGGCGAGGATGGAGGCGGGACATTGATATGACAAGCAGCAGTCCCGCCTCCAACTCGCCTCCATTCACAAAATCCAGCCCAGAGTCTCCAATCACCCAGACTGTCTGGAATGGGCATCGAATCCTGCACCCTCTAACTCAGAGGCGGGGATGCTAGCACTAAAGCAAAGGCTTTCTCCATTTGAGAAGTAGTTTCCACACACTAGTTGGAAAATAAAAGCTTGCACATTGAAAAGTCTCAGTGGCAACTTTTACTTCCTGATCATTCCTGATGGCTGGGGAAGCTGTCTACTGTTGAACAAAGTGAACGGTGCACGGTTGGCCTGTGTGAGCAAGCTGAGTACACCAGGCCCAGCCGAAGCTAGAAAATGGCAGCCAGCACCAGCAGTCGTGGTGTGTCCTCCACCATCAGCACCGCTGCCTCCACCGAATCCTTGGAAAACCACTTCCCGATTTGGGTCTTGGCTGCTCTGGTCTCAGTAGTGCTACTTCCTTTGAATTAAGCACAGCTGCCATCAGTGATAGCTCAGTAATATTTAAGAAGGTGTTAGATTAGGGCTGAGATTGCAGATACCCGTCTGACCCATCCTTCAGTCTCTGTGTAGCATACTGTGGATCTGAAAACATTCCAGGGAGGAAGGAGCTAAATTGCATCACCTCACTTATAATTCCAAATTCAGGACACTCACTCACTGCTGCTTATTGTTTCTAACACGAATCTTCTAAGGGAACCTAAAGGCTAACAGGTTTGCCATTTAAAAGGTAAGATATTTTGAATATTTGCATGTTCAAGCCCCTAAGTGTGGGTTGTAATAAAATCAACTATCCAGAAATCAGTTTTCAGACTTATGGAGTAGAATTTTTATTGTTAAAAATCAATTCAAAATCCTTTGGATTGCAGCAGTACTTTTGTCTGAATATTAGGGAAAAAATCTATAATTAATTTAAAGGACACAAAGTTGTGGTCTGTTTTTATTTATTTATACTTATTAATGTTTAGAATTTGCTGTACAGCGTGAGGTTGTCTGATAGCTGAGTTGGCAAAAGTCACTTCCCAGACCTACACTGACCAAGAAAGGTTTTGAGCCCTGCTCTCTGCTGAGCTACCTGATCTCAGCCAGGGAGAGTGTAGAAATGCTAATACCAGCTGTGGTTCAGTGGATAGCATCTCGCCTCTGAATCCGAGGGTTTTGGGTTCAGGTCCCACTCCAGAGACTTGAGCACAAAATCTAGGCACTGAGGGAGTGTTGCAATTTTGGAGGTGCTGTCTTTTGGATGAGACGTTAAACCGAGGCTGTTTACCCTCTCAGGTGGATGTAAAAGATCCCACGGCACTCCAATATTTATCCACTCAACCAACCTCGTTAAAACTAGTTCTCTGGTCATTATCACATTGTTTGTGGGACCTTGCTGTGTGCAAATTGGCTGCCGTGTTTCCTATATTACAACGGCAACTACACAAAGCTCTTTGGGACATCCTGAGGTTGTGAAAGGGGCTACATAAATTTACAATTGACCCAAGTGTGGAATTCCCTCCCTAAACCCCTCCGCTTACCGACCCTCCTCTTCTCCTTTACGATCTTCCTTAAAATCTACCTTTTTGACCTAGGCCGCGATTTCCCCTACCGCGGCCAGGGTCGGTGGCGGGTTGCGACCCCACTGCTGGCTCCAGCCCGCTGTCCAAAGTGATTTTAAGTTGATTGGGCTTGTTAAGCCCGCTCAGCATGTTTGCCAGCCAGTTGAAGGAAGCGGGTCTAATGACGTCACTTGATGACACGTCATCAGCCGGTTTCCTTAAAGGGACCATGCGCAAATTGATTTTGACAGTTGTGCTGTCTGTGTTCTACAGCATTGAGGTGCTGCAAACACTGACAAGCACTGCAGAGGTGCACGGCTGCACCCAGGCTCTCCCATGACCCTCTCCATATGCTTATGGAGGGAGTCACAGCATGCAGGGAGGTTCTCTTCCCTTCACATGGACGGAAGGGACCTCCCCAGGAGACCAATGCAGCCTGGTTACACATTGCTCAGGAGAAGAGGAGGACCAGGCTGCAGTGGCGCAAACCTTTCAATGATCTTAGTAGATCACAAAACGTTAATACAAAGCCACACTCAACCTCATCCTGCTGTGCCTCTCATCACATCCCCATCACTCTGCCTTCCCTACCCTACTCCTGCACATCCTTACTCACACCAACACACCTTGCACCTCCACCCATCCCTCTCGATCTACATTATCACTTCCCCATCTCACTAGCCACCCCTCACACTCACCCTCATCCTAGTCCAATCATTCAAACTAACTATACACCAGGGTAGCCACTTGTGTTTTAGCCAATGTTCATGTGAAGTTTCTGTTAATGTGCTGTCAAACATTGAAATCTTTATTTTCAACACTTTGCGTTCTTGGACAGATTTGCGTGCACCTTTGGAAGTGGCTTAGTGAGTTGCAGTGAATGGTGAAACATAATGTTACCCTCCACAATGGCGATGAGTGTGAAAGGAATGGCTTGGGCATTGTAGGGATGCTTTATGGTGTTGGTGTGGGGTGATGCCAACCTGGCGCATCATGTGGCAGCCAGGGTGTACAGCATCAAGTGAAGTAAATCTGGCCATGGTGAGGCCATCCCTGGCCTCCTGGCCAGCAATGTGGTTGGGTGCTGATGCCCTCTGTCCTGTGCAGCATCAGTTGATTGCGGAGAAGGTTGGTGTTGTTGTTGGTGCTGCTGGTGTGCTTGGTGCTGCTGGTGTTGGGGCTCATCGTGGTGGGATTCTGAGGACCAAGGTGAGATAGTTTCAAGGGCACCGATGCTGATGTAACAGATGGCAGGTGAAGTTGAGATGACAGAAGCGATCTGTCAGTGGTAAGAGAGGTTGTTCCAATGAGGTGACATTGGATACAGAATTTACTCCAAACACTTACTAGCCGCATAAAGCTCAATCTGTCTTCCAAATGCAGTAAGCAACAGCTCCTGTCCCTGGAACGTGAACAGCTATGAGATGGGAGCTTTTATAGCACATTTGCAGCTGTCAAGGAAAGAGGTGATTTCATGGTGACACAACTCCCGACCTGCTTACCTGACGTGATCCCCGAGCAGCGTGGAACCCGTGGGAGAACTCGTAAAATTTAAAGCTGCGCTCAGAATAGTTTTTAAGTGGCTGTTAACAAGCTCCTAATCACCTAAATTACCTCCTCTGCCGTTTGGTGTTGGGTCTGTCCAGCGATGACAGACCCAATATCTGGGGAACTACCTTCTGTCAAAAAAAACATCTGACCCGCCACCAAACGCACCCGCTTACCCCCCGAAAAATTCCTCCCCCAGCTTTTGGTCTCTCTCCTTTCTCTCAGCGTCTGCTCCGCACGCCTCAGTAAAACACTGGGAATGGTTTTTTCCATGCAAGAAAGGGCGTTCTATAAATTCTAGTTGCTGTTGTGTGGAAGGAAATAGTCAGCCATGGTTCCCATTGCTGATTAGCACATAAGTGCTGGAAAGCACATGCATGGATGTCAGGTGAGGTCAGGATGGCAGTGACAGCTCCTGCCTGGTGAATAGCCTACTGACACTGACTGCCCTGGTTCCCACAGGAAGAACGCCCATTTGCTGAAGTGGGGAAGATGCCCTTGGAACAGTAACGGATGAATCTGCGCCTTCAGGGGGAGGAGGGGAGAAAACCAGTAAAAATGGAAAGGAAGGGAAGTAATTTTTGAAAGTTTGAATAATTGAGAAGATGCTACTTTGAAAGCTGAAAACTTTGCTGACAAAAATGCACTTTGTTCTGTTGAAGAGCCTTCAAAATATCCTTTAAACTGACCGGATCTTTAAGAAGCTCGAGTGCTTGACCTTTAAGCAGTATTAAAAAATAATAGAGATTTCATTCATAGCCACCCAGCCAACTTGGAAATAACGAAAGTTTAATTCCCTGATACTTGAAGTGTGACCACTGCAAATTTAGAGCTTCCTTTCTTTGATCCTGTACAGTGGGGTTACAGTCTGTAGTTTACAAAAACATTGCAAGATGGATGTGCAGGGAGAAGGTGCCAGCTTTTGGCTGGGATGTAATGCACTGCATGGAATATAAATGAGATCTGCAGTGGAGTCAGTGTTGACAGGTTAAATGTTTCTGTGTGTTTTATTTATTTTTCTGTAGAATAATCCATTATATTCCCTTCTGGGATTAGGTTTAAGGCACATTGTTGGAACGGAGTAGAAGGAGCTTTACTCTTCATCTTACCTGCGCTGTACATGACCTGAGAGTGCTTCATACTGACACTTGGGGCCAGAAAAAAAACAGGAAGGTCTTCCACCCCCCAGTTGACATCCTGTGTCCTGATGAGCACAAAATGTTCAACCAAGAAAGATGAACATGGACTTCCTGCTTACACAGAGCTTTACAGCACAGAAACAGGCCATTTGGCCCAACAGGTCTATGCCGGTGTTTCCGCTTCACACGAGCCTCCTCCTACCTTACTTCATCTCACCCTATTTACAGGAAACTTTCGTTAAGTCCGGAAAGCTCTATCTACCGGCAAAATTCAGGAGTCGTTTCCTATAAGTTTTTTTACTTCTCGTTGCTTTTTTTTTTCCCAGTCAGGCTCTGCAAGGTCTGTAGCTAAGCAACAGCTTCAGCTAGAGACGCTTTTAAGCTGCAGCCGATTGTTTTGAAGCTGTTGCTAAGCAACAGGGTTTGTTGATTCACACGGAGCTGAAAAGCTCCGTATGTTTTAACATTGGTGCTGGTTTATACGGCAGTTTTGATGGGACGGCACCAACTCGGTCCTGTCAGTGGCGGATACCAGAAAGTTTCCTGTACATAAACTTCTATTCCTTTCTCCCTTATGCACCTATCTAGCTTCCCCTTAAAGGCATCTATGCTAATCACCTCAACCGCTCCACGTGGTAACGAGTTCCACATTCTCACCATGCTCTGGATAAAGAAGTTTCTCCTAAATTTCTTATTGAATTTATTAGTAACTATCTTATATTTATGGCCCCTCCTTTTGGACTCTAATGTACAATATAAATGAATATAATCTAATGCGAACTCCAAAAACCACTCCATGTGGTAGTGAGGTCTACATTCTCACTACTCTCAGTCCAGATAGTGTGGACTATAGTCACGTGTAAGCCAGAGTGGGTAGGGGCAGCAGCTTCCCATCCCTGGAAGACATTAGTGAACCAGTTGGGTTTTTTATGACAATCTAGGAGCTTTTATGGTCATTTCTTTTTTGGGTGCTGTCCAGAATTTACCACATTTATTGAATTCAGTTTCACCACTTGCCAAGGTGGGATTTGAACTCCTGGGGATAGATTTTCAACTTGCCATCTGGGCATAAAACTTGCTTTTGTGCATTGGCCATCTGTTATAGAAATTATAAGTGGTAGTCAGAAACAGAACATGGCAGGCTGTGTGCCCAGCCACGCTCAGCATAACCATCCCTGCTACAACTTCTGGCTCTGGATCATTAGCATGTTCCATCTGAGCTACCACTTACCAATGAGAGCTTGCAGGGTGGTGATGTGATTTACAGCCCTGCTGCAGCTACTTAAAGAGTTGCAGCAGCTACTTAAATGGAAATGTGCTATTGTCAGCAAAAGGATAATTGAATTCAAGGTTTCCGCTCAAATTATGAGTCGATAATAGTGAAGAACTCTCTAATTCATAGATACAGGAGTGAAGCTGCTATTTCAGAAAGTGGGTGAATGAAGGGTCGTCTCTGTTTGGTAATCCGGGACACCCTCCCCCATAGGAGAACAGTGTGGACCATCTGACAGACGGTGACACAAAGGGCTGGATTTTGTGAATGGAGGCAAGTTGGAGGCCGGACAGCTGCTTGTCATGTCAATGTCCCACATCCATCCTCGCCTGACCAACCAGAGGGATTTTCCCCTGATTGAGCTTGTTAAGCCTGCCCAGCGGGCTCAGCAGGCCAATTAGGGAAGCAGTCACTGACAGATCGCGTCAACATCAGACGTGCTATCTGTCAAGACTTCTTGAAAGAAGAAATGACAGCGTTTGACAGCTCTGTGAAGCTGTCAAACACTGACACTCTCTTTAGTTTGATGAGTCCTTGTGTTGCGGACTCATCAAACCGTTCAAATTTGTAAATTTCACATGTCTGTAGAAACAGAGGTTCCAACAGCCATTCTGTGAAATTGACAAGCAGTATGTCGGCTCTCCTAATCCAGCGCGGCTAAAGGCTGTAGAAAGAAAACAAGGCAAGTGCACACTTATTGAAACTAATCGCTCACCTTGCATACTTACCACTCCACACTTGCACCCATCACTCACCTCTACATCTTACTTCCAGGTGCTCCGACCGCCGCAGACCTCCTCCACGTCTCCTCCAACCCGGCGGGGTTCTCCGAGGTCGGGAAGCCTTCATCTGTGAAGGTAAAATGGCACTAATCCTTTTTTCTGCCTGTTAACTACCTGTTAACAGGCAATTAAAAGGATTAAAAGCCTTTCCCGCCTCCAGGAGACGGGACCCGAAGCTGCACATCTTCCCACCCCCTGGTAAGTGGACACGGAGGCGGGATGGGGGCGGCTTTGCACTGTATCCACGTCAAAAAGCCATTCCTTACAACTTGTGCTTTGACTCCTGGCTTTTTGATTGCTTAACACATCTCGCAGTTCTATAGCAGTGCACACTTTCCAGCTGCAATTTGCAACTAGAATTCTTGCTGTGCTCACAGCTTTAAAGATTTGCACACAGACAATTCTTCCAACGAGCCTTAGCTGCATGATCCATTTTACTCACACAAATGCTGGAATGCATGGACTCGTAAGATGTCAGCCATGGCTCCGTGGGTAGCACTCTCGCCTCTGAGTCAGAAGCTCATGGGTTCTATAGTCCCACTCCATGAAATTTGAGGACGAAATCTCGGCTGACAATCCATCAATTGTGAAGTATTAAAGTAACTAAAATTAATCAGAATACGTAATTTTTAAAGTAAAAGCCCCCCTAAATTTTCTAGGAAGCATGACCTTGAATCCTTTGAGAAATGTACAGGAAACTTTCGATTAACCGGCCCCTAAATAACCGGAACACTCTATCCACCGGCAAAATTCAGGAGTCGGTTCAGATAACTTTTATTATTTTTATTACTTTTTTTTACTCCATTTGTTGCTGTGTAAGGGTGTAGCTGAAGCTGTTGCTAAGCTACAGAGATGCTTGCAACTTGTGCCGATTGTTTTGAAGCTGTTGGGTTTGTTGCTTTTTACGGAGCTCTGAGCTCCGTATCTCTTACTATAGCGTTTGGTCGTCCGGCATTGTTGATGAACCGGCACCACGTCGGTCCCGCCCGTGCCGGATACCAGAAAGTTTCTTATACCATTTTTCTGCTTTCAAAATTTGTGTATTCCCCTTTCAGGCTGTCTTTGTACTGACGCTTATTTTCTCCAAGGAGAAGCAATATTGGCCACGTAGTTACAAGTATAAGCTACTTGTTTTCCCATTCCATTGGCCTATAAATCAGGGCAGCTCCTGAACTTTTCAGTCTTTGAGTTCCGTGTCAGGTTTTATTTTGAAGCTCTTCATGAACTTTTACTAGCTTTCTTGGTTGTTATTTATACACATACCCTTATTGAAGCTGAACCCATAAATTGTTTTGAAAGAGAATTACACGGTGGCTTGAAAAGGAGAAATATTGCAGCGGATGGGGAGAGAGCAGCAGAGTGGGTGGGATTAGACTAAATGGCTTAAGTGGAGAAAAGCACTGGCACTGAATTGTTGGATGATATGGCCAAGTTTCTGTGTGATAACATTCTTTGATTCTTGAAATACTCCAGCTGAGATGCTTCGAATGTAACCATCATCACTCATTCTAAATTGAAACATTGAACAGGCTGGGACACTTTCCTCAAGAAAAGAAAAGGCTTAGGGGCGACCTGATAAAGGATTATGAAAGGGTTTGATAGGGTAGACACAGAGAAGATGTTTCCACTTGCGAGGGAGAGCAAAACTAGAGGCCATAAATATAAGATAGTCACTAATAATCCAATAGGGAATGCAGGAGAAACTTCTTTACCCAAAGAATGGCTAGAATGTGGAACTCGCTACCACAGGGAGTCGTTGAGACGAATAGCATAGATGCTTTTAAGAGGAAGCAAGATCAAACACATGAGGGAGAAAGAAATAGAAGATTATGCTGATGGGGTGAGATGAAATAGAGGGGGAGGAGGCTCGTGTGAAGCATTAACACCAGCATGGAGCCGTTCAGTTGAATGGCCTTTTTCTGTGCTGTACATTCTATGTAATATGTGAATGGCACCGGACTCAGTTAGATCTCTTATATACCCTTTCAACCCTGTCTTCGACTGAGAAACTTCCTGTTCTGTGAAACTCTGACAAAATGCTTTTTTTGCCATTGACCTTCCAGCGATTTTGGAGGCAAAGGGCTCGATTTTCATTGGGCCGTTGAGGCGGGATTGGAGGCGTGTGGGGGGTTAAAATCGCAAAATCGGGGGGCACGAACCCATCCTGCCCCCAACCCGCCTCCATGCCCGTTTCAAAGGAGGCGGATACCCGACCTGTGCTGGGAGCCGCCTCCCCGAGGCGGGAAGGGGATTAGTGCCAATTAACTGCCTGTTAACAGGTAGTTAACAGGCAGTTTTTAGCCTAATCCCTATTTTTATCCCTGAAGTGTGGGATTCCCGATGGCTCCAAACCATGCCAAGTTAGCGAGGCAGACCGTCGGGATGAAGGGCTTGGAGGGTTCGAGATGTCAGTGTTCAGGTGAGTGATGTGTGCATGAGTGCAGAGGTAAGTGTGTTTGGTGTGTGTAAAGTGTTTAAATAAGTTTTACTTACCTTTACTTACCTTTACAGCCTTCCTTCCTTCAGGTCTCGGGAGTCCCTCATCTCAGCGGCACAGAAAGCAGAATGGCCGCGAGCTGTCAAAAGTTGCAGCATTCAGCTTTCTGTTCTGGAGAGATCTCTAAATCAGCCTGAGAGGAAGGAATTAACTTAGTGTACAGATTGTCAGTGTTTGACAGCTTCAAACAGCTGTCAAACGCTGATATTTCATCTGTCAAAATCTCTTGACAGATGAAATGTCAATCTGTGATGTCACCTGTTGCCGGGTGGCCCTTAATTGGCCTGCTGAGCCCGCTGGGCGAGCTCAACAAGGTCAATCAAGGGAAAATCGAGTGGGTTGGCCACAACTCGATGGAGGCGGGACTACAACCCCGAAAGTTGTAGTCCCGCCTCCTACACGCCTCCAGTATCAAAATCCAACCCATAGACTTTGCTGCTTTTTTTATTGGCATAAATGTCTTCTCCACCGTTCTGATCAAAAACACAACCTTGGAAAAAAAAGTCACACAGGGCACATGCAAAATACCACAGATGCTGGATATCTAAAAACAGAAGGAAAAAACGCTGGGAACACTGAGCAGGTCAGGCAGCACCTGTGGAGAAACAGAAGTCAACCAGTTGGCGGTTCAAATCATAAGACCTTTCCTCAGGACTGGGGGAAGGTTTTGCGACCTGAAACTGCGAGTGACTTGGCTTCTGTTTCTCCTCAGTTGCTGCCCGGCCCACTGAGTATTTATAGCTTTCTGTTTTGTTTGTTGCTTCATTAAGCTCTTCCTTAAAGACAAATTGAAAAAATAGAGCAGAGCTCTTCCAGCAGAGTCTGGAGAGGATCAACCTATCTCCAGAATGTAGAATAAAGAAGAGATGAATATCTGCTACGCACTTCATGTGAATCATTCAGTTTACCGGAGCAAACAGTCAGCCATCTTCTTCCAGTTTATTTATAGGTAGTTGGATGCTGCTCTTTTTATATTTACTAGCCCCAATGTATCAAATTCAGGCTATATATGTATGTTATTTGGTAGCTAGAGACTGACGCCGGATGTTTCCCTACCTGGGCTGGGCGGGTCCGGTGCGGGTGGTCACCATGGCGGTTCGCGAGTCTGTTGTTAGCTCCATCCCGCTCCACAGAACGAATTTACGTTAATGGGGCTTATTAAGCCCGCCCGGCACGTTACCACGCCCAATTAAAAGGTGCGGGTCTAGTGATGTCATTGATGACACGTTTTCAGCCGGGATATTTAAAGGAGCCATGGCCACATTGCATTTGAAGGTTCATCTAGGAGTGTGCAGTCAGTACACTTCACTATTCCACTGCTGCACACACCACCAGAGATGACTGCACAGAGGCAGAGGGCTGCACCCAGGTTCTCTGATGACTCCCTCCATATGCTTGTGGAGGGAGTCAGAGCACGCAGGGAGGTCCTCTTCCCTACTGATGGGAGGAAGAGACCTTCCCAGCAGAGCAAAGGAGCCTGGCCCCAAATAGCAGAGGAGGTGAATAGCAGGGATGTCATCAGGAGGACCTGGATGCAGTGCCGCAAATGCTTCAATGATCTTGTTAGATCAGGAAAGGTGAGTCCAAAGCCACACTCACCTTCATCCTGCTGTGTCTCTCATCACATCCTCATCACTCTGCCTTCCCAACCCTACTCCTGCACATCCTTACTCACACCAACATACCTTGCACCTCCACCCATCCCTCTCTCCCTATCTACTTTATCACATCCCCATCTTACTAGCCACCCCTCACACTCACCCTCATCCTAGTGCAATCATACCAACTAACAACACACAAGGAGGCCACTTGGAATTGCCACCCCATTCCATCATAGTCACCCTCTACTGATGTAACCCATCCATTCCTTACACTCATTCCATCACTCTCACTCAACCTTCTCTTCTTTCCCTCCTTGCAGGAAAAGAGAGCCCATTGGCGTGAGTTGCCGAGCTGCTGGAGGTGGGAAATGGAGAGAGGGGGACATCTCAGCAACCTGGCGACAGAATTGCATATCATACAGCTACATGGGATACAGCAGTCACTCATGGGGGCTGATGTCAGCAGCTATTGAATGGTCATTATGCACATAATGGTAACTGTACCAAATCTACATATGACATATCTAACTCAGCAGTTTACTCTCCCACAGCTCCATCAAGAGCCCCTCCGCCCCGACTGTCCAGGAGGAAGAGGAAGACCGACTCCTCAGAGGAGCCTCCAGCCTCTGAGGGCGCACCATCACCAGACAGAAGCGCACCCAGCACCAGCGCAGATACTCTCACCTCGGGTCCCTCGCAAGATAGAGTAGTGTTGTCACCCAGTGTCTCACAAATCACAAGTGAGCAAGAGCAGATGGTGGAGGCAGGTGTAACGTCCGTGTGTAATTGAGACACGGACTGCAGGAGTTGGTTATAACAGGTGTTTACTGAATGGAGACAAAACTGGAACTACTATACAAAGTTGCTACACAGGCTTATATACCGGGGTGGTCACTACTGGTACTGCAGTATACAGGGGCTGCAGAATATAGTTCCTTCTTCAAAGTACATACACTACAGCAGGGACAGCAGTGAAGACTCCTCACCAGAGGGCACAGGACGCTCCCAGCTCTGCTCAGCTGCATGCAGGCGCTGAGCCTCGGGCCATCCAGAAAGAGAGTGATCCAGAAGCTGCAGGAACAAGTGTAGGGGGCTCTGACTGGTTTTGCGAGCACGATGACTGCCAGTGTTCAGAGAATGGAGGAGTCCATCTCCAACATGAGCACCACTGTGTCACAGGCGATGGCGACTGTAGGCTCTTCAATGGTTAAGATCCTCCACTCAGAGGAGCACATGGTCTCTGTGCAGAATAGATGGCTATCTGTGGAGGAAAGATGATATCTATGGAGAATAGATGGCAAAGGCTCACAGAGATCCTCCCTAGGAGGGATGTCAGCATAGATGTGCGTCCTCAGGACCCCACTGATGTGCAGCAAGGTGCTCTCCAGCAACTTGTTAGCAGGGAAGTGCGGGTGGCCCATGAGAGAGATGATGGTGAGAAGGGACATGGAAGTGTAGGTTCCTCTCAAATCGCTCACACTTCTCTCCCGTTGCCATCCCCTCAGTCAGAGCCCCAGATGCCTCCCCAGACAGCGATGGCCGAGTCTGCCCCTGCACAGTCGCAGGAGGAGCAGACTTTGGCGGGGACATCACAGGCTCCAAAACTCAGAGGACGACTGCCAAAAGTGTCTGAGCAGTCGCAGCAGGGAAGTGAGCAGCCTGACTCTACCTCTGCTGAAGCCACAGGGGTAGCACCACATAGAAGCATGCGTAAGGGAAAGATGCCACACAAGTAGATTCATAAGGGTAGCCACTTGGGTGTTTTATTCAATGTTAAAGTGAAGTTTCAGTTAATTTAATGTGAACCATAAATTTCTTCCTTCTCAAAACTTTCCAGTCTTTGACAAATTTATGTGCCCCATTGGAAGTGGATTAGTTAGTTGGAATGAAGGGTCAGACATAACTGTACCTCCAGCAATGGTGGTGACTGTGAAAGGAATGGATTGGTCATTATAGGGATGCTTTATTGTGTGGCTGTGGGGTGTTGCCAACCTGGGGAAGCATGTGGCAGCCATATGGGTGTACTGCGTAAAGTTAAGTAAATCTGGCCATGATGAGGCCATCCCTGGCCTCCCGGGCAGCAGTGTGCTCGAGTGCTGATGCCATCTGCAATGCAGCTTCCTCCAGCTCCTGCTCCTCCTCGTCCTCCAGCTGATGCTCCTCCTCCTCCTCCTCCTCTGAAGAGGCTGTGCACTCAGTGCCTTGCTCCTCATGCAGCACTAATCCTTGCTGCCCTATGTTGTGCAGGGTGCAGCAGACCACGACGATTCTGGAGACCCTGTCTGGTGCATACTGAACGGCTCCTCCAGACCTGTTAAGGCATCTGAATCGCATTTTGAGCAAGCCTATTGTCTGCTATATGACACATCTGGTGGAAATGTGCCTTTCATTGTATCTCTCCTCGACCTCAGTACTTGGCCTCCTCAAGGGTGTCATGAGCCACGTGGGTAGCCCTTGTCTCCAAGCAGCCAGCCGGAAAGTATGTTTAGAGGAGTGAAGAGCTGAGGAAGGCTGGACTGGTGCAGAACAAAAGAGTCAAGACAGCTGCCAGGGAACTTGGTGCACACATGCATGATGATTTTCCTATGGTTGCAGACCAGCTGCACATTGAGGAACTGGAAGCCCTTGCATTTGACAAAGAATCCTGGGTTATGATGGGGTGCCCTGATGGCCACATGTGTGCAGTCGATGATGTCCTGCACCCGTGGGAAGCCAGCCAGAGCGGTAAAGCCGAGCGCCCGCTCAGTAACACTGGCTTCATCAGTGGCAAAATTGATATAATTGGCTGACTTGTCAAACAGGGCATCGGTGACCTGTGTGATGCATTTGTGGGTGGCCGACTGCGAGATGCCACAAATGTCTGCTGCAGATCCCTGGAAGGAGCCTGAGGTGAAGAAGTTGAGGGCGCTGGTGACTTTGACAGCCGCTGGTAAGGCGTGTCCACCCGCTCCTCTGGGCAGCAGGTCTTCCTCCAGCAATGTGCAAATATCTGTGATGACCTGGCGTGATAGCTTGAGCCTCCTTTGGCACTGCTGCTCAGTCATATTGAGGAAGCTCATCCTCTGCCTGTATACCCTATGTTGGGGGGTATCGCCTCCGGCGCGGTGCAGCTCTGCGCTGATGGCCTCTGTCCTGTGCAGCATCTGAGCATTGAGGAGAAGGTTGGTGGTGTTGTTGGTGCTGCTGGTGTGTCTGGTGTTGCTGGAGTTGGGGCTCATCGTGGTCAGATTTGGAGGACAGAGGGGTCAAGGGTGTTTTTTTTGAGGAGGGGAGTGATGATGACAGATTTGATGGGGAGGGGGGACAGTACCTGAATTGATGGAGCTGTTAACAATACTGATGCTGATGGAAGAGATGGCAGGTCAAGTAGCGTTGAAGGTGTGATAGGTTCTACCAATGAGGTGAGACTGGATGGTGACTTTGCTGGAAAGACCTGCAGCCTGCAGAAAGCTCAGTCTGTGCTGGGAATGCAGTCAGCAACAGCTTCTGCCTGAGGAAAGTGATCAGCTGTCAGGTGGGAGCTTTTGAACTACATTTCATGCTGTCAACTAATCAGCTGGAGCAATGGACACTCAACTCCTGCCTCAGGTTGACAGTCGTGATTCTCGAACTGCGTGAATCCCGTGGCCGTGCAGGGAAGTTTAAAATGTAGGGGGGAAAAGGCCCTTTTAAGTGTCTGTAAACAAAGCTATAATGATTTCAATTAGGTCGCCTGCCTATGCCGGTCTGGTTGCTGCTGCACCGGCAAACACGCCCGAGGGAAAGGCGCGTGGGGGCGGAATGACGGCAAGTTCCCGACCCACTTCCACTTTTTTCAAATTTCCCACCCGACCTGCCTTTATTCCCGCCCGCACGGACCCCAGAAAATTCCGGCCTGGGGAACTTGGTGTTCCAACCAAATGAGTATATAGAATCATATTATCATGCAGCACAGAAAGAGGCCATTCGGCCCATTGTGCCTGTGCTGGTAGAGCTATCCAATTAATCCCACTCCTTTGCTCTTGCCCCATAGCCCTGCAAATGTTTCCACTTCAAGTATTTATATAATTCTCTTTTAAATGTTACTATTGAATCTGCTTCCACCACAGTGCATTCCAGATCACAACTCACTGTGTACAAAAATGATTCCTCATGTTGCCTGTGGTTCTTTTGGTTTATAATATAATTGGTTGAACATAAGCAGAAATACATTGCCAGGCAACAGGAATCGTGGAATTCTTGAAAGTACTCGAACATAAATCTAAAATAGTCATTAAGTCCAGTAAGGAATTCAGGAGAAACTTCTTTACCTAGAGAGTAGTTAGAATGTAAAACTTGCTACCACACAAGTATAGTTAAGATGAATAGTGTAGATGCATTTAAAAGGAAGCTAGACAAACATGAGATGGAATGGAATAGAAGGATATGTCTGGCCTGATCTTTGTCTCCCCCCCCCCCCCCCCCCCACCACTGGTCAGCTGCCAGTTTGGGCCTGAAACGGATGGCCAGATGGCCAGTGGCATTCAGGGGAAATGGTCTTCCCCTATTCGCTCTATCAAAACCCTTCATTATTTAAAAACCCTCCATCAAGATGAAAACTCCCGTGCGGGCACACCGTCCGGTGCTGCTGGCTTTTCACCGGGAGTTAAAACTGGTCCTAAAGACACAGTGGAAACATTTGCTAAATTCGATCAGACTCTCTATATGAAGCTTCTTCCCCGACCCAAACAGAAGCCGACGAGACCTTTCTGGATAATCTAACTTCATGCCTACAGGAGCATTTAGTTTTGCAACGTGTGTCTTCTGATATCTAACAGCAGAGAAGATAAAATCAGCTATTATGGGAATACAATTTGATATTGTTCAATAGCTTCCCGTCAGAGAGGCTTTCATATTCAGTGCACAGCACAGCTTAACTAAACTGTTCACAGAAGTCTGATACAGTCCCCTCTGCTTTCAATCTGATTCAATCTAATCCAGACAAGATAAAGATATGCCCTACCCATGGACCAGTAGGTTTTGTATCTACTCTCAGAACACTTATAACTAGTTGCTACAGAAATATGCAAAACACGCAAGTTATAAAATTAGTCTGGACAAACATGAAGTGATTGCCCTATGGTCTAAAGTCAAATCAGGCCTCATTTCCTTTTACATAGATTAACAAGATTTTTATGTACTCTGGTATATTAATTTCCCTTATCTGAGAAGCATATATGACACAGATTACTCCTCTTTTATTGACTCCATCAAATTGGATCTAATTAGATGCAATACTGTTACAATTACTTAAATTGGAAGTATAAACACCTTCAAGCTGAATATATTACCATGAGTTAATTATTTTTTCAGCTGTTATTTCCTCAACTCTCTTATCTATCTTTACAGACTAAGTCAATCAATAGCTCATTTTATTGGGAAAGATCAAAGATCTGACAAGCATTCAACTGGGAACGGAACAGGAGCTGATGACTTAGAAAAGTATTTTTGGGGCTGCACATTCGAGTGCTTCATTCACTCGGTTTCTTAAACTTCATCACGGTGATTTGATAGCTTTAGAAGAACAGGCATCTAGTCCTCTGAAGAAGTGATCTGGGAAAGGGCGGGGAAATGGGATTAGAGTGGGCAGCTGCCATCATAAGAACATAAGAAGTAGGAGCAGGAGTAGGCCATACGGCCCCTCGAGCCTGCTCCGCCATTCAATAAGATCATGGCTGAGCATCAACCTCAATTCCACGAAGAACAAGCACCCATCCCGCCCCCAACCCGCCTCCGTGCCATCTTCCCAGGAGGCGGGTACCCGACCCGCGCCGGGTCCCGTCTCCTGGAGGTGGGAAGGGGGTTACAGCCACCTAACTGCCTGTTAACAGGCAGTTAAGAGGATTATCCCCATTTTACCCACACAAGTGCAGGCTTCCCGAAGGCTGCGAACTCCGCCAGGGTCAGCGAGGCGAGCAGTGGGTCTGCGGGGTCCAAAAGTGCGCTGTGGAGGTGAGTAATGGGTACAAGTATGGAGAGGTAAGTATGTGAGGTGAGTGAAAAGTGATAGAAAATGTTTACTTACTTTGTTTCTTCCCGCAGGCTTCAATCATTGGGGATCCGGAGGCTCCAGCATCTCAACAGCAGAGATGACAGAATGGCTGCTGCATTCTCTGATGCCTTGAGTACAAGAACTCACCAAACTACAGAGAATGTCAGTGTTTGACAGCTTTGAGAAGCTGTCAAACGATGACAATTCACCTGTCAAAAATTTTTGACAGATGAAACGTCATACGGTGACGTTCTCTGTAACCGGCTTCCCCTTAATTGGCCTGCTAAGCCTGCTGGGCTGGCTTAACAAGGTCAATCAAGGGAAAATAGCGTGGGTTGGCCACAAGTCGATGGAGGTGGGACTAAAACCCGACAAGCAGCAGTCTCGCCTCCAACGCGCCCCCATTGGCAAAATCACCCCCTTAATGAGCAAATGGAAATATTCAGCTGTACTTTGTTTGAAAGAAAAATGCCAGATCTCTTGGGCAAGCAGTAAACTACACTTGCTATAATTAACTTATCTGTGCTTGTAGACATGAACGTGCTCTGTATATTTTAGGTGTTATAGTTAAACACAAAAACAAAGCTAATGTATGGCTCAGGAGCCACTGAAGCCTGTCATGAAGATGATGGGTGGTGAACTGACATTGCAGTATTATCTGAATTGTTCAGCTATGGTGTGTGTGGCCTGTATAGAATTGATAAATGGGTTCTGCTCTAAACCCTATCACAATCAAAAAAAAAGAGTGATAGCAGAGACTCAAAGTAATCATAGATATCAAAGAATCCTCCCACAATCTAGTTGTACATTGTTGATGCTGACATTTAAAGCATGAGAATATTGCTGGATTGCAACCACATCATTCAGTCTTACTGCAATTTGAGCTTAAATCATTTTCTTTAAGCTGTTTGCGATCTGATGCCATTTCCTGGATAAGGGCAGCAATAGACTTAGCAGTGAGTTCTTGATTGTCTTACAATATTAGCTATGTATTTGAAAATCATGACCTTTGGTTTGTCACTTAATGGAATGTAATCAAGACCAAATGATCAAAGACAGTAACATCAGTATCTCTCAAATCAGATTCAACTCCCCAAAATGTAATAATTTGTTGAAAAGGCAACTAAGATTGGAGTAACTGGACTGAAAATGAAATGAATTTCTCTTACTCTGCCTCCCATAGCAGAAGAAATGCTTTCAGGTTGAGAAATGCTGGCCCAATTTAACAGGCCTTGTTCGTCATCATTAAGCTCAGATGTTCTAACATGTTTTAATGCAGTGCAGGCCTAAAGCCAAATCAGCAGCTTATGAGAAGACCGCTTGTTTTCAAATCCCTCCATGGCCTCTCCCCTCCCTATCTCTGTAACCTCCTCCAGCCCTACAACCATCCATGATCTCTGCGTTCCTCTAATTCTGCCCTCTTGCACGTTCCTGATTTTCATCGCTCCACCATTGGCAGCCGTGCCTTCAGCTGCCGAGGCTCTAAGCTCTGGAATTCCCTCCCTAAGCAAACTTAAACCTGAAGGTCTCTCTTAGCTGCCTGATTGAATTTAGACATGAATGTCTCTCCCTAAGCCTCTCTACCTTTCTCTTCCTTTAAGACACTCCTTAAAACCTACCTCTTCAACCAAGCTTTTGGTCACCTGTCCTGATAGCTCCTTATGTGGTTTGATGTCAAAATAATTTTGATAATGCTCCTGTGAAGTATCTTGGGACGTTTTACTACGTTAAAGGTGCTATATAAATGCAAGTTGTTGTTGTTGATGTAAGGCTGTTGGATGTATGTTTGAAGACACGTGCTTCCACTAAATTGAGATAATTGGCAAAGCTAAGTTGGGCCTACTGGCCATGAGCCTGTCATTTCCCTGTGCTCCCTGGGAGCAACTTTTCTTGCCATGAACACTCACTCGCAGTCAATGGGCACATTGACTTCCTCCATTTTCTATGCACATGGATCATTTACAGCTCATAAAGTGCCTTAATAATATATAATATATAATAAAGAATCTACAACCTAAGCTCTGGAATTCCCTCCCTAAACCGCTTGTCTTTCCTCCTTTAAGACGCTCATTAAAACCTACCTCTTCCGGTCCTAATATCGCCTTATGTGGTTTGGTATCAAATTTTCTCTGATAACGCTCCTGTGAAGCGCCTTGGGACATTTTACCACGTTAAGTGTGCTATAGAAAAACATTCCTCATTAATACGATACATTGGCTTTTGAGCAGGGTTTTTAGAAAAGAATCTTCCATGAACTAAGCCTATCGAAATACCCTGCATCACACCTTTAGACAAATCAATAAAAGCTCTTTGTTCCTCCAAAGAGAGACATTCATGTCTAAATTCAATCAGGCAGCTAAGAGAGACCTTCAGGTTTAAGTTTGCTGGCCTTAAGTTGCTCTGAAGCCAAATTGAAATTTGCTTTCCTGTGAATAATGGAACAAACATGTTTCAGAACCTTTTGAATGGGGTCAATAAGTCAGGATTTTGATGAGTCTGTGCTTTATGCCAGATGTTATCTTTTTCACTATACTCGAACATAATCCGAGATGACACTTCCAACAAGAAGAGTTCTGAAGGTAGACCAGGGTTTGTTGATCCTGATAGATGGCAAACCAGTCCAGGCGAACAAGATAACCGGACAAAAACGTCAATACCGTTTGTGTGGATGAAAAGGATTTTGTGTAGAAGAGACCCGCAGTACGTTCACACAACGAAACGTCTCGGGCTGATGAGTTACTAACCACAGTTGCTTGTTAGACAATGGCAACCATCCATCAAAAACACCAACACTAACATACAAGAACATCTCACAGAGGGGGAGGGGGGTTACCAAGCAGCAAGTAAGGAATTGAGGGGGGAGGGTGGGGAGATGGTCAGAAGGTGTGGTTGACGAGATCGCTTTTCGGGTGGCTGTTAGCGATGACGTGGTTCAACACGTTCCTCGCGGTCAATCAGGTGACTGGTGACCTCTGCCACTGACCCCACCAGAAAAATTAGCCTCATTTGGAATTATGTAAGAGTGATTCAATTTACAAAAGTTCAACCATTAACTTGTACTGTTTGAATTATAGATGTTGGCTTGAATCCCCCTGTGTAACTAAACAAATCCAAAGTAATGGTGCCTGCACAGATTGATCTAATTCAGGTCTCTGGGCAATCCTTTGCAGTGCTGCTTTAAATGATCAATACAATGGAACAAATGTGTTTGTTCCCAAAATAGATCACCAATATTCTGATAACACCACCTATTTCCTTGGCCCTCATACAAAAATACGTTTAGAAGGCTCTTAGCAATGAGCGATCGTACAAATCTCTACAGCTATTAAATGTGTTATACATTTCGCTATTAACTGATAGATCCTCAGGAGATAGTTCCAGTTGTTAGCATACACTGATGTGAATGGAACATGGCCTTTGAATTATTTATGCGATATGAAATGTCGATTAATCAAAGCTGGAGGAATGTCAAGGTATTGAAGGACTCAATATCGAGTTCAACAATTTCAGATCAGAACCTTGGCCCCATTACATTTTTACTTATATTTTTTATCCACACCTTTGTTTTGGCCCTCCCCCCTTTTTTTCTCTCCCACATGGCAGCTGTCTCCCATTCTGCCGGCGCATTTCACACTTCATGTAGAGCCGTCTTTTGTCTCCACTAGTCCTATCACCATCTCGTCTCGTTTTGAATACCTCTTAATGTCTCGTCACTTCTCTTTTGTTCTTTCATCCCCATTTCCAGCCCCCAAACTGGCCTTTTAATCTGTTTCATTTCCTGAGCTTTTTCAGTCTTGACGAAGGGTTTCGACCTGAAACGTTGACTCTATTTCTCTCTCCACGGATGTTGCCTGGCCTGCTGAGTTTTTCCAGCATTTTCTGTTGTTATTTCGGATTTCCAGCATCTGCAGTATTTTGCTATCGTAAGGTATTGAAGGTGTTGCCTTGCGTCAGAAGAGCCTGCAAAATCACAATTTCTACCAATATTGATTCTTCCATGTCTTTTCATTCAAAGGGTGGCATTGAAAAGTGTACTCACTTAACACCTGGATTCTATTAAATGATGTGCTTGCTTAATATGGAGAGGCTTGTAGAGCAAAGGAGTATGGGGCTGAAATTCCAGTTGAGGCTTTTATATCGCATTGCCAGCACAAACTGCCTCAGTGGGGCAACGCACTGACTGCCACCACATTTGAATAACTGTGCACAGTTGCCAGTGCAGTTTTGCTCTTGTGTGGGGAGCATGTCCAGCAGGGCAAGTGGAATGCCTGGCTAGCAGGGTTAAAAGAAAAAACCAAAATACTGTGCATGCTGGAAATCTGAAATAAAAACAGAAAATGCTGGAAATGCTCAGCCGGTCAGGCAGTATCTGCGGAGAGAGAAACAGAGTTAATGTTTCAGGTCGATGGCCTTTCATCAGAACTGGAAAAAGTTAAAGATGTAATCAGTTTTAAGCAAGTATAGAGGCAGGGTAAGGGGGTGTGTTGGGGGCGGGGGGGGGTAGCGGGGAGAGGGGAGAGGAGGAAAGAACAAAAGAGAAGATCTGTGATAGGGAGGAGGGTGGGAGTGATTAAATGATAGAAGGATTAATTAAAGGGTGCTTTGCACTCAAAGGTCTGAATGTAAAAAAAACCCTGCTTTTTAAGCAAAAGGAACAAAAGGAAGCTTTTGTGGATGGCTGAAAGCACGACCGTCAATGGTGAGGCAAAGGGAAGGGAGGATGCATAAAAGGCCAGAATCAATGGAATGGAGAGTTCAGCAGGGCTGGAGGATGTTACAAAGATACTCCAAGCAATTGTGCTTGATGCTGTGTACTTAGAATCATAGAACAGTAGAGCACAGAAGGAGGCCATTTGGCCCATCGAGTCTGCGCCGGCTCTTTCGAAGAGCAATCCAATTAGTCCCACTCCCCCGCTCTTTCCCCATATCCCTGCAATTTTTTCTCCTTCAAGTATTTATCCAATTCCCTTTTGAAAGCTACTATTAAATTTGTTTCCACCACCCTCTCAGTGCATTCCAAATCCTAACCACTCGTTGTATATAAGTTTTTTCCTCTGGTTCTTTTGCCAATCACCTTAAATCTCTGCCCTCTGGTTATTGACCCTTCAGCCATTGGAAACAGTTTCTCTTTATTTACTGTACCTAAACCCTTTATGATTTTGAACATCTGTATCAAATCTACTCCTAGCCTTCTCTGCCCCAAGGAGAACAACCTCAGCTTCTCTTGTCTATCCACGTAACTGTAATCCCTCATCCCTGGAACCATTCTAGTAAATCTCTTCTGTACCCTCTCGAAAGCCTTCACGCCCTTCCTAAAGTGTGGTGCCCAGATTACTTTAAAAATAAAGAGCTGGATCGATATCTACTCAGAAATGAGTTTGAGGGAGATAGGGATAAGTATGGATCTCGGAGATCGAATACGCTGTAGAACACAGTGGTTTCTGTGTTACTGGGACCATGGAAGTGCCACCTGTGAAAAGCAACATGCCATCGCTGAGTACTGGAGGAAATGTTTGCGAAACCTTCCCTTAGTAAATGGGATCAGCTGCATGATGGAGCACATGGTACATCGCCAATGGAAGAATCTGTCTCGATGGAGCTGTAATCTTTTCCCATTTCTTGCTGTCTTATATATTCTTAAACTATACTTGCAGAAAAGTCTTCAAAACCATTTTCCTGGTGGACAGCCTTACAGCAGTGGATTCTCTTTATTGCAGTAAAGCAACTTTTTTTTTTACTTACGCCATTCCTTGTTTTTAGGATCTTTATTTAATTGCTGCTGTAACTGAGTTCATTTGAATTCCTATCTCAGCTGCCACATTACCTTTGTTATTAAACTTACACTAATTAAAATCGTTAAAAGAAATCAGAAATAGATTAAACAAAATATCCTAGACGTGCAGACTTGGAGCTTATGGCTTATTAAATCGCACTGACTGCCTAAGTCTTGGGCCACTTGTGTGCACCCTCACGTGGCAACAGAAGTTGGTAACAGCATTTCACTCCTTATGAGCTCAGTGTTAAACCACTGGTGTGTTGCAAGACTGTCCCATTCAGCCAACTAGGTCCCACGCACTGGAATTCAATCCCTAAACCTCTCCACCTCTTCACCTCTCTCTCCTCCTTTAAGGCCCTCCTTAAAACCCACTGACATAAGAAAACTACTAGGCACTTGATCTAAGCGTTAAACAAAGCTTTAATCAACTGTTTTACAACATGGAAGTCTAGTTGTGTCCTTCACTAGTTCCTGTTAAGAATGTCCTGCGCAAGCTGGGCCCGTGCCCGATTATTTATACTCTCCCTGGACAGCGCCACCCGTAGGCCACTCAGTATTATTTCATAAGTCTTTCTTTCATGAATGACTGATTCATGTCACCCACCTCTTTGTCCAAGTTTCTGGTCATCCCTCCTAATATCTCCTCTGTCTCAGGTGTCCGTTTTTATCTGATTGCACCTCTGTGAAGTGCATTGGGAGATTTCTTCTACGCTGAAGACACCGTATAAATCCAAGTTGTCCTTATTGCCCCGCACCGTAGCAACACATGCAGGCAGCGATTACCACGTGACCATGTCAGAGCTCCGCAGCTGTGTGTCGCGCCATCATAGTGCACACAGCAATCACCAGCGGCAGTCAGCCATGGTTCAGTGGGTGGCACTCTCGCCTCTGAGTCAGAAGGTTGTGGGTTCAAGTCCCGCTCCAGGGACCTGAGCACAAAAATCTAGGCTGACATGCCAGTGCATTGCTGAGGGAGTGCTGCACTGTTGGATGTGCCATCATTTGGATGAAAAATTACACCGAGGTCCCGTCTGCTCTCTCGGGTTGATGTAAAAGATCCCACGGCACTATTCAAAGAAGAACAGGGGAGTTTTCCCTGATGTCCTGGCCAATATATATCCCTCAACCGACATCATTAAAACAGATTAGCTGGTCATTATCTCATTGCAATTTGTGGGACTTTGCTGTGCGCAAATTGGCTGCCATGTTTCCTACATTACAACACTTCAAAAAATACTTTATTGGAACACAGTAAGTTAACATGCAGGTACAGCAAACAATTAGGAAGGCAAATGGTATGTTGGCTTTTATTTCCATGGGTTTGGAGTGCAAGAGTAAGGAAGACTTGCTGCAATTATATAGGGTTTTGGTGAGACCACACCTGGAGTACTGTGTACAGTTTTGGTCTCCTTACCTATGGAACGAAAAAGTTACATTAGAGGGGGTGCAACGAAGGTTCACTAGATTGATTCCTGGGATGAGAGAATTGTCCTATGAGGAGAGATTGAGTAGATTGGGCCTATACTCTCTGGAGTTTAGAAGAATGAGAGGTGATCTCATTGAAACATTTAAGATTCTGAGAGGGCTTGACAGGGTAGATGTTGAGAGGTTGTTTCCCCTGGCTGGAGAGTCTAGAACTAGGGGTCATAGTCTCAGGATAAGGGGTCGGCCATTTAGGACTGAGAGGAGGAGAATTATCTTTACTCAGAAGGTGGTGAATCTTTGGAATTCTCTACCTCAGAGGGCTGTGGAGGCTCAGTTGTTGAGTATATTCAAGGCTGAGATCGATAGATTTTTGGATATTAAGGGAATCAAGGGATATGGGGATCAGGCAGGAAAGTGAAGTTGAGGTAGAAGATCAGCCATGATCTTATTGAATGGCGGAGCAGGCTCGAGGGGCCGTATGGCCTACTTCTGCTCCTATTCCTTATGTTCCTTATAGATGTAAAGCGCTTTAGGGCGTCCTGAGGTTGTGAAAGGCAACATATAAATGCAAATTCTTTCTCAAACAGTAATGTGTCCTGACAGTGTAATTTACAGTTTACCTAAAAGAGATCATATTTGATGGTTCACCAAGAAATAGAGACCACTATAACTGAGGTGCACTGAACAGCAAACAGATTTTGCAGCTTTGATTTACTACATGGTTAGCTTCTGGCAAATCATTTTATTCTGGTAAACCTATTTATAGGGATAAAATTCATGGAAATTTACTGAGGAAGGCATTGGATCAGCCACTTTCAAACCGTGGCCCATTTATCATTTTTTTTCTGAAACCCAATTCACAATCAGAACACTTGTGACCATAAATCTCGAAATGCCACAAAAAAGAAAAATTCCTCAGAAATAAATGATCAGTGTAAGAGCAATGCCTTGTTATATATGAATAGTGCAGTCTCTCCATCACACCACTGGGAGGGCACAGCCAATCTTTAGTGAAGGTTCGAGCCTCTTTGTTACTTCATTGTCATTCAAAGGACAAAAGGTGATTATATGATTCATAAAACGCAGGGTGGTCGAATTTTTTGACTTTGTTGTAATCATTTTGCATTCAATGAAAATGGGAAGTGCCTGCATTGATTTTTTCAGCGAGTAATGGAGCGAAATATTGGGGTAGATTTTGGTCTACGTGATCAGGACACGTCCGAACTTGGCTTGGACCTATTCCTGGAGGATTCATCACAAGATCTCCCACCTCCAACTGCCCCGTTCCAGTCAGCCTTTTTCCCCCCTCACCTCCAATATTTTAATAACTAATAAATGAAAATGTTCAAAGAAAATGAAAAAATAAACCCTTTTTCACACCTCATCTATAGCCATCCTTTATTCCTTAACCTGTCCTATTACCACCTCCTCTTGCCTTGTCTTGCCAGCTACTATGACCGGAAAGCCCTGCAGCGGGTAGTCAAAACTGCCCAACGCATTACTGGCACCCGGCTACCGACCATAGAGCACATATACCAGAAACGCTGTTTACGGAGGTCACGGACCATCATCAAAGACCCTACCCACCCCAGCCACAGTCTGTTCGCCCTCCTGCCATCTGGGAGACGCTACAGATGCATTCGCACCCGTACGACCAGATTTAGGAACAGCTTCTTTCCCAGGGCTGTCATCCTACTGAACTCCACAAATAAACTCTAAAGCCTGCACATCTGCCAATGCACTTTATTATGGTTATGTTTATGTTAATGTATTACAAGCCAAATGTATGTTGAATGTTTAAATGTCTTAATCTAAATGTACACTCTCGGGAGCCGCAAGCCTACATTTCGTTGTACTGCACTTGTGCACTAACAATGACGATAAAGTTGATTATGATTATCTCTTAATCTCTCCTGCTTTCTATCCTATCACTGACCTTCCCTTTTGTTCTTTCATCCCCTCCCCCTTTTCCCAGCCCCTTGCTTCACAATCTATTCCTTTTCCTGCTTTTTTCCAGTTCTGACGAAAGGTCATCGACCTGAAACGCTAACTCTGTTTCTCTCTCCACGGATGCTGCCCTGGCCTGCTGAGTTTTTCCAGCGTTTTCTGTTGTTATTTCGGATTTCCAGCATCCGCAGTATTTTGCTATTGCTATGATTTTACTCCCTGGACTGCTGGCAGCAGTGTCCGGGAGATTAATCTTCAATTCCTGGAGACTCCAGGACGATCCTTGGGGGTTGGCAACCCTAGCCCAAACCAAGAGGCCCGAGGATGGGTGGAGATCACGCTTTGGTAGTAGAAGATGGTGCACAAAAAGTAGCGGAACAGAACAAAACAACATTGGGTGGGTAAGTTAGGCAGATTCATTGCAGTTCCTAAAATGATTCTTGATGATGAGATGTTCTTGGAAATTCTGTTTTGAAAAAAAAGCACATCTCTAAAAGCCAGTTCCCGTTATCTAGTTGCTGTGTTATTAATCAATGAATGCAGCTTCTCACTGGCAAAAAGCATGAGGTGAAAACATTAGTCACTGACTTGTCCCACAGGCATAAAACACAAAGATGGCCGCTTAAACAATCAGCTCACAACCACTGGGGGAAAAGCGAAACAGGCAGAAAACTTGTGTTTTCACACGATAGATCACCTCCAGAGGACGAGGCTACACGAGCTACAAGGGTCTGTTGTTCCTCAATGTAGCTGCCAGTGAATTATCACAACACATGTTTGCCTGTGGCAGCCATGCTAAGCAAACAATGGCACAGCCTAATTGAAAATCAACATAGCAACATATTGAATAATTCATTCCAGTGCTGCGGGCTCTGTTTGTACAATCAGGTGGTTCGATTTATTTCGGTCTGACGTTTGGGTCTTGCACCAGACCATAGCGCCAATTACAATTTTTTTTAAAACAATTTTTCTCTATGTAATTAGCCTGAATTTATTCCCTCCTCCTTCAGACTACTTGTCACTTCTCGGTTGAGAAAACAGCAACTCTATATTTCTGTGGCGCTCATTACACACAGGCTGATTAATCGGGTTGTGCACAAGGACTAGTCATCGAATGGGGGTGGGGGGGGAGAGAGGAGAAAAGGATGGGTGAGGGTGGGTTCAAAAGTATGGTTGAAGAGGAGGGTTTATTTGGAAGCTTTTGAAGGCGGGTTGACAAGATGGAGGTGCTCTGGAATTCCCTCCCTAAACCTCTCTGCCTCTCTTTCCTCCTTTAAGACACTCCTTAAAACCTACCTCTTTGACCAAGCTTTTGGTCACCTACCCTAATATCTTCTTATGTGGCTCGGTGTCAAATTTTGTTTGATAACATTCCTGTGAAGCGCCTTGGGACGTTTTACTACATTAAAGGCGCTATATAAATACATGTTGTTGTTGTTGTTGTGCTGGTGGTGGGAGTTCTGTCAATGGTGGAGCAGGGAATGAGAAGACAGAAGGAGTGGAAAATAAGCAGATAAACTCTTGGTTTTCCTCAAGAGTTGCACCGACGGCGTAAATCCAGCGGATGGGAGCAGAAGAATCGGGAGGGGAGCCATCCTGCCTATCACCTGCCGCCACTTTAGGTATTTTCTGCTGGCAATTGTCCAACATTTTGGATGGACATATCGAAACAAGGCACAAATGATTGGAATATATCACACTATGGGGGAAAAATTTGGTTGCTTTGCGCCTCCCGTTACTAACGGGGCGCAAAGCAACTAGCGCCCGGGCGCGGCACCGCCAATGCCTCCCGCGAAATTCAGCGGGAGGTTAGCAGCGGCGCTAACTGTTAGCGCCCCACGGTGCTGCACCGGCGGCGATGATGTCATCGCCGTGCGCAGCGCCCTGCTCGCGCCCCGGCCGCGATCTTCAGTAGCGCCCCTGACTTACCGCCTGACGTTATGTCTGATGGGGTCGGGGGGCCTACCTGCGGCCGGTGTGGTGCTATTTAAAGGCGAGGTGCCGGGCGGCCATTTTTGTTGCTGGCCGTCCCCAGCCTCCTTACCCGCCCCCCGCAGAGTGCCGGCTGCGCTCCATGAGCCCGGCCCTTCTCTTTTGCCGGCACTCCCGATCCCCGGGTCGCGCTGCGCAAGGCCCCTCCCCTGTAAGAAGAGGAGGAAGGCCTGCAATACCGCGGCATGTAGCGCCGCAATATTCCCCCGCTGCGCCCCAAGAGGGAGGCGGGGCACTTCCAGTAGCGCCCCGCTTCTCTCTTGGGCGCTACCACTCAATTTTGGTCGCGGGGGCGCTAATTAGTGTCCCAAAGAGGGCGCGACTGAGTTTTTCGCCCTATGTTTTCTCTGTCACTTGTCCCACCGCAATGTTGGATGTTTGGAATGTTGTTGATTTGAGTTTAGAATGTTGAGGAAAGTTCGAATCGAGGTGTTTAAAATGATTCATCGATTCGATAGGTTAGATACAGAGAAACTATTACCTCTGGTGGGGGGGAATCCAGAACTAGGGGGCACAATCTTAAAATTAGAGCTCGGCCATTCTGGTATGAAATCAGGAAGGATTTCTTCACACAAAGGGTAGTGGAAATCTGGAACTCTCGCCCCCAAAAGGCTGTGTGGGGTCAATTGGAGCTTTCAAGATTGAGCTTGGTTTTTATTGGGTAAAGGTGTTAGAGGATATGGAGCAAAGGTGGATAAAGGAAGTTGAGGTACAGATCAGCTATAATCTGATAACCTTCCTTTTTGACCAAGCTTTTGGTCACCTGCTCTAATATCTCTTTATGTGGCTTGGTGCCAAATTATGTTTGATTATGCTCCTAAGTGCCTTGGGAAGTTTTTACTATGTTAAAGGCGCTATATAAATGCAAGTTGTTGTTGATTGAATGACAGAACAGGCTCGATGGGCTGAATGGCCTACACCTGTTCCTACATTCCTGTGCTCCTGCCATTCAACATTGCTATGGCGTGTGGAGGGAGGGGGGATTAAACTTACAGACCGCAAAGGAGTGTAATAAATCACTAGGAAATCGGTCACACTCTCTCTTACAGAAAAAAATATTTTCTTCAGCTGCAAGGAGCCAGCTGTCCAGGCTGTGTTGCTACAGGCTCCTGAGGCCTGCAGTCGCGATTTCCCTCCCTTACCTCCGGGGGGCCGGTTGGGGGTGGGGTGGGGGGGACGAGGGGCTCCCTGATACAGGCCGAGATCCCACTGGAAGCCTACTGAAAATATTCAAAATGAAACTGAAGCCAAGGAAATCATCGCAGGGCAAGGGGCGGGCAAATGTCTTGCGCTACTGAAGTGGCAATGGCGTAGGAGTAGGTTTACCAACCCTCCAGGATTGTCCCGGATTCTCCAGGAATTGAAGATTGACCTCCAGGATACCGCTGCGAGCAACTCTGGGAGAAAAATCACAGGGGCTTTAAAGAACTTTGGGGGAGAAATTGAGTATAGCCCCGTTTGGGGCGCCAGCCTCGCCAGGGCGCTAAAAGTAGCGCCCCGGAAACATTCGCGCCCCCGCACCGGAAATTGAGTGGTTGCGCCCCAAAGGGAAGCGCGGCGCTACTGGAGGCGCCCCACATCCCTCTTGGTGTGCTGCGAGTGAATATCGTGGCGCTACGTGCCACAGCGCCACACGCTGCGGCACGTCGCGCTGCGGTACCGCAGGCCTTCCTCCCCTTCTTAAAGGGGAGGGGCCTTGTGCAGCGCGATCTCGGGCCCAGCTGGGCCCCCGAAGATCGGGAGTGCAGGCAAAAGAGCCCGGCACCGAAGAGAAGTGCCGGGCTCTTGGAGCGCAGCCGGCATTCCACGGGGAGGGGGGGGGGGCGCGGTTCAGGAGGCCGGGGACGGGAGCGCAGGCAGGTGCTGGCAGGCGGCCATCAACAAAAATGGCCGCCCCACACCTCGCCTTTAATTTGTGCCTCCCCGGCCGCAGGTAGGCCCCCTGAACCCATCGGACATAGCGTCCGGCGGTAAATCAGGGGGCGCTGCCAAATATCACGGCCGGGGCGTCAGCGGGGCGCTGCACACACCGATGACGTCATTGGCAGCGGCGCAGCGCTAACAGTTAACGCCACCACTAACGTCCTGCGGAATTTAGCGGGAGGCATGGGCAGTGCCGCGCCCGGGCGCCAGTTGGCTTGCGACCCACTTAGCGCCCTCTTAAGACGCTAACGGGTGGCGCAGCCAACTGAATTTCTCCCCTTGTCATTTTCTTTGACCATTCGTTTATTAGATATAAAAATATTGGAGATGGGGGAAAAAAAGGGCTGTTTGAGCAATCGGGTTAGGAAGAATCTTTCCAATTGGTGAGGGAAGGCGGGGCGCTGTGAGGTGGGGGTGGGGGGCTTTTGGAGGCAGAAGGTCATGTGACAAAACCTCCTGGAATATGTCCAACTAGAGTTGGCAACCCTACATAGGGGCCAGGAGGGACATAACCTCTTTGCTACAGAGTCATGGTTATGCCAGTGACGGGTACAAAGATGGGTAAAATGGGAGCCGCATGTCTTTGTAAAGCAGGAACCTCTGATGTGATGGTGAAGGGCGTATCCAATTAACGTCTGACACATTTCAAGCTTTCCTGGATTCGGAGGTATTTGGCTGGATTTTCATTGAGGAGTCGGGTAGGAGGCGGGACTACAACTTTTGGGGTTGTAGCCCCGCCTCCATCGAGTTCTAGCCAACCCATGCGATTTTGACTTGATTGACCTTGTTGAGCCCGCCCAGTGGGCTCAGCAGGCCAATTAAGGGCCACCCGGCAACAGGTGACATCACAGATTGAAATTTCATCTGTCAAGACCTTTTGACATATCAGCGTTTCACAGCTGTTTGAAGCTCTCAAACACTGACAATCTGTACTCCAGGTTAATTCCTTCCTCTCAGGATGATTTAGAGATCTCCCCGGAACAGAAAGCAGAGGCTGCAGATTTTGACAGCTGGCGGCCATTCTGCTTTCTGTGCCAGTGAGATGAGGGACTCTCGAGACCTGAAGGAAGGAAGGCAGTAAAGGTTAGTAGAACTTCTTTAAACACTTTACACACACCAAACACTTACCTCTGCACTCATGCATCCATCACTCACCTGAACACCGGACATCTCGACCCCTCCAAGCCCTTCATCCCGACAGCCCGCCTCGCTAACTTGCCGTGGTTTGGAGCCATCAGGAATCCCACATTTCAACAATGAAAATAGGGATTAGGCTAAAAACTGCCTGTTAACTGCCTGTTAACAGGCAGTTAATTGGCACTAATCCCCTTCCCGCCTTGGGGAGGCGGGTCCCAGTGCGGGGCGGGTACCCGCCTCCTTTGAAACTGGCATGGAGGCGGGATGGGGTCGAGACCCCCGATTTTGGGATTTTAAACCCCCACTCGCATCCAATCCCGACTCCACGGCCCAATGAAAATCCTGCCCATTATGTTGAATGGCTTACCAAGGGTGACGCCATTAGGAAGCTGAACGAACATTGATAAGAGATACAGTGCAGTCATTAACCTGAAGGTGCCTGAGCACCAACTGCAGATGTCAGCTCCTTCACACTGTCAGTCACTCATCCAAACCCGTACCCTCAATGATGACATTGGCACTTACCATTTAAATTAAAATAACAGAAAGGGTGTGAGAGTTAATTATAATTCTTTGTCACAATTTGATTTTCAAAAGGGGTCCTGATGGTAAGGCTCCCTTAATTTTTATTTTTATTCATGGGATATGGGTGTCGCTAGCAAGGCCAGCATTTATTGCCCATCCCTAATTGCCCTTGAGAAGGTGGTGGTGAGCTGCCTTCTTGAACCGCTGCAGTCCGTGTGGTGAAGGTACTCCCACAGCGCTGCTAGGGAGGGAGTTCCAGGATTTTGACCCAACGACGATGAAGGAACGGCAATATACTTCTACGTCTGGATGGTGTGCGACTTGGAGGGGCACTTGGAGGTGGTGGTGTTCCCATGCGCCTACTGCCCTTGTCCTTCTACAACAACAACAACAACTTGTATTTATATAGCGCCTTTAACATAGTAAAACGTCCCAAGGCACTGCACAGGAGTATTATAAGACAAAAAAATTTGACACCGAGCCACCTAAGGATAAATTAAGGCAGGTGACCAAAAGCTTGGTCAAAGAGGTAGGTTTTAAGGAGCGTCTTAAAGGAGGAAAGAGAGGTAGCGAGGCAGAGAGGTTTAGGCAGGGAATTCCAGAGCTTAGGGCCTAGGCAACAGAAGGCACGGCCACCAATGGTTGAGCGATTATAATCAGGGATGCTCAAGAGGGCAGAATTAGAGGAACGCAGATATCTCGGGGGGTTGTGGGGCTGAAGGAGATTACAGGGATAGGGAGGTGCGAGATCATGGAAGGATTTGAAAACAAGGCTGAAAATTTTGAACTCTAGGTGGTAGAGGTCGCGGGTTTGGAAGGTGCTGCCGAAGAAGCCTTGGCGAGTTGCTGCAGTGCATCTAATGAAAGCCATTGAAATTTAATGTAAAACACTTGTGGCTGAATTACCAACAACAAACTTAATTATAATGAAGAACAACACCAAGGTGGGGTGCTCTTGCATGGCACTGAATGCTGCCTTCTACTAATATACAACCTTTCACAACGTTTTCCAATTTCCCTCTCCTCTCCTGACTTTAAGTTGGCTTCTTTAGCAACCCTCAGCCGGCAGCCCTCTCGGGCTTCACATAAGGATCCATCCTTCACACGTGAGCTTAGATCCCAAAGCCGCAACCTCCACTGCCTAGAAGGACAAGGGCAGCAGGCGCATGGGAACACCACCACCTCCAGGTTCCCCTCCAAGTCACACACCATCCCGTCTTTGAAGTATATCGCCGTTCCGTCATCGTTGCTGGTTCAAAATCCTGGAACTCCCTCCCTAAAACCACTGGCAGAACCTTCACCACATGAACTGCAGCGGTTCAAGAAGGCGGCTCACCACCACCTTCTCAAGGGCAATTAGGGATTGGCAACAAACGCTGGCCTTGCCACCGACGCCCACATCCCATGAACAAATAAAAAAATGGTGAGAATTGACAAGCCATTTAACCAGAGAAGACATTACAACTGAACCCGGTTCTATTCTCATCCAACTATTCGGTACTGTAGTGTAGTGGTTATGTTACTGGACTTGTCATCCAGAGGCATTGGCTAGTAATTCAGTAAAATGTGAGTTCTAATCCCACCATGGCAGTTTGAGAATATGAATTCTGTTAAAGTGACTGAATGTGTTGAATTGTCATTAAAAACCCATCTGGTTCACTAATGTACTTTAGTGGAAGGGAACCTGCTGTCCTTACCTGGTCTGGTCTGACTCCAGTCTCACACCAACATGATTGACTCTCAACAACAAACTGCACATCACCATCTTCTCAAGGGCAACTAGCGATGGGCAATGAATGCTGGCCTTGCATTCAATGTCCACATCCCAAGAATGAATAATAAAACCTTCCACACATATACACTTCCCAGGTGAGGTCCGGAGTGGGAGCCCTGGATGATTTGAGCCCAGGTGTGCGGAGGCCAATTGGAGTAGTCCAACTGCCACCCTGGCTGCGGTCAATGAACTCCACACAAACCAGGAATCGAGTGTTGGGGTCTTCTGATCTTTATGGCTCAGCCAGGCTGTGCCTTTACCCACTGGGGAAACTCCTGTTTCTTTTACAATTAGTGCTTCATGCCTTCTATTGGCTGAATGTATTGACATCACCATACGTGATGTACTCCGTCACCTGGAGCAGCGACTTAAAGAGAGTGAACTAGGCTTGCCAGCTCTGGGTGGACCTATTCCTGGAGGTGTTATTCCATGACTGCCCACCTCCAACCTGCACCGCCCAATCAAACAGCCTTTTCCCCATCTCCAATATTTGTACAACCAATAAACTGAGGTGCTCAATGAAAAAAACACACCATTATTTTTAATACCCCTATGATACTTCTCCCAGGTTTTGCTCGCAGCAGTGTCCTGGAGATTAGATTTTAATTACTGGAGACACCAGGATATCCTGGAGGGTTGGCAACCCTCGAGTGAACACATCAAGCGTTTCATTGGGGAGACCAAACGCAGATTGGGTGACCGCTTTGCGGAACACCTCCGTTCAGTCCATAAGGGTGACCCCGAGCTTCCGGTCGCCTGTCATTTCAATTCACCGCTCCATTCCCACTCGGACCTCACCGTCTGCGGCCTCTTGCATTGTTCCACGGAAGCTCAGCGTAAACTCGAGGAACAGCACCTCATCTTCCGATTAGGCACTTTACAGCCTTCCGGACTCAATATCGAGTTCAACAACTTCAGATCATAACCTCGGCCCCTATTACATTTTTATATTTTTTATCCACACTTTTGGTTTGTGACTTTTCCTTTTTTCTCTCCCCCGCTTGGCAGCTGTCTTTCACTCTGCCAGCGCATTTCACACTTCATCTAGAGCTATTGTTTGTGTCTTTACCTGTCCTATTACTATCTCGTCTCACCTTGAATATCTCTTAATGGCTCTTCTTTCATCCCCTCCCCCATTTCCCAGCCCCCAAACTGCCTTTTGTTTCATTTCCTGCCTTTTCTCTCAGTTCTGTAGAAGGGTTTCGACCTGAAACATTGACTCTATTTCTCTCTCCACGGATGTTGCCTGGCCTGCTGAGTTTTTCCAGCATTTTCTGTTGTTTCACATCTTGTTGTGTTTAGTTGTAGCTGGAAGTAATGAAGCCCAACAATGCACCTAATCTCCGATTTTCTTCCACTCCAATGATGGCGGAGTCTTGGATATCGAAATAAACCATCTTGTGACTCTCAATTAGAGATTTGCTGTTCTCTATAATCTACTGCTCCCTGCCAAGCGGACTCTGTAATTTGATTTTGTTCTGCTTTAGTGCACAGGCACTATAAATGACTCGTTCCTTTGTTCAAATGGTTTTCTCTAGAGTTGAGCTCTTGGAAAAAATCTTTCACTGTGGGGCTTAGTGACCAAGCGAATTCTAATCCTGGACTTTTTTTTTATTTATTCGTTCCTGTGATGTGAGAATTGCTGGCAAGGCCAGCATTTATTGCCCATCCCTAATTGCCCTTGAGAAGGAAGTTGTTTGAAACTAGATACATACAAGATAAATTTTAAGAGCTTCTCGTCATCTGTGGATTTAGGCACTGCAAAGAGCTTTTTCTTTCCAAGATTCCTTAAAATCGCAAGCTTTTATCAATGATTCTGACTGGTCTTATTTTCGTATTCTCATCCTTGTTTTCAAATCCCTCCATGGTCTTGCCACTCCCAATCTCTGTAACCTCTTCCAGCCGTACAACACTCCGAGATTTCGGCGCTCCTCCAATTCTGGCCTCCTGCGCATCCCTGATTTTGATCGCTCCACCATTGGCGGCTGTGCCTTCAGCTGCTTGGGCCCTAAGCACTGGAATTCCCTCCCTAAACCTCTACGCTTCTCTACCTCTCTGTCCTCCTTTAAGATGCTCCTTAAAACCTATCTCTTTGACCAAGTTTTTGGTCGCCTGCCCTAATATATCCTCACGTGGCTCCATATCAAATGTTGTTTGATAATGGTTCTGTGAAGCGCCTTATCATAGCATGGTTACAGCACGGAAGAATGCCATTCGGCCTGTCGAGCCCGTGCCGACTCTCAGCTAGTCCCACTCCCCCGCCCTTTCCCCGTAGCCCTGCAAAATTTTTTCTTTCAGATACTTATCCAACTCCCTTTTGAAAGATAAGATTGAGTCTACCTCCACCACCATTTTAAGCAGTGCATTCCAGATCTTAACCACTCGCTATGTAAAAAAGTTATTTCTTACGTCGCCTTTGGTTCTTTTGCCAATCACCTTAAACCTGTGTCCTCTGGTTCTCGACCCTTCTGCCAATGGGAACAGTTTCTCTCTAACTACTCTGTCCAGACCCCTCATGATTTTGAACACCTCTATCAAATCTCCTCTCAATCTTCTCTGCTCCAAGGAGAACAACCCCAACTTCTCCAGTCTATCAATGTAACTGAAGTCCCTCATTCCTGGAATCATTCTCGTAAATCTTTTCTGCACCTTCTCTAAGGCCATCACATCCATCCTAAAGTGTGGTGCCCAGAATTGGACACAGTACTCCAGTTGGGGCCGAACTAGTGTTTTATACAGGTTTATCATAATTTCCACACTTTTGTACTCTATACCTCTATTCATGAAGCTGAATATAGGGAGTTAGGAGGTAAATTAAAAAATAGGACCTCAAAGGTAGTAATCTCAGGATTGCTACCAGTGCCACGTGCTAGTCAGAGTAGAAATAGAAGGATATTTCAGATGAATACATGGTGGTGCCAGGGGGAGGGATTCAGATTCCTGGGACATTGGAACCGGTTCTGGGGGAGGTGGGACCAGTACAAACTGGACAGTTTGCACCTGGGCAGGACCGGGACCGATGTCCGAGGGGGAGCATTTGCTAGTGCTGTTCGGGAGGGTTTAAACTAAAATGGCAGGGGGTTGGGAACCTGTGCAGTGAGGCAGAGGGAAGGGAAGCAAGGCTAGAAACAAAAGACAGGAAGGAGAAAAGCAAAAGTGGAATGCAGAGAAATCAAGGGTGTAAATCAAACATGGCCACAGTAAATAATAATTCTAAAAGGACTAAGAGTGTTAAAAAAACAAGCCTGAAGGCTTTGTGTCTTAATGTGAGGAGCATTCGTAATAAGGTGGATGAATTAGCTGCGCAAATAGATGGAAATGGATATGATGTAATTGGAATTACGGAGACATGGCTCCAGGGTGACCAAGGCTGGGAATTCAACATCCAGGGGTATTCAATATTCAAGAAGGACAGGCAAAAAGGAAAAGGAGGTGGGGTAGCATTGCTGGTTAAAGAGGAGATTAACACAATAATAAGGAAGGATATTATCTCTGATGATGTGGAATCTGTATGGGTAGAGCTGAGAAATACCAAGGGGCAGAAAACGTTAGTGGGAGTTGTATACCGACCCCCAAACAGTAATGCTGAGGTTGGGGATGGCATTAAATGGGAAATTAGAGACGCGTGCAATAAGGGCACAGCAGTTATCATGGGTGACTTTAATCTACATATAGATTGGGCTAACCAAATTAGTAACAATACTGTGGAGGAGGAATTCCTGGAGTGTATACGGGATGGTTTCCTGGACCAATATGTTGAGGAACCAACTAGAGATCAGGCCATCTTAGACTGGGTATTATGTAATAGAGTCATAGAGTCATAGAGTTTTACAGCACAGAAAGAGGCCCTTCGGCCCATCGTGTCTGCGCCGCCCATCCATCCCTGTCCAGTCTAATCCCATTTTCCAGCATTTGGTCCATAGCCTTGTATGCAATGGCATTTCAAGTGCTCATCCAAATGCTTCTTGAATGTTGTGAGGGTTCCTGCCTCTACCACCCTTTCAGGCATTGAATTCCACATTCCAACCACCCTCTGGGTGAAAAAGTTCCTCCTCAAATCCCCTCTAAATCTCCTGCCCCTTACCCTGAATCTCTGCCCCCTTGTTATTGACCCCCCCACTAAGGGGAAAAGTTCCTCTTTATCTACCCTATCTATGCCCCTCATCATTTTGTACACCTCAATCAGGTCCCCCCTCAGCCTTCTCTGCTCCAAGGAAAACAACCCCAGCCTGTCCAGCCTCTCTTCATAGCTGAGGCGCTCCATCCCAGGCAACATCCTGGTGAATCTTCTCTGCACCCTCTCCAAAGCAATCACATCCTTCCTATAGTGAGGCGACCAGAACTGCACACAGTACTCCAGCTGTGGCCTCACCAGCGTTTTGTACAGCTCCATCATAACCTCCCTGCTCTTATATTCTATGCCTCGGCTAATGAAGGCAAGTATCCCATATGCCTTTTTAACCACCTTATCTACCTGCTCCGCTGCCTTCAGGGATCTATGTACATGTACACCAAGGTCCCTCTGACCCTCTGTACTTCCTAGGGTCCTACCACTCATTGTGTATTCCCTTGCCTTATTTGTCCGTCCAAAATGCATCACCTCGCACTTTTCAGGGTTAAATTCCATTTGCCACTTTTCCGCCCATCTGACCAACCCGTTTATATCATCCTGTAGCCTGAGGCTTTCCTCCTCGCAATTTACCACCCCACCAATTTTCGTGTCATCTGCGAACTTACTGATCATACCTTTTACATTCTCATCCAAATCATTTATGTAGATCACAAACAACAAGGGACCCAGCACCGATCCCTGAGGTACCCCACTGGACACAGGCTTCCAGTCACAAAAGCAACCTTCGACCATCACCCTCTGCCTCCTGCCACTCAGCCAGTTTAGGATCCAACGCGCCAAGGCACCCTGGATCCCATGGGCTCTTACCTTCTTGACCAGTCTCCTATGCGGGACTTTGTCAAAAGCTTTACTGAAGTCCATGTAAACCACATCCACAGCATTTCCCTCATCCATCCCGTAGTCACCCCCTCGAAAAATTCAATCAGATTTGTCAGACATGATTTACCCTTGACAAAGCCATGCTGACTATCCCCGATTAATCCTTGCCTCTCCAAGTGGAGATTACTTTTGTCCCTCAGAATTTTTTCCAATAATTTCCCCACCACAGATGTTAGACTCACTGGCCTGTAATTCCCTGGTTTATCCCTGCTACCCTTCTTGAATAATGGTACTACGTTAGCTGTTCTCCAGTCCTCTGGTACATCCCCTGTGGCCAGAGAGGTTCTGAAAATTTGTGTCAGAGCCCCTGCAATCTCCTCCTTTGCCTCCCACAGCAGCCTGGGATACATCTCGTCCGGGCCTGGGGATTTATCCACTTTTTGGCCTTCTAAAACCACTAGCACCTCCTCCCTCTCGATGCTAATATGTTCAAGTATGTCACAGTCCCCTTGCCCGATTTCTATGTCTGCATCGTCTTTCTCCATAGTGAACACAGATGCAAAAAATTCATTTAAAACCCCGCCTACATCCTCTGGCTCTACACACAGATTGCCACTTTGGTCCCTAATGGGCCCTACCCTTTCCCTGGTTATCCTCTTGCCCTTAATATACTTATAAAACATCTTAGGATTTTCCTTTATTTTGCTCGCCAGTGTTATTTCATGGCCCCTCCTCGCCCTCCTAATTTCTTTTTTAAGTATGCCCCTGCACTTTTTATACTCCTCTAGGGCTTCTTCCGTCTTTAGTCTTTTGTAACTGCCAAAAGCCCCCCTTTTATTTCTAATGCATTTTTGTATATCCCTTGTCATCCAAGGTTCCCTTTGCTTGTTGGTCCCACCCTTGACCTTTACAGGAACATGTTGGCGTTGTACTCTCTCTATTTCCCTTCTGAAAGTCTCCCACTGTTTTGATGTGGATTTTCCTATAAGCAGCTGCTCCCAGTCCACTTTGGCCAGATCCTGCCGTATCATATTAAAATCGGCCTTCCCCCAATTTAGAACCCTTATTTCCGGGCCGTCTTTGTCTTTTTCCATGACCACCTTAAATCTCACCGAATTATGGTCACTGTCGCCAAAATGCTCTCCTACTGACACTTCCACCACTTGCCCGGCTACATTCCCCAGAATTAGGTCCAGTACCGCCCCCTCTCTTGTAGGACTTTCTACATGTTGGCTCAAAAAGCTCTCCTGGATGCAGAAAGGATTAATTAGCAATGTTGTTGTGCGAGGCCCCTTGGGGAGGAGCAATCATAATATGATAGAATTCTTCATTAAGATGGAGAGTGAAGTAGTTGACTCAGAGCCTAGGGTCCTGAATTTAAATAAAGGAAACTACGATGGTATGAGGCGCGAATTGGCTAGGATGGATTGGGGAACGTTATTTAAAGGGTTGACGGTGGATAGGCAATGGCAAACATTTAAAGATCGCATGGATGAATTACAGAATTTGTTCATCCCTGTTTGGCATAAAAATAAAACAAAAAAGGTGACTCAACAGTGGCTAACAAGGGAAATTAGGGCTAGCATAAGATCCATGGAGAGGACATATAAATTGGCCAGAAAAAGCAGCAAACCTGAGGATTGGGAGCAGTTTAGGATTCAGCAAAGGAGGACAAAGGGATTAATTAAGAGGGGGGAAATAGAGTATGAGAGTAAGCTTGCAGGAACATAAAAACTGACTGTAAAAGCTTGTATAGATATGTGAAGAGAAAAAGATTGGTGAAGTCAAGCATAGGTTCCTTGCAGTCAGAATCAGGGGAATTTATAATGGGGAACAAAGAAATGGCAGACCAATTAAATACATACTTTGGTTCTGTCTTCACAAAGGAGGACACAAATAACCTTCCAGAGATGTCAGGGAACATAGGGTCTAATGAGAGGGAGGAATTGAATGAAATCAATATTTGTAGGGAAATGGTGTTAGGGAAATTGATGGCATTGAAGGCCGATAAATCCCCAGGGCCTGATAATCTACATCCTAGGGTACTTAAGGAAGTGGCCCTAGAAATAATAGATGCATTGCTGGTCATCTTCCAAAATTCTATAGACTCTGGAATAGTTCCCATGGATTGGAGGGTAGCTAATGTAACCCCACTATTTAAAAAAGGTGGTAGAGAGAAAACGGGGAATTATAGACCAGTAAGCCTGACATCGGTAGTGGGGACAATGCTAGAGTCCATTATAAAAGATGTAATAGCAGAGCACTTGGAAAACAGTGACAGGATTGGACAAAGTCAACGTGGATTTACAAAAGGTAAATCATGCTTGACTAATTACTGGAATTTTTTGAGGATGTAACTGGTAGAATAGATAAGGGAGAACCAGTGGATGTGATGTATTTGGACTTTCAGAAGGCTTTCGATAAGGTCCCGAATAAGAGATTGGTATGCAAAGTTAAAGAACATGGGATTGGGGGTAAGGTACTGACTTGGATAGAGAACTGGTTGGCAGACAGGAAGCAAAGAGTTGGAATAAACGGGTCTTTTTCCGATTGGCAGTCAGTGACTAGTGGGGTACCGCAGGGATCGGTGCTAGGACCCCAGCTATTCACAATGGCCCAGAAATTCGGGTCTCCAAGGGTGAGTACGCACGGGGTACTCACCCCTAGGCCCAATGGAAGTGCCGGTTTCCTGCATGCACTGCGCATGCGTGGGAATCTGGCACTTCCATTCCCCTGAAAGCAGGGGTTAAGAGGTCGAACGCATGCGCGGGAGAGGCTGCCCGTGCGCATCGAACTTAGTTTTTTTTTGCAGGTTTTCCCGGGAGGGTAAGTCTGCAGAAGTTACACATTTAAAAAGCAGGCGTAAGGCCTGCTTTTTACAAGGTAAGTGGTGAATTAATTAAAATTAAAACATTTTTTCCACAGGTTTATTATTTTTAAATACTTTAAAGCAAGGTAAGTTTATTTTTAGCCCCGTTAGAAAATAAAATTATTTTTTTCAAAAATGTAAATTATTGTTTAAAATAGTTATTTCATGTAATTTATAGTTTATTTTAAAAATGTGATTTAAAAAAAAATTATTTGAAGATTTAGTGATGCTTTGGGACCCGTAGTATTTATAAGTTTTGACAGCTCTTCCTGTCAAACTTATGAATGGAGCATTCCCTGCTCCGATTGGCTCCCCATGGCCCACGTGATCCCAGGGGACGCATCGAACTAACTGCGCCCCTGGGATACGCAAGCAGTGCGCACCAGCAGCTGGACCAGGCCCCGGATCGGAATTCCATGTGGGCCCACAGCTCAACGGCTGGCGCGCTAGCTAAGTGCAGGTCGGGGGCTTACACCCGCGGGAAGCCCCTGACCCGAATGTCTGGGCCATGATCTAGACGAGGGAACTAGATGTAATATCTCCAAGTTTGCAGACGACACAAAGCTGGGTGGGCATGTGTGCTGTAAGGAGGATGCAGAGAAACTCCAGTATGATTTGGACAGATTGGGTGATTGGGCAGATGCATGGCAGATGCAGTATAATGCAGATAAATGCGAGGTTATCCACTTTGGTGGCAAAAACAGGAAGACAGATTATTATCTGAACGGCAATAGATTGGGAAAGGGGGAAGTGCAACGAGACCTGGGTGTCCTTGTGCACCAGTCGCTGAGGGTAAGCATGCAGGTGCAGCAGGCGGTTAAGAAGGCAAATGGTATGTTGGCTTTCATAGCGAGAGGATTCGAGTACAGGAGCGAGGATGTCTTGCTGCAGTTGTACAGGGCCTTGGTGAGACCGCACCTTGAGTATTGTGTGCAGTTTTGGTCGCCTTATCTGAGGAAGGATGTTCTTGCCATGGAGGGAGTGCAGCGAAGATTCACCAGACTAATACCTGGGATGGCAGGAATGATGTATGAAGGGAGATTGGGTCGATTAGGCTTATATTGGCTAGAGTTTAGAAGAATGAGAGGGGATCTTATTGAAACTTATAAAATTCTAACAGGACTAGACAGACTAGATGCAGGAAGGATGTTCCCGATGGCGGGGAGTCCAGAACCAGGGGTCACAGTCTAAGGATAAGGGGTAAGCCATTTAGGACAGAAATGAGGAGGAATTTCTTCACCCAGAGGGTGGTGAACCTGTGGAATTCTCTACCACACAAGGCAATTGAGGCCAACTTATATTAAATATATTCAAGAAGGAGTTAGATATGTTTCTTAAGGCTAAAGGGATCAAGGTATATGGGGAGAGCGCAGGGACCGGGTACTGAATTTGGATGATCAGCCATGATCTCATTAAATGGCGGAACAGGCTCGAGGGGCCAAATGGCCTACTCCTGCTCCTATCTTCTATGTTTCTATCCCGTAAGCCTTTTTAACTGCTTTCTCAACGTGCCCTGCCACCTTCAACAATTTGTGCACACATTCCCCCAGGTCTCTCTGTTCATGCGCCCCCTTTAGGATTGTACCATTTAGTTTATATTTCCTCTCCTCATTCTTTCTACCAAAATGCATCACTTCACACGTTTCTGTGTTAAATTTCATCTGCCACGTGTCCGCCCATTTCACCAGCCTGTTTATGTCTTCCTGAAGTCTGCCACTCTCCTCCTCACTGTTTACTATACTTCCAAGTTTTGTGTCATCCGCAAATTTTGAAATTGTGCCCCGTACACCCATGTTCAAGTCATTAATATATATCAAGAAAAGCAGTGGTCCTAGTACCGACCCCGGGGGAACACCAGTGTATATGTTCCTCCAGTTGGAAAAACAACCGTTCACCGCTACTCTCTGTTTCCTGTCACTTAGCTAATTCCGTATCCATGCTGCCACTGTCCCTTTTATTCCAGGGCTTCAACTTTGCTGGCAAGCCTATTATGGGGCACTTTGTCAAATGTCTTTTGGAAATCCATGTACACCACATCAACTGCATTACCCTCATCAATCCTCTCTGTTACCTCATCAAAAAACTCAATCAAGTTAGTTAAACACGATTTGATCCGTGTTGGCTTCCCTTAATTAATCCACACCTATCCAAGTGATTGTTAATTTTTTCCCTGATTACTGTTTCTAAAAGCTTCCCCACTACCAAGTTTAAACTGACTGGCCTGTAGTTGCTGGGTTTATCTTGGGATGTTTTACTACGTTAAAGGCACTATATAAATGTAAATTGTTGTTGTTAATCAAACTTCATTGTCAACCTTCCTGCCAGCTGAGAGCTGTGTGGAGTCAGAGAGCGAATCTGCCGTCATTCTGACCTGTTGTCATTTTCTGGTTGGCCATGTTGGGCTGGGGTTGGCAATCTGTCTAATTGGTACGTCCAAAAATATCTAAAATGAAAACGATCACCAAAAGTCTGATTTAAAAAAAAATAAAAGTAGAGTTTGGTAATTATGCTGTGGAATCTATATATATAAAAGGATCGATCTGTCTGTCTGTCCTTCCGTGTGTCTGTCCGGCTATACACTCTAAAGTTATAGAGCGTACCTACACGTGCGTTACATCAAAAGAGCTTACGATTCCGGAACGGTCATAAGCGTATTTACGTTTCGGCGAGACAAAAATTGCACCCGCGGTATCCAAAAAACGTTCAAAATTCCGCTCATTATCCGCTCATTAGCATAGAGTGACATTAAGGTCGACCAATCGTACGGTCGAGCGACCCGACGGTCGACCAATCGCCGCGTGGCGGGGGCGGGTTCGTCGCGCGTGCGGGCCCACGTAGAGTCGAGCGACAGGACGATTGACCAATCCTACGCTTCGGTGACATGACGGTCGACCAATCGGTGCATGTGTGGGCGGGCCTTATCGTTCTGAACCGAGGTGAGCGGCCGCCATCTTGATTCCAAACTGTTCATTTCTTTTTCCCGCTTTCTGCGTGTTTCTTTTCAAATCTACATTTCCAGCAAAAAAAAATTGCTTTTATTAAATTGTTTTTAAAAAAAGTTAATTCATTTGTAAATATTTTCTCTAACCTGATGATTCTTTTTCCTACCTTTCCCCGTTTTTCTAAGGCCTCAAAGCCTAGGCCTCAAAGCCTGGGCCTCTCCTGCCCAGCCACGCCCGAGCTAGGTAATTGTCCCACGGCTTGTGGTAAGCTCCTCCCCCCGTCACGTTACCCGGGGCAACGGCGTCGGCCGCGAGGGACACGGGACAGGCACAGGGTGCGCGCGCAGCAGGCGATGCGCAGAGCGCGGGAAGCCAGCAGGTCAGATGCGGCGTCTCTCTCTCTTCCCCGCTCAGCGGTCTTGAAGCCGGCTCGGGCGGGGGGGGCATGGCTCGGAGAGCGGGAAGGGTTACACCGGCAACCGGGCCCGCCGGCCGTCTCTCACAGCCGCAATCGGCGGTCTTGAAGCCAGCTCGGGAGGGCGGGGCCATGTCAGTGTGTGGGGCGGCATGGAGCTCCGCGGAGCCATCGCCGGCGCTGGGCTCGGGTGCTTTGTGGCCTGCGGCTGAACGGCGGCTGCGGAGCTCGAGCTGACCGGGGCGCTGGACTCGGCTGGGCCATGTCAGTGCGGGTGTTCACCTCGGCCAACGGCATCAGGGTGACGGCCGAGGCCACCAAAAGCGTCCAAGGGAACGCGTTCATCCAGGTGCCGAGGCCTGGGCCCCGGGGTGGAAAGAGGGATTGGAGCGGGGGATGAGGGCTCGGGCAGGGGAGAGGGAGGAGGGAGAGGGGGGAGGGGGAGAGGGAGGAAAGGGAGGGGAGAGGGAGGAGGGGGAGGAGAGGGAGGGAGGAGGGGAGAGGGAGGAGGGGCGGGGAGGGAGGGAGGGGGAGGAGGGGAGGGGAGAGGGAAGGGGAGGGAGGGGGAGGGAGGAGAGGGGGTGAGGAGAGGGGGAGGAGGGGCGGGAGGAGGGGAAGAGGGAGCAGGGGGGGAAGAGGTGGGGGGGGAAGAGGTGGGGGGGAAGAGGTAGGAGGGGGAGGGGGGAAGAGGGAGGAGGGGGAGGGGGGAAGAGGGGGGGAGGGAGTCGGGGTTTCATCAATTAGGGGCATTTCCTAATTAAGAAAAAGTCACAGAAACGGATACAGATTTATTGGCATCATTCGAACAACCAGCAAAGATTCAGCATCAAACTATGTCTGAGTTTCTGCTTCACACAGGCGGTCAGAAGCTGCAACGTAAGACTTCAAGCATTACTAACTACACCCTGGATCCCAAATATTAACCAGAATTATATTCAATGTTAGAAGTATTTTAAACTACACAAAATTTAAATGTGGAACAAGTAACAGTATTTTGAAATTATTAAATCGCAGATTAAAAGCCTTAAGAAAGTGGCTCCTGATTCCTCCGGTCAGAGGGTAGCTGGTTTCATTGTCCTATAACACAGTCATCGCAATATAACCCACGGTCACCGCGGCTGGGCTCTAAGTCCAAGCCCTTCCCCGCGGTCTCAACCGTCCCGCCGACCTCACAAAATGGCGGCCGCCCTTCACCCACTGGGCTCTGAGTCCAGCCCCTTCCCTCACTCTCACCTTCCCTCTCTCTCTGTCTCTCTCTCCTTCCCTCTCTCTCTTTCTCTCCTCCCCCCCCTCTCTCTCCTTCCCCCCGTCTCTCTCTCTCTCTCTCTCCTTCCCCCCAGTCTCTCTCTCTCTCCTTCCCCCCGTCTCTCTCTCGCTCTCTCCTTCCCCCCAGTCTCTCTCTCGCTCTCTCCTTCCCCCCAGTCTCTCTCTCGCTCTCTCCTTCCCCCCAGTCTCTCTCTCGCTCTCTCCTTCCCCCCAGTCTCTCTCTCGCTCTCTCCTTCCCCCAAGTCTCTCTCTCTCTCTCTTCCCCCCAGTCGCTCTCTCTCTTCCCCCCAGTCGCTCTCTCTCTCTCTTCCAACAACAACATGCCCTCGAAAAAGCCTCGGCACCGCCGGGCACTCCAGCTAGTATTATATATAAAGGCATTTTTCTCAGATTCCTTGGTCTGCTATTTTAACTAAACCCTTTTAAAATAGAAAGAGAGACTTGCATTTATATAATGCCTTTCATGACCTCAGGACATCCCAAAACGCTTTACAGCCAACAAAGTACTTTTGAAGTGTAGTTACTATTGTAATGTAGGAAATGTGGCACCCAATTTGCGCACAGCAAGCTCCCACAAACAACAATGTAATTATGACCAGATAATCTGTTTTTACGGATGTTGGTTGAAGGATAATTATTGGCCAGGCCACCAGGGAGAACTCCCTTCTTCTTCTTCGAATAGTGCCATGGGATCCTGAGAAGGCAGACGGGCTGCGGCTTAATGTCTCATCCAAATGCGGCACCTCCAACAGTGCAGGACTCCTTCGGTGCTGCACTGAAGTGTCAGCCTAGTTTTTGCACTCAAGCCCCTGGTGTGGGATATGAACCCACAACCTTCTGACTCAGAGGCAAGAGTGCTGCCCACTGAGCCGAGGCTGACAACTGCTTATAATCAGATTATTGTCTTATAAAATCCGCTAATCATTTGTAAAATCATTTTGTACGGTGTAATTCCTAGGCTTAGAAGTCCCATTTCCTTCTAGGAGTTTTGATATGGAACTAATTGTTACTAAGGTTACAAAGGCCTTCATTACATTTTCAGAACTCAAGCCTTGATTCCCTCCCCCCCCCCCCCCACTCCCCCTCCCTATCCACCCCTATCCTGCATCCTATCTGCAATAAAATTAACTTTAAGAGGAGTTTCACTATATCAGGAGCCCTCTGAATAATGAACTACTGCATTGGGATTGTTAAAAAATGTTTTTTTATAAATGAGCTTGAATGTGACAGGACAGGCTGTGAATATATGGTTCACTGTCAGTTTTACTTCTCACACTGTATCCATGACAACACAGTCTGTCGGATGGTGCTCTGAGAACTTGCTGATCGCTCTCAAGCAATGTATAACTGTAGGCGAATAGCACTTATGGGTAGAATATCAGAGTACATGCCCCCAAGGAAGTACCTTGCCTGTTACAAAGGCCCATCACAGGCCCACTCAATTTCCCCAAAACATCTCTCCCTTTAATGCTGTTCGTTGTTAGCTGAAACAAACAAAAATGTGATTCCTTTTGAGCTGTACCAGGTGAAGCTGGGGTTTGAGGTCAAGTGTCACATGTCAAGAGTCATCCAGAGCTTTATTTTAGCCCAAGGACGGCAGGCATCCTAGACAAACAATATCAGATGTACTAATGGTCTGATTTGCCTCAGATGATTGTTGTCCTGTCGCATATGCCGCACCAGTAAATTAAATAAATGAGATCAGGAACTGTCCCCTAAGCATAATTAAAATCAGTATGGATTTGCGTCTCCTGCTGAGGTGTGCCTGCTATGGCTGACATATGGACACCATTTGGGCAGGAGGAAGCATATGTTCCACAGGCAGCGTGATGTGTATTCTCACTCATCTGCCAAACACTGGCCTCATTTTCTGACCCAGTGTGAATTTATTGTAATTTATGCTTGAAAATGGCTGAAGGGCCTTTGATATCCAGAATTATACAGCACAGAAAGAGGCCATTTGACCTATCATACCTGTGTCGGTTCTTTGAAATTGCTATCCAATTAGTCCCACTCCCTCCTCAGAGCCCTGCAAATTTTTCCTTTTCAGGTATATCTAGGGTTGCCAATTCTGGTTGGAGGCATTCTTGAAGGTCTGATCACGTGACACCTGATCATATGACTTCTACATATGTTATTGCATTTACTTTATAAAGGTTGGGCCCTCTGTAGTTGAGTAGTTTTGCTCATGGTATTACACCAGCAGCTGTTGTACAAGAAGTTCCAAGAACCAGGAGGAGGAACTGAGGGTGGGGAAGAGGGGAAGCCGAGGGGAGAGGGAAAACTGAAGGGGACGAAACTGAGGGCAGGGAAAAGCAGAACCCAAGGGTCCCCCCACCATTTCAGAACATTTTCCAATTTCCCAGAAATGGAACAACAGTAATATTCATAAATGCACTTGCAACGACACTGCCCATAGCAAGTGGAAGAATCCTTACCTTCTTGCTTCTTTTGGTCAATTTATGAAGTATTGTTGTTTAAGCTGAGAGTGCAGGTGGTGTGGAGCTCACCCCCTGGTGGTGCAGAGATCGCCCCCTGGTGATGGGGAGCTCGTCCCCATGTGGTGTGGCGCTCACCCCCTGGTGGTGGGGACATCACTCCTGGTGATGGGGAGCTCGTCCCCTGGTGATGGGGAGCTCGCCCTCTGGTGGTGTGGAGCTCGCCCTCTGGTGGTGTGGAGCTCGCCCCTTGGTGATGGGGAGATCGCCCCCTGGTGGTGCGGAGATCGCCCCCTGGTGATGGGGAGCTCGCCCGCAGGTCGTTGGAAAGCTCACCCCACTCCCCTGGTGGTGCGGAAGCTCGCCCACTGGCTGGGTATAGCGGAGGATGGGACATGCGCTGTCCACGATTAACCAGCTGTTCATTTGAATGGTTGGAAAATCTTGGGCAAGGCATTCCTAAATTTCAAGAGGGCAAAGCTCCTCGCTGGTACTGTGAACTCGGAAAAGCGCCCCACTGTGCCCACTTGTGCTGTGAAACTTTTCAGTGGTATTGCAAGTCACAGAATGTGAAGAGCCCTTCAACCATTAATCTTATTAACTGATTAATTATTAAAAACAGATTTGATGGTGATATTGACTGTTTAAACATAGTCTCAATTCTGGTAAAGATTAACCAGTGACAATTATTAGTCATTTGCGCACATTATCCTCATTGCCAAAATATAAAGATGCGCTGCCTCCTTTAAAAATTGTTTAGCAGAAATTATTAGCAAATATTATAACACAGTACCCAGAGAGTGGTTAGAATGTGGAATTCACTACCACATGGAGTAGTTGAGACGAATAGCATAGATGCATTTAAGGGGAGGCTAGATAAGTACACGAGGGAGAAAGGAATAGAAGGATATGCTGGTAGGGTGAGATGAAGTAGGGTGGGAAGAGGCTTGAGTGGAGCATAAACACTGGCACAGAACAATTGGGCTGAATGGCCTGTATCTGTGCTGCAAAATCTATGTGTTGAAATGCATCACCACTTACTATCCTGCGATGAAAATGATGCAAGTTCCTCGAGCTCTTCTTCAATAAAATAAAAAGAAAAGTCCTGCGAAGTAACTTTTCACAAAGAAGTTGCTTTGTTGAGTCATTTCCACATGTTAAATTAAGGAGGGGAATGCATGACGGTATTTATATTGTTAATCGGAGAAACAGTTATACTGGCAGTAGGAAGGAAGTCACAATAAAAAGGGATTCACTAAAAAATAAGATACTTCTGGAAAAAAGTGACATTTAGCACAAAGTGATAGTAATGGAGATGACAGTAAAAAGAAAGAAAGACTTGCATTTATATAGCGCCTTTCACACCCACCGGACGTCTCAAAGCGCTTTACAGCCAATGAAGTACTTTTTTGAAGTGTAGTCACTGTTGTGATGTAGGAAACAGTAAGTAGGAAAGGAATTTACTTGAACTGTTGTCATTCTGTCTTTCAGTCTGAGTGGGTGGCTTTCTATTAATTTGGACTCCTATTAATCATGGACTGATGCTTTAATGCAGTCCTTATTATCATGCAGTCATCTAGTAAAGGATGTTACCAGCTGTGAAGATGGTAAATCTGATATAAGCCAAAGGTAATGAGATCCACTGAAAAGCCTGGGTTGCTTTATGCGTGGAAAGATGCCCACATTAATCAGAAATTTATAAAGTAATGGGAAAGACTAATGGGCTCTGATATAACGATCCTGTGTGTCAGCTTGGCTCAGTTGGGAGCACTCTCATTTCTGGGTCAGAAGGTTGTGGGATGGTGGCCCCACACCAGGATTTGAGCTCCTAGTTTGAGCTACCAGAAACGCTGTTTACGGAGGTCACGGTCCATCATCAAAGACCCTACCCACCCCAGCCACAGTCTGTTCGCCCTCCTGCCATCTGGGAGACGCTACAGATGCATTCGCACCCGTACGACCAGATTTAGGAACAGCTTCTTTCCCAGGGCTGTCATCCTACTGAACTCCACAAATAAACTCTAAAGCCTGCACATCTGCCAATGCACTTTATTATGGTTATGTTTATGTTAATGTATTACAAGCCAAATGTATGTTGAATGTTTAAATGTCTTAATCTAAATGTACACTCTCGGGAGCCGCAAGCCTACATTTCGTTGTACTGCACTTGTGCACTAACAATGACAATAAAGTTGATTATGATTATGATTATGATACCCCAGTGCCGCACTAAGGGAAAGCACCGTTGTTGGAGGTTCCGCCCTTTGAGTTCAGAAGGACGCTGAAGATTTTCACGTCACTATTTGGCGAAAAGCAGGTAATTCTCGCACTGTCTTGGGAGATTACCACCAAAACAACAGATTCATTTTGTGGAATGTTCCTGGTGCAAAATGAATGTCGTGTTTAACTGCATAACAACTTCACTTCAAAAAGAAAAGTAATTAAATGTGTGAAATGCTTTGCGCTGCGCTGACGTGATAAGGTGCTTTGTAAATGAACGTTTTTTTTAATACAGTATCCAAATGAAAACAGATTTATTTGCTGTTCAGTTTCTAAGTTTTCAATGATGGTAGATATAGATATAAATATAGATATAAATAGCTATAGATATAGATAGATTGCAGATAGATATAGATATATAGACACAGGTAGATATATAGATACAGGTAAGACATAATGAACTGCACTATAAATTCATAGCTGGCTAAATGGTTCTGTCTACTACTTGGGCACTGTTCTGTCTTCAGGGACGCACTAAAATAAGTAGGGTTCAGTCAAGCAGATATGCAGAAAAACCCTTTGGCAACAATTCCTTCATTGGTGCTTCACGACAAAAGCAATTCCTTTCTCTGTGATTCACTTAATAACTAGAAAGTTAAACCAGTGAAAGATAGCGTAACACACCAATAGGAAATTTTGGACCATATCCTGTAGGATTCATTTTAAGTGACTTCAGATATTTATTATATTTATTTATGGACTCCTCGGTGTTCTTTGGCAAAATAGTCAGGGATGAGGCAATAAATCACGGGTTAAACTGCAGGATAATGCAGTGAATTCTTGTCAAGTTCAGAGATAAGCCATAGCTCAGACTTCTCTTGAGAATATCAAGCTCTCGCCCACCCAAGAGGTCTGTCTAATTGGGAACGGTAGCACAGTGGTTATCGTTACTGGACTAGTAATCCAGAGGCCTGGACGGATGATCTGTGAGACATGAGTTCAAATCCCACCACGGCAGCTGGGGAGTTTTAATTCAGTTAATTAAATAAATCTGGAATTAAAAAGTTAGTATCGGTAATGGTGAGCATGAAACTACCAGATTGTCGTAAAAACCCATTTGGTTCACTAATGTCCTTTAGGGAAGGAAATCTGCCGTCCTTACTTGGTCTGGCATCGATGTGACTCTAGACCCACAGCAATGTGGTTGACTTTTAACTGCCCTCTGAAGTGACCCAGCAAGTCACTCAGTTGTACCAAACCGCTACAAAGAACAGCGGTTCAAGAAGGCGGCTCACCACCACCTTCTTGAGGGCAATTTGGGATGGGCGATAAATGCTGGCCTTGCCAGCGACGCCCACATCCCATGAACGAATAAATAAAAAAAGACACCGGACAGGGACCACCTGCGCACTGTACTGACAACTTACTCCAAGAGTTTCACGGTAAATTGTGCAAAAAAAAACTTTCGTGGCAGTCACAAATTCAGCAAGACGGATAGCACCTGGTAGTCTAGCTAAACACTGAAATCCAGTGTGATGCTTTAAAGCAGTGTTTTAAAAATCCCCACTGCAGACTGCTCACTCACACAATCCCTGTATTGCAGGATTTTTTAATATCGATATTATCCTTGTATCATAACACACGCTCCAGTGTTTGTATATCGATTCTAATTACTTGGAGCATTGTCCTTGAGGAGCATGCAAATATGCTCTTTACTCCTTTTATATAAGGTGGGATTCATTAGAGAAGATAACTCTTTTGAAAGGCAATAGCAAAATTTCCTTTTGAAAGGAATTGATAAGGGTAGATAGAGAGAAACTTTATCCGCTGGTGGGAGAGTCTAGGACAAGGGGGGCATAACCTTAAAATCAGAGCCAGGCCAATCAGGAGAGAAGTTAGGAAACAATTCCTCACACAAAAGGGTGTGAGAAGTGTGGAACTCTTTCCCACAAAAAAGCAGTAGGTGCTAGCTCAATGAATAATCTGAGATCGATAGATTTTTGCCAGCCCAGGGTATTAAGTGATATGGAGCCAAGGTGGATAAATGGAGTTGGGATACAGATGAGCCATTGTCTCATTGAATGGCGGAACAGGCTCGAGGGGCTGAATGGCTTCCTCCTGTTCCGATGTCCTGAGACTTCAAAATTCACAGGAGTCCGCTTCAGTTTTTAATGTTACTATAGAGCCAACTGTTTACTAACAGTAAAAGTTTCACCAGTTTTTTGATGCCAAAGAGTGAAGCTCTGCGCAGTGTAATGGTGGCATAATCGATGTGGAGCTTGGATTTTTCATTAAGTGCAACCCTTAAGATGTACTGAGGCAGCGTACCTGTTCCAATTAAAGCCAACCAATCAGCACAGAACCAGGTTGGCACAAGCTGAGTTGTCATATTGAGCGGCATCACCTAGCTAACTCTCTATCATGACCGTTACATTTTTGTGTGACTTATCTTTCGGGAGGAAAGCTTTCTGATAAAGCCATTTTTGAGTAAACAGGAAGCTGATGTCGTGATAAGCAATCAGGTTGAACTCTTTTTTTAAATGAACGCAAATCTAGTTTGCAGTCTCCCTATCTGCTTAATGGCATGTTGCTGTTGCTGAGATTTAAAAGGCATTGACTTTGAGTACAAATTAATTGCTGAACCACAGTACATTTTGCTGGTGTCTCATTGATGGCACCCTTCCAATAATGTTTTGCTGGGTGCTTCTGCCTGTTTTGATTGACATGTTATTTAAACTAACCTCATAAGGTCAAGCAGAAACAGCTGCACTATGTTTGGCTCCGGTCAGTGTCAAGCTTTAGTCAGCAGCAAGCTACAGCTTGAAAAATTGCCGACTGTTCTCCTACTATTGTGAGCCTTCTTTACAACCAGTTATAAAATGAATGGCTCTGTATAGTTTATTATGATTAATCGACGTGGTCAGATTAGGTCTTGGTCTAGCACTGATTAAGCATTCCAAGGCCAATGATTAATTTCTCAGTTAAGATGTCTACCTTGGCTCAATGGGTTGCACTCTCGCCTCTGAGTCAGAAGGTTCACGTCCCACTCTAGAGACTTGAGCACATAATCTAGGCTGACACTCCAGTGCAACGCTGAGGGAGTGCTGCACTGTCGCAGGTGCCATCTTCTGGACGAGACGTTAAACCGAGGCCCCATCTTCCCTCTCAGGTGGATATAAAAGATCCCAATGACCATTATTTTGAAGAGGAGCAGGGGAGTTCTCCCCAGTGTCCTGGCCAATATTTATCCCTCAACATTTAGGAAGGACGGACAAAAAAGAAAAGGAGGTGGCGTAGCGCTGTTAATAAGGGATGAGATCGGTACAGCAGAGATAAAAGATCTTGGCTTGGCAGACCATGATGTAGAACTGGAATCAGTTTGGGTGGAGCTAAGAAACAGCAAAGGGCAGAAAACATTGGTGGGAGTTGTGTATAGGCCACCAAACAGTAATGGTAATGTAGGGCACAGTATCAATCAAGAGATTAGAAGTACATGTAACAAGGGCATTACGGTAATCATGGGGGACTTTAATCTACATATTGACTGGGCAAATCAAATTACCACTAATGGTGTGGAGGATGAATTCTTGGAATGCATGCGAGATGGTTTCCTGGATCAGTATGTGGAGGAACCAACCAGGGAACAGGCTATTCTGGATCTGGTACTGTGTAATGAGAAAGGCCTAATCAATAATCTTGTGGTAAAAGGGCCTTTAGGGACAAGTGACCATAATATGATTGAATTTTACATTAAGTTTGAGAGTGATGTAGTCCAATCTGAAACTAAGGTCTTCAATCTAAACAGAGAAAACTACAAGGGTATGAGGGACAAGTTGGCCATGGTAGATTGGGAGACTACACTAAAAGGTATGAAGGTGGACATACAATGGCTAACATTCAAGGAAACAATGCATAATTTGCAACAAACATATATTCCTCTGGGGCATAAAAACCCAAAAGGAAAATTGATCCAACCATGTCTAACAAAAGAAATTAAAGCTAGTATTAAGTCAAAGGAGGAAGCTTATAAAGTTGCCAGAAAAAGCGGTCAACCTGAGGATTGGGATCTTTTTAGAAATCAGCAAAGGGGGACCAAGAAATTGATAAAGAAAGAGAAAATGGAATATGAGCACAAACTAACGAAAAATATAAAAACGGATTGTAAAAGCTTCTATAGGTATGTGAAAAGGAAAAGACTGGCGAAGGTAAATGTAGGTCCTTTACAGTCAGAGACGGGAGAATTTATAATGGGGAATGAGAAAATGGCAGAGAAATGAAATAAATACTTTGTTTCTGTCTTCACGGAGAAAGACAAAAAAACCTCCCAGAAATACGAGAAAACCAAGGGTGCGATGAGAATGAGGAACTTAAAGAAATTATTATTAGTAAAGATACAGTACTAGCAAAATTAATGGGACTAAAAGTCGACAAATCCCAAGGACCGGATGACGTACATCCTAGAGGATGTAAGAGGTGGCCATTGGAATAGTGGACGCATTGGTTGTCATCCTCCAAAATTCTATAGATTCTGGAACGATTCCTGCAGATTGGAGGATAGCAAATGTAACCCCGCTATTTAAGAAAGGAGGGAGAGAGAAAACGGGGAACTACAGACCCGTTAGCCTCACATCAGTAGTTGGGAAAATGCTGGAATCTATTATAAAGGATGCAATAACTGGGCACTTAGAAACTAATACAGGTACACTATCCCTTATCCGAAAGCCTTGGGACCAGCTGAGTTTCGGTTTTCGGAATTTTTCGGATTTCAGAAGGTATTATTATAAGACTGGGAAATTTGTATTTAATATAAATGTTTAAAGTTCAGGCTACCTCTTGCGACTGTTCCGTGTCTCATTCCCCTTCCTGCTTCTCTGGAAAGCCGGATATCGGCTGACTCCTACTAAGCTGGCCCGCAAATCAGGTCGGGGGTCGGGTGGGGGGGAGAAAAGAATATCGGACGGGCCGCGGTTCAGGTCGGGGGTGTCGTGGGAGAGAAAAGAATATCGGACGGGCCGCGGTTCAGGTCGGGGGGGTGTCGTGGGGGAGAAAAGAATATCGGACGGGCCGTGGTTCGGGTCGGGTGGGGGGGAGAAAAGAATATCGGACGGGCCGCGGTTCGGGTCGGTTCGGGTCGGGGGGAGAAAAGAATATCGGACGGGCCGCTGCAGCTATCGGACGGGCCGCTGTATTGTTGGGTTCACTCTCCCGGTACCTCCTTCACACTGCCTGGCTCGGCCTGCAATCTCCTACCCAGGAGGGAACTCTGTGACCCTCTGCCCTGCTCAGCGTAAGTCGTGCGCCACTCTGGTCATGTCGTGCACACGACTTACGCTGAACAAAAAAACTTTCGGTTTTTAGAGGTTTTCGGTTTTCGGAAGTTCGGATAAAGGATAGTCTACCTGTAGTAAGATTGGGCAGAGTCAATATGGATTTATAAAAGGGAAATCCTGTTTGACAAACCTATTGGAGTTCTTTGAGGATGTAACTAGTGGAGTAGACAAAGGGGAACCGGTAGATGTGGTGTATCTGGATTTTCAGAAGGCCTTCGATAAGGTCCCACACAAGAGGTTGGTGAACAAAATTAGGGCACATGGAATTGGGGGTAATATACTAGCATGGATTGAGAATTGGTTAACAGACAGAAAACAAAGTGTAGGGATAAACGGGTCTTTTTCAGGATGGCAGGCTGTGACTAGTGGGGTACCGCAAGGATCGGTGCTTGGGCCCCAGCTATTCACAATCTCAATGATTTGGATGAGGGGACGAAATGTAACATTTCTAAATTTGCTGATGATACAAAGCTAGGTGGCAGTGTTAGTTGCGAGGAGGATGTGAAGAGGCTTCAAGGGGATAAATGTGAAGTTAACCACTTTGGTAGAAAAAACAGAAAGTCAGAGTTTTTCCTAAATGGTGAAAGATTGGGGAATGCAGATGCTCAAAGGGACTTGGGTGTCCTTGTACATGAGTCACTGAAAGTGAATGTGCAGGTGCAGAAAGCCATTAGGAAGGCAAATGGTATGCTGGCCTTCATTACAAGAGGATTTGAGTACAGGAGTAAAGAAGTCTTACTCCAATTATATAGGGCCTTGGTGAGACCACACCTGGAGTACTGTGTACAATTTTGGTCTCCTTACCTAAGGAAGGATATACTTGCCATAGAGGGAGTGCAACGAAGGTTCACGAGATTGATTCCTGGGATGGCGGGACTGTCGTATGAGAAGAGATTGAGTAAACTAGGCCTGTATTCTCTTGAATTCAGAAGAATGAGAGGGGATCTCATTGAAGCATACAAAATTATTACAGGGCTTGATAGGATGGATGCTGGGAGAATGTTTCCCTTAGCTGGGGAATCTAGAACCAGGGGCCACAGCCTCAGGGTAAAGGGTAGGCCATTCAGGACTGAGATGAGAAGAAATTTCTTCACACAGAGGGTGGTGAATCTTTGGAATTCTGTGGAGGGCTGTGGAGGCTCAGTCATTGGGTATATTCAAAACAGAAGTCGATAGATTTCTGACTAGTAAGGGCATCAAGGGATATGGCGATAGGGCTGGTGAATGGAGTTGAGGCAGAAGATCAGCCATGATCTCATTGAATGGTGGAGCAGGCTCGAAGGGCCGAATGGCTTACTCCTGCTCCTATTTCTTATGTTCTTAACCAACACCATTAAAACAGAATATCTGGTCATTATCACATTACTGTTTGTGGGAGCTTGCTGTGCACAAATTGGCTGCTGTGTTTCCTACATTACAACAATAACTACGCTTCAAAAGTACTTAATTGACAGTAAAGTGCTTTGGGACGTCCTGAGGTCGTGAAAAGCTCTATGTAAATGCAAGTTCCACCTTCTAGTTGTCAATAATCAGTCAGACAGAGAACTGAACCTTGAATCATTTAACAGCCTACACATGTGTGACAGCCCACAACCCGACACCAGACCAGCAGCGGCTTCTAACCTGGACTATAGTTAACCGTGTCGTCATCCTTGTAGTATGATCCTTCAGAGTGTTGCATGGTGCATTGTACGTCTCCATCCCTCACGGTCCTCGGTTCTCCTCATGGTGGAGAGGATCCCTACACACTGGGACCTGAGGTCAGATTACATAGAATTTACAGCACAAAACAGACCATTTGATCCAACTGGTCAGTGCCGGTGTTTACGCTCCACACGAGCCTCCTCTCACCTTACTTCATCTCACCCTATTTGCATAACCTTCTATTCCTTTCTCCCTATGTGTTTATTTAGCTTCTCCTTAAAGGCATCTATACTAATCGCCTTAACTACTCCTTGTGGTAGCAAGTTCCACATTATAACCACTCTCTGGGTAAAGAAGGTTCTACTGAATTCCCTATTGGATTTATTAGTGACTATCTTATATTTATGGCCCTAGTTTTGAAACTCTCCCACAAGTGGAAACATCTTCCCTACATCTACCCTAGCAAACCCTTTCATAGTTCTAAAGACCTCTATCAGGTCACCCCTTAGCATTCTCTTTTCTAGAGAAAAGAACCCCAGCCTGTTCAGTCTTTCCTGATAGCTATAGCCTCTCAGTTTCAGTATCATCCTTGTGACTCTAAATTGTAACTGTAACGGATGAAGAGACATGTGCTTCTTGGCCTTCCAGTGGACTACTTCCAGGTCTGCTGAGGACAAGCACTGATTGCTAAAAGCTCAGGGCCTGTAATCACTTCAAATACATAGCAGTTGTTGTTGTGTTCACTTGTAGTGGGGTTTACTTCAGAGCTGGTTCCAGAGGCAGCTCCAACTGCTGCTGCAGCACATGTAATATAAATGAGGCAATGCTAGTGTTTGAAAGAAAGACTTGCATTTATATAGCGCCTTTCACGACCTCAGGATGCCCCAAAGTGCTTTATAACCAATGAAGTACTTTTTTTGAAGTGTTGTCACAGTTGTAATGTAGGAAACGCGGCACAGCAATTTGCGCACAGCAAGCTCCTACAAACGGCAATTAGCTAATGACCAGATAACCTGTTTTATTGATGTTGATTGAGGGATGAATAGTGGCCAGGACACCGGGGAGAACTCCTCTGCTCTTCTTCGAAATAGTGCCATGGGATCTTTTACGTCCACCTGAGAGAGCTGACGTGGCCTCATTTTCAAAGTATTGTCTTAAATATCCACAAGCACAAAAACAGAAAGAGGGCAGAAAATAGACTTCCATTTGGTGACAGACAATCTGCCTCAATCTTAAACCATAAATCTTGTAGATAATATAAGTGCAAAAGCTGAGATCAAATACAGAATAGATTAACCACTATTAAGTATTCTTCATTAGTTCTAGGTCTTTAACGGTTCTATATTGCCCATGAGGACCTGACATTTTCCTTCTTTATTTTATCAGGAGGCTTATTAGAAGTTTGGCATTTGATGTTGAAATCAATAGTTAAAAATACATCATGTTAAAAGAAACAAGGTTAATTAACATTTTACATTTATCCCGCTCTATAGCTGCTCTTTCTGGTTCTAACAATGTCAGCTGTGGCTCAGTTGGCAGCACCCTCTCCTCTGAGTCTAGAAAGTTGTGGGTTCAAGTCCCACTCCAGAGACTTGAGCACAAAAATCTAGGCTGACACTCCAGTACAGTACTGAGGGAGTGCTGCACTGTTGGAGGTGCCGTCTTCAGATGAGATGTTAAACCAGGCCCTGTCTGCCCTCTCAGGTGGACGTAAAAGATCCCATGGCATTATATTGAAGAAGAGTAGGGGAGTTCTCCCCGGTGTCCTGGCCAATATTTATCCCTCAATCAGCATCACAAAAACAGATTATCTGGTTATTATCTCATTGCTGTTTTGTGGGAGCTTGCTGTGTGCAAAATTGGCTGTCGCGTTTCCTACATTACAACAGTGATTACACTTCAAAAGTACTTAATTGGCTGTAAAGTGCTTTGGGATGTTCTGAGGTTGTGAAAGGCGCTATATAAATGCAAGTCTTAACGTTAAGGCATCTGTAAGAGTAAGACTTTGTGTCAACTTTAAGAGCCTCACAGTTTTAATAAGATCCTGCTGCTCTTCCATTGGTTATTAACAAATGCTACACACCTGTTCCCTTGGTGATGGCCGCCCAAATTATATGGTTAATCAGGAATGCTCTTTCCATTGTGAATCTCTAATTCATCTTTCAAAGGTTACGGTGGCATTTTTGCATGCAATAAGGATACAGTTACATTTTCTCTATCTATTTAAGGAATGCTAGGAATCCATTCAATGTGTTCTGTGCCTTTAGATAGCTCTTTTCAACCAGTCAGCATTGTAACTTATTTAAAAAATCAATTTTATAGGTTTGTTAAAAGATAGAGAATGATTTGGAAGGAAGCTGAACAAACAATTCTGTGTTCAAGAATTAAATCTAGCAATTAACCTTGGCTTGCCAAAATTTACAATCTGATCATTAATGGTAAAAGGGTCATTTAATTCTAACTCATGGTTGGTATGTCTAGCCAATCTATCATTAGAAGTGTCAGCTGTGGCTCAGTGATAGCACTCTTGCCTTTCAGCCAGAAATTTATGGGTTCAAGTCCCCACTCCAGTGACTTGAGCCCATAATTCAGGCTGACACTTCACTGATGGAGTGCTGCACTGTCAGAGGTGCCATCTCTCAGATGAGACATTAAACTGAGGCCCGTCTGCTCTCTTGGGTGGATGTAAAAAATCCCTGCTGTTCAAAGGAGGACAGGGGACTTCTCCCCGGTGCCCTGGCTAATATTTATCCCTCAACCCAACATTGCTTTTACAGATTATCTGATCCATTATCTCATTGCTGTGTGTGGGACCTTGCTGCATGCAAATTGGCTGCCGTGCTTCCCTATATGAGTGACTACACTTCAAACAGTAGTTAATTGACTGTGAAGTGATTTGGGACGTCCTGAGGTTGTGAAAAGGCGCTATATAAATGCAAGTTCTTTCTTTCTTATAATTTTACTGATTATTGTTTAACAATGTCTACCTCTTTAACAGCTATTTTGAAAAAAATTTGAATTTATTGATATTGTGCAACACTTGGACTATTCTGAACATTTAACAATTTAACATAGAACACTGATATCAATGGGGATGGAGTATAAACCCTATCCCTTCATCTGTACGGGGAGGTTTGAATCTAACCCAGAGTGATAGGATCAAAGTCTTCTCAACGTGTCAGCTGTAAGACTTCTACTGAGTTTGGCAGTCTCGATGCACTCTTTTGTGGTCACAGCTGCAAAACTATTCATTTATAGCAGCAATTGGATTGTGTTGGTGGTGTTTCAGAGAGGGCATGAAGGCGGGGTAATTTGCAAAATAGATATGTCATGCTGGTATGTTGGGGAGTACTCTTCTGAATTTTTGGTTAAGCTACATTGGTAGTAAAGGGAGCTTTAATTTTACAAAACCCATGCTTTATCAGATCTGCGAGTGCTCAATACTGGGGTTGACTCTCTGTGGGAGCTCTCCTAATCGACCGCCGTTTCTCTGGGGTTAACGTAAAGCTTGCACCTAAGTTAAGGCAGACACTCGGGAGAACCCCCGCCCCATGCGCGGCGGCGGCGGCGAAAATTCTCTCCCCGAGTGTAAAAAGAAGGGCGATCTTTAGATTTCCCCAGTACTGATATCCCTCAGCTTGACACGCAACGCAAAAGCAATACATTTGACAAATTATACGATTGCATCAATGGAAGGTGTGGGAATCGGTTCCAGTGTCACACTCCCAGGACTGCTGGTTAAATATAAAAGGGGTAAAATTGGTCTTGGGCGATGGAGCGCAAAACGGGCGCTCGTGAATCGGCAGCCCATTTTACACCCCGCCCCATTTTTGTTTCCAAGGCCATTTTCACCCCCAAAGTTCATAAAAGCCAAATAAAGCCCACGTTAAACCAACTGAGGACACAGCAAATCAATAAGATGACCCTCAGTTAGCACGTCAAACCAGCCACCCGCTGCTCAATGGCACCAAATTCCCAAAGCAGAGATAAGGACCTTTGTCCGTGGATGATGGTGGGTTTAAAATCCGTGCCCTGCTGTTCTCTGGTGCAGTTTTCAGGTCTCTAGCTCACTCTATCAGGGCATGGCCCTAATTTGTTTTCGATAAAGAAGCAGTGAATGAGAGCAGGACCATTTTGTGTTCAAAATTATGAGGGGTTTTGATAATAGAAGCCTTATAGCTGACACGTAGAGAAGAATTTGATCCCATCAGTCTGGCCTAGATTCAAACCTCCCCATAGTAAATAATGAGAAACTGTTTCCACTGGCAGGTTGGTAATCAGAGGACACAGGTTTAAGATAATTGACATAAGAACCAGAGGGGAGATGAGGAGAATATTTTTTACGCAGGGCGTTGTGATCTGGAATGCACTGCCTGAAAGGGTGGTGGAAGCAGATTCAGTAGTAACTTTCAAAAGGGAATTGGATAAATATACTTGAAAAGGAAAAATTTGCAGGGCTATAGGGAAAGAGCAGGGGAGCGGGACTAATTGGATCGCTCTTTCAAATCACCGGCACAGGCATGATGGGCCGAATGGCCTCCTTCTGTGCTGTATGATTCTATGTGTGCTTCTAACTCGCATCCTAAGCACAGACCTAGCAATGAACAAAGCTTGTACATAGTGTTGGGTGAAGGTTGAAGGTAGTGTGGCTTGGTTTAGTTTCAAGGTAGAAAATTCAGCACAGTGTCAAATGTTCTCTAAAACTACCTTCACACAGAAGACATTCTTATCTCAGATCTTCTTACAAAACATCAGAAAAACAACCAAGTATATTTTCAGAAATTGAATTAAGCAACATAAACACAATGCACTGTGTCCTCCAGTTTTTCTGGGATGAAGTTAAATTAAGATTGATTTTTTTGCAAGCAAGTTAGAGCGGAGTTGAGATGAGATTAGTTTTTATGGTACTAATTTTAATATCTGGAGCTATAACCATGGTAACGCATCATAGGCCATGGTCTAGCAGGTATGAGTACCAATCAAATAGCTGTTCACAAAGGAGTTTAGAGAAGACAGTTATTAGCACTACAAAAGGTCCCTCAGTAATATTTAGATCCCAGCGGACGTAAGAGACAGCAACTTTCCCGTTTGAACTGTAAACCTCTGACAGATTCCTTAATTCTTACTTTTACTTTCATTTCTGGGCAATAGTTAAATGTTGCACATAGATCGGGCATTTTTTGTCAGTCTTTCTATGCTATTTTTATGAAGCATTACGGGTTTTTTTTGGCACGCGCTTTGAAAATCTTTACAATGCCACAGACATTATTTTCAAAATTACTGCAGATGTTCTTCTGCACTTTGGGGCTGCAGTATTCCATTAATAATATCTTTGTGCAGGAGTCAGAGTAAGGAAGTTAATTCGCAAAGGTGGGTCGTCATTAGTAGTTGTAACAATTTACACCCCCTCCATCTTTTGTTACTGTACTTGTCTCATTAGCACCCCTTTTTTGCCTTGCACCATCATCATTTTGTTAATTAATCATTCCTATCCTCCACTCTGTCACAGACCTCTCCCTAATTTGCTTTACCCCCTATTCCCCGCCCACCCACCACTTTCCCTGCCTCTGTACTTGCTTAAAACCTGCATTTTCCAGTTCTGACGAAAGGTCATCGACCTGAAACATCAACTCTGTTTCTCTCTCCCCAGATGCTGCCTGACCTGCTGAGTGTTTCCAGCATTTTTTGCCTTTATTTGGGTCTTGTAACCATGTTTTTTTTACAACGCTAAGGTAATCAAGTGATATGGGGATAGGGCGGGAAAGTGGTGTTGAGGTTGACGATCTTATTAAATGGCGGAGCAAGCTCGAGGGGCCGTATGGCCGACTCCTGCTCCTATTTCTTATTTTCTTATGTCTTTGTCCAGCACAGATGCCCCATTTTATTGATTAGCAGCCAGTAAATACCACAGCGTGAATCATTCCATGGAGCCACACTTGCATCGGTGTGGTTTTGGCTATTGAAACTACTGCAATGCCAATTCATCCAGTAGGTGGGGTGGAGTGCGAGCCAGCATTGTGCAGCGTTTGGTGGTGTTGGGTGACATGAGTGCTGGTTGAACCCATGCTTCTAGCTTTATTTTTTCATTGCAGGTGCACAACAACTGCACTGTCCCTCTGCATCCCATCAGCTGTAGCAATGCACTCTGTATTGAAGATGAGAATCAGAATTGCCAAGAGCCCCAATGACTCACTGCTTAAAGAAAGGCTACCTTTGGCTTGCCTTGGGCAATGTGACTGTCTTCATTCTAGACCCACAACGGTACATAGGTTTACGTAAAATTTACAGCACAGAAACTGGCCATTCAGCTCAACTGGTCTATGCTGGTGTTTGGCTCCACGCGAGCCTCCTCCCACCCTACTGTATCTCACCCTATCAGCATATCCTTCTAATCCTTTCTTCCTCATGTACTTATCTAGCTTCCCCTTAAATGCATCTATCCTATTGGCCTCAACTACTCCCTGTGGGAGCAATTTCCACATTCTAACTACTCACTGAGTAAAAAAAATTCTCCTGAATTCCTTATTGGATTTATTAGTGATTATCTTATATTTATGACCCCATTTTTGGACTCCCCCACAATAGGAAACATATTCTCTATGTCTACCTACAGTAGCAGTTGGATACTGCAGGGAAATGGGTTCAGCAATGGGGAATAAAAGTAGCCTCGAGGAACACAATGGGAATTAGGGGCTCCATTTTGGATTGACATACGTTAAGCTACTGTAACCATGGTTTCCCCCGCCCCCCAATAAAACAGCAACTTAAATGGCTACCCCATTCTGAAAAACCTGGCACACAAGACTGGCCAATGATGAAAAACTTCCGTGCAGGGCTCTGGAAATTTTGCAGTCCGCTGGAAGCCTACTGGATACACCAGCTCCACATTGACGGGATGAAAGAAAGATGATCATTTATATATCGTGCTTCTCAAAAAAAAGCCTCAAAGTACTTCACAGCCATTGAGTTACTTTTGAGATGCAGTTACTATTGCCGTGTAGGCAAATGTAGCAGCCATTTTTGCAGACAGGAATGTTGGACAAGACACCAGGAGGATTTCCTGCTCTTCTTCACTAGTAACACCCTGAATCAACTTTCTTCTATGGGAATTTGTTCCACATACCCATCCGTCCTTTAGAAAAAAACGTTTTTCCTATTCTCTAACCTTGCTCATGGTTGAGGACATGAACAGACTTAGCCACGGCGAATCCATTATCACAGAACCTGAAGGCACACGTAAAAGTAAGAATTAAGGAATCTGTCAGAGGTTTACAGTTCAAACGGGAAAGTTGCTGTCTCTTATGTCTGCTGGGATCTAAATATTACTGAGGGACCTTTTGTAGTGCTAATAACTGTCTTCTCATGCTTGAGTTTATTTATAGCTCGTGTAACCTGTGCACAGCAGGAGCCTCTTTCAAGTTTAGCATTCAAGTCTGCACCAAGTGAAGCTCAGGCGGCAGTGACTGATTCACACTGAGCAACTGCAAGGCGCCTGCTCAGTGCACCCTGACACTTTATCTGAGAGGTTTTGTGTCCATTAAATCTATTCAACACTAGAAGGACTGGCCAGTAAAACCCAGAACACAACAATAGGACTGTTTGGGAGCATATTTCCCCCAATCGAACTCTGCCCCTATCTTTTTTTTCCATTTTTTTCTCTCTCTCACATGTCGATCATTCAGCCAGTGCCATTTACACTTCATCTAGAGTCATCTTTTTTTTCTTAACCTGTCCCGTTACCATCTCCTTTGGCCTTGCACCATCATCTCTTTTGTCTGTTAATCTCTCCTGCCTTCCATCCTACCACAGACCTTCCCTTTTGTTCTTTCCGCCCCTCCCCCCTTTCCCATCTCCAGCTTTTTCCATTTCTGACGAAGGGTCATCGACCTGAAACGTTAACTCCATTTCTCTCTCCACAGATGCTGCCTGACCTGCTGAGTATTTCCAGCATTTTCTGTTTTTATTTCAGATTTCCATCATCCACAGTATTTTCCTTTTGCTTCTCCATTAGATCACTTGAGCTTGCAAATCATTTAAAAAATGTATAATTTTCTTCTTCCGCTTTCAAAACTTTTCTCCCCTCATCATAGGATCGTACAGCACAGAAGGAGGCCATTCGGCCCAATATGCCCGTGCCAGTGTCTTGAAAGAGCTATCCAATTAGTCCCACTCCCATCCGCCCCCCCCCGCCCCGTTCTTTTCTCACAACACTTGCAAATTTTCTGTTGAATCGTGCGAATTTATGGTTTTCCTGGTGCTGTGTGGCCTCTGGTACCTTATCCCAAACAGCACATTCATCATGTCTGAGCTAAGGTATAGAGTGTTGGCAGGCTCTTTGCGTCTTGGTGCCATCGCAGTTCAACTTCTGACCCTGTCCATTCACGCCCACTTTTCAAAGTGAGTCACTAGTGGCAACCAGGAGGACTGAGGCTACTTGTAGCACCGCTGCTACCCGCCCCCGGCTGATGTTGGCAAGCTCAGCACAGACCAGGGCCCAACCCTGGAGCCAACGATCCCAACAACAGCAACTTGCATGTATACAAGCGCCTTTAATGTAGTAAAATGTCAGACACAACCATGGCACCGAGCCACACAGAGAAATATTAGGACAGGTGACCAACAGCTCGGTCAAAGAGGTAGATTTACAACAACAACAACTTGTATTTATATAGCGCCTATAACTTTGTAAAACATCCCAAGGCGTTGCATAGGAGTATTTTAAGACAAAAAAAATTGACACCGAGCCACATAAGGAGAAATTAGGGCAGGTGACCAAAAGCTTGGTCAAAGAGGTTGGTTTTAATGGATTGTCTTAGGCAGGGAATTCCAGAGCTTAGGGCCGAGGCAACTGAAGGCACGACCACCAAAGGTTGAGTGATTACAATCAGGGATCCTCAAGAGGGCAGAATTAGAGGAGCGCAGATATCTCGGGGGTTTGTGGGGCTGAAGGAGATTACAGAGATACGGAGGGGCGAGGCCATGGAGGGATTTGAAAACAAGGATGAGAATTTTGAAATCGAGGCGCAGCTTAACCGGGAGCCAATGTAGGTCAGCGAGCACGGGGGTGATGGGTGAACAGGACTTTTAAAAGAGCGACTTAAAGGAGGAGAGGTGGTGAAGCGGAGAGGTTTAGGGAGGGAATTCCAGAGCTTACCAATCTGCTCTCCTGCAAGAGCCGTGCGATCAAAATGGACAAAATACAGGTCGGCATGCATTCTCTTAACAGTCAAAATTAAAATGGAAACTATTTCCAAAACCATTTATATAAGAACAGATTCCGGCAGAGCTTCTGACATTATTGAAGGGAAAGCTCATTAAAATGGGTTAAAGTTTCCTACCGTGGGGAGCGAATCTCACTCAAGTTGACTGTTGACTGATCCTCAGTGGGCCTGATGTATACTGACGTACATTAGTTACACTCTGCACATTTTATCAGATTTCTCAGAACAGTTGCTTCCACGTTATCCATGTCTTATTCCTTCCTAAAACGAAAAGCAGAGCGGCTGGATTGATTTCAGTGCACTGTTGAAATTCGCTTTTGTTTAGGGGGTGAAGGTGGTGCATTTTTCTTTTCCGCTACAGCGATCGCCAAATTAGACAATAAATCACCCAAGTTTCCCATCTGATGCTTTATTTACTAATCGAGGAACTAAATACAGCTCAGGCAAACACTGCCCTTGTCATTCATTAAATTGTGGAACTAGGGCCAGTAGGACATCATATTTAACAACAACAATGTGCATTTATATAGCGCCTTTAACGTAGTAATACGTCCCAAGGTGCTTCACAGGAGCGACTTTCAAACAAAATTTGACACTGAGCCACCTAGGGAAATAACAGGGCAGGTGGCCAAAAGCTTGATCAAAGAGGTAAGTTTTAAGGATCATCTTAAAAGGAGGAGAGAGATGTAGAGAGGCGGAGAGATTTAGTGAGAGATTTCCAGAGCTTAGGGCCTAGGCAGTTGAAGGCAAGGCCGCCAATGGTAGAGCGATGAAAATCAGCGATGTGCTAGAGGCCAGAATTTTAGGAGTGCAGAGATCTCAGAGGGTTGTAGGGCTGGAGAAGGTTACAGAGATAGGGAGGGGCGAGGCCATGGAGGGATTTGAAAACAAGGATGAGAATTTTAAAATCGAGGTGTTGCCGGACTGGGGGCCAATGTAGGTCAGCGAGGGGTGATGGGCGAACGGGACTTGCTGCAGTGCATCTTGTAGATGGTACACACTGCAGCCACGGAGCACCTGTGGTGGAGGGAGTGAATGTTTAAGGTGGTGGATGGGGTGCCAATCAAGCGGGCTGCTTTGTCCTGAATGGTGTCGAGCTTCTTGAGTGTTGCTGGAGCTGCACTCATCCAGGCAAGTGGAGAGTATTCCTTCACACTCCTGACTTGTGCCTTTTAGATGGTGGAAAGGCTTTGGGGAGTCAGGATGTGAGTCACTCACCGCAGAATACCCAGCCTCTGACCTGCTCTTGTAGCCACAGTATTTATGTGGCTGGTCCAGTTAAGTTTCTGGTCAATGGTGACCCCCAGGATGTTGATGGTGGGGGATTTGACAATGGTACAGGAAACTTTCGTTTAACCGGAGGTTAAAAGTCCGGAAAGCTCTATCTACCGGCAAAATTCAGGAGCCGTTTTCTATAAGTTTTTTTTTACTTCTCGCTGCTTTTTTTTCCCAGTCAGGCTCTGCAAGGTCTGTAGCTAAGCAACAGCTTCAGCTAGAGACGCTTGCAGCTGCAGCCGACTGTTTTGAAGCTGTTGCTAAGCAACAGGGTTTGTTGATTCACACGGAGCTGAAAAACTCTGTGGCCTAGAAATTCATTATAGCCACTTTTGGGGCGGTAAAGTCGGGCGGCCGCTAAAGTTTGCGCCCGGCGCAAATTCGAGGCCACTTCGCCGATATTCATTAGCTTTGCCCTAAGAGTTTGCTCGAGCGCTAAAACTGGCGATGCATGGCTCTCTTTAGGCGCTAAGCCGGCGTTGCTGAGCGATACCGCCGAGGCCGGGCGCAGCGCAGGTGCGGCCATTTCTTGATTGACAGCAGACACCCTGGCGCCGGCCAGCTCTTAAGGGGGAAGGGTCGAGTTGGTCTGCTGCCACGCCCTGGACACTGCAGCCCTCCAGCTAGGCCTGAACACTGCTGCTGGACCCAAATAGCGCCTGAAAGGATGGAGAAGGCCCGTGAACGAGCGCAGCGCTTCTCAGAGCATGATCTGAGGGTGCTGGTTGGCGCTGTGGAGAAGAGACGCCATATTTTGTTTCCGGACAATGGGAAGAAGCCAGCGGCCCGCGTCTACCGGAAAGCCTGGAGGCATGTCGCCACCAGGGTGACATCCAACAGTGAGGTCCCCAGGAGCTCTGTACAATGCCGCAAAAAGCTAAGTGACCTCGCCAGGATTGTCAGGGTGAGTACCCTTTCCAGTGTCCTCCTCATCCTTGCATGTGCACCTCACATTATGGGCAAAGGGACCTGAAAGCCCTAATGGCCAGCCCTCATGCAGCAGCTATGGGACAGTCATGAACATCAATTGCACATTGTGCACTTAACACACTGGCCAGGCTATTCGACCATGGGAGGCAGTGCACACAAGATCAGGGCTACACACTGGCCAGGCTATTCCACCATGGGAGGCAGTGCACACAAGATCAGGGCTACACACTGTACTTAGAGGCCGTCCTTTCTCTTGCAGGCCAAGCTGGCCAATAAGAGGAGCCGGACTGAGACCGGGGGAGGCGGACCCCAGATCCAGCCGCTCACCGAGCTGCAACAGCGCGTGGAGCGCATCATGGGTGCCCGGGTGATTGGCCCCGTTGCATCTGGAGATGCCGACCCTGTTCTGGGCACCAATGGTAAGGGCATCACCTTTTGGACCTCTCTCGTCCCACTTGCGCATCAGATCTACATCCTTTGCCACTGTCCGACCAATGCGCTGAATGCCACCACTCATGCATCCCTCGCTGACGCCCTCTCCTCACTCTAAAGCTACTCTTGTGCCTTCCTGCTTTCAGATGGTGAGGAGGAGGTCCCTGAAGTTGCCAGTGACAGCCCCTCAGAAGAGGAGGAGGAGGAGGAGCAAGAGGAAGGCGGCCCATCAGGGGAACCCTCAGCCGCGGCAAGCCATGCCAATGTAGGGGAGACGTCTTCCCTGGAGGGGAGCCTGGGGGAAGTGTCGGAGGGGAGTGTAGCTCCTGGGACCAGCGGCCTGCAGAAACGCGGGAGGGGGGTGGAAGCTCAGCGGCCTTCTCCCCAGAGGGGGGAAGGGTCGGAAGGGAGTCCAATTGCTGGGCCCAGCGGCGTCCAGCAACGCAGGAAGGGTCGGCCAGCTCGGCGGCCTTCTCCCCAGAGGGAGAGTCCGGCCTCCAGTCCGGAGACGGTCAACGCCGAGGAGATGCGCCGCCTCGAGGACATGTCCGCGGACTCGGAGCGCCGGCACACGGAGCTCATGGGGGTAGTGGCATGGATGCCTGAGGCCATCGAGTCGGGCGGAATTCGGGGCAGCTCAGGCAGCGACTGGCCAGGTGATCAGTGGTGCCGTGCAGTCACTGGCTGCTCTGATGCGGTCACAGAACAGGGCAACACGGGCACTCACTGCTGCCACACTCGCTGTGTCAGCCAGGCATCGCCAGGGCACCCGGCGCGCTGCAGCAGCACAGCGGTCTGTCCCTCGGCAGATTGCTGCGCATGCTGCAGTGCTGGCCCGGGCGAGTGCCAGTGTCTCAGGCGACCAGCGAGCGCCTGCCATCCGCCAGCTTGCCCCCATTCCTCCAGCCGCCACTGCCACTCCCCCAGTGGAGCTGCCACGAGCTGCTGCAGCGACTGATGCTGCCCAGCCACAGCTGCAGCATTCACCAGCCGGCCCCTCGAGGGCCAGACCTCGTCTAGGCCGACCCCCAAGGGCATCTGCCATCACGACATGTGCCCCTCAGGAGCCTTCCCCCAGCCTTGCAGCAGCCACTGGCCTCACTTTGAGGAGGAGCAGCAGGGCGTGCAGGGGCCGTCAAAGTTTGCAGAAGGCATCGCCCTCGCGGGCCACAAAGTAGAGGGTGTGTCCAAATGTTTTGTTTTTTGGAATGGGTGTTTTGTGAAGGCCGAGGATGAAGGCCATTTTTGTTTACATCTTTTGTTAATCCTCCCCAGGTTGTGGGAGTGAGTCATGTGTGTGAGTGTTTTTTGGGGGTTTCGTGTGTTTTTGGTTTTCATGTGGGAAGGGCCCTGAGTTTGTACAATAAACATTTTATTTATTCACATTGTCCATGTTTGATCTTTGAAGTGTTTGTTGCCTTAACCGGCTGAGGGCTTGCGGAGCGGCTGCAATCATGTTCTTTCATTGGCACAAGCCATTCCCTGACAGGGGGCCTAGAAGTGACGTTCAATAAGCCGCCAACGGGCGGCCCTTGGACCTTCTGCCTCCCTCCTGGGCTGGTACTCCTCGTCCTCCTCCTCCTCATGCTCCTCCTGCTCCTCCTCCTGAGGTGGTGGTCCAACGTGAGGTGGCAGTGCCTGAGTCCTGCGGATAGCCAGGTTGTGCAGCATGCAGCAAACGACGACGAATTGGGAGACTCGTGTTTTGATTTCCTTGTGGGTTCAATGATGAGACATTTATATAAAAGAGAATAACTTTTAATCTAAGGTTTGTTCAAGAATTCATACAGCTTTTCAGGACACACCATGCTTGAGCTGCAGCTAAAGTGAAACTAAAAAGCTCATCCTGCTTGTCTGTGTCACATGACCTCTGCTGCTCAGGCACAAGCAATCAAACACAGACAAACATGCTGTAAGGCATAAGTAATCAAACACAGACAAATATCATCACTATTTGCTGATATCATTACATCTCCCTTTCTTAAAACAAAAGTATTTTACTTTTAACTAACAACATGTTTTCTTTGTATTAATCTGCATTTTAACTGTAACATTTAATGAACTTACATTATCATTATCATGATCAAAGTTTTTTACCCTTGCTTTGTGTGTTCACATGAAATATGTCAATACACTAGAACTTGAGGAAAGAATAAGATAACATTACTTCCTTCTACAACAATAGTCCTTAAATTTGCTCAATGAGTCTCTCAGGAGGCTTCACGTGTCTTGAGGATTTTCTGATTGATTGTCCTTGAATCTGAGTTGTTGCCTCAGATGATTGGTTCTCAGCTGTGTGATCAGGTTGTTCAACAGTATCAGTCTCTTGACCTGCTGTGGCTGGTTCCATGAGAAGATCTCGACGATTTCTTCTCAGAACAGCACCCTCATCTGTCTGAATGGTGTATGATCTTGGTTGAACTTCACTCAGGACAGTTCCCTTCTCCGTCCATGTGTTTGTTTTGTCTTTGAACCTTACTTGGTCACCAGTGTGGAGTTCAGGTAGGTTTTGTGTTCCTCTGTCATAATAGTACTTTTGCTTTTCTTTCTGTTGTTCTTTGAACTTCCTCACTTTCTCCCCCTCTTTTGTTTTCAGGAGGTTCTCCGGGATGGGTAGGTTTGACCTTAGCCGACGTCCCATCAGGAGTTGGGCTGGTGACATACCACACTCGAGCGGCGTTGTGCGGTATACAAGCATGCTTTGGTAGAAGTCAGTTCCACTGTCTTTTGCCTTGTACATCAGTCTTTTCACTGTCTGGACCGATTTTTCCACTAGTCCATTGGACTGTGGATAGTGAGGACTTGACGTTGTGTGGACAAAGTCCCACTCTTTGGCAAAGTGTCGGAAATTTGCATTGTTAAACTGGGGTCCGTTGTCTGTGAAGACCTCGCTTGCCACGCCATGTCTGGAGAATATGGCTTTCATACTTCTTATCACAGCTTCTGCGGTGGTGGTGTACAGTCTACAAACCTCTGGATACAGGGAGTAATAGTCTGTGACGACAAGATAGTCCTTCCCTTGACATACGAATAGGTCAGCGCCTACCTTCTGGTAAGGTCTGTCTGGTGCTGGGTGTGGCTTTAGTGGTTCTACCGGATTGCTTGCTCGATATTTCAGGCATATTGTGCAGTTTGACACCTCATTTGTCACATCTTGGTTCATTCGTGGCCAGTACATCACCTCTCGTGCTCTTTTCTTACACTTTTCGATTCCCAGATGTCCTCCATGGATCTTTTTTAGCATCTCTCTTCTCAGACTCTTTGGGATAACTATTTTACTTCCTTTGTAGATGATGTCTTCGACCACTGATAGTTCCGCCCTGCAGTTCCAGTACTCTGCTATGTCAGGTGAGCAGTCTTGCTTCATGTTGGGCCATCCATCCAAGGTGCTTTTCTTCAGTCGTCTCATTGTTTCATCTTTGTTTGTCTCAGTCTTTATGAGCTCCATTTTTGCATCTGCTATGGGCAGTGCACTTGTGATCATGTCAACGTAGGCGTTCACTTTTTCATCCATTGTGTTTGCGGGCTCACTTGGGTCAACAGCTCTGGACAACGTGTCTGCTGTATACATCAGCTTACCCGGTGTGTACGCAACATTCAGTGTATAGCGTTGCAGCCTGATCATCATTCTTTGTATTCTAAGCGGACAGCTATTTAGTGGCTTTTGGAACAATGCAATCAAGGGCTTATGGTCAGTCTCTACACTGATTGCTTGTCCTGCCACAAACTGGTGAAATCTTTCACAGGCGTATGTGATGCTGAGCAGTTCCTTTTCTATTTGAGCATATCGCGTCTCCGCGTCTGTCATTGAGCGCGATGCATATGCAATAGGTTGCCAGTAGTCATATTGTTGCAGAAGAACGGCACCGAGCCCACTCTGTGATGCATCTGATGATATCCTGATGGGTCTCGCTGGGTCATAAAACCTCAGATCTGGTTCCTCTGTGAGCAGTTTCTTTAGATCGCTCCATGACTTCTCATGCTCATGATTCCATTCCCATTCTATGTTCTTTTCAGTTAGTCTTCTCAGTGGTGCTATTTTTTCTGAGAGGTTGGGTATGAATTTACCCATGTAGTTGATCATTCCATTAAACCTCTGCACGTCCTTTTTGCATTGTGGCCTTGGCATATTCTCAATGGCGGACACCTTTCTGGGATCTGGTCTGATGCCCTCACTGCTAAGGATATCTCCCACGAATGTCAGTTCTGTCACCCCGAGCTGGCATTTCTCTCTATTCAGCTTCAGGTTTGTTTTCCTTGTTGCTTCCAGCACTTTTTTCAGTCTCTCGTCATGCTCAGTTCTTGTGGTTCCCCATACTATGATGTCATCCATTGATGTATCAACTCCCTCCAGGTGCTCATAGATCATATGGATAGTCTTGTGATACACTTCAGGAGCTGAGGCAATGCCAAATGGTAATCTTAGGAATCTGTATCTGCCATATAGAGTGTTGAACGTGCACAGTCTTGAACTTGCTTCGTCCAGCTTCATCTGCCAAAATCCTGAGGATGCATCTAACTTGCTGAAATATTTTGCATTTGCAAACTGTGCCATGATTTCCTCACGTTTAGGAAGCTTGAAGTGCTCTCTCTTTATTGCTCTGTTTAGATCTTTTGGATCCAGGCAAATTCTGAGCTTTCCATTCTTTTTGTCCACTACGGCGAGGGAACTCACCCACTCAGTTGGCTCATCTATCTTCTGAATCACGTTCAGGCTTTCCATCCTGTCCAACTCTGCCTTCAGTTGCTTTTGAAGAGCAAACGGAACTTTTCTACATGGATGTATGACCGGTGTCATACTTTTATCTACTCTGATCGTGTGTTCTCCTGGAATGCAGCCTAGACCCTTAAATAGGTCTTTGTACTCTTTCATGAGTTCATCATAGACTGTCTCTCCTTCGCATTCCACAATGAGGACTCTCTTTACCAGGTTCAGTCTCTCACAGGCTTTTAAACCTAGTATGGCTTGCACATCCTTTGGCACCACGATTAATGCTAGCGTGTGCTCTCTGTCCTTGTGTGTTACTTTGACAATGCATTTTCCTTTCACTGGTATATCAGTACCTGAGTATCCGGTCACTTTCACTTGTATTCCATGTAACTTTGGTCTGGGTCTAATTCTCTTAAAATCGGTCTCTGATATCACATTAACTTGTGCTCCAGTATCCAATTTAAATGGAATGTGTATGTCGTTCACTTTTAGTGTCAACATCCAGTCTCTTTCTTCTTTTTTGTTTTCAGACACAACATCTACATTGAACTCCTCTATGTCGCTTTCATCTACTGCATGGACCTTGCTTTGTTGCACTTGGTTCTTACAGCAACGGGCATAATGGTTGTTCTTGTTGCAACTATTGCATGTTTTACCATATGCTGGACACTTTCTTGGTGGATGCTGTGTACCGCATCGACTACGTGACTTTCGATTGTCCCTTTCATTTTCGTTCGCTGGCCACACCTCTTTTTTCACATTGGCGCTCTTTTTGTTAAACGGTTTGTGTCCGTTCTTACTCACTGCATCCACGTTGCAGCTATTGTCACTGAACAGCTCCTTTGCCTGCAACTTCACAGTCTCTGTAGCCCTACACAGTGCTATGGCTTTTCCCAGGTTTAGATCTTGCTCTCTTAGCAGTCTTTCCCTTAGACCATTATCTGGAATACCACACACCAGTCTGTCTTTTATCAGCGAGTCTGTGAGTCCCCCAAATTCACACGATTTGCTCCGGTTTCTCAGTTCAGTCACATACTGATCAATAGTCTCGCCGATTTTCTGTACACATGTGAAAAATTTGTGCCTCTCAAAGGTCACGTTGCGTTTAGGTATGCAGTAGGCCTCAAACTGTTCCATTATTTTATCTAGCTTCATTTTGTCTCCATCAACAGCATATATGAAATTATTATATACCTCCAGCGCTGCATCACCCACTACATGTAAGAACACGGACGATTTCTGTTTATCACTTTTCTCGTCAGCTCCGGTTGCCGCTAAATACAACTCTAAACGTTGTTTGAACCTTCTCCAATTTTCAGCCACATTACCTGACAACTGAAGCGTCGCCGGTGGGTGTAATCCTTCCATTTTTCACTTCGTTAGCTATTCTCCAAGGTAAGTAACGATTTTCTCTTTTGGCTTGCTAGTGTGTGGAGAGCTGTTTTAACTTCAGATCTTTTTTCTTCATCTCTTTCAGTCCCTCTCTTTCAGCCACTTCTGACACCATGTTTTGATTTCCTTGTGGGTTCAATGATGAGACATTTATATAAAAGAGAATAACTTTTAATCTAAGGTTTGTTCAAGAATTCATACAGCTTTTCAGGATACACCATGCTTGAGCTGCAGCTAAAGTGAAACTAAAAAGCTCAGCCTGCTTGTCTGTGTCACATGACCTCTGCTGCTCAGGCACAAGCAATCAAACACAGACAAACATGCTGTAAGGCATAAGTAATCAAACACAGACAAATATCATCACTATTTGCTGACATCATTACAACTCGCTCCTGCGAATACTGGAGGGCTCCCCCGGAGCGATCCAGACAGTGGAACCGTTGCTTCAGGACGCCGATTGTTTGTTCAATGAGGTTCCTGGTCGCTTGATGGCTCTCGTTGTATGCCTCTTCAGCAGGGGTCCTGGGCGCGCGGAGCGGGGTCATGAGCCAGGTACACAAAGGATAGCCTTTGTCCCCGATAAGCCATCCTCTTCGGTGAGGCTGTGCCTGGAACATGTCAGCCACAGTTGTCTGTCGCAGGATAAAGGCATCGTGGCTGCTGCCTGGAAAGCGGGCATTGACAGCTAGGATGCGCTGCCTGTGGTCACACACCAGCTGTACGTTGAGGGAATGGTAGCCCTTCCGGTTGCGGTACTCCTCGGCATGCTCCAGAGGTGCCCGCAAAGCCACATGCGTGCAGTCAATGGCGCCCTGCACCATGGGGAAGCCCGCTATTCTTGCAAATCCCACTGCACGCTGCTGCTGCTTGTCCAGGGTCATGGGGAAGGAGATGAATTGATGTCTCCTTCTGAAAAGGGCATTGGTCACCTGGCGGATGCAGCAATGCACGGCGAACTGGGAGATGTTAGTGATGTCCCCAGCAGCGGATTGGAAGGAGCCGGTGGCATAGAAGTTGAGAGCCACCGTCACCTTCACTGCCACTGACAGAGACGTCCTGCGCATCAACCGTGGACGCAGATCTCTGTGAAGCAGCTGGCAGATGTCTGCAACCACCTACCTTCTGAATCGCAGCCTCCTAACACACTGCAGACATGTTGAGATAGGAGAACTGCTGGCGGTATACCCTGGGTGGGTAAGGCCTCACTTGGCGACGCCTGTTGCCCCCTCTGCGTCTATCCAGGGCTGCCACTCTCTCACGGCGTCTGTAAGCCCTTCCGACATAATGCTGAAACTCAGCGCTGGCACCCAATGCAGCCCCCATAATATGCTGGCAAACACTGAGATCTCAATGAAGGCAAAGATAATTGCAAAGCTCTGGCCTGAAGCCAAAAATACCTGTCCTAGTGTTGGGCCAAAGCAGTAAGCTCTCTTCCTTGGTCTCCAAAAATCCGTTGCACAAGAGTGAATGCTGCAAAATGGCTGCCCTTTATAGTGCAGGGTAAGTGCCCTTTAATTTGCGCTCCCCGCGGCCCGCCTCGGCTGTGTACCGTTCCACTCAACAGTCGTTAGGGCCGCCCGGCGCAGATGAGCGCGCGCAAAGACTTTGCGCCGGCGCTAAATGTCTACTGAAGTTGGGGCGAGGCGCAGATCGCGCTGCGCCCGGGCGCTAAGCGCCTAGTGCTCGAGATCTGCTCCTCCTAAGGCGCTAATGGCTGGCGCAGCCAACTGAATTTCTAGGCCTGTATGTTTTAACATTGCAGCTGGTTTATACGGCAGTTTTGATCTAACGGCACCAGCTCGGTCCCGTCAGTGCCGGATACCAGAAAGTTTCCTGTAATGCCATTGAATGCCAAAGGAGGTGGTTAGACTTTCTTTTGTTGGAGATGGTCATTGTCTGGCACTTGTGTGGCACGAATGTTAAGCCCAAGCCTGAATTTGTCCAGGTCTTGCTGCAGGTGGGCACGGATTGCTTTATTATCTGAGGAGTTGTGAATGGCGCTGAACACTGTGCAAACATCCCCACTTCTGACCCTATGATGGAGAGAAGGTCATTGATGAAGCAGCTAAAGATGGTTGAGCCTAGGACCAATGTTCCCTTTAAGCTGCGCTTTCTTTTGTGCGGCCTGTTTCTTGTAATGCATAGTCCCTTTAAATTTTGTTGCGCATGTGTGGTATTTATAATGTAAAAGCCAGTGAGCAGCCTGTGCGGGACCTTTCAGATTACTGTGCGGCTGTGTGCGCACGCACCTTAGCAGGAACTGTGCCTAGGACACTGCCCTGAGGAACTCACGCAACGATGACCTGGGGCTGAGATGATTGGCCTCCAACAACCACAACTGTCTTTGTTTGTGCTAGGTATGACTCCAGCCAGTGGTGAGTATTCCCCCTGATTCCCATTGACCCTTGATGTCAAGGGCAGTCATTCTCACCTCACCTCTGAAATTCAGCTCTTTCATCCATCTTTGGACCAAGGCTGTAATGAGGTCTGGAGCCGAGTGGTCCTGGTGGAACCCAAACTGAGCATCAGGTTATTGGTGAGTAAGTGGTGCTTGATAGCACTGTTGATGAAACCTTCCACAACTTTGCTGATGATTGAGAGTAGACTGATGGGGCGGTAATTGGCTGGATTGGATTTGTCCTTTTTGTGGACAGGACACACCTGGGAAATTTTCCACTTTGTCGGGTAGATGCCAATGTTGTAGCTGTATTGGAACAGCTTGGCTAGAGGCGCAGCTAGTTCTGGAGCACAAGTCCTCAGCACTACAGCCAGGATGTTGTTGGGGCCCATAGCCTTTGCCGTATCCAGTGCACTCAGTTATTTCTTGATATCATGTGGAATGAATCGAATTATCTAAAGACTGGCTTCTCTGTTGGTGAGGACCTCAGGAGGAGGCCGAGATGGATCATCCACTCGGCACTTCTGGCTGATGGTTGCAAATGCTTCGGCCTTATCTTTTGCACTCGTGCTGGACTCTGCCATCATTGAGGATGGGGATGTTCATGGAGCCTCCTCCTCCCGTTTGTTGTTCAATAGTCCACCACCATTCACGACTGGATGTGGCAGGACTGCAGAGCTTTAATCTGATCCATTGGTTGTGGAATCGCTTAGCTCTGTCTGTTGCAAGCTGCTTCTGCTGTTTATCATGCATGTAGTCCTGTGTTGTAGCATCACTGGATTAGCACCTCATTTTTAGGTACGCCTGGTGCTGCTCCTAGCATGCTCATCTACACTCCTCATTAAACCAGGGTTGGTTCCCTGGCTTGATGGTAACAGTAGAGTGAGGAACATGCCGGGCCATGATGTTACAGATTGTGGTGGAATACAATTCTGCTGCTGCTGATGGTCCACTGTGCCTCATGGATGCCCAGTTTTGAGCTGCTAGATCTGTTCTGAATCTATCCCATTTAGCACGGTGGTAGTGCCACACAACATGATGGAGGGTGTCCTCAATGTGAAGATAGGTCTTCATCTCCATAAGGACTGTGCGGTGGTCACTCCTACCAATACAGTCATGGACAGATGCATCTGCGAGAGCGAGATTGGTGAGAACAAGGTCAAGTAGGTTTTTCCCGTGTGTTGGTTCTCTCACCATCTGCAGCAAGCTCAATCTGGCAGCCATGTCCTTCAGGACATGGCTCAAGGGAATACAAATCTAATTTATGCCTGTCTTCATAATTTAACCATTTTAGCGCTGGTAATTGTCAATTATAAGTCGGGCAAGTAATTGGTTATGTCTCAGCTTTGCTCAGAAACTTCCCCCGGGATTTTGTCTTACACAAAATGATCATACTTGGGTAGCAAATGGCACTACATTTGTTAAGTGTATAAAGTTGCCAGATTTCTCACAGGATGGTTTCATGAAGGGGAAGTCATGTTTGACAAATTTGCTTGAGTTCTTTGAGGAAGTAACATACAGGGTGGATAAAGGAGAACCAGTGGACGTAGTGTATTTAGACTTCCAAAAGGCATTTGACAAGGTGCCACACAAAAGATTATTGCTTAAGATAAAAAATCACGGGATTGGGGGTAATATTCTGGCATGGATAGAGGATTGGCTATCTAACAGAAAGCAGAGAGTTGGGATAAATGGTTCATTCTCAGACTGGCAATCAGTAACTAGTGGTGTTCCGCAGGGGTCAGTGCTGGGTCCCCAACTCTTTACAATCTATATTAACGATTTGGAGGAGGGGACCGAGTGTAACATATCAAAGTTTGCAGATGATACTAAGATGGGAGGGAAAGTAGCGAGTGAGGAGGACATAAAAAACCTGCAAAGTGACATAGACAGGCTAAGTAAGTGGGCAGAGATTTGGCAGATGGAATACAATACTGGAAAGTGTGAGGTTATCCACTTTGGCAGGAAAAATCATAGAGCAAGTTATTATCTTAATGGCAAGAAACTGGAAAGTACTGTAGTACAAAGGGATCTGGGGGTCCTGGTGCACGAAACTCAAAAGGTTAGTATGCAGGTGCAGCAGGTGATCAAGAAGGCCAATGGAATGTTGGTTTTTATTGCTAGGGGGATAGAATATAAAAACAGGGAGGTATTGCTGCAGTTGTACAAGGTATTGGTGAGACCGCACCTGGAATACTGCATACAGTTTTGGTGTCCATACTTAAGAAAAGACATACTTGCTCTCGAGTCAGTACAAAGAAGGTTCACTCGGTTAATCCCGGGGATGAGGGGGTGGTCATATGAGGAGAGGTTGAGTAGATTGGGACTCTACTCATTGGAGTTCAGAAGAATGAGAGACGATCTTATTGAAACATATAAGATTGTGAAGGGGCTTGATCGGGTGGATGCGGTGAGGATGTTCCCAATGATGGGTGAAACTAGAACTAGGGGGCATAATCTTAGAATAAGGGGCTGCTCTTTCAAAACTGAGATGAGGAGAAACTTCTTCACTCAGAGGGTGGTAGGTTTGTGGAATTTGCTGCCCCAGGAAGCTGTGGAAGCTACATCATTAAATACATTTAAAACAGAAATAGATAGTTTCCTAGAAGTAAAGGGAATTAAGGGTTACGGGGAGCGGGCAGGAAATTGGACATGAGTCTAGGTTCGGAATGGTCATGGCCCTGTGGGTAGTGGAGCAGGCCCAGGGGCCGTGTAGCCTGGTTCTGCTCCTACTTCTTGTGTTCTAATTCTGTGTTAGATTTCAGGAGATGGTTTTATTCCTGTTCCTGGCTGGGGTGGAGATCGCCTTTACAGAAGGTAAGTACTGTAGAAAATATAGGGACAGAGTGATCTCCTGGATGAGTTTCGATCGCCTAGATGGGTCGGAGAGGAATTTCCCAGATTTTTTCTCCCAAATTGGCCATTGGGTTTTTTATCTGGTTTTTCGCCTCTCCCGGGAGATCACATGGGTTCGGGTGGGATGGAGAGTGATAGAAGATTTGAGGTTAGGATCAGATCAGCCATGATCTTATTGAATGGTGGAGCAGGCTCGAGGGGCCGATTGGCCTACTCCTGCTCCTATTTCTTATGTTCTTATGATATTGTGCTGTGATAGATTATTCACCCCAATTATCAGGTGTTACTTGAGTGAGCTAAACAGTAAACCAGTTATTTTTCCTTCATATTTAACTCACTACCACAGGGAGTAGTTGAGGTGACGAGCGCATAGATTCATTTTAGGGGAAGCTAGATAAACACATGAGGGAGAAAGGAATAGAAGGATAGGCTGATAGGGTGAGATGACATAGGGTGGGAGGAGGCTCATGTGGAGCATACACACTGGCATAGACCAGTTGGGCCAAATGGCCTGTTCCTCTGCTGTAGATTCTATATAATTCTATGTGAACCCTCAATAAATCTCATATTATGGTCATGCTAACTTTTCTCTAACACAGCTATCATAACCGGCATCTTTGACAACCATTTAAACACTTACAGTTTTAAGAATCCTGAATACATACCAACCGTCTGCTTTTCAAGTGGACAGTAAGCCTTTTCAGGCCAATGTCAACTTCTCTTCACAGGAAAGTTACGCCACTCCCGGCTCTCCCTCCTCAGCGCCACTCCTCAACGCCACCTCCCGCTGCCCGCTTCTCTAAGGGGTTGAGCACAGCTGCGTGCCGCAAGCACCACCTCCTGTACCAATGTGGCGGGCGGCGCACTTCCTGTCTGCCATATTGGGGACTGAGTCAGCTGTTTTAGCGCCTGGAAAAACAGGCCCAATTTCTAGGCCAAGTTCTTTATATACTGCTAAGAGGTATTCAGAAGCCAAGGTGAAGGACCAAGGTCCACAGTGCAGGACAACAGAGTAGAGAAGATGACACAATAAATTGTGACTTGTGACATAACAGATAGTTAATGTTTTGTTGTTACAGGAGTTGCAAGTTTCCCAAATGATTCATTTTTAGCTTTTAAAATAGTCCCGTGCTTTCATGAATCTCTTTGGTCTAATTTACATGTGATTCGATGTTAATGGTCCTCGGTCACCCTATCCGTCATTCTGAATAGGTAATCTTTGCCTACATAATAACAGTTACTGCACTTCAAAGCAATTAATTGTGTGAAGTACCTTGGGATATTTCTGAGATCAGACACGGTTCTGTATCATCACAAATCTTTCTAAATCTTGATGTGATATTCTCTGGATTGATACAAGTTAGTAAGTACCTACCAAGGTGCTTACAAAGGTGAAGTGAACCATGTCTTTAAATGTGCTCAACAGTCACGACAGCCCCTTCACCTGTCAATTATATGTTTACGCTTATGGGCCATGTTTGGTAAACCAACCTCCTGACCATCAAAAGCAAAACGCTGGGAGGAAGGAAGATGGTTGTTACATACACCCTGACCTGTTAAGAAGAAATATCTTGCATTTGTATACATCGTATCGTCAGGACATCCCAAAGTGATTCACAGCCAATTAATTGTTTTTGAAGTCTAGGAGCACCACCACCTACAATTTCTCCTCCAAGTCACACACCATCCTGACTTGGAAATATTTTGCCGTCCCTTCATCGTCGCTGGGTCAAAATCCTGGAAATCCCAACCTAATAGCACTGTGGGAGTACCTTCACCACAAGGACTGCAGCAGCTCACCACCACCTTCTCAAGGGCAATTAGGGATGGGCAATAAATGCTGGCCTTGCCAGCGACGCCCACATCCCATAAACACATTTTTTAAAAGTGATTAGCTCAGCATATTGCAATATTTATTGTTACTTATTTTCATACATGCAAGCCAACAAGTTAATGGCTTGGGCATTAAAGGGAAGCAGATTCCAATTTTTAATTAAACATTAATGCAGAAATGTGTACAGTATTAGTTTTATTAGCACAGGCAGTGTTTTCTGCCTACACAGTGGCTGCTTGGATAGGGAGTGGGTTATTAAAGTTATTTTTATGATTTCACAGCCTCTTTATATAATATTGAATTATAATTTGTAGTGTACAGCACTAAACTCACTTTGATACTAATATCACAAAAATCTTTGGAAATATGTCTCACACAATATACTAACTATCAGAAAAGAACAGCCTTAAATCAATCCAGTTTGCTGTATATTCTTCCAAATCGCTATTACAGCACTCAACGTGACCTTGCATTGATGTAGCACCTTTAATGTAGAAAAGTGTCCCAAGGGGCTTCATGAAGGCTTGCAGAAAAATGGACGCCATGCCAAAGAAGGAGACATTAGGAGGGGTGATCAAGAGCTTTGTCAGCGGGTATTAAAGAGGCTTTTGGGGAGAACAAGGTGAAGAGGAATTCCAGAGTGTGGGGCTTTGGCGGTAGAAGGCATAGACGCCAATGGTGGGGTAAAGAGAGGTGGGGCAGGGCGGCGGGGGCGGGTGCGGTGGAGGCGCGGGGATGTACGTGGTTCTAAGGCTTGAGGAGGTTACAAAGATAAGGAGGGGGTGAGGCCATGGTAGGATTTAAGCACAAGGATTAGATTTCCTTCTCCACATTAACTCAACCACTGAAATTGTTGAACCTGCTATCATGAATCAACCAACATCACTAAATCAGATTATCTGGTCATAATCACATCACTGTTTGTGGGATCTTGCTGTGTAAAGATTGGCTGCCGTGTTTCCTACATTACAAGAGTGACTACACTTCAAAATTACTTCATTGGCTGTAAAGCGCTTTGGGATGTCCTGAGGCCATGAAAGGCACTAGAGAAATGCAAGTCTTTCTTTGTCACTATTCCCCCCCCCATATCCTCTTTTGCTGATTCTGTTCCCTTCATTGTATTCCTATGTTGCATTGCTTACTATGTAACTTGTTTAGTCTTTCTTCCAATGTGCAGTGTTTTGCCTTTGTCAGTATTAAACTTAATTTACCTGCCCAATTACATAACCGATGTAAGCTCTTCTGCAAAACCATAACTGCACTTTCTGTCCTTATTGGAACCCTATTTTAATACAGTCTTTATGGCTTGTATTCGTTTTCCGTTTAAATGCACTGCAGCTACATAATTGAGTGGAATCTCATCACTGATATGCAAAGTTGCTGAGGTGGATTGTAAAATCAATGGCACTTTAAATTTATTCGATTATTATGTTTTAGTTTTTTGCGATTGATTTGTAACCGTGCAGCAATCCCTGGTGCTACATATCATGTGAGATTTCAAATCATGATGAATTCCTAGGACAACTAAAATGAGGTCCCCTTTCTATTAAAAACAATGATTGAACTGTCAGAGCCTGGTACCATGTCTCAAACCCAGCAGTGAATTACGGAGGGAAATAAAGTAGCTAAGACAAGCGGGTAAAATTTAGCGTTACTTTCATACCAGATCTTGTTTGATTGGAACATTGAGTGCAGTCGCGAGAACGTAGCAGAGATCGCATATAGGATAATGGATCAGTGAGGTACAAGGCCCTAATTAAATCAGGGATGTCATAAGCTGCAGAAGCAAATCTCAAGCAATACCAGAAGAACCATGAGATTAAACCCCAACCAGCTTCACATACAACGAACACCACTGCACTGAGGTGACACTGGTCAAAAGAAGGTGCTTTCACTGGTGGGGTAGACCAGAACTAGGGGCCATAAATATAAGATAGTTGACACTCCGCTCTGTCCCCAGTCCCAGTCTAAGTCCGGGATGGAGAACAGAGCCGACCAGGTGCCGATGAATCCCCGCACCTACCCATACCAGGGGCTGAAGGAGGATGGCGGCTCGGTGCCGAGCACCGTCATTAACCTGGCCCCCAATGTGCTGCCGCTCCGCGACCACCTGGTCTGGTCCATTTTCAACTTCTTCTACATGAACTTCTGCTGCCTCGGCTTGGTGGCGCTGATCTACTCGGTCAAGGTGAGTCCGGGGAGGGGGATACCCGGGGGGATGGGGGCAGAGCCCCGGGGGGAGGGGGGCAGAGCCCGGGTCTCGGCTGTACTGCCTCCCCACATCACCCGGACACGCAATGCGACAAATGGCTGAGAATCTGCGGCAGCTGCTCCCAGCCGGCAGAGACTAGCAGTGGTTGTGGAGACAGGGTGAGCATTGGCTCTGTGTGTGTGTGTGTCTGTGTCTGTGTGTGTCTCTCTGGCTGTCTCTGGTTAAGTTTTAAGTTTTTCCTCGGCAGGGCTGGACATACTGGATGCAGGGAGGATGTTTCCCCTGGTTGGGGGATCTAGAACGAGGGGTCACAGTCTCAGGATACGGGGTAGGACATTTAGGACTGAGATGAGGAGGAATTTCTTCACCCAGAGAGTGGTGAACCTGTGGAATTCTCTACCACAGAAGGCTGCGGAGGCCAAGTCACTGATTATATTTAAGAAGGAGATAGATGTCTAGACACAAAAGACATCAAGGGGTATGGGGAGAGAGTGGGAATATGGTATTGAGATAGAGGATCAGCCATGATCGTGTTGAATGCGGAGCAGGCTCGAAGGTCCGAATGGCCTACTCCTGCTCCTATTTTTCTATGTTCCTATAAATCAGTCATTCATGAACGAAAGACTTATGAAATAATACTGAGCGGCCTATGGGTGGCGCTGTCCAGGGAGAGTATAAATACTCGGGCACAGGCCCAGCTTGCGCAGGACATTCTTAACAGGAATGAATGAAGGACACAACTAGACCTCCATGTTGTAAAACAGTTGATTAAAGCTTTGTTTAACGCTTAGACCAAGTGCCTAGTGCAGTAGTTTTCTTACGTCAATAGTCACTAATAAATCCAATAGGGAATTCAGAAGAAACTTCTTTACCCAGAGAGTGGTTAGAATGTGGAACTCGCTACCACATGGAATAGTTGAGGCGAATAGCATAGATGCATTTAAGGGGATGCTAGATAAGCACATGAGGGAGAAAGTATTAGAAGGTTATGTTGATAAGGTTAGATGAAGAGAGGCTGGGAGGAGGCTCATGTGGAGCATAAACACCAGCATAGACCTGTTGGGCTGAATGGCTGTAAATACTATGTAATACTATGCATTGAAGCTGATATTGAGGTCGGACCTTCTAATTATCAAAATTGTCCCTTCTTTGGACGCTGTTTAAGTATGAACTAATGATCAATTTGTAATTTCGCCATGTAAATTAAGCATGAATCTATAAATCCATCCTCAGTTGTAATTGGTGGTAATGCAAAATCAGATAAAACTGCTTGACTGTGGTCCGCATAGGAAACTGTAGCCTCCAGTGTTTCTTCTACGTTGTTTATATGTCCATATGCTGTCTGTGACCAAGCTGGACATACTGAAGCGTGAAATAAGCAGAGCTTCTGGCTCTAGCTTATCTCTAGAACGAGGTGTCTCAACAGTGATGTCAGCGTTCAGGTTACTGTATATTGTTTTTGAAAAGTATTAAGGACAAGAACATTGTATCAATGTGACTTATCAGTAATAAAAGTTTTTCAGGCAAGACGTTTTGTATTGTAGCATATGGTTATGGAAGACTGTTTTATATAGTTGTCTGGAAACAACAAATATTAATGATCACAGTCTTTGTTTGCAATACAACAAATGAAACCTGTGGACCATACACGCAAGAAAACATGGACAAAATGACCATAAAGAAAGACTTGCATTTATATAGCGCCTTACACAATCTCAGGATGTCTCAAATTGCTTTACAGCCAATGAAGTGCTTTTGAAGTGTAGTCACTGTTGTAGGAAATGCGGCAGAACATTTTCGCACAGCTAACTCCCACAAACAGCAATGTGATAACGGCCAGATAATCTGTTTTACTGATGTTGGCTGAGGGATAACTATTGGCCAGAACTCCCCTGTTGTTCTTCGAAAAGTGCCATGGGATGTCCGCCTGAGAGGGCAGACGGGGCCTCGGTTTATCGTCTCATCCAAAAGATAGCACCTCCAACAGTGCAGCACTCCCTCAGCACTGCACTGGGAAAGTCAGCCTTAGTTTTTTTTGTTCAAGTCTCTGGAGTGGGACCTAAACCCATGGCCTTCTGACTCAGAGGCAAGAGTGCTGCCCACTGAGCCACAGCTGACACACAGTCAGTGACGCTGGTTCTTGACAGCGTGTAGCACTTTTTGAGCCACAAATTGCTCCTTTCTATGTAGTCTGCACCTTAAATCCATGTCCCGTGCAAGGGGCTGGCTCTTGTAGGCACCATTTGTGCTGCGTTCATGCTGTACTTTTGGCACAGGTTTAGCACCTTCTATAAAAATATCCAGTGGACTTACAGGGGGTGGAATTCAACTACGGTGCCAAACTATTCTTTCCCATTGACTTCAATAGAAAGGAAAATCGGGCGGATGTATAACAGCCGGCTGATCTGCCACCGCCCATATTGTGCCCCCACCAAGGTTGAATTCCACCACCCCCCCCCTCAAGTCCACTCGAGATTTTTATAATAATGTGCATTTTTTAAATAATCCTTTTTTTAAAAAAAATCCATTTTATTATACAAAAAAATTATAATGGGCTTTCCTTTCTAAAACCATCTTCAATAATCCAACACAGTTTTTTGGCTTGCACACCATGCCTTCTTGTGACACAATTCATCTACGTTTCCTGAGACGCCAGAAGGAGAAATTTAACTCGCCGCTGGACATTTTTCTGGTGTTAAATCGGCATTAGACCTTCCAAATTTTGTGATGCAACCTCTCACACCAGGGTGCCCAACCGAAACAGGCGGTAGGGTCCTAAAATATGCCCTAGGACCCCCGAATGTGAAATTGAGGTACAAATGGGCGGAGCTTGTTCGCGCTCGCTTCTGCCTGGTTGTACCAAGTGCTGAGTGGCCTAACCAATGATCCTTGAAGGGGAGGCCGCACCAAAAAAGGCCCCAGAAAAATTTTCAGTGTTTATTTTTGCGCACCCAGGAGAAGCAGGACTGCTCCGGCCTACTACCTTGCGTTTGAGGGTCCCCTACCAACCCCCCCCCCCCAGACCCAACCTGCTGACCGATTCCCCACTCTCGACTGGCGAGCTGGGTGTCTGTTTTGCTACTGCAGATCACCGGCAACCTTTTCACTGAAGGCCCGAAGCCAAATTTGGCTCAGATCTCAGGCCGGCGCAGAAATATTGCTTCATCGAATTTGCACTCATTTTGGGTGCGTGAGGGGAATTCCTTGACCACTGAAAGAAAAGCGAATGTAATTAGTCTAACATTTGTAAAAAAAAATTATCAGTCTGAAGTTGCTACTTTTGAAGTAAATGGATTTTCCCTGAGATGAGAAATGGCATCAGACTGTGTTGTATTGACTGTATTGTTAGGAACCTAGGAACAGGAGTAGGCCATTTAGCCCCTCGAGCCTGTTCCGCCATTCCATGAGATCATGGTTGATCTGCGACCTAACTCTATATACCCGCCTTTGGCCCATATCCATTAATATCTTTGGTTAACAAAAATCTATCAATCTCTGATTTAAAATTAATAATTGATCTAGCATAAATTGCTGTTTGCGGAAGAAAGTTTCAAACTTCTACCACCCTTTGTGTGTAGAAGTGTTTCCTAATTTCACTCCTAAAAGGTTTGGCCCTAATTTTTAGACTATGCCCCCTAGTCCTAGAATCCCCAACCAGAGGAAGTAGTTTCTCTCTATCGACCCTATCTGTGCTCCTTAATATCTTGAAAGCTTCAATCAAATTACCCCTTAACCTTCTAAATTCTAGGAAATACAACCCTAATTTGTGTAATCTCTCCTCATAATTTAACCCTTGGAGACCGGGTATCATTCTGGTAAACCTACGCTGCACTCCCTCCAAGGGCAATATATCCTTCCTAAGGTGTGGTGCCCAGAGCAGCTCACAGTACTCCAGGTGTGGTCTAACCAGGGCTTTGTACAGCTGCAGCATAACTTCTACCCACTTGTATTCTAGTCCTCTAGATATAAAGGCCAGCATTCCATTAGCCGTTTTGATTATTTTCTGTACCTGTTCATGACATTTTAATGATCTATGTACCTGGACCCCCCAGTCTCTTTGGACCTCCACTGTTTTTAGCTTTTCACCATTTAGAAAGTACCCTGTTCCATCCTTTTTCGGTCCAAAGTGGATGACCTCACATTTGCCTACATTGAAGTCCATTTGCCACAGTTTTGCCCATTCACTTAATCTATCAATATCTCTTTGTAATTTTATGCTTTCATCTACACTGCCTACAATGCTGCCTATCTTTGTGTCATCGGCAAATTTGGATCTGTGGCTTTCTATCCCATCATCTAAGCCATTAATAAATACAGTGAATAGTTGAGGCGTCAACACCGATCCCTGCGGGACACCACTAGTCACATCCTGCCAATTAGAGTGCCTGCCCATTATCCCTACTCTCTGTCTCTTGCCACTCAGCCAATTTCCTAATCAGGTCAATAATTTGCCTTCAATTCCATGGGCTTCAAATTTAGTCTCTTATGAGGGACTTTATCAAATGACTTCTGGAAGTCCATATAAATAACATTCCCCTGTCTACTACTTTAGTCACCTGTTCAAAAAATTCAGTCAGGTTTGTCAGGTATGACCTACCTTTCACAAATCCATGCTGGCTCTCTCTGATCAGTTGAAAATTTTCAAGGTGTTCAGTCACCCTATCCTTAATTATAGACTCTAGTAATTTCCTGACAACAGATGTTAGGCTAACTGATCTATAATTCCCTGGTTTCCCTCTCTCGCCATTCTTAAATAGTGGAGTGACATGCACAATTTTCCAATCTAAAGGAATGGTTCCTGAATCTAGAGAACTTGGGAAGATTATAGTTAGGGCATCTGCAATGTTCTCACCTACTTCCTTTAAAACCCTGGGATGGATACCTTCTGGTCCTGGGGATTTGTCACTCTTTAGTGCCATTATTTTCTTCATTACTGTTATTTTGCTTACATTAATTTTATTGAGTCCCTGTCCCCGATTCAATATTAGTTTCCTTGGGATTCCTCTGCTGTAAATACTGATGCAAAGTAATTATTCAACATGCCCGCCATTTCCTTATTATCATTGATAATATCTCCGCTTTCAGTTTTCAAGGGGCCAACATTGCTCCTGACCGCCCTCTTTTTCCTAATATAATTGTAAAAAAAATTTGTGTTGATTTTGATATCTCTTGCAAGTTTCTTTTCATACTCGCTTTTTGTAGCTCTTACTATCTGTTTTGTGACCCTTTGCTTTTCTTTGTATTTTCCCCGTTTGCCAGGATCTGTGCTAATTATTGCATTTTTTATACTTTTTCTTTTAGTTTTATGCTGTTTCTCACCTCTTTAGTCGTCCATGGCTGTATTTTTGACAATTAGAGCTCTTGCCCCTCAGGGGTAGAAACTGGTTCTGTGTCACAGTAAATAATTTTTTGAACACCTCCCACTGATCTTCTGTCGCTTTACCCATTAACAGATTTGCCCAGTTTACTGTGGACAGTCTCTGTCCCATCCCATTGAAATCTAGAATCTTAGTAGCTGTTTCACGTTTCTCCCTTTCAAACACTATGTTGAACTCGATCATGTTATGATTGCTATTAGATAAATGTTCACACACCGTTAGGCTGTTAACTAAATCTGGCTCATTACTAAATTTAATATGGCATGCCTCCTTGTTGGTTCGAGGACATATTGTTGCAGAAAACTATCCCAAACACACACAAGAAATTCACTACCTTTCTGACATGTGCTAATCTGATTATCCCAATCTATATGAAAGTTAAAATCCCCCATTAAAACTACTCCGCCTTTGCTACATGCTTGTCCAATCTCTGCAGTTATACAATCTAGCACTTCACAGCTGCTACCAGGGGGCCTATACACAGTTCCCACTACAGTCTTAAATCCTTTTCTATTTCTTCGTTCTACCCATAAAGTCTCCACTGCCTGCTTACCTCTTGTTATATCCTCTCTTATCATTGAAGTGATTTTATCCTTAATCACTAAAGCTACTCCTCCCGCTCTACCATTTTCCCTATCTTTCCTGTAGACCTTATAACCTGGTATATTTAGTTCCCAGTCCTGACTGTCTTACAGTCATGTCTCAGTAATGGCTACCATGTCATACCTTCCAAGTCCAATTCAATTTATTCCTTATACTCTGTGGGGGAAAAATTGAGTCGCGCCCATTTTGGGGCGCTAACTTCGAAAAATTTGCACCCCCGCGGCCGAAATTCATCGGTAGCGCCCCAAGAGGGAAGCGGGGTGCTACTGGAAGTGCCCCGCCTCCTTCTTGGGGCGCTGCGAGTGAATATCGGGCGCTGCAGGCCTTCCTCCCCTTCTTAAAGGGGAGAGGCCTAGCGCAGCATGACCCGGGGCCCAGCTGGGCCACCAGGGGTCGGAGTGCCGGCAAAAGAGCCCAGCACTCAAGAGAAGTGCCGGGCTCACGGAGTGCAGCCGGCACGCCACGGGGGGGCTGCAGAGGAGGCCAGGGACGGCAGAGGGGGCAGGTGCTGGCAGGTGGCCAGCAGCAAAAATAGCCGCCCGGCACCTTCACTTTAATTAGCGCCGCCCCAGCCACAGGTAGGCCCCCCTGACCCCGTCGGACATAGCGTCCAGCGGTAAGTCAGGGGGCACTACCAAAGATCACGGCCGGGACGTGAGCAGGGCGCTGCGCATGGTGATGATGTAATCGCCGGCGGCACAGGGCGCTAACAGTTACCGCCGCTGCTAACCTCCCGCTGAATTTTGTGGGAGGCGTAGGCGGCGCTGCGCCCGGGTGCTAGTTGCTTTGCGGCCTGTTATGGGAGGCGCAAATCAACTGAATTTTTAGGCCTGTTTGTTTGTATAAAAAAGGCTTATTTGGGCCACACGCCCTAGCCTGTCCTTCAGCTCTAATGTTTTACTTACTTGTTTCTTATTTCTCTCTCCTGGTTTAATCACTTTACATCTTTTAGTTTTCCCTTTACCTGTAGTGTCTAAAGCACAATTTCTGACTGCTACTCTATTCTCTTCCTTTTCGTTTGTTTTTGAACTATTATTTGTACTATATTTTCCACCTGAGCCCTCCCCTCCATTTGCTAGTTTAAAGTCCTTGTGACCATCCTATTTATCCTTTCCGCTAGGACCCTGGTCCCAGACCGGTTCAGGTGGAGCCCGTCCCAATGGTACAGTTCCTTCCTGTCCCAATACTGGTGCCAGTGCCCCATGAAATGGAATCCCTCTTTCCCACACCACTCCTTCAGCCACGTGTTCACCTCCCTAATCTGCTTATCCCTGCGCCAATTTGGCTCAGGTAATAATCCAGACATTATAACCCATGAGGTCCTGTTCTTTAATTTAGCTCCTAATTCCTGGTACTCCCCAAACAGGACCTCTTGCCTACTCTTCCCTATGTTGTTGGTCCCAACATGGACCACAGTGACTGAATCGTCCCCCTCCCTCTCCAATATCCTTTCAAGCCAGTTCGAGATGTCCCTCACCCTGGCACCAGGTAGGCAACACACCATGTGGGACTCTCGATCTTGCTTACAAAGAATGCTATCTGTCCCCCAATTAATGAATCCCCTACAAATGTGGTAGTTACATAATCCTATGTAACTACCACATTATGCTTCCCTTCCTCCTCCCCCCTTTGCTCCAAAGTGCCATGGGCTGCATTCTGATCTGTCCTGAAGAAAAACCTTCTGTTTAGTTGGACTCCAGGAAAAATTCATTCCTCAGCAGAGACAGACTCACTCAGCCAGCACTGCAGAAATACTGCAACACTGTCTCTGCTTTCTGCAAATTAATTCATATGTAATGATTGTTAATCCTGTTTCATTATTTACAGCTTCCTCTGGGAAAAAGGTAAACAGTAGATAAAAACATTTAACAATTACATGGGCGGGAATGGCCGTTGCTAATTACAAATGCTAGGGTGGTAATGGTGATATATTATGTGAATTTCAGGACCGTTGTAGGTTCGTTTGAGAACATTTTTTTCTCCCCTGTTTTCTGTTGAAGAGCCTGACTCTTGAGCGGCGATTCAAAGGATGCTTGCTACCATCTACCACTTCACCCAATGTGTGGGCCCAGGCAGTGAGTGGCGAGAGGCTATTTGATCCTGTCCTCATCCGCCAACCACGCACATGTATTTATTTTTAAAAATTCATTTTCAGGATGTGGGCATCGCTGGCAAGACCGGCATTTATTGCCCATCCCTAACTGAATGGCATGCTCGACCACTTCAGAGCCCACCACATTTTGTTTTTTTTTAACAGCAATCCAACAGCTTCATGGTCCTTTTTACTGATAGCAGTTTTTTATTTCCAGATTTTTAAAAACAATTGAATTAAAATTCTCAAACTGCCATGGTGGGATTGGAACTCAGCTCTCTGGATTATTAGCCCAGTTTCATAACCACTACACTACCGTACCTTGTACAGGTAGTAAGTTCTAACCACCACCTGAGATGAACTAATTCAGCACAGACTCGAAATCATAAGAACATAAGAAATAGGAGCAGGAGTCGGCCATTTGACCCCTCGAGCCTGCTCCGCCATTCAGTAAGATCATGGCTGATCTTCTACCTCAACTCCACTTTCCTGCACTATTCCCGTATCCCTTGATTCCCTTAATATACAAAAAACTATCGATCTCTGTCTTGAATATACTCAACAACTGAGCCTCCACAGCCCTCTGGGGTAGAGAATTCCAAAGGTTCACCACCCTCTGAGTGAAGAAATTTCCCCTCATCTCAGTCCTAAATGGCCGACCCCTTATTCTGAGACTGTGACCCCTGGTTCTAGGCTCTTCAGCCAGGGGGAACATCCTCCTTGCATCTACTCTGTCAAGCCCTGTAAGAATTTTGTATGTTTCAAAGAGATCACCTCTCATTCTTCTAAACTCCAGAGAATATAGGCCTAGTCTACCCAATCTCTCCTTATAGGACAATCCCCCCATCACAGAAACCAGTCTAGTGAACCATCATTGCACTCCCTCTATGGCAAGTATATCCTTCCTTAGGTAAGGAGACCAAAGCTGTACACAATACTCCAGGAGTGGTCTCACCAGGGCCCTATATAATTGCAGTAAGACATCTTGGGGGGAAAAATTGAGCCCCGTTGGGGCGCTAAATTCGCCGGGGCGCTACTTCTAGCACCCCAAAAAAATTGGCACCCCCACGGCCGAAATTCATTAGTAGCCCCCCAAGAGGGAAGCAGGCTGCTACTGGACGCGCCCCGCCTCCCTCTTGGGGCGCTGGCGCTGCGGCACGTCACGCTGCGGTACTGCAGGCCTTCCTCTCCTTCTTAAAGGGGAGGGGCCTAGTACAGCGCGACCCGGGGCCTAGCTGGGCCCGCGGGGATTGGGAGTGCCGGCAAAAGAGCCCGGCACTCGAGAAGTGCCAGACTCATGGAGTGCAGCCGGCACTCCGCGAGGGGGCTGGTCAGGAGGCCGGGGGGCGGCAACGGGGGCAGGTGCTGGCAGGCAGCCAGCAACAAAAATGGCCGCCCGGCACCTCGCCTTTAATTAGTACCACCCCGGCCGCGGGTAGGACCCCCTGACCCCGTCGGACATAACATCCGGCGGTAAGTCAGGGGGCGCTACCGAAGATCGCGGCCGGTGCGCTGCGCACGGCGATGACGTCATCGCTGGTGGCACAGCGCCACGGGGCACTAACGGTTACTGCTGCCGCAAACCTCCCGCTGAATTTCGCGGGAGTCGTTGGCGGCGCCGCGCCCGGGCGCTAGTTGCTTTGCACCCTGTTAGGGCACTAACGGGAGGCGCAAAGCAACCGAATTTTTAGGCCCTTTACTCTTATACTCAAATCCTCTTGTAATAAAGGCCAACATGCCATTTGCTTTCTTAATTGCTTGCTGTACTTGCATGTTAACTTTCAGTGATTCGTGTACAAGGACACCCAGGTCCCTCTGAACACCAACATTTCCCAATCTGTCACCATTTAAAAAATACTCTGCTTTTCTATTTTTCCTACCAAAGTGGATTTCACATTTTTCCACATTATACTGTACTCCATTTGCCATGTTCTTGCCCACTCATTTAGTTTGTCTATATCCCCTTGAAGCCTCTTTGCATCCTCCTCACAACTTACATTCCCACCTAGCCAGACTAGATGCAGGAAGGCTGTTCCCGATGGCGGGGGAGTCCAGAACCAGGGGTCACAGTCTAAGGATAAGGGGTAAGCCATTTAGGACAGAGATTAGGAGAAATTTCTTCACCCAGAGAGTGGTGAACCTGTGGAATTCTCTACCACAGAAGACAGTTGAGGCCAATTCATTAAATACAGTATATTCAAGAAGGAGTTAGATATATTTCTTAAGGCTAAGGGGATCAAGGGATATGGGGAGAAGGCAGGGACAGGGTACTGAATTTGGATGATCAGCCATGATCGCATTGAATGGCGGAGCAGGCTCGAGGGGCCGAATGGCCTACTCCTGCTCCTATCTTCTATGTTTCTATGTTTGTATTATCAGCAAACTTGGATATATCACATTTGGTCCCCTCATCCAAATCATTGATATAGATTATGAATAGCTGAGGCCCAAGCACTGATCCTTGTGGCACCACACTCGTTACAGCCTGCCAACCTGAAAATTACCCGTTTATTCCTACTCTCTGTTTTCTGTCCATTAACCAATCCTCAACCAATATTACCCCCAATCCCATGAGCCCTAATTTTGTTTAATAACCTCTTGTGTGGCACCTTATCGAATGCCTTCTGAAAATCCAAATACACCACATCCACTGGTTCCCCCTTATCAATTCTGTTAGTTACAACCTCAAAAAACTCTAGCAGATTCATTAAACACGATTTCCCTTTCGTAAATCCGTGTTGACTCTGCCCAATCCTATTATTATTTTCTAAGTGCCCTGTTACCACATCCTTAATAATAGATTCTAACATTTTCCTTACTACTGATGTCAGGCTAACTGGTCTGTAGTTCCCAGTTTTCTCTCTCCCATCTTTCTTAAATAGTGGGGTTACATTTGCTACCTTCCAATCTGCGGGAACCATTCTAGACAACCAATGCATCATCTTTCAAAACCCTAGGATGTAGGCCATCAGGTCCAGGGGACCTATCAGCTTTCAGTCCCATTAATTTCTCCAATACTATTTTTTTTACTAATACTACTTTCTTTTGTTTCCTCATTCTCACTAGACCCTTGGTTTTCCACTATTTCCGGGAGGTTTTTTGCATCTTCTTCCGTGAAGACAGACGCAAAGGGCTGGAGTTTCATTGAGGAGTCGGGTAGGAGGCGGGACTACAACTTTTGGAGTTGTATTCCTGCCTCCATCGAGTTGTGGCCAACCCACGCGATTTTGACTTGATTGACCTTGTTGAGCTCGCCCAGCGGGCCAATTAAGGGCCACCCGGCAACAGGTGACATCACAGATTGATATTTCATCTGTCAAGACCTTTTGACAGATGAAATACCAGCGTTTCACAGCTGTTTGAAGCTGTCAAACACTGACAATCTGTATTCTAAGTTAATTCCTTCCTCTCAGGATGATTTAGAGATCTCCCCGGAACAGAAAGCTGAATGCTGCAATTTTTGACAGCTCGCGGCCATTCTGCTTTCTGTGCCGGTGAGATGAGGGGCTCCCGAGACCTGAAGGAAGGAAGGCTGTAAAGGTAAGTAAAGGTATGTAAAACTTCTTTAAACACTTTACACACACCAAACACACTTACCTTTGCACTCATGCACCCATCACTCACCTGAACACCGGACATCTCGACCCCTCCAAGCCCTTCATCCCGACGGTCCGCCTCCTCTAACTTGGCGTGGTTTGGAGCCGTTGGGAATCCCACACTTCAACATTAAAAATAGGGATTAGGCTAAAAACTGCCTGTTAACTACCTGTTAACAGGCAGTTAATTGTCACTAATCCCCTTCCCGCCTCAGGGAGGCGGGTCCCAGTGCGGGGCGGGTACCCGCCTCCTTTGAAACTGGCATGGAGGCGGGTTGGGGGCAGGATGGGTTCGTGCCCCCCGATTTCGGGATTTTAACCCCCCACACGCCTCCAATCCCGCCTCCACAGCCCAATGAAAATCCTGCCCAAAGTATTTGTTTAATTTGTCTGCCACTTCATTATTCCCCATTATAATTTCTCCTGTCTCAGCCTGTAAGGGACCCACATTTACTTTCGCTAAGCTTTCCTTTTTTACATACCTATAGAAGCTTTTACAGTCTGTTTTTATGTCTCTCACTAGTTTACTCTCATACTCTATTTTCCCTTTTCCCTTGGTCCTCCTTTGCTGAATTCTAAAATCCTCCCAATCCTCAGGCTTATTGCCCTTTTTGGCAACATTATAAGCCTCTTCCTTTGATCTCATACTATCTTTAACTGGGAAGTTCCTGGTCTGTAAACAGGGTACCACAATGGCTGCTCCATTTACCAACTCCACCATTTGGGGGTCTATTTGTAAATTGAGGGGCCTTGCATTCAGTGTCACCATGTAGTGCTTCCAGCTGTGGTAATTCCTCTTGTAAACCTCCGGAGTTACTTTAATAACGCCACTGAAAATTCTGTTCAGCCTAACTGATTACTGAGCAGTTGTTTAAGAAAGAACAACACGCTTTCTGCAAACTGAACCCTTGGGCCTAAAAATTTGGTTGCTTTGCACCTCCCGTTAGCGCCCTCTTGCGCTAAATTCAGTGGGAGGTTAGCGGCAGCGGTAACCGTTAGCGTCCCGCAGCGCTGTGCCACCGGCAATGATGTCATCGCCGTGTGCAGCGCCCCGCTCGCGCCCCAGCCGTGATCTTCGGTAACTCCCCCTGAAATACCGCCGGACGCTATGTCCAACGGGGTCAGGGGGGCCTACCTGCAGCCAGGGTGACACTAATTAAAGGGAAGGTGCCGGGCGGCCATTTTTGTTGCTGGCCGCCTGTCAGCACCTGCCCCCTCTGCCATCCCCGGCCTCCTCTCAAGCCCCCCCCCCGCGGAGTGCCGGCTGCGCTCCGTGAGCCCGGCACTTCTCTTGAGTGCTGGGCTCTTTTGCCGGCACTCCGATCCCTGGTGGCCCAGCTGGACCCCGGGTCGCGCTGCGCAAGGCCGCTCCCCTTTCAATCGCAGCGCTTCCAGTCGCACCCCACCTCCCTCTTGGGGCGCTACTGATGAATTTCGGCCGCGGGAGCACTAATTTTTTCGGGGCGCTAAAAGTAGCGCCCTGGCGAATTTAGCGCCCCAAAGGGGACGCAACTCAATTTTTCCCCCTTGGTGTCTAAGTTTGATATCATGCAGTGATATTTTGAGTATTAAAAAGCTTGCATTTATATGGTGCCTTTCACAACCTCAGGACGTCCCAAAGCGCTTTACAGCCAATGAAGTATTTTTTTGAAGTGTATTCACTGTTGTAATGTAGGAAACGCAGCAGCCAATTTATGAGCATCAAAGCCTCACAAACAGCAATGTGATAATGACCAGATTATCTGTTTTAGTGATATTGGCTGAGGGATAAATATTGGCCAGGACACCAGGGAGAATCCCCCCTGCTCTTCTTCAAAATGGTGCCCGTGGGATCTTTTACAGCCACCTGAGAGGGCAGACGGGGCCTCAGTTTAACATCTCATCCGAAAGACAGCACCTCCGACAGTGCAGCGCTCCCTCAGTACTGCACTGGAGTGTCGGTAATAGATTTTGTGCTCAAGTCTCTGGAGTGAGCCTTGAACCTATAACCTTCTGACTCAGAGGCGAGAGTGCTACCCACTCAGATTGTAGGTGGAGGGAAAGGCTGAGGGAGGTGAGGATTTCCATAGTTTCCAACTCCTAGACAGGAATGAGTTAGTGTAGGAGACTTTGTGCGGAGTCTTGCACCTGGAATTTCCTCAGGGCTTCTGCCTCCACCACTGTAACGTCTGCTCGTAAACGGAGTTTCTGCCAAACTTCCGCCAAAGTTACACCAGCGGAGCGGGAGGCGGCCCCGAGGAGATTCTCAGTGTTGATGTCAGCACGGTGAGCCTGCAAGCTAGAGGAAGAGTATGGATGTAAGAGTATTTACAATCCAGCAAGAACAAGAGAGGAAGAAAGAAGAGACAGATCATAGTAGAATTTTTTTAGAAAGAGGGAGAGAGGTTGGAGAAGAGAATCGGTTGATCTAAGGTGTATTGTACTCTTAAAGCAGGTTTTACTGTGTTAAAGGCACCATATCAATGCAAGTTATTGTAGTAACGTCAGTGTTTAAACTGGAGCAAAGATGTACATTCTTATTATTTATCAATTATTTCTTGCATGACTATGTTTTTTTCCTGCAAGGTCACAGCCTGTATTGAGCGTTTAAAACACATCAAAAAAGGAGATTTATAAAGTAATATATTCCACGTAATAACTAGCTAAGCAAAAGACTAATTATCTGAGCCAGCTAGGACCGAGGGAGCTGTTTGTCTTTCTCTTGTGTAATTATGGCCTTAATTAAAACACTTCTATTTTACCATCCCCTGTGCATGAAATCATCAAATTATGATGTCTAAGGGGATGAGGCTTAATAACTGCTATGTCAACAGGACCTGAATGGATAACGCTAGCAATCCAGCAAAGCCCACTAAGCCATTCAAACCCTGTGTGTAGAATTGGAAAGGACAGTGCTAAAATATGTTGTATATATTGGGCCTGTGAGGACTCCCTATTGCAGTGCTCAGCTCCCTGTGCCCACAGTCATGTACCTGATCTCTCAAATTATTGAAAGAAAAGTGGCCACTGTTGTTTTGTAGGCAAACACAGCAGCCAATTTGCACACAGCAAGATCACGCAAATAGCAATGAGACGGATTACCAGTTAATCTGTTTTTGCTGGCATTGGTTGAGATACAAAAGGCTGTGGATGCTGGGGGCAATTGTAGCTTTCATGACCGAGAGTGATAGATTTTTGTTAGGTAAGGATATCAAGGGAAATGGAGTTGAGGTACCAAACATCAATCAACATCACTAAAACAGATTATCTGCTCATTTATCTCATTGCTGAGACCTTGCTGTGCCCAAATTGGCTGCCGCGTTTCCTACATTACAACAGTGGCTAGACTCCAAAAGTAGTTCATTGGCTGTAAAGTGCTTTGGGACATCCTAAGGTTGTGAAAGGTGCTAGAGAAATGCAAGTTCTTTCTCCCTTCTTTCTATTGAGGGATATGAACTCTCGCAGTGGACAGGTAACTGAATCTGGGTGCTTATGAATTGTAAGATGCAGGAGATAGAAATGAGTTTGTTTGCATAGTTGGTGAGAATCCATGTGGCTGGCTTTCAAAGCCTCCACACGCTTGTCTATCACTGTACCCTTATCCTATAATGGAACACAGCAATTGTACACATCTCATCCAATCATCTCTCTTTGTCGCAGACGAACACCCTATACCAGATCCATCGGTGTCTTTTGGCATGTTGTGTACTGTCGACAGCAATATCTCTTCTCTGTCGGTCACTGTTCAATCACCTGAACAGACAGTTCATCCCTGCGTGCTTAGCATTGACCCTTACACATCTGTAACACCAGTCTTGGCTTGAGTAGAAGCTCACAAGAAGGTGCCCAAGGGTCGTATGTGTAATTTGGACCACATCTATGATTAAAGTCAGATTCATGGTTCTTGTGGGTTAATTCTGAGTAAAGTTTTTTCTTAAAAAAACACCCTTATTCGTTGATGTGAAATAGGGGGCACCTCCAGTGTAGTTTTGCCAGATGCTAATATGCATCACTGTGTATATTTCATCCAAAGCTGTGGGTATGGGTAACTCTGACACAGATATATTGATTTCACTTTCACCCAACTGCAGTCACAGACAAAAGCTGAAATGAAAGCACCGTTAAATCAGACTGTTAGCTTCTTTCCATTTGTGAGAGTGAAGCAGCACAGAGAAGATATACTCTCTCTTTCTCCTCTGACAACAGCACGACGGACATCCAGGATTTTTTTAATTCATTCTCCGGATGTGGTGTCGCTGGCAAGGCCAGCACTTAATGCCCAGCCCTCATTGCCCTCAAGAAGGTGGTGGTGGGCTGCCTTCTTGAACTGCTGCAGTCCGTGTGGTGAAGGTACTCCCACAATAAATATTTCCATATTCTTACTGTGACCCAGTTGGATAAAATCTGTTTTTTTACTGCTTCCAGTAATGTTTTGCAGTTATTTTGCTTTAGGTTATTCTCGGGCTAATAATGACGTTTAAGGGCATTGTTTAGAATTTGTATCAGTCACAAAGGCACACCTATATGGTGCACTAATGTGTCGACAGGTTGCAGAATGGGTAGGTTGCACAGTCTCCAGTGTAACTCGCCGAATTCCAATCCCAGCTGGATCCCATCCAACAAGACACTTTTCTGGAGGAGTGTAAATACCAAGGATAGTCAGTCAACGGCATTGATATGTGGCTGGCCTAAGGGAAGTAAGAGAAAAGTAACTTGTAAACTAAGCCATTTAAAAAAAAAATATTGTAAATATTTTTGCTTAGTTAACAGACTCACGGATTACTATACAAATCTGCAATATTGCTTGCCACACTCAACGTAAAGAGAAAATGTGCAAAGAGCGGCCTTGGTCAATGTTGTCAAGGAGTTATTTTGTTCAAACCACTCTATTTTTGTGTCAGGTGATAATATGGTTCAGTGGCGCCCCCTAAGGGTCAGTCTGTTTTTTCCCCCCAAAGACCAAGTTAATAATTAAAAAAAATAAAAAATAAAAAAATAAAATAAAAAAGACCAAGTTAATATACGGTAACCTGCAATCTTCACGTTAATGAAAACAAGTTAAAAGGTGGTTTGTTCAATATTGTGATGGCATCAGACTTGGGTTGGCTGCTTTGAACTTCGCTATTCATACGGATTAGCTTAACCTTGGGTTTTTTATATGCACAGTTAACGGGAAGATTCAGTTTTCATTAGCTGATCGATCAGCTTCATCAGTACACATATTGTAACACAATTATTACAATGTAGCCTCTACTTTCTGCCGCGAGATGTTATTACTTCACTCAACATTACAGTAGAACAAGTTTCAAAGAATTTTTCAACGTAAAATTTTCCAGTGTAACCTTGCTGATCTTGCTGTGCGCAAATTGGCTGCTGCGTTTGCCTACAAAACAACAGTGGCCACTTTTCTTTCAATAATTTGAGAGATCAGGTACATGACTGTGGGCACAGGTTTCATGTTTTTTCCTCTTTCCATTAAAATGTATTTCTTGATGTATTTAAGAGTGGTAACTTGTTTTATTAATACAGCTGAAAATAGCAAAAATTAAACATTTTTAATAAGGATATCCAGTCCTCCACCTGTGAGTAACCTGATTTAAAATCACTGAAATCCTATTCAGTGTCTGCAGGCAGACTCTCTCTCTCTCTCTCTCTCTCGCAAGTTTATTGTCGCAGGTGAACACCTCAGTGATCAGGGATCCACTTCTGGTCTGCTCAATCAGAATGGGGGGAAAGCTCACACCACTCCAGCTCAGATCCAGTTCTGGGCAGAACGCCCAATGAAACACAGGGTTTGTTGCTGTCGCCATTAACCGGAAGCATTGAAAGAGCCGGCAGGTTTGCCTGCTTGTGACGGCAGATAGTGGAACCGTCTTCGTGATGGTTGGAAAGAGTTTTCAAAGAATAACTCAGGGAATGAACACAAAGGAGACGGGGCACTTTCACAACTGAACCATTCACAGGCCTCATTGTCGTTGAAGGGACCGCCAACAGCAAAGTAAGGTTTTAAGAACATAATAACATAAGAATTAGGAGCAGGAGTAGGTCATTTGGCCCCTCGAGCCTGCTCCGTCATTCAATAAGATCATGGCTGATCTTCTACCTCAACTCCACTTTCCCGCCCCATCCCCATATCCCTTGATACCCCTAGAGTCCAAAAATATTTCGATCTCAGTCTTGAATATACTCATCGTCTGAGCCTCCACAGCCCTCTGGGGTAGAGAATCCCAAAGATTCATAATGCTCTGAGTGAAGAAATTTCTCCTCATCTCAGTCCTAAATGGCCAACCCCTTATTCTGAGTCTGTGACCCCTGGTTCTAGGCTCTCTAGCCAGGGGAAACAACCTTTCAGCATCTACCCTGTCAAGCCCGCTCAGAATTTTATACGTTTCAATGAGATCTCTCATTCTTCTAAACTCCAGAGAATATAGGCCCATTCTACTCAATCTCTCCTCATAGGACCGCCCTCTCATCCCAGTGTTTTAAAATACACTTAGCTGAATGTGGAGCCAGGAGGAGCAAGAGTGGCTTCCCCTCTCCCATCCGATCGTCACCGCTGCTACCTCCCTTCCACAGCCACCACTTCCATCCCAACCCAATCACTCCCTCCTTCCCAATCATGCCCCACCCCCCACCCACTCGTGAACACCCCTCCTTCATCACTTACCTGAAGGCTGCTGCTGGCATTCTTGTTCGCAGCTTGATTGTGATGAGGCCCGAGGCCCAATATCATGTGGCTCTTCAGGACTCACGCTTCAGGCACCAGGATTGCTTCCTGCGCCCCCTCGCCGCGCCCAAAAATGGCCACACCCAAATTTCTAGACCCTCGTATTCTGAGCTGATCGTTTGGAGTCACGTTTTTATTACTTAGAAATTCAAAAAAACTTGCATCAGAAATGCTGAGAGCCGCCAACTCGTTGGCTGACACAGTGGTGTCAATAGACACTCTGGGTAAACTCACCAATCCCACACCTTGGTCTGCAGGATTTAAAGCAGCATTTTGAGCCATGGTTGGGGTTGGTGGGGGGTGGGGGGGAGAGAGGCAGGGCGAAAAGCTATTCTTTTGAGTTCTGCTAGTTTATCAGTTGGGAGGGGGATGCTACATCTCAGAACTAGCCAATCACCATCTTGCAATCAGGAAGCTGAAGAGGGTTATAGAAGGTTTACATTGACCTTCCATCAAGGTTACAGCGGGAAATTGAGAGACCTCCATTATAGGACAATCCACCCTTCCCCCACGTGTCTACCCGACACCTTGGACCAGATTAGATACACCCTAGAGTTAGGGTTGCCAACTCTGGTTGGGTTTATTCCTGGAGATATCATCACATGACCTCCCGCCTCAATGTCCCGCCCCCACATTCCCGCCATTGGTCATTCCTCAGGCGCACTGCCTTCCCATGGCCAATTGGAAAGGGAACAGACTCTTTGGGCTGGATTTTACCTTTGATCCGGAGGTCGAGGCAGGACTGCTGGTTTTCGGGTTTCAGTCCCACCTTGAGTGACGTCTGACGCACAGACGCTATTTTCCCTTGATTGGCCTTGTTAAGCCTGCCAATTAAGGGAAAGCCGGTGTTAGATGATGTCAGTGCATGACGCTTCATCTGCCGGTTTTGTTAAAGTGAGAGGCACCATAATTTTTTGACAGATGAACTGTCAGTGTTTGACAGCATTGAGGTGCTGTCAAACACTGACAATCTCTGTCCAAAGGTGAGCCCTTGCACCCAGGCTCTCCAATGACTCTCTCCTTAGGATGAAACAGATGGCAGCTGCATGTAAGATTGCAGAAGCCATCTGCCACTTCTCCCGATGAGATGAGGCTGCACAAACACATCACAGCTTGTCACCTGCAGAAGCATCAAACCACAGTAAAAAAAAAAATCCCACCATTCTCTCACCTATCATACTTACCAGTGTCCCATTGCAGCCTTCACACTATCTCTGCAGCTGCCATTTCTACAGTTACAGTATAACAGACCCACAGCTCACCTCACTTACCCTGGCGGGGTTTCCCAACATCGGGAAGCCTGCAGCAGTAGATGCAAAATGGGAAAAAGCCTCTTAACTGTCTGCAGTTAATTGGCTCTAATCCCCTTCCTGCCACTATGAGACGGGTGCCTGCACGAATCGGGGACCCGCCTCCCAGGAAGATCGTTTGGAGGCGGGTTGGGAGCGGGTTCGGGACCCGCTCCCATTTTTTACCATTTTGCCACTGGTCCCGCCTCCAAACCCGCCTCTTGAGCGCCAGCAAAATTCCCCCCTTTGTTACGCAATCGGATTAATCTTGACTGTTTGTGAAACAGCCTTTTTCCCCCGACTCCAGTATTTTTATAATTAATAAGTGAAAGTATTCAAAGAAAATGGAAAAAAACCCACAATTTTGATAAATGATTTTTCTCCTGGGTGTTGCTGGCAGCAGTATCCTGGAGATTAATCTTCAATTCCTGCCGACTCCAGGCCAATCCTGGAGGGTTGGCAACAACCCGAGCTAGAATCCTTAAGGAAATGAAAAACAACTTAGGCAAGCTGGTGGCTAATATTTTCAAGAAGTTCAGAAATACATGAAGACTTAGAATTGACTGCTGATTCCAAGGAGCAATGAATTACAAATGAAAGTGACCTCACTAAAGATCAGCTAGTTTAACAACAACAGCGGGAAAATGCTTTCAAGAATTTTATGGGGCACTGTCAATGTTCATTAAGTGAGGCCGTAAGAACTACCAGAATCATTTCAGAAGTAGTTGGTATGTCTACAATCTATCGGAATTCTTTGAGCAAGTAGGTAATTTCATTGATAAGGGCTATCCATTGGGCTTAGTACAGGAAACTCTGTTTTATCCGGCACCGACGAGACCGGTGTGGTGCCGGTTTATCAAAAAGTCCGGATTACAGAGAGGTATAGTTAAAAGGTACGAGAGCTCCGTACACAGCAACAAATCCAGGCTTCCCTGTTGCTTAGCAACAGGCGCAAGAACCTGGCCACAGACCAAGCGTCCATGTTAAGTGCAGGAACCCCGATTACACAGCCACAGATCCAGGAACGGCCACTAATATGAAGTAAAACTTACCTGAACCTACTCCTGAATTTTGCCGGTTAACAGAGATTTCTGGTTATTTAGGTGCCGGTAAATCGAGAGTTTCCTGTATATGTGGAAGGGTTTTGAAGAGAATATAAAAGTTTCTGGAATTCGTGGCAAAGCAGCAAGCTGGATAAGCACCAGATGATAGTAAATGGAGAAGGTTCCCCCTGGGGCACCATGTTGAGTGTACATTCAGTAGTTGACATGAAAATATAGGGCCAGGTGACCAGGGCATTGAAGATATTTGAATTCAACGGAAGCATTCATGAATAGCAGATAGATTTGAATTTGGAAAAACATACAGGAAACGTGCAACTTCTACACAACGGGTGGTTCTAATCTGTGGTGGGCCAGTATAAGGTGTTAGGAGAAGTGTAGGAACACCTTTTAGAGGCGAGCTCGCCAAGGTGTCAGTGGGTAAATGCAAAGCCTGGTGTAGAGATGAATCATTGAGATTTGAAAGATCCTTTCATTCCTCAGCCTGTGCTGACTTAGCAGATTGTAGGGTTGCTATAATTGGCTTCGGTGTTTTGGAAGCTAGGAAGTAGACACGATCAGCCTGGATTCCTGCTCCTGATTGCAATCTTGTGATCCTTGTTAGAAAGTGTACCGTGCTCTACTGGCCCATTACAGAATACCCCTGGGGCTGGGGCTGGCGGCGGGGAGGGGGGATGAATCTTTAGGTGTTTCCTATTACACGGAAGAACCGCTAAAAATTTAGTGAAGAGTTGGTCCTCCCAAACGGACGCTAATAGAACAAAAATTAAATCAAATCAAGAGAAACCAACCAAACAAGTCTTGTGGACCCCGATATTAATGGGGAGACGGGGAAGGTGCAGGGGAGCGCGGGAGAAACCCGGCAAAGCCGGGGATGTGGAGGCCTTGCCGATCTTAACATCATCAGACCCGATCGTCATGTTTAAAACAGGACGCCGCTTCCTTCCTGCAGGTATCAAAAGGGCAGGTTAATATGGGGACACGGCAGGAAGGTAGCCGGATCGGTGGAGGGTAAGCGACTCCCATTATTTTAACTGCCCAACCCTCCCCCCACCCTGTTTCCGCCAGGTGGGAGCAATTAAAATTGGGACTGTAGCATCTACCAGTCACGCAAGGCGTGTAGTGAACCAGTCGCTCCAGTATAATAGTGCTCTGAGGTCACGAAATGCAAGCTAAAACCATAAGCAAAGGTAATCACTTGGGGAAAAAACTCTTCCCAGACTTGGATGTTGTTGTTGGTTATTCACTAACAGTAGTCAGTCAATGTGAGGCTGTTGTTCACAAAGCGAATCAATTCATGGAATGAATCTCAAGGGCATTTATTACAAGTTGAAGCAGGTTATTAATAGCGTTGCACAACATTATTGAAAGCACATTCAGATACTGTCGCTTTATCTTCTAAAGGACATTGATGCATTGGGGAGGCTTTGGAAAAGAGAAGCAAGGCTCACTCAAGCATCTCGCCTAATTCTAAAACATTAAAAAGAAAAGAAGACTTGAATTTCCATAGCGCCTTTCATGACCTTGGGACATCCCAAAGCGCTTTACAGCCAATGAAGTACTTTTTGAAGTGTAGTCACTGTTGTAATTTAACTATGGTGTGGAGATGCCGGAGTTGGACTGGGGTGGACAAATGTAAGAAGTCACACAACACCAGGTTATAGTCCAACAGCTTTATTTGAAATCACAAGCTTTCGGAGCGCTGCTCCTTCTTCAGGTGAAGTGGAGAAATGCATAAAGACATGGCTTATATAGTCAGAGAATCATGTCAGATGTTTACAGGTAACCTTTCCAACTGCCATTTATCACACCTCGGCAGAGAGATAATCACAGCAGTCAAAGGTGTGAATGGTGTCCAAACAGGTCAGTCAGGGAAACATTACATCAAAGAACAATGAGGTGGGGTCACAAGGGGTCAAATATTGCAGATGCTGGGGTCTGTATGAAAAACAAAAAAACAGACAAAAAACATTTTTTTTGGCTGGAAATCACAGCAGGTCCGGCCGCATCTGTGTAGAGAGAACAAGCCAATGTCGACTCGAGTCTGGATGACCCTGCATCAGGTGGGGTTACATGTAGCGTGACATGAACCCAAGATCTCGGTTGAGGCCGTCCTCATGAGTGCGGAACTTGGCTATCAGTTTCTGCTCGACGATTTTGCGTTGTCGTGTGTCTCGAAGGCCACCTTGGAGAATGCTTACCCGAAGATCGGAGGCTGAATGTCCTTGACTGCTGAAGTGTTCCCCGACTGGGAGGGAACACTCCTGCCTGGTGATTGTTGCGCGGTGTCCGTTCATCCGTTGTCGCAGTGTCTGCATGGTCTCGCCGATGTACCATGCTCCGGGGCATCCTTTCCTGCAACGTATGAGGTAGACAACGTTGGCCGAGTCACATGAGTATGTACCATGTACCTGGTGGGTGGTGTCCTCACGTGTGATGATGGTATCTGTGTTGATGATCTGGCATGTCTTGCAGAGGTTGCTGTGGCAGGGTTGTGTGGTGTCGTGGTCGCTGTTCTCCTGAAAGCTGGGTAATTTGCTGCGAACGATGGTCTGTTTGAGGTTAGGCGGCTGTTTGAAAGCGAGTAGTGGAGGCGTGGGGATGGCCTTAGCGAGGTGTTTGTCGTCATCGATGACATGTTGAAGGCTGCGAAGAACATGGCGTAGTTTCTCCGCTCCGGGGAAGTACTGGACGACGAAGGGTACTCTGTTGGTTGTGTCCCGTGTTTGTCTTCTGAGGAGGTCTATGCGATTTTTCGCTGTGGCCCGTCGGAACTGTCGATCGACGAGTCGAGCGTCATATCCCGTTCTTACAAGGGCGTCTTTCAGTGTCTGTAGGTGTCCATCGCGTTCCTCCTCGTCTGAGCAGATCCTGTGTATTCGCAGGGCTTGTCCATAGGGGATGGCTTCTTTAACGTGGTTAGGGTGGAAGCTGGAGAAGTGAAGCATCGTGAGGTTGTCCGTGGGCTTGCGGTAGAGTGAGGTGCTGAGGTGTCCGTCTTTGATGGAGATTCGTGTGTCCAGGAATGAGACTGATTCTGAGGAGTAGTCCATGGTGAGTTTGATGGTGGGATGGAACTTGTTGATGTTATCGTGTAGTCTTTTCAGTGATTCTTCGCCGTGGGTCCATAGGAAGAAAATGTCGTCGATGTATCTGGTGTATAGCGTTGGTTGGAGATCCTGTGCAGCGAAGAAGTCTTGCTCGAACTTGTGCATGAAGATGTTTGCGTATTGGGGTGCGAATTTGGTCCCCATGGCTGTTCCGTGTGTTTGGGTAAAGAACTGGTTGTCGAAGGTGAAGACATTGTGGTCAAGGATGAAGCGGATGAGTTGTAGGATGGCGTCTGGAGATTGGCTGTTGTTGGTGTTGAGTACTGAGGCTGTCGCAGCGATGCCGTCATCGTGGGGGATACTGGTGTAGAGTGCCGAGACACCCATCGTGGCGAGGAGTGTTCCTGGTTCAACTGGTCCGTGAGTGCTGAGCTTCTGTAAGAAGTCTGTAGTGTCGCGACAGAAGCTGGGGGTTCCCTGTACGATGGGTTTCAGGATGCCCTCGACATATCCAGAGAGGTTCTCACACAGGGTTCCGCTGCCTGATGCGATAGGACGTCCAGGTGTGTTGGCTTTGTGTATCTTTGGGAGGCAGTAGAAGTCTCCCACGCGGGGAGTACGTGGGATGAGAGCATGTAGGATGCTTTGAAGGTCTGGATCGAAGGCTTTGATCAGTCTGTTGAGTTGGCGGGTGTGTTCTTTGGTCGGATCTGCGGGTAACTGTCTGTAGTGTTCCTGGTTGTCCAGTTGTCGGTATACTTCTTTGCAATAGTCCGTTCTGTTCTGTATGACGGTGGCACCTCCTTTGTCTGCTGGTTTGATGACGATGTTGCGGTTGGTCTTGAGAGCATGGATGGCGTTGCGTTGTGCTCGGGTGACATTCTGGACTGTCTTGTGAGTGCGGCTGATGAATCTGGCGTTGATGCATCTCCTGACAGCTTGAGCATACATGTCAAGCTTAGGGCAGCGACCCTCCGGAGGGGTCCAATTTGACTCTTTCTTCTTCGGTTGCTGCACTGCGGATCCCTCTGTCTGCTGTTCCGGATCATTGATTGTCTCATTGGGTTCGCTGCTGACACAACGCAATGCCATCCACGCTCTCAAGACCAACCGCAACATCGTCATCAAACCAGCAGACAAAGGAGGTGCCATCGTCATACAGAACAGAACGGACTATTGCAAAGAAGTATACCGACAACTGGACAACCAGGAACACTACAGACAGTTACCCGCAGATCCGACCAAAGAACACACCCGCCAACTCAACAGACTGATCAAAACCTTCGATCCAGACCTTCAAAGCATCCTACATGCTCTCATCCCACGTACTCCCCGCGTGGGAGACTTCTACTGCCTCCCAAAGATACACAAAGCCAACACACCTGGACGTCCTATCGCATCAGGCAGCTGAACCCTGTGTGAGAACCTCTCTGGATATGTCGAGGGCATCCTGAAACCCATCGTACAGGGAACCCCCAGCTTCTGTCGCGACACTACAGACTTCTTACAGAAGCTCAGCACCCACGGACCAGTTGAACCAGGAACACTCCTCGCCACGATGGACGTCTCGGCACTCTACACCAGTATCCCCCACGATGATGGCATCGCTGCGACAGCCTCAGTACTCAACACCAACAACAGCCAATCTCCAGACGCCATCCTACAACTCATCCGCTTCATCCTTGACCACAATGTCTTCACCTTCGACAACCAGTTCTTTACCCAAACACACGGAACAGCCATGGGGACCAAATTCGCACCCCAATACGCAAACATCTTCATGCACAAGTTCGAGCAAGACTTCTTCGCTGCACAGGATCTCCAACCAACGCTATACACCAGATACATCGACGACATTTTCTTCCTATGGACCCACGGCGAAGAATCACTGAAAAGACTACACGATAACATCAACAAGTTCCATCCCACCATCAAACTCACCATGGACTACTCCTCAGAATCAGTCTCATTCCTGGACACACGAATCTCCATCAAAGACGGACACCTCAGCACCTCACTCTACCGCAAGCCCACGGACAACCTCACGATGCTTCACTTCTCCAGCTTCCACCCTAACCACGTTAAAGAAGCCATCCCCTATGGACAAGCCCTGCGAATACACAGGATCTGCTCAGACGAGGAGGAACGCGATGGACACCTACAGACACTGAAAGACGCCCTTGTAAGAACGGGATATGACGCTCGACTCGTCGATCGACAGTTCCGACGGGCCACAGCGAAAAATCGCATAGACCTCCTCAGAAGACAAACACGGGACACAACCAACAGAGTACCCTTCGTCGTCCAGTACTTCCCCGGAGCGGAGAAACTACGCCATGTTCTTCGCAGCCTTCAACATGTCATCGATGACGACAAACACCTCGCTAAGGCCATCCCCACGCCTCCACTACTCGCTTTCAAACAGCCGCCTAACCTCAAACAGACCATCGTTCGCAGCAAATTACCCAGCTTTCAGGAGAACAGCGACCACGACACCACACAACCCTGCCACAGCAACCTCTGCAAGACATGCCAGATCATCAACACAGATACCATCATCACACGTGAGGACACCACCCACCAGGTACATGGTACATACTCATGTGACTCGGCCAACGTTGTCTACCTCATACGTTGCAGGAAAGGATGCCCCGGAGCATGGTACATCGGCGAGACCATGCAGACACTGCGACAACGGATGAACGGACACCGCGCAACAATCACCAGGCAGGAGTGTTCCCTCCCAGTCGGGGAACACTTCAGCAGTCAAGGACATTCAGCCTCCGATCTTCGGGTAAGCATTCTCCAAGGTGGCCTTCGAGACACACGACAACGCAAAATCGTCGAGCAGAAACTGATAGCCAAGTTCCGCACTCATGAGGACGGCCTCAACCGAGATCTTGGGTTCATGTCACGCTACATGTAACCCCACCTGATGCAGGGTCATCCAGACTCGAGTCGACATTGGCTTGTTCTCTCTACACAGATGCGGCCGGACCTGCTGTGATTTCCAGCCAAAAAAAATGTTTTTTGTCTGTTTTTTTGTTTTTCATACAGACCCCAGCATCTGCAATATTTGACCCCTTGTGACCCCACCTCATTGTTCTTTGATGTAATGTTTCCCTGACTGACCTGTTTGGACACCATTCACACCTTTGACTGCTGTGATTATCTCTCTGCCGAGGTGTGATAAATGGCAGTTGGAAAGGTTACCTGTAAACATCTGACATGATTCTCTGACTATATAAGCCGTGTCTTTATGCATTTCTCCACTTCACCTGAAGAAGGAGCAGCGCTCCGAAAGCTTGTGATTTCAAATAAAGCTGTTGGACTATAACCTGGTGTTGTGTGACTTCTTACAGTAATTTAACTAGGAGAGATTACACTGACAAATGACTTGTTTTTATGGGTGAAAAGAAGATTGAGACAACAAATTGTCCAGGATCTTTCAAAGGCTGAAAGGCTTTATTATGCAAATGTTTAAATAGTTTTACACCACTGAGTGATAGATCCATGAAAAAAGAAGCTTATTAAAGTTAGTTAATGGTTTGTTGATGACTAGTGTTAAAGAGATTGAAATTTATCAGGAGAAGGGTTGGAATAAATGAACATATCTTTTATAGGAGAGCTAGTCAGTGGGTAAGTGCAGAGCCTGGTGTGGAGATGCTGATTTAGAAGATCGTACGGTTGCTACAACTGACTTCAGTGTTTTGGGGGCTGGGAAGAGGACACAGTCAGCCTGGATTCCTGCTCCTGATTGCAATCCAGAGACTCTTGCTAGAAAGTGCACTTGTGTGAGTGTCAGCTGAGGATAGGATCAGGCTTGAATAGCTCGTCAATATTCACTGTACACCATCTACAAGGCACAAGTCAGGAGTGTGATGGAATACTCTCCACTTGCCTGGATGAGTGCAGCTCCAACAACACTCAAGAAGCTCGACACCATTCAGGATAAAGCAGCCCGCTTGATTGGCACTCCATCCACCACCTTCAACATTCACTCCCTCCACCACCGGCGAACTGTGGCTGCAGTGTGTACCATCTACAAGATGCACTGCAGCAACTCGCCAAAGCTCCTTCAACAGCACCTTCCAAACCCGCGACCTCTACCACTTAGAAAGACAAGGGCAGCAGACGCATGGGAACATCACCACCTACAAGTTCCCCTCCAAGCCACACACCATCCTGACTTGGACCTGTATCGCCGTTCCTTCACTGTCGCTGGGCCAAAATCCTGGAACTCCCTTCCTAACAGCTTTGTGGGTGTACCTACACCATATGGACTGCAGCGGTTCAAGAAGGCGGCTCACCACCATCTTCTCAAGGGCAATTAGGGATGGGCACTAAATGCAGGCCTAGCCAGCGACGCCCACATCCCATCAATGAATAAAAAAATACATTTTTTAAAATGGCAAATAGTCACTTAAGTAAGGCAGTGCTGCTGGTGCCTGGTGTGAAATTACACCTCAGCAGAATTCACCATCTTGAGGAGGACAGGAGAAAATTGGAAAAAGAATGACTCTATGGAGCACCATGAGCAGGCTGCTGTGTTGAACAGGGAAATGCCATTGGTGGAACACAACAACAACAAATTTCATTTATATAACACCTTTAACCTAGCAAAACATCCCAAGGCACTGCTCAGGAGCGTTATCAAATAAAGTTTGACACCAAGCCACCTAGGGAGATATTAGGACAGATGACCACAAGCTTGGTCAAAGAGGTAGGTTTTAATGAGAATCTTAAAGGAGGAGAGAGAGGCTGAGAGGATTAGGGAGGGAATTCCAGGGCTTAGGGCCGAGGCAGCTGACGGCACGGCCATCAATGATGGACTGACTAAAATCGGGGATGCGCAAGAGGCCAGAATTGGAGGAGCGCAGAGATCTCGCAGGGGGGGGGGTGGGGGGAAGGTGGTAGCGTTGTAGGGTTGAAGGAGGTTACAGAGATGGGGAGGGGTTTGAAAACAAGGATGACAATTTTTAAATCGAGGCGTTGCCGGACCGGGAGCCAATGTAGGTCAGCGAGCACAGGGGTGATGGGTGAACGGGACTTGGTGTGGATTACATAGGATATACGGCACAGAAACAGCCGCCATTCGACCCAACCAGCCCATGCTGGCATTTATGCTCCAGCCGAGCCTCCTCCGTCTTTCCCCATCTACCTCTATCAGCAGAACCCTCTATTCCCTTCTCCCTCATATGTTTATATAGACTCCTTTAAATGCATCTATACATTCTAAAGAAGTTTCTTCTGAATTCCCTATTGGATTTCTTGGTGACTATCTTATATTGATGGCCTATAGTTTTGCTCTTCCCCACAAGTGGAAACATTCTCTCTGTGTCTACTCTATCAAAACCTTTCATAATTTGAAGACCTCTATTAGGTCACCCCTCAGCCTTCTCTTTTCAAGTGAAGAGACCCAGTCTGTTCATCCTTTCCTGATAGGTATATCCACGCATTTCTGGTATCATCTTTGTAAATCTTTTTGCACCCTCTCTAGTGCCTCTATATCCTTTTTATAATATGGCAACCAGAATTGTACAGTACTCCATGGGGGAAAAATTCAGTTGTTTGCGCCTCCCGTTAGCACCTTAAGAGGGCGCTAATGGGGTGCAAAGCAACTAGCGCCCGGGTGCGGTGATGTTTGCACCGCTCGCGAAATTAACTAGACCTTTTGCGGCGGCGCTAAACACTACCGCCACGATCTCCTGCGCCAGCAGATCGTGACGTCACTCGAGTGCGCAACGCCCCGGTAGCGCTCCGGACCGGATATTGAGTGGTGCCCCCTGCCTTACCGCCTGTCACTAGCAACGACAGGTTGAGGGGAGCGTTTTGCAGTCAGAAAGGGACTGGGGGATTGCTATTTAAAGGTGACCGCTTCCTACCTTTTTTTGTTGGTGACATTTTTGCACCACGCATTCTGAGAGAGAGAGAGAGAGAGAGACTCCTCGGCCTTTGCGCCTTAAGACAGGTGTGAAGCACCTGATTTAGCACTCCAATCACCTCCAAGGGTGATAAAAGCCAAGTTTGCTGTCGGAGGTGATAATTAGTGCCAAGCGCTAAACTTTGTGCACGGCCGATAATGGCGCCCCAAAAGGGGCAATACTGAATTTTTCCCATCATGTGTGGTCTAACCAAAGTTCGATACAAGTTTAGCATAACTTCTCTACTTTTCAATTCTATCCCTCTAGAAATAAACCCTAGTGTTTGGTTTACTTTTTTTATGGCCTTATTAACCTGCATTGCTACTTTTAGTGATTTATGTATTTGTATTCCGAGATCCCTTTGCTCTTCTACCCCATTTAGAGTCTTAGTTCCCAAGTAATATGTGACCTCCTTATTTTTCTTACCAAAATATAATACCTCACATTTATGTCTTAAATTTCATTTGCCAATTATATACCCATTCTGCAAGTTTATTAATGTCTTCTTGTAATTTATTGCAGTCCTCCTCAGTATTGACTATCCCCCCAATTTGGTGTCATCCGCAAATTTAGAAATTGTGTTTTTGATTCCAAAGTCTAAATCGTTAATATAAATTGTGAACAACAGTGGTCCCAGCACTGATCCTTGTGGAACACCACTACCCACCTTTTGCCACTGTGAATAGCTACCCTTTACCCCTACTCTCTGCTTTCTGTCTTGAAACCAGCTAGCTATCCATTCTGCTACTTGTCCCCTGATTCCGCATTCTCTGACCTTATTCATTAGTCTATTCTGTGATACCTTATCGAAGGCCTTTTGTAAATCTAGATAAATTACATCTATTGCACCTTGTCCACACTCTCTGTTACCTCTTCAAAGAATTCAATGAGGTTGGTCAAGCAAGACTTTCCCTTTTGAAATCCATCCATCCCTTTTGAGTTGGGATACGGCAGCAGAGTTTTGAATGAGCTCAAATTAATGGAGAGTGGAAGATGGGAGGCCAACCTGGAGAACATTGGAATAGTCAAGTCTAGAGGTAACAAAGGTATGATGAGGGTTTCAGCAACAGATGAGCTGAGGCAGTGGTGGAGTTGGGCGATGTTACAGAGGTGGAAGTAGGCGGTCTTGGTGATGGAACGGATATGTGACTACAAGAAACTCTCGATTTACCGGCACCTCAATAGCCGGAAATCTCTGTTAACCAGCAAAATTCAGGAGTAGGTTCAGGTAAGTTTTACTTCAGATTAGTGGCCTGTTCCTGGATTTGTGGCTGGGTCCCTGCACCTGTTGCTAAGCAACAGGGACGCTTGGATCTTGTGGTCGGAGTTCCTGCACCTGTTGCTAAGCAACAGGGAAGCCTGGATTTGTTGCTGTGTACGGAGCTCTCGTACCTTTTACTATACCTCTCTGTAATCCGGACTTTTTGATAAACCGGCACCACGCCGGTCCCGTCGGTGCCGGATAAAAAAGAGTTTCCTGTAATTACTTTTTAAATAGACCGTCTTTTGGGCCAAAGAGAAATTTCACAGTTTTTGTTTCCTTTTGGAAGTCTTATCCTTGAATATTTGACTCCATAGGGAATTTAAGTAAGTCAGGGAGAGGCCATGACAGTGCAAGCTCGATGTGGTACATGAGAAGCAGTAGCTTCAGTGCGATGAATAGTCTTTGCTTGTTCTCATGCTGCATTAAAGATCAAAATTGGTATAAGAGGAGCCACCAAATAGTTGGAAATGGGCTTCTGCTCATTGTTCCCATGAGGGTTGTTGTGTTTGTACCGCTATACACAACTACATAAAATAATAAAGCAGCAGAGACTGAGAGTCACTTCAAGTGATCTTTACTGGGTAACTGGAACTTCGGCACTGACTATACAAATCGATACGCGTCTGTTATATATGCTCGCAACTAAGGATGTACATCCGCAAGACAAAGTAGTCCCTTCAATGTTGTATACATTACACTTCCTCCCCCTTTAGTTTAATAGTATATTGGCCCAGAACTTGGTGTCGGGGGCTTGCCGCGCGTGCAAGCCCCCGATCTGCACTCACCCTGCGTACTGACATCTGAAGCCCGGGCCTGCTTGCATTTCCTGTGACAGGCCCGGTTCAGATGTCAGCGCGCAGTGCTTACCTGATCCAGTGGCGTAGTTAGTGCAATGTGCCGGCTGGGATCAGGTGAGCACTGTACAACCAATCAGGGGAGGGGAAGGTTCATTCATGAGTTTGAGAGTAAGAACTGTCAAACTCATGAAAACTACAGGGGCCCAAAACACTATTTAAACTTTAAATAAAAATTTAAAAAACATCCCAATCATTAAATTAAGTATAAATAAGTTTAAAAAAATAATGTAAACAATAATTTTTTTTTGAAAAAAATAAATTTTTAGTAAAAAGGGTCTAAAACTAAACTTACCTTATTGTAGATTCTTTAAAATAATAAACCTGTGGGAAAAAAAATTCTAAATTACACTAAAACACCACTTACCTGTAAAAATAAATGCTTACGTGTGCTTTTTACAAGCGTAAAGACCGGAGGCCTTTAGACATGCGCAAATCCCCCAAAACAGAGGAAATCCAAGACGCACGCGCTGCCCCCTACAGCGCACGCGCTAGCCTCTTCAACTCTTGGGTTGGAGGAGAGGAAATGCCGGTTTTCAGCGCATGCGCTGTGCATGCTGAAAACCGGCATTTCCTCCGGCCAGACGCATGAGTACCCCTTCCGTACTCATGCGTTTGGGGAGGAATTACTGCCCCAATAACGCAAAATTTCTATAATTAACATACAGAGCCTGTCTTTACAGTAACCTTTTTGTTTTCTTAAAAGTAACAAAATTCAAATTCCAACATAACATTTTATTTTGTCAACAGCCCTTTTACAAGTCAAGTCTCTGGGGAGGTCTCCTCTGCCTCTTTGGGTAACGTTTCTCCAGACTCTTGCTTTGGGGAATGAGACTGTACAGGTACAGGTGCATTAGGTGAGCTATCAGCACAGGTGGAGCTCTCAGCTGTGGATGAGGCTGGTGCTGATGCTGATGAATCAGGAGTGTCTGTTTCCATGTCAGGTGAGTCTGGGCGAGGTATAGGGGTGTTTTTCACCTGAACATCCAGAATTTGGTCCACATGACGTCTCAAAACGTTCTCTCCCACATCCACTGTATACATCAGTGGTCCCTCTCTTGTGGATATTGTCCCTGGTTGCCACTTTTCCATCCGGAAATCACGAGCAAGAACTGATTGTCCCACACTGAAGCTTCTTGTTGGCTTAGCATTCAAATGTTTGAATTGTTTGTTCTCTACATCACGACGTACATTCGGTTTAAGAAGGTCCATGCAAGATCTCAGGTTCCTGTTCAGAAATATCATCGCTGGAGTCTGATTAGTGGCTGCGTGTACTGCATTCCGATAAGCAAAGAGGAAATTGTCTATCTTGTGTTGCAGTGGTAGATTCTCGCTGTACATTGCTTTGATGGCCTTCTTGAAAGTCTGTACGAATCTCTCTGCCAAGCCATTTGTAGCTGGATGGTACGGGGCAGATGTGTAGTGCTTGATTCCATTTTTCTTCATGAAACCTTGGAATTCGTCAGAGACAAATTGTCGTCCATTGTCTGTGCAGATTTGTTCTGGTAGGCCATTTCTAGCGAACATGGTCCTCAGAACTGAAATGGTCTTTTCAGATGTGGTTAATTTCATTTTAATGACCTCGGGCCATTTGGAATGTGCATTGACTGCAATCAAGAACATGGAGTCCATGAACGGTCCAGCAAAGTCGATGTGCACACGTTGCCATGGTGATGAGGGCCATTCCCATGGATGGAGAGGGGCTTGTGGTGGTGCGTTCTGGACCTTTTGACATCCTGAGCAGCTCTTTGTCAGGTCCTCGATCTGTTTGTCAATTCCCGGCCACCACACGTAACCCCGGCAAGTCTTTTCATCTTTACCGTGCCTAAGTGTCCTTCATGCAGTTCATCTAGCACTCGGTTACGAAGCTTGGGAGGAATCACAACTCGTGAGCCGCACATCAGTGTTCCCTGACACACTGATAACTGCTCCCTCCTAGCTGAGAATGCTGGAAATAATGAGTCACCATGCGCTGGCCATCCCTTCACAGTGATGTCATAAATTTTTGACAATGTAGGGTCATTGCGTGTTTCTCTTTCAATGAGGGAGTTTGTCACTGGTAGCTGCTCAACTATTGTGTGAAATACCTCTGCTGAGTCAACTGTTGTAGTTCTCTCTGAGGTCGGCAGTGGTAAACGTGACAAACCATTGGCGTTGCCATGTTGCTTGGTCCCCTTGTATTCAATATCATACAGGTGAGCCCCTAGGAAGAGTGACCATCGCTGCAGCCATTGTGCCGTCATCACTGGAACGCCCTTCCTTGGGTTGAAGATTGAAACGAGAGGCTGGTGGTCAGTTAACAGTGTAAACTGTTGACCATACAAGTAGTGGTTGAATTTCTTGACTCCCCACACAAGGCTGAGAGCTTCTCGGTCAATCTGTGCATAATTGCGTTCAGCTGTAGTCAATGATCTTGAGGCAAAGGCTATTGGTCTTTCTGAGCCTTCTGGGAACTTATGTGACAACACGGCACCAATGCCATGGGGTGAAGCATCACATGCCAGTCGAATAGGTAAGGATGGGTCAAAGTGAGCTAGCACCTCTTCTGAAGTAATGAGTCTTTTACTCTCTTGAAAAGCTTGTTCACAGCTGTCACTCCACTTCCATTGTGACCCTGTCTGTAGCAATGCATTTAGTGGATGTAACACTGTGGATAGGTTGGGCAAGAACTTGTGATAGTAGTTCACCAGTCCAAGATATGACCTCAACTGAGACACATTTTCAGGTGTTGGTGCATTAATCACAGCTTCAATCTTGTCTGGAGACTTGTGTAAACCATCCTTGTCAATCACATGTCCACAGTATGAGATTTTCTTTTTGAAAAACTCACACTTGTCTCGGTTCGCTCGGAGCCCATACTCCCGTAACCTGATGAGCACCTGTTCAAGGTTGGAAAGGTGGTCGTTGTCATTCTTGCCAGTAATGATGATGTCATCAAGATAACACTGAGTACCTGGGATCCCCTGCAGGACTTGGTCCATTGCCCTTTGCCAGATTGCAGGAGCTGATGCTATTCCGAATACCAGCCGATTGTACTGGTAAAGGCCTTTGTGCGTATTTATTGTCAGGTACTTCTTTGATGCATCATCAATTTCCATTTGGAGATAGGCCTGGGCCAAGTCAATCTTTGTGAAGCGTTCCCCTCTTGGCAGGGAAGCAAAGATGTCCTCAATGCGAGGCAATGGGTACTGTACTGTGTGGAGGACTGGGTTAACAGTCACTTTAAAGTCTCCACAGATGCACACTTTTCTTGGCTATCCTGGTATTGTGCTGGAGGTTTTCTTCATCACTGGAACTATAGGTGTGGCCCATTCACTCCAATCCACCTTGGACAGGACCCCTAACTGCTCCAAGTTCTCCAGCTCTGCTTCTACTGAAGGGCGAATTGCATAAGGCACTGGTCTGGCCTTGTGGAACTTTGGATTTGCGTTCTCCTCAATCTTAATTTTTGCTTTCATGCCCTTAAGTGTTCCTATTCCCTTCTTGAACACTTCCTGAGAGTCAGAGAGTATTTGTGACAGTCTCACAGGAGTGGCGTTGCTGTCCTCCTTTGCTGAAACAAACAGTGCTTGGATGGTGTGCTAATCCAACTGTACTTTCCTGAGCCATTCGCATCCCAGCAATGGTGGTCCTCCATTTTCCACTACATAGAGGTTCAATTGCGGTATTTTTTTTTCTTTGTATGTCACTGTCACTTTTATTTTACCTTTGGGGCACACTCTTTGTCCTGTGTATGTCTTTAACAGTACTTTAGTTGGCCTTAGCGGTATGTGTGAAAACAGTCGTTTGTAGTCATGTACAGAGATCACTGTTAAAGCTGAGCCTGTGTCCAACTCCATTTTCAGCCTAACTCCTGCCACTTCTGGAGTAACCCATATTATTCTGTGATCTCCTGTCTCTTTCACACTGTGTAGTTTTAGACAAGCCAGATCCTCTTCCTCTGAGTCTGTGTCACTTTTTTCTTTATCTGAACTGTCTCCAGTCACGTAGTGTACCTTCTTGTATCTATCTTTGAAATATTTCTTGTTTTCAGTCACTTGGTGTACCTTTTTGTTACTCTGTATTGTATCAGTTTTCGGCTTCTTATTTGCTTTGCAGACCCTTTCAATGTGCCCTCGTCTGCCACATTGTCTGCAGTCTTTGTCTTTAAACCAACAGTCATTGTGGTCATGTGACATTTTGCCACAGCGATAGCACTTCTTTTCTTGTTTCAGTGACATTTTATTAGTTGAATATTCCAGGGATTTTTGTTGAATTTCTAAAGCGCCACGTGCTGCTGCTTCCATTGATATTGCAATACTCAGAGCCTTCTCCAATGTGAGGTTTTTTTCAGACAGGAGCTTCTTTTGTGTGCTTTCACTTTGCATGCCACACACAAATCTGTCCCTCAATGCGTCTGATAAGCCCACTCCAAATTGGCAATGTTCTGATAATTTGCGCAACTTTGCCAAATATTCAGAAATGCTTTCATTTTTGCTCTGGTTCCGTTTATGGAATTTAAATCTTTCGGCTATGAGCAGTGGCTTGGGGCTTAAATGGTCTTGGAGTGCGTCCACTATTTGTTTGAATGTTTTGTTTGCTGGCTTTTCAGGGGTTAATAAACTACGTAGCAGCCCGTATGTCTTTGCACCCATAACACTCAGCAAAACAGTGGCTTTCTTTTCTACCTCCACGCCGTTAGCCTCACAGTACAACTCCACTCTTTCAATGTAAGTTGCCCAGTCTTCAATGCTGCTATCAAATGCTGCAATCGTGACAATCATCGCCATTTTTTTCCCCAAACCCGTTTTTCTTTCTTTACTAGTTAGCTAGCGTCATGCAAGTCCTGTGCACTTTTCACTTGACTTACGTATCCCCTGCCTAGCTTAGCAAGCGTGCTCCGTTTTTTCTACCTTCTCGCTCCTTTCTTCCAAATTTCGGTGTCCTCTGGATGTGAAGCCAGAATAGGAAGACGTAGGTTCATAATTGTCGTCGCCAATTTGTTGTGTTTGTACCGCTATACACAACTACATAAAATAATAAAGTAGCAGAGACTGAGAGTAACTTCAAGTGATCTTTACTGGGTAACTGGAACTTCGGCACTGACTATACAAATCGATACGCGTCTGTTATATACGCTCGCAACTAAGGATGTACATCCGCAAGACAAAATAGTCCCTTCAATGTTGTATACATTACATGGGTGAATTCTCACTTTAAGTTTTCCAACAAGAAAGGTCACAGAATGGAAACCAGCTGCTTCTCCACAGGAGGGAGTAGAAATTGAAGAACAAGTTACCCTGATACTCTCTGTCGCAGTTCCCAACAGATGGCTACTGAGCATCATTGGCAAACACTGGGAGCAGATTACCCTGCCAACCTTCTCGGGCAGGGATTGATGTAATGGAGGATGCAATCGTCATCTACTTACCCTACCCATTAAGGGATGGGCAATAAATGCTGGCCTTGCCAGCAACGCCCACATCCCATGAATGAATTTTTTAAAACTCATGAGGGAGACCTTCATACCTTCAGTGAGAATATTGTTCCTCGTGACTATTGGAGCTTCTTCTACTAATAGTATGCAGTTGCTCATTGAACATCCACTCTATAATCCAGCCTGCCCAATATTTAATAGTTCACACTAACCAATCCTAATAGTTCCCAGAGGCCAAAGATCCATGAGCCCATAGTCCCAGGATGTGTTTGCTGTGACCTCCAGCACTTACCCTGCCAAACTATGTAGGGTCAGGGGGAGGTCACCTTATTTTAAAATGCCCGGAGTGTGAGACTGGATGTTAAAAAGAGATATGTTGTGTTAAAACATAATCTCGGGTTTACGAAGAAAATATCAAGAAAGGTTTCTTTTGAGATTGAGAGGTTTGACCCTTTTCTCTTGGAGGTGCTAGTTCACGCTGAGTACAGTTCCATGGCCACGAGGCCACTTTTAAATTAACCATTGAACTCAGCACAATCCTTTAAAAAAAATTCTTGGGATGTGGGCATCGCTGACAAGGCCGGTATTTATTGCCCAGCTCTAGTTGTTCTTGAACCCCTGCCGTCCAGTCGCTGGTGAAGGTGCTCCCACGATGCTGCTAGCTAGGGAATTCTAGGATTTAGACCCAGTGACGATGAAGGAACAGGTGATATATGTCCAAATCGGGATGGTGTGTGACTTGGAGGTGATGATGTTCCCAAGCACCTGCTGCCCTTGTCCTTCTAGGTGGTAGAGGTCGCGGGTTTGGGAGGTGCTGCCGAAGAAGCCTTGGCGACTTGCTACAGTGCATCCTGTAGATGGTACACGCTGCAGCCACAGTGCGCCCGTGGTGGAGCGAGTGGATGTTTAGGCTGGCGGATGAGGTATTAAGCAAGCGGACTGCTTTATCCTCGAGGGTGTTGAGCTTCTTAAGTGTTGTTGCAGCTTTACCCATCTAGGCAAGTGGAGAGTATTCCATCACACTCCTGATCCTTACTACATGCTGTATACATTGTTGAAAAACTTAGTACTAATGTAAAATGCTATATTTACAACATTTATATTAATTTAAGATATGCCTGTGATATCAACATTCTCTGATATGCGCACATACCCCATAAATTGCAGTGTGATGAATCTGGATGCTCTTCATGCTGATTCACATCAGAATTCAAGAACGAGAGAAAGAATTTGCATTAAAACAGATGAAGGACCCTACTTTGCATATTTAACATGATCCATCGACATTGTTAGGCGGCTGCCAGGGATGTCTGAAAACAGCGAGGACCCCGCATCCAGACATTGGCAAACATCGCGCCCGTTTTACGCCCAAAACAATGGGTGAAATGCATCCCAATTTCTACCCCAAGCTGGTTCAGCTCAAGTTTCTGAAAAGGACAAACCTGGCTGAGAGAGATAATGATAAAGGAAGTGGACTCTGCGAATGGTAAATGAGGTGCTGTATTCCTGGCAGAGATCAGCCTTGTGAATCAAAGGAGAGAGAGTAATTGCATTAGCCGTGCTCTTGGCAGAGTCTGTCCTGAATGATCTTCCCCAGTACTTTGCATTCATTTGAAGCCACTGCAAGCAAACCAAAGTTAACTTTCGTGATTGTTCAGTAGAACGGTAGCAATCTATGAGGACACCCGTGCATGGAAAATCATAACAAGAAGGCCATTAAGAATGTGTAGACTTTTCACCGACCTCAGAAATAATTGATTACGTTCCTGGCGTAATAATCATTTTAATATATGCCTAACTGCTTCATTATGGATGTTTGTAATGTGCTCATTTGAAGGCTCATCATTTATAATTGATCTTCTGTTAGGTGACTGATCATTTTATAGCCTTTGGAAATCATTTTGTTCATTTAACACGTCATTTATTTTCATGGAACTCGCCTGTAACACTCCGCAGCTCGATTGGCTTCAGCTAGTCTCCCCATACAGCTTAAATTCTGAAGTATTTGTTAGGAGGGGTGGGGAGGGGGTGGTGTAATGGTTGGACACTGGACCTTTGGACCTTCACTTCTGGGACCTCTTTCAAATTCAATCCAGACCGATGGAAGGAACGTAAGCCGGTTCCAAATGACTGCAATCCCGCAGCGCAAAACGTACCTCTAATCTGGAACTAAAGAAAAAAAGAACTTACATTTCTGTAACGCCTTTCATGGCCTCAGGATGTTCCGAATTTTCTTGCGCTCCCATGGGAATTAAATGATGGTCTGTTGAGACCTGAAATGAGTGCCACACTTCAGAAAAATGGAATCGATGCAGCAGTCAACTGTTGGCAGTTTCACTGTTGGCCACAGCAATTTCAGCCAAAAATGTATTGAATATTACATTACTGTTTAATAGGAGACTCACTGTGATTCTTTATTCCATCATCTGCTAGATAGCAATTAACTACCAGGACAGTAAAAATGATTGCTGACTGTAGTTATTTTTCAGCAAATGTGTAAAAACAGAATGATTTTCAATCTAGCTTTTTTCCCTTCCTATAAATCTTTTAGAAAACTTATACAGTACACAAGAATACAACTGCAAGATAAGGGTCAAACAAGAAATATAATGACAACATTGATCTTAAAGCTAGTCACATGCTAAAGGCATTAAGCTGCATTATGATACTTCTTGTAGAAACAAAACTGGGAATTAGCTACATTTGGGTGGCAGTGCCCAACAGGCAGTCCAATGGGCCGAATCCAGTCCAAAGGGCCGAATCCAGTCCAAAGGGCCGAATCCAGACCAATGGGCCGAATCGAGTCCAATGGGCCGAATTCAGACCAATGGGCCGAATCCAGTCCAATGGGCCGAATCCGTCCAATGGGCCGAATTCAGACCAAAGAGCCGAATCCAGACCAATGGGCCGAATTCAGAACACAGAGCCGAATCCAGTCCAATGGGCCGAATTCAGAAGAAAGAGCCGAATCCAGACCAATGGGCCGAATCCAGTCCAATGGGCCGAATCCGTCCAATGGGCCGAATTCAGAACAAAGAGCCGAATCCAGACCAATGGGCTGAATTCAGAACAAAGAGCCGAATCCAGTCCAATGGGCCGAATCCAGTCCAATGGGCCGAACCCAGACCAATGGGCCGAATCCAGTCCAATGGGCCGAATCCAGTCCAATGGGCCGAATCCAGACCAATGGGCCGAATTCAGACCAATGGGCCGAATCCAGTCCAATGAGCCGAATTCAGAACAAAGAGCCGAATCCAGTCCAATGGGCCGAATCCAGTCCAATGGGCCGAATTCAGAACAAAGAGCCGAATCCAGTCCAATGGGCCGAATTCAGACCAATGGGCCGAATTCAGAACAAAGAGCCGAATCCAGACCAATGGGCCGAATCCAGACCAATGGGCCGAATCCAGTCCAATGGGCCGAATTCAGAACAATGGGCCGAATTCAGAACAAAGAGCCGAATCCAGACCAATGGGCCGAATCCAGACCAATGGGCCGAATCCAGTCCAATGAGCCGAATTCAGAACAAAGAGCCGAATCCAGTCCAATGGGCCGAATTCAGAACAAAGAGCCGAATCCAGACCAATGGGCCGAGTCCAGAACAAAGAGCCGAATCCAGACCAATGAGCCGAATTCAGGACAAAGAGCCGAATCCAGTCCAATGGGCCGAATCCAGACCAATGGGCTGAATCCAGACCAATGGGCCGAATCCAGTCCAATGGGCCGAATCCAGACCAATGGGCCGAATCCAGACCAATGGGCCGAATCCGTCCAATGGGCCGAATTCAGAACAAAGAGCCGAATCCAGACCAATGGGCCGAATCCAGAACAAAGAGCCGAATCCAGACCAATGAGCAGAATTCAGAACAAAGAGCCGAATCCAGTCCAATGTGCCGAATTCAGAAGAAAGAGCCGAATCCAGACCAATGGGCCGAATCCGTCCAATGAGCCGAATTCAGAACAAAGAGCCGAATCCAGACCAATGGGCCAAATCCAGAACAAAGAGCCGAATCCAGTCCAATGGGCCGAATTCAGAAGAAAGAGCCGAATTCAGAACAAAGAGCTGAATCCAGTCCAATGGGCCGTATCCGTCCAATGGGCCGAATTCAGAACAAAGAGCCGAATCCAGACCAATGGGCTGAATTCAGAACAAAGAGCCGAATCCAGACCAATGGGCCGAATCCAGTCCAATGGGCCGAATCCAGACCAATGAGCCGAATTCAGAACAAAGAGCCGAATCCAGACCAATGGGCCGAATCCAGACCAATGGGCCGAATCCGTCCAATGGGCCGAATTCAGAACAAAGAGCCGAATCCAGACCAATGGGCCGAATCCAGACCAATGGGCCGAATCCGTCCAATGGGCCGAATTCAGAACAAAGAGCCGAATCCAGACCAATGGGCCGAATCCAGAACAAAGAGCCGAATCCAGTCCAATGGGCCGAATTCAGAAGAAAGAGCCGAATCCAGACCACTGGGCCGAATCCAGTCCAATGGGCCGAATCCGTCCAATGGGCCGAATTCAGAACAAAGAGCCGAATCCAGACCAATGGGCCGAATTCAGAAGAAAGAGCCGAACCCAGTCCAAAGGGCCGAATCCAGTCCAATGGGCCGAATCCGTCCAATGGGCCGAATTCAGAACAAAGGGCCGAATCCAGACCAATGGGCCGAATCCAGACCAAAGTGCCGAATCCAGTCCAATGGGCCGAATCCAGTCCAATGGGCCGAATCCAGTCCAATGGGCCGAATCCAGACCCATGGGCCGAATCCCGACCAATGGGCTGAATCCAGTCCAATGGGCTGAATCCAGTCCAATGGGCCGAATCCAGTCCAATGGGCCGAATCCAGACCAAAGTGCCGAATCCAGACCAAAGTGCCGAATCCAGACCAAAGTGCCGAATCCAGTCCAATGGGCCGAATCCAGACCAAAGTGCCGAATCCAGACCAAAGTGCCGAATCCAGTCCAATGGGCCGAATCCAGTCCAATGGGCCGAATCCAGTCCAATGGGCCGAATCCAGACCAAAGTGCCGAATCCAGTCCAATGGGCCGAATCCAGTCCAATGGGCCGAATCCAGTCCAATGGGCCGAATCCAGACCAATGGGCCGAATCCCAACCAAAGGGACGAATCCAGACCAATGGGCCGAATTCAGACCAATGGGCCGAATCCAGTCCAATGGGCCAAATCCAGACCAATGGGCCGAATCCAGACCAATGGGCCGAATCCCAACCAAAGGGACGAATCCAGACCAATGGGCCGAATTCAGACCAATGGGCCGAATCCCGACCAATGGGCCGAATCCAGTCCAATGGGCCGAATTCAGACCAAAGAGCCGAATCCAGACCAATGGGCCGAATTCAGACCAATGGGCCGAATCCAGACCAATGGGCCAAATTCAGACCAAAGAGCCGAATCCAGACCAATGGGCCGAATCCAGTCCAATGGGCCGAATCCAGTCCAATGGGCCGAATTCAGACCAAAGAGCCGAATCCAGACCAATGGGCCGAATCCCGACCAAAGGGACGAATCCGGACGAGTCCAGACCAATGGGCCGAATTCAGACCAATGGGCCGAATCCCGACCAATGGGCCGAATCCAGTCCAATGGGCTGAATTCAGACCAAAGAGCCGAATCCAGACCAATGGGCCGAATTCAGACCAATGGGCCGAATCCAGACCAATGGGCCGAATTCAGACCAATGGGCCGAATCCAGACCAATGGGCCAAATTCAGACCAAAGAGCCGAATCCAGACCAATGGGCCGAATCCAGTCCAATGGGCCGAATTCAGACCAAAGAGCCGAATCCAGACCAATGGGCCGAATTCAGACCAATGGGCCGAATCCAGACCAATGGGCCGAATTCAGACCAATGGGCCGAATCCAGACCAATGGGCCGAATTCAGACCAAAGAGCCGAATCCAGTCCAATGGGCCGAATCCAGACCAATGGGCCGAATCCAGACCAATGGGCCGAATCCAGTCCAATGGGCCGAATCCCGACCAATGGGCCGAATCCAGTCCAATGGGCCGAATCCAGTCCAATGGGCCGAATCCAGTCCAATGGGCCGAATTCAGACCAATGGGCCGAATCCAGTCCAATGGGCCGAATCCAGTCCAATGGGCCGAATCCCGACCAATGGGCCGAATCCAGACCAATGGGCCGAATCCAGTCCAATGGGCCGAATCCAGTCCAATGGGCCGAATCCAGACCAATGGGCCGAATCCCGACCAATGGGCCGAATCCAGTCCAATGGGCCGAATCCAGACCAATGGGCCGAATCCAGACCAATGGGCCGAATCCAGTCCAATGGGCCGAATCCAGTCCAATGGGCCGAATCCAGACCAATGGGCCGAATCCAGTCCAATGGGCCGAATCCAGACCAATGGGCCGAATCCAGTCCAATGGGCCGAATCCAGACCAATGGGCCGAATCCAGTCCAATGGGCCGAATCCAGACCAATGGGCCGAATCCAGTCCAATGGGCCGAATCCAGACCAATGGGCCGAATCCAGTCCAATGGGCCGAATCCAGACCAATGGGCCGAATCCCGACCAATGGGCCGAATCCAGACCAATGGGCCGAATCCAGACCAATGGGCCGAATCCAGTCCAATGGGCCGAATCCAGACCAATGGGCCGAATCCCGACCAATGGGCCGAATCCAGTCCAATGGGCCGAATCCAGACCAATGGGCCGAATCCAGACCAATGGGCCGAATCCAGTCCAATGGGCCGAATCCAGTCCAATGGGCCGAATCCAGACCAATGGGCCGAATCCAGTCCAATGGGCCGAATCCAGACCAATGGGCCGAATCCAGTCCAATGGGCCGAATCCAGACCAATGGGCCGAATCCAGTCCAATGGGCCGAATCCAGACCAATGGGCCGAATCCAGTCCAATGGGCCGAATCCCGACCAATGGGCCGAATCCCGACCAATGGGCCGAATCCAGACCAATGGGCCGAATCCAGACCAATGGGCCGAATCCAGTCCAATGGGCCGAATCCAGACCAATGGGCCGAATCCAGACCAATGGGCCGAATCCAGTCCAATGGGCCGAATCCAGTCCAATGGGCCGAATCCAGTCCAATGGGCCGAATCCCGACCAATGAGCCGAATCCCGACCAATGGGCCGAATCCAAAACAATGGGCCGAATCCAGACCAATGGGCCGAATCCAGTCCAATGGGCCGAATCCAGACCAATGGGCCGAATCCAGTCCAATGGGCCGAATCCAGTCCAATGGGCCGAATCCAGTCCAATGGGCCGAATCCAGTCCAATGGGTCGAATCCAGACCAATGGGCCGAATCCAGAGCAATGGGCCGAATCCGTCCAATGGGCCGAATCCAGACCAATGGGCCGAATCCAGTCCAATGGGCCGAATCCAGTCCAATGGGCCGAATCCAGACCAATGGGCCGAATCCAGTCCAATGGGCCGAATCCCGACCAATGGGCCGAATCCAGTCCAATGGGCCGAATCCAGACCAATGGGCCGAATCCGTCCAATGGGCCGAATCCAGACCAATGGGCCGAATCCAGACCAATGGGCCGAATCCAGACCAATGGGCCGAATCCAGACCAATGGGCCGAATCCAGTCCAATGGGCCGAATCCAGTCCAATGGGCCGAATCCGTCCAATGAGCCGAATCCAGTCCAATGGGCCGAATCCCGACCAATGAGCCGAATCCAGTCCAAAGGGCCGAATCCCGACCAATGGGCCGAATCCAGTCCAATGGTCCGAATCCAGACCAATGGGCCGAATCCGTCCAATGAGCCGAATCCAGACCAATGGGCCGAATCCAGACCAATGGGCCGAATCCAGTCCAATGGGCCGAATCCCGACCAATGAGCCGAATCCAGTCCAAAGGGCCGAATCCCGACCAATGGGCCGAATCCAGTCCAATGGGCCGAATCCGTCCAATGAGCCGAATCCAGACCAATGGGCCGAATCCAGACCAATGGGCCGAATCCAGTCCAATGGGCCGAATCCAGACCAATGGGCCGAATCCAGACCAATGGGCCGAATCCAGTCCAATGGGCCGAATCCAGACCAATGGGCCGAATCCAGTCCAATGGGCCGAATCCAGACCAATGGGCCGAATCCAGTCCAATGGGCCGAATCCAGACCAATGGGCCGAATCCAGTCCAATGGGCCGAATCCAGTCCAATGGGCTGAATCCAGTCCAATGGGTCGAATCCAGACCAATGGGCCGAATCCAGACCAATGGGCCGAATCCGTCCAATGGGCCGAATCCAGACCAATGGGCCGAATCCAGTCCAATGGGCCGAATCCAGTCCAATGGGCCGAATCCAGACCAATGGGCCGAATCCAGTCCAATGGGCCGAATCCAGACCAATGGGCCGAATCCAGTCCAATGGGCCGAATCCCGACCAATGGGCCGAATCCAGTCCAATGGGCCGAATCCAGACCAATGGGCCGAATCCGTCCAATGGGCCGAATCCAGACCAATGGGTCGAATCCAGACCAATGGGCCGAATCCAGACCAATGGGCCGAATCCAGACCAATGGGCCGAATCCAGTCCAATGGGCCGAATCCGTCCAATGAGCCGAATCCAGTCCAATGGGCCGAATCCCGACCAATGAGCCGAATCCAGTCCAAAGGGCCGAATCCCGACCAATGGGCCGAATCCAGTCCAATGGTCCGAATCCAGACCAATGGGCCGAATCCGTCCAATGAGCCGAATCCAGACCAATGGGCCGAATCCAGTCCAATGGGCCGAATCCAGTCCAATGGGCCGAATTCAGACCAAAGAGCCGAATCCAGACCAATGGGCCGAATTCAGACCAATGGGCCGAATCCAGACCAATGGGCCGAATTCAGACCAATGGGCTGAATCCAGACCAATGGGCCAAATTCAGACCAAAGAGCCGAATCCAGACCAATGGGCCGAATCCAGTCCAATGGGCCGAATTCAGACCAAAGAGCCGAATCCAGACCAATGGGCCGAATTCAGACCAATGGGCCGAATCCAGACCAATGGGCCGAATTCAGACCAATGGGCCGAATCCAGACCAATGGGCCGAATTCAGACCAAAGAGCCGAATCCAGACCAATGGGCCGAATCCAGACCAATGGGCCGAATCCAGACCAATGGGCCGAATCCAGTCCAATGGGCCGAATCCCGACCAATGGGCCGAATCCAGTCCAATGGGCCGAATCCAGTCCAATGGGCCGAATCCAGTCCAATGGGCCGAATCCAGTCCAATGGGCCGAATTCAGACCAATGGGCCGAATCCAGTCCAATGGGCCGAATCCAGTCCAATGGGCCGAATCCCGACCAATGGGCCGAATCCAGACCAATGGGCCGAATCCAGTCCAATGGGCCGAATCCAGTCCAATGGGCCGAATCCAGACCAATGGGCCGAATCCCGACCAATGGGCCGAATCCAGTCCAATGGGCCGAATCCAGACCAATGGGCCGAATCCAGTCCAATGGGCCGAATCCAGTCCAATGGGCCGAATCCAGACCAATGGGCCGAATCCAGTCCAATGGGCCGAATCCAGACCAATGGGCCGAATCCAGTCCAATGGGCCGAATCCAGACCAATGGGCCGAATCCAGTCCAATGGGCCGAATCCAGACCAATGGGCCGAATCCAGTCCAATGGGCCGAATCCAGACCAATGGGCCGAATCCAGTCCAATGGGCCGAATCCAGTCCAATGGGCCGAATCCCGACCAATGGGCCGAATCCCGACCAATGGGCCGAATCCAGACCAATGGGCCGAATCCAGACCAATGGGCCGAATCCAGTCCAATGGGCCGAATCCAGACCAATGGGCCGAACCCAGACCAATGGGCCGAATCCAGTCCAATGGGCCGAATCCAGTCCAATGGGCCGAATCCAGTCCAATGGGCCGAATCCCGACCAATGAGCCGAATCCCGACCAATGGGCCGAATCCAGACCAATGGGCCGAATCCAGACCAATGGGCCGAATCCAGTCCAATGGGCCGCATCCAGACCAATGGGCCGAATCCAGTCCAATGGGCCGAATCCAGTCCAATGGGCCGAATCCAGTCCAATGGGCCGAATCCAGTCCAATGGGTCGAATCCAGACCAATGGGCCGAATCCAGACCAATGGGCCGAATCCGTCCAATGGGCCGAATCCAGACCAATGGGCCGAATCCAGTCCAATGGGCCGAATCCAGTCCAATGGGCCGAATCCAGACCAATGGGCCGAATCCAGTCCAATGGGCCGAATCCAGTCCAATGGGCCGAATCCAGACCAATGGGCCGAATCCGTCCAATGGGCCGAATCCAGACCAATGGGCCGAATCCAGACCAATGGGCCGAATCCAGACCAATGGGCCGAATCCAGACCAATGGGCCGAATCCAGTCCAATGGGCCGAATCCAGTCCAATGGGCCGAATCCGTCCAATGAGCCGAATCCAGTCCAATGGGCCGAAACCCGACCAATGAGCCGAATCCAGTCCAAAGGGCCGAATCCCGACCAATGGGCCGAATCCAGTCCAATGGGCCGAATCCAGACCAATGGCCGAATCCAGTCCAATGGGCCGAATCCAGACCAATGGGCCGAATCCAGACCAATGGGCCGAATCCAGACCAATGGGCCGAATCCGTCCAATGGGCCGAATCCAGACCAATGGGTCGAATCCAGACCAATGGGCCGAATCCAGACCAATGGGCCGAATCCAGACCAATGGGCCGAATCCAGTCCAATGGGCCGAATCCGTCCAATGAGCCGAATCCAGTCCAATGGGCCGAATCCCGACCAATGAGCCGAATCCAGTCCAAAGGGCCGAATCCCGACCAATGGGCCGAATCCAGTCCAATGGTCCGAATCCAGACCAATGGGCCGAATCCGTCCAATGAGCCGAATCCAGACCAATGGGCCGAATCCAGTCCAATGGGCCGAATCCAGTCCAATGGGCCGAATTCAGACCAAAGAGCCGAATCCAGACCAATGGGCCGAATTCAGACCAATGGGCCGAATCCAGACCAATGGGCCGAATTCAGACCAATGGGCCGAATCCAGACCAATGGGCCAAATTCAGACCAAAGAGCCGAATCCAGACCAATGGGCCGAATCCAGTCCAATGGGCCGAATTCAGACCAAAGAGCCGAATCCAGACCAATGGGCCGAATTCAGACCAATGGGCCGAATCCAGACCAATGGGCCGAATTCAGACCAATGGGCCGAATCCAGACCAATGGGCCGAATTCAGACCAAAGAGCCGAATCCAGACCAATGGGCCGAATCCAGACCAATGGGCCGAATCCAGACCAATGGGCCGAATCCAGTCCAATGGGCCGAATCCCGACCAATGGGCCGAATCCAGTCCAATGGGCCGAATCCAGTCCAATGGGCCGAATCCAGTCCAATGGGCCGAATCCAGTCCAATGGGCCGAATTCAGACCAATGGGCCGAATCCAGTCCAATGGGCCGAATCCAGTCCAATGGGCCGAATCCCGACCAATGGGCCGAATCCAGACCAATGGGCCGAATCCAGTCCAATGGGCCGAATCCAGTCCAATGGGCCGAATCCAGACCAATGGGCCGAATCCCGACCAATGGGCCGAATCCAGTCCAATGGGCCGAATCCAGACCAATGGGCCGAATCCAGTCCAATGGGCCGAATCCAGTCCAATGGGCCGAATCCAGACCAATGGGCCGAATCCAGTCCAATGGGCCGAATCCAGACCAATGGGCCGAATCCAGTCCAATGGGCCGAATCCAGACCAATGGGCCGAATCCAGTCCAATGGGCCGAATCCAGACCAATGGGCCGAATCCAGTCCAATGGGCCGAATCCAGACCAATGGGCCGAATCCAGTCCAATGGGCCGAATCCAGTCCAATGGGCCGAATCCCGACCAATGGGCCGAATCCCGACCAATGGGCCGAATCCAGACCAATGGGCCGAATCCAGACCAATGGGCCGAATCCAGTCCAATGGGCCGAATCCAGACCAATGGGCCGAATCCAGACCAATGGGCCGAATCCAGTCCAATGGGCCGAATCCAGTCCAATGGGCCGAATCCAGTCCAATGGGCCGAATCCCGACCAATGAGCCGAATCCCGACCAATGGGCCGAATCCAGACCAATGGGCCGAATCCAGACCAATGGGCCGAATCCAGTCCAATGGGCCGAATCCAGACCAATGGGCCGAATCCAGTCCAATGGGCCGAATCCAGTCCAATGGGCCGAATCCAGTCCAATGGGCCGAATCCAGTCCAATGGGTCGAATCCAGACCAATGGGCCGAATCCAGACCAATGGGCCGAATCCGTCCAATGGGCCGAATCCAGACCAATGGGCCGAATCCAGTCCAATGGGCTGAATCCAGTCCAATGGGCCGAATCCAGACCAATGGGCCGAATCCAGTCCAATGGGCCGAATCCAGTCCAATGGGCCGAATCCAGACCAATGGGCCGAATCCGTCCAATGGGCCGAATCCAGACCAATGGCCGAATCCAGACCAATGGGCCGAATCCAGACCAATGGGCCGAATCCAGACCAATGGGCCGAATCCAGTCCAATGGGCCGAATCCAGTCCAATGGGCCGAATCCGTCCAATGAGCCGAATCCAGTCCAATGGGCCGAATCCCGACCAATGAGCCGAATCCAGTCCAAAGGGCCGAATCCCGACCAATGGGCCGAATCCAGTCCAATGGTCCGAATCCAGACCAATGGGCCGAATCCGTCCAATGAGCCGAATCCAGACCAATGGGCCGAATCCAGACCAATGGGCCGAATCCAGTCCAATGGGCCGAATCCCGACCAATGAGCCGAATCCAGTCCAAAGGGCCGAATCCCGACCAATGGGCCGAATCCAGTCCAATGGGCCGAATCCATCCAATGAGCCGAATCCAGACCAATGGGCCGAATCCAGTCCAATGGGCCGAATCCAGTCCAATGGGCCGAATCCAATCCAATGGGCCGAATCCCGACCAATGAGCCGAATCCCGACCAATGGGCCGAATCCAGACCAATGGGCCGAATCCAGACCAATGGGCCGAATCCAGACCAATGGGCCGAATCCAGTCCAATGGGCCGAATCCAGACCAATGGGCCGAATCCAGTCCAATGGGCCGAATCCCGTCCAATGGGTCGAATCCAGACCAATGGGCCGAATCCAGACCAATGGGCCGAATCCGTCCAATGGGCCGAATCCAGACCAATGGGCCGAATCCAGTCCAATGGGCCGAATCCAGTCCAATGGGCCGAATCCAGACCAATGGGCCGAATCCAGTCCAATGGGCCGAATCCCGACCAATGGGCCGAATCCAGTCCAATGGGCCGAATCCAGACCAATGGGCCGAATCCGTCCAATGGGCCGAATCCAGACCAATGGGCCGAATCCAGACCAATGGGCCGAATCCAGACCAATGGGCCGAATCCAGACCAATGGGCCGAATCCAGTCCAATGGGCCGAATCCGTCCAATGAGCCGAATCCAGTCCAATGGGCCGAATCCCGACCAATGAGCCGAATCCAGTCCAAAGGGCCGAATCCCGACCAATGGGCCGAATCCAGTCCAATGGTCCGAATCCAGACCAATGGGCCGAATCCGTCCAATGAGCCGAATCCAGACCAATGGGCCGAATCCAGTCCAATGGGCCGAATCCCGACCAATGAGCCGAATCCAGTCCAAAGGGCCGAATCCCGACCAATGGGCCGAATCCAGTCCAATGGGCCGAATCCGTCCAATGAGCCGAATCCAGACCAATGGGCCGAATCCAGACCAATGGGCCGAATCCAGTCCAATGGGCCGAATCCGTCCAATGAGCCGAATCCAGACCAATGGGCCGAATCCAGACCAATGGGCCGAATCCAGTCCAATGGGCCGAATCCAGACCAATGAGCCGAATCCAGACCAATGGGCCGAATCCAGACCAAAGGGCCGAATCCCGACCAATGAGCCGAATCAAATGTTTGAATGATTTTGAGTAGTCACAATCTTTTCCATTATACTGACCACTGAATTAGATTACCAGCTGTCCTTGTTACCATTCCCATATCTATATATAATTTTCATTACCTATAGCTACAGAAGCATTTACGTCAGTAGTGTGGGATTTGGATCTTGACTGTTGTCAATTGAGGTCGAATTGAATTGGTCACTCACACCTACTTTGTGCATTCTTAGGTTTCAGTGGTTTATCACTTGAAAAGTTTATAACATCACCTTCCTTGTTCCTTTTAGGCCTGGCTGACGGAGATTCATGAATATGCAACGCAAGACGTGGTAATCATGTTACTGGGTAACAAGGTGAGTGCTAGTATTGCACATCTTGTACCAGGTACTTGTCATCTTGATCTCTGAAAGCACCACTTAGATCTGAATCTAAGGCCTAGGATTTGGTTTGTACTCAACTTCAAATGCAAGCCCAGCGTCAACCAGGAACTGTTGTGAGGGAACTGATGAGCGAGAGGACCACGCGAATTTGCTCCTCTTGCGTCATCAGGACACGAGCGGCGTGCTGGAGACGCCAAAAGGGAGTACGCTGGACATGAAGAAGATGAAGGTCGGCCTTGCAGGACGCTAACATTGGAACTACTTTTGAGACCAGGGAAGGGGAGGGTGGAGAGGAGATCGGGAGGGGGGGTGAGCAATGGCCAGCAGCAGGAGGAGCACTCTTGCTTTTACTTTATGGTGGCAGCCTCCAACAGTCCCTTTAAAGACTGCTGGTTTGGTTGCTGTTCACCTGAGAAAATTGTCCGTAGCATACAGTCGCCATCCAATATGGGAAAGAGGCCTGAAATAGGCATTAGGCCCCCGCCTTGCATAGGCAATGGGCCTAATCGTAGAATCATAGAATGGTTACAGCACTTAAGGAGGCCATTCGGCCTGTCGAGCCTGTGCCGGCTCTCTGCAAGAGCACTCCAGCTAGTCCCAACCCCCCGCCCTTTCCCCGTAGCGCTGCAAATTTTTTTCCTTCAGGTACTTACCCAATTCCCTTTTGAAAGCCACGATTGAATCTGCCTCCACCACCCTTTCAGGCAGTGCATTCCAGATCCTAACCACTCGCTGTGTAAAAAAGCTTTTCCTCATGTCGCCTTTGGTTCTTCTGACAATCACCTTAAATCTGTGTCCTCTGGTTCTCGACCCTTCCGTCAATGAGAACAGTTTCTCTCTATCTATTCTGTCTAGACCCCTCATGATGCCTGATTCAGGCAGGCACACTAACCAATATGGCGTGCGGCGCGTACCTGGTGCGGAATGAGCAATGCACATTGGACTTCTTCAGCGCCGGTTTATTACTGAATTGATGCTTTTGCAGCGTGGCTAGGTGCTGCCACCTATTGGTATAATGGTGAATTGCACCACAGACCAGGTGGAGTTCCCAAATGCCACTTTGGGCCTTCAGGGGAGGCACCAAGCAAAGGCAAGGTACTTTTTCTACTCTGTCGAAGGAAGAAATCTTTGGAACTGCGTTCGTAGAAACCCCCAATCCTTTCAGCAAGCAAAAGTTTGCAATTTAACAATGGGGAACTGTATCACTCAGTATGGAACTGAGCCACACTGACCAGGAGGGTTCTGGGCTCTCGCATGAGGCTGTGACTGTAGAGTTTATTCATTGTTATTTCTGTCTTTTAAAGGCTGATGCGACTCAAGAGAGGGCAGTAAAGAAAGAGGCAGGAGAGAAACTAGCCAAGGTATGTCACTTTCTAAGCCACTCGTGCTGTGGGGAGCTTTATGTTGGCTTTATACTGTACAGTCGGCTAAATAAATTCTCTGAAACAAGTACTGCAAATTGTGAGGAAACGGGGAGAAAGAGACACCTTGATCCCACTAATCGAGGATGGATTTGAACCCAGGTCCCAGAGGTGAAAGGTCAGTGTGCTAATCCACCTCATTGGCTGCTTCCCCTTGCCATCTTTTACACTGCTTGCCAGTTTCAGGCGTAACTAAATTCCAGTAAGATGGGCAGTTAAGATGAGAGATTCAGCATGCGGCACGATTTAGACATAAACTGGCAGCTTTGATGATGCAACATGAGATGGGAACCAGAATCTGCAGTCAGTGTAAATCCGAGATGAAGGGATGCAAAGAAAGACACTGGTCTGCTCTGCCAGGGATGTTTCACTGTTATTTTAGATGCTTTTGTGGTGCAGATTATTCCTGTTGAAGCTTACTTGCTAGATCATAAATGACAGGGTGTAGGTGTAAACTTAGTGTTTCTCTAAATAGATTTTATTATGCCCGTTGTTTTTTGTATTAAAGGGCATAATTAATTGTAAGACTACAGCTTTAATCATTTGTTTTCAGTACTAGTGTTTCACAAAAGCAAAATACTGCGGATGCTGGAAATCTGAAATAAAAACAGAAAATGCTGGAAATACTCAGCAGGTCAGGTAGCATCTGTAGAGCGAGAAACAGAGTTAACGTTTCAGGTCGATGGCCCTTCTAGTGAAAATGGGGATAATTTTAACTTTCATGACTGGGTGGTAATCGGGCAGAGCATTGATCGGGCAGAGCGCTGATGGGGCAGGGCGCTGATGGGGCAGGGCGCTGATGGGGCAGGGCGCTGATGGGGCAGAGCGCTGATGGGGCAGGGTGCTGATAGGGCAGAGCGCTGATGGGGGGTAGGGTGCTGATGGGGCAGGGCGCTGATGGGGCAGAGCGCTGATGGGGCAGGGTGCTGATGGGGCAGAGCGCTGATGGGGCAGAGCGCTGATGGGGCAGGGCGCTGATGGGGCAGGGCGCTGATGGGGCAGAGCGCTGATGGGGCAGGGCGCTGATGGGGCAGGGCGCTGATGGGGCAGGGCGCTGATGGGGCAGGGCGCTGATGGAGCAGGGCGCTGATGGGGCAGGGCGCTGATGGAGCAGGGTGCTGATGGGGCAGGGTGCTGATGGGGCAGTGTGCTGATGGGGCAGGGTGCTGATGGAGCAGGGCGCTGATGGGGCAGGGTGCTGATGGGACAGGGTGCTGATGGGGCAGCTCGGTAATCGGACAGAATGGATCGGTCGCCGATTGATGACAATGGGATGAAAGTTGGGTGGGTTCTGAAACTGGGAGGGTGATTCACTCTGCCAGATCACTGCCCTGAGGGTGAAAACCCCTCCTCGATGGGGTTTTCTATGTATATACCTATATCGCTGATTGATATTTATCTTCTTCTAGGAATACGGAGTGCCCTTTATGGAAACAAGTGCCAAAACAGGCCTAAATGTTGAGCTGGCATTTATGGCTATTGCAAAGTAAGTTATGCAAGGGCGATCTTTAAATTTTCCTTGGATTGGCAAACGTCAGTGAGGATTAGTGTAACAAACAATATTTATCAAATTATCTCCCGACCTTATGATTCCATGGGCAAAATTAATAAATGCAAGAAGCTTTGTCAATATGACAACAATTAACCTGCGATTTCAAAGGCCGAGGGCTGGATTTTCATTGAGGAGGCGGGTTGGGGGCGGGATGGGTTCGTGCCCCCCAATTTCAGGATCTTAACCCCCCACACGCCTCCAATCCCGCCTCCACGGCCCAATGAAAATCCTGCCCCAAGTGTCTAAGTCCCAGACAATGAGTCTAATGACTCTGAACACAGAATGATACAGTACTTTAGGGATCACGGGAATTAAGCTTGATGATTTATGTCTGAAAGTGAGAAATTACTTTGTAGGTGTTATGTACATTGATAGGTATATGATTGACATGAACCAATATTACTGGGATAAGGTAAACAGCCTACACCTCTAATTTGTCCTGTTGGTTTGCAAGAAACCACTAGATTGGATCTGAATCTAGATCGCCGAGGCGTAAGATCAGTGTGTGCTCACTTATTGTGCTGTCTCAACCCTTGATGTAGAATCAGCATAAAGTAATACGATTCCACATTCAGGAGAGGCATGACTGTTACTGTACTGTTTATTACAGAGAACTGAAACACAGGTCGATGAAATCGCCAAACGACCCCAAGTTCAAGCTCCACGACTATGTGAATTCGGAAATGAAAGGCACAGGTTGCTGCAGGTCGTAACTTCTGTATGCTTTCTACCGACATATTTGTACAAGACTTCTCGGTGTTAAACAGCCAGGACAGTTCTTCTCGTGGTTCTGCCATCTTTAGTGTGAAGCTCTTGCATGTCCGTACTTGTTGTCTGTACATTGACAAGTGTTTATCTGCCGAGAAGACCTTGAGTTCATTCGGGGGGCGGGGGGGAAGGGCGGGATATAAATGGTGTTAAATCAGGATCAAAATGACTATACTTGATTATGTAAACAATCAAAATCTGCTTTTGCTGACTAACAGTTGTATCAATAGAGAAACAAATCTGTTCTGTTCTGTAGGACATTAAATGAATGTACATTGATGTCCGTGATTGTTCTGAATGTATGCGGTGTATATTTTTTAATCCTTTACAAAGCCAATTTTAATTTAATTCGGGGAAACAGAAGAGAAGTCACGCGTGTGAAACTAAATCACGATGCTGGTTGCCGGGAAATGCAATTTGACCCCCTTTGTGCATCTTGCTGAAATACTGTAAACTATTTTTTAAACAACTTTAATGCGTAATTGTCAGACTTAATTAGAATTTTAATAAATAGTTGCAACATCTGTTAAAAAAAAGTTTTCAAAGTAACTACACTCAAAAGTGATTGGAAAAAGTGACGGTGAATATGATGTTAATTATTGTGTAGCATATGCTTTTGCAGAAAGTAAAGACTTGAAAACTGTTCTCATTCTAGTCTCTTTTATACTCACCACCAAGAGGTTGATTTTTCTCTTTTTGTTCACATGTTGTCATTGATACGAGGGTTTGCAGCATTAGCTGAAAGATTGTAGTATCTGCATTGTGACAGCAGCATCCAACACGCGACTATAGTACAGCTCAGTTGTACTCGGAATACAACCCTGGAGCCTTTTAAGAACATAAGAAATAGGAGCAGGAGTAGGCCATTCGGCCCCTCGAGCCTGCTCCACCATTCACTATCATGGCTGATCTTCTACCTCAACTCTACTTTCCCGCCCTATCCCCATATCCCTTGATTCCCTTAGTGCCCAAAAATCTATCGCTCTCATTCTTGAATATACTCAACGACTGAGCATCCACAGCCCTCTGGGGTAGGGATTTGGGCCTTTCGCCCATTGTCTCTGGAGCTCCATTCATGGCCGACCTGACTGTTGGTGGTGACGCTGCTGTTTCCTCCCTTTTCCAAGTACAGTAAGAGGGACTACTAATGGGAGACAGAGTTAGCTTAGCTTCCATACAGCCAGTGAAAGGATCCTAATAAAGGTGAACTGTTCTGGTCCTGTGGGAAGTACCTGAGCTCCAACTGGCAATTCCCTACAGGGTAACAGTTGAAATCAGGAGCTAAGTATCTAGGGAATTGCAGACACTGATCCGTGTTCAGTTGCTCCAGGGTGCAAGTAAGTTGTTAGTTGGGATTGTGGCCCTCAACACTGGGTTAAGACCTGTAGACTATACTCACATGCTTGGCATCTACTTGTTGTACAACTGGAAGGCAGTCTGTATTGTGATTTTGGTCCACTTGAAATGACTATGTTGAAACACCCAAGTGCAGGTCAGTGAGAAGCTTTCGTCTGGATCAGTATCCAGTGATCAACATAAGAAATAGGAGCAGGAGTAGGCCCTTTGAGCCTGCTCTGTCATTCAATAAGATCATGGCTGATCTACCTCAACTCCATTATCCTGCATTATCTCCAGCTAGGTGTGTACAGGGTTGGATTTAGCTGTGATGCCGCAGTGGTCAATTAGCCTGTCATCATTAACCCTCCAGCCTTATGAGCAGCAGCTACTCGGAGGACTGTCCTGTTGCTCAAGTGTTTGTGTTAATATTGAACATTATTCCAGGATAATGCACCAGTTTATCTGTTCCCTTCGACATTTTAAATACTTCAATAAACCACCTTTTCTCCATTGTAAACATCCCTATTACCTTAGTGCCTCCTCATAGCTTCGGTGCCCAACTGCATTTATCAAACTTAGTTGTACTCCCTCCAACGCCAGCATATCCCCATGTGGTACGATACCCAAAACTGTATGCAATACTCATGGAATTGTATAAGCTACCCATCACTTTGTGGGACACGCGCTCTATCCCTTGAGCTGTGCAATCGAAGATTCTATTTGCCTTTTTTTTAAACTATGGTTGCGCATTGTGCTGATTGTTTACTTTTTCTGTAAGTTTCACCTTATATGCCTCTATGACAACCCATCTAGTCACTAAAATAAGTAATTTATTTGCAAAATTTTTGAATTACAAGCCTCACTGCATGAAAATGCATTAGCTGACGTTCCAAGTCCATTTCAACCATCTAATTAATTATAGATCAATTGGACATTGATTTTTTTTGTTCCTGGGATGTGGGCGTCGCTGGCAAGGCCAGCATTTATTGCCCAGCCCTAATTGCCCTTGAGATGGTGGTGGTGAGCTGCCTTCTTGAACTGCTGCAGTCTGTGTGGTGAAGGTACTCCCACAGTGCTTAGGGAGGGAGTTCCAGGATTTTGACCCAGCGACGATGAAGGAACGGCGATATACTTCCAAGTCAGGATGGTGTGTAACTTGGAGGGGAACTTGCAGGTGATGGTGTTCCCATGTGCCTACCACTCTTGTCCTTGTAGGTGGTAGAAGTCACGGGTTTGGGAGGTGCTGTCGAAGAAGCCTTGGCGAGTTGCTGCAGTGCATCTTGCAGATAGTACACTGCGCCGGTGGTGGAGGGAGTGAATTTTTAAGGTGGTGCATGGGGTGCCAATCAAGCGGGCTGCTTTGCCCTGGATGGTGTCGAGCTTCTTGAGTGTTGTTGGAGCTGCACTCAGCCAGGCAAGTGGAGGGTATTCCATCACACCCCTGACTTGCGCCTTGTGGATGGTAGAAAGGCTTTGGGGAGTCAGCAGAATACCCAGCCTCTGACCTGCTCTTGTAGCTACAGTATTTATGTGGCTGGTCCAGTTAAGTTTCTGGTCAAATGGTGACCCCCAGGATGTTGGGTGATTCGGTGATGGTAATGCCGTTGAATGTCAGGGGGTGGTGGTTAGACTTTTGCTTGTTGGAGAGTTATTGTCTGGCACAAATGTTACTTGCCACATATTAGCCCAAGCCTGAATGTTGTCCAGGTCTTGCTGCATGCAGGCATGGATTGCTTCATTATTGATGTTCAACCCTGTAGCATCATGTAACGAACATTTAGACAGTTATATAAATGTGGTGTAGAGTGCCCTCTGCTGTAGGTTTTATGTAAGAGTAGAAAATTATTAGAACAGTGCCTTTAGATTCAATACCTTTAGATAAAGTGGTCATTATCTCAATTGCCTTGTATAGCAAGCTATCTAACCAGGAACATCAGAGCCATGGCCACAACACTATCCTTATTTTCAATCCTGAAGCTATTCCTTGCTGTATTATATACATAGAATCAGGCTATTCAGCTCAACTGGCCTATGCTGGTGTTTATGCTCCGTACAAGCCTCTTTCCACTCTTTCATCTAACCGTATCAGCTTAGGGATCCTCAGAATGCAACCAGATGAAATACACCTTACCAACAGAGCACTGGTAAGCCTCCCTTGCCAGAACCATGGAGCCAGTTGGCTTGCAGTTACAGGAAGCAGAATCTTGTCAACTCTAGCCATCTAGATTCACAGCTTAGCAGGAACATTGACTGATAGGCAGGTGCCTCAACATGAAAACCTCTGCCTGACAAATGTTGGAAGTCACACAACACCAGGTTATGGTCCAACAGCTTTATTTGCAATCACAAGCTTTCGGAGCGCTGCTCCTTCGTCAGGTGAAGTGGAGAGAAGCATACAGGCACAGCATATATAATCAGAGAAAACTGCCAGATGATTACAGGTAATCTTTCTAACTGCCCTTTATCACACCTCGGCAGAGATAATCACAGCAATCAAAGGTGTGAATGGTGTCCAAACAGGTCAGTCAGGAAAACATTACATCAAAGAACAATGAGGTGGGGTCACAAGGGGTCAAATGTTGCAGATGCTGGGGTCTGTATGAAAAACAAAAAAACTTTGCTGGAAATCACAGCAGGTCCGGCCGCATCTGTGCGGAGAGAACAAGCCAACGACGACTCGAGTCTGGATGACTACGTCAGGTGGGGTTACATGTAGCGTGACATGAACCCAAGATCCCGGTTGAGGCCGTCCTCATGAGTGCAGAACTTGGCTTGAGTCCAACACCGGCATCTCCACATCATGACAAATGTTAGATTAGGCTTCATGAGGTCATTGAGGTCTACCTCCTAGACCACAATTCTCCCTCCCACCCCCCCTCCCCGCTAGGCACTGATCATTAAACAGACGTGTTTGAGCTCACAAGCACAGTACAATCCAAATTGCCATAATCCTTAATATAGCATTAGCACACACTTTACCCCAACCAACAATGCTTCCACCAGTTGGAGGCAGAGCATCAAAAGAAGTCAGGTACCTCTACTACAAATCATTAATAGGATGAACTACAGAATTTGTTCACCCCAGTTTGGCATAAAAATAAAACAAAAAAGGTGACTCAACCGTGGCTAACGAGGGAAATTAGGGATAGCATAAGATCCAAGGAGAGGACATATAAATTGGCCAGAAAAAGCAGTAAACCAGAGGATTGGGAGCAGTTTAGGATTCAACAAAGGAGGACAAAGGGATTAATTAAGAAAGGGAAAATAGAATACGAGTGTAAACTTGCAGGGAACATAAAAACTGACTGTAAATGCTTTTACAGATATGTGAAGAGAAAAAGATTGGTGAAGTCAAGCATAGGTCCCTTGCAGCCAGAATCAGGGGAATTTATAATGGGGAACAAAGAAATGGCAGACCAATTAAATACATATTTTGGTTCTGTCTTCACAAAGGACACAAATAACCTCCCAGAGATGTCGGGGAACATAGGGTCTGATGAAAGGGAGGAACTGAAAGAAATCAGTATTTGTAGGGAAATGGTGTTAAGGAAATTGATGGGATTGAAGGCCGATAAATCCCCAGGGCCTGATAATCTACATCCTAGGGTACTTAAGGAAGTGGCCCTAGAAATAGTAGATGCATTGCTGATCATCTTCCAACATTTGATGGAATCTGGAACAGTACCCATGGATTGGAGGGTAGCTAATGTTACCCCACTATTCAAAAAAGGTGGTAGAGAGAAAATGGGGAATTATAGACCGGTAAGCCTGACCGGTAGTGGGGAAAATGCTAGAGTCCATTATAAAAGATGTAATAGCAGAGCACTTGGAAAACAGTGACAGGATTGGGCAAAGTCAACATAGATTTACAAAAGGTAAATCGTGCTCGACTAATCTACTGGAATTTTTTGAGGATGTAACTAGTAAAATAGATAAGGGAGAACCAGTGGATGTGGTGTATTTGGACTTTCAGAAGGCTTTCGATAAGGTCCCACATAAGAGATTAGCGTGTAAAGTTAAGGCACATGGGATTGTGGGGAAGGTATTGACTTGGATAAGAGAACTGGTTGGTAGATAGAAATCAAAGAGTTGGAATAAACGGGTCTTTTTCAGAGTGGCAGGCAGTGACTAGTGGGGTAGCGCAGGGATCGGTCCTTGGACCCCAGCTATTCACAATATATATTAATGATCTAGACAAGGGAACTAGATGTAATATCTCCAAATTTGCAGACGACACAAAGCTGGATGGGTGTGTGTGCGCTGTGAGGAGGATGCCGAGAAACTCCAGGATGATTTGGACAGGTTGGGGGATTGGGCAGAAGCAATATAACGTGGATAAATGTGAGGTTATCCACTTTGGTGGCAAAAACAGGAAGGCAATTATCTGAATGGCAATAGATTGGGAGACGGGGAAGTGCAACAAGACCTGGGTGTCCTTGTGCACCAGTTGCTGAAGGTAAGCATGCAGGTGCAACAGGCAGTTAAGAAGGTAAATGGTATGTTGGCTTTCATAGCGAGAGGGTTTGAGTACAGGAGCAAGGATGTCTTGCTGTAGTTGTAAAGGGCCTTGGTGAGACCACATCTTGAGTATTGTGTGCAATTTTGGTCGCCTTATGAGGAAGGATGTTCTTGCCCTGGAAGGAGTTCAGCGAAGATTCACCAGGCTGATACCTGGGATGGCAAGAATGATGTATGAAGAGAGATTGGGACGATTGGGCTTATACTCGCTGGAGTTTAGAAGAATGAGAGGGGATCTCATTGAAACTTATAAAATTCAGACAGGCTAGATGTTCCCAATGGTCGGGGAGTCCAGAACCAGTGGTCACAGTCTAAGGATAAGGGGTAGGCCTTTTAGGACAGAAATTAAGAATTTCTTCACCGAGTGGTGAACCTGTGGAATTCTCTACCACAGAAAGCAGTTGAGGCCAATACATTAAATATATTCAAGGAGTTGGATATATTTCTTAAGGCTGAAGGGATCAAGGGGTGTGGGGAGAAGGCAGGGACCGGGTACTGAACTTGGATGATCAGCCATGATCGGAATGGCGGAGCAGGCTCGAGGGGGCGAATGGCCTACTCCGATGGGACCAAACCCTGTATATGTGACCATGCATTAGCAGCCCAAATCAAATTTCCTTTCACCCATTTGGACATCAACATGGTGATGAAGGACCTATGCCCAGTGACATACCTGGTTTACTTGTCTGCAACTGCTTAATCCAGGTATTTACAAGGGGCTTAAATGGAGGTCTCAAGTTTAGACTCATTGCCCTTTGAGAATTCTTTTATACAGCAGTCATACTTTAATATGACTTGATATAGAGGAAGACTCGATACAAAGACATTTATGCACAACCATAGGTTAATTTGAGCATTCAGTAACTTGTCATGTTTTATCTAGCCCTTTGCTGAATTATCAATTGCCAAATGAAATGATTGGTTGGGTTCAGTGTCAGCCATGGCAATGCGATAGCTTTCTCTCACAAATCAGGTCATGGGTTTGAGCCCCATCTAGGCTGACAGTTATGCAAAACTCAAGAGCCCCGACTGCACTCTGACAAGCAGGCTTTCGGGCGAGACATGGAATCTTTTGCAGCCACTCTTAAAATGGGCACAAAAGATTCCATGGCCCTATTTAAAGAGCAGACAGGGGCGTTCTCCTGGTGTCCTTTATCCCTCAACCAACATCACAGATTATTTGGTCATCTATCTCAAGACTGGAGTTGGCACAGGATACTTTACACATTGGCTTTTTTTTTTTTTAAAAAGGGGCTGACAAAGCTAGTTACGAGGAGTTAATTATGGCCATCAACCTATACTCGAGGCAGTGTAACCTTGAGTAGAGTAGTTCTGAAAAGTTTTTCGAAGCTGTTCTACTGGATGCCCACTTGTCCTTTCAGACATTTCCCGCTGGAAGCAATGTTGAGCATAATACTGCCAGAAATGGGTGGACATACAATTGAGCGTTTAACTTCAGTCCAGCAATTTAACAAAAACATCTCAACTGTCTCCACTTTCGGAAATCCCAAGCGTTAGTATTGCCAACAGTGCCAGTTGAGTGGAAGTTAATGCAGGCATGAAAAGAAGTGAACACAATGTTTAACAACAGCAAATTATTTATTCATTAAATCAGAATACAAAAAGTGAAAAAGGTGCATCTTGATGAACATGTTGACAATTGTTATTACAGTTGTGTTGCAATTAGGCACCAGTCTAATTTGCTTTACTAATCACAGGTTTCAGAATTCACCCAGTCAAATCCATAACCTGTAACAATAAAAGTATTAGGTCAGTAATATCAAGTGCTTCCAATTCTGTGGCACACATGGCCATGCAAGCGAGTCTCAGCCACAAAAATCTAATCAAGCATTGCTAATGCAACACTTTCATTGGAGGTGTCAGAAATAAAAGGCTCATCATAGGCTCAGCATTCATAAAAGTTCCAAAACAGTTCATTTCTTTCTAATAAAATGCACACTCCACATCTGACAGCAAGGCTACCATTAAATCAACTATAACCAGATTCGGAGACTGTCCTACTTCAAGTACTTACCAGTTTTCACTGCCAGCACACAAACTGTTGAAATTTCACCTGCAATGCAGTGGCCAGTGTTTCATCAGCAGGTACCACTCCTAGTCTGAAATGACATGCAATACAATGTGAGCAGAAATAGCAATAATCATCAAGTTACACTGCCATTAAAATTAAGCCTCAGCCATAAAATATAATCAAGCATTGCTAATGCAACACTTTCATTGGAGGTGTCAGAAATAAAAGGCTCATCATAGGCTCAGCATTCATAAAAGTTCCAAAACAGTTCATTTCTTTCTAATAAAATGCACACTCCACATCTGACAGCAAGGCTACCATTAAATCAACTATAACCAGATTCGGAGACTGTCCTACTTCAAGTACTTACCAGTTTTCACTGCCAGCACACAAACTGTTGAAATTTCACCTGCAATGCTGTGGCCAGTGTTTCATCAGCAGGTACCACTCCTAGTCTGAAATGACATGCAATACAATGTGAGCAGAAATAGCAATAATCATCAAGTTACACTGCCATTAAAATTAAGCCTCAGCCATAAAATATAATCAAGCATTGCTAATGCAACACTTTCATTGGAGGTGTCAGAAATAAAAGGCTCATCATAGGCTCAGCATTCATAAAAGTTCCAAAACAGTTCATTTCTTTCTAATAAAATGCACACTCCACATCTGACAGCAAGGCTACCATTAAATCAACTATAACCAGATTCGGAGACTGTCCTACTTCAAGTACTTACCAGTTTTCACTGCCAGCACACAAACTGTTGAAATTTCACCTGCAATGCTGTGGCCAGTGTTTCATCAGCAGGTACCACTCCTAGTCTGAAATGACATGCAATACAATGTAAGCAGAAATAGCAATAATCATCAAGTTACACTGCCATTAAAATTAAGCCTCAGCCATAAAATATAATCAAGTATTGCTAATGCAACACTTTCATTGGAGGTGTCAGAATTAAAAGGCTCATCATAGGCTCAAAGTTCCAATTTCTTTCTACTACAATGCATTCCTTTAAACTTATGGCATTTACCACTATACACAGGCCACTTCACCAGTGTGCAATAAAACACCAATTTCAAAATGGTTATGATTAACAACTTCTTGAACTAATGTAACTTCCAGTTGAGCTCCCCCAGAAGCGGGAGACAAATGTCAGATACAAAATTAACAGTTTTGATATAAGCAAGCCAAAATGCAACTAGAAGTGACTCACTTGTCATAGCTCGCTCTCTTCAGTGCCAGCAGACTGATGCTTCAGGAGATTGTGCCCAGAGCCATTATTTCAGGTCTAGTAACAAAAGCATTCACACTATAAGCAGTATACTTCTAGTGACAGTAATAGCCATTATCCACATTCTAAAAGTTATGCTGATTAAACCTCAAGCCACAAAAGTGTAATCAAGCATTGGCACAACACTTCCATAGATGTCAGAAAAGAGGCGCACAATTTCATCGGCATTTTCACTATGGTCAGAGTCCATTGCCTACAAAGAGCATAGTGCCTACATCAGGTATGGTCAGCCCAACATCACAAACTCCCTGCCATGTACTATTACATCATAGCACAACGTTAAATATTTACCCATTGTTGAGGAAAAACTAGTTCAATCTTATTTATCGATCATACTTATGGCAAACAATGGTGTTCTACGTTAGTTAGCTCCTCTGAAGAATCCTGTCCCTTAACATTGTATGACATGTTACTTCCGCTCACCAAAAATCAAAATCACTGATAGCACAAACTTCTCTTGCGATTTAAACAGCCCACCTAACGTACAAGATGGCACTTCTGGCATCTAAGGTTATCCAGCAGCCAATGCATTATCAGCCACAACTATAAACCCCCCCCCCCGCCACTTCAAGTTAACACTTACCACAGTTTTCACCATTAACGGCCAGCAGCCAGCAACTGTTGAATATATCAGGAGATGTTGTTGCCAGCACTTGATCAGCAGTTACCACTCCTAGCCTGAAATGACATGCAATACAATGTGAGCAGAAGTAGATCAATAATCATTAAGTTACATTGCCTTTAAAATTCAGCCTCAGCCACAAAAATATAATCAAGTATTGCTTAATGCAACACTTTCATTGGAGGTGTCAGAAATAAAGGCTCATCATAGGCTCAGCAATCAACACCTGAACAACTCTACAGACTAAATGGAATCCTGGCCAGTGTTTTAACTTGCTTAATTCGGGGACACAAACATTAACATTTCCCACAACTGATGTACAGGCAAATCTGAAACGCTGATTAAAATTAACACCTTAGTTGAAAACACTGGCATCACTAGTTTCCTTTGACTGTTGCAGGATACATAGTACAATAGGACAACATCTGAAATGTGTTTTCTTAGGTATCCTCGCCAGATGAACTTACAGGATTTGTGCCAATTTTCAGGCATGTAATGCACTCCTTCCAGTACACCCCTGGGAGGTCTATAAAGAACAGTTCTGCCATCAGTTTCCCAAGGACACCTGGAAAGAGAAAATAGCTTATTAAATGAAATAAATCTGATCTGACTAATTGCAATAAACAGTTTTGCAAAGTATCACCCCAACTTGCCCTTCGTTCTACTGGGACAGATAATAAAGCAAACATACGGTATGCATTTCAGGCCCCTCCGCCCTGCAGCATGTACTGTGTTTGTCATGTTATAAACAAATGTTCCCAGCACTTTCACACAGCATGTTCTTTTGGCACTCCCATCAGCACAGTATTAATAGCAGTTAAGATAAATGATTTGACCACCAGATGGCAGCATGCCCCAACACTAAATTAATTACAAACATCTTCCAACACAAGTTGTACAGAAATACCACACCCATTTACAGAAGTTCCTGGAGTGAGGAATGTTTGTCGTCAAATGGACTGTTTGCACATGTAGCCAGATGGGATGGCTTGAGACATGCATTGAGTTCAGCCGCTGGTGTTCCTCTGGGGACAACTGGCAGGATTTGGCGGAAATCACCTGCCAGCAACAGGGCGATGCCACCCATCAGCATATCGTTGCCTCTCAGATCTTGGAGTTCTGTTGAGTGCTTCAAGTGCTCTCTTGTGGGCCATTGTACACTCATCCCACACAATCAATCGAGACTTTTGAAGCATCTCAGCAACACCAGTTCCTTTGCTAATGTTACACACTGGTTGTTCTTGTCTTGTCAGATCCAGAGGGAGAGCAAAGGTTGCGTGGGCAGTGCGACCTCCGTGCAGAAGAGTTGCAGCGATTCCCGATGAGGCAACAGCCAGTGCAATGAATCCCTTGAGAGCAAACCGTGGCCAGCATCAGTGAAGTTGAGTGCCATTGTGGGGTTGGCTCTGCCGAGTTGGCGTAAGATGTCTTCTGTGAGGCTGTCTTTGTGATCTTCCCACAATTGCATCGGGTTGGAAGGTCTGCAGAGGGCAATTATAATGGGAAAGAGATTTCGTAGCCTATTGGGGGAGTAAGACAGTTCAGCTTCTGTCATCGTTGCATGCCAATGAATGTCATCCTCAATGAGTCCTCTCCTGCGGCAAGCTTCTTGAAAAGACTCAGATGGCCAGTGACAGTCTTGAGGTCATTAAATGTTGTGGGGCCAGCAACCTCATGGAGGAGTAGACGAAGGTGAAAGCACTATGTTGTTTGGATGGACCGTGTAGACTCTGCCAAGTGCATCTGATGAATACACCCCTGTATAACCAGGAACTTCCTTCTGACCTGCTCCAGGGCGCCGAGCCCGCCATGTCTTGTTTGGCTGCCAGGTGTAGTACTTGGGCACCTGATGATAGAAAAGTGTCTTGGCAAAGTCATTCGTTTGGCACAACTCAAAGAATGCTGTAAGTTTTGTCTTTGGAGGTTCCTCGGCACGTTGGCTGGCATTTGCAGGTCGGAATAAAACCCTTTGTCCATTTTCCAAGTGAATATCCAATTTAGTGACAGTGGGGTAACGGTTGTGGATGTCAAATCCAAAAGTTCGCCAGGCTGCCTCATTGCTGCAGATGTAACGGCCCATCAGATGTGTGGTGCAGTTTGTCGTTCCATCGGCCTGTATGAATAGAATTCCATGGCAGAAACCATCTTTTGCCTTTGGGCTGTAGGTGGCACACCAGTTTTGGGGTCAACATGTGGGATCTTGTTATAAGCATCGTATCCATCTTCCCCATGGCAAAACAAAAGCGGGTATTGCAGAGGATCATATGACCTGTGAAGCTCAAATTCTTTTGAGTGGACCACCTCTGATATGCAAGACAATGTCCTGTTGTTCAAATTCTTGGCCCACAATGACAATGGCTACCTCATTGGCGATCAGAGCATTGAAGCGTCGCTCATGTTCACTTGCAGGAGTCTGGTCAGCTTTGATGACAACTTTGAGGTCTTAATTTGTTGTTGTTTCGATAGCTGTTTTGAAACTGTTAACATATGGGTTTTGGCGAAGCATGCGCTGTAGCTCAAGCAAAGTTTCAAGCTTGATTTGGTGTTGTTGTGCGGGGAGAACAGCAGCTTCCCTGCGGCGATTGGCTTGCTCTTTGTCATCAGCCAAGAAGTAGATTTGGAGAAACTGAGGTCTTTCGTTTGGTAGAGGAAGTAGTGAGCCAGCTGTATGGTGCACCTGTCCATGAACTTTAAAAGTTGGGCAAAATCCTGATTCACGCACGCTGTTTGCACCAAAAGAGGTCATTGCAAAGCAGTTGTACTTTCTGATGTGAGTGAGGAAATGTGTTGGAAGCTGGATTTCGGCCGAACAGAAGTGAGTGTAGGGGTTCAGGCGGAGCTGTTAGTGTTGGCAGTTTAACCTTTCCTCCATTGCAGCATATCCCAGCAATTTCTCCTTCCCACTTCAGAGCGCCAGTGAGGGCAAATGACGGTCTTCTTGCCAATGATGACTGTGTGGTCTGCTTCATAATTGCTGGTGGGTGTATAGGAAAAGGCTGCTCAGAGCCAATGACTCCAAATGTCAGCTCTGGCAATGCCCCTGCGTCTACTGTCGGTCTGGCGACGTGCCAGAGTCTGGTCAGGAGTCTCTGAGGCTATGGTTTGGGCATGTCTCGTCCGGTCATGAGCTTGACGTGACCGAGTCTGGTCAGCAGTCTCTGGCTTGGGCATGTCTCCTCCGGTCATTAGCTTGACGTGAGTGAGTCTGGTCAGGAGTCTCGGAGGCTCTGGCTTGGGCCTGTCTTGTCCGGTCACGAGCTCGACGTGAGCGAGTCTTGTCAGGAGTCTCTGAGGCTCTAGCTTGGGCCTGTCTCGTCCGGTCACGAGCTTGACGTGAGTGAGTCTGGTCAGGAGTCTCTGAGGCTCTAGCTTGGGCCTGTCTCGTCCGGTCACGAGCTTGACGTGAGTGAGTCTGGTCAAGAGTCTCTGAGGCTTTGGCGTGGGCATGTCCCATCTGGTCATGAGCTTGACGTGCCCGAGTCTCGTCAGGAGTCTCTGAGGCTCTTTCAGTCTTTTTTCGGGACGCATCAGAGGTGCTGCGTGAAAGTCTGGTTCGTTTTCTTAGCGGCATGCTGTGATGAAAAAAGAATTTTTTTATTTTATTATATCGATAAATGAGTTTGTCTGTCTGTCTGGGAAGGGAGGGGCGGCGGGAGGGGCGAGAGTGGGGGCGGAGGGGCGAGAGGGGGGGGGGGCGGAGGGGCGAGAGTGGGGGCGGAGGGGCGAGGCGAGCGGAGGGGCGAGGCGAGAGAGAGGGGGGCGGAGGGGCGAGTTTTGGAAGCACAAGTATGGAAGGGGGCATCAGCACAACAGAGGAGACGGAGAAACTGGGAAAAATGGAACCGAGTCCTTACAGGGTCGGGCGCCAGCCGCGCGGCTTCGAGCCCCTGCCAAAGATATTCCTGAAATACCATCAATGTGAAATAAAAATAGCTGGAAATGCACATCGGGTCCCATCCCCCAAGAGTGAAGATGGCCGGACAGATCTGAACTCGCGATTGCTGGGCCAGGATCTGGGTCCGCGCACGCGGCCAGGTTCAAATCGGCTAAAAAGCCGTTATGATCCTCATGCGGACTATTCACACACCGGGCATAGGCTTCTGGATTTATAAACACATCCTGACTGATTTTCCTCAATAAAACTTGCTCCTGATTTTTTCCCCGAATACACACACACAGCGGGGTGGTGAATTCACTGACCTACCTCTCACTTCAGAGTCTTTCACCAAAAAGAACCAGCGTTCTCGCCCGTTCGGGTATGTACTGCACCAACCTGTCAATCACAGTGCGCCCTGCGTCCCTATTGGACGGATCTGCAACTGACGTCCCAATCGACGTATTTCCGAAATAGTCCGACTCGATTTTGGCCAATGACCGCCTGCGAGGGGCGGCGCTCGGTTACTTATTGTTGAGAGGTTCTTGCCGGCAAGCCGCCTTCTGGGTAATGTAGTCCTCGCCGGCCTCTCGCCGCTGTTTGGGACTGTGGAGGGAAACTACATCTCCCTGGGTGCATAGCGGCGGCCGCGCATGCGCAGGGCAAAGCGGCCATGGGTCGTTAGCTAGTTCCTTCAAATTTCAGACAGTTCGTGGCTGGTGAGGTTTGAAAAATGTCAAACGTAACGGTTTGCGGGTAAGAACTCAGTGCAATAAAAGGAGTTATTTTTTTTTTGTGCGTGCGTCTGTGCGGTCGGAGTACTTTGCACACTATTGAGTTAAAATAGTGACTGGAGGCAGGTTACATGTCTGGAAAATGGACTCAGACTTGGAGGCTAATCTGTCAACACAATTCGTCCAAGAAGTGCCTTCCAGCTACCGAACCGGGGAAGAAATTCTGACAACTCAGTCTGGGCTTTCAGGAGTCTTGGCAGACAGGCCGTGATAGCCACCGTCTCTTCCATCGCCCCCACCCCCCTCCCCTCCCCTCCCCTAAGGGGCAAAATCCCGGCCGTTACCCTTTCGGTCCCCGTTTTCCGTCGCTCGCTCTGTCTTCTACAATCCGATCTTAGTCCAGCAGCAGCGCGACCAGGTACTGGCACCGCGCCAGTCTGCCGTGCGAGACACAAACCTGTCTTCCACTTGCATTCAAATCAATGGTCTGACAAACCCCACAGCGTGGTCCTGGCTGGCTCTTGCTGTTCTGGCATTTGCAATAATTCAAATGCAGTTCGCTTTCTCTTCTCTCTCTCTCTGTTCCCCCCACCTCTTTGTCAGGGGTCTTTGTAATCGATTTACATTTTCAAATGGTAATTTGAACTCTGGAATTCCCTCTCGATCTTTCTTCCTTTAAGACACTCCTTAAAACCTACCCCTTTGACCAAGTTTTTGGTCACCTGCCCTAATATCTCCTAATGGGGCGAGTGAAGCACCTTGGGATGTTTTACTACGTTAAAGGTGCTATATAAATGCAAGTTGTTGTAAGATCTACAGCAAATATGTATGATTTTTATAATAACTGGGAATGCTGGAAATACTTAGCAGCTCAGGCAGCATCTGTGGAGAGAGAAACAGAGTTAACGTTTCAGGTCGATGACCTTTCATCAGAACTGAAAGGTTAACTTTGTTTGTCTCTCCACAGATGCTGCCTGACCTGTGAGTATTTCCAGCATTTTCTGTTTTGGTTCAGATTTCCAGCATCCGCAGTATTTTGCTTTTATATGTTTTTATGGAAGGTGCAATGTGTGGTTAGGAAGTAGAATCCACTGTGTGCCTTAAATAGAGTTTAACCTTAATGGAAGCCTATTATTAGTATGTGTAATCTGCAAGTGAAGCATAATTATATATATATCTATATATATATCTTTTAAGAGAGCTGTATTGTAAATTGCTGCAATAAATGCTAACCGATCCCAAGGACAAAGCCTGTCTGACACTGGATAATTTGCAATCTTCCCTCCTCTGTAAACTGAATACAGTAGGAAAAATGCTGAGACAAGTTGGCACTTGCTCAGTAAATCTGTCTTTAAAATTACTACATAAAGACACATGAAGTATAATCTCTGAGAACATTCTCCTATTCATTTATAACACAATGACCCTATCAGTTGACAGTTAATTTAGGCTGCACGTACTGCACGCAAATCCATAGGGAGAAATATACTTTAAAATAGGTCAGCTTTATAAAATAGCTGTTGGTAGGATTTCATCCATCTTTTCACACTGATTGATTTGCTGAAACATTAAAAGGAAAAGTTAGCTATAACTTTGATAACATGAAAAATTGATAAAGGTTTGTTTTATTATAGAATACTGGAATGGCACTGTAATGAGTCCTAATTAGTCTGGTAGGGTACAATCTAATGTGTATAAGCAATTGATTAGTATTCCAAAATGTATTCGGCAAGTTTAATATTCCTCAGGCAATCAGTTAAATAGGACTATTATACCACATAAAGCCCGTGCAAATGGCCAGAGCGATTTCCATCCAGGCTTTAAGTATTTACAGCATGCTATCTGCAGTTTTCAAAAATTATCTGCCCTAACTAGCATACTGTCTTTCTGTTAAATTGTGTGTAATAGTCAGCTATTATATTGGTAGTGGTGACATTTAGTTTGAAAATGGACACCAATCAGCCTAGCTCTTGAAATGTTTCAATAGGATCTGATGAATGTAAAACTTTGATAGATGTATTGTCACATGCTGACTTTATTTTATATGTTCTATTTACATAGCTTCACTATCAGGAAATGTCATTAATAGTTCCTATTTTTTTTTAAAAATCTTGCCAATCTTCTGTTCCCCATCTATTTTTTTCCTGAAGGCATTGACTCCTTGCTGGGACCCTTTAGTACTTTGCCCAAGTAGCCGTTATTCATGTATTAACCTTGACAGTGGGTCTCAGCAGGCTGTTTGACCCAGGGGTCATCAGAGTGAGCACTATTCTGTCCACATATATGCACTTCAATCATGGATCATTGGATAGAAGTTAGGAGTGTGACCCATGCTTATTTTTTCCATCCCTAACCGAAGAGCCTCAAGATTCTTTGGAATTTTCAAAGTTCAAAATAATCAGGCAGAGTCAACATGGTTTTGTGCAAGGGAAATCATGTTTAACCAATTTATTGGAGTTCTTTGAGGAAGTGGATAAAGGGGAACTGGTGGATATACTGTACTTAGATTTCCAGAAGGCATTTGATAAGGTGCCACATCAAAGGTTATTGCAGAAAATAAAAGCTCATGATGTAGGGGGTAACATATTGGCATGGATAGAAGATTGGCTCGCTAACAGGAAACAGAGAGTAGGCATAAGTGGGTCATTTTCTGATTGGCAAGGTGTAACGAGTGGTGTGCCACAGGCCTCAACTTTTTACAATTTATATAAATGACTTGGATGAAGGGACCGAAGGTATGGTTGCTAAATTTGCTGATGAGACAAAGATAGGTAGAAAAGTAAATTGTGAAGAGGACATAAGGAGGCTACAAAGGGATATAGATAAGTTAAGTGTGTGGGCAAAGATCTGGCAAATGGAGTATAATGTGGGAAAATGTGAAGTTGTCCATTTTGGCAGGAAGAATAAAAAAAGAAGCATATTATCTAACTGGTGAGAGATTGCAGAGCTCTGGGATGCAGAGGGATCTAGGTGTCCTAGTGCATGAATCGCAAAAGGTTACTATGCAGGTACAGCAAGTAATTAGGAAAGCTAATAGAATGTTATTGTTTATTGCGAGAGGAATTGAATACAAAAGTAGGGAGGTTATGCTTCAGTTATACAGGGCATTGGTGAGACCACATCTGGAGTACTGTGTACAGTATTGGTCTCCTTATTTAAGGAAGGATGTAAATGCGTTGGAAGCAGTTCAGAGAAGGTTTACTAGACTAATACCTGGAATGGGCGGGTTGTCTTATGAGGAAAGGTTGGACAGGCTAGGCTTGTATCCGCTGGAGTTTAGAAGAGTAAGAGGTGACTTGATTGAAACAGATAAAATCTTGAGTGGTCTGGACAGGGTGGATGTGGAGAGGATGTTTCCTCTTGTGGGAGAATCTAGAACTAGGGGTCACTGTTTAAAAATAAGGGGTCGCCCATTTAAGACAGATGAGGAGAAATTTTTTCTCAGAGGGTCGTGAGTCTTTGGAACTCTCTTCCTCAGAGGCCGGTGAAGCGGAACCTTTGAATATTTTTAAGGCAGAGGTAAATAGATTATTGGTAAGCAAGTGGGTGAAAAGTTATTTGGGGGTAGGCGGGAATGTGGAGTAATCAGATCAGCCATGATCTTATTGAATGGCGGAGAAGGGTCGAGTGGCCGACTCCTGCTCCTAATTCGTATGTTCGTATGTATTATCTTTGGAATTCTCTACCCCCCCAGAGGGCTGTGGATGCTCAGTCACTGAGTATATTCAAGACTGAGATCAGTAGATTTTTGGGCACTAAGGGAATCAAGGGATATGGGGATAGGGCGGGAAAGTGGAGTTGATGTAGATGTTCAGCCATGATCTTATTGAATGGCGGAGTAGGCTCGGGGGGCTGTATGACCTACTCAGGCTCCTATTTCATAAGTCCTAAGATTCCTCTACCAACACCCTGCCTGAGATCAGCTAACTTTGTACAGACCGGGGATGAAACTTGGGACATTCCTGGTCTGTGTGTTTCAGCTCCCCACTGGATTAACTTGCTGAGCCATTGGGGAACCCCCCAAAAAATGAGTATTTCTACAATTGACCTGAGTTGATATTGTGCTTAAGGAATTGAAAGAAAGAACTTGAATCTGTATAGTACCTTATATCTCACATAGAACAAATTATAGTACAGTTACTGGTGTTATGTGGGTGAACATGGAAACCATTTTGTGCAGATCAAAGTCCCACAAACAGCAGCAAAGTGAATGATCACAATATGTTTTTGGTGGTGTTGATTAAAGCAGGAATTTTGGTGAGGGCAACTGATTAAATCCCTGCTTCCCTTCAAATTGTGCCATAGGATCTTTAACATCCAGCCAAGTACAGGAACAGGCAGAGATGGCCTTAGTTTAAGGTCTCATCCACAGGTCGACAATGCAGCACTCCCTCAGTACTGTACTGACGTGTCATTTTAGATTATATGTCCTAGAGTAGATTTGGACTTGAACCCACAACCTTGTTGACCAGGGATGAGGGACTTCAGTTACGTGGATAGACTGGAGAAGCTGGGGTTGTTCTCCTTGGAGCAGAGAAGATTAAGAGGAGATTTGATAGAGGTGTTCAAAATCATGAGGAGTCTGGACAGAGTAGATAGAGAGAAACTGTTCCCATTGGCAGAAGGGTCGAGAACCAGAGGACACAGATTTAAGGTGATTGGCAAAAGAACCAAAGGCAACATAAGAAAAAACTTTTTTACTCAGCGAGTGGTTGGGATCTGGAATGCACTGCCTGAGAGGGTGGTGGAGGCGGACTCAATCATGGCTTTCAAAAGGGAGTTGGATAAGTACCTGAAAGAGAAACATTTGCAGGGCTACGGGGGAGTGGGACTAGCTGAGCTGCTCTTGCAGAGAGCTGGCACAGGCTCAACGGCCCGAATGGCCTTCTTCCATGCTGTAAGCATTCTATGATTCTTGTGATGCAGAGCCAACTGAGCCAGACTGATTTGCTTAAAACATAGAAACATAGAAGATAGGAGCAGGAGTAGGCCATTCGGCCCTTCGAGCCTGCTCTGCCATTCAACGAGATCATGGCTGATCATCCAAACCCTAGCACCCGGTCCCTACACCGACAGCCATCCCACTCAAGCCCTATCCCCGTAACCCCACGTATTTAATCCCCCCTAACACGAAGGGTCAATTTTTTTATCATGGCCAATCAACCTAACCCGCACATCTTTGGACTGTGGGAGGAAACCGGAGCACCCGGAGGAAACCCACGCAAACACGGGGCGAATGTGCAAACTCCACACAGACAGTCACCCGAGGCCGGATTTGAACCCGGGTCCCTGGCGCTGTGAGGCAACAGTGCTAACCACTATGCCACCGTGCTGCCCCCATGATGGTGTAAAGCATAATAGTTGTGGACCGACAATGGAATCTTTTAACTATTGTGTCTATTCAAGCTCAGCACTACCTGATTGAGAATCTTCATTACCAGTCATTTTCAGAAGGGATTAAGACTGTTAGCTACTAATGTGGGAGGGAAGCGGAGGGGTTGCGAAAAACAATAGTTGCCAAATGTCAGTGTAAGTAATTATTAAAGGACAACATATATACATGGAAACATACAAGCAAGAGCAGAGGGACCTGGGGGTGTATATTCACAAATCCTTGAAGGTAGCAGCGCAAGTTGATAAGGCAGTTAAGAAAGTGAATGGGAGACTTGGCTTTGTAAATAGGAGCATTGAATACAAAAACAAGGATGTCATGCTAACCCTTTACAAATCACTGGTTAGACCTCCGCTGGAGTATTGTGTACAAATCTGGGCAACGCACTTTAGGAAGGATGTCAAGGCCTTGGCAAGGGTAGAGAGGAGGTTTATCAGGATGATACCAGGTGTAAGAGCCATAAAAGCTTAAGAAAATACTTTAAAATAGTGGCTAAATGGCATAATACAGTTAATTTACCTGAACGACTTATTGTATTAAGAAACCCCCTATTTTCTTGCTCCAGTGGTATAGTCTGACACCCCCTTCATTCTTGCCACAATGGAACAGTCCCTAAGCCACACATTGGGGCAGCCATTTCACAGTTTTAAACTGCACGTGGTGAAAGAGGCAGAAGCTGTGAGGTTTGGAGCAGTGCAGTTTTTGACCGTGTTCGTTTATACGTGTTTGCTTTGTAATTCTGTTTAAGTGTTATAGTAAACCGTTTAAAAGACAAAGCTACGTTTGGGAACGTTTTATTTCGACACGCGTCTACTCGATGTTAAAAGCCCCACAGCCCAGTGGCCTGCCTGTTTGGAAACTAAGAAGCGCCACTACACCAGGGATGAGGGACTTCAAGTTATGTGGAGAGATTAGAGAAGCTGGGATTGTTCTCTTTAGAGCAGAGATGATTAAGGGGATACCTAATAGAAGTATTCAAAATTATACGGGCTTTTTATAGAGCAAGTAGGGGGAAACTGTTTCCTCTGAAAAGATAACCAGAGGTCATCGATTTAAAATAATTGGCAAAAGAACTAGAGGGTAAATGAGGTGAAATTATTTCACACAGGGTTGTTCTGATCTGGAATGCACTACCTGAAAGGGTGGTGGAATCAGAATCCACAGGAACTGTCAAAAGGTATTTGGACATGTATTTGAAGACAACTCATTTGCAGGGTTATGGGGAGAAAGCTAGGGCGTGGGACTAAATTGGACAGCTCGTTCAAAGAGCCAGCACCGGCTGAATGGCCCCCTTCTGTGCTGTAAGATTCTATGATTCTATGTCAAGACCTCCAGATTGGAATGGAAGAAATCCCTTTCTAATGTTGACAGGGAATAAACAGTATTGATGGGTTTTTTTTGCTGCTAAATTGCCACGAGGACTTAGGAAAAAGCCAGTTGAGCTACCTGGTTCTTTTGATTGTTGCAGTCATATCTGTTGCCATTTTGCCACTGATTCAAATCCTGCAAATTTTGTACCCTTTTTACACTGTTTTCTTGATCAGAGCCTCATCTAGTTTAATCTTGAATCATTGAATGGATTCTGTGGGGAAAGTTTTTTCAATAAGGTTCATATTTTTTCCCTCAAAACTTTTCAGTAAAAACTATTGTTGTGAGTTTCTCCTAACTAATGTTTAAGTCTTCGATTAGCATTGTCTCGTTTTCAATGCTGCAGTTCTTTTGAGAGTAAAATGACTAGTGCTAGCACAAAATTGTATGTGCAGTCTCGACCAGGAATAATTTGTCTGTAGAGTACTTTAAATTCTGTGCTTCTGGTTAAACACACTGACATTGCATTCACCTTGAGCAATTGTGATGTCGCATAATACAAATATTTTAAGTGACTGCTCAGCTATTGCAACCAGGAGTTTCTCTTACCATCTATTCTACGATGTTATAATCCTCATTGTGGAATGATAGTGATTGTCTTTAGGACATATTTGTATTGTACCATTTATCTGCAATCTATTGAATGCCATTTGGCATTCATCTGGTCAGTCACTTGGGTGTTCATCCACTTGAATGTTATACAACCCTCGTATGTCTAGCCTTTCTACATAATTGAGTTGTTCTCAAACATAGACATCATTCTTTACTATCTCACTGTCAAGAATGTTAATAAATTATGCGAAGAAGACGGCCTTCATAACTGTGGCATTACAGTAGTCAGCTTAATTAATTATCATTCATAGCCACCACGTCTTTATCCATTTAATAGCTTATCCTTTTATTCTTTGACCTGTAACTTTACTAATTCCTTTGTAAATTCTTGGTCAAATGCTTTCCAAAAGTCTAGACCTGTAATTTGCACTATATTCCTTTCATCTACAAACTCTGCTATGGCTTCAGAAACTTTAAATTAATTTGTTTAGCCCCAGTGATTTAAGTGTAATTGTTCAAGTGATGTCCAGTGGCTACCAGTTCAGATCCACAAGCATTCTGCTAGCCCCAGCACCTCATAAATTATAATTTTACTGTTTTCCAAATCCAGATGAGCAGTCAGGTAATAAATTACCTTTTGCAAACCACGTTCTGCTGACATGCTTTCCAGATCAAACTTTACAGCTTAAACCTACCATCAAATTACCCATGCATAGTCACAATCCACTGACCTATCTGCTTTCAATTGCACCATCATATGAGGGGCATAGATAGGGTAGACAAAGAGGAACTTTTCCCCTTAGTAGGGGGGTCAATAACAAGGGGGCATAGATTCAGGGTAAGGGGCAGGAGATTTAGAGGGGATTTGAGGAGGAACTTTTTCACCCAGAGGGTGGTTGGAATGTGGAACTCAATGCCTGAAAGGGTGGTAGAGGCAGGAACCCTCACAACATTCAAGAAGCATTTGGATGAGCACTTGAAATGCCATTGCATACAAGGCTATGGACCAAATGCTGGAAAATGGGATTAGACTGGACAGGGATGGATGGGCGGCACAGACACGATGGGCCGAAGGGCCTCTTTCTGTGCTGTAAAACTCTATGACTCTATGACTCTATGACTCTATGACATATTGTTGTTTTAGGTGCTGCACTGATTTGTACTCTAAAGTTGTAGAACTTGTTCTGGGGTGCATTGGAATTTGCAGAATTTTATTTTAAAGTTATTTCAACTCGTTGCTGCTCTACTGGGCTTTAAACTATAACTTCAAAACTGAAGGCCGGAATAGATAGAAGGCCTGACAAGAAGTTGCTCTTGCTAGTTCTAATCTGTGGGTGAGGAAAGTAACCCACCATTTAATGCTAAGCAGAGGGCACCAAATTAAAAATTATGGGCAAGTTGTTAGGTTTTTTAAAGTTTTTTATTTTTTGCTTGGTTTGTCCATGTAATGAATTATTTTTAAAGTTACATTTGCATTAAAAAAAATACTTTGTTAAATTATCTGGCCTTGTCTCCTTTTATTATATATTTTTCATTTTATCCTTTATTGATCAGCTAAATTGGCCTTCCCAGGGCTATGACTTTTATTCCTGCTTGTAGGTAGGAAGAATCTTTATCTTTGCTGTTTCCAAGTTAATCTGATTTCCAAAGCATTACATGAGATTCAGATTCCTGCCAGAGGGCCCCTTTCATTTTTTTTATTATGTGAGGCATTTTACCGTAGCCTGGTGCTTTATCAATTGCGCTAATGTTCTATAAAAGTCAGTAGATTTTCTGCATCTTCCTCACAAAATTGTCTGCCTGTTCCGAAACTACAATTTTATTTTAAATATTTTCTGACATTAGCAAAACAACATTTTAAAGTTTAAAAATTATCAAAAAAACTTGTAGCATGCAGAAATGCTGATGACTCCTTGAAAACACACTTTCAATTTCTCGGATTTTTAATATCTTATTCTTAGCAACCAGATTATTCTTGTCTAGTTCGGGTACACGCTTGTGCTATCCTGGCAATGACACAATTGTGACTATCAATGAGATTATTAAGATCTACTCTAGGCTTCTGCTGCAACATCATATTGGCCCAGTAATTCGGGTCCCAACACGTGAGCCCGTTGGAAGTGCCGGATTTCAGCATGCACAGCGCATGCGCGGAAAACCGGCATTTCCTCTCCTCTGAACCAAGGGGTTAAGAGGCGGTTCCCTAGCGACGTTTGAGGCAGCGGGTACGCATTGAACTCGTTTTTTGACAGGTTTGTCCGTGCGTGAAGGCCTCCACTTTTTACGAATGAAAAAAGCAGACGTAAGGACTTAGTTTTAAAAGGTAAGTGGTCTAATAATTAAAGTTAGAAAAAAATTTCCACAGGTTTATTATTTTTAAAGAATTTACAGTAAGGTAAGTATTTTTGGACCCGATTTCTTGAAAAAAAAATTTTTGCAGAAATTTGAATAATTGTTTAAAAGTTATTTTACAGTTATTAATAGTTCATTTAATTATTGGGATGTTTTTTTAACTTTTATTTGAAGTTTAAGTACTGTTTTGGGCGCCCGGAGTTTTCATGAGTTTGACAGGTCTTATGTCTAACTCATGAATGGACTTTTGCAAACTCCCATTGGTTGCCCAGTGCTCACGTGATCCCAGCCGGCTCGTCGCACTAAGCACGCCGCTGGATCACGCAAGCACAGCGCGCCGGGAGCTGAACCGGGCCACAGACCGGAAATCCACGCAGGCCCAGGCTTCAAATGTCAGCGTGATATGTAAGTGTAGGTCGGGGGCTTGCACCCGCGGGAAGCTCCCCGACCCGAATTTCTGGGCCATTATCACTTTGATCCCAAATTAAATCTCCAGTCCATGGAGATGCTGTAAAGCCTTAGGCCTAGAAATTCAGTTGTTAACGCCAGCCGCTAGCGCCTTAGGAGGAGGAGAAGTGGGGCGCTAAATAGTTAGCGCCCGGGCGCGGCGCGATCTGCGCCTCTCGCGAACTTCACTCAAGATTTAGCGGCGGCGCAAAACCGCAGCACCCGCGCCGATCCTGACGTCATTTCATGGTGCAACGCCCTTGGTGTGCCCCAAACCGGAACTTCAGTGGCGCCGCCCTTCTGTGCGCCTGGTGCCCCCAGCGACTGGTAGAGGGGAACGGTTCCCAGTCGCTGCGGGGCACGAGGGACGCTATTTAAAGGGGACTCCTCCTGCATTATAAGTGGCAGTCATTTTGTGGCAATCCTGTGTGAGAGACGGATATTTGGAGAGAGACAAAGGGAGAGAGCTTTCTACTTTGACTCCGCGCTCGCACAGGTACTTCTGGCTTCAGGCCAGAGCTTTGCACTTGGATTTAACTTTCAGTGCCATAGCCTTGAGTCGCCACATATAATGGGGGCTGCAATGGGTGGAAACGTTGGCTTACTGCATTGCATTCAAAGGGCTCAGAGACGCCGTGAGAGAGTGCCAGTCATGGCCAGACGGAGAAGGGCCAACAGGCGTCGGCACAGGAGGCCTTACCCACCCAGGGTATACCGCCAACAGTTCTCATATCTGAACATGTCTGAGGAGCAGTGTGTTCGGAGGCTGCGATTCAGAAGGGAGGTGGTCACTGAGATCTGTCACCTGCTTGGCAGAGATCTGCAGCCACAGCTGAGGAGCAGGATGTCTCTGTCAGTGGCAGTGAAGGTGATGGTGGCTCTCAACTTCTATGCCACCGGCTCCTTCCAATCCGCTACTGGGGACATTGCCAACATCTCCCAGTTCGCGGTACATTGCTGCATCTGCCAGGTGACCAATGCCCTTTCAGAAGGAGACGTCAGTACATCTTCTTCCCCATGACCCTGGACAAGCAGCAAGAGCGTGCATTGGGATTTGCAGGAATAGCGGGCTTCCCCATGGTCCAGGGCGCCATTGACTGCATGCATGTGGCTTTGCGGGCACCTCTAGAGAATGCCGAGGATTACTGCAACCGGAAGGGCTACCGTTCGCTCAACGTCCAGTTGGTGTGTGACCACAGGCAGCTCATACTAGCTGTCAATGCCTGCTTTCCAGGCAGCAGCCACGATGCCTTCGTCCTGCGCCAGACTTCTGTGGCAGACATTTTCGAAGCCCAGGCTCACCCACGAGGATGGCTTCTTGGAGACAAAGGCTATCCTTTGTGCACCTGGCTGATGACCCCACTCCGTGCGCCCAGCACCCCTGCTGAAGAGCGATACAATGACAGCCATCAAGCTACCAGGAACATCATTGAGCACACAATCGGCGTGCTCAAGCAACAGTTCCGCTGTCTGGACCATTCCGGAGGAGCCCTACAGTACTCGCCTGAGCAAGTCTCACATTTCGTTGTAGTGTGCTGCATGCTGCACAACCTGGCTATCCTCAGGACTCAGCCACTGCCAGCAGACATTGGAGGACCACCAGAGGAGGAGGAGGAGCACCAAGACGGGAGGGAGGCACAAAGTGCAAGGGCCGTCCGTCGGCGGCTTATTGCAACTCGGTTTTAGGCCCCCTCTTAGGGAATGGCTTGTGCCAATGAAAGAACATGAATGGAGCCGCTCCGCAAGCCCTCAGCCGGTCAAGGCAACAAATAGTTCAAAGTGTAAACATGGACAATGTGATTAAAGAAAATTCTTTACTGTGCAAACTCTGTGCCCTTCCCGCATGACAAACTACTTCAGATAAACCCCCCAAAAAACAGTCAGACATAACTGGCTCTCTCAACCTTCAGAAAATGAAAAAAACAGTTAAACAAAAATGACCATGATCCTCGGCCTTCATATAAAAAACAAACACAACAGTCTCGGCCTTCATATTTTTTTTTTTAAATTCTCGGCCTTCATATATAAACACAACATTTGGCCACACCTACTTTTTCCCCTGTGAGGGTGATCCGCCTCGCTTCCGCGAATGGCCCCTTCCCGCCCTGCAGCTCCTCCTCAATGGGACCCCAGTGGCTGCAGCAAGGCTGGGGGGAAGGCTGCTGAGTGTAGTGTCCGTGTGTAGATAAAGACACTGAAGACAGGAGTTGGTTCATAGGTATTTACTAAGCAAGTGGGGGGGGGGGTTTCTAAAGGATATACACAATACACAGGCTTATATAGCCCAAGTGGCAATTACCGGCATTACGCACACCTGGGGCTCTTAAAGGCACATACACCATAATTGCTCTTAAAGGCACATGCACCACAATTCCTCCCCTTCTAGCTAACTAGTACATCATATTTTAAGTAATTATTAATTACATGTTATATGCAAAATAATATACATTGCTGTATTAATTAATTATAAGTTAGTCTCTCAGGAGGCTTCCTGACTCGGTCCGGATAACGCCTCTGGGGTGTAGTAGTTTCTGGTGGTGTAGTAGGTTCTTCTGGCAAGGCTGATTCGGCTTGAAGGCCAGTGTCGGGTTCATCGGGCTCCAGTATCACCGGATCGGAGGTAGATATGGGTATCTCTACTTCATCGTTAGATGTATAGAGTGGTGGTGTAGGTTGTCCCTTTTCGGATGACTTGATGATTTGGTCAGCATAGCGCCTTATTATGCTGTCTCCGATGTCCACGGTATACATCAGTGGTCCTAATCGTGTGCAGATAGTTCCAGGCTGCCATTTCTCAGTACGGTAGTCCCGGGCCAAAACCGGTTGGCCTATCTGGAAGGCCCTAGTTGGCCTTTCATTCATGCCCTGAAACTGCCGGTTCTCCACGTCCCTTCGGATGTTGGGCTTGACCAAATCCAGCCGGCATCTTAGGTTTCTATTGTAGAACATCATGGCGGGAGTTTGGTTAGTAACCATATGCGTTGCATTCCTATATGAAAATAAGAAGTTATCCACCTTGTGCTGAAGTTTTATGTCTTATTACCCATGGCCTTGATGGCCTTCTTGAAGGTCTGGACAAACCTTTCAGCCAATCCATTGGTGACGGGATGGTATGGGGCGGACGTGTAGTGCTTTACCCCATTGTTCTTTAAGAACTTTCTGAATTCTTCGGACACAAATTGCGGTCCATTATCAGAACATATCTGCTCCGGCAGCCCATTCCTGGCAAATATGGTCCTTAATACTGTGATGGTTTTTTCCGTGGTGGTGGAGGACATCTTTATTACCTCCGGCCACTTGGAGTGTGCATCAACTGCGATTAAGAACATTGAGTCCATAAATGGACCAGCAAAGTCGATGTGCACCCTTTGCCAGGGAGATGAGGGCCACTCCCATGGATGTAGAGGGGCCTGTGGCGGAGCATTTTGGACCTTCTGGCATCCTAGGCAGCTCTTGGTCATGTCTTCGACGTCTCCATCGATACCTGGCCACCATACAAACGCCCTAGCTAGGTTCTTCATTTTCACTCCACCCAGATGCCCCTCGTGAAGCTCCTTTAGCACTTTATCCTGGAGTTTGGGTGGAATCACCACTCTGGATCCACACATCAAGGTTCCTCGGCACACTGACAGCTGTTCTCTTCTTTGCGAGAATGCTGGCAACAGTGGTTCGCCATGTGCTGGCCATCCCTTCACTGTTAAATCGTAGACCCGTGAGAGAGTAGGGTCATTTCTTGTCTCCCTTTCAATGGCAGAATTTGTCACCGGTAGACATTCCACTATGGTAGAGTGGAATATCTCTACTGGGTCTGCTGTAGGTGCCTCTTCTATCGTTGGCAACGGTAGGCGTGATAAACCGTCAGCATTGCCATGCTGTTTTGACCCTTTGTATTCAATGTTGTATTGGTGTGCCCCTAGAAAAAGGGACCACCTCTGTAGTCTTTGTGCCGTCATAATGGGGACACCTTTTTTAGGGTTGAATATGGAGATGAGGGGTTGATGGTCAGTCAGCAAGGTAAATTTTTGTCCGTGTAGGTAATGGTTGAATTTCTTCACTCCCCATACCAGGCTGAGTGCTTCCCTGTCTATCTGGGCATAGTTACGCTCAGCTGAGTTCAATGAGCGTGACGCAAAAGCTATCGGCCGTTCCGAGCCATCGGGGAATCTATGGGACAATACCGCTCCTATGCCGTAAGGGGATGCATCGCACGCCAGTCTGATTGGTAGTGATGGGTTGTAATGAGCCAAAATTTTCTCGGATGTGATTAAGTCTTTACATTTATGGAAGGCACGTTTACAGTCTTCGTTCCATTTCCAAATCACTCCTGTCTGTAGAAGATCATTAAGAGGGTGTAGAATAGTTGATAAGTTCGGTAAAAATTTATGATAGTAATTTATTAATCCCAGGAATGACCTTAATTGTGAAACATTTTCAGGTGCTGGGGCTTTTATAACTGCTTCAATTTTTTCAGGTGACTTATGCAACCCTTCCTTATTAATTATGTGGCCACAATATGATATCTGATTTTGGAAAAATTCGCACTTGGGGCGATTTGCTCGTAGGCCCCGTTCTTTCAACCTAGTGAGCACCTGCTCCAAATTGGCAAGGTGCTCGTTGTCGTTTTCTCCTGTTATAAGGATGTCGTCTAGGTAGCATTGAGTCCACGGAATCCCTTGCAGGACTTGCTCCATCGCTCTTTGCCAGATAGCTGGAGCTGATGCTATTCCAAAAACCAGTCGATTGTACTGGTACAGGCCTGTGTGTGTGTTTATTGTGAGATACTTTTTAGAGGTCTCAACCTCCATCTGTAGATATGCCTGTGCCAAGTCAATTTTTGTGAAACGTTTCCCTCCGGATAGTGAGGCGAAAATATCTTCTATCCTCGGAAGAGGATACTGTACCGTGTGAAGGACCGGGTTTACAGTCACCTTAAAGTCCCCACAGATGCGAATTTTTTTCTGTTCCTCAGAGTTATTTTTCAATTTTTTTCATGACTGGAACGATGGGTGTTGCCCATTCGCTCCAATCTATTTTGGATAATACGCCTGCCTTTTCCAAATTCTTCAGCTCTGCCTCGACTGCCGGACGTATTGCGTATGGCACCGGTCTTGCCTTAAAATTTTTTGGAATTGCTGTATCTTCCACTTTTATTGAGGCGGTGATGCCTTTCAAGGTTCCTAGTTTCTCTTGAAACACTTCTTTGGCGTTGGCCAAGATGTCTTTTAATCGTTCAGGTATGATGTCATCATTGTTTTTTTCCTTACTGGTCACCGTCAGTGCCTGAATGGAGTGCCAGTCTAAACGTATCTTCCTTATCCATTCACGTCCCAACAACGGTGGACCACCATCTTGTAGAATGTATAAATACAACTTTTGTATTTCTTTGCCGTTGTATACCACAGGCACCCTTATTTTTCCTTTGGGGTAGACTTTCTGCCCCGTATATGTTTTTAAGATAATGGATGTGTCTTTTAGAGGTATATGCGAAAATAGCCTCTCGTAATCTCGTCGATTTATTACGGTTAGAGCTGATCCTGTATCTAGCTCCATTTTAACTGGGGACCCTGCTATTGTGAGGGTAACCCAAATGGTTTGGTAATCCTCTTTGGCAAGTACATTATGTAATTTGAGACAGCTTAGTCTCTTGTTTCCGGAGTCGCTATCGCTATTCTGGTCTTCGGAGCTATTGTCCGTCATCATTTGTACCTTCCTGTACTTTTCTTTATTGATTTTTTGTTTTCTGTCAGTGGATTTATTTTGTCCAGATTGGCATACCCGTGCAATGTGTCCAATCTTACCACATTGCCTGCATGCTTTGCCCTTGAACCAGCAGTCCGTCTGGTTATGGGTGGATCTGCCGCAGCGATAACATCTTCCGAACTCCTGTGTCATTTTATGGGTGCCAAAGTCCTGTGTCTCTTGTTGTATCTCTGCAGCTCCTTTTGCTGCTGCTTCGTATGATACAGCCATACTGAAAGCTTTGTCCAATGTTAAATCTTTTTCAGAAAGCAGTCTTTTTTGTGTTCCTTCACTTAAGAGACCGCAAACAAATTTGTCTCGAAGATAATCCGATAGTCCTGCTCCGAATTGGCAGTACTTTGATAGCTTTCTTAATTCGGTTAGGTAATCAGCGTTACTTTCATTCTTGTGTTGATTTCTCTTGAAGAACTTGAATCGTTCCGCTATCAGCAGCGGTGTTGGGTTTAAATGCTCCTGCAGGGTATCAACAATTTCTTTAAAAGTCTTGTCCTTTGGTTTGGCTGGAGTGATTAAATTTCGTAACAGCCCGTATGTCTTCGCGCCCATTAAGTTCAGAAGTACTGAAGCTTTTTTTTCATCTGTTATTCCATTTGCAGTGCAATAAACCTCTACTCTTTCCACGTATGTGGTCCAATCTTCTATTTCGCCATCAAAAGCCTCAATATTACCAGATTTAGGCATTTCAGAAAAGACATGGCGCTTCCCGCGCTTTCCCGCCGCTGCTACCGATAACAACGCTGTTTTACTGTGGTTTCCGTTTATTCACTGTTGGAGACTCGTTCCCGACGGAGGTCTAAACGCTGACCTGCTTGCCGCGCCGGCCGTCTCTCGAGTGCACCCTCCCAGTCCGTTATTGCTTGCCTCCGATTTCGCTGCCTGTCTCAGCTGTAGAGCCCGCCGCTGGAGCTCCAGCCTGACACCCAGGAAGGATTAGCGCAGTACCTGTCACCAGCTTGGCCAGCTGGTGAAACCACAGTTTCTCTTACTTCCTTGAGTCTTCTGGACGCTGGAGGAATCGATGTCCTTGAGGTGCTGCCGAATTGCAGGTAAGTCCGTTTCCACTTCGTCGCCACTGTAGTGTCCGTGTGTAGATAAAGACACTGAAGACAGGAGTTGGTTCATAGGTATTTACTAAGCAAGTCTGGGGGGGGGTTTCTAAAGGATATACACAATACACAGGTTTATATAGCCCAAGTGGCAATTACCGGCATTACGCACACCTGGGGCTCTTAAAGGCACATACACCATAATTGCTCTTAAAGGCACATACACCACACTGAGGGTCAGATGTTGAGACGCCAGATGCCCTTGGGGGACGGCCTGGACCAGCTCTGGGCCTGGAGGGCCCGGCTGCTGACTACTCCAACTCTGCTTGGGCGGCAGCAGTCTGTCCTACGGGTGGTGGCAGCTGCAGTGGAGGAGTGACAGTGTTGGCTGCAGGAATGCTGCCAACCTGACAGAGCACAGGCACTCCCTGGTCGGCTGATACACTGGCACTCGCACGGGCCACCACTGCAGCATGCGCAGCAATCTGCTGAAGCACAGACTGCTGGGCTGCTGCGGCGCAGCGAGGGCCCCGGCGATGCCTGGCTGATCCAGCGAGGGTGGCAGCAGTTAGTGCCCGTGTGGCCTTGATCTGTGTCTGCATCAGACCAGCCAGTGAATGCACGGCATGACTGAGCACTTGGCTGGAAGCCGCCTGTGCTGCCGCGAAGTCCTGCAGACTCCTTGCCTGTGCTGCACTGAATTCTTGTAGACTCCTGGCCTGTGCTGCCCCGAATTCCTGAGCACTCCTTGCCAGTAACTCTGTGGAGTCAGGCATCCTTGCCACTGCAGCCATGAGCTCAGTGTGCCTGCACTCAGCCTGGGCGCCCATTTCACCAAGGAGCCGCACCTCCTCTGCGCTCACCGTAGCAGGACTGGAGGCCGCACTCACCCTCCGGGGAGAAGGCCGCCGAGCTTCCCCACCCCTCCCGCGTTGCTGCAGCCTGCTGGGCCCCGGAGCTTCACTCTCCTCAGACCCTTCTCCCCCTGCTCCCCTCCAGGGAAGACGTGTCCCCATCATGGCCATGGGCTGCCTCGGCTGAGGGTGGCACTGATGGGCCGGCTTCCTCTTCCTCCTCCTCGAATTCAGAATCACTGACAGTGGCAGCTTGAGGGCCCGCCTCCTCACCTGGCGAATCAGCATCTGAAAGCAGGGAGGCACAAGAGTTGCTTTAGAGTGAGGACAGGGTGGCAGCGAGGGAGGCATGAGTGCTGCTATGCACTGCATTGGTTCGATAGTGGCAAAGGATGCTGGTGTGAGGCACAAGTGGAAAGAGAGAGGTCAAAAAGGTGATGACCTTACCATTGCTGTCCAGAACAGGGTCGGCATCTCCACTGGCGACGGGGCCAATTAGCCGGCCTGCCATAATGCGCTCCACACGCTGCTCCAGGTCGCTGAGCTCTTTGAGGTCAGGACGGCCTCCCCCGGTCCGTCGCTGTTGCCTGCGATTGTGGGCCAGCTTGCCCTGCAAGAGAAAGGACGGCCTCTAAGTACAGTGTCAAGCCCTCATCTTGCCTGCACTGCCTCCCATGGTGAAATAGCCCTGACGGTGTCAAGCCCTCATCTTGCCTGCACTGCCTCCCATGGTGGAATAGCCCTGACAGTGTGTAAAGTGCTGAATGTGCAAGTGGTTTTCATGAGAGTCCCATAGCTCTTGGATGAGGGCTGGGCATTGGGGCTTTCAGGTCCCTTTGGCCAGAAACTGAGGTGCACATGCAGGGATGAACAGGATAGTGGAAAGGGTACTCGCCCTGACAACCCGAGTGAGGTCGTTGAACTTTTTCCTGCATTGAAGTGGAGTCCTGGCAACCATGCTGTTGGTGGTCAACCTGTTTGCCACCTCCCTCCAGGCTTTTCAGTATTTGCTGGGAAGTGGCCTCCTCCCACTGTCAGGGAAGAGGACAGGTCGCTTGCGCTCTACTGCGCCAACCAGTAGCCTCAGGGCACCCTCGCTGAAGTGCTCCGCTCGCTCCCTAGCCTTCTGCATGGTCCTGGGCATAGAAATGATGATCCAGCAATGGTCAGGCCTTGCTTCAGGGCTGCAGTGTGCAGGGCATGGCAGCCAAACAAGTCCGCCCTCCCCCTTTAAGAGCTGACCGGCGCCAGCGTGTCTGCCTTCAATCAGCAGCTCGCCGCACCTGCACTGCGCCCGCCCTCGGTGTTAGCGCCTCGGCTCGCCGGCTTAGCGCCTTATGATAGTCATGCATCGCCTGCTTTAGCGCAGCAGCAACCTCTGGGGCGATGCAACTCAATTTCGGCGAAGGTGGCGCTAAGCTGCGCCGGGCGCTAAATTTAGCGAACGCCCGGCTGTAGCGCCCCAAACGTGACGATACTGAATTTCTAGGCCTTAGTCTTCTTGATAACTGAATTATTGACTACTTAGTTCTTGTCTTTATATGTTTAGACTTCACTTTCTTTCTGTAACTTTGATTTTCACTTTGTTCCTTCTGTTTAAAGTTCTCTCTTGTTTTTATACATTATATTACTTTGGTTCAACAGAAAACTCCTTTTGAAGCTTGTCCAGTAAATGGCATTCCATTGGTGTCCTATCTGATTGCTGCCATTGAGTGATACTATACTAAAGTGTTATATTGTCGTAGTGACCAATCTGTGTCATTTGTTGATACAGTATATTGTAGTTCCTGGTTTCTCCACAGTGTGACTCCTGCTTGGAATTGGTCACTAGTTTTTAAAAAAAAAGGTTTTGTGCTGTTTTGAACTCGAGATCAGGAGCAGATCTTGAATCAGTACAAATTGTCCATTCTTGATTTTTTTTTTTTGGCGGGGGGGGAGAAGCTTCATTAATACTAGAAAGAAACTAGAAAAGACATGGTTAATGTATTTCCTGTTCTAACAACTTCTTGAAGATATATGCATATGTAATTTATCTCTTCCAATTTATCTTTGAAAACAGTCTATTTTATAATTGAATCCTTCCCAGTTTTTCTCATCATAAAAGACACTTTCAAAATACCAAATGTTATTGTTACTTCCTTGTGCCCTTAGCATGCGATCAGATCTAAAGATCATTGGCATCGTAAGTTATAGATCAAGTGATTGGGCAAGAAGGTGGCAGATGGAGTATAATGTGGGGAAGTGTGAAATTATCCACTTCGGTGGGAAGAATGAAAAAGCAGAATATTTTTTTTAAAGGTAAGAGACTTGTAAATGTTGGGATTCAAAGATTTGGGTGTTCGTGTACATGAATCACAGAAAGTTAATATGCAGGTACAGCAAGCAATTAGGAAGGCAATGGTATGTTGGCCTTTATTACAAGGAGCTGCTGCAGTATAAGAGTGAGGGAGTCTTGCTGCAATTATATAGGGCCCTGGTGAGACCACACCTGGAGTACTGTGTACAGTTTTGGTCTCCTTACCTAAGGACGGATATACTTGCCTTGGAGGCGGTGCAACAAAGGTTCACCAGACTGATTCCTGGGATGAGAGGGTTGTCCAATGAGGAGAGATTGAGTAGAATGGGCCTATACTCTCTGGAGTTTAGAAGAATGAGAGGTGATCTCATTGAAACGTATAAAATTCTTAGAGGGCTCGACAGGGTAGACGCTGAGAGGCTGTTTTACCTGGCTGGAGTGTCTAGAACTAGGGGTCATAGTCTCAGGATAAGGGGTCGGCCATTTAGGACTGAGATGAGAAATTTCTTCACTCAGAGGGTTGTGAACCTTTGGAATTCTCGACCCCTGAGGGCTGTGGGTGCTTAGACGATGAGTATATTCAGGACTGAGATTGATAGAATTTTGGGCACTAAGGGAATCAAGGGATAGGACAGGAAAGTGGAGTTGATGTAAAAGTTCAGCCATGATCTTGTTGAATGATGGAGCAGACTCGAGGGGCCATATGGTCTACTTCTGCTTCTGTTTCTTAAAACCGTACCTTGTTGGTTGCAGCCTAACAGGTGGTCCCTTTTAAGGACTGTCTGCTTGGCCGCATGTAGGCCTGGTTTTCCTGAGTGCAGCCTCTAGGCAAACCAATCTTTTAGTGGGGGCCTCAATCGGGCGTTATGCCCCTTATCTGTATATCTAAAGGGCCCAATGCATGGCCGAATTTCTAGGCCAGAGTATCCACATATTGACTGCAGTGTTAAGTTATTACAAGATACAGTTTAATATGGCCCTTTATTGTGACATGCCTATACTGGAATACATGAAGTTTCCTATCATACCACATTACACAACACGTTACAATCTTGCTGCTAATGGTTTGGTAACGCATAATCTCTTAAACTTTCCACGAGCGTCATGGCAACGACAATGAGGCCTGTGAGTAGTTCAGTTGTGAAAGTGCCCGCTCTCTTTCGTGTTCATTCTCCGAGTTATTCTTTGAAAGCTCTTTCCAACCATGGGTAGATGCTGAGAGGCTGTTTCCCCCTGGCTGGAGAGACTAGAACCAGGGGTCATAGTCTCAGGATAAGGGGTCAGTCATTTAGGACTGAGGTGAGGGGAAATTTCTTCACTCAGAGGGTGGTGAATCTTTGAAATTCTCTACCCTAGAGGGCTGTGGATACTCAATCATTGAGTATATTCAAGACAGAGATCGATAGATTTTTGGGCGCTATGGGGATAGGGCGGGAAAGTGGAGTTGATGTAAAAGTTCCGCCATGATATTGACAGGCGGAGCAGGCTCGAGGGGTCGTATTGGCTACTCCTGCTCCTATTTTTTGATGTTATGTTCTTATTACCAGCTACCTAGAGAACACTGTTAAATAGTGGGGGCCCTGCTATAAAATACAGAATGACAGAAAATTATGTCTGCTGGGTTACACAGGAGCGCCTCGCAATAAGATACTTTCAGGTTTATATCGTGATGCAAAACTCATCGCCTGTTGTAAATTCCCACGGATGCAATATTTTACTGACAAACATAAAAAGTCTGCTTTTGCCATGAAATGATGTTTAGATTTTGCCCAGATAAAAGGAAAAAGGAGATGGTGAAGATTGCTCTTGTTCTCCTCCACCTTTGCATAGTCTGAATTATAACTGCTTTTGAGTGCACTAAATTTGAAAGCGCTGCTGTATATTTTGATTTTAATTAAATGGAGTGTAATGATTGTATTCTATCAAATCCAGTGTCTTCGAACTGCACCTGATCATGACCATATAGACTCTGTGTGGGAATGTCTGCAAAGAGCCGTGGTTCCATTCCTTTATTTTGATGATTTATGCTAGATGATTTTTTTTAAGTTGATTTTAGTTATTAAAAGACATTATTTCATGAAGATTTTAAACTTAATTTAGCAAACTTTGTGGATTATTACCAATTAGTGAAATTGAAAATAGATTATTTATATGATCTAATTTTTCACACAAAAATAATGAAAATTAAATATTATTGCAGTCACAAGGTTGAAATCCCATAAAACTAAGTATTAATTATTCTACAGGAAATAAAAGATGTGCTGTAGCAATAGTCAAGTTACTCAAGCTGAAATATACCATTGTTTTGCTCCTTACTTTGAGTGTCAATCTCTGTGTTCTCAAAATCTCAAACTTAGCAAAATTATGCTCAACAAATTGAGCCCATTTTAGGTTTAAAAGAATGCTGCAGTTTCAGTTTGATGCTACATAATATATTTCATAAGAACTTTTGACTTGCGGCTGTTGCCCGATTTTCCAAGTGAATGCAAGGTATGTACAAGGACAGGGAGGGGTTTTCATCGATGCAACAAATGAATTAATATGTTCTGTGTGCAGTTGGTCTTCCAAACACCAACTTGCATTTGTATAGCGCCTTTAGCATGGAGAAACCTCCCAAAGCGATTCATAGAGGCGTAATCAAAAAGCCGAGCCAAAGGAGGAGATATTAAGAAGGGTGATCAAAAGCTTGGTCAAAGAGGTAGGTTTTAAGGAGACTGACAAAGGTAGAGAGGGAGGTGGAGAGGTTTAGGGAGGAAATTCCAGTGGGGGGGGGGGCGCGCAGGCTGGGCAGCTGAAGGCACAGCTGCCAATAATGGGCTGAAGGGAGGGAAGAATGCACAAGAGGCCAGTCAGAGGAACGGAGAGTTTGGGGAGCGGGGAGGCTACAGGGCTAGAGGAGGTTACAGAGGTATGGAGGGGCAAAGGTCATGAAGGGATTTAAACCAGAAGATCAGAATTTTAAATTTGATGCCTTGGGTGAGCAAGGGGTGATAGGTGACTTGTTCTTTGTGCAGGATTGAATATGGGTAGCAGAATTATGGATAATGGCAGGCTGGAGAACAGGAGTAGCAGTAGAGCCTTGACATTTAATCTCGGTCATGGTCTGAGTTAATGAACTCAGCCAAAACTTTTTTTTACACTTCTGTAAAAGCAACTTTGAAGTGACTACTTCGAGAGAAGACTTGGGGGAGAGAAAAAGCGGGGAACAGTTGCTGATAACTTGGCAAAAAAAACATTTCTTGATCCAGCAGCAATCTTCTTGGAAAAAGGAAAGTGACAAACTTGTGCAGTACCTGCAAGGCTCCTAAGGGAAAGTCCCTTAACCAGGAAGTAGTACAGGAAACTCTCTTTTAACCGGCACCTAAATATCTGGAAATCTCTCTTAACCGGCAAAATTCAGGAGTAGGTTCAGGTAAGTTTTTTACTATATTGTGGGGGACTACGGTCTCCCGCGTAAAGAAATAGGCAACACAGCGAGCTACAAGAAATAGGTCTTTACTCCAACTCTCACAATACAGTACTGAATTCGTGAAGCCCGCGAACCTGTGATGACTCACGGATTGGTCACCTGCTGGAACATGACTGGTTTTCCTTCTATCAGCAGCAGGCAAGTCTGAACGTGCCTTATTCCTCTCAGCTTGCAACTGTCTTGCGGGGGGAGGGGAATACAGCAGTTAAAAGGGGATTATACAGGTTTCTCTACATACACACAGTGTTTCCCCAATGTGGCAACGCCACATACGCCCCCCCAGAATCCTCGTTAACTGTAAAAGTCAGTCTCTGCGGAGGTTTGACCAAGCGGCCGTAGCGGCTGTAGTAGCCATCTGGCGTGTGAGGAGGGCTGTCTGGGAGGTCGGCCGGTTGGTCTGGCGGCTGGTCTGCTGGTGGGCTGGCTGGACGGGCTGCCGGCGAAGGTGGGGCAGCGGCCGGAAAGTACGGTTCTGGCGTGTCTTGGTCCTCTTGTGGGGCCGCCGCCAACGCGGGAGGTCTGCCCCGCCGCGGGGGAAGAGCCGGCCGAAACGGGAAGCTGAGGTCCAGGTGCGCCGGTTTGAGGCGGTCTACTGAAATAAGGTCCGGCTTCCCGCCGACATCGATAAGAAAAGCTTTGTCCCCATGTCTCCAATACTGGGAAGCGGCCGGTGTATGGTGCCTGCAGCGGGCCTCTGTGCGCGTCCCGACGCACGAAGACGAACTCCGCATGTCGTAAGTCTCGAGGCACGTAGGACGGCTGCGGGCCGTGTTGCAAAGTGGGCACTGGACGGAATTGCTGGGCCGCGTCCTGGTGCAGGGAAAGTTGTCTGGCGGCCGACCACGGCTCCGTTGTCAGGGGGAGGAAGTCGCCTGGTACTCTAAGCGGTTGGCCGTAGACCATCTCGGCCGCAGAGGCGAGGAGGTCCTCTTTGGGCGCGGTACGCAATCCCAGGAGAACCCAGGGTAGTTTGTCGATCCAGCTGGTGTCGACCAGGCTGGCGCGGAGGGAGGCTTTCAAAGAACAATGAAAGCGCTCGCAGAGCCTGTTGGCCTGCGGGTGGTAGGCTGTTGTCCTGTGCAACTTGGTGCCGAGGCCGGTGATGATGGCATTCCACAAGTGGGAGGTGAACTGGGGGCCTCTGTCCGAGGATATGTCGGTCGGCACGCCGAACCGGGCCACCCATGTCGAGACGAATGCTCGCGCGACGTCGGTCATGGTGGTGGAGGCGAGGGGAACCACCTCGGGCCATCTGGTGGTGCGGTCGACGATCGTGAGCAGGTGTGTAAAACCGTGCGATGGCGGCAAGGGGCCTACCAGATCGACGTGGACGTGATCGAAACGCCTCTCGGGCACCGGGAAACACTCCAATGGCGCCTTGGTGTGCTGCTGGACCTTAGCGCGCTGACACGGCACGCATGTGTTGGTCCAGTCTCTCACATCCTTGTGGAGTCCAGGCCAGACGAACTTGGCGGACATAAGTTTCTGAGACGCACGCATCCCTGGATGTGAGAGGCCGTGGATGATGTCGAAAACTCGCTTGCGCCAGGCGGATGGAACGACCGGCCTAGGCGAGGGGACTGAGACGTCGCACAGGAGGGTTGTGCCGGCTGCGTGGAAGTGGATGTCGGCCAGGGTGAGGCTGGTAGTTGACGTCCTGAGGGCCTGGATCTCCGCGTCGGCAGCCTGGTCTCTCGCCATGCTGGCGTAGTCGACGCCCAGGTGCACTGCGTGGAGCGAGGGTCTTGAGAGGCAATCGGCCACCAAATTGTCCTTGCCGGCGACGTGGCGGATGTCCGTGGTGAACTCCGAGATGAAGTTGAGTTGGCGCTGTTGGCGCGCGGACCAGGGTTCGGTTACTTTGGCCATGGCGAAAGTGAGCAGCTTGTGGTCCACGAATGCGGTGAACGGTCGGCCTTCCAGAAGGAAACGGAAGTGCCGGATTGCCAGGAACATGGCCAGGAGCTCTCTGTCGAACGTGCTGTAAGCCTGCTCGTTCTTGCGCAGCTGTCGGCTGAAAAATGCCAGTGGCTGCCACGCGCCTTCGACCCACTGTTGCTGGACGGCGCCGACGGCATAATCCGAGGCGTCCGTGGTGAGGGCGGTCTTGGCGCCCGGGATGGGGTGGGCCAGTAGTGTGGCGTTGGCCAAGGCGCTTTTGGTCTGGTGGAAGGCTGTCGCCATCTCGCTGGACCAGGTGAGTTGCTCTTTGCCCGTTTTGCCCCTGGTGGCTTCGTAGAGGGGGCGCATGAGTGCGGCGGCCTTGGGCACGAACCGGTGATAGAAATTGACCATCCCCAAAAATTCCTGCAGCGCCTTAACCGAGGTGGGCTGGGGAAAGTCCGCCACCGCCTGCACCTTGGAAGGTAGGGGAATGGCTCCCCTTGGCGAGATTCTGTGGCCGAGAAAGTCAATTTGGGCTGCTCCGAACTGGCATTTGGCCGGGTTGACGATTAGCTCGTGTTGGCTGAGGCGCTGGAAAAGGGAGCGCAAATGCGCGATGTGCTCGGCCTTGCTGGTACTGGCCATGAGGATATCGTCCAGATAGACGAACCGGAAGCTCAGGTCCCGTAGGACGGAGTCCATGAGCCGTTGGAAGGCCTGTGCGGCGTTCTTAAGCCCGAAGGGCATGCGCAGGAACTCGAACAGTCCGAAGGGGGTGATGACCGCCGTCTTCTGGACGTCTGCGTGGTGGACGGGGACCTGATGGTAGCCACGAATCAGGTCGACCTTGGAAAAGACGGACTTTCCTGCTAGGTGTGCCGAGAAGTCTTGGATGTGCGGAATGGGGTATCTATCGGGCGTGGTGGTGTCGTTGAGCCGTCTGTAGTCGCCGCAGGGGCGCCAGCCACCACCCGGCTTGGGCACAATGTGGAGGGGGGACGACCAAGGGCTGTTCGAGCGGTGGATGATGCCCAGTTTTTCCATCGTGGCGAATTCTTCCTTGGCCACCGCCATCTTGGCTGGGTCCAGGCGTCTGGCTCGAGCGAACACTGGTGGTTCCGTAGTGGCGATGTGGTGCTCAACCCCATGCTTGGCTGCCGCGGCTGAGAAGGTCGGTTGTGTGAGCCTCGGGAAATCTGCGAGTAGGCGGGCGTAGTCGTCATGCGCCGGGGCGGAGCAGGACCCGACGAGGGCCGGGCTGTTGCTCTGCTGGCAGGCCAGTGAAGCGAAAGTTGCTGCGTCGATCAGGCGCCTGTCGCGGACGTCGACCAGGAGTCCGTGGGCGCAAAGAAAATCGGCGCCCAGCAAAGGATGTGCCACAGAGGCCGTCACGAAATCCCACGTATATCGCTGGCCGTTGAAACAAACCTCGGCCCGTCGCTTTCCGAAAGTAGCGATGGCTGCGCCATTTGCCGCCACGAGGGGTGGGCCACTGCGGCCTGCCTGGATGTCGAGCTGGGAGGCAGGAATTATGCTGCATTGGGCTCCGGTGTCGCAAAGGAATCTGCGCCCTGAAAGAGAGTTGGTTATGTACAGCAGTTTACCTGCGGTGCCGATGGCCATCGTGGCGGCGGGGGTGCGGTCGAGCGGGCCTAGGCGGCGGCGCGGGACTGGTGCGTTGGGCCAGGCGGCCATCTTGGTTTGATCGAAAGAGCAGGGTGCTCTGCAGCGTTGGGCCTTGTGGCCGAAACGCGCGTGGTAGTAGCATAGTTCTGCGGCCTGGCGTGGCGGCGCGCGCTCGGTGGTGTCTGGGAGCCTCGCGGCTGCACAGCTGAGTTGGGCGACGGCGAAAACTTTGTCCGCAGCGGCTGCCAGTTGTACGCAGTCCGTGATCGGGGACCCCGCGAGGGCAGTCTGTACCTGCTGAGGAAGCAGGCTGAGGAAAAGGGCCCGAAACAAAAAGCACTGCGGTTCAGAGCCCAGGAGCGCAAGCATCCGGCTCATCAACTGGGTCAGGGTAGAATCGCCGAGGCCTGGTTGTGAGAGAAGCCTGCGGGCCCTCTCCTCCTTGGACAGGCCGTAAGCCTGCAGCAAGCGGCCCTTAATGGTTGAGTACTTGCCGGTCTGTGGTGGGTTCCCCAGCAGGTCGAGAACTTCAGCGGCGGTAGAGCTTGCTAGTGCTGAGACTACGTGGAGGTACCTTTCTTCATCGTCTTGAACCCTGCGAAGGGTGAATTGGGCCTCCGAGTGCGCGAACCAAGCTGGTGCTTGGTGTTCCCAGAAGGTGGGGAGCTTCAAGGACGCAGCGCCGGCCGACATCAGGCTGCTGCTGGTTGCCACCGGGTCGTTGCTGGCCTCTGTAGGGCTGCGTGAGTCGGGGGCTTCGGCCGCCGACATTCGGGGTCACCAATGTGGGGGACTACGGTCTCCCGCGTAAAGAAATAGGCAACACAGCGAGCTACAAGAAATAGGTCTTTACTCCAACTCTCTCAATACAGTACTGAATTTGTGAAGCCCGCGAACCTGTGATGACTCACGGATTGGTCACCTGCTGGAACCTGATTGGTTTTCCTTCTATCAGCAGCAGGCAAGTCTGAACGTGCCTTATTCCTCTCAGCTTGCAACTGTTTTGCGGGGGGAGGGGAATACAGCAGTTAAAAGGGGATTATACAGGTTTCTCTACATACACACACTGTTTCCCCAATAGTGGCTGTGTAACCGGGGTTCCTGCACCTGTGGCCGTGCAACAGGGACTCCTGGATCTGTGGCCGTGCAACAGGGACTCCTGGATCTGTGGCCGTGTAACCGGGGTTCCTGGATCTGTGGCCGTGTAACCGGGGTTTCTGGATCTGTGGCCGTGTAACCGGGACTCCTGCACCTGTGGCCGTGTAACTGGGGTTCCTGGATCTGTGGCCGTGTAACCGGGGTTCCTGCACCTGTGGTCGTGTAACCGGGGTTCCTGGATCTGTGGCCGTGTAACCGGGGTTCCTGGATCTGTGGCCGTGTAACCGGGGTTCCTGGATCTGTGGCCGTGTAACCGGGGTTCCTGGATCTGTGGCCGTGTAACCGGGGTTCCTGGATCTGTGGCCGTGTAACCGGGGTTCCTGGATCTGTGGCCGTGTAACCGGGACTCCTGCACCTGTGGCCGTGTAACTGGGGTTCCTGGATCTGTGGCTGTGTAACCGGGGTTCCTGGATCTGTGGCCGTGTAACCGGGGTTCCTGGATCTGTGGCCGTGTAACCGGGACTCCTGCACCTGTGGCCGTGTAACCGGGGTTCCTGGATCTGTGGCCGTGTAACCGGGGTTCCTGGATCTGTGGCCGTGTAACCGGGGTTCCTGGATCTGTGGCCGTGTAACCGGGACTCCTGCACCTGTGGCCGTGTACGGGGCTCTCGTACCTTGGTAAGTATACCTCTCTGTAATCCGGACTTTTTGATCAACCGGCACCACGCCGGTCCCGTCGGTGCCGGATAAAAAAGAGTTTCCTGTAATTCACAGCATAAGCTGTTTTCTGAATCACGGAACCTTAAAAGCATTATAATTGTGTAAATGTCACCTATTGCATACATAGCAGCAGAAATAAAGGCCAACATTTCTGCTACAGAAATACAAAAATGCCTCAAATTTTCTTTTATTTTGCCTAACAATATACTTTAAGCCGAACCCAGAAAAACACCACCGACTGCTAAGTGAAAATGTCTTCATTTCCCAAACTTGTGATTTCTCTGAGACAGGTTGCCAGTTAGTGCCAGGTTATGGTTTTGTCATGTGGATGCAATGCTGGGTTGAGACTCTTCAGATTTTCTTCACTTAAGACATTTATAGTGCTCAGAGAGTAGACTTTTGTCTGCATTTAAAGCCCAGTGTGAGAGAATAGAATTGTTTTAGTTGCACTGGAGTTTTCAAATACTGTCAAGGATACTCAGGCTAAAAATTAAGCTGCAGAACAAATCGACATCAAGTTCAGTTGCTGGTCCGAATTGCTGATCTGTGGTTTAAAAAAACATTGGTCTGTTAACATTGGTCTATAAACAAAAGAGCTAATTCTTGTCGATGGTTTATCTGAAGCTCAAACAGTAAGATTAATGGTGTGGGGGCAATGCGGTTACACTCTAGACCTTTTCTAATCTATTGCTAAATATATTGGTCTAGGTGTAGCAAACTGGTGGTAATTTGAAGGTTCGGTACCAGCAAAAGATGAGGGGGGTGCGGGGAGGAATGACTAAACATTTTTTTCTTTGCATAATAAGGATTACCCACTGCTCAGGGGATCAGTACTCTCAGGAAACTGTTTCCTGTTCTTATCCTGCCCCAGTATGCTACTCTGTTTATTACATGTTAATGAGTAATTTATCTTCTTTAGAAATTAGTTCTGCAGCTTTGCTTCACATTCTTTGTGTTACTGTACTAGGGATGGTTGAGATTTTGGTATTGTGACTCTATATCTGGAATATATTGTGTGCAATGCACATGAGTCACCGTGGGGCTATATTTTAGTATTGAATTAACTGACTTGAATTTATTTTCCCTCTGCAGACAACTTTTTTGTGCGCGCCTGTTTTGTTACTGTCCCTGACAACAGTGTTTTTATGTAGGTTTGGCCTCCTTCTGTTAGTCATTTGCACTGTACATTCAGCTCTCGAGTTTCTGTGATCCTGTGACGTCAAGCCAACAAGTGGTGTAACCTTTTATGCCTGCCAAACAACTCTATTGGCTCAAGTCTGGGTTTTTCCAGCTTTATTTGCATATCATTCTATCAGACACATGCCTTTCTGTTTACATCATTGCCAAGCTGACTGTTTGCGAAACCAGCAGAAGACTGGAAGAAGACATTACTTTGCAGTTAAAACGTTTTCCTCTCCATTTGCTTAAAATTACATTGTTGTATTTGTTTTTTACATACATCAAGTGGCTTTCTGTGCTGCAGGTAATGTGGTTTTGTTCATGTGCTGGTTTGTGTTGCAAAAGAGCGATTCAGAGAATCTGAGTATTGATTTAGGAACTCTTGAGCAAGACAGGCTTTTGTTCAGGGAAATCAAATCCAGTACTGCATCTTTAAAAATATATATCTGCATTTGAAAAAATATTTTAATTTGTAATCGGTTGATTATGCTACTATGTTCTCCAGCGGGTTGACTTGTTTACAGCTTTTTCTGTCTTTTTTTTCAATGTTGCATCAGCCTGCACTACCCAAAGGGAAACAGCCTGGAAAGCTTCTTAGCCGTTTTCTTTTTCAAATCCAGCCTGATTAGCCCAACAACATGCTTGAAGTTTTCTACTTTTACTTTCTTCAGAAATCGGGCATTATAATTTAGGGTAAAATTGAATGTTATTGCTGGACTTGTGTGGGATCTGAAATGTGTGCCATTCATTTCAAATGTTTCTAAATCTGGTATTCTTTGACCCCCATCAACGTGAACCTCATGCTTGCTATTCATTCTGAACAATTGGATAAAGACTGAGGTCATTTTCCCACACTGTAGACATGTGAATTAATTGTATCCCATCATTTAGTTTAATTCAGTTTTGCATTACTTTGGAGCAGACTCGATCCATTTAATTTGCTGCTGTGTTTTGTTATTTTGCCCCCTTTTTTTGATTTTAACCAGAATTTTGGAATTCTGACTAAGGAATTGAGGGTTAGAGTAGAAAACTGATATAGTAAGCCAAAAAAAAAATGGTTCCAGTGCTGAGACCATGGGGATTTGGGTATCAAATGGGCAGATTTGAACAGTTGTCAATCGGTGAGCCTGAGCTACAATATCCATGAGGCCCTCAGGTTTCTGTTTTTTTGTATCTGTCAACTTACTAGTGCATTACTTCTGTTGCTATATTGTATTAACGAAAAATGTTTGTAGTGATAACACTGTTTCCTTTGGGTTGCTGCCAGTGTATTTCAGAGGTTAGGACATGGGGGCCCCTGGGAGAATGTCAGGTCCTCCACGCAGAAAAGTTTAAAAAGCACTGCTTTTCTGGACTATCTTTGGGAGTAAGGAAGAAACTTTTCACTGCTTTCACTGTGATTGAATAATTACAAAAGAATTAGTGATGGGCAGATTTTACTCTGTGGAAGGAGAAGACTAAAAGTTCCAATTTTCGCCCTCCTTGTTCAATTGTTTTTAAACAAACTTTATTATTTTGACAGTACAAGGTAAATAGTGTTTTCTGTCACTTGAAAGGAAAGTGATGCATTTTACAATAAACCTTCATTGCCTGGTGTGTGCAGAAACTGACCTAGAGTAGTTTTAATGTTCTTTTTAATACTGCAATTCTGCTGTTCCTTTTTTGTGTGTAATGCATATGTTTGCATTTTTAACATGCATATTTGTGTGTGTGATATATATAATGTATGATCTACTCATTTAAATGTTTCTGTGCATCTGCACGTTCAAATAAGGTGCTTTTACATTAGCACTTGTTAAATTCAGATTGCGGGAGAATGCAACAATATGTCGGCTCCCCTTGTTAACCTTTCTATATCTGTCTCCCTTATCCTGGTACCTGAGTTACGGACCCTCTAAAGATGTGGGTCTACATTTCTGCCGCCGGAATAAATTGGGTGATTTTAGGGAGCCGGCACAGAAAGGCTGCTCTCCAGTAATCAGAATGAAATAAATGCCCTTAATGCAGAGGGAGGATTCTCAAGGGTGTGCGCTGTAGATTGCAACATGTAATTGTTCATTGCTTTTGTTGGTTTGAAAATATTTAATTTATCTCACTGGGTGGTGCAATAGTCTATAAGTGATTCACCTCTGGGACTTCAGTTTGAATTCAGCCAAGATTGAAGGGATGAAGAATCTCTTGGTCAGCTGTTAGGGTCTTTAGTGAAATGTGTTTGCTGCACTTTTAATCTACAATAGGCTGGAATCCATACAAGAATCTGCTGATAATTGTCTTTTAAAATTGGCCGTTTCAATCAGGGAAATAGAAAAAAAATGGTCTTGTTAACCAGATGCTACCTTTTCCACCTTTCAGTTACTTATGTTTTCAACTCCCTGCCAAAAAAAAAGCAAAAACAAAAGTTATGTAAAGATATTTTGAAGAGGATCCCAATGTTTACAAAAGCAGGAAGTGGGGGTGAATTCTGCCTCCATCCAGCTTTATCCACTTTCCCACCTGACCCACGTGCTATTTTGCTTCCTTCCATAAGAGAGTAGCTGAATGGCCCAAATGTGATATCTGATCAGTGAGTGGCACCGTTTTGTTTGCAAAGGCCCAAGAAGATTTTTTTTAAAGAATGGTACTGATTTGCTGATATTACCTTACACCACCTGTTTCATATCCAAGTACAGTACAGGAAGCTCTCGTTTAAACGGCACCTAAAATATCCGAAATTCTCTATTAACCGGCAAAATTCATACTCCAAAAACACTTCAATAACCGGAAAAGTTGCCGAGTCCGAGTCTCCCGCGGTGGCTGAGTTAGTCAGTGTGGGTAGTTCTCCAAATTGCCACTACTCGGCTTCTTGGCACTGTCAGAAGTCCGAACACCTCAATAACAGGAGTCTGACTCTTTGTTTGTTAAAAATAGCCTTGGTAGATAACCCTCTCCATCATCCAGAATTTTTAATCAACCGGCACCATCCCGGTCCCGTCAGTGCTGGATACCAAAGAGTTTCCTGTATTTGACTTTTCAGAGTGTGCCATTTTATAGCATTGAGTAGTGTAGCTGTAATTGATCCATTTTACCCATTACTCAAAATGATGCACATTGCTGTTTAAAGGGTAGAACACGTTCTTGGATTTTGAACTATTTCATTTTATTCCTCTTTTTCTGTATAACAGGAACTAGAGTTTGATCCGAATCCTAGGTTCTGCATTTTGAAATGAAATTGAGTGATGGGTCTTATTTGATTAAAAAATGTAGCAACAAGGGTAAGCTAAGATCAGACTAGGGATTTTCTTTAAAAGTTAATTACTCATATAATGTGTGTACAAGTGACTGTATCCATGCGTGTGAAATTAATGCAGATTACACATGTGGGTGGGCGTGGGGGTGGGGGGAGCTTGGTGCTCAAGGGACGAACAGCAAGCTTAAATTAACAACTAGACAGCAAAACAAGTTGGTAAGCAAGTGGACAAAATTGTATAGTGTCTGTACTCAAACTGATGGGCACAGAAGCATGTTTAGAATCTTTTTGTATGGTTCTTGTTGACATTTGAACGTTTTATCTCGCCGAGGTGTTTTCAATATTGGCTCTTTAATCATGCTAGGGATCCAATTACTTTCTTGGCCGTTAAGCAAGTCCACATCCTGTTAAGCTGCGCGGCCACGCAATGGTCTGGAGTTTCCGCGCAGGCCACTTACTGGCTTTTAAACAGGAGGCATCGCGCATGCATGAAAATTTGAATGGGCCGCGCAGCCACTTAAAGGGACCGCACACCGAATGATGCCTTTAATATATGTATTTGTCAATATTGTTGCATTGCAAGTAGAATTCTTTTTGAATAGGTGTTACTAGCTAAGTTACTTTATTATGTAAAAAGATACAATGTTTCTGTTTCACTGTTGGTTACACAGCAGTACGGGCAAAGGGTTGGAAGCTCGTTTTACAGGGCAGAAGATGTACCTCAAACAGTTATTTTAATTTGGTTTCCTTATCTCTTATTTGGGAAATGGTGCCAAGTGTGAAGAGCTCTCAAACTAAAGGAGTGAAGGAAAAGTGCATAAACATTAGGCTATAGAATTAGGAGTAGCACAGTAAGTTGGTATAGTGTGATTTTGTCACACGGTGTATTTCTGATCTCAGTCAGACTGTCAGCAAGGCACTGAACAGACCTCAAAGTTAAGGGAAGGTCGTTCAGGATAACCTTTTACAAAGTTTTATTTTTTTTAATGTACTGAATACATCTCTCACTTATAGGATGATAAAGGAATGTGATCTGAACATTCAATGTGGTTAAAAAGCATTTGACAATGGGCAGACAGAATGGTCCAAGTATTCAGCCCTGACATGCTGCGCCATTGAGTGAAAAATGATCTTCCGCTGGGCGAGTTACTGATTTTAACCATGCCGTCCACGAATAGGGAGCCATGCAAAAGGCAGACTCTACATCAGATACATTTGTATATTGAAGTGTCTCTGATGAGGATCACTTTTTGCATTATGTTGTCTTACCATGTCTTAATTTTTACTGTTATAAGCTGCTTGTGGCTTTGAACAAAATCATTTTCTGTAAGGACCTTATTAATCATTTTAAGCATGTGGTATAATTTCTATATATTTAATAAGTATTTGGTATTTCTCTGGAGTTGATACTCTGCAGTGCTAGAGGACTATAGTGTTGCAGCAATGTTTCTTTAGTTTGAACTTTTTTAAACCAGGTTTTGCTGTGCCATGTGCTATTTATTCCTGTTGCTTTTACAGATGTTTTGCACTTTTTTCTCGAAAGCTCCAATATTTCACTTTCTGTGTGGAACAAAGCTGACTAATCCAAAGTGAACCGTGTCACCAAGCTAGTTATTTAAACAAAAAGAAACTGCCACATGCAAATGAGAACTCCTCAGTCATGTGACCTAGGTTGTCATGTACACTGTGGGTATTGTAGTTACACAGGAACAGGGTGAAACTCGAACGGTGCAGCTCGCACACACTTGTCATCAGCTGGGAATTCCAGCACCCAGGCTCGGGTGAAATTTTCAACTCGAGCTCCAGACTTAATCTATTTCATTCCCTGTGCCTCTTTAGTCTTGATAAAGGGTTTTGACCCAAAACGTTGACTCTAATTTCTCTCCACGGATGTTACCTGGCCTGCTGAGTTTTTCCAGCATTTTCTGTTGTTATTTCGGATTTCCGGCATCTGCAGTATTTTGCTATCGTAGAAGGGTAGACTTATCACAGAAACCCCACAGTGCAGATAGAGGCCATTTCAGCCCATCGAGCCTGCACCGACACATATCCCACCCGATCCCCGTAACCCCTACACCAACACCTATCCCACCCTATCCCCATAACCCCACGTATTTAATCCCCCTAACACTAAGGGTCAATTTATCATAGCCAATCAACCTAACCCGCACATCTTTGGACTGTGGGAGGAAACCGGAGCACCCGGAGAAAACCCACGCAAACACGGGGAGAATGTGCAAACTCCACACAGACAGTCGCCCGAGGCCGGATTCAAACCCGGGTCCCTGGCGCTGTGAGGCAACAGTGCTAACCACTATGCCACCGTGCTGCCCTTATCGGGAGGGGTAACTTCCTGGAGGTGTTTCTCGCATTAATTAACCAGGGTAAAGGTTTTTTTCTGCAGTTTAACTTTTTACTTATGTTATTTGTAGCCAAATGCTCTCATTTGAGTGAAGAAAAATGGCAGACAAAACTGTCTGAGGAAATTACTTGAGCAATTTGTTCGCTCTGCTGTTATTTGCTGCTTAGTGATTGTTAGCTTTGGGGAAAAAATGACCTACTTGGATTGCTCACTCTTCTCCTGCCTACTCATTCTTCATTGACAGTTACCAATTGAATCAAATTGCTTTGTGCACATTTAGTCAATGGACATTTAGCTGAAATGAGCACTTATTTGCTAAATTACCAGTCTGAAATTTGTCTGCCTTACAGATGTGACACCCTGAAGTGCGACAGTTTTGATGTGTGTGATGCCTTCAATGTATCGCATGGTGGTTGCCCACTAGATGCAAATCTTGAAATTATATGGATGTTTAAACTTGCTAACGAAGCTGATCTCATTAGAATTGTGAATGGAAAAAAATTCTTTGGTTAATATTACATTTTTAATTTTATTCCTTTTATCTTGGCACAAGACGCCGAATCCTGTCACCGCAGTATTAATGCTTGTTCGCTGTAGATCAGAAGCATCTAGGAAGCACTGTAAATTAATCACACTACTAGTCAAAGGTAAATCATCCCTGCCATCCTTGGATAGTGCAAATGCAGGTCAGTTTGATTTTAGTACTGAATTGCACTTCTTATCGGGCCAGGCTGCAGTTGGTGGGCTGAAACATATCTCTTTTAATCTGAACTCCAATTCCTAGCGTGCAAGAACACCTCTGCCCCCAGTTTATTTCTCTTTATTCAGATAGCTACCTTGTTCACTGGTCTCTCTGGGATCAAATTTAACTTTCAGAAGAACATCAGAGCTGTTTTTGTCTCTATTCCATGGTGCCCCTCTCTTTTCTCTCTCCCCCCCCCCCCCCCCCCCACCACCCCCACCAGCCAAAGAGACCAAACTCTGCCACAAAAATCAGGATGACCTTTAAAAGCATACTTAGTTAATATATATGGTTTAAACAGTTCACCACCAAATAATAACGTTTGACTGCATTACAGCCTTTGTGCATAGAAATGTGTCTCAATTTACTTGCACCCTCACGCTGACACGTGATCTACACAGTACAGTACTGTGTAATCTTCAGAATGATACTAATAGCTCATTTATATTGTGGAGTCTGCTGCAGCAGAATGGAAGGAAAGGGCTGCACCTGGCACCCAGGTTTCACTTTCGCTGTCAGCCCATTTATTTTGCCGCAATTCAAAATAGTTTTTGAGAAACAACTGCACATATGTTCGCAGCAGTAGTTTGGGCCAGTCACAGTTTTTAAAACCTTTTCAAAGCCAGTTAAATTCCTTCCGTCTTGTAGCAACTGCGTTTATATGATCTCTTTGCCTTGGTTGTTCAGACTGCATGGGTTTATACTGCAGGCAGTGGTGGTGCTGCTGTTGGTGGCATAGCTGACAGCCACCAGTTTTAGTGCTGTTTGCTGTCTGCAACTCCCAATAAAACCACAAGGTGCTGATTTTTAGCTGGGCTATCTTTGGCACACTAGCAATATAAATAGACTCGAGACTTTGCCAGCACAAAATAACTCCCAATTCTCAAAGGAGACCTGTATGTGTTCTATAACCCAACAGTAAGTCTGATCAGTTGGATTTTAGTTAAAGAATAGTGTTCTTTTGGATAACCTGTGTCTGATTGCCATCTAGTGACCTCCACTGGAAAGTGTATGTGTGTGGACGTAGGGTGAGTTCAGGTTCAGCGATCTGGAGCCCAGCCTTCAACACCCTGACTATATAACCAGCCGAGCCTCACTGCCTAGGCTCTCAAATGAAGAATGCTGATCTAGATGAAATGCGTCAGCATTGAATGCTCTGAATGCTGTGTATCTTCATCATTTTAATTACTTTTCATTGTAACAAAGGCACCAAGTTAGAAGTCATTGTGCACGACATGTCTTCAGAAAAGCTACTTAAAGCATTCCGTTCAGATTAGCTGGAAGCAAACCATGCCCAGTGCATTAGATAGTTTTGCAGAAAGTAATTTGTACTGAGTTTATTTCTTGTATTCATTAGTAAATCAAAAAAACTCGGGAATTTCAATCTTTTACTTGCATCACAGAATATTATAACACAGAAACAGGGCATTGGGCCTGTCTAGTTTGCGCTGATGTATTTTCCAATTTCCTGCTGGCTTCCCAGATATTTAATTTTTCTCCTGAAGCCCTCCACCCATCACAACAGCACTGCCACATTTGGCCTGCCGCCTATGTCCTCGCCAATTCGCTCATGGTCTCCCATTCCTGCTGTTTCCTCAGTACATTTCCTGTCTTCCTTTCCTTAAGGCCAAGGGCCACCAACTCCGTGGAGCTGACACCTCATCAATGACGCAAGGCAGGCAGGCTAACTTAACGTAACAATCCACTAGGTTTAGTCTAACTTTATAGTCCAGGAGGCTGTAGAGTTTGTGCTTCACACTCATCCTGAATTGATTCCCTGCATTTGATCCTTTTGCAAAAGTATAGTTTTAATTTTAAATGATAACTAACTGCGGTCTAGACTTCATAACTGGATGGTGCTATAAATGACTTGGTGTCAACTGAAGGCAGCCCACCTTCATTAATGGAATTGAACTAATCCAAACACATCAGGTGGGTTTTGAAAAGGTGGCATGTTAAGTGATAACCTAAAACTGCTATCTGCAGATCTTTTAGGAATAACAAACGTAGATTCATATCGAGGGGCCGAGTGGCCTACTCCTGCTCCTAATTCGTATGTTCGTATATACTACCTTAATCTACAAATTAGGGCATTTAAGTTTCAAGTAGACAATTCTGGCGTTTAAATCTTCTTAATGAATGTAAGTTCTGGCTTAAACACCCAAGTTGACAAGATTAGTAAATATAGAACCACAATATCAAAAAGGCTTGGCAGATAAATGATTCAAAATATTGAAACACAAACAATACAAATTATTTTCTAAAAAGAGGTAGCTTGGGTTAGTACTTAAAATTTTGCTGTCCACTGGAAAAGATTCTGATGCAATATTAGAATGAGAGGTGATCTCATTGAAACATATGTAAGATTCTGAGGGGGATTGACAGGGTAGGTGCTAAAAGGTTGTTTCCCCTAGCTGGAGTGTCAGGATAAAGGGTCGGCCATTTAGAATTGAGATGAGGAGGAATTTCTTCACTGAGGGTTGTGAATCTTTGGAATTCTCTACCCCAAAGGGCTGTGATTGCAGAGTTGTTGAGTATATTCAAGGCTGAGATAGATTTTTGAACTCTTGGGAAATCGAGTGATATGGGGATCAGGCGGGAAAGTGAAGTTGAGGTCGTAGATCAGCCATGATCTTATTGAATGGTGGAGCAGGCTCGAAGGGCCGTATGGCCTACTCCGGCTCCTAATTTTTATGTTCTTATGTACACTTAATTCCCATGTTTAGTGTGTTTCACAGTGCTATTCGTGCCCTTCCTACCCCAAAACCAGAAATTGAATCATCATCTCCATTTTTATTTGTTCTTTGGATGTGGGCAACACTGGCAAGGCAATATTTATTGCCCATCCTAAGTTGCTCTGAGGGCTTTAAGGTCACGTATATCAAGTTCCCGTCCCTTCCCTTCTCTGAAGGACATTAGTGAATCAGGTGGGATTTGATGACAATCTGGCCGCCTTTTATGACTCTTTTCTGGTGCAAGCCCACAACTGACCAGATTTAATTCAATTTCTCGACTTGTTATTGTAGGATTTTAACTCTTAACCCCTGGGTTGCTGGGCTACCATAGAACGCAAAAAAAGCGAAAGGCTGCATTTTGACCACTCTTGCTGGTAACGAAATTATGGCAAATTACATTTTGAGAGCATTGGATTAGACATAAGTGTCACAAAACTACAATGAAATAATTTGCTGGAGGTAATAGATCGGGTACTATTACTATATATGGTTTCGGTGTTGAGCGGGAACTGTAAACATTTTAACATTTGATGTAGTCTGGAGGGCTACGCTATGATGTGGAGGGCTACTGTTTAGAATTCTTCTGATTTACTATTGATTTTTTTCAGTCTATTGTAATTTGGCACATAGCAAACAAATTGCATCATTGGCAGACTAGTTCAAAACAGTATGTTGTTCTACAGAGTAATTTTCCATAATTTTTATATTTGTACATAATTGATGTCCCTACATTGTTTTCAGTGATTTCTGGCTCACATTTTTGTTTCCTGAGCATTCTACTCAAACTGAAAATGTCAGGTCACTACTTCATGTCGTCAAAGAATTTATCACTGTTCAGATATATGTAATATAGACATTGGTGTTCATCAATTTCTTTTTCCAATAATAGGGGATGGACTTAAATTAGAAGACCGGCGGCTGTTCTAGATTATGACCTCAACCAAGAGCAATCGCTACAACTGTTTCTCTGGAGGTGCAATAGACATACCCACTGTAGACAATACAAGCATTGTAAGTATCACGTATGAGCTAAAACCAAGAATTTAGAACTCTGTACATTACTGTTCTGAAGCCACAATTTTTTTTGAGTGTTTTCTGAAATTGTTTGAAAGCAGAGCAAATTGAAAAAATACAACATCGTGCACTAAAAGTTTGTAATGAGGAGTGAATGCGCCACAATATGCTGGGACATGGCTTCAAGCCTGCATTCTCTTAAAGCTGATAAATTTCTAATTTCAGAAATGTCACTGTGGGGGGTGCCACGTGGAGGTCAGATGCTGTGCAGGAAGAATAGAGAATTGGAGGGTGGGTCCTCTCTTGGGTACTGCCAGGCCCTTCTCAATAACCAGTTTGTGTGGGCATTGCAAGAGGAATGGGAAGAGGGCAAATCTTACTTGGGGATATAGTGTGGGATAGTGAAACCCAATGGGAAAACAGGGGAACTATAACTTAGAGGGCCTGTGAAGACTCCCAGTGACCCAGTAAGTTTAGCTGAGCCATACAGACCAGAAAGTTCCCGGGTTGATCCCAGTTTTGGCTGTCAGTTGATCTGCAGCCGGGAAAGCAGAAGGACTGCTGCAGCTGCCATCGGCATTTCTGGCTTGGGGAAGAAAATCGGCTCCGATTCCCGTTCCTGCTGAAAGTGCATGGATGTTGGATGAGAGCGAGATCTGTGTTGACAGCAAATGTCTTCTCTCTCTCCCCCAAAGAGTGGAATAGCCTGCTGACACTCTCACTCAAGACATGCATATGGATAATGGCCACTTGGGTATGGTATTGGTTCATACATAGAAATCACCCCAGTGAAGAATCAATCCCGTCTGGAGAGGGGAGGTGAAAAATATTGCCAGAAAAAGCAGAATGTTGACTTTCACCCAGCAAACCTCCATTCCTGCAGCAATGTATTTGAAGATTTACTAGATGCAGGAGTTGCAGTTCAGAAACATGTTTTCTATACAGCACTCTGTTTTGTTTTGGTTTATTATACGTTTTGTTCATCAGTGGAACGAGAGAAGAGATCACCAACTAGTCCGTAACAGTTGTTAAAATAGCTGTATTAAATTGTGCCATTTTACAATAGCCAATGGGCCTGAATTTCCCAGGACCCCACTCTGCTGTTGGAAGTACGGTGGCGAAAGACTTCTGGCTGCCAGCTTGCTGCGGCTCCAATCCCATTCCTAAATACCAGCACAGGGTCATTCATTATCGGGGGGGACGGCAACTCGGGCGGAACTGGCAGGATGTCTAATGGATAACATCACCCTGCCAGTCTTGTCTCTTCCGGTGATGTCCACATGGGGTAGAAGGGGCTCGCCCTCAATTTTGATGGAATTTATCTGCATATGAAACAAAAAACAAGTCAACCTGAAATTCTGGCCCACCCACCCTGATTGCACGGCCACTGCATCCTCTTTCCCAGACCCAGGAATTTAAGCTCTTTTTTCTTTTCAAAAACAGACAAGAATGGAAACCACTTTTGGTCCAGCGTATTCCACTGTCACTACCATCACTAAAGGTAAGCATGACTGTTGTTGAATATCGAACAGGTGTGTGTTTAGTGAAAATTTAGCCATCTGATTAGTTTGAGAGAACCCACCAATTCCTGCCAGAGTCATATACAGTAGAACACTAAATATCAAAAGTATAGCGCATGCATCCAAAGTATCTATGAAGGACCTGGTTCTCTGTTGAATTGGGCTCTTGACCAGAGTTAGTCAGCTCTACTGTTACCAGATTTTTTAATACTTCTAGCTTTAAAAAATGAACTATACAACTCCATAGCACTTTTTCAGGTGCACTCACCACTGATATTAAGGCCACGATTTTGCTGACCTCGGCGGGTCTGAGGCGGGCGATGTCGGTGGCGGAGGCCCCGCTGCTGGCTCAAACCGGGCCTCTGAAATGACTTACCGATGATTGGGCTTGTTAAGCCCGCCCAGCGAGTTTCCCGGCCCATGGAAGGAAGCGGGTCTGATGACGTCATTTATGACTTGTCATTAGCCAGTTTCCTTAAAGGGACCATGCCCAAATTTAGTTTGACATTTGTGCTGTCCGTGTTCTACAGCATTGAGGTGCTGCAAACACTGACGAGCACTGCACAGAGACGCATGGCTGCACCCAGGTTCTCCCAAGACTCCCTCCATATGCTTATGGAGGGAATTACAGCACGCAGGAAGGTCCTCTTCCCTTCCCATGGGCGGAAGAGACCTCCCCAGGACACCAACGCAGCCTGGTTGCACATTGCAGTGGAGGGCACAAGCAGGGTTGTTGTCAGGAGGACCCGGCTGCAGTGGCACAAACCTTTCAATGATCTCAGTAGATCAAGAAACGTTACTGCAAAGCCACACTGAACCTCATCCTGCTGTGCCACTTATCATATCCCCATCACTCTGACTTCCCTACCCTACTCCTGCACATCCTTACCCGCACCAACTTATCTTGCACCTCCACCCATCCCTCTCTATCTACTTTATCACATCCCATCTCACTAGCCACCCCTCACACTCGCCCGCATTCTAGTCCAATCATACCAACTAACTTGGATGTTTTAGCCAGTGTTCATGTAAAGTTTGTGGTGTTTTGCTGTCAAACATTGAAATCTTTATTTTCAACACTTTGCATTCTTGGACAGATTCGTGTGCACCTTTGGAAGTGGCTTAGTGAGTTGCAGTGAATGGTGAGACATAACGGTATCCCCTGCAATGCTGATGAGTGTGAAAGGAATGGCTTGGCATTGTAGAGATGCTTTATGTTGTTGGTGTGGGGTGGTGCCAATCTGGCGCATCATATGGCAGCCAGGGTGTACAGCATCAAGTGAATTAAATGTGGCCATGGTGAGGCCATTCCTGGCCTCCCGGGCAGCAATGTGGTCGGGTGCTGATGCTGTACAGGACAGAGGGCATCAGATGATTGTGGTGAAGGTTGGTGTTGTTGTTTGTGCTGCTGGTGTTGGGGCTGATTGTGGTGGGATTCTGCGGACCAAGGTGAGAGAGTTTCAAGGGCACCCATGCTGATGGAATAGATGGCAGGTGAAGTAGAGATGACAGAAGCGATCTGTCAATGTTGGGAGAGGTAAAGGTCAGACTGGATGGAGACGTGTGTAAAGACTTGCAGCATCCTGAATCTGTAGTGGAAATGCAGTTTAGAGAAGCTAGTGGTTAAGGGAACATATCTCAATCAGGTGGGAGCTTTGGGTTGACATTTGAAGCTATCAACTCATCAGCTGATTCAATGGCCACTGGCCTCCCGCCTCAGCTTCACAAACGAGGTCTAGGCACAGCGGGCGACTCGTCAAATCCAAAAACCTGGGGAAAAAACCATTGATAAGTGGCTATAAACAAGCCACTAATAATTTTAATTGCCTCCCCTGTTGGTCTGCTCAGCGCTGGCAGACCCGATATCAGGGAAAGTCCAGTGTGCGCATTTTGAACCCGCTGTCAATCATTTTAAATTTAACAGCTGACCCGCCACCCATCCTGTCCGCTGAGCGCCGACAAAATTCCGGCCTAAATGTTATGCTGCACATTCGATTGGAGTGATGCAAACTGGACCAATGTGCAGTATAACTGGTCTAAATATTCAGCTGTCAGCTTCTGATTTATTCAGTGTTCCCTATTCCAGCCTATAATGACATGATTACACTGTATAACCATATACTAAAACCCAGAGTTAGTCTTGGCACTAAAGTAGGCCACTGCTAGTTTACTCTTCAGTAGCATGATTTGCTGATGGCATATATCATTTGGTAAAAATAATGAGACATTTATCTGGCTTTATAGGTGCTGTGTGTGTGCATCGTGTGATCAGTGACGACACAATGTTGATTGGTGTAGATTGGTTTGGTGAAGTACTGAAAGTAAATGATTTTATCATCATGGCAGTGTACCCAATGATATTTTTGAGGGCGAAGGAAAATTGAGGAGTCCCTAGCCAGCTGCACCACAGAAATTGGGAGGGAGAGAGATACAAATTTTGCTGTGATTGACCCATTATTACAGTAATAGGGTAACAATTTCACCCACTTAATTTCAGGTGCCTTCAGTCCATACATATGAAATGTGTTGCATTTATACTATAGTCATAGACACAACCAACAACAAAATAGTAGTGGGTACACTGGAGACCTCCTAGTTTTCAACAAAACTATCTGATTCCAGGATTCTAAACTTTTCTGGGCTGTGAGGAGAGAGCGAGACCAAAACATATGTCAGCTGTCTCCACACTCCTTTCGCTAAGGCAAATGGTAGTGCGGTGTATAAAATGGTCGCTCTCCCCCTCCACTTTTGTTTGCTTTTCTCACTCTTCCACTTTTGTTTCTCCATCTTTTTCTCTCCGTTTCCTTTTCTTGCTCCCTCCTTCCACATTTCTCTCCACCTTTCTTTCCTCTGCTCCTGTAGCTGCCTCTTTCCCCTCCCCCCTGCTTTTGTATGTTTTCTCTCTCTCCCTCCATTTCTGTTTCTCATATCTCTCACTTTTGTCTCTCTGTCTTCACCTTCTTTAGTCTCTCTCGTGTTCACTTGCTTCCCTTTCTTCATTCTCCATTTTGCTGCTGTAACGGTTTTACTTTGCCTCTACTTCCTACAGTATTGGAACTGCCATATAGGTAGAGTGTGGGTAGCAGCATAAAGTTGAGGGTCTTTAACAGGTCTCTCAACCTGGAGAAGTGGGGCTTTGAAAGGGGCCAGGAGATGGGCTGCTGAAATAAATATTGACAAGTTGGCTTGTGGAGAGTTTCGGTCAGGACTCTCTCAACTGTCCTTGGCAGTGGTTGCATCGGTGACTGTACTTGCTGTACATGGTAAATATTAATCACTATTCAGCTATCAGCAATTGAAATGCTAGATTTCTCTGTGGCTGGCTAATTGGTTGATTTATAACCTCTAAATAACTCACCAATGGTAAACGGCTTGGTCAAACATGCGTAATGGCGAATTGATTCATTTAAATTATTAATAGCCTTGCACCATTTAACAAGCTTTGTTCTGAGAGAAAAAACAATAAAATGGCATTTGATTTGTGTAGAATGTTGAAGTGCTAGCTTTAGACAATTTTAAAATGGAGGAGAGCTCATTTTGTTCTGTTGGTACGCAGCTGATGGGACAAATACCTTCAAGCAGCATCGGAGGACTCCGTCTTCCTCCAGCACACTGACCTATTCACCTAGGGATGAGGACGATGCAATGGTATGTATTTTACAGCTCCTTTATAAAAACCTGCCATAATTTTCTCTTCCATCACCCCCCACTAGAATATTTCAGAATTCTATCGCCATCGCTGTCTGTCTGTCTCATTTATATAGTTGCCCTAATTTCCTAGTTTCTTTTGACATCCTTAATGTTAATCTGTATCACCTTGTCCTCAAATCCTATGCCTGATAGAAGAACTCTACTGGATCTAAGTTTTCCACCCTCTTGAAAATCTTGAAGACCTCTTATGAAGTTCCCCCTCTTCTCCAGAGAGTAAAATCCCAGAGTACACAAGTTTTCCTGATAACTCAGTCCTCTGTGTTCGGGAATCAGCCTTGTATCCCTCTGGACTTCCTCTAATATTTCTACTTCCTTCCTGTAATCCAGGTAAAACTGAACACAGCACTTCAGATGCAGCCTCATCAGGACCCGATGCAACTTCAGCATCTCTACCTTGGACTTCAAAGTCACACTTTTAGTTGTACACCCCAACATTTTATTTACTTTCTTCACCACTGCAAACACTGAGCTGACAGTTTTAATGACCTAGCCACCAAAATCTCCCCCAGATGTATTTCCTACTTTTAACCTCAGGCACATTCTCATTTAATATGTAATCCACATTCTCATTTCTTCTATTTAATCTCATGACTTTACACTTGCCCACGGTGAACTCTTATCTGCCAACTCTCTGCCCATTGACCGCGCATGCCCTTTGGTTATTTCATATTTGTTTGGATCAGCTTCCACTACATCCAGTTTGGTAACATCTTCAAACTTAGACACCTTGGACTATATTCCATCTTCTAAATAATTTATAAACATTTTAAACAATGACGGCCCCAGCGCCAACCCTGTAGGACTCTACTGGTAACCAATTTCCACACTGACACTTCTCCTCCCCCCCCCCCCCCCCCCCCCCCCAAGCCCCTCGCTTTGCTATCTAATATTTAGCCACGGATCAGTCCAATTTAACACTTGTCTGTCCCAGGGGCAGGCACCTTGTGGATCAGTCTGCTTTGTGGGATGATATCAAATGCCTTCCTCAAATGCAGGTAGATAATATCCACTGCATCACATTTATCCACCAGATTTGTAACCTCCTGGAAGATATTCAAAATTACAGGAAACTTTGTTATATCCGGCACCGATGGGACCGAGCTGTTGCCGATCTATCAAAACTGCCGGACATACAAAGTTAATGTTGAAGCATACGGAGGTTTTCATCTCCGTATCTGACAACAAACACTGTTGCTTAGCGACAGCTTGTAAACAGTCGGCCCGTACCTTGGAAGCGTCTCTGTAGCTTAGCAACAGCTTCAGAGAGACTTTCCAGAGCCTGACTGTTGGAAACAAAGCCACGAGAAGAAGAAAAACCTAACAAAACGGCTCCTGATTTCTGCCGGGACATCGAGGTTTCCGGACATACAACCTCCGGATAAACCAAAGTTTCCTGTAGTCAGCAATAACCTGCCCCTTCTGAACCCATGCCAGCTCTAATCAGACCATGTCCTTCCACATGATCCCTTAATCTTCCAACACTTTCCCCACAATCAAGGGAAGGTTCACAAGTCTCTAATTTGAAGGCTTATCCCCCCCTTTTTTTTTTAAAGGGTTACACTTGCTGTTTACTAATCCATTGGGATGGTATTGGATTCCTGTGAACTTTGGATGATTACTATATTAAAAAATATCAGCTACATCGAGAATCATTGGTTTCACTTTTAAGTGTACAATGGCTTTGACTTGTAAATTATGTTGCAGATTTACAGAATAGGGCTTGCCTGCTTTCCCTTTGTAAGTAAAGTGGAGCAGTTGCTCTGAGGCGCTCAGGAGGATACTGCTGAAAGAAGTGTTCAGTGGGACAGCGAATTTGGCAGATTTCCACTTTTTCACCTTAAGATGTGGTTGCTCCATATTTTCAGTGAAAGAGAAAATTTGTATGGTCTTGAGCTATTGCCTCTTAGTGCCGTTGTTGGGGTTATTTACCTGGGCCTTTAATTGTATACTATGCCCCTGTTGGAATGCCCCCTTCAGTGTTTATGGTGGGACTCCTACTTTTTTTTAAAAAGCTATTAGAGTGGATTCTCTCACCTCACGCAGTTGTTTTCCTTGATTTAGTGCTACTCTTGCAGTCTGCCATCCACTAGTACTCGTGTAATAGAACAAATACTAATTTCTCAATCTTTATACTGACAATGAGCACATTTATTGTGCATTTCTGGTCCTGGATCCAAAGAAGTTATATGGGGTGTAACAGAGCTTAAGGTACAGAAATAGACTTTACTTGTGACATACCATTTTAAAATGTACAAATAAAGAGTAGAGAGAGAACAAAATTACTTTTTGACCAATTCTTTAAATAAGACTCCACTTTCTTTGCTTTGAATGGCGCAGTCTATCTAGGAGCCCTGTACGATGTTGTTTTAAGGTGCCACCTTTCTATCACCAAAAAAATAAGTTATTCTGACCATGCTAGTATAATAGTCCTGTAGTAAGAGCAACATATGTGCATTAGAATGGACCCTACAGCTCACCTTTTTAAAAATAAAGAACCTACTATATTTTTCTCCCCACCTGCAGTTCCACACTCAATCTTGGATCAGATTGATGTGATAGTTTGCTGTAGAATGAGTAAGTTTGAATTTGAGTGTTAATAAGTTGTTACTTGCTTTTCTGGAACTTGCCTCACCTGTTTTAAGTACCATCCTAACCATTTAACTGTTTCTGAAAACAAAGCAAAACGCAAACTTTTAAGTCGTCTGTGTAAAGTCTGTTGATGGCATATTTTATTGCCCTTGGTTAGGCCCCCCAGTACAGGAAACAGTAAAGTGCGACTCATGTTAATTGAATAGCAGGAAATCACAAGATTTGGTGGAATAGAAAACTTGGCAAAAGGGTTGCAGTGATTAGGACAAGTGCTGCTGCACAATGCTTATGTCGTCTTAGTTAGTCCAGCAAATGCCTTTGCAAACTTTTAAGAATGCGGAGCTACGGCAAGTTTAACTAAAGTCACAAGGTAAATTGTTCCCGTGATTTCTAGTCAAGAATATAAGGTACTAGACTTTCTTTTGATGTACTTGCAAGTTATCATTCAGGGCTGCTAGCATTCAAGCCATTACAGTAAGGCGGGCTTTGATGTGTTTTCCCAGCATGAGTCCTTGTGATAATTTGAACGGCTGCATTTTTTAAATGGTTATATATGTGGAACATTGAAATCATTTGTAGTTTTCGCTTCCTTTGGAACTGTGAAGTGTTGTATTCTGTAATTCACTGAATGTTTTAACCTTTGCATGAAAGTGGGAATAAAACTTTGGACTGAGTCCATTAGAATAGTTCAATATGTACTTTAATATAAACGGCATCATTAAATTGGACATTAGTCAACTGTAAAGAAAATGTGCAGTTTAATGTTGACAATTTCTCTTAAACTTTTACTGAAAATAAACAACGGTGTTAAAATAGTGTACATGCTAATGATCAGTGTTACACCAGTGGAAATTAAATCCCTTTGTGTATGGTATGAGAATTGCAAATGATAGTGATGTCTTTTTGTAGCCTCCAATCAGTACTCCACGTCGGTCAGACTCCGCGATATCTGTACGATCTCTGCATTCGGAATCGAGCATGTCTCTGCGATCTACATTTTCTCTCCATGAAGAGGACGATGAGCAGGTGTGTGCATTGTCAGTCTTGGGAATTGCCATGGGGGAGAGAGAGAAGATAAAATGAGAGCCAGTTCTGCATAAAATGGCTATGGGCATAAGCCTAAATAAATTGCTCTATGTAGGGCGAGTTCTTTCACACACTCTTTTTGCTGTGCTTTATGAACAAAGTAAAAAAAAAAAACTGCTAAAATCCAGTGCAGGGATACAAAAATCAAGTTGCAACAAAAATACTGCAGGCCTTTGCCTAGAACTAGAAGCGTAACTAGCAGCTTATACTCTGCTGCTCGACTGACATCATCATTAAAATGATTAGCAGGTGCCCTTTTCTGATCTCTCCAAAAGCTCTTGTAAGGTCATTTATCTTCTGTATTTATTTGTAAGATTTTATTTAGAAATGTTTTAAATCCATTTAAAGAAGATAGCAGAATCAATAGAAATGAATGGCTCGTAAAATGGACTGAAACCTAAAGTTAAGCTAATTTGCAACTCCTGTGAAGCAAACCACAGTTAATAAATTGTCAGCTTGTTACTCTGGTTTGATATTTGGCGCCCATGTATTGTATGGTGATCTACCGTGTTTTAAGATCCGCTCTGTTTATTCTAGGAACCTTTGGTTTTTGCTGAACAGCCTTCAGTGAAATTATGTTGCCAACTTTGTTGCAGTGTGTTCAAGGATCCTGTCATCACAACATGTGGAGTAAGCATTGCAATTCTGAATTTTCTTACACAATTCTTTTAAAGTTTTGGAACTCATTAATGACTTGTTCATGTGGTCGACACCCTTAACGTTTGGATTCACTCCCCATTAATAATCCCAAGCAAAATTGCAGCACTTTTGCAGTAAAACAGCAAGGCAGAGTTTTTCAAACTGCTAGTGAAGAAATTCCACATAATAGTATGTCACTGGAAAAATTCCACTGCTGTTGTAGTCTAATAGAAGCATTGCAGTATTTTAAATGACCATATTTTGAGTTGCACTTCTAATGCCATTGCTGGGAAAGGGGCAGCACAGCAGGAATAACTTTCCGAATTTAACACTCCCAGTGGGCATCCTCGATAACCGAGAGTTCGTATCAAATGAATGTCAGAACTTCTGATACGTGCTTTTTGCAGGGGAGGTTCCTCACTAAGAGCGTGAAGTCATAAAATGACCCCAGTGGGTAAATAGTGCACTTTTATTTTTTTGCTACATTCCCTTCTCTTTCTGTCACTATATATGGTGTGCAATGTTCCCTTTAAGCTGCGTGGCTCTGGAGGTCCCACACAGCTGGTTCACTGGCTTTTAAATGGAAAAACCGAACATTTTGAATGGGCTGTGCGGCCCAAAAATAAATTAGAGGGAACATTGATGGTGTGATCTACATTTTGTTCTTGGCATGTACTAAATTGTGTTGCTTCAAATCACTGCTCAATGGAACCCAGATTTTTTTTTTAATTCACTTTTTGTGGGGTGGATTGGAGGATAAAAGAAGGGATTCAGTGTTTGATTTTTGCTTGTGTCCATAAACTTAAATTTAATAAACATCCTTCACAGCAAAATATTCTGAGTAAAGTAATAAACATTATGGCGCTTCAGGTATATAATGTAATTAATTTAGCACTAACCATATTTCAGTTAAACTTCTGAACACAACACTGGTTTATTGCCAGTCGTCTAGTTTATCTTGAAATGTCATTTGCAAAATGGTCTCCTGTTTGCTGCACGATGTTAAAGCTCTCACTCAGGAAGCTGTGAATTTTGCTTGTTAGCTTGGAAAATCCCTTCAACAGGAAGTCGGCATGCTGGACTTGATGTCCAAGATTGTTGAATGTTTACAGTGCACTGTGCAGCTGTGTGAGTTAGGAAGGGGAGGTGATTACATGCTGTCATAAAAATGAAGCTTGCAGTTACCATGCCGGTAGCCAGTGCTGGGGAACCAAGTCCCACATTTTGTGTACTTTTAGAATTGTTCATAGTTTTTACTGTAATATGGATGAATCATGATTGTTTGGTCTGGGGAGGTTACCCTGTCTACACGGAGTTGGCAGTTAGTGTTTTTTTTATCAGGACAGGAAGGAAACCCTTGCAGTATATCAACTTTAGTACACAAAACATGTTGCTGGTCTAAACCAGTTTAATCCACACCTTCCAATTCTTGTGCATCTTTCTTACAGTGATTAAAATGGCAATTGGTAACACCAGTGTTTTTTTTTTAAATAGCACACATTTTGTAGAAGGTGCGCCTTAACATCTGGTAAGTTCCATTTTTGTGTACCTAAGTACTGTACCTCATGAAATTTTTGACAGTGTAATCATGCACCTTTTACAGGGATTGTTCTGTGATCAGTGCAACATTATGTACTCCTCACAAAACAGTTCAATGAAGACGTATAATAAACATTGTTCCGAACCTTACAGACATGTATAAACCACTTCAAAACAAGCACATGAATATTAACAAATGTCACAGCAGTTTATTATTGGGAAGTTAAAATTGTTGTTATACAGAGCGTAAATGAAAATATTGCAGTGCAGCACTGTCCTGAATACTGCTGCCTGGTTTTAATTCAATTTTTTTGTGTTCCCAGAAAAGTGCCCTGTTGACAATGCAAAGCTGACAGTTGTAGTTAATAACATAGCTGTAGCTGAGCAGATTGGAGAGTTATTTGTCCACTGTAAATATGGTTGCCGGCCAGCTTCAAATGGAAAACCAGGGGCCTTCGAGGTTGACCCACGAGGATGTCCATTCACTGTTAAATTGAGTGGTAGAAAGTAAGTTGCACTTCAGCATCTTAAACGGATACGTACATTGACTCAACTAATTTTCACGCTGCTTTTAAGCAACGTTCTACAATTTGCAGCTGACTAATTTGATTGCAGATTTTTTTTTAACTGGGCAAGTTCCGCTCCAGCACCGAAATACTTGATCTGCAACATACACTCTTTATACTTATCCTAGCAATTTACAAGAAAATGTTTTCAAATGCTAGAAATCATCCTGCCAGGGAGACAACATCTCTTTGAACTATGTGCAATCGCATACCATAGCTGAAAAGCTTGCGATTCACCATGTTGCTTCATGTCTTACTGTCACTGTCCCTGGGTACTGTTCACATCTCTTGTAGGCCTCTATCTGGTTCTTTAGATAAGCTGACTCTGGCACACATTGAACATTATTTAATCCAAAAGCCATTCATAAGAGCTAGCATAAAGGAACAGTCTGTTAATTGATATTGAGTATTAGTAGACAGAAAGCAATTATGTGCATCAATTGGCTGCTCAGTGGACATTAATCCACATTAAAAAATAACCTCAAAGTTAGTTAAACTTTAAAATAGTACCACATGTTTTTTGAGACTAAGAACTCAACTGTGCAAAGATAGCTGTAATTCTTATCTAGCTATGAATGTTCCTGTGTTTTGTACTTAACAGTGGGGACTAGGAATCAGGGTGTGAAGATTTTAATTAGTTCAAGGTCCTTGATTCCTGCCAAACTTGTTAGAACATTTATTGCAGGTGTAAATAGATTTTTATTGATCTAAAATGTATTCTCAGAATAAACTTGCACACGACTGCTTTTGATTTCTAAAAATGCAGGTTTTATTAAACCTGATTGAGAATATCCTCCCAGGGTGATCTAATGTGACAGGGTGACAGTTATGCTCTCCAAGTATCTGCTTGGCTCAGTCTCACCTCATGCATCAGAAGGTTGTGGGTTGAAGCCCTACTGCTGAACTGTAGCACATAATCTAGGCTGACACTTCATTGCAGTACTGAGGGCATGCTGCATTGTCGAAGATGTTGTCCTTTGAATGAAACCCAAGGCTCTGTCTGCCCGTTTCAGTGAACGTAAATAATCCATGCCACGTTTTCGAAGAAGAGCAGGGAATGCTCCCACTAAAACAAATGGACCGATCATACTTTGTGCAAAATGGCTGCTGTGTTTGTGTGTGACAAGTGACTGTGCTTCAAAAGCCATTCTCCCTGTGGAGTGTTTTGGGAGGTCTTGAAGACATGAAAGGCACTATAGAAATGCAAGTTTCTTCTTTCTTTTCTCCCTTTATTTTTCTCTCCAATAAATCACAATTCTTCGCTACTGTTTGAATATAGCCAATGATTTGGGGGAAAAACCCCCCAGAAAAAACAAGGCTGTGGCTCAAACAGTAGCAGAACTGATCGAGTCTTGAATAGTGGACTCTGCCTGGCAGGGGAATGGCAGATTCCTGCATTTCAGGCCTAGTGTTTGAAATCAGATTGTCTATCTTCTATTCCCAGCACAGTGCAGATAGTTGATCATTGTTAATCACTGTTGTGTATCAGAGAGATTACTTAAATCATATTAAATCTAATAATCTGGGATGGGGCACTTCAAACTGATAGGAAGGGGCTTTTTATATTGTGATTTCATCAGATTTCTACTGTTTCTAGTGTCTAAATCTTTTGCCCTATTTCTCTTTTATTTGATCACATGAACATTCACAAGTTTTTTGTAAAATTGTTAAATTGAGCCAATGTTTTTTTGTAAACGGCTTTAAGTGAAGTAGCGTGCATGAAATAAAGGAAGCAGTTCCCCCAAAGACGAAATGTATGAATGAAATAATCTCAGAATGAGTTGTCTTTCTGCAGAGACCACGAGGGCAGCTGTGATTACAGGCCAGTTCGTTGTCCTAACAACCCAAACTGTCCACCGCTGTTAAAAATGAATCTTGATGCCCATCTTAAAGAATGTGAACACATCAAATGTCCCCATTCCAAGTATGGGTGAGTATTAATGGTTTTGCAAAATATCACCTCTTCACTTGCTCTTTTTTTAACCAGCAAATATGAAGTCTCATTATTTGAAACTTGTTCAGTATTTTATTCAACTAACTACCACAAGAACTAGATTGCAAAGTTAATGCAGTTAATTACATGTAATATAATTGAATTAGTAATATACAGATGTGCATGCAATACACACATCCATTTTTATTTCTTGATGTCATCGTTTAAATAAAATAAAGGTTCCAAGTGAATTGTATGTGAACTTTCCTCCGTACTGCCCCCCCCCCCCCCCCCCATGTTGCCTTTGGTTCTTCTGCCAATCACCTTAAATCTGTATCCTCTGGTTCTCGACCCTTCTGCCAATGGGAACAGTTTCTCTCTGCCTACTTTGTCCAGACCCCTCATGATTTTGAACACCTCTATCAAATCTCTCAACCTTCTCTGCTTAAAGGAAAACAACCCCAGCTTCTCCAGTCTCTCCACGTAACTGAAGTCTCTCATCCCTGGAACCATTCTTGTAAATCTTTTCTGCACCCTCTCTAAGGCCTTCACATCCTTCCTAAAGTGCGGTGCCCAGAATTGGACACGATACTTCTGTTGAGGCCGAACCAGTGTTTTATAAAGTTTCATCATAACTTCCTTGCTTTTGTACTCTATGCCTCTATTTATTAAGCCCAGGATGCTTTTTTAACTGCTTTCTCAACCTGCCCTGTCACCTTCAACGATTTGTGCACATATACCCCCAGGTGTCTCTGTTCATGCACCCCCTTTAGAATTGTACCCTTTAGTTTATATTGCCACTCTTTATTCTTCCTACCAAAATGTATCACTTCGCACTTTTCTGCGTTGAATTTCACATGTCCGCCCATTCCACCAGCCTGTCTGTCTTCTTGAAGCCTATCACTCTCCTCCTCACTATTCACTATACTTCCAGGTTTTATGTCGTCTGCAGATTTTGAAATTGTGCCCTGTACACCCAAGTCTAAGTCATTAATATATATCAAGAAAAGCAGTGGTCCTAGACCCGACCCCTGGGGAACCCCACTGTATACATTCCTCCAGTCTGAAAAATAACCGTTCACCACTACTCTGTTTCCTGTCACTTAGCCAATTTTGTATCCATGCTGCTACTGTCCCTTTTATTCCATGGGCTTCAACTTTGCTGGCAAGCCTATTATGTGGCACTTTATCAAATGCCTTTTGGAAATCCATGTACACCACATCAACCCTCTCTGTTACCTCATCAAAAAACTCAATCAAGTTAGTTAAACACGTTTTGCCTTTAACAAATCTGTGCTGGCTTTCCTTAATTAATCCACACTTGTCCAAGTGACTGTTAATTTTGTCTCGGATTATCGTTCCTAAAAGCTTCCCCACTACCAAGGTTAAACTGACTGGCTATAAACCTCTTTAGTTCTATGGGGGTTGGCCTCTATCATTTATTTCTCATGAAATTGTTTTATAGCCTCTACCCTGTCCATTACAGACTGTTAAGGAATTTTCATTTGTAAACAAAGGCCTAGAAATTGGGTTGGGGCGCCAAAGTGGCGCAAAAGTCGCCTGAGTGCAGGATTTAGCGCAGCGATCGGAGTAATACCGTTCGCCAGAAATTCAGTTTCAGTGCCGCTCGAAGGACACGGGGCGAGGCTCGAGGCGCTCCGCGTCCCTCTTAGGGCGCTGAAACTGATTATCGCAGCGCAACGTGCCGCAGCACCACACGCTGCGGCACGGCACGCTGCGGTACTGCAGGCCTTCCTCCCACTGTTAAGGGGGAGGTGCCTGCAACAGCGCGATCCCCGTTCGCGAGTGCCGGCAAATGAGCCCGGCACCAAGGAGAAGTGCCGGGCTCTCGGGAAACAGCCGGCAATGCCGCGGGGGGGGCGGGGTTAGGAGGCCGGGGACGGAGGTGCTGGCAGGCGGCCGCCGAAAAAGCGGCCGCCCCGCACCTCCACCTTAACTTGCGCCGCTGCCGGCACAGTAAGGCCCCGTGAACCGGGCGCGGGTAGCGCGCGGCGCAACTGCGGCATTCGCTACCAAATATCGCGAATGGGGCGCTGCGCACACTGATGACGTCATCGGTGGCGGCGCAGCGCAAATGCCTAACGCCACCATTAGCGCCACTACTGAATATCGCAGGAGACGCAGCCAGTGGCGCTACAGCCACTGACTGCCTCTTTAGGCGCTAACAGGTGGCGCTACTCACCCAATTTCTCCCCCAAAGAGTCTTATATTTTTTATATATGCAATTGGTAATTATTACATATATCGGAGGTGAGCAATACCAGTGGTGAGACATAGATTTTATTTTACCACTTTTGTCAGCCAGCGTCAGAATTAAGAACCCCCATGTCCGATGTAGCACAACCCAATACTCTATCCAATCAGTGTTCCAGGGACATTAGCAATCCCATGGCACTATGCAAGGAAGAAAGGAGAGTTTTCCTAGTGCCCTTGTCAGCATTGTCCCCTTAACTAGCATTCCAAAAGCAGATTAATTAGTCTTTCGTCTCATTGCTATTTGTGGGTACTTGCTATGTGCAAAAGCTTTCACCTATATAACAACTGTAACTAGACTTCAAAATAATTCATTGCTTTGTGATATTTCTGAGATGTGGTAAGGTGCCTTATAATTGCAACATCTTTCTCTTGCTGTCTCACTGTCTTTTTTTTTCTCCTTTCTCACTTCTTCTTTCTCATTCTGACTCTTTTTCATAGAATATCGCAAGGTACAATTATAGAAAAAAAACAGAGGGCAACAGAATATCCATTGTCAGCTGTTTTCATTTATTAATGTTAAAATCCGTTGATCAACATTTAAGTCCTGCTGTAGTTCCCTGTTTCTTAAACATTAATTGTTTCATCCAACAGAAATTATAAAATTCATTTCACCAAATAACTGCCATAAATTTAATTGTGCTTTCAATCCAAGTCTCGTCATTATGCAGGTTTTTATTTGAGCCATTCAGGAGATGAGCATTACATAAAAGCAGTATGAATCACAATATAGTTTTTTAATATTAATTTGTAACGTCCACAGTAATATTCTCCTTTATGCAACCGTAACAAATTTTCTTAATGAAAGAAATGCTAGTAAAAATAGATGCTTCATATTCTGTAAATGCATTAGATAGAAGCTAACAAAATGCAGATTTATAACTGGTTTGCCTGTCACTTTTGTCCCCTCCCTTTCCACCCCCTCCTGAATCATGTACAGATGTACATTTGTTGGGAATCAGGATACCTATGAAGCCCACCTGGAGGTGTGCAAGTTTGAGGGTCTGAAGGAGTTCCTGCAGCAGACTGATGATCGCTTTCATGAGATGCAAGTAGGTCTGGCTCAAAAAGACCAGGAGATTGCCTTCCTTAGATCAATGCTTGGAAAACTCTCTGAGAAACTTGACCAGCTGGAGAAGTCTCTGGAGCTAAAGTTTGGTATGTAAAACTACCAGGAGTTTTTAATCCAGCAAAACTTAGAAAACTCTTTGCATCTATCTCAGTTTTCAGACAATATCCACAAAGTTATAATTCATAAAGATTCTGACCATCAGCTTGGACCCTTTGACATGCAGTAGTGTTTTAGTACCAAAATAATGCACCATTGTTGATTCAGAGAATGTTATAAATATTCAATAATTCTAGTTGTATTTTGTAATTGCCAGCATTAATCAATATGTCAAGTCTAATTCTGATTGCTTGGATAGGTGCTCTTAGTCCCTGATAGACGCTTGCATTTCAGAACAGATTTGCAATTTTTTAGGCATTTAGGGGGGGAGGCAAATAAGAATAAAAAAAGAAAAAGAAAGACTTATACATTTATATAGCGCCTTTCACGACCACCGGACGCCTCAAAGCGCTTTACAGCCAATTAAGTACTTTTGGAGTGTAGTCACTGTTGTAATGTGGGAAACGTGGCAGCCAGTTTGCGCACAGCAAGCTCCCACAAACAGCAATGTGATAATGATCAGATAAACTGTTTTTGTTATGTTGATTGAGGGATAAATATTGGCCAGGGCACCGGGGATAACTCCCCTGCTCTTCTTCGAAATAATGTCATGGGATCTTTTATGTCCACCTGACAGCAGACGGGGCCTCAGTGCAGTGCCATCTTTCGGATGAGACGTTAAACTGAGTGTCAGCCTAGCTTTATGTGCTCAAGTCTCTGGAGTGGGACTTGAACCCACAACCTTCTGACTCAGAGGCGAGTGTGCTACCCACTGAGCCACAGCTGACAGTCTGAAAGTCACAATAGTCTGAAAGCCAGCTCAAAAGCCTCAACTGTCAACAAGGAAGAAGAAAGGGAAAAAGCTAACTAAAATATCGAAATAGTTCATCTTTGGGATGGCACAGTGTGTTAGATCACTAGCTTGAGGGGTTCTGCTGCGTTACCTGTATTATTCACACTGATATGGGGAGATACATGGCTATTGCTAGCACAGGATGGTCTGAGAGCAAGCTGCTTCTTGGCTACAAGAGATGCATGGCCAGAAATTGACTAATATGGGGATAAATATGGGGCCAAGTCCTCACTAAGAGTCCCAACTACATCTAGTGACTTGCACACAGTTACTGTCAAGTAGACTCTTATTCAGAGTGGGATCTTTATAAAGTTGTTGGTATTCTGTACTTAAAAAAAAAAAGCTATCTGTGCTTTGTTATTAAGCCTATTCAATCATATTTATCGTCTCAGTATAACTTGCGAGAAGTCACCTATTGAAAACAGGAATGTAGTTTGAAAGTTGCAAGGCACATTCAGTACTGCAAGGGTTAACAGTTTCCTTAGACTAAAGCTGTTGCAATGAGCTGGCTACATGAGGTTAGTAACTGTTTATAATGGACTGTTGAATGCATTAATTATTGTGGACTGGGAATTGAAACTGGTGATATTCTATTGTTTCAGATGTTCTGGATGAGAACCAAAGTAAGCTGAGTGAGGACCTAATGGAGTTCCGCAGAGATGCATCAATGCTAAGTGTAAGATCTGTGAAGTTTGTTTTTTAACGTCCAGCTGTAGCTGGGGTTCCAAATAATGCTTTACAGCCTGGACTGAAAATGCTGGTTCTCTTTAATGTAGCTGTAGCTCTTGAGTTTATTTGTCTTTGTCAGACAATCCATACTTCTGGGAAACAAGGATGTTTGTTTTCTGCACATAGTACAGATGGCACATCCTGATAGTCTTGAGATTGCTGGCAGTAGTACACAGCAATGGAGTTCAAAAACATATATTTAGAGTATCCTTGCAAAGCATGGAAATATATAAAACAGTACAGTACACATTCAGTTCCTATTTCCTCAAATTGTCCAACAGTCGATCTATACCTTTACATAAAGCTAATGCCACACGAGTCTGTTCTTGAGAATTAGGCATTTTGTGAATTAATATATTTGACCTTTTTCCATATTTTGGGCACAGCAATTAAATGCAATTTCATTACTTTCCCTGAACTAAATCTATTGTCCTGGATTTTCATTGAGTGGCTGTGTAGAGGACTTCCCATTATACGCCTGTAGACTTCTTCTGCCCCGTTATTATATTCACAGTTCAGTTTATAATGGTAGTTGCTGGAAGATACTTCTATAACTAAAACATTTGAGAAAATTATTGTAGATGAACAACTGCATCCTCGAAGACAGCTAGTTTGCAGTGCTTTAACTGAGAACAGGCTATGTTTCATATACAAATTCTGTAATATAAAATTGAAGCAATTGGGATTTTCAATAATAACTACTAAGTGGACTATCAAAGCCTCAGGGTAGACCTCCTCGGTGCTGTTGGTTGATAATGCCAGTCTGTCGCATACTCTCACAACACAGTTTTAATCTAGCTTCTTCAATATGGGCTCTATAAATGCAGAAAGCTGCACGATCCACATTTTGCTGCTGAGAAGAATGCTTCAAAGCCACTGTGCAATGTAAATTCAGTGTGGAATTCACTGCAGATTTGCTACATCTGTACTTGTGAATACTGCCATACAATGTAACAAAATAGAACCATTTGATTTGTCTTTGAAAGCACTGGTTATACATTTTGACATTGATTCTATTCCAGCATTTATATTTCAAAGCAGAATGCAGATGTTGTAAAACCAATGATGGGCAATAAGCCTTGGTTATAATATGCCCCCTGACCAATGCTTTAATAATTGACCATAATCAGAAAGCAAAACTCTAAATCTTGAGGGTATTTTGCAGTGACGGTTCAAGCTGGCACTCTTTTTTTTGTAAAGATGGATTCAAAGTGGTAGAGTGAATTTCAGTATAGTTACGTGGCGTACAGAAATATGAACTAAAGTTCTCTTGACCCATGTAAAAGATTTTTTTTTAATGTTCAAACCACTCTTTGTGTCAGAACGTTACTGTGTAACTTGATAGTAATGTGAACTTTATTTTATTATAGGATGAACTTTCACACATCAATGCCAGGTTAAACATGGGAATCCTGGGCTGTAAGTATTTTTTTAATAAACAATTCAACCTTTGCCTTCCTTCAAAATGCACAGAGTTGCAAAAGTAATTTCTGTGCACTTGGTGAATGCTGAGTAATGTAAAGCAGATATACAGAGGAAGTCCAGTAATTTCCCAATGCGATGTTGTAATAGTATTGCAATAGTGGTTGTTTTTAATAAATAATACAGCTGGAAACCTCCATTACTCTTGTAGCCCAGATGCTGATACTGTTTTATTATGTTTTCAGCATATGATCCTCAGCAGATATTTAAGTGCAAGGGTACCTTTGTGGGCCACCAGGGTCCAGTTTGGTGTTTATGTGTCCACTCTACTGGTGACCTGCTCTTCAGTGGCTCTTCAGATAAAACTATCAAGGTGTGTTTTTGAATCTCTGTTAGAAGCTGGAAATTTTAGACCGTGTTGTGTCTCCACAGAGTGCCTCAGCAAAATAAAATGTTATCTAATTTTTCACCATACTGTTGTATATCTTGTCCTCAAACCCTGGGTACTTTTTGGAAAACTGGTTTTCTAAGAACTCTGTGTGTATGCTATTCTGGTATCTTTAGCAGCCTCAGCCCTACTCTGGATCTCTTCCCCCCCCCCCCCAAACCTCACTGCCTTGCTACTCAATTTAAAAGCCTCATCTTTTCAACCACGCTTTTGATCATTTCAGTTATTGCTTAACATCCTTTTCTCCTCTGTGAAGCAACTTGGGACATTTTCTACATTTAAAGGCGCTGTATAAATGTTATCTGTCAACTTGGTAAATTTAAAACTGGTCATTAAATTGTCACAAACGTGAATCATTGGGTTCCTTCTTGGTTTGTGGCTCTGTGGGTGCTTCAGGCTGCACAGTAAATTGTAACTTTAAAAGGTTTCCTTGAAGCCTGCCTTCTAATATCAAACTCCTGAATAAGTGTGCCAAATTTGTAATTAGAAAAAATGCTAATATTTTCATATATCAAATCTTGCTTAACCACAGAGACTTTGTATTAAATTATTATTCAATAATGAGGTAAAATTATGTTGTGAGATACGCATTTATGAAATTGTTTTCTCAACTATTTTAACATATTAATGTGTTTAAAGTGAACAGGATAGCAGTTTTGTTAAAATAGCAGACAAAAAAGTTAATGGGTGGAGGTAAGAAATAGTAAGGGAAAGAAGGCACTGGTGGGAGTAGTCTATAGGCCCCCTAACAGTAGCTACACTATAGGACAGAGTATAAATCAAGAAATAATGGGGGCTTGTAAGAAAGGTACTGCAATAATCATGGGCGATTTTAATCTTCATATCGATTGGACAAATCAAATTGGCAAAAGCAGCCTTGAGGAGGACGAGTTCATAGAGTGTATTCTGGACAGTTTCTTGGAACAATACGTTGTGAAACCGACCAGGGAACAGGCTATTTTAGATCTGGTAATGTGTAATGAAACAGGATTAATTAATGATCTCATAGTAAAGGATCCTCAAGGGAAGAGTGATCATAACATGATAGAATTCCGCATTCAGTTTGAGAGTGAGAAACTTGGGTCTGAAACTAGAGTATTAAACTTAAATAAAGGCAATTACAAAGGTATGAGGAGAGAGTTGGCTAAAGTGGACTGGGAAAATAGATTAGAAGGTAAGACGGTAGAAAAGCAGTGCCAGACAATTAGAGATATTTCATGACTCTCAACAAAGATATATTTCAGTGAGAAAGAAAGACTCAAAGAGAAGGATGAACCAAGCGTGGCTAACTAAGGAAGTTAAGGATGGTATCAAATTGAAAGAAAAGGCAAACAATGTTGCAAGGATTAGTGGTTGGCCAGAAGATTGGGAAAATTTTAGAAACCAGCAAAGGATGACTAAAAAAATAATAGAGGGAGAAAATAGCTTATGAGAGTAAACTAGCAAGAAATATAAAAACTGACAGTAAGAGCTTCTACAAGATATAGAAAGGAAGAGAGTTGCTAAAATAAACGTTGGTCCCTTAGAAGATGAGACTGGGGATATAATAATGGGAAACAAGGAAATGGCAGAGGCATTGAACAAATATTTTATATCTGTCTTCACAGTAGAGGACACTTAAAAACATCCCAGTAATAGTAGAAAATCAAGGGGCAAAAGGGAGGGAGAGACTTAAAACAATCACTATCACTAGAGAAAAAGTGCTAGGCAAACTTATGGGTCTAAAGGCTGACAAGTCCCCTGGACCTGATGGCCTGCATCCTAGGGTCTTAAAAGAAGTGGCTACAGAGATTGTGGATGCATTGGTTGTAATCTTCCAAAATTCCCTTGACTCTGGAAAAGTCCCTGCGGATTGGAAAACCGCAAATGTAACACCCTTATTCAAAAAAGGAGACAGATAGAAAGCAGGAAACTATAGGCCAGTTAGCCTAACATCTGTCATTGGCAAAATGCTCAAATCCATTATTAAGGAAGTAGTAGCAGGGCATTTAGAAAATCATAATACAATCAAACAGAGTCAACATGGTTTTATGAAAGGGAAATCGTGTTTGACAAATCTATTAGAGTTCTTTGAGGAGGTAACGAGCAGGGTGCATAAAGGGGAACCAGTAGATGTAGTGTATTTGGATTTCCAAAAGGCATTCGACAAGGTGCCACATAAAGGGTTACTGCATAAGATAAGAACTCATGGTGTTGGGGGTAATATATTAGATTGGATAGAGGATTGGCTAACTAACAGAAAACAGAGTCAGGATAAATGGGTCATTTTCAGGATGGTAATCTGTAACTTGTGGGGTGCCACAGTGATCAGTGCTGGGGCCTCAACTATTTTCAATCTATTAATGATTTGGATGAAGGAAACAAGTGTATTGTAACCAAATTTGCAGACGATACAAAGATAGGTGGGAAAGCAAGTTGTGAGGAGGACATAAAGGGCTGGATTTTCATTGAGGAGTCGGGTAGGAGGCGGGACTACAACTTTCAGGGTTGTAGTCCCGCCTCCATCGAGTTCTAGCCAACCCACGCGATTTTGACTTGATTGACCTTGTTGAGCCCGCCCAGCGGGCTCAGCAGGCCAATTAAGGGCCACCCGGCAACAGGTGACGTCACAGATTGATATTTCATCTGTCAAGACCTTTTGACAGATGAAATATCAGCGTTTCACAGCTGTTTGAAGCTGTCAAACACTGACAATCTGTACTCCAAGTTAATTCCTTCCTCTCAGGCTGATTTAGAGATCTCCCCGGTACAGAAAGCCGAATGCTGCAATTTTTGACAGCTCGCGGCCATTCTGCTTTCTGTGCCGGCGAGATGAGGGACTCCCTAGACCTGAAGGAAGGAAGGCTGTAAAGGTAATTAAAGGTTAATAGAACTTCTTTAAACACTTTACACACACCAAACACACTTACCTTTGCACTCATGCACCCATCACTCACCTGAACACCGGACATCTCGACCCCTCCAAGCCCTTCATCCTGACAGTCCGCCTCCTCTAACTTGGCGTGGTTTGGAGCTGTCAGGAATCCCACACTTCAACATTAAAAATAGGGATTAGGCTACAAACTGCCTGTTAACTACCTGTTAACAGGCAGTTAATTGGCATTAATCCCCTTCCCGCCTCAGGGAGGCGGGTCCCAGTGCGGGTTGGGTACCCGCCTCCTTTGAAACTGGCATGGAGGCGGGATGGGTACGGGACCCCCGATTTCGGGATTTTAACCTCCCACACGCCTTCAATCCCGCCTCCACGGCCCAATGAAAGTCCTGCCCAAAGAGTCTGCAAAGGGATATAGAGAGGTTAAGCGAGTGGGCAAGAATTTGGCAGATGGAGTATAATGTGGGAAAATGTGAAGTTATCCACTTTGGTAGGAAGAATAGAAAAGAAAAATATTATTTAAATGGAGAAAGACTACAGAATGCGGCGGTACAGAGGGATCTGGGTGTCCTCGTACATGAAACTCAAAGTTAACATGCAGGTGCAGCAAGTAATTGGGAAGGCAACTGGAATGTTGGCCTTTATTTCAAGGGGGATAGAGTATAAAAGTAGGGAAGTCTTGCTACAACTGTATAGGGCACTGGTGACACCACACCTACAGTACTGCGTACAGTTTTGGTCCCCTTATTTAAGGAGGGATGTACTTTCATTGGAGGCGGTTCAGAGAAGGCTCACATGGTTGATTCCTGGGATGGAAGGGTGTTCTTATGAGGAAAGGTTGAGCAGGCTGGGCCTATACTCATTGGAGTTTAGAAGAATGAGAAGTGATCTTATTGAAACATACAAGATTCTGAGAGGGTTGGACAGGGTAGTTGCTGAGAGGATGTTTCCCCTCATGGGGGAATCTAGAACGAGGGGGCATAGTCTCAGAATAAGGGGCCGTCCATTTAAGACGGAGATAAGGAGGAATTTCTTCTCTGAGGGTCATGAATCTTTGGAATTCTTTACCCCAGAGAGCTGTGGAAGCTGAGTCATTGAATATATTCAAGGCTGAGATAGACAGATTTTTGAGCAACAGGGGAGTCGAGGATTATGGGGAGCGGGCAGGAAAGTGGAGTTGAGGCCAAAATCGGATCAGCCATGATCTCATTAAATGGTGGAGCAGGCTTGAGGGGCCGAATGGCCTACTCCTGCTCCTATTTCTTAGGTTCTTATATGAGCAAGTTAATACTGCAAAGCACACTTTCATCCCAGATGTTGAGTGGCGAGCTATTAATGGTTGTTGAGTTGTAAGGATAAATCTGTTATTTATATTGATAAAATAAAATCTCCTTATAAGTATTAAAGGCTAACAGCTAATCTTTGACACCTGTTTTAGGTATGGGATACCTGTACTACGTACAAGTGCCAGAAGACTCTGGAAGGACACGATGGTATAGTCTTAGCTCTGTGCATTCAAGGGTATGTAATTGTGTAACACAAAGTTTTCACGAATCACTTTGAAGAATAAAGCTGCCCTTGCCTGGTTCTATTCCTATCTATCCCGTTGTAGCCAAAGAATTGCCTGCAATGGCTTCTCTTCCCGCTCCCGCACCATTACCTCTAGAGTTGGACCCCCCCCAAGTATCTATCCTTGGCCCCCTCCTACTTCTCATCTACATGCTGCCCCTTGGCGACATCATCCGAAAGCACGACGTCAGGTTCCACACTACCTCTGATTTGTCACGCTGCTTGTCCGACATCCAGTATTTGATGAGCAGAAATTTCCTCCAATTAAGTATTGGGTAGACCAAAGCTGTCTACCCCCCCTGCCTCCAGTCGTCTGCTGCTGAAACCCTTATCCATGCCTTTGTTACCTCTAGATGCGACTATTCCAATGCTCCCCTGATCGGCCTCCCACCTTGCACCCTCTGTAAACTTCAGTTCATCCAGAAGTCTGCTGCCCATATCCTAAGTCACACCAAGTCCTGTTCACCAATCGCCCCTGTGTTTGCTGACCTACATTAGCTCGGTATCAAATTTTGTTTGATAATACTCCTCTGAAATGCCTTGGGATGTTTTACTATTTTAAAGGCGCTAATTAAGTGCACGGTGTTATTGTTGTTGTACTTAGAGTGGATGTGACTCTTTAAATAAAATTTAAAGTGTACACTCAAGTTTCTTATTAATTTTTATTTATAGGAACAAGTTGTACAGTGGCTCTGCAGATTGCACAATAATTGTAAGTATAGTAATGGCTGTCTCCAAACTACTGTTAAAAAAAAAAAAAAAAATTTTTTTAAAAATCTAATGTTTTGCATTGTCTGAATTTGTAAAAAGCTTTAATTACTAATGCAACTATATTGCTTTGCAAAATATACATTTTAGAAAGATACTGCAGGTTATTTTTTTTAGTTTTGTTTGTGTGCATGTGTCTTATTCCTGTACTCTCCATCCGCCTCTCTCCCCATGATTAGTTCTGTACTCTGAGGGTTGATGTGTTCTCTTTTTGAATTGTTTCCTCTCCAGGTTTGGGATATTCCAGCTTTGCAAAAAGTCAATACCATTAGAGCACACGACAATCCAGTTTGCACTTTGGTATCGTCGCACAACATGCTCTTCAGTGGCTCACTTAAAGCTATTAAGGTAGTAACTATTGAAAGGTTGCAAGTAGTGACCTCCGCTCTTGTATGTTACTAATATAGGGCATTTGTCAGTGTGGTTTCCTGTAAATGACCCATGCCAATACTGTAATGGACACTACAATAGTATATGTCAATTATCTTGGCAGTTCTCCATTTCTATCATATTGTTTTAATGTGATTCATTCCTAAGGTTTGGGACATTGTGGGTACAGATCTAAATCTGAAGAAAGAGCTCACCGGTTTGAATCACTGGGTGCGTGCGCTGGTGGCCTCTCAAAACCACCTTTACAGTGGATCCTACCAGACAATCAAGGTTGGCTTTCTCGTCCCTTCATTTTTGCACATAGTGTGTTTTTCCCATTTTGGTATTCTCTGTTTATAAAGTGCATTCTGAGTTTCTAAAAGAAGCCAATTAGAAATGCACCAGTAGATATGTAACTGCTGCTCTGTGCAAGTTGTGTGAATCGAAATATCATTAATGCTTTTTGAATAATGGGTAAGCTTCATAGTATGGCAGCTACTGATCTGATGTGTAGCTTTTATTCCACACTGGTGCTTTGACTCGATAATAGATATTTAAATTCCTTGAAAACTCTTTTGTTAATTCACCTAATCTGTACAAAGCCTGATTAGTGGAACATATTAATATTTTCCTTTTATAGTATTACACGGAGAGCTTCAAAGTTTCATAGTGGTAGAAGTTCCAATTTTTGATTGAGAGAATCTGATATGTAATTATTTATTCTACTTCAATATGCATATTAGAAAGAAAGTGCTTGGATTTTTGTTCTTGGGAAGTTATAGCTGGAAAAAGTGGGAATTGTGCAATGTCTGTGGGTTTTGCATCAATTTTTACATTTAGCCTTTATAGGTCAGAAATGAACATTGTCTCCTACAAGCTTATTAAATGTAAGATGTACAACCTACAGCTATAATCTTTCTGCAAGACCCTACAGATATTAAATTGTCCTCGTTTGTAAATTACTTTGGGAATTATCTGCACATGCAATCCTGTTCCAAGTCCTTCTTTAGCAGCAGTCAATGCAAACTGCCAGTGCTGTATGTCATCCTAACAAGCCCAAATACTACCCCTGTATCTATGGTAACAATTGTATAACCTTTAACAGATCCAACACTCTTCAATTTTTCCACTAGTATGATTCATGATGATGGGTGTGGGGGTGGGGGGGGGGGGTGTGGAGAACTTCATGGAAATTACTATTTAAAAGGCCTTGTCCTGATCAAAATTAGATACAAGCCCTTAAAACATAAGCTCCATCTCTTAAAAAAAAAAAAAATATATAATATCTTTATAATTTTTACTTTATTGAAATATTTTTTGTGTCTCTTTTTATAATTGTATTACATAGCTACAGAAATTCCTTTGCTCGCAAATGATACCAAAATAGAGCCTATTTGGTAAACTCAAAAGGCCACCTAGTGTTGAAAGGGTTAGCCCTAAGTGGGATATGTACCGTATGTTCTACAGCATATTTCATCTTTTGAGCATTTTGGAAATGTAATGAGAAGAGTTGAACTCCAGGCTTGCTTGCAGACCGAATGAATTCATTGTATTGTCAAACACATTAAATAATGGGCAAAGTTCGACCAGTTATTTCATTATTTTGAAGAGCACATTATGTCATTAATTAGTACTGCAGAAATTTAACAGGTTGCTGAAATGAATCCTGTAGGTTCCTTGGGGGGACAATTGGGTTAGTTGGCGCCTCGCGTTAGCCCCCCAATGGGGCACAAATCCCCTAGCGTCTGGGCGCAGCGCCGCTAACACCTCCCGTGAAATTCAGTGGGAGGCTAGCGGCGGCGGTAGCTGGTAGCACCGCTGTGCCGCCGCCGATAATGTAATCGCTGTGCGCAGTGCACCGGCCGCAACCTTCCCTTGCGCCCCCTGGCCTATCGCCGGATGATATGTCCGACAGGATCAGGGGGTGTTTTTGCAGCGGCGACGGCGCTACTTAAATGGCAGGTGTCGGGCAGCCATTTTTATTTTGGCCAACTGCCAGCACCTGCCCCCTTTCACTTTTTTAGGCGGGGTACCGGCTGCGATCGCTCAGCCCGGCACTCCTCTTGAGTGCCGGGCTGTTTTCACGGCACCCCGCTCCCTGGTGGTCCAGCAGGGCCCCAGTGCGTGCAGCGCTAGGCCCCTCCCCTTTAATCGGGGGGAGGAGGCCTGCAATGACGCGGCGCTACGTGCTGCCGTGAAATTCAGTAGTAGCGCCCCAAGCAGGAGGGGGAGCGCTTTCCAGTACCACCCCGCCTCCTGCTTGGGGGCGCTACTACTGAATTTACGGCGGAGAGGTGCTAAAATTAACGCCCCGGCGACGCTAGCGTCCCAAAATGGGTGCCACCCAATTTTTTTCCCTCCTTGTTTTTTTTCTGAAATAACTTGCATTTTCCCCTTTGGATGATAAATCATTTACTTAAGACCATAAGGAAATCTAATTTTGAAATGTATGCCCCCAAATAAATTTTGTCTGATGAAGGTTTGTATTTTTTTCTAAATATTAACGGCCACTTTTTACTCTCAACTATAATGGACATCTGGATTTCATTTGCAGATCTGGGACATAAGAACTCTCGAGTGCGTGCATGTACTGCAGACCTCTGGTGGTAGTGTGTATTCCATCGCAGTTACTAATCACCACATTGTATGTGGAACCTATGAAAACCTCATCCATGTAAGTATTGCTCTTCCATGAAGAGTAACTTTTTTTACAGTGTATTCCAGAAGCTGTAGCTGACGGAGTGTTATAATTACTCTTTTTTTTCCAAAGGTATGGGATATAGAATCTAAAGAACAGGTTCGAACACTGACTGGCCACGTAGGCACAGTATATGCGCTGGCTGTGATTTCAACACCAGATCAGACTAAAGTCTTCAGTGCATCTTATGACCGATCACTTAGGGTAAGTTATGGTGTCATTGCAATGTATGAAACTGTAAACCATGTGGACAAGGTGATACATTTCCTGAGACCTCACTGCCAACATTCTGCCAATTAGTACCATCATGTAGCTGAACAGTGTACTTGCATGTAGCAGTTGCACCACTTACAGCAATCACAGCACATAGAAAATAACACCATCAGAGTGGCTGCATATTGATATGGGAGAGTATGTTTGTAATTCTGCTTTCACGGTACTAGCTGTAGCAGGGCTTATTTCCCTGTGACCGGCTCTATAGAATCCCCCATGTTCTATTCCCCCAGTGCCAAGTGCCTGGTTTGGGTATTGATGTAAAAACACTACTGAGCCCTTGGTTTGAGTATAAAACAAGGCTTCAATCAACTGTTTCACAATCATGAGATTCTAGTTACATCACTAGTTCCTGGTTACAGAAACGTCCTGAGCAAGCTGGGCCCACACCCGAGTATTTATACTCCTTGGGCGGTGCCACCAGCTGGCCGCCCAGTGTTACTCCATGAGTCATTTCTTCATGAATGATAAGATTCATGATGGGTAGCACCTGTGTTCTGAGACCCCCCAAGTCCGCAGAGCTTCTAGGCTCTGATGCTTTACTTTCGAGGTTTGATATCCCCTGAAACCTTTAATTATGCAGCAGCCTCGTAATGCCTTCCCAGCTGTGGTTTAGGCTTACAGTCTCACAAAGGCAAGTGCTAATCAGAGCTTTATTTTACGTGAGATTTACAGTCAGCTGCCGACTGAAGCAGTCCTTCACACGGTTCCACAGAAATTTGAGGGCTGTAGTAAGGCTTCAAATGCATTTGTTTTTTCTTCTCTATTGTAATAATCAAATACAATTGCGCTAAATCAATAGTAAATGTCTTCATATCTTGATAAAGAAAAAATTGATTAAAGTAAACAGTATATTATAATCTCTTGACGAGGCGTGTGTAGTTGCTCTATCATTGGTTGGAGGAGAAGAATGGCCTTGTAACATTGTACAATAGAATCCTGCCATTTCTTGGAAAAAGATTTCTTGTACAGATAAATGCTTTAAATTAATTGACCGTTTTAATAAAATCTTATATTCTGTGAAAGTACTGGCTCAGAAAACAGTCTTGATATTTCAATAATTCGGTAACCAAATTTAAGATAAAAGCATGGTATTTGATATCCTGGAAATAGAACAGTTTATCTTTTTCGCTCGTTACTATATGTTCAAAATGCCACCATTTTATTTTTATATATATATATATGTATATGTATAATGTTCTAGGTTCTTTAAAATGTAGCACTGTTTCCAGTCCTCATGTCCATGATTATAATTTTGGTCTAGGTTTGGAGTATGGATAACATGATCTGTACACAGACATTGCTCCGTCACCAAGGCAGTGTTACTGCCCTTGCTGTCTCTAGAGGACGACTCTTCTCGGGCGCAGTGGATAGTACGGTTAAAGTAAGCGACTCCGTTTTATTTTACAAAATCAGACGGCAAACTGCAAATGCTGGAAATATGAAATAAACAAACAAAAAATGCCAGAATTACACAGCAGGTCAATCAGCATCTGTAAAGAGAAAAGATAGGCTATGACATTTTGGATATACGCACCTCAAACATCTTAACCTGTATTTTCTCTTTACATATGGTGACTGACCCGCTGTGTATTTTCGGTTTTTATTCCATTTCTATTTTGTACTTGTTCACTGTAATTTATTTCAAAATGGCTAGCCCTAGTTGAGGTTAAGTGTTGTATGATATTACGGCTGCATTTATTAGGGCTGTATTCTACTTCCTTTTTTATTAGCAACAGCTGTCTCGTTTATACTAGTGGGGAGGGGAGAGGGAATATTATCTGAACTGGAGTTAGAGGAGCCAGGGGAGATGGTTGACAAAGTTTTTTTGAAGGTGGGAGAGATGTAACAATTCAGGGAGGCTTAAGATAATTCCAGAATGCAGGGATGTGAGGGCTCGAGGCTCTGCCATAGATGATGGAGAGAAGAGAGGGGATAACGCACGGTGGACAAGCCAGAAGACTGCAAGTGGGGATGCAGGGAAGGAGGAGGCTGTAGCCATAGGCTGAGGCGAGGCCATGGAAGGATTTGTAAACTAACTCGCTGATCCCAGGCCTCTGCCACTGCTGCCCAGCTCACTCTCCTGTGGAGAAGCTCTTGGTTTTTGCATTATGCCTCTCCACAAAGTCATGGCTGAGATTTGGGACTCCAGATAGGGCCATCAGGTTGAGAACTTCCTCCTGACTACATGCTGGTCCATTGCACTGGAGCTGCCAGTAAACAAAGTCTACAGTAGCAAGTCTATGTTGCATAAAGTTTGATCTGTAAATCAGTATCTAGGGCATAAATACTGTCTAGAGCTTGTTGCTTGTTTTGTTGTTGAATGTTTGGACATTTTAAAACAAACCCATAGAATTTAGTTAAGGAGGCGAGGCATTTGCTGACATCTTTTTTTGCTAGAGGCTCACTAATGCTTTCATTGTTTTCCTCCCAACAGGTCTGGACCTGTTAGGACACGAGATTTTATAAAATGACTGGAACATTCTATGTGGCTTGGCTTTGTATCTTGTGGATTTTTTTTTGGAATGGAAGTGATGCCACTACAACTTGGCTGCCACAGTGCAATCTGTTCTAAGATTGCTGTCTGATTTTTGAGTCTGACCAGCATGATGTGCTTTGTACAGTGGTGGAAGCTGCAGCTCGAGATTTATGATGGGGAAATGACACTCTGGCATTGTCAGCACAGTAGAATGAACAATGTTCTTAAGGAATTGATTGAAGATGGCTTAGAAGAGCACAAGACTGACTGAGATACGCGCACTGTGGAAAGGCTTTGAAAAGCATTATGGGGTTGAGTTTTTTGTGTGCGTGTGTATGCGCTAGTCCAGGACCAGTAATATTAACATATTCAGACAAAAAGTGCAGGACCATTCAATACTGTTGCAAGTGAAAATTACTGGAAAATGTTCTGTAGTTCAGAGTCTTCAGTGACAGAAAATGTACACTGCGACGTTGTAGGTGACTGTATCTTCCATTAGTCTTGCAGTCTCTACATGTTGTTTTATGCTGATTTAGGCACACGCCCACAAAAAAGCCACTACCTGGGCCACAGGCAAGTAAAATATTCAACCCATGTATTAGCTAACCTTAATTTGATCTATGTTTACTTTTACAAGAACAGTTTGTAATATAGCAAGGCAGGCAGATCATTGAAGCTGTGATCCTTTAACCTTCTGAATGCCTTCTTAAAAGAATTGTAGTGAAACAGCTGTAATGAGGTACGATTTCTCCATCACTACTTCCTCACTTGGCAAATCCTGTATTCCAAAGTTCTTCTTTTGCCAATCTATAAGCGGCTGAGGTGTAACAACAATTTCATATTGAAAGTAATATCTGCTGCTGCTGCATTTTCACTTCTATTTTATAGCGGTTTATAAATCATCATTGCATAATTGCTGTAATAATAATGAAATTAACAAGGCTTTAAAGTCCGGCTGACTGCAGTAAGCTTGTTCTCAAACAATCAGTGTTGTATAATTATTGATCTTTGACACGCAGTATATGAATTTTAATAGGATGATTAAATAGGAATACGGGATCTTCTGAAGAAAATAATGCTCCCATTCTGTCGTTTTCAAAATTGCAATTCTACAAGGTCTCCCCCCACCCCCCCCCCCCCCCCCCCAGGGCTTCCCTGAAGACTCACTGAGTAAATGTACAGCATGGTGTGGTACTGAGCCACATTATCCGGGAACGTCTCTGGTTCAATCCCTAGTCTGGTCAGCCAGCATAAACGTGAGGGTGCTACACTTGGCCTCTGCATCCCTCAGCTAGGAGAGGTGGAAATCATCCAGCGTTCCCGCTCCTGATTGTCATCCAATGATCTTTGTTGGAAGTGTGCATGATATGGATTTTGGCTCAAATAACCAGCTGTCTAGACTCCCACATGAAGGTCAGCCACTTGGGGCAAGGCACCCTGGCACTTGGGCTGTGCTCTGATCTAAGTCGCCAACTTGCGAGAAGGCTAAGTAGGAGGGTAAATTGTGGAAGGGGGATACCGTTTTCCCCCATGGACACGTGCTACAGAGGTTAGCAAGATTGTGAGGATATATTATGCAATGTCCGTAAGGTAGCGGCTTCCTTCCACTAGTGAGAGCCCCGGAAAGGACGTTCAATGTGAATTCTGTATTTGTGTACGAGCTTTGCCTCTTTTTGACACAAAACTCTGCGTTTTCCCATTTGAGTGCACGTGATTGCACAGTTATATAATAACTATATAGTAAAACCATACGGATCCAATGCATTTTCTAATTCAACAAAGCAGCATCCATATAAATCTTCATCTTTCATAAGTGGTATCAGTTATGTGGCTATCGATTTTAAAAACTATAAATCAGAACCGGTCCTGGAAATTATTAAACAATTCTACTTGTTTAGCTGCTCTATAGTATAGTGCAAGTCTAATCCGTTGGCCTCTGGCAAGCTAGGCTTCAATTAGAATAAGGTTGATGTATATAGATTTGCCTAAGTAAAGATCCATCAGCTAAGAAAGTAGTATATATTTGAATATATCAAATATTTCAATAAGAATCGGTTATAAAAGTATAGATATCATGTGCTTTGAGATTGTGAATGAAAATCAATATTCAATAACGACACACGTATGGCTCTGAATGTTAATGTGTGTTAACTGTGTATATGAGAATTACAGGTATACATTTGTAGTTTACAAGTATATATTTCAACACAGTGAAGGATAGTATCTTCAGTGAGAATATTTGGTGGAAAATTAGCCTGTTTTAAAAAATTGTTTTTACTAATGTAATAAGTGCCTAATTTTTAGAGCCCAGCTGTACCTGCATTTAACCCTTAAAACACCAGTCACCGCATTGGTTGTGCTGACTATAGTGTACCTGTTCATTCAACAGGATAATGTGTTGTTGACACGTTTCCAAAATGCGTCCTAGGTGGGAGAAAAAAAAATTAGCCTCCAGCTTTCAGTGTTGAAAACACAAGGTAACTAACAGCCACAACCATGTAACTCATGTCGTCATAGAGCCATATGCCTGTTCAACTAGGAAATAACAACTTACCTGATGTCCTTCCTGTTGAAGGAAAAGGGCTGATTTGTTGTGACTTATCAGTGGGAACTTCTGCACTGCATGCATAGATACACACGGGCTTAGCATGGATGTATTTTGTATTGAAATAGAGAATGTCTGTTTTAAATGCCTAATTTTTAAATCTTAAATGTTTTGAAGAATGAACAGTTGGAAATAAAACAATAAAAGAGAAGCAGAAGAGGATACTACATTTGCATGCCTTGTGGTGTCTTGTGTTTTGTAGAACTGTCCAGATATGCCTTATTTGTTTTTTTTTCAGGAGTTCAGTAATTGAAAGCCAGACCATCATCTGTTAGAATAGCAGTTTGATCTGTGGGTTCGGGATATTATTGAGGGATCCGATTGCTAGTTAAAGTAATTTGCTGCAGTCTTGCCAAGTGCATACCTGATTGAGATATAGATTTCAACTTGCCACCCCAATTCACACTCATTTATATAGGCATCCTTACCATAGCAGAATCCTGGTCTAAGCAGAACAGTGTGGCTGATCAGTAATGCAATTATCAAGATTCCATTATAATTTATAAATAACAAGGCCCAAGTCTGAGGCATTGTAACTATGAAGCATAGCTACTGTCGACCATTGCGATTGGGTAAGCATATTTTCATCCATTTAGCTGCTGCTTTAAGCATTGTCTGGTACCCACTAACCTAAAGAAGTAACCAAAGCTCCCTTCAGTTATTTTGCACCTGTATTGTATTGAAAAGATTATGAAACTCCACTAATGGAACTGATGTATCATGTGACTGTAGATTTTTATCATTTTGTTAAAAGATTTACAACAATAAAATCATCCTCCCTACTTTTTGTTTTGTGTTTAATTCAAAATCGTACTCTTAATAGATTACATTTAGATTGCTCTATATAGTAGTTCCTTATAGTAGTTCCTATCAAAAGTGGTGGGGTGGGGACTGAGGAGGCGTTCTGAATTTATACAGATGACCATTTTGGTACTGAATTAATTAATGTTTTAGGCACTAACCCCTTAAATAGCTACATGGTCAGCTTCTAGAGCATAAAAGATATACAATGAGAAAGGCCATATATTGTCTACCGTACTCCTTAATCTTATGGTCCATCTTAAAGGCACATCAACTATTGGATGAGTTAGCTGGCTAAAGTTCAGTTGTTTCACGTTGTCTGACACTCCTACACCTGGATTAAACTGAACTTGAAATGAGGCATCCATAATGCTTTCTTGAACATATAAAGACATTTCCAGATTTGATCCGTGGCCTGCGCGCTGTTAACTGATTTGAGCTGGGATAGCAGTAGAGGGCGTTCTGATTTGCCTCTGCTCCTGTGCTGAAGAGGGGGGAAAAACAGTCCCACTCCTGATCACTATCCAGTCAATCCTGCGACAATGTGCAAGTTAGGTGAAATCAGAATTGTATTCAGCTGTTACTGCCTCCCGTCTACCCTTGGGTGGGGGGAGTCAGATAGCTGGCTGATGTTGTCTATTGTCTACACATAATGAAAGAACTTGCATTTCTATAGCGCTGTTCACAACCTCAAAAGGCCCAAAGTGCTTCACAGCCAATGAAATACTTTTGAAGTGTAGCCATGGTTGTGATGTAGGGAAACGCGGCAGCCAATTTAGGCACAGCAAGGTCCTACAAACAGCAATGAGATAAATGGCCAGATAATCTGCTTTAGTGATGTTGGGTTGAGGGATAAATGTTAGCCAGGCCACGGGGAGAACTCCCCCCGCTTTTCTTGGAATAGTGCAATGGGACCTTTTATGTCCACCTGAGAGGGCAAACGGTTTAACGTCTCATTCGAAAAGGGGGTAAGATGCCAAAATTGAGTGCCAAATTTGGACCTGGTGTACAAGTAAGAACTTTGTTGCTGTGTAAGAGAGGCAGGAGCAAAATGACAAACAAACATTGAAAACATACTGACTAGGGTTGCAAAGGGGTGGAAAGTTTCCGGGAAATTTCCGGAAATTTTCCACGGGAAGTTTAGCTTGGGAATTTTGCCCAAAAAAGCACATGCTAGCATAATATTGTTTTTTTTGTATTTCTTTTTTTTCCACAGGTCCTCTCTTAAAATTACTAACAGAGATGGAATCTTAATTATTAAGGAATTTCTTAATATATGTTTATCTTCTTACTTGGCTTGTTTTAATAATTACAAGTTTTGTGTGTGACTGTGAACAAATGTGTCCTAATTGGTTGGATGAGTGGATGAGCGATTAGCTCCCTCTATTTGTAATATTTGCATATCGAATTGTGATTGGCCTGCAGGCATCTGTAAGACTGCTATAGTTTTTTTAAGATCCAGGTTAGGGGTCCTGAGGGAAGTCATTTTGTTTTCTGCTGATGTTGTGATGATGCAGTAAGTAAATCAGACTTTATACCAAATAAACCAGTTACTTGTTGAACTCTGTTGTCCTTCAATTTAAAATATACAAAATAATACACTATTGGTGATGTAATGTCGTGTGTGTATAGGTCATGCTTCCATCACATGGAGCATCAGCAAAAATGTACTCACCCTGTTGCAATTGTGCTGATCGACCGCAGTTCGACACAGATGAATGCCCTTTATTTCTCTGCATAGAACAATGCCACGTCTACTGTCGGATGTGTGGAAGCATTTTACCCCAGGCATTAAAGATGGAAAGACTGTGTACATGTGCAAACACTGTAGAAAGCCATATGTAAAGAATGCCACAAAGATGCAGCAGCATTTATCCAAATGCAACAACTTCACTCAAAGCTCACAGCAGTCAGCCCAGAGTTCCTCTGCTTCCATTCAAGAAGATGATGGTTCTCATTCAGCATCAGGCTCCTTATCATCAGCAACTCCTGGCCCACTTGGAAGGTTCTTTGATACAATGGATAACCATAGCCAGAAGAATGCAGATGAGTGCCTTGCTCGAGCTGTATATGCGACAGGCTCACCCCTCATGCTCACAGCCAATGTGTACTGGAAGAGATTTTTCAATGTTATTCGCCCTGCATACTGTCCTCCCACCAGACATGCTTTGTCTACTTATTTGCTGGAGGCTGAGTATAACAGAGTCCAAGGAAAGCTCAAAGAAACGATAGCGATGGCAGACTGTGTCGTCTCCACTCCTCTCCCAGTGTTCTTCAAGAGCACAGACACGAAGGACAACAGACACACAGGCACATACATTGCTGATGAGCTGAAAGCGGTCATCAACGATCTTGGATCACAAAAGGTCTTTGCAGTAGTTACTGACAATGCTGCGAATATGAAGGCTGCTTGGGCTCAAGTGGAGAAGGCCTACCCTCATATTACGTCTATTGGGTGCGCAGCTCATGGGCTTAACCTGCTCCTCAAGGACATCATGGGTTTGAGAACCATGGAAGCACTGTACAAGAGAGCCAAGCAAGTTGTTAAGTATGTCAGGGGAAAACAGGTAGTTGCAGCAACCTACAACTCCAAGCAAATGACAAAGAACAAGAACACCACACTGAAGCTGCCCAACAACACTAGATGGGGTGGTGGTGTCATAATGTACAACAGCCTTCTGGAGGGTAAAGAGTCGCTGCAAGAAATGGCAATATCCCAGTCTGGGGATATGGAAACCACCATCAAGAAAATACTGCTGGATGATGTGTTTTGGGAGAGAGTGGTTAGCAGCCTTAAACTACTCTCACCAGTAGCATCTGCAATTGCTCAGATTGAAGGAGATGACGCTGTCTTGTCAGATGTTCTCAGGCTTTTTACTGATTTAAAAGAACAAATCAGCATTGCCCTACCCACATCCCTGCTGCTCAAAGCAGAGGAGAAGGCAATTGTTCAATTCATACAGACGCGTCAAGAATTTTGTGTCAAGCCGATTCATGCTGCAGCATACATGCTGGACCCAAAGCATGTTGGGAGACCAATACTTTCTGGAGAACAGATCAACAGCGCTTACAGTGTGATTTCTACCCTCTCACACCATCTCAATCTGGATGTGGGCAAAGTTCTGGGAAGTCTGGCAAAGTTCTCTACCAAGCAAGGTCTTTGGAATGGGGATGGGATATGGGAATCATGCAAGCATATCAGTGCACATACCTGGTGGAAGGGACTTTGTGCATCTGAGGCCCTGTCACCTATTGCATCGGTGATACTCCAAATCCCACCTTCATCAGCGGCCTCTGAACGAAACTGGTCACTTTTTGTGAATACGCATACAAAGGTGCGCAACAGGCTGACTAACAAGAAAGTGGAGAAACTGGTGGCTATCCGGGCGAACCTACAACTTATTGAGCCAGATACAGAAGTGTCCACCACACAGCTAGACACTGACACAGAGGAGGAAATGGACACGCCAGAGTCAGAGAATCAGGAGGAGCAATGAGGAGTAGAAGACTCATGAGTAGAAGACTGAAAGGGACAAAATAAGGACAAATTACAGGCTAAATAGGCTGACGCTCTTTTTATTTTATTTTAGATGGGTCTTTTTTGTGGGGGTTCAATAAAGTTCAAAATTATAACCTAAATAAAGTTTTGAAAGCCTGTTTTTATTTGTATGGAACAGTATGCCTATTTTGACGACAAAGATAATATAAGGGTCAGAGACAAAAACCATCAGTGTGCAAAAAAACTCTAAATTCCTGAAAATTCCCATGGAAAGTTTCCTCTTTTAAAAATTCCCAGAATTTTGCAACCCTAATACTGACCCAGCTGGAATGTACAGAGCAAAGCCAATATTTATCCAAACATCACTAAAACAGACTATCTGGTCATTATCACATTGCTGCTTGTGGGACCTTGCTGTGTGCAAATTGGCTGCCGCGTTTCCTACATTGAAACAGTGACCACGCTTCAAAACTGCTTCATTGGTTATATAAATGCAAGTCTTTCTTTCAAAGTGAACTTGATACTTCATGAAACAGAGAGGTCAATCAAAAAGTAATCACTAAAAAGAGACTGCTCAATTTGTACTATCATCACAACTCAACAAGATTTGTTTTTTTTTTCATTAGCTTCCAAGATCAGATCAAAAGCAGTCTCCCCATCACATTCCCTCCACCTTTCCCTAGAGTAAGTCTCAGGTTTTCCTGCTCCCACAGTCTCCATGTTATTTCATTGTGTCTAGTTTTTCATCCTACTTTTGTTACCCTGGTACTGTTAATTCTCCTGTGTTTTGCTCTCTTGTACACTCTTCCCAGCCAAGTCTGCTTCTTCTGAACATCTGTGTTTCCATCTCTGCTACAGCAACAAAGTTTGAGGTTACACAGCTGCGACCTTGGCTGTCAAAGGACCTTGCTTATAATATGCAGTCTCATCACAACACGCTTTTTGGCTGGCTCTTGTATTCTGGGCTATAATGTACTGGATGAGCCCTGGAGTATTCTCTGTAAGGAAGTCTCAATTTCAGTTTTCATATGCAAAACAAGTTGTATATAATGTAAATAATAACAGCAGGCTTGGAATGAGAGCTGCAAGGCTTTGCTCTTGTTTTATCCCAATCCCTCCTTGTAGTTCATGCTTATAACATGCCTCTTTTTGCTACAACTCCAGGTTGCATGAACAGCTGAGTTAAGGTGTCATTGTGCTGTCCAGTGTGGTACTGACTTATGTGGTCCAGGAAGTGTGGGCCTCACTGGTATGGCCGGCATTTATTGCCCATCCTTAGTTGCCCCTGAGGAGGTGGTTGTGAGCCGCCGCCTTGAACCGCTGCAGCCAAGTGGTGAAGGTACTCCCACAATTCTGTTCGGCTGGGTGTTCCGGGATTTTGACCCAGTGATGATGAAGGAACAGCGATATATTTCCAAATCTGGATGGTGTGTGACTTGGAGTCATTAGAACAGTGACTGCACTTCAAAAATATTTAATCGCACGTAAAGTGTTTTCGGACATCCTGAGGTCATGAAAGGTGCTATATAAATGCAAATTTACTTGTTAAGTAGGAGCATATGACAACAATTATGCACGCACAGCAAGCAGTAGTGTGGTAAATGATCAATCAGTTTTTTTTGGTTGAGAAAGGCATGTTGACCAGAACACTAAGAGAACTCTGTGCTTTTCTTTAACTAGTGGTGTTAGATCTTTAGTATCCAGCTAAGTTACGAGATGGGACCAGGATTTAACATCCCATCATAAGAACAGGACCCTCCAACAATGCAGCACTCCCTCAGTGTTGCACTCGAATATCGGACTTGATTAGGGGTTCAAAGCCTGAAGAGGACTTGAACCTTTACCCTTCCAACTCAGAGCTGAGTGTGTGTGTGACCAAATGAATCAAGTGGAGCATTTGTGTTAATGTTGACTATTGTTGATTGAGATGAGACATTGCAACCCTTATAGTTACAGACTGATTTGAGCATGCAGGTTTAGTAAACCTCATTGAAAAGAAATACACTCACCTTGATGCCGTTAAAATGTTAGTACATGCAGTACCCACCAGATGGCAGCATTAATAAAACTATTACCGTGATAACAGACAAGATTAATTTGTTTCATACGGGTATATTCTCCCTACTATATTTCACCATGATGGCACTGCCAGCATTTATTTTATGAGGTTCTCAATGTGAATACTGATCCAAAATGAAATTTCTAAACTCCTCATTTTACTCAGATTTAATACACTAACCTGCAAAATTGTTTGTGATGTAGGAGAAAATGTTGGGCAGAGAAGGCCGAATTCAAAATAGTGGCATCACTTCCAAGAATGTGTGTTCTGTGGAGTGTCACACTGCGTACAAGAAACGCACACTGCTTTCCCAAATAAAAGCACAAATCGCAATAGCTCACTACAGAGCACCATGGGGTGAAATTGGTCTACACAAGTAGGGCGAAATGGGCTGATAGCAAATGAGTAGCCTGCTTTACACCTAAGAGTGCTAACCCTCCAGGAATTCCCTGGAGTCTCTGGGAATGAATCGCTAGGACACTGCTGCAAGCCAAAACCCGGAAGAGAAATTATAGGAGCATTTAAAAAAAATTGTGGTTTAAAAAAAAAAATTATTTGAACGCTTTTGTTTATTAGTTATAAAAATATTGGAAATGGGGGGCGGGGTGGAGCTGTTTAACTGACTGTCAAGAATCATCCAATCGCGTTATGGGTCTGTTCACTTTCCAATTGGTGCAGGAAGGCAGGGCACCGTGAGGATGAACATGTCAGGTGACCAATTGGCAGATGTGTGGGGGCAGGGCTGTTGGAGGCAGGAGGTCGTGTAATGAACTCTCCAGGAATATCTCCAACGAGAGTTGGCAACTTTATTTACAACACGGCCAGTTTTCCCTCCCAGTGAAGTCAACAGAAAAGAAAATCAGACGTGGTGTCAAATGAGCTGCCGCTTCGCCATCAGCCCCTTTCACACTTTTGCTGTATTGCTGTAAACACCACACCCCCCCACCCCCCTCCACTCCTCACGTGTGGGACAGGCAACAACAGTGCAACACTGCAGGAGTACCGTGACATGGAACTGCAGGAGACCATGGCATCAATAGGATAACAAACTGCAGGGGACCAATGGTGTGCGACAGACTGCAATACTGCAGGAAGCCAATGGTGTGTGGAGCAGGCTGCAACACTGCAGTGGACCAATGGTGTAGGACAAACTGCAACACTGCAGGGGACCAATGATGTGAATATACATTGGACAGCAAGTCTGCCAAATGCCCCAGGCAAGCTGGAGTTCACAAGATAAATATGGATGAAAAGAAGGCCATTTGTCGCCTCTTAATTTATCCAAGAAAAACCCTACAGCGCCCCCCCCCCCCAGGTGCTGCATATAAACTTTGCTTAAATGATTCCAGGGTTTTTGCCTCCACTACTTTATCTGGAAGTCCACTCCATATGTTGTTCTCTCTGTGTGAAGAAGAATTTCCTGAAATTCTCATGCTTGTTTTCAAATTCCTCCAATGTCCTCTCCCCTCCCTATCTCTGTAAGCTCCTCCAGCTCTACAACCCTCCAACATCTCTACACTCCTCCAATTCTGGCCTCTTGCAAATCCCTGATTTTTATCGCTCCACCATTGGCGGCCGTGCCTTCAGCTGCCTAGGCCCTAAGCTCTGAAATTCCCTCCCTAAACCTTTCCGCCTCTCTACCTTTCCTCCTTTAAGACACTCCTTAAAAGCTAGCTTTGGTCATCTGTCCTAATATCTCCTTATGTGGCTCGGCATCCAATTTTGTTTGCTAACGTTCCTGTGAACCGCCTTGGAATGTTTTACTATGTTAAAAGCACTGTAACCTAAAGAACAGATGGTGGGTGGAGAAAGCGCAGGAGATCCAGCAGCTAGCCGACAACCATGACGTGCGTGGATTCTTTAGCGCAGTCAAGACCATCTACGGCCCAAGCACCCAAGGCCCTACCCCACTGCAGGCCAAGAATGGAGAGGTACTCATCAAGGACAGAGAGGCAGTCAGTGCCCGCTGGAAGGAGCACTTCGAAGATCTCCTTAACCGTGACTCTGTCTTCGACGCAAGTGTCCTCAACTCCATCTCGCAGCATGTTACCCGCCACCATCTCAGCACAACCCCAGCCCGGCATGAGGTTGAAAAGACCACCTGACAACTGAAGAACAACAAGGCCTCAGGAGCAGATGGAATCCCTGCCGAGGCACTAAAGAATAGCGGAGAAGCACTACTGGCGCGAATTCATGAACTCATTTCTCTTATCTGGAAGGAGGAGAGCATGCCAGGTGATCTCAGAGACGCCGTAATTGTGACGATCTTCAAGAAAGGTGACAAGTCCGATTGCAGTAATTACAGAGGAGTTTCCCTGCTGTCTGCCACAGGGAAGGTCATCGCAAGAATCCTCCACAATCGCCTTCGCCCAGTGGCCGAAGAGCTCCTCCCAGAGTCACAATGCGGATTCCGCCCACTAAGGGGCACAATGGACATGATCTTCACCACACGTCAATTACAAGAGACATGCAGGGAACAGCACCAACCGCTCTACATGGCCTTCTTTGATCTCACAAAGGCCTTCAACACTGTCAACCGTGAGGAGTTATGGAGTGTCCTCCTCAAATTCGGCTGCCCTTAAAAGTTTGTCACCATCCTCTGCCTGCTTCATGATGACATGCAAGCCATGATCCTGACCAATGGATCCACCACAGACCCAATTCACGTACGAACCGGGGTCAAGCAAGGCTGTGTCATCGCACCAACGCTCTTCTCGATCTTCCTTGCTGCAATGCTCCATCTCACCCTCAGTAAGCTCCCCGCTGGAGTGGAGCTAATTTACAGAACAAATGGGAAACTGTTCAACCTCCGTCGCCTTCAGTCCAGATCCAAGGTCGTTCCATCCTCTGTCGTCGAATTACAGTATGCAGACGATGCTTGCGTCTGCGCTCACTCGGAGGTCGAACTCCAAACCATCGTTAACACCTTCACCGAAGCGTACAAGAGCATAGGCCTTACACTAAACATCCGTAAGACAAAGGTCCTCTACCAACCTGCCCCCCGCCACACACTACTGCCCCCCAATGATCAAAATCCACGACAAGGCCTTGGACAACGTGGACCACTTTCCATACCTTGGGAGCCTACTGTCAACAAGGGCAGATGTCAACGATGAAGTCCAACACCGCCTTCAGTGTGCCAGTACAGCCTTCGGTCGCCTGAGGAAGAGAGTGTTTGAAGACCAGGACCTCAAACCCGGCACTAAGCTCATGGTCTACAGAACAGCAGTGTTACCCACCCTGCTGTATGCCTTGGAGACATGGACCATGTACAGCAGGCACCTCAAAGCACTGGAGAGGTACCACCAACGCTGCCTCCGCAAGATCCTGCAAATCCATTGGCAGGATAGGCGCACCAATGTCAGTGTTCTTGCTCAGGCCAACATCCCCAGCATCGAAGCTTTGACCACGCTCGATCTGCTCTGATGGGCAGGTCACATTGTCTGCATGCCCGATACGAGACTCCTAAAACAAACGCTCTACTCGGAGCTCCGGCACGGCAAGAGAGCCCCAGGTGGGCAGAGGAAACGCTTCAAGGACACCCTCAAAGCCTCCTTGAAAAAGTGCAACATCCCCACCGACACCTGGGAATCCCTGGCCCAAGACCGTACAAAGTGGAGGAGAAGCATCCGGGAAGGCGCCGAACACCTCGAGTCTCTTCGCCGGGAGCAAGCGGAAGCCAAGTGCAGGCAGCGCAAGGAGCGCACGTCAACCCAAGCACCCCACCCACCCGCCCCTTCAACCATCGTCTGCCCCACCTGTGACAGAGACTGTAGGTCCCGCATTGGACTCATCAGTCACCTGAGAACTCATTTTTAATGTGGAAGTAATTCATCCTCAGTTCTGAGGGACTGCCTAAGAAGAAGAAGAAGATAAATGCAAGTTGTTTTTGTCGATATCAGTTCTAAATTTACCTTTTACTACTCTGAATCTGTGTCTCCCTGCCCGATTTCCAGAATTAATTTAAAGTAACATTCCGGATTGACCTTTTCCATGTCTTCCATGCCTCTCAGGCACTTCCTTTCTAGGCGAAAAGCATAAATATCTCCAGTGTTTCCTCATAACGCTTGACCCTTGACACTAGGGATTAGCCTCATGGCTCTTCTCTGCACTGCCTCGAGCACTTGAATGTCTTCCTTGATTCTTGGCAACTAGAATGGGCACAGTACTCAAGGCCTAATCTGACCAGAGCTCTGTACAGTTTGATCACAAACTTCCTCTGAATTGTATTCTAATGTTTTGGCTTATGTAGCTCAACCTTCTTGTTGACTGCTGCTCTGCATTAAGTGGACATTTTGAGCATCAAAAGAAAGACTTGCATTTATAAAGCGCCTTTCGCGACCACCGGACGTCTCAAACCACTTTACAGCCATTGAAGCAGAGTCGCTGTTGTAATGTGGGAAATGCGGCAGCCAATTTTGCGCACAGCAAGCTCCCACAAACAGCAATGTGATAACGACCAGGTGATCTGTTTTTTGTTATGTGGGTTGAGGGATAAATATTGGCCCCAGGACACAACTCCCCGACTCTTCTTCGAAATAATGTCATGGGATCTTTTACATCCACCTGAGAGAGCAGACGGGGCCTCAGTTTAATGCCTCATCCAAAAGACGGCACCTCCGACAGTGCAGCACTCAATTCAATTCAATTCAATTCAATTCAAATCGCTTTATTGGCATGATAAGTTACATCTTATGTTGCCAAAGCATCGAAAAACATTCATGTTTGTTCACAAAAATACAGATCTATCCATACAGTGTATAAACAGATATATCCCTGAGTGTATAAATATACTTTCATATAATTTATATATACTCTTTTCTTATATTTAGTGGTTGTCCCTCTGTTTATGGCAAGCTGTAACATAGTGTGCCGCTAGTGTTACACAATTTCTCTCTTCCCCTAGTAGGTATGGGAGTTTCTGGTCATCATTCAAATTTCTGAAATCCGGGCATATTTTTGTGAATTTTGGGTAGAAATTCTCCCTTATGCCCTGATATTTTCTACAAGCTGTGAGGAAGTGCATCTCTGTCTCCACCACTCCCTGACTGCAGTGAGAGCATATCCTGTCCTCTCTTGGTAGCCGGGTCTGCCTGTGTCTACCTTTTTCGATCGCCAGGTTATGTTCACTAAGTCTGTACATTGTCAAAGTTTTTCTCAGTTTGCTATCCTTTACCATGGTCAGGTAATCAGCCATGTTGTATTGTCTGTTTAGGGCCAAGTAGCAATTGAGTTTGCTTTGGGTTTTTGCTGTTTCTGCCCAATATGACAGATATTTTTCCTCTTGCTTAACGACGATTGTGTTGGGTCGAATTCTTTGTGTTACGCTGTCACTGTCCTGGGGCTGGTTATTGTTAGTAGTGTTAGTAGTTACTTCACTGAGTCCCAGGACTAGTTGACTGAGGGTATTCTTCTTTATGGTCCTCTCTTGGCATTTCAGGGCTTCGTAATGATAGCCTCCCTCAGCACTGCACTGGGAGTGTCAGCCTAGCTTTATGTGGTCAAGCCCCTGGAGTGGGACTTTGAACCCACAAACCTTCTGACTCAGAGGCAAGTGTGCTGCCAACTGAGCCACAGCTCACAAGTCTACTAAGATTCCCAACTTCATCCTTAACTATTTTGATATCATTTGTGGAGTATGTGTGCGTCACCTGTTTTTTCCTCCATTTTCCACTTGTATGTATTAGACTTCATCAGCTGTTGTTCTGCCCATATACATCTTTTGTCAAGCTCATTCGGCAATTTCTGAGCTGCCTTTGATATCATCTGCAATTTGCATTGAGTCGTTGATGTAAATTTGTAACAGTCAAGCCCTCGGGCATCCAGCTCAATACTTCCTCCCGCCTCGACGTGACACCTCCAACAAGCACCCATTGTTTTCTGCCCTTCAGCAAATTTCTTATCCATTCCCGAGATTGACACTGAATCTTCTAGGTATGAGTGGAATTCCCTCCCTAAACCTCTCTGCCTCTCCACCTCTCTCTCCTCCTTTAAAACGCTCCTTAAAACCTACCTCTTTTGACCAAGCTTTTGGTCACCTGTCCCTTAAATCTCCTTATGTGGCTCGGTGTCAAATTTTGTTTGATAACGCTCTTGTGAAGCACCTTGGGATGTTTTACTACGTTAAAGGCGCTACATAAATGCAAGCTGTTGCTGTTGTTGTTATTGCTGTTGAACTTTGTCAAATGCCTTCCATGAGTCCATTTGTGGTGTCACTTCCTCAAAAAAAGTCAAGCAGGTTGGCCCAGGCAGGCTCTTCCCCTACCGAAGCCAGGCTGACTGCTGTTGACTCGGTTACTGCTGTACAGATAATCCTTAAGTTTGCTCCTTCTTGGGTTGGAAATTACCCTTGGGGCTGTATTGTGAGTGCAATGCATGGCATTACACTGTGTTCATTACAGTTATCATAGAATTATACAACACAACATCGTGCCTGTGCCGGCTCTTTGAAAGCTATCCAATTAATCCCACTCCGCTTGCTCTTTCCCCACAGCCCTGCAATGTTCTCCCCTTCAAGTATTTATCCAGTTCCCTTTTGAAAGTTACTATCGAATCTGCGTCCAACGCCCTTTCAGGCAATGCATTCCAGATCATCATAACTCGCTGCGTAACAGAAATTCTCATCTCACCTCTGGCTCTTTTGCCAATGACCTTAAATCTGTGTCCTCTGGTTACCAACTTTCCTGCCAGTGCAGTTTCTTCTTATTGTTAAGAATAAGTTGTTAAAGATATACATATATATAAAAAAAGGAAAATTAGACAAAATAACCTTTTTAACATTTATTTAGAGCCAATGGCAGTAAATGCAATCAGTCAAGCACAACACTGCCACATGCCTGTCATGTTGGTTATGATAGTCATTGGCAGGGTTCAACAGGACGTACACATTTTGCAGCCTTGACGCTTGAGGAATTCCATTGAAAACATAGTCCCTTTTTTTAAAGATAAAAATAAACCGGCTTCCCAGAATACATTAAGTGGACAATTTTCTCTCCTTCTAACTCTCTGTAAGATCGAAGTTGCTTCTCGCAGATAAAAACTGACAAGAAATGGAATCCTCTTCGAACACCACAACACACCGAACAACATTAATCACTTTCATTAGAGCACGGAATAGCATGAAGCGTCAAGATGCATAGCTTTTACATAATGGAAATACGATACAGTTTCATAACTTAATAAAAATATAACAGTCATACAATTTTTTATGGGCTTTCTAAATTTTTTTTGTTTTGTTTTTTACAATTTACATCGGCTATTTTTTCAGGCTTTGAAGAAATTTCAAAACTGTGACAAACACACTGGGTCATTGGACACGATATAAGACAATTAATAGCTCAAATCCGAGAATTACAATTGACACTTTTTTCAAACCACAGGCAGATGCATTCATTGTAATTCAGGCATTACACCAGACTTTATACACGGTTTGTACATTTGTTATTACAACAGGCGTGTTCCTCCCGAACACACATACAACTGAAATTCAAAAACACAACTCAATGTCAGAAAGCAATTAACAAAAGAAATCTTCAACTTAAACAAGGCACGTCATTGTTCATTTAAAAAAAATGCATACAATGTTTTTGCTTCAACATTGAAAATACCAAAGGAAAAAAAAAAATCAACAAAATTAAAATGACAATCTAAAAACATCATTTATATATATTTTATTTAAAAATGGCTTCAAAATAAAGTAGAATTTTACAGGAGTTTTCAGCTTGTGCTAGAGTAAATCATTTTAATATATAATTTAATATAGACTTTCGGGTCAGTAAAATCTCTCATCTGTGAACAGGATCATTCACAAATATTTTAAACATTTTCTGTATCTTTTTAAAAGGAAAATGATGTGGATTTGTATTCCATTTTAGGGAAATTCCAACGTTTCGCTTCATAGCTACCATCGTGTATGCTTTCATTGTTTTTATGGTTATGGATTTCTATTTCTGCAATGATTTAAACCTGCCACAAGGAGGCAGAAGATGCCCATCTAGAATTGCTTATCTGGCTGAACTTTAAGCCTCCGACATAACCGAACCAGTAAGGCTGGTGTAATTAGAACGTGTGCAAAAGCCCTTTGGGATCCGTGAGCCTACAACCAAACCAGGGAATTTAAGTAAGTGTGTATGTGTTTAAAATGGTCTGTTTCTTTTTAACCCTTTAAGGTGGAGAATGACAATAACAGAGAACATCTTGCTCTGCCATGCCGTTTGCATCGTTCATAGTCTGAACCCTGACCTCTCAGTGTCAAAATAGACCAGGCAACACATCTAGGACAGTTCAGTGCTGTGGACATATGGCAAAGGTCCAGTAATAATTTGACCACCTCAACTAGTAAGATGAAGGTGACTGATTTAAATCTAAGGGCACATCCATTTGCAACAGCCTATCCCTCAATATGTTGAAAGTAGTAGAAAAGGTTCACTATACAACAAGACCTTATGTGTCTCCATTTTTAACTTGCCATAGTGAAGGAGGATAATTGAGCAGACACCAGTATACATGGGAGTGAAATCACAACAAGGGGAAAAATGGAGACAGATAGGCCATCCGTTTTGGGTTTCATTTTAGTTTCTTGCTACTCAGTGTTTCTTTGTTCCTACGGTTTTGCAGACAAGTGATTCCTACTAAAGACGCCTCATTAGAAAAGCCTACTGGAATACAGTGTCGGCCTGACTGTAGACGACAGGACATTAGGTCAGTGTATAAAATACATGATGCTCTCCAGCTCGTTAAAATCTTGAAATATTTGAATTTGTGCAAATAAGGGGCTCTTGGTTAAAATGGACTACAAAATAACAGAAGCACCTTTCATAGATGGATCAGTTGTATATGTCAATATATTGAGATGAACTGGTGAATCTAACATCTTCAGATGTATTAAATAACAGCTTCAAAATCATAACGCACATCAAGCACAGGATTTGAATTCACCAAAAACAACTGAACAATTAAACATTTTTTAAAATATAATGCTTTTTTACTCTGGTGAGGGACGATGTGTGACCTCTGACCTTCCACCATGGCAAACTAAAGTCATGGAACTTTGGCAATTCAGCTTCGCTGGCAGTGTTAGCGCTTGCAAACCTCTCCCTATTAACACCACTTAAGGATAATCTGCTTTACTAGGAGATGAGCTCCATGAACCTCAATCAATTATAAAGGAAGCAGCAACATTTGAAGCCATTAGCAAGCGAGTTGAACAAACTGGTTCGCACGATTTAGGGCATGGAATTGATGCCCAATGCACTGTAAAGTAAGTTTTCCCAATGCATACTTCTGGTGCAGAACCTCACTCATCAGGAGCACTCTAGGCTGACACTCCAGTGCAGTACTGAGGGAGTGCTGCACTGTCGGAGGTGCCGTCTATTAGATGAGACGTTAAACCGAGGCCCCGTCTGCCCTCTCAGGTGGACGCAAAAGATCCCATGGCTCTGTTTAAAAGAGCTGGGGAGTTCTCCCAATGTCTTGACTGATATTTATCCAACTTCACTAAAACAGATTAACTGATCATTTATCTCAATTCATCATCCTTGGCTCAGTGGTAGCACTCTTGCCTCGGAGTCAGAAGGTTGTGGGTTCAGGTCCCATTCTCGAGACTTGAGCACACATTCTAGGCTGACACTTCAGTGCAATACTGAGGGAATGGTGCAGTCTTTCCGATGAGATGTTAAACGGAGGCGCTGTCTGCTCTCTCAGATGGATGTAAAAGATCCCTTGGCACTATTTTGAGGACAGGCAGGGGAGTTCTCCCCAGTGTCCTGACCAATAGTTATCCCTCAACCAACACCCAAAAACAGATGATCTGGTCATTTATCTCATTGCTGTTTGTGGGAGCTTGCTGTGTGCAAATTGGCTGCTGCGTTTCCTACAGTGCACCAGTGACTACACTTCAAACACACTTCATTGGCTGTAAAGCACTTTGGGCCGTCCCGAGGTCGTTAAAGGCGCTATATAAATGCAAGCTCTTTCTTTCTTAAAGTTTTGCTACTTATTGAGCATGTAACAAAATGCACAGCAATAAAATAGTTTGGAATTAAAACTGCACCCTTTAACCTGAACCTTTATATAGCATTTACAAGAATATTTTAGGTGTGTTACAAAATATTCAAGAGGAAGAAATTCAGGATTATTCATTTTTAAACACAAAAAACAGCAAAATCATGTGCAAAAAGCTGAGAAGCACAATGGATTTCACTAATTATTAGAATGAATGGAAATGACCGCATTCTGACTGAATGAAGCGCAGCAGCATTTAGGTGGGACAAGCCTTTTAACTGACTCTGAACGACTTCATTCAAAGTATATTGACAGCTGTTGGCTTCATTCAGTCCCAATTGCACCTCACTCCTTCTTTAACAAGTCGACAAACCTTGCTCTTTGTCACTGAACATTAGTTTCAATGTCTTCCATTTCTTTTTCAAGCATACATTAAATCAAATTAATTTTTTAATTGCAAAGAGCAGATTTCAAAATATTATATTTTATATTGACATTTTAATTTGGTTTATCTTCTCCCCCTCCCCAACAAAAAATATGCTCCAATTTTATAACACTATAGACAGGCAGTAAATGATTACTCATTTGAATGCTGTGGTTTTATAGTGTTGCATCTTCCTTTGTGTTTTTATTGCGATTTTCTTCCTTCCCAAAGGCGCTGACTCGTTGGCCACTGTTCCAAAGTCCCCTGGCACCTGCCCAAATGGCCATTCTCCAACTGCGAACTTGGAAGGTGAATGGTTGCAGGCTTTTTGACTCTGGCAGGCATGACGGTTAACCGTAATTGCGCCCTCAAAGGCGCGGCATGGCCACTTTCCAACAGGATAGTGATCAGGAGCAGGAAACCTGACAGAATAGCACCCTTCCCCAGTGCTAGTGAAACCACTGCTCTGCCTGGACTCCTGAGCCAGCTGAATGAAGCTGGCAATCTCAGCAACAGATGCCAAATCTGGCATTGCGCTGGACACAGCATTTCTCCACTAAATCATTCAGGGGAGCTCACTTCCTCTGTTAGGCTGTCAGTTGCTCATTCCTCCTTAACCAATTGAGTGTTTGCAAATTACCCTCGTTCCTCCTTAACCAATCGAGTGTTTGCAAATTACCCTCGTTCCTCCTTAACCAATCGAGTGTTTGCAAATTACCTTCGCTCCTCCTTAACCAATCGAGTGTTTGCAAATTACCCTCGTTCCTCCTTAACCAATCGAGTGTTTGCAAATTACCCTCGTTCCTCCTTAACCAATTGAGTGTTTGCAAAATACCCTTGTTCCTTTTAACCAATTGAGCGTCTTTATATAAGCACCATTTCTCCTCTAACCACTCCAGTGTCTCTGTATAACTTGTGTCAGCTCTGACGAAAGGTCATCGAGCTGAAACGTTAACTCGGTTTCTCTCTCTCTCCCCACAGGTGCTGCCTGACCTGCTGAGTGTTTCCAGCATTTTTCTCTTTTTATCTCTGTATCACCTGACTGACAAAACTACCAATACTATTAAATAGAAAGTAATAAAAGCAGCCTAGCCCGAATCCCATTCGTCTCTGTCACTGACATTGCAACCAAGGGGAAAAAAAACAACTTGAAATTTAGTGTCACAATTCAACCATGTCCTTGTGCATGTGTGTACAATCTCCATCATCTGCGATGAATGTTTACAAACCTATCTTACTTCTCATGCTTACAGTGTACATATACTACATCTCACATTAACACCTTTTTTTATTCTAAGAGTTTAAACATCCTCATGTTTGCAAGATCTCGGATCTATATTAAAACAATTCAACCTCGCATCTCCGTCTGCTTCCAATCCAAATCTTTAGACTGTTTTTTTTTTGTTTTCCTTGAAAGATGACGTCGGTAAATTCAATCCGGCAGATCTTCGCGCAACAAGATCCTGAGGTAATCGAATTGGGGTTTTATTTTTTGTTTTTCCGTGAATTGTGCAAACCAAAAAAACAGATGAGTTCATGGAGGGAAATTGTGTCCGAGACTGGTCTGGATAGGATTTTAAAGATCATTGTGCCCACATTGAGTCCTGAGGTTTTCTTGCCGTTTATTTCCTCTCCTTCATTCCAACATGGCATCCAGCTGATCAGCCAAGTCGTCAAACATACTGCCGATATCATCTAGAATGCTGCCTGTGCTCTTCACTTCAGAAGCAGCCCTGTGGAGAGAAAGGCATTGCACTTCATTTGTGCGAGTAATTGAAAAATGGAAAGCCTGTTTATCTAGACAGCAGAATCCTGGAGATATGCTGTGCTGCACTTATGTATTCAATATTTATAAATTTACTCCACTTAAATCTTTGGAGTCTTTCAAAAAGCTAACAGGTATTTCTAGGAATGCCTATTTCTGTCGCTGTGGACCAGAGATACCTTACTCTTTTAAAAAAAAAATGCTTTCCTCATCAACTTTAGGAACATAGGAACAGGAGTAGGCTTTTCTTTCCTCATCTCCTGATTTCTTGCTGGAGCTCCATGGCATTGACTGCCATCCAATACCTTGCTCTTTCATGTCTGAGCCTTGACAACATGTTATTCAACTGTGGGGGGTCACTACAGCGGAGGTCAATCCAGTCCTCGGCCGACATCCATACATGTCACTGGATAGGAGCGTGGACCCTGATTACCCTCCACCCCCCCAACCCATTAGTGCTGAGGCCAATTATAGAGCCCATACCACCACCATAGCTGAAATCAGCTAACTCAATACAGAACTGGACATCGAACCTGGGCCATTCCTGGTCTAAGTTGCTTTGCTGCCCATTAGATAGCTCGTTGAATCACAAATATCTCTCTACTGCAATCAAATTCTGACTTCTTGTGCATCCCCGATTTTCATTACCCCACCATTGGCGGCCATGCCCTAAGCTCAGGAATTCCCTCTCTGCTTCTCTCCTCCTTTAAGACGCTACTAAAAACTACCTCTTTGACCAAGCTTTTGGTCCCCTGGCCTAATATCTCCTTATGTGGCCCGGTGACCAATTTTGTTTGATAATGCTCCTGTGAAGCGTCTTGGGACATTACATTAAAGGCGTTATATAAATGCAAGTTGTTGTATTAATGCCTAGCCAGTGTTACTCTGACCCCTACGCATAGTCCTAAACCACTCCAGGCTAGATTTTCCATCGGAAGTGCTCTAGGACTTCTCTTCCATCCGCTGGTGTTACACCATTGAGAACCAGTCCAAATTTCCTCAATGCACCTTCACTGTATATTCACGGTGGAGTCCCCACAGTGAGTCCCCATTAGGGGGTGTAGGAAAATTGTTGAGTCAGTTATGTGGGGCAAAGATTTGGCAGAATCTGCCCTCCGCCCCATTTTCCTTGTATCTCGCTCCGCCAGTTTTCCAGCAGTCTATCTGAGGGAGATCTGCCCTCAGTTTTTGCAGATACAAAACAGCACCTCTCCAAACGAACTCGTTTTTGTACTGCATTTGTTCCTTCCATCTACTTCAATACTTCCAATAAATATATACAAAATTGTGTGAAAGCAGGGACATTTTGTGAGGGAGAGCCGGCGCAGACTCGATGGGCCGAATGGCCTCCTTCTGTGCTGTGTTTGTATTTTTTATAATTTAATGTTGGTTTCCACTTCATTATTAATAGTATTTTTTTTGTATGCTTTGGGAACCACTAAAAATCCGACAGTACTGAGGGGGCGGCGAGGGCGGTGAGGGAACTCATTTTCCCCACCCTTCCCTTTTTAATATTCTCCTTTTGGAAGTTTGGAAACACATCATCAGTGAGAATGGTGATTAATAACCTCTACCTACCCATAGTGCAAATTAAAAAGTGCAAAGAACATCTTAAAACTATGTACAGCAGCTCGAATGTCGTTATTTCAGTCCCGTTTCTAATCCAGAAATCCACACCAATTCTGTGATTCAATTATCAGTGCTGCGGAAGGGAACACTTTTCCACCTTTTGAACCCAATGGCAACACCAAGCACTTGCAGATCATGCATGGCACAGGCAGGATGCCAAGTAAATTTTCTTCTATCGTCTTCAACAACGTGCCCTAGCCCCTGTCTCAGAAGACTGCAAAAGTGCGACTTTTTTTGCTCCTCTCCTTTTACACCTACCATACTTGCCTCACTGAGCGAGAGCGCTGATTTCGTACCAGTTTGTACAAAATAATATGCAGGTTGATGCTGTATCTGCTAAAAATTCTACTGATTCTGCCCAAAGGGCTTCCACGCAGGCTCCTTACAAAGGCGGGGAGAGGTTACGTTTGCCTCACCCATGAGCTGGATTCAAACCCTGTTGACCTCAGTGCGTCACCCACACACGACGGAACTGAACCAACGAACTTACTCTGCTTCCTGCCCCTCATCCTGTTTAATCTTCTCCTCCACGGCCTGTAAAGCTGCTGCCAGCGATGCGCTGGTTTCCTCGAGCTTCAGTTGTGCTACTTCTGTCGTGGCCATCTCTGTGGAAGGCCCGGCCATTGAGGATCTCGGCGGCTTGACCGGGACCTGTTGTGGTTGGCCACTGGCAATCGGTTTAGCTGGGCTCGAACACAGGGATGCTGGTGTGCTTGCTGCCTTGATAGTTGTTTGCTTGGCGGGAGAAGGGACAGGAGTTGGACCGGCACTCAGAGACTGAAGAATGGTGTGGGGTTTGATAGGTTTGGGTGGAGTCACGGGGGGAGGTAGGAGTGGTTTAGGGGACACAGGGGGTGGGGCACGTTTTACTTCTGAAATAAAGATGGATAGAAATATCATGTTAATAAAAGCTGCAGTATAAAGACCGTATTCAAGCATATCCACGGCAGGACTAAGACCGCCTATTTCCACCACCGTAACATCGCCCATCTCCGCTCTTGCCTCAGCTCATCCACTAGTGAAACCCTCATCCATGCCTTTGTTACCTCTAGACTTGACTATTCCAACACACTCCTGGCTGGCCTCCTGTGATGAAATATATTCCATTCATCACTGCCTGTTTTCTGTGTCTTGTAACTGCCTGCTTTCTGTGTCTTTTCCCTTCCCCCAGTCCTCATGTATTATGTATTGGAATGTGCTGGAATTGGTTGTGTGCAGGGCTCCGCCCATACCTGGCTCCTTTGTAATCTAAGTTCAGTCGGGCATCAGCCTCCTGAAGGAAGACATCTCTCTAGTTTACGTGTTATGTTCTAAGTTAATAAAAGCCTTACTTTTGTTCTGCTAACTTCGAGTCTCGGAATAATTGAAGAATCTATGTGCGAGCGTGATCTTGGGTTTGGATTTCCAGTGCAACCACCAAAGCATCACGCTCAAGTACGGTGGGTCCCAGCCGCCCCTCACAGTGTGCGGTCTGGCTACCCTGAAGGTAAAGCCGCCTTCGCTATTCGCGAACCTTACCCCTAACTGCCGGCCAACAGCGACCAAAAGCAGGAGGTACAGCTGGGAGGACAGGCGGTTTATCGCGACCGAGGTAGACAGGCTCCTGAAAGAGCGCAGTATTGAACACAGCAACAGCCCGTGGCGCGCCCAAGTGGTAGTGGTAAGGGGTAGCGAGAAGAAACGGATGGTGATCGACTATAGTCAAACGATCAACAGGTACACCCTACTAGACGCCTACCCGCTACCCCGCATATCAGAAATGGTGAACCAAATCGCCCAATACCGGGTGTTCTCCACCATCGACCTCAAGTCAGCGTACCACCAGCTCCCTATCAGACCAGAGGACCGCCCGTACACCGCCTTCGAGGCGAACGGACGCCTCTACCAATTCCTCAGAGTCTCCTTTGGGGTGACGAACGGGGTCTCGGTCTTTCAGAGGGAGATGGATCGCATGGTCGATGACCACCACTTGCAGGCAACCTTCCCCTACCTCGACAACGTCACCATCTGCGGTCACAACCAGCAGGATCACGACTCGAACCTCGAGAGGTTCCTGAAAACCGCACAAAAACTCAACCTCACCTATAACGAGGACAAGTGCGTTTTCAACACCACGCGCCTCTGCATACTGGGCAGCGTGGTGGAGAATGGGGAAATCGGACCAGACCCCGACCGATTGCGCCCCCTACGGGAGCTGCCCCTGCCCAACACTCCCAAAGCCCTGAAAAGGTGCCTGGGGTTATTTTCTTACTATTCCCAATGGGTCCCCAACTACTCCGACAAAGCCCGCCCCCTCTTGAAAGCATCCTCTTTTCCGCTCTCTGCTGAGGCCCACGCCGCCTTCAAAAGCATTAAGCAGGATATTGAGCGGGCCACGCTACAGGCAGTGGACGAGAACACTCCATTTCAAGTGGAAAGTGATGCGTCCGACTTCGCCTTGGCGGCCACCCTCAACCAGGCGGGGCGGCCCGTAGCTTTCTTCTCGAGGACCCTCCAAGGCCCCGAGATCAGACACTCCTCCGTGGAAAAGGAGGCCCAAGCCATCGTGGAGGCAGTGCGCCACTGGCGCCACTACCTAGCCGGCAAACGCTTCACCCTACTTACCGACCAGCGGTCGGTAGCGTTTATGTTCAACAATAAACAGAGGGGGAAGATTAAAAATGATAAGATTCTTAGGTGGCGGATCGAGCTCTCCACTTTCGAGTACGACATCATTTACCGGCCAGGGGCCCTTAACGAATCCCCTGACGCCCTCTCACGAGGGATGTGTGCCAGCGCCACCGAGGATCGGCTACAGACCCTCCACAACGACCTCTGCCACCCAGGGGTCACGCGGCTGTTCCACTTCATAAAGTCCCGTAACTTACCCTACTCGATTGAGGAAGTTCGGTCTCTGACCAGGAACTGCCGCACTTGCGCTGAGTGCAAGCCTCGGTTCTACCGCCCAGATAGAGCCCACTTAATCAAAGCTACACGGCCCTTCGAGTGGCTCAGCTTAGATTTCAAGGGCCCCCTCCCGTCCGTCGACCGCAATGTTTACTTCCTGAACATTGTGGACGAATACTCCCGTTTCCCATTCGCCTTCCCCTGCCCAGACATGACCAGCGCCACGGTCATTAAATGCCTCAACAGCCTGTTCTGCCTGTTCGGTATGCCGAGCTATATCCACACGGATAGGGGGGCGTCCTTCATGAGTGAAGAGCTACGCCAGTACATGCTGTCCAAGGGGATCGCCACGAGCCGTACCACCAGCTACAACCCCCGGGGTAACGGCCAGGTGGAGCGAGAGAACGGGACAGTGTGGAAAGCAGTCACCCTAGCTCTAAGGACCAAGGGCCTCCCTATCTCCCGCTGGCAGGAAGTCCTCTCGGATGTGCTCCATTCGATACGGTCGCTATTGTGTACGGCCACTAATGCCACGCCTCATGAACGAATGTTTGTCTTTCCTCGGAAATCCACCTCAGGCGTATCCATGCCGTCATGGCTCTCCACCCCAGGTCCGGTACTCGTGCGAAGGCATGTGAGGGGCCACAAGACGGACCCTCTCGTGGAGCCAGTACACCTACTCCACGCCAACCCCCAATACGCATATGTCCGGCACGCTGACGGAAGGGAGGACACCGTGTCCATAAAAGACGTCGCCCCAGCCGGCATCGACAACAACCACGGCAATAGCAGCGACGACGATCACAGCAACCCTTACCCACCCACTACTCTTTCATCACCCCCGGAAGAACATCGACCAACGGCACCCCCACCAACTACCCCTTCAACAACCCCGGCGGCACCCTCGGCAGAGACCCAGGAGGCTACCGGGGACACCCAGCCGACACCCGCGGCACCACAACAGCCACGTCGGTCGCAGAGGACTATCAAACCCCCGAACAGACTAAATCTATAGAAGGGGTGAATGTGATGAAATATATTCCATTCATCACTGCCTGTTTTCTGTGTCTTGTAACTGCCTGCTTTCTGTGTCTTTTCCCTTCCCCCAGTCCTCATGTATTATGTATTGGAATGTGCTGGAATTGGTTGTGTGCAGGGCTCCGCCCATACCTGGCTCCTTTGTAATCTAAGTTCAGTCGGGCATCAGCCTCCTGAAGGAAGACATCTCTCTAGTTTACGTGTTATGTTCTAAGTTAATAAAAGCCTTACTTTTGTTCTGCTAACTTCGAGTCTCGGAATAATTGAGGCACATCACCTCCCACATTCTACCCTAGGTAAACTTGAGGTCATCCAAAACTTGGCTTCCTGTGTCCTAACTCGCACCAAGTCCTGTTCACCCATCACCCCTGTGCTCGCTGACCTACATTGGCTCCCGGTTAAGCAACGCCTTGATTTCAAAATTCTCATCCTTATTTTCAAATCCCTCCATGGCCTCGCTCCAACCCTATCTCTGTAATCTCCTTCAGCCCCACAACCCCCCGAGATATCTGCGCTCCTCCAATTCTGCCCTCTTGAGCATCCCTGATTATAATCGCTCAACCATTGGTGGCCGTGCCTTCAGTTGCCTAGGCCCTAAGCTCTGGAATTCCCTGCCTAAACCTCTCTGCCTCTCTATCTCTCCTCCTTTAAGACAATCCATTAAAACCTACCTCTTTGACCAAGCTTTTGGTCACCTACCCTAACTTCTCCTTATGTGGCTCGGTATCAAATATTTTTTGTCTTATAATACTCCTGTGAAGCACCTTGGGATGTTTTACTACGTTAAAGGCGCTATATACATACAAGTTGTTGTTGTTGTTATTGTTATAGGCATGTAATTGGCCCAAAACACGACGTGTTGTGTTACATATAAGCAGATGAATTTTGATACAAAATTTAGCTGTGAAGAAGCTACCCTGCTGTCCTTCAGGGACACGATGGTTAGCAATATATAAAATCACACCTTCACTCTGGTTCTTTAAAAATAAAACCCTGAAGGAGTCAGGCTTGGCTCAGTGGGTGGCACTCTCACCTCAGAGTCGGAAGGTCGTGGGTTCAAGTTCTACCCCAGAGACTTGAACACAAAATCTAGGCTGACACTTCAGTGCAGTACTGGGAGAGTGCTGCACTGTCGGAGGTGCCATGTTTCAGATGAGACATTAAACCCTGTCTGCCCTCTCAATGTGACGTAAAAGATCCCACGGCACTATTTTGAAGAAGAGCAGGGGCGTTCTCCCCGGTGTCCTGGCCAATATTTATCCCTCAATCAACATCACTAAAACAGATTACAGGAAACTTTGTGCTATCCGGCACCGAGCTGTTGCCGTTCCCTCAAAACTGCCGGACACACCAGCGTTAATGTTGAAGCATACGGAGCTTTTCATCTCCGTATCTGACAACAAACACTGTTGCTTAGCAACAGCTTCTAAACAGTCGGCCCGTACCTTGGAAGCGTCTCTCTGAAGCTGTTGCTAAGCTAGAGACTTTGCAGAGCCTGACTGTTGGAAAAAAAAGCCACGAGAAGAAAAAAACCTAACAAAACGGCTCCTGATTTTTGCCGGTGGCTCGAGCTTGCCGGACATTTAGCCTCCGGATAACACAAAGTTTCCTGTATCTGGTCATTATCACACTGCAGTTTGTGGGAGCTTGTTGTGCACAAATTGGCTGCTCCGTTTCCTACATTACAACAGTGACTACACTTCAGAAAGTAATTAATTAGCTGTAAAGCGCTTTGGGACATCCTGAGGTTGTGGAAGGCGCTATAGCAATGAAAGTTCTTATTTCTGTTTCTGCACAAGGACTGTCAGGAGCTGTGCGCTCTCTGTCTTCACTGCTTGACTCCATTTCCTTGACAAGAGGCTCACCATTGTGTCTCACAGTACAAGACCCTGGATGGATATAAAAGCCCTAGTGGCCATATGTAAGCTCCAACAACAAAATAAATCACCTAAAATGAGCAAATATATTGTTTATTATTTGAGATTAATCTGTGAGTACCCTACACACATTAAAGTATCAAATTGCCTTTTACACGCTAGCTATGTTAGCCTAAGATTAACATAACTGCGCTCTCCTTTTAAATTTACAGAGTAAATTAGATGTTACACAACCTACTTCCTGAAGGGTCTAACCTCCACTAGACCACACCAGTAGTACGTGTGAAATGCATTGAGGCAACTGAGTGTGCAAGAGGTAAAACACACGTCCTCAAGCAGAGAAATATATCTGTTTTTTATTCATTCTCAGCAAGGTTGATATTTATTGCCTATCCCCTCGTTGCTCTCAGAAGGTGGTGGTGGGCCTTCCTTTTGAACCAGTAGCAATCTGACAGAACTGAATGGTTTCCACGGCCACTTCAGAGGGCAGTTAAGAGTCAAACCACGTTGTTGTGGGACTGGGGTCACAGACCAGGTACAGATGGCATGTTCCTGGGACTAGGGACAGGGTCACTGGGCAAGGCTTGGAAGCTAAGCAGAGCCAGGCCTGGTTAGTACCTGGAGGGGTGACCATCAGGGAAGACCAGGTGCAGAAGGTCACGGAAGGAGCCCCGAGGAGGGGCGGTTGGTGAGAAGGTCACGGAAGGAGGAGCGGCTGGTGAGCAGGCCCGGGCGTTGGGCTGAAGATTGTCGGACAGGAGGAATGGTGGAAATGGAATGGCGGCGCGCACCGACGTAGCGGCTTTGCTTCTCCCAGTCATGGGAGCTTGCAAGATCACATTTTGTTGTTCATGTACTTGTGCAATGACAATAAAGTTGAATTATTATTATTAGTGAACCAGTTGGGTTTTTACGACAATCCAACAGCTTCATGGTCACTTTTACTGATAGCAGCTTTTTATTTCCAGATTTTAAACTGAATTCAAATTCTCAAACTGCCCTGGTGGGATTGAATGGAACTCACGTTTCAGGCCTCTAGATCACTAGTTCAGTAGCATAACCACTACTCCACAGCATTCCTGTACAGCGGTGACACAATCAGCAATAAAATTACAAACTCTACACAACTGGGAACTAGCCCGTTGTTTTGTTTTGCTTTATTTATGTTGCAAATAGAAGAATGTTACTTCTCAGGGCTGCATTGCAGATTTACAGGGGAAATGTCCTATAATTACTGCATGTCCTTTGAATGCTGCCATGGATATTTAGAACTGAAAAAAGCAACCAAAAAACTGGAGACGAAACAATAATTACTTCAAGAGAGGGAAAAAACAATCTATCTCACAACCAAAATATTGAACTCTCCTAGATGTGGATATTGTTCGAGTTAACCTGTGAAATTTAATTGGTTAATGCTATGGTGTCTGCAGATTGCTAAATAAATACAATGCTGTTAACCCTGAAGTAGAAATGGCAATTGCTGAGCTTTACATATGAGCACTTAACATGTTCAAAACTACATTGCTGTTATGCATGCATTAATCTGTTTTTTTTAAAAGGGTTAACGCCTGAGTAAAAACAGCCCACACAAGAACTTAGGATGAGTGTGTGAAGCATTTGTCCGTGAAGTTTGCCAATTGGAATTTTTACCCTTATGGGTTGAAACACTAACAGCCATCAATAGAGTTTTTTTTCATTCGTTCCTTGATGTGGGCATCGCTGGCAAGGTCAGCATTTATTGCCCATCCCTAATTGTCCTTGAGAAAGTGGTGGTGAGCCACCTTCTTGAACTGCTGCAGTCCATGAGGTGAAGGTACTCCCACAGTGCTGTTCAGGAGGGAGTTCCAGGATTTTGACCCAGCGATGGTGAAGGAATGGCAATATATTTCCAAGTCAGGATGGTGTGTGACTTGGAGGGGAACTTGGAGGTGATGGTGTTCCCATACGCCTGCTGCCCTTGTTCTTCTAGGTGGTAGAGTTCAAGGGTTTGGGAGGTGCTGTTGAAGAAAGTTGCCTCTCTCTCTCCTGCTTTAAGACGCTTCTTAAAACCTACCTCTTTGACCAAGCTTTTGGTCACCTGTCCTAATATCTGTTTATGAGGATTGGTGTCAAATTTTGTTTGATAATGCTCCTGTGAAGCGCCTTGGAATGTTTTACTTTGTTAAAGGCGCTATATAAAGGTAAGTTGTTGTTGTGGTTGAAGAGTAACACAAGGGGGAAGCCCCACCCCTACTACCATTTCAAACAGGTCAAAGGACAACTACGGCACCTTAGTGCTAATCTTCTGGATACCCAAGCAGCGGGCATTTCCTAACATGGCTCCCTTGGTTCTTGTAGCTGAAGTGCAGTCATGCCTCGCGTTCGAAAAACTCACCAACGTATCTATTTTTAATCACTAACAATCTTGTGGTTTTATAAATGAAAATTGATTGTTGAATGGAAAAAAAAATGATGTGACATTAACAGGTGTTGATGGTCACTTTGGAGAATTGTATCGATACAGCTGTTCTGATTTGTGAGGGGAAACTGACTCAATCACAGGATGGAGAAGTTCATTTCACAAGAACATTTAAAATTTCCCAGCTAACACCCATTAATAGTGTTGTGAGGAGGAAGATAGGTAAGGGATCAGTCTTCATATGGACATTTTCACAAAGAACAATGGCTCACGTTTTATACTATTAATGAGGGGATAAAACAGAAGCAAGACCAAATTACTGATGTCTTAAAGTACACACAATAACTCTAGCTAACAGAAACGATTTCCTCTGGTGGGGGAATCGAGAACGAGGGGACATAACCTTAAAATGAGAGCTAGGCCATTTAGGAGGGAAATCAGGAAGCCCGTCTTCACACAAAGGGTAGTAGAAATCTGGAAATCACTCCCCCAAAAGGCTGTGGATTCTGGGGGACAATTGGAGCTTTCAAGACTGAGATGGATAGATTTGTGTTGGGTAAGGCTATCAAGGGATTATGGAGCTAAGGCGGTTAAATGGAATTAAGATACAGATCAGCCATGATCTAATTGAATTGCAGGCTCGAGGGGCTAAGCATTCACTCCCTCCACCACCGGCGTACCGTGTCTGCAGTGTGTACCATCTACAGGGTGCACTGCAGCAACTCGCCAAGGCTTCTTCACCTCCCAAACCTGCACCTTCTACCACTTTGAAGGACAAGGGCAGCAGGTGCTTGGGAACATCACCTCCAAGTTCCCCTCCAAGTCCCACACCATCCTGACTTGAAAATATATTGCCGCTCCTTCATTATTGCTGGGTCAAAATCTTGGAACTCTCTCCCTAACAGCACTGTGGGAGTACCTTCACCACACGGACTGCAGCAGTTCGAGAAGGCGGCTCACCGCCACCTTCTCAAGCGCAATTAGATATGGGCAATAAATGCTGGCCTTGCCAGCGATGCCCACATCCTATGAATGAATAAAAAAAACAGCAAATAAAAGAGGACATTTATATTCTCATCTCTAAAAATCCAAAAGTGCTGTAATTTGATGCAGAAATATATATCCATATATATAGTTGCACGTCACAATGTAAGAGTATTGGCTGATAGACAGACCTGCCAACCACTTACTGCTTCATCACTTTTTTAGTCCTATCATGATGAGGAGCCTCTTGGAGATGATACAACTCATCCTGGGGGAGGGGGTGGTTGCTGTGGGTGGGGGCACATACAAGAAACAGATAATCTTACTTCTTCAATCCTGCCTCACAGTGGGTGCCCCTTATGTTATAAATGGTGCCCAGATGAATGTAACGCCTTCCATTCCAGCTCTCGACTGCAGGAGTGTTCATGGAATGTAGGAGACAAATGGGGCAGGGGAGGTTAGCTGAAGTAAATTTAAAAAATAATTGGAAAACGTACCTGGACTCCCAGGACCAGGCAATGGAGACTTCTTGGCACTGGCTGGTGGTGGTCCATGTCTTTTCGTTGGCTGAGAAAGCGAAGGTTTGGGGGACACTGGGGGTTTAACGGGCCTTTTCGTCTCCCCGTCAGAAAGGTGTGAGGTATGTTCCCCGCTGTTTCTTCTGGGGATATCTCCTACAGTCAAGAAGCTCGGATATGTTTCACCTCCAGTCATGTCTGACACGGGTCTTCTTTTAATGGTTCCTGTGCCATTCTGAAGCACTGTAAGGTGCTGGGCCTCTTGAGGAGATTCCAACTGTTCCCTTTCCCTGACCTTTGGCCGCCGCTTAACGGTGTTTGATTCCGTTAAATGAAACGCGACAACCTCCTGCTGCTGGGTTGGCCTTGGCTTCCCTCTTCTTTTCAGTGTGCTCGTGAGTTCAAATGCCGTGAAGCCGGAATACTGCTGCCTCATGACCTCGGAGTTAGCCTGAAGATGGGGTAGTAATTCCATGGTATCAGGCTTCAGAGAGCCGGGCTGCCGAGGACGTTGCTTAATTGTTAGATTACCTTCTTCGGCAAATGGTAAGTTCTCAGAGGAGCTGTTCCTGGATGATCCGCTATGATCTACTTGAAGTCTATCCAGGGCCACCTCAGTTTCTGCCACTGGTTTGACACTTTCAGGCCTCTCCCTTCTTGCAGCCGCGATCAAGTCAGTGATAGGACCACTAATTGTCCGCCTCCTGTTAATAATTTCACCGTCTAATCCGACTGCATCCCGAGACCTGTCGAGAGGCCCACGCTTTATTGTGGCCAGCACCGTGGCCACTCTGGAATGTTCTGAACTGGCTGGTTGTATCATTTGACCATAATACCCTCCAAGACCCCTTTCAGCCTTAAACGATCGATGCAGAGTAAGAGCCCTGGCACCGCCACCGATGGACGACAACTCCAGCATGGCAGCGATACTCTTCACACTTCCAACGCTTCCCGTCTCCACGGTTCCTCCAAAGTCGCTGGCTCGTCGCTGCTCCTTAAACCTTCCTTTGGCGTCAAAGTCCTTGATGGTTCCCATTTCCCTTTCTTTTGAAAAGTCATCGGTGAGATTGGTACTAGATATCGCCGAGCTTGACCGCTTTGGCGGTGGCGGGGGTGGCCCTTTCTTCTTTGGCCTGAGGGCAAAGGATTGGCTGCGGTTAACATTTTTGTCGGCTGTCGACTGGCCTCTCACCGAGTGACTCCTTCCCACGCGCCTCTGGATCGTGGCATAAGGACCAACGTCGGGGACAGCAAGCTCGTCCTTGTCCTGTTCGCTGTCAGACATGGCATAGCGGCTTAAGCTGTGCGCTCGTTTCTTTGGCCTCGATGGGTCTTCGTCGGAATCATCTCCATGCGGAGGAAGGCAGAGCACCGGAACGGAAACGGGCAAAACAGGGACAGCCTGGGCTAGCGGACTCGATGTATGGCCAGGCCCTGAAATCCCTTCAGATTCCACAGGCTGCGGGATCACGTAAGCAAAGCCTCGGTGCGTAGGAGACTGTGGGAGTGACCTCGGGGACATCGGCCGGTCTGTCTGCAAAAGCTGCGGGATGGGCTTCACTTTGGCTGTCGCTTGAGGAACATTAAGAGTCTGCGGAGAGGAAGGCCGAGGCTTTGTTGGCGTCTGTGGTGGAGTAAATGTTGACATTGAGGCCATCGCTTGATGAGCATGAGAGAAGGATCCTCTTGGCTTCCCAGGTGCTGGAGGTACACTGGCCCTTTGAACCCCTTGTCGGTGACCCCGCCTCGTGGGGCCGACTTGTTCCGTGACGATTGGTCGATGGCTAGGACCTTCGAGGTTTTCCTGGCTTTTCGATAGAGCTGCTCTTTGCAGGTGGTTCCCTACTCCCGCTATTTCTTGAGCAGTGCCGTTTGGCTTTGTCTTGCCGCTGCCGTTGTCACCTTCCTGAATGCCCACTTGCGGTTGGTACGCTGTGCCTTCTGGAGCAGCCACGACATGGTTGGCTTGCCTTTGCTCAACGCCGTCCTTTGCATCACCGGCGCTGGTCATGGCGGCTTGCAGCTCGTTGCTCAACTCGCTGTCTTGGAAAGTGGACATTTTGGGAGACTGGCATTCGGCATTTTCACCTTGAGGAGACTCAATAGCCACAATCTCCAACGACTGCGGGGCTTTCTTCTTCAGAGTGCCAGAGTCATACCTGGCAGCTCGCTGGACTTCAGCCAGCTTCTTCACAGCGAGCATAAATTTCTTTTGATGACCTAACAGAACGAAAAGAATAAAAAAGAAAAAAATTACTTTCCAGCTGCTTCAACAACAAAAAAAAACTCCAAACCTCAAACACTAACTCGGCCCAGTGCAGGCATCAAAAGGTATAATGATTTCTGAAAGCCAATGTAAAACGTTTTGAAGTGCTTCCCTCTCTACTCTTGTTGCAACATTTTTCAATGAAGTTGTCTGCAGGCTATACGCTGCAGAGAAGCATCTTTTTGTAAATCGCTCATTTCACAAAACTGCCACTAAAATACAAGGTAAAGCTTTGATTTCGATGTTAGTTCTAAAGATAAAGGGCTAGAAATTTGTTTGCCCCTGAAAACGGGCGTGGGTATCTCGACGCAGGATCAACTAGCACCCGTTCAAAGTAATTCAGACAGCACGCTAACTTCGTGCTGCCTGCTGATTAACATGATTGTGGCGTGCAGCCCAGCGCTGAACACGCTGCTGAGTGGCTGCACACTCAGCAGGGGGCCCAAGTTCGTGCGAGGCTAGCCCCAATTAAAGCTAGCCTGCACTACTTAAAGGTAGTCTGCACCTCTTAAAAGGGAGGTGCATTCTGCCTGCAGCAGGCGATTCATCTGGCTGGGAAAAATACTACTGATGTCACAACGGGAGAAAGTGTGCTCCAAGGTTCTCCGATGCAGCACTGAAGGCCTTGATGCAGGAGGTGAACAGGAGTAGAGAGGTCCTGTTTCCACAGGGGGCCAGGAGGACTTCCAGGCAAATGCGGAAAAGGCAAATGGAGCAGCCAGCAGTATAGTCCCAACAAACTGGACGCAGTGCAGGAAGAAGTTTAATGACCTCACATGAGTGGTCAAGGTCAGTGAATTCATCTTCAAATGTCATATCCCATCATCTGCACCACTAGCCTCACACACTGCTCAATGCACCACACCCCCATCAGTCACTTACCAACAATCTCTAGCAATCACGACTCATACCTTGCATTCACATGCTCCATCTCACCCTCACACACTCACCACTGCTGAAAGCCTCACACCCACATCTCACAGCTTGCACAGACTGCCAGCTATTCACCCAAACACATTGCACCACTCTCACTGACACACTTCCCTTTCTCTTGCAGGGCGAGGTGGCTCACAGCTGGAGGCTGCAGGACCTAACCAGCGGGGGACAGGCACGTCTGTATAACCTGACCCCGATGGAGGAGACGGTGCTGGCCATTATTGGGAGGGCCATCGCTGAGCCTGTTGCCAGCGGCAGGGCTGAAACAATACAAGATGACGGTATCCTCTTATATAATCCTCCTTCTCACATCCCACTTCCCCCTCATCCCACAATCTCTTCTGATTTACAAGCTGCTGTGTAAGCATGCACCTCTTGCTTCCCCCATCCCCTCACCACAACCTAACCCTTGTGCCTTTCTCCTTTCAGATAGCCAAGAACTGCCACCTGGCCAAGCACTGGTGGAGGAGCATGAAATTGAAGAGCACCAAGACACTGATGATGAAGACACAGCACCGTCACTCGATTTCACACTTGCAGCCACCAGCTCAGACACTGACACTCCATGTACTTTAGAGGATAAGTTTGAGGCAGGATCTGCACGTGGTGAGTCACCGGGCATGAGTGGCCTGCAGCCAGGGCAGAGGGAAAGGGTAGCGCAGGTGCCAGCTCCCCGGAGGGCGAGGTCGCACCCGAGTTCTGCTGCAGAGGACTCAGATGAGGACTTTGATGGGGGCAGCCTTCAGAAGAACACTTCTCTTCGACGGGATCTCCGTTTGGCTCTTCAACCTTGTTCATCTTCATTACTTTCAGTTTACACTTTACACCTAATCCCAGCCTATTACCATCTCGTCTAGCTTCTAATCTCTTTTACTTCTTTTGTTTCTTTTATTCTTTTGTCCGATCGCAGCCCTGCCTTCAATCTAGTTTCTTTTCTTTCCAGTTTTGAAGAAGGGTTCAACCCGAAACGTCAACTCAAATTTCTCTCCACGGATGTTGCCTGACCTGCTGAGTTTTTCCAGCATTTTCTGTTGTTATTTCAGAAGAACACTGATGGGTATGCACAATGAAATGATTGGTGCATTGGCAGGCCTGCCAGAAAGCCTGAATGCAATGTCAAGGAGCATGGAGGAGTCCGGCACCAACCTTACACAGGGCTTTGCTCAGACTGCTGCCATCATGGCTGGGTTTACCAGTGTGGAAAGAGGCTTGCAGGGTGTTACAGCAGTCCAGCAATCTGTCCTCCAAAAGATTACTAGGATTGCTGAGGCGCTGCTCCAGGGAAGTGGCAGTGACTCCATGGAGCACAAATTGGCTGTCCTTTCTCAGGATGACAGCATTCGTCCTTCCACCACTGCCACTCCGTCAGTGCCCTGTCAGCCAACCAGCCCAGACTGCTGCCGCCCATGCCGAGGTGGTACAGTCTAAAGCTGGGCCTACTAGGGCCAGAGCTGCTCGAGGTCATCCTGCAAGGCCAACTGCAGTCTCCCCCACTGAAAGTCAGCACCATTCCTCCAGCTATGCTGCAGCCACTGGAGGAGCACTAGGACAGGCAAAGGCACACTAAAGACTGGCACTAAGGGAATGCACAAGGGTGATTAATTGACTTTGTTATGTACTTTTGGATGGATTGATATATAAAGTTGGTTTGGAATGTTTCTTTGGCGGTGCCATTTTGGCCAAGAGGATGCTGTGATGGTCCGGAACAGACGGACGATAAGGTGTGTGACTATTGTTGAACGGGGAATTGGGGTTGTGTTCAGTGGAACCATAATCGGATGAGGCGAACACGACAGCCTGGCCGGAGACGGGATGTGCTGGTTGCCTCCTCCCTTCCTCCTGCTCCTCCTCCTTCTCCCTCTACAAGCAGCTTGTCCCCTTCTTTGCTGCCTCTGCTCCATCTCCCTGTCGTGCTGCAGGCCAAGGGGGGTGACAACAAGAGCACCCATGATGGTGAGCAAGTGGTCTGACCAGAACCCTTGAAGTCAGAATCAAGGCCTTCTCCACTTGCAGCACCGCTCCCTGTCACCTCACCAGCTTTAAACAACTCTGGAAAGCTCCAAACACTTCCACAAACTTACAGAGAGCCGGTGGAAATTAATCACCAACTAACCCAAGAGCGGTTGCTGATCCCTTTAAATATCGTTGGTGGGGGTTCGCTGCTGCTGCTGAAAGCATGTTCAGCTGTGCGAGGTTAAGACTTCAGCTCCAGCGTTGAGGACGAAAATGGTGGCGCTGGCGTCAAATCAGCGTTGCACGTTGATTGACGTCACAATCTGCCTATGCTACATAGTTCCGGTGCACGCTCCTAACTCCCACCCTCACTGAAATGGCGTCCGGCGCAGCTAGCACTAGAAGTACGCCATTTTTGACACAAAACAGCACCCATAGCGCCGCAAAATCGGGCGCTATGGAGCCAAATTTCTAACCCCAAATATATTAGGCTAGTCAAAAATGATTAGTTTTCTGTATTGTTTCAAGTTTTAGGTATTATGCAATTTGAGTCGATTGATTGCGCTTTGCCCATTGTGTGTCTCCTGCTTTGAAATAAGGCTCTTTGAATATGGCATGAAATTCTTTTGTTTGAATGGAGGATCTGACTGGTTGAAAATACTGTAAATGGGTTAGCGCTTTGTAAAAAGAGCAGACAAAGAAATTCCACACAACACTTTAAGTGTTTGAACAGAGGGCCTGATCTCAAGCTGACTGTGACCCAGTCCTTGACTAAGTAGAACAATGTGATCTCAAGGTGCCTTAGGCCTATTTTCAGATGGTCATCCGATTCCTCTTTATGGAGTTTCACACATACCATCGGTGGTTCATGACATCTCACAGTATTGGTACTGGCACACTCTTGTGTGCATGTTTTAGGCAGAGCTTTTAGAGATCATTGTGCTGTAATAATTGACTCTAATTCACCCTCCTTCTCAGTCATTCCTCTGTTTCTTTCGCAATCCTTAACTCTCACTGGTTAAGGAGAAATGTAAAAGGTCACACAACACCAGGTTATAGTCCAACAGCTTTATTTGAAATCACAAGCTTTCGGAGCGCTGCTCCTTCTTCAGGTGAAGTGGAGAAATGCATAAAGACACAGCTTATATAGTCAGAGAATCATGTCAGATGTTTACAGGTAACCTTTCCAACTGCCATTAATCACTAACCCACTCAAGTCGACCTACAACACAGACTACGCTGAGAGACTCTGCCGTCGTACCTCTCGCACACTCCTCAACCATCTCGTACACCAGCTCTACAGTAGACGCCGCAACCTCGAAACCGAGATGGAGTCCATGTTCTCAGCCTGTGCTCAGGACGCAGCAGACCAGCTACGAGACACCGCCAAACAAACAAGGCAACGGAACTACGCTACCTACATGCACACCAAGAACAGGAAGCTTGAGAAACTTGGCATCACCAGCAGCAGCAACCAAGCCTCCCCCGGTACCACGGTTGAAACCACAGGGAAATCCATCGTCAACCTGTCCGACCACACCCTTCAGCCAGACGAAATTGAAGTTCTCAGCCGAGGGCTCAATTTCTGCCTCACCACCAAAATGGACCCCATCGGTCTCGCGGCAGACACAGAGGAATTCATCAGGAGAATGAGGCTCCGGGAATTCTTCCACAAATCCCAAGATGTCAGCAGTGAACCCAATGAGACAATCAATGATCCGGAACAGCAGACAGAGGGATCCGCAGTGCAGCAACCGAAGAAGAAAGAGTCAAATTGGACCCCTCCGGAGGGGCGCTGCCCTAAGCTTGACATGTATGCTCAAGCTGTCAGGAGATGCATCAACGCCAGATTCATCAGCCGCACTCACAAGACAGTCCAGAATGTCACCCGAGCACAACGCAACGCCATCCACGCTCTCAAGACCAACCGCAACATCGTCATCAAACCAGTAGACAAAGGAGGTGCCATCGTCATACAGAACAGAACGGACTATTGCAAAGAAGTATACCGACAACTGGACAACCAGGAACACTACAGACAGTTACCCGCAGATCCGACCAAAGAACACACCCGCCAACTCAACAGACTGATCAAAACCTTCGACCCAGACCTTCAAAGCATCCTACATGCTCTCATCCCACGTACTCCCCGCGTGGGAGACTTCTACTGCCTCCCAAAGATACACAAAGCCAACACACCTGGACGTCCTATCGCATCAGGCAATGGAACCCTGTGTGAGAACCTCTCTGGATATGTCGAGGGCGTCCTGAAACCCATCGTACAGGGAACCCCCAGCTTCTGTCGCGACACTACAGACTTCTTACAGAAGCTCAGCACCCACGGACCAGTTGAACCAGAAACACTCCTCGCCACGATGGATGTCTCGGCACTCTACACCAGTATCCCCCACGATGACGGCATCGCTGCGACAGCCTCAGTACTCAACACCAACAACAGCCAATCTCCAGACGCCATCCTACAACTCATCCGCTTCATCCTTGACCACAATGTCTTCACCTTCGACAACCAGTTCTTTACCCAAACACGCGGAACAGCCATGGGGACCAAATTCGCACCCCAATACGCAAACATCTTCATGCACAAGTTCGAGCAAGACTTCTTCGCTGCACAGGATCTCCAACCAACGCTATACACCAGATACATCGACGACATTTTCTTCCTATGGACCCACGGCGAAGAATCACTGAAAAGACTACACGATAACATCAACAAGTTCCATCCCACCATCAAACTCACCATGGACTACTCCTCAGAATCAATCTCATTCCTGGACACACGAATCTCCATCAAAGACGGACACCTCAGCACTTCACTCTACCGCAAGCCCACGGACAACCTCACGATGCTTCACTTCTCCAGCTTCCACCCTAACCACGTTAAAGAAGCCATCCCCTATGGACAAGCCCTGCGAATACACAGGATCTGCTCAGACGAGGAGGAACGCGATGGACACCTACAGACACTGAAAGACGCCCTTGTAAGAACGGGATATGACGCTCGACTCGTCGATCGACAGTTCCGACGGGCCACAGCGAAAAATCGCATAGACCTCCTCAGAAGACAAACACGGGACACAACCAACAGAGTACCCTTCGTCGTCCAGTACTTCCCCGGAGCGGAGAAACTACGCCATGTTCTTCGCAGCCTTCAACATGTCATCGATGACGACGAACACCTCGCTAAGGCCATCCCCATGCCTCCACTACTCGCTTTCAAACAGCCGCCTAACCTCAAACAGACCATCGTTCGCAGCAAATTACCCAGCTTTCAGGAGAACAGCGACCACGACACCACACAACCATGCCACAGCAACCTCTGCAAGACATGCCAGATCATCAACACAGATACCATCATCACACGTGAGGACACCACCCACCAGGTACATGGTACATACTCATGTGACTCGGCCAACGTTGTCTACCTCATACGTTGCAGGAAAGGATGCCCCGGAGCATGGTACATCGGCGAGACCATGCAGACACTGCGACAATGGATGAACGGACACCGCGCAACAATCACCAGGCAGGAGTGTTCCCTCCCAGTCGGGGAACACTTCAGCAGTCAAGGACATTCAGCCTCCGATCTTCGGGTAAGCATTCTCCAAGGTGGCCTTCGAGACACACGACAACGCAAAATCGTCGAGCAGAAACTGATAGCCAAGTTCCGCACCCATGAGGACGGCCTCAACAGAGATCTTGGGTTCATGTCACGCTACATGTAACCCCACCTGATGCAGGGTCATCCAGACTCGTGTCGACATTGGCTTGTTCTCTCTACATGGATGCGGCCGGACCTGCTGTGATTTCCAGCCAAAAAAAAAAAAAAAAAAAAAATGTTTTTTGTCTGTTTTTTTGTTTTTCATACAGACCCCAGCATCTGCAATATTTGACCCCTTGTGACCCCACCTCATTGTTCTTTGATGTAATGTTTCCCTGACTGACCTGTTTGGACACCATTCACACCTTTGACTGCTGTGATTATCTCTCTGCCGAGGTGTGATTAATGGCAGTTGGAAAGGTTACCTGTAAACATCTGACATGATTCTCTGACTATATAAGCTGTGTCTTTATGCATTTCTCCACTTCACCTGAAGAAGGAGCAGCGCTCCGAAAGCTTGTGATTTCAAATAAAGCTGTTGGACTATAACCTGGTGTTGTGTGACCTTTTACATTTGTCCACCCCAGTCCAACTCCGGCATCTCCACACCATGGTTAAGGAGACAGAGTGTTGATCCCACCGTTCAGGGAGGTCCCAGAAGCCGTGTTGCCCTCGCCGCGCTGTTATCAGCTCGCACTTCCAGCAAATTACAGCACAAAAGAACTTTGAGCTGAAGAATGCAGATAAAAGTCTGACTGACAGGGCTCGCTGTGAGATGTTCCACTCCAGCAAGATCCAACCCAACATTTATTATAAATGTCTTCTCAAATTTGACGTGCAGTGGCAGGGAAAGCAGGAGTGACAAGGAAACAGAAAATGTTGGAAATACACAGGACCTTCTCTATGAGAAGAGATAGGTTGAAGTTACAGACAGGTTACAGTTATTTATTACTGTTGTTTTATTTATTATTACTGTATTTCTATTAGTATTTTTATCATTGCTATGCCATATTTATTCCAATGTTGGGAGGACTCGTAAAAATCAACATTTCATTGTGCAGTACACACGTCTGCTGCATATATGACAAATAAAATAAAATTGAATTGAATTGAATTGAGTTACAGCGGGGCTCTGCTTGCAAACTGAAATCTGAAACATACTTAGGGGGTGATTTTGCCAGCGCGGGGGAGGCGGTTTGGGAGGCGGGACTGCTGGGAAAATGGCAGAATCTGGGAGCGGGTACCAAACCCGCCCCCAACCCACCTCCGTGCCATCTTCCCAGGAGGCGGGTACCCGACCCATGCCAGGTCCCGTCTCCTCGAGGTGGGAAGGGGATCAGTGCCAATTAACTGCCTGTTAACAGGTAGGTAACAGGCAGTTTTTTGGCTAATCCCTAAAGTGTGGGCTTCCCGATGGCTCCGAACCTCGCCAGGGTCAGCGAGGCGAGCCGTGGGGGTCGGAGGGGCCGAAAAGTGCGCTGTGCAGGTGAGTGATGAGTGCAAGTATGGAGAGGTAAGTGTGTGAGGTGAGTGTAGAGTGTTTTACTAAGATTACTAACCTTTGCTTCTTCCTCCAGGCTTCATCCCTTTAGGCTGCGGAGCTGCCTCACCTCACCGGCAGAGATGACAGAATGGCCGCTGCATTCTCCAATGCAACAGCCATCTGATTTCTGCTCAGGAAAGCTTTCTAAGTGAGTCTTGAGTAAAGGACTCAACTTAGAAGGCAGATTGTCAGTGTTTGACAGCTTCACAGAGCTGTCAAACGATGACAATTCATCTGTCAAAAAATTTTGACAGCTGAAACATCATACGCTGACGTTCTCTGTCACCGGCTTTCCCTTAATTGGCCTGCTAAACCCGCTGGGTGGGCTTAACAAGGTCAATCAAGGCAAAATAGCGTGGGTTGGCCAGACGTCGATGGAGGCGGGACTAAAACCTGACCAGCAGCAGTCCCGCCTCCATCATGTCCCCATTGATAAAATCACCTCCTTAAGCATTCTAATAGAATGAATAAAAAAGGGAGCAGGGAGCAGCACGGAAGGGAAGGGGGTGAATGATCTACAACAATACAATAGATCATCTCGGTCAGGCAAGAGAGAGAAGCACTGAGGAATTGAAAGTAAAAGGTGCCAATAACTAAGATAGTGAGAGGGCCACCTAAGGAAAAAGGCAAGAGCTTTGGGGATATTTAAAAAAAACACGTTGAAAGCCTGCAGATGCAGGTCTGAAAATAAAACAGAAAATGCTGGCACAGGGGTGGGGGGGGGGTAATTTTGACTTTGTGCGACAGTGTAAAACAGGCGATAGCGAGTCGGCAGCCCGTTTTACTTCAGAGGAAATCAAAACTGTGAGAGATGTAAAACAGGCTGCTCGATTCGCTATGAGCCGTGTTACACTGTCGCACAAAATCAATTGACCCCTCCCTTCGCTGACGTTCTGGCCATTATTTACATTATCCTACATTCCAGCGGCAACGACACTTCAAAACGCGCCTGTAAAGCGCTTTGGGTCGTGAAAGGCGTAGTATAAATTGCAAGTTCTCTCTTTTTATTTGTATTTAGCCCTCACCCAACTCCACCAAAAACAAATCAAATGGTCATTCCTCTCATTGCTGTTTGAGGGAAACATAGAAACATAGAAGATAGGAGCAGGAGTAGGCCATTCGGCCCCTCGAGCCTGTTCCGCCATTCAATGAGATCATGGCTGATCATCCAAATTCAGTACCCTGTCCCTGCTTTCTCCCCATATCCCTTGATCCCTTTAGCCTTAAGAAATATATCCAACTCCTTCTTGAATATATTTAATGACTTGGCCTCTACTGCCTTCTGTGGTAGAGAATTCCACAGGTTCACCACTCTCTGGACGAAGAACTTCCTCCTCATCTCTGTCCTAAATGGCTTACCCCTTATCCTTAGACTGTGACCCCTGGTTCTGGACTCCCCGACCATCGGGAACATCCTTCCTGCATCTAGTCTGTCCAGTCCTGTCAGAATTTTATAAGTTTCAATGAGATCCCCTCTCATTCTTCTAAACTCCAATGAGTATAAGCCCAATCGACCCAATCTCTCCTCATACGTCATTCCTGCCATCCCAGGTATCAACCTGGTGAATCTTCGCTGGACTCCCTCCATGGCAAGAACATCCTTCCTCAGATAAGGCGACCAAAACTGCACACAATACTCAAGATGTGGTCTCACCAAGGCCCTGTACAACTGCAGCAAGACATCCTTGTTCCTGTACTCGAACCCTCTCGCTACGAAGGCCAACATACCATTTGCCTTCTTAACTGCCTGCTGCACCTGCATGCTTACCTGGCTGGCTGGCTGGCACGTTTGCCTTCAAAACAACAGTGGACTACACTGCAAAAGTAATTCATTGGCTGTGTGAAGTGTTTTGGGATGTCCTGAGAATGTGAAAGGTGTTAATTAAATGCAAGTCCGTTCTCTCGACAGCTCAGGTTGAGGAGCTCACCCTGGCCAAAGCGCAATGATAGGCTGCCTTCTGTGCTGTGATTTCTAAGAGTCTTTGAGCTACGCAGAGCAGGACAAAAATATCCAGGGGAAAATAATTGAAAGGATTTTAGTAGTGCTAATCAGTAAAGACTGGTGCAGCACCCCACACATTCCCTTGCTTTTTAAATAAGAAGCTCCTTTTATTTCTTTGTGAGTAATCGTACATCCAGTGCCAATAATACTCTTCAAAGTTCTTCTTTTTCCATTGACCTTTAAAGTCAGAAGCTGCTCCATCGTGCCCATTCAGATAACACATGCCAAGACATACCCACTGAAAAATGATACATTTCCATTCATGTTCATCAACGCTTGGCTTTCAGGCTCCTCAGTGTTAAAATGCAGCCCCTATTTTTGTCTCGCCGGTACAACTTTAAGTGTATAATGGGTAGCTCTGAGTCAGAAGCTGATGGGTTCCAATCCCACTCCAGAGATTTGAGCACATAAATCTAGGCTGACACTCCAGTGCAGTATTGAGGGAGGGCTGCACTGTTGGAGGTGCTGTCTTTCAGACGAGACGTTAAACTGAGACTCCGTCTGCCCTCTCAGGTGGACATAAAAGATCCCATGGAACTATTCCAAAGAAGAGCCGGGGAGTTCTCCCCAGTGTCCTGGCCAATATTTATCCCTCAACCAACATCACTAAAACAGATTATCTGGCCATTTATCTCATTGCTGTTTGTGGGACCTTGCTGTGCACAAATTGCCTGCCGTGTTTCATACATTACAACAGTGACTACACTTCAAATGTACTTCATTGGCTGTAAAGCGCTTTGGGACGTCCTGAGGTTGTGAAAGGTGCTATATAAATGCAAGTCGTTTTTTCTAAATATGAAATAATGCCACTTGTACAGTCATGCACACTTGTATGCAACATCATTATTGCCCTTCAAACGTTGGGGTCCTACAAACGGCGTAGGACCCTGATTGGCATATTTAAAGTATCCTCCCGCCTGAAACAGGTGAGCACGCCTGATGCCCATGTTCCTGATGGGTTCAAAATGCCGGCGGCTGGAGCAGTAGCAGCAACTCGCCAAGGCTTCTTCGACAGCACCTTCCCAACCCGTGACCTCTTCCACCTAGAAGGACAAGGGCAGCAGGCACATGGGAACACCACCACCTCCAAGTTCTCCTCCAAGTCACACACCATCTCGACTTGGAAACATATCGCTGTTCCTTTAAAATCCTGGAACTCCCTCCCTGACAGCACTGTGTGAGTACCTTCACCACACGGACTGCAGCAGTTCAAAAAGGAGGCTCACCACCACCTTCTCAAGGGCAATTAGGGATGGGCAATAAATGCTGGCATTGTCAGCGACGCCCACATCGCAGGAACGAATAAATTAAAGAAAAGGAGTGGGGCGGCAAATGCTACCATTCCGTTCCCATCCGGTGAGGGCCTGAAAATCAGCCCCGCAATGTAGGACATCCCACGCGAGAAGGCAGGAAACAATAGGTCACAATTTGTACAAAGCTAATTCTTATTTTTATAACATGTTGCTGGGTTTTCAGTAAACTGTAGTGGTTGGTGTGTGAGAAACAGCAAATAGCACCATCAGACCGTCAATTTTGGTCTTTCAAATTCGATGGTTTGGAGAGTATTTGGAGTAATAACACGGGGTGAGGTGTTTTTTTTAAATTCATTCTTGGGATCTGGAATGCACTACCTGAAAGGGTGGTGAAAGTAGATTCAATAGTAACTTTCAAAAGGGATTTAGATATAGACTTGAAAAGGAAGCATTTGCAGGGTTACGGGGAAAGAATGGAGGAGTGGGACTAATTGGATCGCCCTTTCAGAGAGCCGGCACAGGCATGATGGGCCGAATGGCCTCCTTCTGTACTGTAAGATTCTATGATTCTGTAAACCCCTTTCTGCCCACATATGGACTAGAGGCATCCAGTGCCTCAAACAACCCAAGAAAAGAACGGCCACCACTCACCTAACTTTGTGATGCCAATTTCCTGTAGGTCCTCCCAGGTGATGTCGGTGATGAACTCAATGTTTTCGTAACCATTCTCCACAAGCGTCTTGTAATATTGAGCAAGACCAATGATTGAGAGCCATTCCATCAGATCATTCTTGAAAAAGGAAACAGAAAGGTGTTGAGAGTGTCTTTGCGTTAGAATAAGAAGACTTTAAAATACAAGCCAATTCTTCTCATGGTCCAAGGGGCCAATTGACAGGATAGACTTTAGGGTAAAAATGTAATTGTAACCAGTCTTTTCAAAAATTACAAGAGAGGATTTACATCTCACTTGATGGACCTTCTAGGTAATATGACCACTTCAGATGCGGCATTATTATTTGAAGTCACCCGTAAATATTGGGAACAATCGGAAAATTGCACCCAAAATGCGGTTGAAATTGCGCTGGTTAGGTTACAGTTCAAGTTTTCGCTAAAATTCATCAGCATAATCACAAACGACACAATCTTCCATGAACCAGCGCAATCCCTCCTTGTTATAAGCTTTGCAGCAAATTATCTCTTGTTACAACCCTCAAAACTGGGGAAAGAGTTAAAATCTCAACAACATTACTTTGCATTTCTTGTTTAATTAAAGTGCCACAGTTTCTAATAATCACGTTTGAACTGAGTCAAACCGCTTCGCAATTGTTGATGCGTCAAAGGTTGCTCCTCAATAAATTAACTTTTGAATTGCAGTGTAATTTATATCTGCTCCTGCCAAGCGTATCATTCTGACGAGTGCCTAGCAAATTGTGTTTTCCACTGCATGCAAGGTTGGTTCAGCACGTATGAGGCTGTAGACCCAAGCCAGAAAGAGACAAGCTCCAATTTCCAACACAAATACATACGGGCAACCCCCCCCCCACATCTTTTAATCACTCACCATGAAACTGCACGATACCTCCATTAAACACTGCCAAACTTTACCATTTTAGAACTCGATGTCATTAGCAAAACCATCGTCAGGTTATCTGGGGAATGAACAGCGGAGGAGCGGTGGGATTGAATGCGAAGTGTATTTCTGGAAGTAGGAGATTTCAGACGCTCCTTTCAAAACTCCCTGGTATTCTGGAGCCTTTTCAGGACTATTGTAAGTAGCAATTCTGTCGGAGCTCATAGCCATGTCTTTCTCTTTCAAAGAAGTACATTAACCACAGAGCTGCATAAAAGGGAGGGTGGGGTGGGATCTGTTCTTTAGAAATCATCTTTCAGCCAGAGGAGATCAAAGTGAAAAATCAAAAGGCAGACAGAAAGTAATTGATGCAAGATAACAGAAGAGCCTTTCTGCCCTCCTATTTTGGCCAGAAAAGCGGTGAGGAAATGATGATCGGCAGATCTGTGTAATAGACAGACAAAGGATCGATTGATCCTCATTCCCAAACTGTTGTCTAATTTTGACAGGCATTCATGTAAAAATCTACAGCACTGAATGTGCTTTGAGGGAAATTGGAATCAGTTCTCAGCAGTTTTCACAAATCTAGAATTTCTTTATTCACTGAGGTGTATTTTTGTTGCCCATCACATACCTTTGCTTTCGTAGAACAACTGTGGTCTGTACCTTGAATGGCTTGAGACTAACTCAGTAGTCATGTGTCACAACAGTTTGGAGGTGTGTGAGCACGGCCTGATAAATCTGAATGCCAATTCAAGCCTAGAATCTGGGTCTATTTCCACAGGAACAGAGGGAGTAACAGAGGCTGGGTCACTCTGCCTTACTTTTGTGTCTCTCAGTGTGGCCGATCGCAGAGTAGAACTGCTTGCCTTCAAAGTAAAGTGGTCCTGCCATCCACGTTGTTTATAAATTCCTTCACTCTCCTACCTGTGCAAGGAAAGTGAATATTCACCCTTCAGCCACTGGAGGAGCCTGTGATAGCCCTACCATGTGAAGTCTCACAGTCTGATACATCTTGTATGTCTATCAGTGAGTGGTCCTTGTACATGGTGGCCTGGAATCCTTGCCAGTGATGGATAATAAATCGAAAACCCCAATTCAGTAATGTCTGCTACCTGCTGCATGAGTCAACAGAACAGAAGGTGTCAGCCATGGCTCAGTTGGTAGCACTCATGCCTCTGAGTCAGAAAGTCGTAGATTCAAGTCTCACTCCAGGGATTTGAGCACAAAATCTATGCTAACATTCCCAGTGCCGTATTGAGGGAGAGCTGCACTGTCAGAAGTACTGTCTTTTGAATGGGACGTTAAACTGAGACCCCATCTGCCCTCTCAGGTGAACCTAAAAGACCCCATGGCACTATTTCAAAAAAGAACTGGGGAGATCTCCTGGCCAACAGTTATCCCTCAACTAATTTCATTAAAAAACATTATCTGGTCATTATCACATTGCTGTTTGGGGGAGCGTGCGGTGTGTAAACTGGCTGCTGTTTTTCCTACATTATAACAGTGACTACACTTAAAAGTACTTTGTTGGCTGTGAAGCGCTTTGGGAAGTCCTGCAGTTGTGAAAGGAGCAAGATAAATGCAGGTAATTCTCTTTCATTAACAGAATGCTTCTCTTCCGACTGTGACACCTAACAAAGCAGGTCTCTGGCTACTGTAGAAAATGTCTGATTGCTCCTTTTGTATAAGGGAAAAGGAACAGCTTTTCCTTTTCACTTTCTGTTTACAAACTATACATAGGGAGTACTTCACATTTAAACATGGGCCCCCAAAGTAACAGTCACTTTAAGCAATTTGAGTCCATGCTATGATTGAGCTCATCCAATACTCGGCTGCCCATATCTTAACTCGCATCAAGTTCCGTTCACCCATCACCCCTGTGCTTGCTGACTTACATTGGCTCCCGGTCCGGCAACACCTTGACTTTAAAATTCTCGTCCATATTTTCAAATCCCTCTATGGCTTTGCCCCTCCCTATCTCTGTAACCTCCTCCAACCCTACAACCCTCCGAGATCTCTGTGCTCCTTCAATTCTGGCCTCTTGCGCATCCCCGATTTTAATCGCTCCACCATTGGTGGCCGTGCCTTCTGTTGCCTGGGCCCTAAGCTCTGGAATTCCCTCATCCTCTCCGCCTCTCTACCTCTCTCTCCTCCTTTAAGACGCTCCTTAAAACCTACCTCTTTGACCAAGCTTTTGGTCACCTGTCCTAATATCTTCTTATGCAGTTCGGCGTCAAATTTTGTTTGATAACACTCCTGTGAAGCTCCTTGGGACGCTTTACTACTTAACGGTGCTATATAAATGCAAGTTATTGCTGATTGATTCAATGGCAAACACACACATCTAATGTAAAATGGTTACATCTCAGGAATACAAATTACTGTACTTTTAGAACATAGCGAACACAATTGTGGAGTCATGCAGCTTTAAAACAACAACAAAAATTGCCATTAGGTTTATCTTTGTGTTTGCAAGCCAACTAACCACTGAATTAAGAACAGAAACTGCACTGACAGCAAACATGGCACAGAAACATGCATTGCAAACATTAACACTCCTTTCCATATGTATGTGATTTATTTATAGCAATAGTGTCAAAGGTTCTGCAGATGCTGGGAATGCGGGACTTTAAAGTAATGTCTGTGTAAAAGTGCTGTCTAATATACAACAGACACCATGTACCCATCGAGAACTTAACCCAACAACAGGGATTCAGAAGATAAGGCTGGATATGCAGATCGAAAGATCCAGTCAGACAATCAAATCTTGGCAAAACTACTCCAGGTTAAGTATATAGAAAGTAGCCTTTATATTAATAATTAGTTAGCAATCTTACATTATCATTTACATTATACATGGTGTAATAATGTAGTTTCCTTCCTCTACCAGTGTGGGCAATTGTGTTACAAATGTGTTAATCATTAAACTTTAAAATAAAAAGTCCAGGTTTGGTGATGTATGCAAAATACTGTAGTGCAAGTTACACAAAAATATTTATTTATTCATTTTTATTTCCTTGAGATGATATATTATTGCTTTTCATGCTATGCAAAAGAAACACGATTTACAATCTTCACAAATACAAAGAAAGCACATTAAACACACACGCCACAGTATGCAAATATGTCTCAGTCACATGCAGGAATATTTCAATGAATTTGTTTAATTTTTTCAGATTGCATTCCAAACGTTAGCTCCTTTTTTTCTGGAAAGTTGGGGACAATTGAAGCCCACCATCCTTACTTAAACTGTGATTATTTAAACACCCAATCATTTATATATATATATATTTTTTATTGCTATAGTGCACTGTATGATCACTCCTCTCTCTCCCCCACTCATTGGGTGATTAATATATGGAATTGATTTAAAACTTCCCAATAGATCTTCAGCAAAAGTGCACTGCAGCCTTAAACTCTAGATCATACCCCCTGAAGTAGCTTTGGGCAGAAGCCATTAAGGGAATGAATAAACTGACTTTTGGTTTGGCTGTAACTTATAAAACAAATGGCCCGAGTCCATTAAGCCACACACATGACCCAAACGACAAAATAATGTTGGCCGTGACCGCAGTCCATTGGAAGTGTGATCTTTTATCCACTGTCTCGGAATTCATGGCCTCACTTTCTGCTCAATAATGTACTCTACCAAGAAAATGATGGAAGTCCACTTAGTTCTAACATGCAGCGTCAGATGGTATTTTGACCCTTTTTGTTATTTACAGCTATAGTTTGTGTGGACAAAGGTGATGATTTAGGCCACTGATTATTCATCTCCACAGTCAACCTGCAATATGAAATTCAAATACACTACGTAAGATCATGACCACCGTAGGTTTCTTAGCATAATTGTGGGTGTTGGTCATTCAGACAATCAACTTATTTTGTGGATGATCAATTCATCCAACCAAAGTTTGAAAGGAAAAGAAAAATGGAACCCTCTGAATGACCAACATTGAGCACTGCTGTTCCCAAAACTTCCAGAGGATACGGGCTAGAAGGTGAGGTAGAACAAGTTGGACAGAGTTAGTCCAAATACCAGTGGCACAGGGCAATTTTTATTCAGTAAAGTACTTTACTTTTTACAGATTTATAGGTACGGTAGGCTTTCTCCATTTCGTCACCTTTAGGAGCCACACAAAAAAAATGTACAGTGTGTTATAAATAGATACATCTTAGAGGCATTTTCTATTAATGAAGGGTTGATAAACATTGCCGTTTATATCAGAGGCCATGCTGTATTAAAGACTGTTATCGTGAGATGCTACCATACTTAGAATAACCAAAGGTAAAAAGTAGAACGTGCACATTTGGGTACAACTAATTAATCAGCCTCTGGAACCCTGTCGCCTCTCTAACTGGGTAATCCTGGCAGCAACAGAATGACTAGAAGAAAATTTGGCCATAGACTTGAAGAATTGTTGGAAGATCAGTTGTGTTGTCCTCTGTCCTCTCCTCCAGAGGGGTGCCACTTGGGCTAGAAGAGGATGAGAAAGAGGAGATAGAGTGAAACTGGGGCTAAAAATGGGGAGAATATTGTACTACTAGGAGACTAGGTAGTAATCGCAAAATTGGGGATCGAGTGATGGTCTCACCACCAACCCCAAATGCTAAAATGTTTTAATCACATGGAGTTATGTGTATCTCAAGCTGACACTGAAGCCTCATAGAGTGGATTGAGTGTTGGTGTGCAAACTCGTTCAGCAGGTAAAGCGATGTTCCAGTAACAAAGTTTACATTCTACCATTTAAACAAAATTAAAACCTGACTGAGAAATCTTCAGTGTTGCTTCCCTCATTTCTAATATGAATCTGGTACTGAAGCTTCTGGATAGATTTATTTTCATTTTAATCTAGTTGTATGCTATTGTATATTGCACAGTATCTACGTCTGACCTGCGTGTACAATGCATAGTGTCTGAGTCTGACCTACTTATTTGTACAATGTATCGGCCCAGAATTTGCTGAAAAATTAACAGCGTGTGAAAGACGCACACCGATATTAATGTGCAAATCAGCCAGCAACTTGTGGTGAGGAAGAGATACCCCGTGAATTGCGAATCTCCACAAGTTGCTCGGCGATCTGCGCTGCTCCGCCGTTAGCCTCGCTAAAATGGGCTCTCGCTCTTAACCTTCCTGAGTTTCATTAAATTGCTGCATTTGCGCATTAATTGCCCATTAAACTTGCCATCGAAAGTTAAGTCTAGTAATTAATAACATAAGTATCCTTTTACCAATGTTAATGACTGCCAATCAACCTCTCATGCCCAGAAAGTGAACAGTTAAAAGTGTGAAGTCTCATTTCTTCAGGTAGTGAATTGTTTTTGGAGATTTAAAAAATGTCAAATTTTAAATTAAATTTTTTTTTCTTTTCCTTTTGGTCTCTTTTTCTCTCTCTCTTAATCCAACCTTTCTTTCTCTCTTTATTTCTCTTTCTGTACCTGATTTGGCATTGATTTCACCCCTTTAATTCACCCTCCTTCTCAGACCTTCCTAAATGTATTTCTCAATCCTTAAATCTCATTGGTTAAGGAGATAGACTGTTGTTCACCAAGATCCCAGATGCCCTGTTGCCCTTACTGCGCCATTATCAGTTTGCACTTCCAGCAAATTTGTGGGCAAAAATTTTTGAGTTAAAGGGTGCAGGAACATATCTAACTAACAGGGCATGCTGTGAGATGCCTTGCTCCAGCAAATTCTGGGCCATAGTGTCTGAGTCTGATCGACTTGTATAATGCACAGTGTCTGAATTTGGTCTGTTTTTACAATTTGTAATCTCCGAGTCTGACCCATTTGTATTTTATATAGTACTTGATCTTTAACACTTGTTGAATTTCAACTATCGATTCCCACATACAAATATGACTAAAATATTTTTAAATGTAAAAGAGTGAAATCCTAGCTGATGAGTGTCATTTTACAAGTCCTTAAAGTGCTTTAATGATATGAGGACTGCCGTGAATAATTCTTAGCAAGTCTATCTTTGGATTCTTAGCCTCAAGAACTTCGTTTTATTGTCAATGAAGGCAACCAAAGGTGCAAGGATAAGGTAGGCATTCTGGGGATTCGCTTGATTTACATTCCAGGTTGGGGAGAGTTTGAAGAACCTTTCTACAGGTGAGTCAATGGATGGGAGGGGAAGAGTTCATGATAGAGCAGATTGTGCATGGTCTGTTGAAATGGAAGCTTGATGAGATGAATGACCTTTGTTTAATCCAATGCTTTTTTTTTACATTTATAGATTCATCACTTGTTGAGATATGAGGAATGAATAAAAACCGAACAAAGGCTGCAAAAACGAACAAGTACATAGACTATAATGAGAGGTACAGACTTAGCTGTAGGATTGTATAAGGGAACGTACCGGAGTCTCAGCCCTACACATTGATCAGTGATGTTATGCCACATCAATGTTTGTAACAGAACTTACGGAGAGAATTGCTTAATATCTGTTGACATAAAGATTGAGGAGCCTCCTTGTGTAAGCCGTATATCTAGATCCTCCCCTTAGCTTAGCTTACCTTTATGGATAATGCACTTCAGATTTTACCTTAGGACGCTAACAATCCAGGGTAATCAGTAGCCCCTTGCCATTCAGAAAGGCAAAAGCTTTATTGGGTTTGTCAAATATTAGCAACCGAGTCTGAGATTGGCCAACCCCGGTGAGGAACAGCATTCACAGGGGGTGCAGGTTGGGGAGTTGTTCCTCGCAGTTCCTGGTTTTCCATCCGTTTATGTAAATAGACAGATATCAGGGGCCTGAACCAGGAAAGTAGGGCTGCCACCTGTGGTTGGGTGTATTCCCGGGGATTTCATAACATGACCTCCTGCTTCAAACCGCCCCACTCCCACATTCCTGCCATTGGACCATCCAAGTGCACTGCCTTCCCACAGCCAATTGGAAAGGGAACAGACTCTTTGGCCAGAATTTTCTTCGGGGAGGCGGGTTGGGGGCGAGGGTTTGAGGTGGGTGGGAAACCCGGGAGGCCGAGTTTCCCGCAGGCCCTGCCGACTTTACTGGCAGGGCCTCATTTCAATGTGAGGCCTTGGTTTCCCGCCCGCAGCCAGCCAGCTTGAGAGACTGGCTGGCTGCAGGTGGGTAGGCCTCAGTTGTGAGGGGTCGGTCAGGGGGAAAGATCGTGGGAGGGGGGTCGGGGATCGGTGGGGTGGGAGGGGGAGACGGCAATTGGAAGTGGGTCGGCAATCGACAATTGGGAGGGGGGAAGAGAGGATCGGCGGGGGAGTTGCAGGATTGGTAGGAGATGGGGGGTGGTCGGGGTTCGGGAATCGTGGAGTGGGGGGGGTTGGCCAGGGATCGAGGGGGGAGGGCGGCCAGGGATCATGGCGGCAGAGGATCGGGGCAGGTCTCATCATCATCGTTGGCGGGGGGAGGCCTGGCGGGGGGTTGGGGGTGTGAGGCCTGGGAATGCGATTGGAGGCCTCGTGGTGGGGTCTCCGATTGCAGGGGGTGGGTTAGGCAGGGACCCTGGATCCAGGAGGTAGGCATAAAGCCACTTACCTCCTGGGTGCTGCAGTCGCCACCTCGATTTAACTGCCGGGTTTCACGAATTGTGTGAAACCCGTCCCCAGGCAGTTAAATTCAAAATGGAGGTTTAAAAAAAAGAGGCTTCTAGCCTCATTACAATATTTAAATTGAGGTAACGCCCTCTGGTCGCCCGCCCCCTGTCCTGCCTCTGGCAAAACAGGAACTGGGCGGGTAGGAGGCGGGATCAGGTCGAGAATCCCATTTTTGACAATTTAACTGCCCACATGCTCCAAACCCACTCGTTTTTTTAGGGGAAATTCCGGCCTTTGTTACACGATTGTATTAATCTTGACTGTTAGTGAAACAGCCTTTTTTCCCTCATCTCCAATATTTTTATAATGAATAAATGAAAGTGTTCAAAAATTTTTTTAAAAAACACATTTTTAAAAATGTCACTATGATTTTTCTCCTGGGTGTTGCTCGCAGTGTCCAGGAGATCCATCTTCAATTCCTGGAGACTCCAGGGCAATGCTGGAGGGTTGGCAACCCTAGCTGAAAGTCATGGTCCTTGCTGGGAGCACCTGATTGGGGAATCAATTCTATTGTTTCACACATTATGGTAGAAGACAGTGAGTAACCCGATATCTCACTATAGAAATACATTACAAGGGCCTTGAACTGTGATGTTCTTTCACATTTATGCTCAACGGGCTTATCTGAAATTCTGCTCAGTTATTCTAGTGAAGACTCTGTGGGAGATTTTCAACTTTGCTGACCGGGCAGTAAATTTAGTGTCAGCTGTGGCTCAGTGGGTAGTACACGCTCCTCTGAGTCTGAAGGTTGTGGGTTCAAATCCCACTCCAGGGACTTGAGCACATAAATCGAGGCTGACACCCCAGTGCAGTACTGAGGGAGTGCTGCACTGTCGGAGGTGCTGTCTTTTGGATGAGACATTAAACCGAGGCCCCGTCTGCTCTCAGGTGGATGTAAAAGATCCCATGGCACTATTTCGAACAAGAGGAGCTCTCCCTGGTGTCCTGGCCAATATTTATCCCTCAATTAACGTAACAAAACAGATTATCTGGTCATTATCACATTGCTGTTTGTGGGACTTTGTTGTGCGCAAATTGGCTGCCGCGTTTCCCTACATTACAACAGTGACTGCACTTCAAAATTACTTCATTGGCTGTAAAGCACTTTGAGACATCCGGTGATCGTGAAAGGCACTATATAAATGCAAGTCTTTCTTTCTTTTAAATTGGCAGAGTGAATCGCCCGCTCATTGTAGAACCCACCTGATTTTTGTTCCATCACAGTGTGCCTTCAGCCGCCTAGGCTCTAAGCCCTGAATTCCCTCCCTAAACCTCTTCACCTCCCTCTCCTCCTTTAAGACGCTCCTTAAAAACCTACCTCTTCGACCAAGCTTTTTGAACACCTGTCCTACTATCTCCTCATGTGGCACAGTGTTCTCCTATTTATTATACGTTATTTTGAGAACTGGCAATCATTTCGATTCAAAATTCATGGTGTACTAAGTGAATCTACCCAGCGCACCCCCTCTGCAAATCACAGGTGCACACCGTGCATCTTGGAGTTCATGAAGCAATTGTTATTAAAATGGTTAAATAACACCCTTCTTCACCTCAGATTGAGCAAGTGTTGACATTCAATCTAAAGTCAGATAACTCATAGCTCAGCAGGTTTACTGTTAGCGACTTTCGTCACTGAAACACACAGCATGTTACCTCTGGTGAAGCAATGCGGAAACACACATCTATACGCTGATTAGCGGCAACTTTTCCTGCATGCAAATGTGGTACAGTATTAGAAATAAATGGAGTGAGTTCAGTGTAGCCCATCTGAATTCATCGCACCTGGCTCTTTATATGCGGGAAATGATTAGCCAGCTAACTCTCTTGCAGGAGTTCACATTTGGGACAGCTACTTCCCTCTGCACGCTCAACTTTACTTTGCAGTCTTACGGGAATTTTGTTTTTAAACAGGGAGAACACATCAGTAGAAGCAGTGCAAAAATCTGCCTCAGATTCGGTCTGAATCGCAGTAATGCTTGTGGTGCTGCATAGATAGGAGGGCACGTTTCAACTGCCAGCCACCACTTTATCGCCTGAAAGTAACAGACGACTGGCAGAAGAGAATCGGGCGAGCACCTTGGCCAACCCTTTGATAACCTAAGGCCTGCCTGATTCAATTTTCAAGCAGATCTTTAAAATGGATGCCCGGGCACTCCCGCCCAAAACAGGCGACAGGCTACTTAAATATGCAAATTGGGGTCCTATGCTGGTTATGGTGGGGTGGGGGGGGGGGGGGGGAGGGCGGGGAAATGGTCCTTAAAGCTAGTTTCTAGCTGGTGAAAATAAAGTTTTCCAGAACTTGATCACATCTCCAAAAGGAACAGTGGGAGACAGCTGAGAGGAAATAAAGTAAATGAAAGGTTTGAAACTTGCGCTTTAAACATATAATTCAGCCTATAATATATACTACAGTCAGAGTTACTCCCGATGTTTGTGATATATATGTGCCATCAGCTGTCAAGGTCCCAAGCTCTGGAATTCCCTCCCTAAACCCCTCCACTTCTCTCTTCCTTTAAAATGCTTCGTAAAATCCACCTCTTTAATCAAGCTTTTAGTCAAGATCTTCCCAATAGCTCCTTCTTTGCTCGGTATCTATTTTTATTGGTGAAGTGCCTTGGGACAGTTTTCTACGTTAAAGGAGCAATGCAAGTTGTTGTATTCACAGCATTACCGTGCGTGACCTGGGAACTAACAAAACTAAAATAACAACAGAAAATGCTGGAAAAACTCAGCAGGCCAGGCAACATCCGTGGAGAGAAAATAGAGTCAACGTTTCGGGTCTATCCTTATCCTGAGAATATGCCCCCTAGTTCTAGACTCTCCAGCCAGGGGAAACAGCGTCTCAGCGTCTACCCTGTCAAGCCCTCTCAGAATCTTTTATGTTTCAATGAGATCATCTCTCATTCTTCTAAACTATAGACCCGAAACGTCAACTCTAATTTCTCTCCACGGATGTTGCCTAGCCTGCTGAGTTTTTCCAGCATTTTCTGTTGTTATTTCGGATTTCCAGCATCTGCAGTATTTTGCTATCGAACTAACAAAACTAGTTGGCCCAAAGGGGACAGGAACCTCCCTGGATCTGTTGGCAGCTTAAAATGTGAAATATAGGCTACCGTCTCTCCTCAGAGCTCGTACTGCTATCTTCATTCAAAACTTCTTTATGGAAATCCCGACACAGATAAACAGTATTTAAGAGTAAAAAGTAAAGCAATTGGCATCAGATGAGCAGTGGGTATTAGATTACAACATAAGAACATAAGAAATAGGAACAGGAGTAGGCCATACGGCCCCTCGAGCCTGCGATAAGATCATGGCTGATCCTCGACCTCAACTACACTTTCCCGCCTAATCCCTTAGAGTCCACAAATCTATTGATCTCTGCCTTGAATATACTCAGTGACTGAGCCTCCACAGCCCTCTGGGGTAGAGAATTCCAAAGATTCACAACCTTCTGAGTGAAGAAATTTCTCCTCATCACAGAATCACAGAAACCCCACAGTGCAGATAGAGGCCATTTCGGCCCATCGAGCCTGCACCGACACATATCCCACCCATTCCCCGTAACCCCTACACCAACACATATCCCACCCTATCCCCGCGTATTTAATCCTCCTAACACTAAGGGTCAATTTATCATAGCCAATCAACCTAACCCGCGCATCTTTGGACTGTGGGAGGAAACCGGAGCACCCGGAGAAAACCCACGCAAACACGGGGAGAATGTGCAAACTCCACACAGACAGTCACCCGAGGCCGACCCCTTATCCTGAGACTATGCCCCCTAGTTCTAGACTCTCCAGCCAGGGGAAACAGCGTCTCAGCGTCTACCCTGTCAAGCCCTCTCAGAATCTTTTATGTTTCAATGAGATCATCTCTCATTCTTCTAAACTCCAGAGTGTATAAGCCCATTCTACTCAATCTTTCCTCATAGGACGACCCTCTTGTCCCAGGAATCAATCTAGTGAACCTTTGTTGCATCCCCTCTAAGGCAAGTATATCCTTCCTTAGGTAAAGAGACCAAAACAGTGCACAGTACTCCAGGTGTGGTCTCACCAAAACCCTGTACAATTGCAGCAAGACTTCCTTACTCTTATACTCCAACCCCCTTGCAATAAGAGCCAATATACCATTTGCCTTCCTAATTGCTTGCTGTACCTGCATGTCAACTTTCTGTGTTTCGTGTACAAGGACACCCAAATCTCTCTGAACACCAACATTTAATAGTTTCTCATCATTTAAAAATATTCTGCTTTTCTATTCTTCCCACCAAAGTGAATAACCCTTTCACTTGCCTTTTCACCTCTAGGGTCTGATGGAGCCCAAGTGAAATGGGTTGTGACAGTTGCAACTGCCCACAGTTAGCCACAACTTGGGAATAACGCAAATGATCCAAACTGGTGGAGCTCTTCTGCATTGCAGATGAAAATTTCTTCTGTATCTACAGTACTTCTTGAACCCTGGGTCTCTCACTTTGGGTTCCTTTTTGTCCATGACACCTCTGATCTTGATACTGACGTTTTGTGCAGTACGGTGGCATAGTGGTTAGCACTGTTGCCTCACAGCGCCAGAGACCCGGGTTCGAATCCGGCCTCGGGTGACTGTCTGTGTGGAGTTTGCACATTCTCCCCGTGTTTGCGTGGGTTTCCTCCGGGTGCTCCGGTTTCCTCCCACAGTCCAAAGATGTGCGGGTGAGGTTGATTGACTATGATAAATTGACCCTTAGTGTTAGGGGGATTAAATACGTGGGGTTACGGGGATAGGGTGGGATATGTGTTGATGTAGGGGTTACGGGGTTCGGGTGGGATATGTGTCGGTGCAGGCTCGATGGGCTGAAATGGCCTCTATCTGCACTGTGGGGTTTCTGTGATTTCTGTGATCTGTGATAAATGGTTCCATCCCACCCAGCCAGATGCCCAGCACCTTCACAAAAAATTCACGTTAAAAATTGCAAAGAAAAATTTAAACAATGAGATTGGCTGGCAAAAGTTGTTCGTCAGTGCAGCATTTGATGTAAAATATATAAATGGATAAAGACTGTTGTTATTCCAATGGAAGGCTCGATGCAGTTAGTCCTTGAAGATTTATTACAGTAAATTTCAGCTCAACCTTTCCCAGTTATAGGAACAGGAGTAGGCCGTTTAGCCCCTCGAGCCTGTTCCACTATTCAATGAGATCATGGTTGACCTGTGACCTAACTCCACATACTCCAGTTACAGTACTGAGCACATTTATCAGAGCCTGTGGTACAAAAACAACACCAAAACAATAACTTTCAAACTCCTTTTTCCAAAACTAATAAAATCAAAATTTTTTTTTTCTAATCCTACTTCATAAAATTCTTTTGCAAGTAAGTTATATTTGCCAACATTGTATGCAGGAAAATATGCAGTTATTTAAGATTGAAAAAAAATGACCTTACTTAAATTGCGCTATGCAATACTTGTAACAAATGCATTAAAGAATTCAGATGGAATCAATCTGTTTGCTATTTTAAACTAAATGGATTAACGTCTCTGTTAAAACAAAATGCCAAGGAATTTCATACATATGCATTGACACCTTTGTTACTAATATCAGACAATGGGGGTAATTTTGATTTTGGGTTTCAGTGAGTGAATGGTCAATCTATGGAACAGCCACCCTAGGGAGATGGTAGAAGCAGTTAGTATTGATTCATTCAAATGCAAATTAGATAGATTTCTTTCATAAGATAACATTGTGAGATACAGTATGTGAGTAATTTGAGACATGATGTGTAGTGAGTGTAGCATGCTTGGGAGGAACAGGCGACTTTGGACCTATGGTTCCCAAAGCTCTCCACCACTGGGGGTTTTCCTCACCTCATGTCTGGGTCTGTTGTAGACTAACTGATAGAGCCATAACAACTCCTTTATCATTGCATCATGAGACTACCAGGACGGTGGAAGACGAACTAGATGGACTTTGGTCCTTTTTGGCCTAGCAATTCCTCTGTGATAGTGTTCAATGAGCGATATCGATTCAGCACCCGTTATACAGCTCTCCTGATTTTCATTTCCATTGAAGTCAATGACAGGTGATTTTTTTTCTAATTTTCCTCCATTTTAATACTCTGATCAAATTTGTTTTTTGGATCTGTATTAAACGTCACAGGATTGTTAGCTGTTATAGGAATGGTTAGGCAGGTCATTCCATCATAGCAGTCCCTGCTGAATTGTTAACCTACCTTTCTCTTTCAGATCCAGACGGATTTCCTGTTTTTTTTACAGTACATTCTACCTTTGCTTATTACCCACGACATACTTGGGTTCAGGGGTCAATCCCTTTTGCCAGAGATTTACAACGCAACTTAGATTCAAACATTTTGGAATGGATGGGATGGCGGCTGAGATGTGAAAAATGATTTCAATTTGAGTTAGGATTGGGATTTAGGACATGGATGGGTACTGGGGGTGGGTGGGTGGGAGGAAGCGTCGAGGATGTGCAGTCCACTGATTGTCAATGAAAAGCCTTTTGATACTAAAGCATGTGATAAGACTTACTGGCTGGTAGTCGGGCAACCACTCAGAGATATTCAGCCGATTTATTTCAATGGCAATCTTTTTCCTATGTCCAGGTTTTGTTACTCCAATTGCTGTTAGATCCTAGAACACAGAGTTTGTTACAATTGAAGATGCCAATGGTGAACGTGAAATTCACAATGGAAGCGGTGCTAGGCCGTAGCTTACAATTACTAAGTTGACTTCAGTGGGCCTCCAAAAGCTGGCCAGAAATGACACCCTTCCAGTGCCAACGGTGACTTGTTAATCAGTCAGGTTGCACATGTATTCATACAACAACACAGCAGTCCTGTCAAAAATGAGTTAATATAATTAACATGTATTAAAAGTATAGCCTACCACCTCGGGGTGAGGCTGTCAATGAGTTTTAGGTCAACTCGTCTGCAACTAGAAAATTTCATTTGTTCACAGTACTTTATAAAATGTCGGATATGTTCCGCTCAATGACAGGGGGCAATTTTAACCTATCTTGCCGGGCAGGAAACCCATGGGATCGGGCGGAACGCCGGTTTTAAACCCTGCCCAATATTACTCTCTGTTGACATCAGTTTCCTGACAGGTGGATTAGGTTAAAATTGTCCTCATAGTTTCTCAGGATGGCTCAGTGGATGAATGTCCCCTGTGGTGTCAGAATCATACCAGCTCTCGGCTTTAGTCTCTGGACTGCGTTGAGTTTGCCAACCAGTGAGGTCAACACTACCGCCCTCACCATCCCTGGGCTAGGGAGGGGGAGGGAAAAAATCACCTCAAATTCCCAATTTCTAATCGCTATCCCTTAACCCCTCCTAGAAGTGACTGTGTGCGCGGGTGCTGGAAGAGGTCAGCATCGGGCTCAGCCCCTACTGTCAAAGAGCCTGCTGGCATCTTCAGACTCGTATCGAAAGATCATGAAACAACACTGGAGTCACCAGTTTATGTCTAGATTCATTCTGGCATCTTTGAATCCGTGAGACCAGGTGCTGGATTGCAATGATTACGATGACCACTGCAAGGCCATAGTGTCACGGGAGGTCATTTTAACCTAACGTGCCGGGTGGGAACCCCTCGGGATCGGGTGGAATGCTGGTTTTACACCCCGTCCAATGGTGCTCTCCGCCGACTTCAGTGGAGAATCGCGCGGTGAAACCGCGTTGCACCTGAACCCGTCAGTTTCCCAATGGGCGAGTTACGTTAAAATTTCCCCATAATCTCAACTCAGTAGGTTGTAAAGCTCAGAGCTATCTAACACTTGAATCTGTGTCCTCAGGGCTGTATAAAACTCAAATTTGTGGTTTGGGACTGGACTGGCGGGGGGGGGGGGGGTGAATCTTAGTTTTGTGTGATGCTATAATTCCACGGATCAGAAATTCAGGACTATCTAATTCTCCGCTCTTTAGATTGGAGTCTTGGGTTGGTCTTTGAGTGAGTTGTGTCAGCTTGTGGCTGGTTGGTTTGAACTGAATGCCTCACATTGGTAGAATGTCTCACCTTCGGGGGAGGTAAATCTGGTTTAGAATATCTTGCCCCTAAGGCAGCACGCTTCCTGTCGACTGAGCTGGTGCCAAAGTTGTGGCGACGTCCATCGCTTGCTCGGCACTCACCCTCCCTCTTAGCTGAAGGAGGCTGAATGGAGATGGGAGCCTTTGAGAGGGAAAAATGGGGAAAGATCAGGGGTAAAATGTGAAGGAAGTAAGAGCAGACAGTTGTGCGTAGGTTCATTGCCAAAACAAGGTTAGTCTAGAGGACTGAAAGGTGGCACCTTAGGCCAAATCGGTCAATCTTCTGGGCTAGCCTCAATTTCATACAACCGTACACACAAAGTCCAGTGCCATTCACTCACAGCTTTTAATGACTTTCCAATTTCATTTCCCTATATTCAATTTATCTTTTAAGTGTTTGGCTTCTTCTTCAACCAGATATCCTGAGCCTCCCCTGCACTGCTGTGGTTCAATCCATATGGCATCATTATGAAGCTATTACCATGTCCTTTCAGGGAAACTCCAGGCTTCAGACACTTTCCACTCAATACGCAGCGTAATTATTCCCAACACTAATTCATTTTAACATTTCATCGGCACAAGAACTGTGAAGGCTTTCGGCCTACGCAGAGCGGCTATTTTCTGATAGCAGATGGTGTTGCCAGGTGATATCATGCTACTATCATGCTGGTCAAAATACTGTACATAGGGAGACTATCGATGCTGATACAAGATGGCCTTTTTCCAATTAGCAGATTGGAAGAATAAGTTTTAATGAATGATTGTTCATTTTCTTTGTGTTAGTGGCCACCCTGCAATTTATTTCAAGAAAAAAGCGTAAAATTACAGCATATGCCTAACCCCAATGCCACATAGACCAGGAAGGTCCCAAATTTGATTCCTATTGGTGTTGGGTTAATTGATCTTTGCCAGCATAACAATCCAGGCACCACAATAAGTCACGGAGCTTGCATCCTAGGAAAGGACAGCAGCCGGGGTATCTGCTCCTCATTGCTATTGGGTAGCCGCTGCATGTGGGCACCAGGCCAGTACAGGATCAGGCTCAGTTATGTTGGCCCTCAATCTCACATCGCCTGCTAACAACCGTTGCTAGGCATTACAGTTTCTTGGCATTCTATATAACTGTTTACTCTGTCGATGGATTCAACGTCTGTTCCTGTAAGCAGGCCTTGTCCTCTTTGAAATTAAAGCTGCACCTTTCCAGAAACCAGTCCTTGCAGAGTTTGCCTGGCCAAAAGGATTTGCTTACAGTGATCTGTTTACTGAACTCATCATAATCTAGTGCTACAATACCACACTTATTGGTAGATCCAGAGAAACTATTTCATCTGGTGCGGGAATCAAGAATGAGGGGACTTAATCTTAAAAGTAGAGCTAGGCCATTCAGGAGTGAAATCAGGAAGCACTTTTTCCACACCATGGGTAGCAGAAATCTGGAATTCTCTCCCCCAAAAGGTTGTGGATGCTGGGACAATTGGAGCTTTCAAGACTGAGATAGATAGATTTTTGTTAGGTAAGGGTATCAAGGGAAATGGAGAAAAGGCAGGTAAATGGAATTGAGGTACAGATCAGCCGTGATCTAATTGAAGAAAGCTAGAGTTCTTAATAAGTCACTGCAACAGCAATCTCCTCCACACGTTCTGTCAATAGACATTCTCCAGCTGAGCACCAGCTTTCAAAAGCCCAAGAACTTCAGTGACCTGCTTTTACCCTTTGAAGTTTTGTTTCTATCTTTGCTTAAATATATAAATATCCAGATATGCACAATTGCTGCCTAAAAGTGATGAGAATTTTAAAATGGACAAAAGGTTTCACTGTTATAAAAGGGACATCCAAGCCTGTCTATGTTTAACTTTTGATTTGCGGGAACAGCAAACATTGATTTGCTTCTTTGATTTAAAAAAAAAAGGAACTGAAAGAATTCAACATTCGTGACACCGAGATTCACATGCAGAGTATCACTGCTTTGAAGAGTGGCAGAGGGCGACAGATGGCTGTCTGTCAGCATGAATCACCGTGTCAGGAAACGGAGCTTAAGGGGAGACAATTGGAGGTAAAACTGGAGGATTATATAGCAGTGAGTAATGATTTAGACTTCATGACAAAAAACCTGCTAACAAGCTTTGTAACCACCAATGCCAGTTCTCAATAAGAGGAAAGCATTCAGTTTGAAACCTGTAAATGAAATTATATAAATGAATTAATGCTGGGAGCCAGATATTGTTTTTAGCATATTAAATAGACGCTGTAAGGAGCCTGCAGTTTCCCTTAAAACTGTTCTGAGTGAATAATCGAGAACAGCTTTCAACTCATGCAGTTTCAGTATTCAAATGATGTACAATGGAATTGAATGCAAAGCCTAGTATTTCTTTTCCATTAGGGTCTAATGCACAAATCTTGACGTGCGGTATTAGCATATGAACTGTTAATGAGTTTGTATGAAATTGGTTTGTCTGTCATTTTAACCAATTTACCATTGCTAAGTTAGCAGACAAAGGAATTTTGTTCAAACACATGAAGCATTTGGAGGCCAATATCGCACAGAGCGACTTCGCTCCAGCGTCTCTTTTACCGCTATCTCCTCCTGCCGTTTGTAGACTTACCTCAGGGGTCATGCGGCTGATGGTTGGAATGTCATAGCCAGCATTGATAAAGTTAGCAGCATACTGCTGGAGTTGGAATTCACTGAGCCAGTTAAAAACTGTCTCTGGGCTCTGGATAAAGGATGACAAAAAAAAATGGAATGTGAAAAGCAGGTTAGAATTCAATGGTAAAAATCTAACCTCAAGACATCACTTCCTCCAAAAGTCTGTTTACACTGGAGGTAGTTAAGCCCATTACAATAATGCTGAATTATTTTAAAGGGACCATGTCGTATTGCAGAAAGAAACTGTAAGACGCAAAACTTTACAGTCCAACTGGATGGAGGGATGGTTTGACATGATGGCAGCCATACTTTACAATTGTGACCATCCATTACATCTTTGAAACTGCTCAAGACATAATTACAATTAGTAAGGATTCCATTCCCTCTTGGTAGTCCCTTGCTTCAAACCTGTGGAGTTTTTGTCAAGGAAGAGTTTTTTTCTGCAAGGTGACACAAATCCTTCAAGTCTTCCTTGACTAACTCCGATTGCTAAGGCAGTACAAGGCCACATTATTTGAGTGCAGTAGTCTGACTGTTAATGCTTTGGGACCGAAAATAACTGAGTTCTCATGGCAACAAAATAAAGCAGGTTTAGAGCCTGTAACTATCTGCGACCCATTAACTAGAGCGATTGGAAATTCAGTGAACTTGTTAGTTGCCCCCCCCCCCAACCCCGCAAAGCAAAATGAGAAATTAATTAGATTCTGACGTTCTCGGAACATGATTGGACCGTTCTCATGGGCAACTGAATCTTTAATGTATTTCACCTGCATTTTGCCATCTAAAGTGAAAATGAAGCATGAAAATAATGAAGTCACTCAAATATTTTATGAAACTGCAGTAGTTACACAGGAAGGAGATTAGTGGAAATGGGGTTGAGGGAGGAAGGCGTTGGGTCTCATGGACGAGAGGAACTTGGAGAAGACAAGGAGATGGGAGCAAAATAAAAGAGACCCTGGTGTTCAGGACTACAGTGGGAAGGAGACTGGTGGGTGGATTTGGCTTAGGGGGCAGGGGAAGAGGAAGCAATAGAAGAAGAAAAGGCTAGCATGCCGGAAATCCCAAGGAAACTAATATTGAATTGGGGACAGGGACTCAATAATGAATGTCATTAAAATAACCGTAATGAAGAAAATAATGGCACTAAAGAGTGATAAATCCCCAGGACCAGATGGTTTCCATCCCAGGGTTTTAAGGGAAGTAGGTGAGCACATTGCAGATGCCCTAACTATAATCTTCCAAAGTTCTCTAGATTCAGGAATCGTTCCTTTAGATTGGAAAATTGCGCATGTCACTCTGCTATTTCAGAATGGCGAGAGAAGGAAACCAGGGAATTATAGACCAGTTAGCCTAACATCTGTTGTTGGGAAATTACTAGAGTCTATAATTAAGGATAGGGTGACTGAACACCTTGAACATTTTCAGTTGATCAGTGACAACCAGCATGGATTTGTGAAAGGTAGGTCATGCCTGACAAACCTGATTGCATTTTTTGAAGAGGTGACTAAAGTAGTGGACAGGGGAATGTCTATGGATGTTATTTGTATGGACTTCCAGAAGGCATTTGATAAAGTTCCACATAAGAGACTATTTTCTAAGGTAGAAGCCCATGGAATAGAGGGCAAATTATTGACCTGGTTAGGAAATTGGCTGAGCGACAGAAGACAGAGAGTAGGCATAATGGGTAGGTACTCCAATGGGCAGGATGTGACTAGTGGTGTCCCGCAGGGATCTGTGTTGGGTCCTCAACTATTCAAAATATTAATTATTAATGACTTAGATGATGGCATAGAAAGTCATATATCCAAATTTGCCAATGACACAAAGATAGGCGGCACTGTAGGCAGTGTAGATGAAGGCATAAAATTACGAAGGGATATTGATAGATTAAGTGAATGGGCAAAACTGTGGCAAATGGATTTCAAGTTAAGCAAATGTGAGGTCATCCACTTTGGACCTAAAAAGGATAGAACAGGGTGCTTTCTAAATGGTGAAAAGCTAAAAACAGTGGAGGTCCAACGAGACTTGGGGGTCCAGGTACATAGATCATTAAAATGTAATGAACAGGTACAGAAAATAATCAACAAAGCTAATGGAATGCTGGCCTTTATATCTAGAGGACTAGAATGCAAAGGGGTAGAAGTTATGCTGCAGCTATACAAAACCCTGGTTAGACCACATCTGGAGTACTGTGAGCAGTTCTGGGCACCACGCCTTAGGAAGGATATATTGGCCTTGGAGGGAGTGCAGCGTAGGTTTACCAGAATGATACCCGGACTCCAAGGGTTAAGTTACGAGGAGAGATTCCACAAATTAGGGTTGTATTCCCTAGAATTTAGGTTAAGGGGTGATCTGATCGAAGTTTTCAAGATATTAAGGGGAACAGATAGGGTAGATAGAGAGAAACTATTTCTGCTGGTTGGGGAGTCTAGGACAAGGGGGCATAGTCTAAAAATTAGAGCCAGGCCTTTCAGGAGTGAAATTAGAAAACATTTCTACACACAAAGGGTTATAGAAGTTTGGAACTCTCTTCCACAAATAACAATTGATGTTCGATCAATTGTTAATTTTAAATCGGAGATTGATACCGTTTTGTTAACTAAAGGTATTAAGGGATATGGGCCAAAAGCCTGGTATATGGAGTTAAGTCACAGATCAGCCATGATCTCATTTGATGGTGGAACAGGTTCGAGGGGCTCAATGGCCTACTCCTGTTCCTATGTTCCTAATAGAGGCAGTTAATGAACTGGCTCCATCTTGGAGGCAAAGCAATCTATAAGCTTCTCACACTTGTTAGAGGTAAGGGTGATCTGCAGGGGAGAGGGGTTTAGGAAATGGTGGTATAATTTCTAGGTGGATCTGTCCATAGCTTAGATTCATACACATCACAATTCAGATGGTTGAAATAAGAGCTTCTCTGATAGTTCAGTTGGTAAAGGCACTGTTAATGCGGCTAGTCATAAAGATTAGGAAAGTCCGAGGTTCAATCCCTGGTCTTGTTTGGGTTGAGCTGGTAGGGGTGCTACGAAAGGCTTCAACAAGTGCGGACTTTGAGTCACGATAGCAGTAATACCAGCATTATGAGCTCTCTCGTGGCTCAGCAAGCAAAAACACTGGTAGTTGGAACTGAGTCACACAGAGCAGGGAGGCTCCTCTCTGCGCTGAGTTAGCTATGACAGCAATAAATCCCTGTGTCCACATTTAGAATGGGAAAGCATTATAATTTGACGAAAGGTTATCGACCTGAAACGTTAACTCTGTTTCTCTCTCCACAGATGCTGCCTGACCTGCTGAGTATTTCCAGCATTTTCTGTTTTTATTTATTATGGGAGCTGCTATTTTAATTTGTCACTCTCGAATTTCAAGCTGCCACCAGTGCTGCAGCGCCACCAATGGCAGGAGGCTGCAATTTCAACACGACAGAGGCAGTTTTCATTCTAAATGTGGACAATGGAATTTACAATGGTAACTGTAAAATGGACCAAATGTATGAGGACTGAACAACTACCTAATTACCCCCCCTCCCTCTAACTCCACTTCACCTTAAGAATACACTTTGTCTTGATGTGAACCACTGTGGGAGATCGACTAGTACTTATTAAATCTACAAGGGTAGGGTTGTGTAACATGCACCAGTTGACATCACACAGTCAAACCCATCGCAGAAAAACAAAAAAAGCTTTACTTTTGGCAAACAAAAATGACAACTGGATGATATATATGTGTCTGCATTAAAAATGTCAGCATGATAAAAAAAATCTTTCTGAAGCAGTTCATGAAAATGTACAGTATGGACCTGCCTATCTGACAAACTGATTGCCAGGTAGGATATCAACAGAGATTAAGAGTATGCAGATTTGAGCAATCTTAGTTTAGCACTGCTGTCATTTATTGAGAGAGATGGACTGCACGCCGCAAAAGAACATCATCATATTTGTCCACTACACAGGTTAGCCCCTGTAGTTAAGGCTGGCAAAGCAAATGTTAAATGTTGCACGGGTTTAAAATTCAGATGCTAGTTCTTTTTTTTTACAGAATTCAATGAAAATGTTTTCTTTTAAATCATTGACCTCAACACATTTCTTGTTTAAGTGTCGCTCGAGATCGTGAGTTCAAGTCCCACTCCAGGAACTTGAGCATGTGATCTAGGCCGACACGCCCAGTGCAGTATTGAGGGAGCGCTGCACTGTCGGGGGTGCTGTCTTTCAGTTGAGATGTTAAACCGCGGTCCCGTTTGCCCTCTCAATGTATGTAAATGATCCCACGGCACTATATTCGAAGAAGAGCAGGTGAGTTCTCCCCGGTGTCCTGGCAAATACTTATCCTTCAACCAACATCACTAAAAGCAGATTATCTGGTCATTAACACATTTCTGTTGTGGGGATCTTGCTGTGCGCAAATTGGCTGCCGCATTTCCTACATTCCAACAGCGACTACACTTCAAAAAGTACTTCATTGGCTGTGAAACGCTGTGGGACGTCTTGAGGTTGTGAAAGGCGCTATAGAAATGCACGTCTTTCTTCTTACTATTTATGACCTTTGGTGCATAGCCCAGGTCATGGAGAATCATGAGGTCTGGAATTCCAACAGGGCTATGGATCAGTCTTCTAAGGTCATGAGCCCCAGACCCTACCTCAAATTGTGGGGATAGGATTAAGTTGCACGCTGGGAGCACCTTGCCCATAAGGGTCCATTAACAGGCACCATTCTGACCCGCCCCCAGCAAAAATTAGAGTGGTGCTATGGTGGCAAGGAAGCCTGGGTAATGTCAGCCAAAGAGCTTGTTTTTTTTTTACTCATCAGGACTGCTTCAGTTAAAGATAATTGATTCCCGTAGGAATTGATTATTTTGCCTGCAACATCGTGGGCTTATTGCAATTCAAACCCACTTGCAGTTGGAAAGAGTTCCGCTGAGGCCTTTAATGGGTGTAGGGGGTTGGAATGACTGGGGTAGCCCAGGAACTCTTCCAAATACACACCCTTTGGGAGGGTGGGGGCAGGGGGGGGGTGTGCAGCAAGTGGAGATATGCCATCTCTGCCCCCACCCCACCATACTGAAAAATACCACCTTCTAGTCCAAAGTGACCCTTGGGATAATACCATTGTCTAAGGCCTTCCAGTCCAAAGTGACCCCTGGGGGAATATCATTGTGACCTTCCAGTCCAAAGTGACCCCTGGGGGAATACCATTGTCTGTGACCTTCCAGTCCAAAGTGACCCTTGGGGGAATATCATTGTCTATGACCTTCCAGTCCAAAGTGACCCCTGGGGGAATACCATTGTCTATGACCTTCCAGTTCAAAGTGACCCTTGGGGGAATATCATTGTCTATGACCTTCCAGTCCAAAGTGACCCCTGGGGGAATAGTTTTGTCCATGACCTTCCAGTCCAAAGTGACCTCTGGTGAAATACTACTTTCCATGACCTTCCAGTCCAAAAGAATGTCCATTAGTCACTCTCAGTTTTCTGTTCTCCAATTAACTTCCTGTCCATGCTGCCATATTCCCTTTCATTCTGTCCATCTTCATTTTATCAACTTCTCAACTGCTTTTTGGAAAATTGGTAAACATAACATCCACTCCATTTCCTTTATCAATACAATCAACACCAGTAAAAACAGATTGTCTGGTCATCTATTTCATGCAGTGTTTGTTGGATCTTGCTGTGCACAAATTAGCTGCCGCGTTTCCTACATTACAACAGTGACTACACTTCAAAAGATCTCAATTGGCTGCAAAATGCTCTCTAATGTCCTGAGGTCATAAAAGGTGCTATAGAAATGCAAACTCTTCCTTTCTAATTAACCCATCAATGGATTACTGCCTGTTACTTGTGAACTGCTAGCTAATCATTAATTAACCCACTGATTGGATAACACTTGTCACTCAGTCCCTACATCTGTGAATCACTAATTAACCCATTGATTAATTACTGCCTGTAACTCGTGCTCAATTATCCATGAATGTCTAATTGACCCAGCGATTGAATACTGTCTGTCACTCACTTCTATATATCTGTTAATGACAAATTAACTAATTGATTGATTACTGTCTGCAACTCACCCCCAGATATCCCTAATCTCTAATTAACCCATTGTTAGATTACTGCCTGTAATCCCATTAATTGGTATATATGTTACTCTTAACTCACATCATAATTTTCTACAAAAGTCTGTTCAGATCGATATAAATTGATATTTCAACCCGTCCCTTTGCGCTATTATTTGCAGTACAGGTTAACCCAAGCTTGTTTACAAAAGAAATCATAAAATAAATTCATTTTCTAAAAACAGCAGTGTGGCTATGAGCAGCAACAGAGGGCAGGGATAGAAGCAATAAGGAGAATGCAATATTCTAGTAGTTGCCATAGCAACACATGCATCCACAAGTGGCTGCTTTTGGATTTCAGAATTCATTTTAAAATAAATCCCAAGTAAAATAGAAGAAAAGGTCAGGGTGTGACACAGGACGATAATGATGTTACACAGCGAGGGGCTGATTTTGCAATCCGCTGTCAAAACTTCACTCATGGTATCAATTTTAATGGTGATTATAGACTGAGCAATAATCAAGTATCATGTTCTGCTATTGCATATGTCTAATGGCTTTATAAATATCATACTCTGGATATATTTACATTTGATGGTAATGTAGGGGCTATTTATCAACTTTATCTGCACCTACCTAGATAGGAGATGTCAAGGGCTTAATATGCAGCCATTAAGGAGCCATTGTGGAATAAGAAGGTGGCTGTTGCACTAATGCAATCACCCAAACTTTAGATCACACCGTACTGGTCAAAATGACCATTGGCGTTAATCTCTCCCTGGCTCCGATTGTCTCCTTTACTGATGTGTGTGTGAGCTTGTTCCCTTCCCAACTCCCATTCTTCCATTCCTTGTTAATTGCTGTTCACTTGTACTGGTTCTGACAAAGGGCCCACTCCTGAGAGGTTAGCCTGTCCCTTTTCTCCACCGATGCTGACTGACCCGCTGGGCGTTTCCAGCCTTTTCCGTTTTCGCCCCAAGTCGTTGCCATTCCTATAGTGTTGCAGGAATGTCGAGCTCTGCCACACATTTACACTCACTGACTCTGAGTAGTTCCAGGAAAGGACACCCTGCGGCTCCTCCCCCCGCCCGGGTGCCACCTCCTTTAGATCACAGCACTGGCACAGAAGCTGGGGCTTTCTCCATGGGCCAGAGAGTGGTTGAACCTCTGAAATGTAACCCAAATCTGAGGGCCCCACATTGCTCAAAATTTATTCCCCCTCTTGAGCTGTCCTGAGGGCATTAACCATGTAACGTGGAACTGCAGTCATGTGGGGTGGGGACCAGACCGGGTAAGGAGGTGACAGATTCCCTTCCCTCAAAGACATTAGCAAACCAGCTGGGTGTTTACAAAAATTACGGCTGATTTCGCAGTCATTTTCTAATGCCAGATTTGAGCAATTTCACAACTTGCCCTAGTGGGATTTGAACTCACGACTGCTGGACTACGGGCCAAGTACCACATCCATTAGGCTAACACACTCATATATAAGGGAACAGAGGCAGCAGCTGCAGCCGAACCTTCAAATAGAGCCAAATAGCCACAGGAACACAGAAGAAACTGGCATCGATCAGTCTGAGACTGTTTGAGTTGAGCCTGTTCATGTTTTGTAAAACCAATCTCGCAGCCAGGCTTAAACAATATAAATAATCACATTATGAAATAAAAACCCAGTAAGGAGACTCAAAGCCAGGAAAACAAGTGTGGGCTTCAAAAGCCGAGAAAATCTTTCAGCCTTCAGAGCGAACCCGTTAGCAGCAAGTGTCGGTGGTTATATAATAAAGCCCCTGAGCAGCATATATACTGTTGGTTCCCTTGGCATGTCTTTGGGCATCATTGCGAAGGCAATCTGCCACTCTGTGGCCTCTCTGTGTGGCAGGAATATAAGCCACTGGCAGATAAAGAAAGGAATGTCACCACCTAGAATGGGTCAGTGGAGGGACTGAGAAACAACTTTGGTCTGTTTATTATCTCCCCTTTACATTACAGCTGGATCGCTCTTTCAAAGACCCAGCAAAGGCACGCTGGGCCAGATGGCCTCCTTCTGTGCTGCACGATTCCATTGAGCTGTTGACGCTGCAGGAGACCGGACATATTCTTATTCAAGGTACAGTGGAAAAAATTTGACAATGGAAGGGTTAAAAGCACAATCTCAAAGGCGACAGTTACTAACTTAAAAACCGATACATCAGTCTCACAATGGAGTGAAATGCAATGTAAATTGGATTGGTCACGTCTGTTAGCTTGTCGAAAGGAATTTCAAAAGATCCAAATCTGTTACAAGAATAAAAGATTACTCACCGCCTTCCTGCTCTGCTCCCACCTAGAGACTTAACTGTGCAGAAAGAGAGAGAGAGAGAGAGTGGGGGGCGGGGAAAGAAAAACCTAACAGGTTTGAATCCTTGCGGCTTTACCTAGCGAGTGTTTATTGCAAGTGTCCTGGTGCTCCCAGAGTCACTTACCTTTGTTTCCGACTGTGCCTCAGCCTTCTTCAGCTGCTGGTCGCCATACGGTTGCTCTGCCAACGGGCAGCTGGATGCGCTCTGGGGTCGGGCAGCTCCTGCGACGAAGCAGAACCGAAAGACAACATCAAATGGGCTTTATTAGCGCTTCAGCCTCGCGCACACAACAGATCTGAACTAGAATTACATACAATATCCAAAGATGTGCGGGTTAGGTTGATTGGCTATGATAAATTGACCCTTAGTGTTAGGGGGATTAAATACGTGGGGTTACGGGGATAGGGTGGGATATGTGTTGGTGTAGGGGTTACGGGGATCGGGTGGGATATGTGTCAGTGCAGGCTCGATGGGCCGAAATGGCCTCTATCTGCACTGTGGGGTTTCTGTGATTCTGTGAATATACAGCACAGAAACAGGCCATTCGGCCCAACTGGTCCATGCCGGTGTTTATGCTCCACACAAGCCTCCTCCCACCCTTCTCCATCTCACCCTATCAGCATAAACTTCTATTCCTTTCTCCCTCATGTGTTTATCTAGTTTCCCCTTACAGGAAACTTTTTTTTATCCGGCACCGACGGGACCGACGTGGTGCCGGTTCATGAAAAATTCCAGATAACTGAAAGCTATAGTAAAAGATACGGAGCTGAGAGCTCCGTATAAAGCAACAAACCCTGTTGCTTAGGTTCAGAACAATGGCCACAAGTTCCAGGCATCTCTGTAGCTTAGCAACAGCTGCAGCCACACCCTTGCACAGCAACAGATCGAGGAAGGCAAGTAATAAAACTTACCTGAACCTACTCCTGAATTTTGCCGGTTAACTGAGATTTCCGGTTATTTAGGTGCCGGTAAATCGAAAGTTTCCTGTATATGCATCCAGGCTATTCGCCTCAACCACTCCCTGTGGTAGCGAGTTCCACATTCTAATCACTCTCTGGGTAAAGAAGTTTCTCCTGAATTCCCTATTGGATTTATTAGTGACTCTCTTATATTTATGGCCCCTAGTTCTGGTTTCGCCCCACAAGTGGAAACAGTGGACTGGATATTAACTCAGAAGCGGAGGGAGCATGGGGGCTGCTTTGAGGTTGGGAAACCCGGATGAACGGGTTTCCCAAAGGTCTTGCTGAACTTAATGGCAGGACCGGATTACCATTTTTTGTCTCCATTTCCTGGCCGCAGCCAGCCAGATTGAGATTGAGAGGCTGGCTGGCTGTCGGGCAGGTAAGTATTCGGCACCGGTCTGCAACAGGGGAGCATAGAGGAGGGAGGGAGGGATCTGAATGGGTGGGCGGGGGGTAGATCGGAGGCCAGCGGAAAGATCAAAGTAGGGGGAGATCAGAAGAGTCGAGGGGAGATTGGAAGAGTCGGGGGAGTGTCCGATCGCAGGGGATTGGTGAAGCAGGTAAACTGGATCCAGCAGGTAAGTGGAAAGGCACTTACCTCCTGGATCCAGCAGTCCTCGCATCCCTTCAGCCGTTGGGTTTCCCTAGGCCCGAAAAACCCGGCCGGCCAGGGTTAAATTTTAAATGGTGGTTAAATATGAGACACGCAGCCTCATTATAATATTTAAATTGCCAACCCGCCTCCTGGGAGCGGGTTGGTTGCCCGCCCCCCGTCTCGCCTCTGTTAAAACCGGAAGTGGGCGGGTTGGAGTCAGGATTCATATTTTTAACATTTTAAGATTCCACCCAACCCACACCCACCCATTTTTGGGGGTTAAAATTCCCCCATCTTTTCTATGTCTACCCTATCAAACCCTTTCATAATTTTAAATACCTCTATCAGGTCACCCCTCAGCCTTCTCTTTTCTAGAGAAAAAAGACCCAGCCTGTTCACCCTTTTCTGATAGGTATTACCTCTTAGTTCTGGTATCATTCTAGTAAAGCTTTATTGCACCTTCACCAGTGCCTCTATATCCTTTTTACAATGCAGAGACCAGAATTGTGCACAGTACTCCAAGTGTGGTTTAAGTAAGGTTCTATACAAGTTGATGGTGCAAAACCCGCACAGGAGCTTATAGCGAGAGGAGTCACTGATCGAGATCCCTCTAGTGGCTGGATTCACCTCCTTTAAACATACAGGGACTCCCCATAAATCCGCAGCATTCTGGCCATAACTCCAATGTGATGGAGTGCCACAGGTGGAATAGAGTGTATGCCAAGGCCACAGATACGTGTGTGTGTGCGTTGCCAAAGATTAAGGGCTGTCCTCTGGTACCTCATCCAAGAGGCCACTCTTCACATGTGACCCTGGGCTCCCTGGAGTGCGAGCAATTTATTCGACCATGAGCGCCATCACTCCTATCCTCACCTCATGTCCATGCGCATCATGCACTTTCCAGCAGGAGTCACTGGATTACCATTAGGAGTGGGAAACCTGGCTAACTTCCCCCCACCCCTCCACTCCCTAGACCAAGGATGCGGAGCCAATTGTGTCACGCACTAATTGAGGAATAACTCAGCACTGGGGCAGTGTTGGAGGTACTACAATTGGCCTCAGCATCCCTGGTAAGGGAGGGGGTAAAAATCCACCATCCAATGACCTGAGTTGTAAAGGGCACGTATGTAGATGACAGGTGCAGACAGGATAGGGATCACCGCGATTCCCCTCAAGGTCGAATAACTTGCCAACACTATTTTTCTTATCATAATGGGGGAGATGAGGAAAAATCTTTTTACGCAGTGAGTTGCCATGATCTGGAATACACTGCCTGAGAGGATGGTGGAAGCAGGTTCAATAATAACTTTCAAAAAGGAATTGGATAAATGCTTGAAAAGGACATCATTTACAGGGCTATGGGGAAAGAGCAATGGGGAGTGGGACTAACTGGGTAGCTCTTTCAAAGAGCCGGCCCAGGCACGATGGGCCGAATGGCCTCCTTCTGTGCTGTATGATTCGCACAGAATGCACGGTTAACTTGCACACAGAAAGAATGGCCACTCGGGTACCAAAAAAATGATTGACGCTCATGGAGGTTACCCCAGCATGAATTAAAAGATTAATTTTAAAAATAATTAAAATAAATTATAAATGCTGCAAATTACGTCACCCTGAAAGAAGTAGAAAAAGCTCGTCAATACAATATCTTGTTATGAGCAATCACTCAATAATATTGCATTACAGTACCAGCATTCGCAAATACTGACAGACTTACATTTGTCCTTGAATCTACTTCTTACCCTAGCCCTGCAGTGTGCACTCACCATCGTGTCAGCCTCCTTCAACAAGGAGAACGGAGAACCCAGAGAATTCTACAAAAATTGAAGCCTTTCATTCATTTCCCCTTTGTGTCCCTGCCAAAGACAGCTGGCAGTTTCTCTTGCACTTTAATGAAAAGGTCCAAGCTCGACAATCAAGGCCTACCTGCAGGCTGCTCTGATTTGACAACTCCTTCACCTCCTGCTGTCTCTGGAGCAGATCCCTTCTGGGTTAGCACCGCTTGCAGTAACTGTAGCGTAAGAAAAAGGGGAGAATGGTTACAGCAAAGAAAGCGCTCGTTTTGGGAGAGCCTCTGACTGTATCAAAAATAATAATTGGCATCTTAACAAAAGACCTTTACAGGTTAAGGAGGCACAGTGGACAGACGGAGGAGGGAGAGCAGTTTCTCTTTAGAAACAGCTGTGGTTATCACAGCTCAGGGCACTCGTGCCTGCTCCCGTTCTGTCACAATTTGTGCTACAACAGCTTTTCTTCAGTAGATTGGTTACTATTTAAGGGATAACTCCAGGTTTCACGACACAAACAGGAACAAGGGACTCGATGCAAACGGCTCCTCGCTACTGATTTGTGCTGATCTGTCTCTGAATCCTTTTTCTTTAAAGCTACAGGTACTGACGTTCTCTGAGGTGATGATGTGTTTACTCACCGCATTGGTAAGCGTATACAGGAAAATGGGGTAAATGCTTACAAAAATGTAAACACAGTCTGGATTACTTACTTATCTTGGACCAGGGCATTGCGAATATTAAATGGAATCGAGGTGAAGTTTTGCAGCATGACATTTGTACCGTGTTGGTACGGTAACCCAACAGTTATGGTACTGGACTGGCATCCTAGAGATTGGGCGATCAAATCACACCGTGGCAAGCTGTGATATTCAATCATTTGTAGGCTAGTGCCCAAATATGATCATGCTGCTGGTTCACTCATGTCCTTCAGGGAAGGGAATCTGCCGTCATAAGCTGGTCTGACTGCCATGTGACTCCAGTTCCATGCTGTGAAGTCGACTCTTGAAGCCCATAGGGCTGGAAAATAACTGCTACCTGGGATGGGTAATAAATACTACCTGGGATGGGTAATAAATACTACCTGGGATGGGTAATAAATACTACCTGGGATGGGTAATAAATTCTACCTGGGATGGGTAATAAATTCTACCCAGGATGGGTAATAAATGCTACCTGGGATGGGTAATAACTACTGCCTGGGATGGGTAATAAATACTACCTGGGATGGGTAATAAATACTACCTGGGATGGGTAATAAATACTACCTGGGATGGGTAATAAATTCTACCTGGGATGGGTAATAAATGCTACCTGGGATGGGTAATAAATACTACCTGGGATGGGTAATAAATACTACCTGGGATGGGTAATAAATACTACCTGGGATGGGTAATAAATACTACCCGGGATGGGTAATAAATACTACCTGGGATGGGTAATAAATTCTACCTGGGAGGGATAATAAATACTACCTGGGATGGGTAATAAATTCTACATGGGATGGGTAATAAATTCTACCCGGGATGGGTAATAAATGCTACCTGGGATGGGTAATAAATACTACCTGGGATGGGTAATAAATACTACCTGGGATGGGTAATAAATACTACCTGGGATGGGTAATAAATGCTACCTGGGATGCGTAATAAATTCTACCTGGGATGCGTAATAAATTCTACCTGGGATGGGTAATAAATTCTACCCAGGATGGGTAATAAATGCTACCTGGGATGGGTAATAAACACTACCCAGGATGGGTAATAAATACTACCTGGGATGGGTAATAAATGCTACCTGGGATGCGTAATAAATTCTACCCAGGATGGGTAATAAATACTACCTGGGATGGGTAATAAATGCTACCTGGAATGGGTAATAAATACTACCTGGGATGGGTAATAAATACTACCTGGGATGGGTAATAAATGTTACCTGGAATGGGTAATAAATACTACCCAGGATGGGTAATAAATACTACCCGGGATGGGTAATAAATACTACCTGGGATGGGTAATAAATTCTACCTGGGATGGGTAATAAATACTACCTGGGATGGGTAATACATTCTACCTGGGATGGTTAATAAATACTACCTGGGATGGGTAATAAATTCTACCTGGGATGGGTAATAAATTCTACCTGGGATGGGTAATAAATGCTACCTGGGATGGGTAATAAATACTAACTGGGATGGGTAATAAATGCTACCTGGGATGGGAGAGGAGAAAGAAAAACAACTACTGGCCATTGTTAACGTGGTCTGGGACACGTACACATTGGGCGGTCTGATAAGTTTTGGGGTATTAAAAGTGCAGTCGACAGACACTGCTGCAGTGAGTTGGGCAACTTGATTGGTCACACAGAGAAGAGAAACTACGAGTCACCACCGAGCTGATCACTCGCTGGTGTTAGTACGCATGTATGCTTGCGCTTGCTTGTAATCGCTGTTGATTTTAAGTAAAGAATAGTTACCCTGAAATCTTTGTCTTGAGTTGCCTGTTCCAATACGGGTCCGAACCCTAAGTACTGTTAGACTGGAGTAAAAATTTACACAGCTTACAGGTTTTGGTGCCCGAACAGGGACCTGCTCGGAACAAACAATGGCAAAGACGATGGATGAGTCAGCTACGAAATACGTGACAAGGAAGTTACCCCTCAAAGTGGGATGGGTAAGGGTCATAATAGATGGGGATGACCCGGTCTCTGAGGCCGAACAATGGACACAAGAGTCCACGTGTCGGCCAGGGACGATGAAGGCCGTCTGGTTAATGGCATACCAGAGACAGGTTAAAAATGATGGGAGCAAAATTTGGTTACGTCCCGTTTGGGGGCGGTAACTGAATTAGCGGCAGACATTTAGCGCCCGGGGCGGGAGTACCACCCCGGCCGCTAAATTGGGCTTACCGCCCCAGCGAGGCAGCAGAGCACTATTTCGGGCACTCCATTTCCTCTTGGTGCGGTGTCTGAGGTGCAAAGCGTGGTAACGCTACACGGCCGTTGCACGTAGCACTGACACATTTCAGAGTCCCTCCCCTTACGTTAAAGTGGAGGGCTGCTGCACACTCTGCAGGCCATTTGATGGCCTCCACTAGTCCACCAGGGCGGCGTGGTGCCGTGCCTGCAGCCCGGCACTGAGACGTGGTGCCGGACGGCGCGATGGCGGCCACAGACCACGCCAAGGGCTGCCAGGTCGGCCAAAATAAAAAATGTTGGCGCGGGGCGCAGCCAGACCGCCGCTTTAATTACCATCCCGCCAGCGGTGTGGCCCGGTTCACGACCTGTGACGCTGTCGCTGACATCGCCTGCAGCAGCCTCATGGGGCGCAGCTGAATTTCTGCCGCAGGGCGCTAATGGGCGGCTGCTTGGCACTAAGGGGTCATGTCACTCGTCGATGACGTCATTGCCAGCAGCGCAGTGGTCCGGGGCGCTACCAGCGGGGGTGAGCGCTATTGGCTAGCGCCTCAGTAGCGCCCCACCGAATTTCTTGGCAGGTGCTATTAACGCCCCCGCCAGGGTGATCAGCCTTTTGCGCTCCATTAGCGCCCCCGGAGGCACTAATGGAGGGTGCAAAGGAGGCGAACTTCGCCCCCAATGAGTGTACGAAAATTAAGATGCGAAAGGAGATAGAAGATCTGGCGAGTAAGGCCAGTGAAAGAGAAGCGGTGGTAAACCGACTTCTGAGGGAATTAGAAGAAGAAAGGGAAAGTAGGAAAAGGCTCACGGAGAAATTTGAAAAGGCAAAGGAGAGATGGTGTAATAAGGAACTGTACCTTGAGAGCCAGTGTATGAATAACCAGGGTCAGTGTGATCGTGTAAGGAGGCGTCCAAGCAGAGAGACATTGGGCAGAGCAGGCAGAAAAGGTTAATGAGGACCTGAACGTTGCGTTTATGGTCACCCAGAAACAGGCTCTAGAGGAACGGAGTGCTCGTGGGGATCACACTGAATGTAATAAGCGGATTAGGGAATTGGAGGAGAATTTGCAGATTCAAAGAGGCATTGAATGTGCCATGACCCCCTCGTTCGGGAAGGATGGACAGGATAGTGAAGAATGTGATAGTGAAGTTGATGAAGGGGGTGATGAAAAATCAGATAAGGGGCCAGGGAATGCCTCGCCAGAGGGATCTCGGCCTCCGCCCATGAACCTGATACGCCAAAGGCGATACTTGGCGCCTCGCGAAGGGAGAGAGGATCGGGGTGCATTAGATAGGGAATTTGAGGTCCCATAGAATACGGAAGAGTTAAGGAAAATGTCTTGTGATTTGAAGAAGTGGGAGCAAGGAGGGGACCCCCAAGGGCATTATCTGGAGGTAGAACAGATGGCCGCTCTGAATGGCCTGGATGAGGAGGAGAACAAGCGCTTGCTGCTATTCCCCCTAAGTCCCAGTGTCTTTGCCGGTCTCCCACTGGAGAGCAAAAGGGGGGAGGCATTGAAGTTGAGGGTTGCCCAGGTGATGGGGCAAGGAACAGGAGATCCTTTTAAGGCCATGGCGGACGTGGAACAAGGTCCAAATGAACACCCGGCGGCATTCGCCGACAGGCTATGGCCGACCTATAATGCAGCTATGGGAGGGGCGGTAAGGAGAGCAGACCTGAACGGAGAAGCATGTAACCATTGGTTACCGACTCTGATCTCCCACAATATTCCCTATTTGCAACCCGCAATGGCGGATTTTGACCTGGAGGATGGGGCAAATACCGAAGCCAAGGTCTTGAGGAAAATGACGCTGCGTTTCGAGGTGCGCCAGGTAGATTAAAAAGAATACCGGGGTGATGAATAAGCCGAAAGGCAAGGTCTGCGAAATGAAGCAGAAGGGACCCGATAAAGGGGGCTCCCCTCGGAAATGGCAACGAGAAGGGACTACCCCGAAAGGGGGAGCCCAGGGACGGGAATGTTACAATTGTGGGGGTGTGGGACACTTGCGCGTAGCTGTCGGCTCCCAAAGAAAGAAAGGTCGGAGGCCCCCCTAAATTGGAGGAGCCCTGACCAAGCACACCCACCCAAGAAGATATGACCACGTTAGTTACCAGGCGCGTGAGAGAATGCCTGAGAATTAAGGGACGAGGTGCCCCGGGGGAAAATCCACGTGATAAAGGCGGGAGGTAGCGTCGAAACCCAAGCATGAAGGGGCCGCGCCCAGCCCGAGTACCGCTGTCCACTCAGGTACGATGATTGGGGAAGACCGTGCATAGACATCATTGTATAGGGAGAGAGAGGGGACTATTTAGTAGACACTGCATCGTCAAGGACGGTCGTCCACTCTCCCTCCCCGATGAGGTCTCCCTGGTCAAGTGGAACCCCCTACGTCCTAGGAGGTTTTACGGACGATTCAGTGGCTGAGGCCCTGTCAAAACCTTTGGGGGGAAAATTGGGTTGCAAAGCCCCTACCGCCCGGGTGTGGTGCTGTTAATGCCTCCCATGAAATTCAGCGGGAGGTTAGCGGCGGTGGTAGCTGGTAGCGCCCCACGGCCGCTGCGCCTCTGGCAATGACATCATCAGCGTGTGCAGTCCCCCGCTCGCGTCCCGGCAGCAAACATCGGCTGCGCCCCCTGACCTATCGCCGGACGATATGTCCGACAGGGTCAGGGAGGCGTTTTTGTAGCTGCCGTGCCGGTATTTAAAGGGGCAGGTGTCGAGCAGCCATTTTCTTTTGGCCAACTGCCAGCACCTGCCCCCTTCCTCTTTCATTCGGGATGCTGACTGCGATCGCTCAGCCCGGCACTCCTCTTGAGTGCATGGCTGCTTTCCCGGCACCCCGCTCCCCGATGGTCCAGCAGGGCCCCATGCGTGCAGCACTAGGCCCTTCCCCTTTAATCCGGGGTGGGAGGCCTGCAATACCGCAGTGCTACGTGCTGACACATGTGGCACTGTTGCATGTAGCACCGCGATATTCAGTGGTAGCACCCCAGGAAGGAGGGGGGAGCGCTGCTTGGGGCAGGGGCGCTAACTTTTAGCATCCCGGCAAAGTTAGCGGCCGAAAGGGGGCGCCACTGAATTTTTCCCCCTTTTGAATTTTAAGGTAGGGCCCCTCCAAACAAAGTGGACATGCAAATTAATAAAATGGGACCAGTCAGGGCTGGGAGTGTTAGGTTCAGACTAGATGCTGGCCCACAATGTCATAGTGGACGTGGATAACAACTGTCTGTGGGGTGGGGTGGATAATAATGAGGAAATAGTTGTAATACCCCCCGACAAGGGGAAGCGTGAGTGGTAGCGCCTGCCGGACCTTACGACTTGGAAACGATGGCGGCCAGGGTGCCCGAAAGGTACCAAGCCGTAGTCCGGAATGCAAAGGAAGCTTTTGCTACCCACAAACACAACTGTGGCAGGGTAGCAGGTGTGGAGGAGCGCCTGGAGGGAGAACCGATGTCCAGGCCACAAAAACAATACACGTTCCCCAAGGAAGTAAAAATTTACACGTCTTACACTTGGATGGGTAATAAATACTACCTGGGATGGGTACTACTTGGACTGAGTAATAAACACAACCTGGGATGGGTAATGAATACTTCCCGAGATGGGTAATAAATACTGTAATATATTCAAGTTTGCTGATGATACAAAGCTAGGTGGGAATGTAAGTTGTGAGGAGGATGCAAAGAGGCTTCAAGAGGATATAGACAGGCTACGTGAGTGGGCAAGAACATGGCAAATTAAATATAATGTGGAGAAATGTGAAGTTATCCATTTTGGTATGAAAAATAGAAAAGCAAAGTATTTTTTAAATGGTGAGAGATTGGGGAATGTTGGTGTTCAGAGGGACCTGGGTGTCATTGCACATGAATCACTGAAAGTTAATATGCAGGTACAGCAAGCAATTAGGGAAGCAAATGGTATGTTGGCCTTTATTACAAGAGGATTTGAGTATGAGTAAAGATGTCTTACGGCAATTGTATACGGCCCTGGCGAGACCACACCTGGAGTATTGTGTACAGTTTTGGGGGGAAAAATGTGGTTGCTTTGCGCCTCCCGTTAGCGCCCTAAGTATCACTTCACACTTTTCTGCATTAAATTTCATCTGCCACGTTTTCGCCCATTTTACTATCCTGTCTATGTCCTCCTGAAGTCTATCACTATCCTCCTCACTGTTCACTATACTTCCAAGTTTTGTGTCATCTGCAAATTTTGAAATTATGCCCTGTACACCCACGTCCAAGTCATTAATATATATTGAGAAAAGCAGTGGTCCTAGAACCGACCCCTGGGGAACACCACTGTATACCTTCCTCCAGTCCGAAAAACAACCGTTCACCACTACTCTCTGTTTCCTGTCACTTAGCCAATTTTGTATCCATGCTGCCACTGTCTCTTTTATTCCATGGGTTTCAACTTTGCTGGCAAGCCTATTATGTGGCACTTTGTCAAATGCCTTTCGGAAATCCATGTACACCACGTCAACTGCATTACCTTCATCAACCCTCTCCTGTTACCTCATCAAAGAACTCAATCAAGTTAGTTAAACATGATTTGCCTTTAACAAATCCGTGCTGGCTTTCCTTAATTAATCCACACTTGTCCAAGTGACTGCTAATTTTGTCCCTGATTACTGTTTCTAAAAGCTTCCCCACTACCGAGGTTAAACTGACTGGCCTATAGTTTCTGGGTTTATCTTTACACCCTTTTTTGAGCAAGGGTGTAACATTTGCAATTCTCCAGTCCTCTGGCACCACCCCCGTATCTAAGGAGGATTGGAAGATTATGGCCAGCACCGCCGCGATTTCCGCCCTCAATTCCCTCAGCATTCTAGGATGCATCCCATCCGCTTCTGGTGACTAATCTACTTTAAGTACAGCCAGCTTTTCTAATACCTCCTCTGTATCTCTGTTGCCTCTTTCCCATTATAATATAGATCCCATTGGCTTGTGTTTATCTCGCCCTCCGACTTCTTCCTTTTTAAAAATTGTATTCTCGCGATGTGGGCGTCACTGACAAGGCCGGCATTTATTGCCCGTCTCTAGTTGCCCTGAGAAGGTGGTGGTTGGCCACCTTCTTGAACCACTTTTGATACAATTTGTTAGGCCACTTCAGAGGGTAGTTAAAAGTCAGCTACGTTGGAGTAGGACTGGAGTCACATATAGGCCAGACCTGGTAAGGATGGCAGGTTCCTTCACCTAAAGGACATTTGTGAATCAGTTAGGTTTTTACAAGAATCCAACAGCTCCATGGTCACTTTTACCGATACCAGCTTTTTATTTTCTGATTTTGTAAACTGAGTTCAAAATTCTCAACCCGCCATCACGGAACTGGAATTCGCATTCCCTGGATTACTAGTCCAGTAACATAACCACTACACCATTGTACCCCAGGCTGTACCCCAGGCCTCATCTTCCTGTAGTTGGAGTATTTACTTTGCCTCAGCAAGTGTGAGTTGACACACAAGATCTGGCTGATATTGTTGAGACAGTGTATGTGGGTGCTGCTCTCTAACTGAACATTCTGCATCAGTACGATAGCAAAATACTGCGGATGCTGGAAATCTGAAATAACAACAGGAAAAGCTGGAAAAACTCAGCAGGCCAGGCAACATCCGTGGAGAGAGAAGCAGAGTTAACGTTTCAGGTGGAAACCCTTCTTCAGTATCAGTATTCTGCATCAGTACTTTGACAAGGGAAGCTATTTTAAGACTGCTACATGCTGGGGGACTGAAGCAGGGATGCTGTTTGAGATCAGAATGATGCTTTTATAAGGGTTCTGTTTATTTTAAGCCTTTGATTTCTTTACGTACAGGGCTTTTCTTTAAAGGCCTGTCATTATCCACTGTTCCGATTATTTTATCTGCAGGTGGTGATTAAAACATTACTAAAAGCTGGCGAATAATCCTTACTTTCACTAATGTTAAGCATTTCAGAGGGGTTTTATTCAATTAAAGGTGCTATAAAGGTGCAACTTGCTAAGGGATCTGTATATTTTAGATAGAAACACAGGAAATCACACGTCAATAATTGACTGATGATGCATATAGTTTGATGATATTTTGTAAATGGTGAGAAACTTTCAAATGTTGGTGTTCAGAGAGATTTGGGTGTCCTCGTGCAAGAAACACAGAAAGCTAGCATGCAGGCACAGCAAGCAGTAAGGAAGGCAAATCGCATGCTGGCTTTTATTGCAAGGGGGTTGGAGTATAAGAGTAAGGAAGTCTTGCTACATTTGTACAGGGCCTTGGTGAGACCACACCTGGAGTAGTGTGCACAGCTTTGGTCTCCTTATTTAAGGAAGGATATACTTGCCTTGGAGGCGGTGCAACGAAGGTTCGCTAGATTGATTCCTGGGATGAGAGGGTTGTCCAATAAGGAGAGATTGAGTAGAATGGGCCTATACTCTCTGGAGTTTAGAAGAATGAGAGATGATCTCATTGAAACATACAAGATTCTGAAGGGGATTGACAGGGTAGATGCTGAGAGGTTGTTTCCCCTGGCTGGAGTGTCTAGAACTAGGGGGCATTGTCTCAGGATAAGGGGTAGGCCATTTAAGACTGAGATGAGGAGGAATTTCTTCACTCAGAGGTTTGTGAATTCTCTGCCTCAGAGGGCTGTGGATGCTGAGTCGTTGAGTATATTCAAGGCTGAGATAGATAGATTTTTGGACTCTAGGGGAATCAAGGGATATGGAGATTGGGCGGGAAAGTGGAGTTGAGGTCGATGATCAGCAATGATCTTATTGAATGGCGGAGCAGGCTTGAAGGGCCGTATGGCCTACTCCTGCTCTTATTTCTTACACTGAGGGCTAGAAATTCAGTAGGTTAGCGCCCCCAGGTTAGCGCCTGGCGGGGGTGCTAATGGGGCGTTCAGGCAGTAGTGCCACAGCGGGGTGAATCCACGCTGCACGGCAAATTTGCCGGCCCCGTAGCGCCGGCGATAACAGTTAGTGCCTCGGTCCCCTTCGCCATGCAGACTGTGACATCAGGGAGTGTGCAACGCTCGCTGGGCGCCCGATCTGCAAACTTCAGTCGTGCCCCCCGCCTTACCGCCTCACGCCGACAGCGCCAGGGAGCGAAGGCGTGAACCAGCCGGCTGGCGGCTGGCGGGGCGCTACCTAAAGGGATGCGCCCCAGCTGTCAAGGAGCTTCCGTTCCAAAGGTCAGTTATAAGTGGCAGAGAGCGCAGGATGTATCTGCAGCCAAATAAAGGCTGCTTAGTCCCCGGAGTGTTGCGGTCCGTCAAAGCACTTCATATTTCATCCCACAGCCTATCGCTGTTCTGCACTCCCTGAATCATTGGGGGCTGGTGTGCAGACTCCAGTGACGCTCCCCTTTAATGACCAGAAGGCACTTGCGCAAATGTTCACTCCCGATTACATAACACCTCATGTTTGTTATCGCTTGGAGCCTAACGCCACTCACCTATGCCATTAGCGCCTGATTTAACACTCCCCTGCATTCTTTGAGCGCTGAGACTTAATTTAGCGGGCAGTGAGACAGATTAGCGCCTAGCACTAAACTTCCAACTTCTCAAAAGTTAGCGCCCCCTTCCTGGGCGCTACTGAATTTCTCCCCCAGTGACTTTCATCAAATAACAATGCAGCTTGTTTGATCATTTTAAAAATGCACTCACCTGGGAAAAGCAGTATCTTTAATTTTTACATGTGAAAATCCCAGGCATTTTAGGTCACATGGGCATATTGGTAATCTTATTGGTTTTCAGAGGCATTTACTTAAATATGAAATGAGGTCAGCTTCAAATCATGACATATTCTTAATGTGTATTGCAGGCATGATGCTAATGCATCATGAACTGAAAGAGTCTATTGGTTGCTTGTGGCAAGCATAGACTCCCCATCTATTGGATAATGAAGCTTCAGACTATTAAGCAATCTTGTACGGATGGCAGCACATCAACTTGTTTATCAAAGGACAATTATCCATCAAATTATAATAAATTGTGCTTTGTGAGAGAGTGTGGGGGTATAGTTCTCTTAATTTGTTTCCATCCCTATGTCGCTGAGTCCCCAACTACCCTGTTACTTTGTTCCCAACGCCTATGTTCTTGAATTCAAATTCTCCCATGCTATCAAGTTCCTTATCTCGGTCACACTGCTTATAGAGAGGTACCAAGTAAGCACTGGGTTCCCCACCCACCCCTGCTCATAGGAAGTAGTCAGTTCGGGCTGGCGTTAGTGGAGCCTGGAGAAGGTGCCCATCAACAATATCACCAGCAGGTGGCGTGACAGTATGGGGACCAGGTGAGGTAAAAAAAGAGAGAGAAAGGAGAGAGTTTACCTTCATATGCATATTATTTAGAGGGTTTTCTGTCTTTCTGAACCTTGCAGGCACTGGAATACCATTCCACAGGCTCCAGTAGCCATCTGGTGCATCACCTAAGTGCCAGGCTATTTTACCGTGAAAGCCATCACAGCTGAGCTCAATGCTGACCTCTCTTGGTGTAATACACACATGCACGCACATACACACGTCACAGTGATCAGGAGCAGGTGCCCTGGCTGATTTCTACTCCCCTCTCTAGCAGAGGGACTTCGAGATCAGTTGTAGTAACCATATCGCCACCCTGGTGATAGCAGCTAACTCAGCACAGAGCAGGGATTGAACTTGGGACTTCACTGGCCTGTATTCGGGCAGTGCATTTACCATCCGCAGAACTTTTGCGAATCATAGTTCTGGTGAATTAACTGAAGCCCGTGAGATGTTAGGGACCAAGGTGCTGATTTCCTCACATCGTGTGGTCCAACAGCTCAGACCCTCTCAATGGCACTCAGCGATTGAGAAACATTGTAAGGAGTTAACGCAGGCTCTGAAATGACGCCCCATAGTAGCATACGAATGCCTAACACATTCACGTGAAAGCCCTTGCTCCACGATTTTAACTATCCCTCTGCACAGTCTCAGGGCCTCTGATCCTCCGTGGTGCAGCAGGCACTTTATCCGCCACAGCAAGCCTGTCAGTGCGATTTGCGCAGTACCTTACTCCCATCGGGACCCGAGGCTGCAGCGATGCTCCCTGCACTCTGACCGCTCCCAGAACTCCGAGCGCTGGCCACACTTCCTGTACTTCCTGCACTGCTGCGGTCGCCACCTACAAACAGGATTAGAGCAGGTATCAAGGTGCTGATTGACAGCGGTGAATGCCAGAAACATACAAGTGTATTACTGGAAGAAAACATTTGGTGCTTTAATGGTGTTATGAATGTTCCCTCTTCCGCCCACCCAACCCCCAACCCCCATCTCCCTCCCACACCCCCCAGGACCAGCGATCACCAGTCTCCAGCCTGTCAATCATCTCTTTGGAACCCGATTCATGGAATTGTCCTGGAAACAGGAGCATGCACAGAGAGTAGAAATGACATGAAAGGGTGGGACGTCATCGTATGGGGGCAATGTCCCATGGAATGCGCCAGCAAACAGATGACTGGAAGCTGGACAAATTTCCTGTTAACCAGAGGCACACCTGCTGGCTGAATGACTCAGTTAACCAGAGGCACACCTACAGGTTGAATTACTCAGTTAACCAGAGGCACACCTGCTGGCTGAATGACTCGGTTAACCAGAGGTTTCACCTGCCAGTTAAATGACTCGGTTAACCAGAGGCAAACATGCTGGCTGAATGACTCGGTTAACCAGAGGCACACCTGCTGGCTGAATGACTCGGTTAACCAGAGGTTTCACCTGCCAGTTAAATGACTCAGTTAACCAGAGGCACACCTGCCATTTGAATGACTCGGTTAACCAGAGGCAAACCTACAGGTTGAACGACTCAGTTAACCAGAGGCACACCTACAGGTTGAACGACTCAGTTAACCAGAGGCACACCTACAGGTTGAACGACTCAGTTAACCAGAGGCACACCTACAGGTTGAACGACTCAGTTAACCAGAGGCACACCTACAGGTTGAACGACTTGGTGTTGGTGCTGTTGGAAGGTGTGACACCCTCGTTTCATTGCCGAGGCAAGAAGTGACAGTGGTGCCCAAAGCTAAATGGGTCCGCTCACCACCACTTGCCTGGCATCTGTTGCCGTGAGCAGGCTGGCCCCTCAGCTGTCAGTACGTGCCAACACGTGTTGCTGCTCAGAAGCGGTGAACGGTGACTTTGCTCATTGACTGTTCTCGCACTGCTGCTGCCTATACCCTGCCATCTAAACAATGGGAACCAACTCAATTGTGGGGTCACAACCACTGGAAATGGATCTCTAATATGAAAGCAACATGGAGGGAACACTGTTCCTGTAAGATGCAGCTCGCTACAACACTCCCTCTAAACATCCCAAAGGCCAGCTGCATACGGAGGCTCAACAACAGCTACTTGCAATTGTATAGCGCCTTTAATGTAGTAAAATGTCCCAAGGCGCTTCACAGGAGCGTAATCAGCCAGAAATTGACACTGAGCCAAAGGAGATATTAGAACAGGCGACCAAAAGCTTTGTCAAAGAGGTAGGGTTTAAGGAGCGTCTTAAAGGAGGAGAGAGGTGGAGAGCAACGTTCCCTCTAAGCTGCGCAGCCGCACAGCTGTCTGACGGTCCTGCGCAGCCCGTGACCGGCTTTCCAATTTAAAGTTTTGCGCATGCACGAAACTTTGAATGGGCCGCGCAGCCCGTTAAAGGTGCCGCGCACCCAAATTTAAAATTAGGGAGAACATTGGTGGAGAGGTGGAGAGATTTTGGGAGGGAATTCCAGTGCTTAGGGCCTAGACAGCAGAAGGCACGACCGCCAATGGTGGAGCGATTAAAATCAGAGACATTATCATTTGTTGTCGCTTCAGATTTACTTCTGGAAATACAAATAGACATTTCTAGGTGAGGCTTTTCATGCCTAGTTAGCTCCTAACATTATTTCAGCATTAGCCTAAACTATTGGGTCTCCTGAGATCTCATTATTGAAACAAAACAATTGCTCCAGGAATACCTATTCTAGTTCTTTGGTTAGTTTCCAAATGTTTCAGCTGTGTAGTGATATACAGGATTCCCCGTGTTCAGTATTATCCTATATCTCACTGGGAGATAGAATCATTGAGCACAGCGAAAGGCCATTCGGTCCATTGTGCCTGTGCCAGCTCTTTGAAAGAGCTATCCAATTAGTCCGACTCCCCTGCCCTTTCCCCACAGCCCTGCAACTTTTCCTCTTCAAATATTTATCCAATTTCCTTTTGGATGTTACTATTGAATCTGCTTCCACCACCCTTTCAGGCAGTGCATTCCAGATCATAACAACTTGCTGCATAAAAAAAATTCTCCTCATCTCCCCTCTGGTTCTTTTGCCGATTATCTTAAATGTGTGTCCTGTGGTTACCGACCCTCCTGCCAGTGGAAACAGTTTCTCCTTATTTACTCCTAACAAATCCCCTCATAATTCTGAACAGCTCGATTAAATTTCCCCTTAACCTTCTCTGCTCTAAGGGGAATGATCCCAGCATCTCTAGTCTCTCCATGTAACTGGACTCTCAGAGAGCCAGTCTGTTCACAGCTTTCCGCGTTGTATTTTAATTCAATGAGCAATTCATAGGAGGAGGAAAGCTGGCAAAGAATGAAAGTGTATAAACAAAATCAAAACATTCCTGGATCGTTTAAAAACAAAAGTCAACTTTTGTACACCAGCAGACAGCTGCGATTTCTGGCGTTCCTCTCTCTAGACCGTACCATTGATAACAACCGACAGCGAGGAGCTGCTTGCATCCCCAAGTGACTCCTTTCAATTTAAGGAGTGTTGAAACTTCTGACTGGCCTGGGAACTGATCTGGATTCAACCGTGGTGTATAACACGCTGCAGGCAGAGCGCAGAGCAAAGAGCACCTGCTTTTTCCAATAGTCACGCCGTTGCAGTTTCTCAGATAATTATTATGTGGTAAAAAAACTGCAGTTTTCAATAATAACAAAGAAAGTCTGTAATAAAATGTTGTCACTTTGTTGTTGGAATAAAATCATCGTGTGAGTGAGTGCTTATGGTTGGATGATGGAACTCAACACTTCCAGTAACTTGCACATCAGTAGACCAACAGGCAGTACTTATTTCCCCATCAATGTTGACTAATTCAAAGTGTTAATGGTTTTGATTTACACCCACAAGCAGATATTTGATTAAGAATTTATTGTGATATGGGAGAGAGAGCAGGGGATTGAATCTTAAGGATACGGTAGTGTAGTGGTTATGTTACTGGACTAGTAATCCAGAGGTCTGGACTAATAATTCAGTTACAACGTGAGTTTAAATCCCACCTTGAAAATTTGAATTCAGTTTTTAATAAGAAATCTGGAAATAAAAAGCTGGTACCAGTAAAAGTGACCATGAAGTTTGTTGGATTGTCGTAAAACACCCAACTGGTTCACTGATGCCCTTTAGGGAAGGAAACTTGACTCCAGTCCCACGCTAACATGGTTGACCCCTAACTGCCCTCTGCAGTGGTAGCAGGCCACTCGATTCAGCGCCACTAGGGAGGGGGAACAAATGTCGGCCTTGTCAGCCATGCCCACATGCCGAGAATGAATTTTTTAAAAATTGCGTAAAGTTTTTATACCAGCGCTTGACACTGAATCTTTTTCCGAGAGTGACATCTGTGCGCAACTTTAGTGCTTGTAGGTTCGGAATGGAGAACCAGCCAGTCTCGGTAGCTGTGCTGAGCTCTGCTTTTATATGGAGACGAGAGTTGCCAACCCTCCAGGGTGGTCCTAGAGTCTCCAGGAATTAAAGATTAATCTCCAGAACACTGCTGCGAGCAACTCCGGGAGAAAAATGATAGGAACATTTAAAAAAGGTGTGTTTTTTTTCTATTTTCCGTGGACACTATTGTTTATTAGTTTTAAAAAATATTGGACGTAGGGAAAAAAGGCTGCTTGACTGACGGTCAAGAATCATTCAATTGGCGTCATGAGGAGTCTGGTCACGTTCCAATTGACGTGGGAAGGCGGAGTGACACATGGATGGACGTGTCGGGTGACCAACGGCGGGAGTGTGGGGGATGGGGTGGTTGGAGGCGAGAGGTCATGTGATGGAACCTCCAGGAATACGTCCAATCAGAGTTGGCGACCCTAATGGAGACCCGCAGAGAGCTTACGCAGAGAACCAGCTCCCCGCATTTATACAACTGAAAGTGGATTCCAAGTCCTGAAGGCACAATTGTGGGCCTACAGTGTCCCCTATTCCTGGAGCCTGGGTCTGCTTACGCTTTGAAGCACAACAGCTGTATAGGGTCTGGCACATCTGCAGTAGTGTGAAATTGGCTCCAAATCCCCCACAGAACGAAACCAAAAACTATCATCTTGTCAGACATCACCTCAACAATTAAAATGGGACGGCTTTCTGTGAAAAATTAATAAGCAGTGAAAACACGCTCAGACTGGAGTTGTTACATTCACACCTTGTCAGTACAATTAAGATGCTGAACCAATTCAGTATGTTTTGCACATACATCCCCTTTCATCAGATGGATTTCACGGGCCTTTTGTATGTACGTAGTAGGCTCCAGTTACAAAGCCTTTGAGTGCCAGCGTTATGTAAAAATTAAAATCTACTCAGTACATTTTATGTACGTTTAGCAGCTCCCCTCAATACAGTTGAATTAATCTTTTTACATGTGTGTATGTTTGAACAGACCAGATTTTTTTTGGAAGACTGGTATATTTTAACATTTTAACAGTTGCACCGACCCAATCTTGACTTTAACTCCCTTGATTCAAATAAATTGTACAGTTGCAAGTAAATTCAAGGTATCTGGGACAATTGGAAGAGTAATAGCCCTGTGTGGGTATTTTTCATACATTAAATTTAAACTTAATGCAAGTCTCAGTCCACTCTAACCTTGCTATTTTGCGCTGTAGATTAGTTTTGATGTATTCGTAAATGAATTGTTTGTGAATGTTAACAGATTTGTTAAAACTAATGCGCAGAGGAAAATGCTGAGGTAAGTCTTACTTGATTAATGGCCTTTGCAGCGCATTTCTAAACATTTTATTTCTCTCACAGACCAGGGGTTGAGGCATAGACTAAATTTACGGGGTGTTGATGAGAGTCATTATTCGGATCTAAGTGACTGGTTTGAAATTGCAGTTAAGAGAAGTTGAAGACAACTGGGTTAATATCTATGATCAGGTAAGAAAGGCATTTTCATATCGACCTGTAAACACATCGTGACTAAAATCTCACAGCCCCTGTGGAGTTTTTTTTGTGTACGTGTGTTTCATCGATGATTAGCATAGCTTCCAATCTGCTATTTTCAGCACTTTCAGGCCAGGCACAGGTTGAAAGCAAAAATTCGTTCTTCCCTTTTCATGGCCGGGCTTCGTTAGCATTCTGTCGGCGGGCTGCTCGGGCGTTTAGAGCAGCCCACCAATCGTGAGGGGCGGGAAATCTGGCGGCGCCACTGTGGAATGCAGCTGAGTTTTTTTGGGGGGGAGGGGGCGATACCAGGGGGTGATACCAGGGGGCGGGCATCGGGAGGTTGATTTTCAATAGAAAGCCTTTTATTTTTGGAGCGGCCTGTGGTGGGTCCCTTTAAGGACCACTGGTCAAGCTGCTCAACGCCAAGCGCCAAGGAGTGGAATGTGCGCAGTGCACGCTCTGCCCATTGAACCTCGAAATTGCATCAGGGTCCCATTGACGTCAGAGGACCCTGATTTAGAATGCGCTAATGTAGAGATCCACCAGGGTTTCCAGTGCTCATATCAAGGCGCCTAGCAAAATGGCAGACGCAAATGTCAACAAAAATGGACAGTAAGTGCTGCGTCGCTATTTTCATGGCACTGCCACCCCATTCCCCATGAAAATTGTCCTTCTCATTTTGAAATAATTTTGTCTAACCCCGTTCACCCATAAATGAGCCTGTTAAATGAGTCACTTTGTTTGCTTGCTGAAACGGAGCTGACTTAACTTCATTAATCTATAGTTTAACTTTGAAATTGGGAGAGTACATTAATCCACAGATATTGCTGGCCGATTTGGCCCTTAAGTAGGTGACAAGAGGACAAATGATAAATAACATAAACAGGAGACAAAGCTTGGTACTGCAAAAGTCATGAAGCCCAAAGACATGAGGAGAAATTATTGCGATTGAGTTTTCGTACAATTGCTTAACGTGATTTTTCTCTCTGGTATTTTAATGGAGCGGTTAACCCGTTTTTAATAAAATTATATAGTTCACTAGTGTTTGGTTCTATGTCTTAATTAAGTTCAATTCATGTTGAAAATGTTTCTGTTTTTCGCACTCATACCTTGCAGTAACCTGACTTGGCAACAGTTTTATGAAAATGTGACGAATATTTCAAACTAAAATCCAACTTCATAGAATCATGCAGCACAGAAGGAGGCCATTTGGCCCATCGTGCTTGTGCTGGCTCTTTAAAAGAGCTATCCAATTAGTCCCACACTCTTGGGTGGAATCCAAAATCCAGAAGGGCTTTTGCTGTGAGTTCTAAAATTCCCATGATGTCTGCACTGATTCTACAACAGTAACATCACAATGCATGCAAGGTTTAATGCTGACATCAACACAATGAGGCAAACTGTAGGAGATTGACTTTGGTTCCTAGGAATATCTGCCAGAGAACACAATGAGCTTTGGGCGTTTCGTTCAAGGAGTTATTCATGTGTGGCCTAGTTGATTGGGTTGATTTGACAGATAAGCCACTTGTTAACTAATTTGGCACCAAACTGAATTGAATCCAGTTGCAGATTCCAGGCCAGGATTTGGACCTCATCTGACCCTTGTAGGACAGTGCGGCATGGTTGCGAGTTTCCTGCTGACAGGCTAAAATGTCCTGGGACATAACAGGGCAATATTGCAACCTGTGCTATTCTCTGAGAAGATTTTGGCAAACTGGATGCTGGAATTAGAAAAACGAGGCTATACCTAGTTACCAGAGAATTAGCTGACAATCAGGAAAATGGCCAATTGGTGCCAAACTAATAAAAGAAAGACTTCCATTTATGTGGCGTCTTTCATGACCTCAAGATGTCCCAAAGTGCTTAACAGCCAATGAAGTACATTTTTTGGAGTGTAGTCACTGTTGTAATGTCGGAAACGTGGCAGCCAATTTGCGCACAGCAAGCTCCCACAAATAGCAATCCGATAATGACCAGATAATCTGCTTTTTAGGTGTTGATTAAGGGATAAATATTGGGGATAACTCCCGGGGACAACAATGTTATGTCTTGGGCTAGCGCCCAATAGGAGGCTGTCAGGATTCATTGCTGAAGCTGAAATGAAATGCGGTTGGAGACATTTTCACTGAATCTACCTGCAAATGGTTTCCGTAGCACCCAGATCTCCTCAGGGGTGGTCGTGGTTGGTTGCACTGGAGACAGATGGGAAGGGCTTGATTCAGAACCTCGGGAACCTGCAGGAAGGTCAGTCAAATTTTGAATGTCCTTTTTGTTTCCCCCCCTCCCTCCCTTTTTACATTCCAGATCAAACTTTGTTGTTTTCACAGCAATAAGACAGGCTCTTGCATTTTCCTTTTAAATCTCTATTGTGGCACAGAGTAGAAAGGGATTGATTTGATGTGAAATCCAGCAGTTCACCGTGCCTAATTTTGTGTTGTAAAGTTCAGCGAAAAGAAATCAGCAAAGAAAACTAATTCAGCAGGTTAGAATTTCCTATAATCTTTATCATTAATGACCGATGCCATTTCCCCACACCATAGGTGAGAAGTTATAAGCAAGGCCCAGTGAATGATTATTTCCACCATTTTATTTCTATCCTTCATGCTCATCAAGTCCCGTTCTTTAGGAACTTTTGGTTTAAAGATGTGACCTATTTTGATGCTGGTGGACCTTCTCTCCCCTCTCCCCTCTATTTCACTGCCCCTGGAGATGGCACATCCTACCACAGTGAGATACTTCCACTTGTGGCCTAGCCAAGGAATGGGACATTCTCCCTCTCTCTCTCTACAGTGAAGGCACATTGGAGTCATAAGCAGCCATGGGACTCTACCCTACTTGATTGAGTGATTGAATTGGAACAGGGCTGAGCCCAGTGCTGTAGGCTACCAGAGTCCTAGAAAGCAGACGTGCTTCAAACTAGAAAAGCAGAAACATCCTTCAAAACACACAGAGACACATAGAGCAGACAAATTACAGGTGATGAGGAGAAAAACTTCACACAGAAATACAAGTATCATTGGAAGTTAATCAGTCACTGTGCACAATATTTCTATACAACTCGATTCCCCTTCACCTTGATTCTTGTATTGTTTGTATATAGCCAAAAGATTACCTGGCAAATGGGCACATGGTACAAGATTACCAGGGAAAATGATAAAGAGTCACTGGATCAGGATCTCCAGGGAAAATAGGTACACAGCTACTGGATCACCAGGAGGAATGAACACACAGGCACTAGATCATCTGGGGAATGGGCACAAAGCCAATAGGACATCAGAGACAATGGGTTGACAGCTACAAGATCGCCTCAGAATATGTGTACATAGTCATTAGACCAACTAGGGAAATGGACAAAAAGCTGCTCGATCACCTGGGAAAATGCGCACATAGTTGACTTTTTAAGGACTCTGATAGTCTCTGGAGGACAGCTTTAGAAAAGGGAACTGTCGAACATTTAGAATTGTATTGTCTGAATTTTTTTTTAAATGCAATTCTACTTATTTTTTGTTTTATTGCAATGACATTACTGCCGCACATTAAAGGGTTAATTTCTGACAGCTTTATAAGTAGGTCATGAATATATGATTGCTTACCAACTCTAGTTTCATAGCACGTGGAATCCAATGACTAGTTTCAACTATGCCTGCACTGGATTAGTTCATTAACCTCCACCCACAATAATGTCGGCTATAGAGTGACAAAGGGCTAGAAATTCATCTCGAGCAGTGGCGCAGAACGGGCAGTATCGGATCAGCTGACACCACCCACGTTGACTGCAATGGAACTGAATATCAGGCACTGTGCATAACGGGCCTGTTTTGTGCCACCGCCCAAGATGACTTTCTAGCCCATAGCCTTTTGTCACATGAACCATTATGTGTCTTTCAAAACCCTTATCTTCTACAAATAAGCGTTCTCCTGAAACTGGGTCAAGGAGCATTGCATGAAAATTGGCATAATGTCATCCAAGTAACTGTCCCAAAGCTGGAGGGAATAGCTACATTTGATATGCCCGTGTGACATTAATTATCTAATAAATTAAAGAAAACAAAGACTTGCATTTATACAGCTCCTTTCACGATCTCAGGACGTTCCCAAAGAGCTTTACAGCCAATGAAGTACTTCTGAAGTGTAGTCACTGTTGTAATGTAGGAAACGCAGCAACCAATTTGTGCACAGCAAGCTCCCACAGACAGCAATATGATCATGAACAGATAATCTGTTTTTTAGGTGTTGGTTGAGGGATAAATATTGTCCAGGACACCGGGCAGAATTCCCCTGCTCTTCATCAAAATAGTGCCTTGGGATCCTTTACGTCCACCTGAGAGGGCAGACGGGGCCTCGGTTTAACATCCCATCCGAAAGACGGCACCTCTGACAGTGCAGCACTAGCTCAGTACTGCACTGGAGTGTCAGCCTAGATTTTGTGCTTCCTTCTGACCTAGAGGCGAGAGTGCTACCACTAAGCCACAGCTGACACTTTCTAGTGTGAACCCTTGAACTTTAGGGGCCATTGAACGCAACTTGAAAAGCACTGAGGAACAATGTTAACGTTAAACCTGAAGACTGAGGAATTAACAGAGCAAAGGAACGTCAGTTGGCTTTCCATTGTTCTCTCTACCCTCTTCACTCAACGGAGAGACACTTTTATTCTACTTTGCATGTGGAAACTACAGTTCCAAGTACAGACTGACAACAAAAAATTGCATCTGTTGATACAGGATGCATGCTGACTTGGGAGGGCTCATTTTAACAGCAAGCACATTGTGAAGGTACACTGCCCTGCCTCTGAATTGGTCCTTGCATAAACCTACGCCTGAGGTGGTTTACGCATGCCAGAGATGATTTGGAGGGAAGAAGTCACCTAATTTACACTGCCACAGAGGTTACATTTCAGGTGACCATTGCAATCTATTCTGACCCTCCTGGGTTGCACGGCTCAATACTACAGCATACAGTGCATGTACCAGTTGAGCCACCAGGGGAGTCCAATAGCCAATGTTAAACCAAAGATGTACATAACAAGCCAATAGAAGCAGTCAGCCAAAGCTATAGAGGTGTTAATTCTAAATGTGCCGACCTGTATTTTAGGAAAATACACGATACTATGTTTAGTATTTACAATTTCAGATTTTGAGAGAATATTGAAAATTAAAAATTCGCAGGATATCGCTCTTTGAAGTGGGGTTGCGTATCTGGACAGTTTGGCTATAATTTAACATCTATTAAGGAAACCCAGTAACATAGAGGATCATTAAAGCATAGTTTATTCACTTCAAATTCATGCATCAGGTAGTCTCTTTTACATCTAATTGAAATGCTGTATGTATTGCTTTCTGCTATAGATCAGCTACAGCGGGGGAGTCCGCACGTTATAGCTGGGAGCCTTGCCTACTGCTAATTACACCGTGTAATATTTGCCGAGGCGTGATGAAGCAAGTAATCGCTTTTGTCAGTTACTCTGAACGGAAAAGCTGCCTTTCTCTGATCCATTCCCTGCTGCTATATATTGTCATGGCAACAGCGAAAAATGCAATGGGGATTCTATTGGATTAATAGGGTGGAGAGACTAGAGAAGCTGGGATTGTTCTCCTTAGAGCAGAGAGGGTTAAAGCGAGAGTTAGTAGAGATGTTCAAAAGTATGAAGGGTTTTGTGAGAGTAGATGTGGAGAAGCTGTTTCCACTGGCAGGAGGGCTGGTAACCAGAGGGCACAGGTTTAAGGTGATTGTCAAAAGAACCAGAGGCGACATGAGGAAAAAAAATATTTACGCAGCGAGTTGTTGTGATCTGGAATGCGCTGCCTGAAAGGGTGGTGAAAGCAGATTCAATAGTAACTTTCCAAAGGGGAATTGGATCTATACTTGAAGGGGAAATAATTTGCAGGGCTGTGGGGAAAGAGCAGGGGGAGTGGGACTAATTGGATAGCTCTTTCAAAGAGTCAGCATCGGCACGATGGGCCGAATGGCCTCCTTCTGTGCTGTAATGATTCTACGGTTTACTGAAGGCAATGAAAAAGTGTTCTAGCATGTAGCTTATAAAAAAAAGTATTTCTTGATGTACCATAGGGTTTTAAGATTCATCTGCTTCTTCAATGATTTAATTCGTTGAATATATGATATGATTCCGATGAATACGAGCAGGGGGAAGGTGGGACAGACAGGGAGGAAGTTGACTGAGCTGACCAGCTCAAGTACTTTTACCTGTACTGGTCTTAGGCTGTTTGAGTGGGTGGTGTATTGTGCAAAAGCTCCCATTATATTGCTGGGCAGCCAATCACCCTGTTGATGCCCAGAAGACAGCTCTGTGCATACTCCCAGACAATCGAGCTTAAAACATGACACAGGAGTGCTCATTTTCTCAAAGTATTAAAACAAGCCTCTTTATTAAGTTTATAAAAGTGACCGGGAGCTACTCTGCAAGAACATTTTTTCAAGCCTGACCATACATTGCACTGGAGTTATAGTCCATACTGTGTCAAACCTAAGTAATGTGAGACTGCGTCCATTAGTGGGTGATGGCGGGGGAGCAACGTTCCCGCTACGCTGTGCAGCCGCTACGCTGTCTGAAGGTCCTGCGCAGGCCGCTTACCCGCTTTTGAATCGGAGATTTTGCGCATACGTGAAATTTTGAATGGGCCACGCCACCCGTTAAAGGGACCGCATAACCCCCCCCAAAAATGAGGGGTAACATTGGCGAGGGCGGGGGGTGACGGCAGAGGGTCACACTCTGTGTTTTGTAACTAAGTTGGGGCCTGACTCCAGTGTTATGCTAAAACCTATTCATCGACGCGCAGTGAAAAACTCTGCCCGCAGAGATAATAGTGACAATATAACGGCAGCCTTCAACCACCCACCTCACCCTCTGATTCCCCATGAATAACAGGTTGCCCGTGCTCCGGAAATATTGATTTAAGTCCGTTTTGTCTGTCTCCCACTAAATTACTGTCTGTCTCATACTTCACACACCTCTCTTGATAGTGACATTCTATTGCGGCAAACAAGACTTCATTACAAAAGGATTGCACCAAACTATTGATTTCAACAACAGAAATTGGGGGATCAGGCAGCTTTAATCTTCTTTAATCTTCCTTTCTTTGGAGGCAGTGATTGACTGATTTCTAAAGGTGTTCAAGATGGCAGTGCACGTAGCTTTAGAAACACAGGAACAGGCGTAGACCATTCAGCCCCTCGAGCCTGTTCAGCCATTCAATCAGATCATGGTTGATCTGTATCCCAACTCCATCTGCCCGCCTTTGCTCCATATCCCTTGAGCCCCTTACCCAAGAAAGATCTCTCGATCTCAGTCTCATAAATTTTAATTGACCCCCAGCATCCCCAAGCTTTTGGGGGGCAAGAGAGACACAGATTTCCACTAACCGTTGTGTGAGAAAGTGCTTTCACTCCTAAATAGCCTAGCTCTAAACTAAGTTGAGAAAATCTAAAGCAACACCTTTGGTTGTCTAGGCATAACAGCTGAAAAACCTACATGTGAAATATGCAGCAGATCTCAGGGGTACTTTCTATTGTGTATAAATACGTAAATGAGTAAAGTAGATTTATACATACCTTCCTTGTTGAGCGTTACATTTCTCCTTTTTTTTTGCCAATTTTTCTCCCCTCCACCTCTCCTGAAGATGTTGACTTCTTGCTGGGTTACAGTTTCCATGGGCTTTTGGTTGCCTTCTAGTACCTTGCTCAAGTGGCCATTATCCATATATGAGCCTTGACAGCAAGGCGGTATTGAATTGCACGCGGGCATCACTCAAGAAGCCCGTTTCTGCCCTCGTCTGGTGTCCATATTCTAGCGATCAAGAGCAAGAACCATGGCTGGTTTTCCCTTCCCTTTCCCGGTGGTGGTGAGGCAAATTGCAGCCCCTCTCCTACTGCTAACCAACCTAACCAGATCAGATAAGTCAGGTGTTCACCGAGCCATCAAAGGAAGGATATTCTTCTGAACATGCTTTCTCCCCTTCCCCATTCACAAGTTTGCTGGTTCCATAAGCCCTTCCAAGAGAGGGTAATCAGGTAATCGACTCCCTTTGTTAAATCCACTCTGTAGTTGGCCACTGGGAGAGAAATCAATGTGTTGGAGATCACAGCCAAGAGACCATGTTCCACTATTCCGTGACTCCAACAGATTGCATCCCCGCCTCATTCGGCAGGATAGTGTGTGCAATTGGAGCAGACATCTATTTTGTGGTCTGGACATGTGCAGAGCAACCACACTACGCTGCCAGTCAAGGCAAGTGACCTTTCCTCCTTTGTGCTTGGTGATGAATTAACTTCTTTCCGAAAAATATGCCCATTTAAAATATTTGTACTGAGTCCAGATTCACTTTAGAAGGCAGTCTATCCCATAAGTTAGCAACTATTAAGTTTGAAATAGTTACACCATTAGCTGCATTTAGCTCCTAATGCACTTCATGCGCTTCCATTCACATCCCATAATTATCTTCTAAAACTTCTGTACAAAGAATTTCTCCATATCACAGAATCACACAGAATCACAGAATCCCCACAGTGCAGATAGAGGCCATTTCGGCCCATCGAGCCTGCACCGACACATATCCCACCCTATCCCAGTAACCCCACGCATTTAATCCCCTAACACTAAGGGTCAATTTATCATAGCCAAATCAACCTAACCCGCACATCTTTGGACTGTGGGAGGAAACCGGAGCACCTGGAGAAAACCCACGCAGACACGGGGAGAATGTGCAAACTCCACACAGACAGTCGCCCGAGGCCAGATTTGAACCTGGATCATGTCCTCCTTCAATGTTATAATGTGTGAGCTTTGTACACTAACTTAATTTTTTCACAGTGACTGTCATAGATCCCCTATCATAAGAAGAGGTTGTCCAAAGGGGCAATGAATGTTACAGACAAAAATTGTTATCGAGTGACAATAAATGAGATCAAATTTTCATTGGCGCTCCCAAAGTCCCAGCTACCAGACTTGTTTGCTACATAACTTGACTTTACTTCAAAAAGTAACTCATTGAGGTAGATTTTGAGTCTGTGCGATGGTGTAAAATGGACGATAGCAAATTGGCAGCCCGTTTCACATCTCTCCCAATCTTTCTGTTGACTTTAACGGAAATTAAAATCGCGAGAGATGTAAAACGGGTTGCCGATTCACTATCACCCATTTTGCGTTAATCGCACAAAGTCAAAATCACTCCCACTGTGTGAAGTGATTTGACACGTTTGCATAGAATCATACAGCACAGAAGGAGGCCATTCGGCCCATCGTGCCCGTGCCGGCTCTCTGAAAGAGCGATCCAATTAGTCCCACTCCCCTACCCGTTCCCCATAGCCCTGCAATTTTCCCCCTTCCAAGTATTTATGCTATTCCCTTTGAAAGTTATTATTAAATCTGCTTCCACCACCCTTTCAGGCAGTGCGTTCCAGATCACAACAACTCGCTGCGTAAAACACAGTCTCCTCATCTCGCCACTGGTTCTTTTGCCAATTAATAGAAGATGCTATCTAAATACAAGTATTATTATTTTATTACGTGACCCTGTCAGTTATTTTAAACACGAGTCATCCTTCAACAGAACAAAGGAACTTAAAAATTAAACACATGAAAATTAATGCACATTTATTTCTCATACAAATGACACAGGGTTTCCCAGAAGTAACCAATAAAGTTGGGGGGAACGGGGACGTCAACACATTTCTGGCTTTAGTATTTAGCAGGTTGGAAATTTATTGGTTCCCAAACAAAACTGGGAGGCACCTTATTGAGATCACCTTCTGGGAAACCCTGGGCAAAAATAAAGGAAAGAAGCGTTTGATAGACTACCTTGTCCATGGGGTAATTCTTCTATACTGCTATTGGCTCTGTGATAACCAAAGGAACTGAAAAGTGGCTGATGATGGAAAGGTGGAGGTGGAGGGGGTGGCGGCAGGGTACTAAAGTGATGAGAGGAGTCACCATTGACAATTGCAGTGCCATAGGCGGTGAGCTGTATCTTGTGATATTGCTGAGAACTGTGAGCATAAATAACTGCGTCCCAAGTACCTAAAATGTTGAAACAAAGAAAAGAAAAAGAAAAGCAAAATGTAGAAAGTAACAAGAAAAAAAAACAAACTTAAATGTTGTAAGCAAATAATAGTAAAGCCTTTTAACCGTTACCTTGTCCCGGAATGCCATACTATGTCAGTACAACAAATGTGCTGATCAGCACATAATGATATACTCAAAGGCTGCACCATTTTGTACATTCTTGTCTTCATGCCTTGTTCTTTTAGGCAGGCATCGGTATACAGTAAGTATATGAGCTTTTTAACAAAATAATATTCATCCTTGACCCTACATAGTGCCTGAAGTGGTTATCACAGCTAAAGGTCACTGTGCCATTTATGACCCCAGCCTTCTCACTTACATTACACGGGAACATAGGAACAGGAGTGGGCCATTCAGCCCCTCGAGCCTGTTCCGCCATTCAATTGGATCATGGCTGATCTGTATCTTAACTCCATTGATCCGCTTTGGTTCCATAACCCTTAATACCCTTAACTATCAAAGATCTATCAATCTCAGTTTTGAAATTTTCAATTAACGCCGAGTCTCAATAGCTTTTTGGGGGAGAGAGTTCCAGATTTCCACTACCCTTTGTGTGAAGAAATGCTTCCTAACATCACCCCTGAACGGCCTGGCTCTAATATTAAGGTTATACCCCCTTGTTCTGGACTCCCCCACCAGAGGAAATCGTTTCTCTCTATCTACCCTGTCATTATCAATACTTCTGACACAGGTGAAATGGGCCTTCTTCTCTTGTATTCCAATTTCCAGGTTCAACTACTACTTTACATCAAAGTGTTTTTGCTTTTATGTGACAGTAAGATGTTGCTAAGCTTCCTTTCTGAGGTGAATCCCAACTGCACAGAGTTCTTTTTAAGATCTGACAGTTAATCGGCACTTCATAAAATCATACAGCACAGAAGGAGGCCATTCGGCCCATCGTGCCTGTGCCGGCTCTTTGAAAGAGCTGGCTAATTAGTCCCACTCCCCTGCTCTTTCCCCACAGCCCTACAAATTTTTCCTTTTCAAGTATTTATCCAATTCCCTTTTGAAAGTTACTATTGAATCTGCTTCCACCGCCCTTTCAGGTGGCGCATTCCAGATCATGACAACTTATTGAGATCCTAGTTAAATCTTAAAATGTTCAACCTACACTTTAAATTTCATTATTAAACTTATGTTTTCCCCTTTCTCAGATGAGCTCTTCTACTGGATGAGGTCAAGAGTTGAAAATATAATACAGAGAGAGCATGGACGGGATTTAAACCATGACACCTGCAGTGGAACAATCCATTAAGAATGGGAGGGGGAGCAAGATTATTTGCTTGACTGATAAAATTGAAGGTATTAAGTATTTTAAACTGTTGACCATTATAACATTTGTAAGACATTCCTATTGCAAGATATTCACTGCTTGTCAAAAAGGTTTTAATGTTTATTATTACTGACTTTGAGGTTTATAACAAATGTTTTCTCCCTCATTTTCAAGGAGATAATTTAGTTCAGGCACTCATTCACGAAGGCAAAGTGGTACAACGATGTGGTCCAATACAAGCGGCTATCCTGGCATATCACTAAGTGTACAGTGGCCTGTGAAACAGGCTATTCCACCAGACAATGGGATTTTGACAGGAAAAATGAAGCAAGCTGTCCTTCTAGTGACAATTAGAGGCCATTGTTTGGGATTTGTAACTTGTGAGACACTTAGTTGGCAGTGTAAGACTAGATTTTCCCAAAAATTCCCCCCCCGTCCGATTAGTCATTGAGGTCACTGGAAAAGAAAATTGGTCGGAGTGTAAAACGGGCTGCGGAAGACCAATTTCACCCCCACTGAGTCTACAGAGCTCGTCCGATGGACCGATGAACCCAAATGTCACAGGACAAGCTGTGAGTTTAATGGGAGAACTTCACTGAGGTATGTAACGTGTTCCATAATACCAGAACCCAGAATATCTCCTGTCAGGTAAACCAGTAGTAGCGCAGGATAGAATGAGTGAACAGTAAATTGGAAATCGATATGTTAGAAAGATGTTCTTTACTCAAAGGGTGATGAAATGTTTAGAATAATAGAAGGATACAGCACAGGAGGAGGCCATTTGGCCCATCGTGCCTGTGCCGGCTCTTTGAAAGAGCTACCTAGTTAGTCCCGCTCGTCTGCCCCCTCTCCATAGCCCTGCAAATCCCTCCCTCTCAAGTATTTATCCAATTTCCTTTTGAAAGTTACTATTGAATCTGCTTCCACCACCCTTTCAGGCAGCGCATTCCGGATCATAACAACTCGCTGCACCAAAAAAAATTCTCCTCCTCTCCCCCTCTGGTTCTTTTGCCAATTACCTTAAATCTGAGTCCCCTGGTCATCAACCACCACCCCCACCCCCCCCCCCCCCCGCCGCCACCACTGGAAACGGTTTCTCCTTATTTACTCTATCAAACCCCTTCATGATTTTGAATACCTCTATCAAATCTCCCTTTAACCTTCTCCGCTTCAAGGAGAACCCCAGCCTCTCCAGTCTCCCCACACAACCGAAGTCCCAGATCCCTGGTGCCACTCCAGAAAACCTATCAGGCAAGATAGTAAAGGCTAAGATATGAGGGGGGAGGTGAAATTGGTCTTCATGAGTAGGATGAAATGGGCTCATAGCGAATCGGCAGCCCCTTTACACCCCGCCCAATTTTGTTATCTTTGATTTTAATGGAAAGGCTAATCAGATGCAGAGATAAATGGTTCGAATAATTAGTGCGTTCCTTTCCCCAAATCTGTCAGGTTGCGGCTATTCCTCCAGTTATTAAACAGAGGCCCATATCGACGATGCTGAAATAATTGCACATTACCCACAGTATCAAACGGTTTACAAATTGTCCGCTCAAAAATTTGTAACAAACCCACGCCCTCCGAGGCGATATGAAGTCGCAGTCAGCCCTTCATGTCCTCTAATAAATATAGTTTGTGCAGAAGATATGCCTGAAAACGGTGCCTCTTTTAGGTAACACTGCCAGTGCCAGGATTAAATTCCTTGAGCGATGAAGTCTCATACCGATCACCCGAAACACCTCCGTTCGGTCCGCAAGAGTGACCCTGAACTTCCAGTCACTTGTCATCTTGAATTCTCCGCCCCACTCCCACTCTGACTCTGTCCTTGGTCTCCGACACTTTTCCAGTGAAGCTCATCGGAAGCTCAAGGAACAGCACCTCATCTTTCGATTAGGCACTTTGCAGCCTTCTGGACTCAACATTGAGTTCAACAATTTCAGATCACAACCACTGCTCCCATTTTTTTGGACAGCAACTGTTGGTAATGATTCTGCTGTTGCCATTTACAACTCCTCCAGATCCATCTTTTGTTTCTTCGCTTGTCCCCTTACCATCTCCTTTTGCCTTGCACCATCATCCCTTTTGTCATTTAACCTCTCCTGCCTTCCACCTTATCACAGACCTTCCCTTTTGTTCTTCCCTCCCCTCCCCCTTTCCCTGCCTCTGTACTTGTTTAAAAACCTGTTACGTCTCTAACCTTTTCCAGTTCTGATGAAAGGTCATCGACCTGAAACGTTAACTCTTTGTCTCTCTCCACAGATGCTGCCTGACCTGCTGAGTATTTCCAGCATTTTCTGCTTTTATTTCTGATTATCTGAAACTTAGTTAAACGCATGAACAATTGAATGCATCTGGCAGGCCGATCTATAAACACATCTATAGTATTACTGACTACTGTGTAAACAGGTAATCCTGCTCTAAGGTAGTAACATACAGGCAACCACTGGCTCACTTCCATAATGCAATCCCACTTTTGTGGAGATTTATTTGTTTTGAGCTCTATTAATCTGAATGAGGCTTCCACTTCATTTATATCAGTCATTAATTCTACTTCGGGAGGGCATGTTGTTCACGATTCCTTCTGAATCCCTGGAGGAAGTAATTTGTTAAATACCCTTCTCTCCTGAAGGTACCAACTCAAGGTTTCTATGGGAACCAGTCATGCCCTGGTGCCTCACTCCAAAGACCATTCTTCACCTGTGAGCTTCAACGGAGAGTGCAGGCAAGCTATTTGACAATGAGGGCCATCACAGTCAAGCCCAATCTTGTCCTTAGCCTGTGTCTCCCCACGCACACACTTTCAGCAGAGGTCACTGGCTAATTTCCCCCCTTTCTGATGGAGAGCACCATGGCTGATTGCAATACCCCTACTGCCATGTTGGTGAGATCAGTAACTCAGCACAGGCGAAGAATCAAACCTGGCACCTTCTGGTTTACATAGCTCAGTTCGATGTTACATGCTGCCTTTGCCAATGAACCCACCGGGGAAGCTGTATATAACTAGGCCTAGACTAGTATAAATGATTACAAATGTCATGTGTTAATTTGCAGATGTTTAAACATGGATATTACAGTTATGAAGTGTAGTAGTTATATTACTGGACTAGTAATCCAGAGGCCTGAACTAATCGTTCAGATGAAAATGAGTTTAAATCCCATCAGGGCAGTTTGAGAATTGGAATCTGGAATTAAAAAGCTGGCATCAGTAAAAATGGCCATGAAGCTGTCAAATTGTTCTAAAAACCCAACTGGTTCACTAATGTTCTTTGAGGAAGGAAACCTGCCATCCTTACCTGGTCTGGCCTATATGTGACTCCAATCCTACACCAACTCTTAACTGCCCTCTGAAGTGGCCTAGCAAACCATTCAGTAGGGCAACTAGAAGATGGGCAATAAATGCCGGCCTTGCCAGCGATGCCACATCCCAAAAATGAATTAAAAAAAAAGATATTTAACAATAAAACCATTAACCACATTAAGTTAATTGAATGACCACTTTGTACCAAATCATTTGGGGGCATAAAGCTGTTAAATGAATCTGAGCAGTGTGTGGCAGTGGGAATGTGAAGCTTACGTTATGCGGATAGGCTGGTTGTTATACTGAACTACATGCCCCTATTGGCACCTGACTGAGCTCTGTGACTCGATTGGCGTATATCTAACGAGCAAGCCCTGGCTAGGTACTGGCTTAAAGTACCCGTCAATAGGTCAGAGTTCAGACAGAAACAGCCCTGAAATGATAGCCCCTTTTAGGGCTGAACGACGAGCTGTATAACAACCCTGAATTATCCTGACCAGATCAGTACGGTTTTAGTCACAAATACATCTTCAAACCAATCGAAGTTTCCTGCCTGAGTGAAAAAAGAAAAAACTGATGTGTGTGTACGAGAGACTACGCGCCCCCCTCCCCATGTCATTCCGAATCCTAATACAGGAGTCTCCTTTATCATGGCATCTCCGAGTGGAGATCTGTCACTAGAGCCATGCTCTAATAGGCGGGTGGCTTTTTATTAAAGTTAAAATAATGTTTAAAATGTTATATACCTGGTAGTCTGCTCAAGGGATGGTGGGTTCTCATCTCCAGCAAGTGGGGTGTCTACACTCTCTGCTGCTTTCACTGGTCTGGGTGGTTGGGGAATGGGGTGAGGGGTTCGTGATGGTGGGACATGGAGGCTCTTGTATGTGATATTACTTGGTCCATGGCAGACACACCATTCTGCCACCATCACACTGATCACTTCCAGAGACTCAACGGGATCGGAAAGCCACATTTGTGTCAATCCTGTGTGTTGCCATCAGACTCTGCCTGCATATGAATGAACATAAGAACATAAGAAGTAGGAGCAGGAGTAGGCCATACGGCCCCTCGGGCCTGCTCCGCCATTCAATAGGATCATGGCTGATCCGAATCTAGACTCACGTCCACTTCCCTGCCCTCGCCCCGTAACCTCTAATTCCCTTATCTGCTAGGAAACTGTCTATCTCCATTTTAAATTTATTTAATGTTGCAGCTTCCACAGCTCTCTGGGGTAGCAAATTCCATAGATTTACTACCCTCTGAGTGAAGAAGTTTCTCCTCATCTCAGTTTTGAAAGCGCAGCCCCTTATTCTTAGATTATGCCCCCTAGTTCTAGTCTCACCCATCAGTGGAAACATCCTCCCCGCATCCACCCAATCAAGCCCCTTCACAATCTTATATGTTTCGATAAGATCGCCTCTCATTCTTCTGAACTCCAATGAGTAGAGTCCCAACCTACTCAACCTTTCCTCATACGTCAACCCCCTCATCTCCGGAATCAACCGAGTGTACCTTCTCTGAACCGCCTCGAGAGCAAGTATATCTTTTCTTAAATATGGAAACCAAAACTGCACACAGTATTCTAGGTGTGGCCTCACCAATACCCTGTATAACTGCAGCAAGGCTTCCCTGTTTTTATACTCCATCCCCCTTGCAATAAAAGCCAAGATTCCATTGACCTTCCTGATCACCTGCTGTACCTGCATACTAACTTTTTGTGTTTCATGCACCAGGACCCCCAGATCCCTTTGTACTGTAGCACTTTGCAGTTTCTCTCCATTTAGATAATAACTTGCTCTTTGATTTTTTCTGCCACAGTGCATAACCTCACACTTTCCAACATTATATTGCATCTGCCAAATCTCTGCCCACTCGCTTAGCCTGTCTATGTCCTTTTGCAGGTTTTTTATGTCCTCCTCACTCATTGCTTTCCCTCCCATCTTTGTATCGTCGGCAAACTTGGATACGTTGCACTCGGTCCCTTCCTCCAAATCGTTAATATAGATTGTAAAGAGTTGGGGTCCCAGCACTGACCCCTGCGGAACACCACTAGTTACTGATTGCCAGCCCGAGAATGAACCATGTATCCCAACTCTTTGTTTTCTGTTAGATAGCCAATCTTCCACCCATGCCAGTATATTACCCCCAATCCCGTGATTTCTTATCTTGATCAGTAATCTTTTGTGTGGAACCTTGTCAAATGCCTTTTGGAAGTCCAAATACACTACATCCACTGGTTCCCCTTTATCCACCCTGTATGTTACATCCTCAAAGAATTCGAGCAAATTTGTCAAACATGACTTCCCCTTCATAAAACCATGCTGACTCTGTCCTATTGAATTATGTTTATCCAAATGCTCTGTTACTGTTTCCTTAATAATGGACTCCAACATTTTGCCAACCACAGATGTTAGGCTAACTGGTCTATAGTTTCCAGCTTTTTGTCTACTTCCCTTCTTAAATAAGGGTGTTACATTAGCAGTTTTCCAATCTGCCGGGACCTTTCCTGAGTCCAGGGAGTTCTGGAAAATAATCACCAATGCATCCACAATCCCTACCGCCACTTCTCTCAAGACCCTAGGATGTAGGCCATCAGGTCTGGGGGATTTATCCGCCTTAAGTCCCATTATTTTACTGAGTACCATCTCCTTAGTGATTTTAATCATCTTTAGCTCCTCCCCCCCATTGCCCCCTGTTTGTCCAGTGTTGGGATATTTTTAGTGTCCTCTACTGTAAAGACTGATACAAAATATTTGTTCAGCATCTTTGCCATCTCCATGTTCCCCACCACTAGTTTCCCGGTCCCATCCTCTAAGGGACCAACGTTCACTTTAGCCACCCTTTTTCTTTTTATATAGCTGTAGAAACTCTTGCTATCTGTTTTTATATTTTTTGCTAGTTTACTTTCATAATCTATCTTCCCTTTCTTAATTAATCTTTTAGTTATTGTTTGCTGGCTTTTAAATGCTTCCCAATCTTCTATCCTCCCACTAGATTTGGCTACTTTATATGCCCTTGTTTTCAGTCGAATACTATCCTTTATTACTTTACTAAGCCACGGATGGCTGTCTTTTCTTTTACTCCCCTTTTTCCTCAGTGGAATATATTTATCTTGAAAGATGTGAAATATCTCCTTGAATGTAGACCACTGCTCTTGTACCGTCTTACACTTTAATCTGTTTTCCCAGTCCACTTTAGTCAATTCTACTCTCATACCTTCATAGTCTCCTTTATTTAAGCTCAGTATGTTGGTTTGAGAGCCAACTCTCTCACCCTCAAACTGAATTTGGAATTCAACCATATTATGGTCACTCATTCCAAGGGGATCCTTTACTAGGACATTTTTTATTAATCCTGTTTCATTACACAGGACCAGATCTAAGATTGCCTGCCCCCTGGTTGGTTCAGTTACATACTACTCAAGGAACTTGTCCCTAATACACTCTATGAACTCTTCCTCAAGGCTGCCATGCCCAATTTGATTAGTCCAGTCAATATGAAAGTTAAAATCCCCCATGATTATAGCTGTTCCCTTATTACAAGCCCCAACTATTTCCTGATTTATACTCCAACCAACAGAGTTGCCACTGTTAGGAGGCTTATAGACTACGCCCACTAGTGACTTTTTCCCCTTCTTATTCCTTATCTCCACCCAAACTATTTCACTAACCTGATCCTTTGACCCAATATCATTTCTGACTATTGCAGTGATTCCATCCTTGATTAACATAGCAACCCCACCTCCCTTTCCTTTCTGTCTGTCCTTCCTAATTGTCAAATACCCTTGTATGTTTAGTTCCCAGTCATGATTATCTTGCAGCCATGTTTCCGTAATGGCCACCAGATCATACCCATGTGTAGTTATTTGTACTGTCAACTCGTCAATTTTGTTACGAATGCTGCGTGCATTCAGATAAAGAACTTTCAAATATGTTTTCTGACAATTTATTCCTGCTTTTACCCCTTTTACTACTTTACCTTTATCATTATACATTCTGTCCCTTCCTGACACGCTCTGGTTTTTAATTCCCCCACTGCTACCTTGTTCTATTGCCTTCTCCGCTGTCATTTTTATTTTTCGCTCTCTTAAAACCTCCCCCCCACTAATTAGTTTAAAGCCCTCTCTATAGCCCTAGTTATTCGATTCGCCAGGACTCTAGTCCCAGCACTGGCCAAGTGAAGTCCGTCCCAACGGAACAGCTCTCTCCTGTCCCAGTACTGATGCCAGTGTCCCAGGAAGCAAAACCCATTTCTCCCACACCAGGCTTTGAGCCACGTATTTAACTCTCTAATTTTATTTACCCTAGCCAAATTTGCACATGGCTCAGGTAGTAATCCAGAGACTATTACCCTTGTGGTTCTGCTTTTTAATTTGACCCCTAGCTGCTCAAACTCCCTCAGCAGAACCTCCTTCCTTGTCCTATCTATGTCGTTGGTACCAACATGGACCACGACAACTGGATCCTCCCCCTCCAAGTTTCTCTCCAGCCCAGAGGAGATGTCCTTAACCCTGGCACCGGGCAGGCAACACAGCCTTCGGGACTCTCGCTCTCGGCTGCAAAGAACTCTATCTATCCCCCTAACGATACTATCCCCTACCACTACAACATTTCTTTTAACTCCCCCCACTTGAATGGCCCCCCGCTCCACGGTGCTGTGGCCGGGTTGCTCATCCTCCCCGCAGTCCCCGTTCCCATCCTCACAGGGAGTAAGAACCTCAAACCTGTTGGACAAGAGCAAGGGCTGCGGCTCCTCCAACACTACCTCCTGGATCCCCGTACCTGCCTCACTTCTAGTCACACCATCCTGACCCTGGCCACGGACTACATTTGAATTAATTAGTCTAATTGGTGTGACTACCTCCTGATACACAGAGTCCAGGTAACTCTCCCCCTCCCTGATGTGTCTCAGTGTTTGAAGCTCGGACTCCAGCTCTTCAACACGGAGTGGCTCGCTTTTATTCAGGAGCGCGACGCCACCAAGAATGAGAAATGGGAAGAATGGTGCAGGGAGATCTTCAGCCTCCATTTCAGAGGCACTCTCCCACTCCCGGATATTTAATATAAAACCAATTGGTTTGTTTCTGGTCTCTTGATACTGTGAGGTCTCAGACTACATCGGTCTTCCCTCACAGTCTAGAATTCTCAACCCCAGCTTTTGTTCCAAGGCTTGGTCTTTATCTTTCCCAATACCTTGAATATTAGGATCTCATAAGCTGCAGCATGTCCCTGATTCCATCTCTTGATACATTGTCCAAAGATCTCCTCATTGCATCAAAACTGTAAACCCATACCTTACAAACACAGTTACTGTTTCAGGAAACTTCTCCCCGCTGTGCTCCTGTTATTAATGTTGATACTGCCTCTCTCTTGTTGATGCTCACTGAGATACCCACTACAGGTTCACTGATAGCCACACAGCACAATAAGCAATATCATCCCCTGATTCTATTTTTAATAAGAACTTCGGAGGTGTTCTGCTGCCACTTGGCAGGATGTTTCCAATACCTGCTGATTTCCTAACAAGAGTTGTCTGGCAATGGGAGATCAGAACTGAGTTTAATTGGTAAAGATAAACTAGTGGGACCTTTCCCCTTACACAGAATGTACGGCACGGAAACAGGCCTTTCGGCCCAACTGGTCTATGCCGGTGTTTATGCTCCACTCGAGCCTCCTCCCACCCAACTTCATCTCACCCTATCAGCATAACCCTCTATTCCTCTCTCACTAGTAATCAATACCTGAACCAGGCAGGTCTGCAGCACTGCAGGCCAACTGCTGATGGCTGATCTTCCAGCTTGACTCTCTGACTGGACTAGAGAGGGTACGGCTGACATTTCACGCACTTATTATCTTGTTGCAGGAAGTATATTTCAAAAGTCATGTGATATACACAAGATGGCTACTTTTAATTTTATTCGTGCTTCTTAAAGCTGGAATTATTTAGTATTTACAATGGCAGATGCAGACCTAACATTCACAATTAAATTACACGTTTCATTCAACTCAGAATCAGAAACTGCAGAGGAGAAAATTAAAGAAACACAACTGTCTCTCTAATCTCACTGCCCAGACCATTTATACAGACACTCCAACCTCAATCACTATTTACACAAACACTCCAAACTCAATCACTATTTGCACCAACACTCCAACCTCAATCACTATTTACACAAACACTCCAACCTCAATCACTATTTACACAAACACTCCAACCGCAATCACTATTTACACAAACATTCCAAACTCAATCACCATTTACACAAACACTCCAACCTCAATCACAATTTAGACAACACTCCAACCTCAGTCACTATTTACACAAACACTCCAAACTCAATCACTATTTACACCAACACTCCAACCTCAATCACTATTTACACCAACACTCCAACCTCAATCACTATTTACACCAACACTCCAACCTCAGTCACTATTTACACAAAGACTCCAAACTCATTCACTATTTACACAAACACTATAACCTCAATCACTATCGACACCAACACTCCAACCTCAGTCACTATTTACACCAACACTCCAACCTCAATCACTATTTACACAAACACTCCAAACTCAATCACTATTTACACAAACACTCCAACCTCAATCACTATTTACACAAACACTCCAACCTGAATCACTATTTACACAAACACTCCAACCTCAATCACTATTTACACAAATACTCCAACCTCAATCATTATTTACACAAACACTCCAACCTCAATCACTATTTACACAAACACTCCAAACTCAATCACTATTTACACCAACACTCCAACCTCAATCACTATTTAAACCAACACTCCAACCTCAATCACTATTTACACAAACACTCCAAACTCAATCACTATTTACAGCAACACTCCAAACTCAATCACTACACAAACATTCCAACCTCAAACACTATTTACACAAACACTCCAACCTCAATCACTATTTACACAAACACTCCAACCTCAATCACTATTTACACAAACACTCCAAACTCATTCAACATTTACACAAACACTCCAAACTCAATCACTATTTACACAAACACTCCAAACTCATCACTATTTACACAAACACTCCAACCTCAATCACTATTTACACAAACAGTCCAACCTCAATCACTATTTACACAAACAATCCAACCTCAATCACTATTTACACAAACAATCCAACCTCAGTCACTATTTACACAAACACTCCAAACTCAATCACTATTTACACAAACACTCCAAACTCAATCACTATTTACACCAACACTCCAACCTCAGTCACTATTTACAACAACACTCCAACCTCAATCACTATTTACACAAACACTCCAAACTCAATCACTATTTACACAAACACTGCAAACTCAATCACTATTTACACAAACACTCCAACCTCAATCACTATTTACACAAACACTCCAACCTAAATCACTATTTACACAAACACTCCAACCTCAATCACTATTTACACAAACACTCCAGCCTCAATCACTATTTACACAAACACTCCAAACTCAATCACTATTTTCACCAACACTCCAACCTCAATCACTATTTCCACCAACACTCCAACCTCAATCACTATTTACACCAGCACTCCAACCTCACTCACTATTTACACCAACACTCCAACCTCAATCACTACTTACAGCAACACTCCAACCTCAATCACTATTTACACAAACACTCCAAACTCAATCACTATTTACACCAACACTCCAAACTCAATCACTATTTATACAAACACTCCAACCTCAATCACTATTTACACAAACACTCCAAACTCAAACACTATTTACACCAACACTCCAACCTCAATCACTATTTACACAAACACTCCAAACTCAATCACTATTTACACAAACACTCTAACCTCAATCACTATTTACACCAACACTCCAACCTCAATCACTATTAACACCAACACTCCAACCCCAGTCCCCATTTACACCAACACTCCAACCTCAATCATTATTTACACAAACACTCCAAACTCAATCACTATTTACACCAACACTCCAACCTCAATCACTATTTACACAAACACTCCAACCTGAATCACTATTTACACAAAGACTCCAACCTCAATCACTATTTACACAAACACTCCAACCTCAATCACTATTTACACAAACACTCCAACCTCAATCACTATTTACACAAAGACTCCAACCTCAATCACTATTTACACAAACACTCCAACCTCAATCACTATTTACACAAACACTCCAACCTCAATCACTATTTACACCAACACTCCAACCTCAATCACTATTTACACCAACACTCCAACCTCAATCACTATTTACACCAACACTCCAACCTCAATCACTATTTACACAAACACTCCAACCTCAATCACTATTTACACCAACACTCCAACCTCAATCACTAATTACACAAACACTCCAAACTCAATCACTATTTACACCAACACTCCAAACTCAATCACTATTTACACAAACACTCCAACCTGAATCACTATTTACACAAAGACTCCAACCTCAATCACTATTTACAGCAACACTCCAACCTCAATCACTATTTACACCAACACTCCAACCTCAATCATTATTTACACAAACACTCCAAACTCAATCACTATTTACACAAACACTCCAAACTCAATCACTATTTACACCAAACTCAATCACTATTTACAGCAACACTCCAACCTCAATCACTATTTACACCAATACTCCAACCTCAGTCACTATTTACACAAACACTCCAAACTCAATCACTATTTACACCAACACTCCAACCTCAGTCACTATTTACAACACTCCAACCTCAATCACTATTTACACCAACACTCCAAACTCAATCACTATTTACACAAACACTCCAAACTCAATCACTATTTACACAAACACTCCAACCTCAATCACTACTTACACAAACACTCCAACCTCAATCACTATTTACACAAACACTCCAACCTCAATCACTATTTACACAAACACTCCAACCTCAATCACTATTTACACAAACATTCCAAACTGAATCAACATTTACACCAACACTCCAAACTCAATCACCATTTACACAAACACTCCAACCTCAATCACTATTTACACCAACACTCCAACCTCAGTCACTATTTACACAAACACTCCAACCGCAATCACTATTTACACAAACACTCCAACCTCAATCATTATTTACACAAACACTCCAACCTCAATCACTATTTACACCAACACTCCAACCTCAGTCACTATTTACACAAACACTCCAACCTCAATCATTATTTACACAAACACTCCAACCTCAATCACCATTTGATTCCGGAGATGAAGGGGTTGTCTTATGAGGAAAGATTGAACAGGTTGGGCCTATACTCATTGGAGTTTAGAAGAATGAGAGGTGATCTTATTGAAACAGGGTGCTTGACAGGGTAGATGCAGGGAGGATGTTTCCCCTCGTGGGGGAATCTAGAACTAGGGGGCATAGTTTCAGAATAAGGGGTCGCCCATTTAAGACGGAGATGAGGAGGAATTTCTTTGGTGAATCTTTGGAATTCTTTACCCCAGAGAGCTGTGGAGGCGGAGTCAGTGAATATATTCAAGGCGGAGATAGACAGGTATTTTAGCTACAGGGGTGTCAAGGGTTATGGGGAACAGACAGGGAATTGGAGTTGAGGCCAAGATCAGATCAGCCATGATCTTATTGAATGGCGGAGCAGGCTCAAGGGGCCGAATGGCCTACTCCTGCTCCTATTTCTTATGTTCTTATGTTCTTATTTACACACACACTCCAACCTCAATCACCATTTACACAAATACTGCAAACTCCAGCCTTGAACTGACTTTTAAAGATAAACAAAAGGTACTTGCTGAACTTCCAACAGATATTTCCTGCTATGTGAAGTTGCAGTAGCAAACCTATGTACTTTATGAACCAATTGCGTAGTTATATATATATTTTTATGTGATTTAATTAACCTGGCAAATATAAAAGAGGGCTCAGTTTAAAATAATTAAAAATAAAAAATTAGTAAGAAAAAATTATTTTCAATTTTACAAAAGGAATAGTTACCAAATTATACATTTGGAAGTGTTATTTGCTGCTTAATTCCTCATTTTGGATATGATCAAATAATGAATATTAATATGCATCAGTTTCCCTCAATCTTTAACAGGTACAATGGCGATCAATATTAAAAACAATTCATTACAAAAAAGACTCAGTATCTTGATATATTTTTGTTTGGCATCTTGAAGCGCATTTATTCAGGGTTCCTATGACAAAGATGAAGAGGCATAACTGCATTTTACCTGATCGCTTGTTAATCACCTCCGCAATAGATGATGGGAAGTAGCCCACTCTGTCGTTGCCAGTTCTGTTGTCATGGATACAGCCTTTCCACCTCCCATCAGGATGCTGCTCTAGAACCTGATTCAGGGAAATCAAAGAAAATACAAATGTAAACATCTTCGGAAGAAATTTGGATGACTTTTGTCCTCTTGAGCGAATGCCGGCGGGCTGTGTTTGATGGAATAATCAGTGCGTTAAACAAATAATGGGCCTGAGGCCTTCTCTCAGTTCAGGACATGCAGCCTGTAAATCTGAGAGGCCCATAGGAACCACTGGCTGAAATTGTGCTGCCCTCTCTATTGCATGTGTCGCTTTGCCCTGCAGGAACATCTGTTCCCCCATGTTGTCCCGCTCGTCACAAGATTTGGTTTTTGGAAAGAGTTGAAAATGATAAACGCAGATGATGCTAAAACCAAGACAAAACATCTGACGTGAGAAAATGGAAGAAAAGAGAAGAGGTGAGATAGAAAGTGCAGGTTCAAATCAGGACACAGCGGGAAAAGTGAGGGAGTAAGTGAGTCACCTTATTTTAACCGCCCCACCCGGTTTCTGCCTGGCTCCGGGAATTAAAATTGGGCATTCTAATTAATTTATCAGTGGCTTAGTGAATTTCCAATGGTAACTTTATTTTTTTATTCGTTTTTTTATGGGATCAGGGAGTCGCTGGCAATGCCAGCATTTATTGCCCATCCCTAGCTGCCCTTGAGAAGGTGGTGGTGAGCCATCTTCCTAAACCGCTGCAGTCCGTGCGGTGATGGTACTCCCACGACGCTGTTAGGTAGGGAGTTCCAGGATGTTGACCCAGCGACGATGAAGGATCGGCGATATACTTCTAAGTCAGGATGGTGTGTGACTTGGAGGGGAACATGGAGGTGGTGGTGTTCCCATGCGCCTGCTGCCCTTGGGAGGTGCTGCCGAAGAAGCCTTGGCGAGTTGCTGCAGTGCATCTTGTAGATGGTACACACTGTAGCCACGGTACGCCGGTGGTGGAGGGAGTGAATGTTTAAGGTGGTGGTTGGGCTGCCAATCAAGCGGACTGCTCTGTCCTGGATGGTGTCGAGCTTCTTGAGTGTTGTTGGAGCTGCACTCATCCAGGCAAGTGGAGAGTATTCCATCACACTCCTTACTTGTACCTTGTAGATGGTGGAAAGGCTTTGGGGAGTCAGGAGGTGAGACACTGAGACACTAGAATACCTAGCCTCTGACCTGCTCTTGTTGCCACAGTATTTATGTGGGTGGTCCAGTTAAGTTTCTGGTTAATGGTGACCCCCAGGATGTTGATAGTGGGGGATTCGGCGATGGTAATGCCATTGAATGTCAAGGGGAGGTGGTTAGACTCTCGCTTGTTGGAGATATTGCCTGGCACTTCTGTGGCGCAAATGTTACCTGCCACTTATCAGTCCAAGCCTGAATGTCGTTCAGGTCTTGTTGCACGCGGGCGTGGACTGCTTCATTATCTGAGGAGTTGTGAATGGCGCTGAACATCCCCATTTCTGACGTTATGTTGGAGGGAAGGTCATTGATGAAGCAGCTGAAGATGCTTGGGCCTAGGACACTGCTCTGGGGAACTCCTGCAGTGATTTCCTGGGGCTGTGATGATTGACCTTCAACCACCACAACCATCTTCCTTTGTGCTAGGTATGACTCCAGCCAGTGGAGCATTTTCCCCCTGATTCCCATTGACTTCAGTTTTACTAGGGCTCCTTGATGCCACACTCGGTCAAATGCTGCCTTGATGTCAAGGGCAGTCACTCTCACCTCACCTCTGGAATTCAGCTCCTTTGTCCATGTTTGGACCAAGGCTGTAATGAGGTCGGGAGCCGCGTGGTCTTGGCGGAACCCAAACTGGGCATCAGTGAGCAGGTTATTGGTGAGTAAGTGTCGCTTGATAACACTGTCGATGACACCTTCCATCACTTTGCTGATGATTGAGAGTAGACTGATGGGGCAGTAATTGGTCGGGTTGGATTTGTCCAGCTTTTTGTGGACAGGACATATCTGGGCAGTTTTCCACATTGTCGGATAGATGCCAGTGTTGTAGCTGTACTGGAACAGCTTGGCTAGAGGCACGGCTAGTTCTGGAGCACAAGTCTTCAGCACGATAGCCGGGATGTTGTCGGGGCCCATAGCCTTTGCTGTATCCAGTGCGCTCAGCCGTTTCTTGACATCACATGGAGTGAATCGAATTGGCTGAAGAACGGCTTCTGTGATGGTGGGACCTCGGGAGTAGGCCGATATGGATTATCCACTTGGCACTTCTGGCTGAAGATGGCTGCAAATGCTTCAGCCTTGTCTTCTGCACTCACGTGCTGGGCTCCACCATCATTGAGGATGGGGATATTCTTGGAGCCTCCTCCTCCCGTTAGTTGTTTAATGGTCCACCACCATTCACGACTGGATGTGGCAGGACTGCAGAGCTTTGATTTGATCTGTTGATTGTGGGATCTCTTAGCCCTGTCTATAGCATGCTGCTTCTGCTTTTTAGCGTGCATGTAGTCCTGTGTTGCAGCTTCCCCAGGTTGGCACCTCATTTTTAGGTACGCCTGGTGCTGCTCCTGGCATGCTCTTCTACACTCCTTATTGAACCAGGGTTGGTCCCCTGGCTTGATGGTAATGGTAGAGTGAGGGCTATGCCAGGCCATGAGGTTACAGATTGTGGTGGAATACAATTCTGCTGCTGCTGATGGCCTACAGCACCTCATGGATGGCCCAGTTTTGAGCTGCTCGATCTGTTCTGAATCTATCCCATTTAGCACAGTAGTCATGCCACACAACACGATGGAGAGTGTTTTCAGTGTGAAGACGGGACTTCGTCTCCGCAATGACTGTGCGGTGGTCACTGCTACCATGGACAGATGCATCTGTGACAGGTAGATTGGTGAGGACGAGGTCAAGTAGGTTTTTCCTTCTTGTTGGTTCACTCACCACCTGCCACAGGCCCAGGCTTGCACAGTTATGTCCTTCAGGACTCGGCCAGCTCGGTCAGTCGTGGTGCTACCGAGCCACTCTTGGTGATGGACATTGAAGTCCCCCACCCAGAGTACATTCTGTGCCCTTGCTACTCTCAGTGCTTCTTCCAAGTGGTGTTCAACATGGAGGAGTACTGATTCATCAGCTGAGGGAGGGTGGTAGATGGTAATCAGCAGGAGGTTTCCTTGCCCATGCTTGACCTGAAGCCATGAGACTTCATAGGGTCCGGAGTCAATGTTGAGGGCTCCTAGGGCCACTCCCTCCCGACTGTATACCACAGTGCCGCCACCCCTGGTGGGTCTGTCCTGCCGGTGGGACAGGACATACCCAGGGATGGTGATGGAGGAGTTCGGGACATTGGCTGAAAGGTATGATTCTGTGAATATGACTATGTCAGGCTGTTGCTTGACTAGTCTCTGGGACAGCTCTCCCAATTTTGGCACAAGTCCCCAGGTGTTGGTGAGAATGTCTGAGCTGGGTGTGTCGTTGTCGTGTCTGTTGCTAGTGCCAAGGTCAAAGCCGGGTGGGCCATTCAGTTTAATTCTTATTATTTTGTTTCATAGCGGTTTGTTATAACTGAGTGACTTGCTAGGCCATTTCAGAGGGCAGTTAAGAGTCAAACACATTGCTGTGGGTCTGGAGTCACATATAGGCCAGACCAGGTAAGGACGGCAGGTTTCCTTCCCTAAAGGACATTAGTGAAACAGATCGTTTTTTACGACAATCCAGTAGTTTCATGGCTACCGCTTTTTATTCCAGATTTATTGAATTAACTGAATTTAAATTCCTCAGCTGCCGTGGTGGGATTTGAACTTACGTCTCTGGATCATAAGTCGTGGCCTCTGGATTACTAGCCCAGTGACATTACCACTACGCTACCGCTCCCGTTTACTACAATAACCGTTAGGAAAACCCTTCTGACGATCCTCATGAAGGACATTTCCTCTTCTACTTGATGTGGTGGTTGCTGAGGCCACTTGATTGGGAACTGGTTAATACCTCGAGAATATTGTTGCTGGTGATGGCTGTGTGTGCAGCGCCACCTGCTGCATTCCTGGTGTATTGCTGGGGACTGTCCAAAAAGGGCCTCATTTTAGTTACTTCAGTCATCATTGGTAAACAAACATTAGCTTATTTGCTAATCAGAACTTAATCCCCTTCAAAGTTTCTAAATAACAAACTGTCCTGTCAGAAACAATGTTCTTCAGCCACTGTGGAAGCATGAGTTACATTGATTGTTGATGGTATTTACTGTATTCACAGTTCAGTTCAGTTCAGTTCAAATGCTTTATTGGCATGAAAGTTTACAGAGAACCATATTGCCAAAGCTTACATAGCAAAAAGGTACAGTTTTCCAACATTCTGTAAGTGTCAATCGATTTGACATTTGTTGGGTATATACAATATTACTTTTAAACAATATTAATTTTAAACAGTCTTTCTACTTCATTTGGTACGTTCAATATTAATTTTAAACAGTCTTACTTTTAAACAGTCCTCAGGTTGTGACATGTTGTTACATATTTAGCCCCAAGGTATGGTCTGTCTCCTTCTCCTAGGACTAATCTCAATTTTGACACTCCCTTACATTTCCCTGTGCCACTCACCATCTCCACACATAGGGCTGGATTTTGACAGCCCGGGGGAGGCGGGTTTGGAGGCGGGACTGCCGGGAAAATGGCAGAATCTGGGGGCGGGTGCCCATCCCGCCCCCAACCCGCCTCCGTGCCATCTTCCCAGGAGGCGGGTAGCCGTCCCGCGCCGGCTCCCGTCTCCTTGGAGGCGGGAAGGGATTACAGCCACTTAACTGCCTGTTAACAGGTAGTTAACAGGCAGAAAATAGGATTATTCCCATTTTGCCCACACAAGTGCAGGCTTCCCGAAGGCTGCGAACCCCGACAGGGTCACCGAGGCGAGCAGTGGGTCTGCGGGGGTCGGAGGGGTGCAAAAGTGCGCTGTGAAGGTAAATGATGGGTGCAAGTGTGAAGAGGTGAGTATGTGAGGTAAGTGGAAAGTGTTAGAAAAAGTTTACTTACCTTTGTTTCTTCCTGCAGGCTTCAATCGTTGGGGATGCGGAGAGTCTCGCATCTCCACGGCAGAGATGACAGATGGCTGCTACATTCTCCAATGCAACAACCATCTAATTTCTGCTAAAGAAAGAGGTTTGATGAGGTCTTGAATACAAGAACTCATCAAACTACAGAGATGTTGACAGCTTCACAGAGCTGTTAAACGATGACAATTCATCTGTCAACATTTTTTGACAGATGAAACGTCATACGCTGACATTCTCTGTAACCGGCTTCCCCTTAATTGGCCTGGTTTGGAGGTTCTGAGAAACAATGATGTTTGTGTGACGAGCTTCGATTTCAACACCTTGGAGATGTAAGAAAGGGGAAAGCGTGCGTAGGACGGTGTGTGTGTGAGGAAAGCTCTGAGTGTCTACAGTATCAGTAAAATGGGGAGAGGCAAGAAAGGTTGGGAGAAGGAGAGAGAGAGGTGAAAGGCTAAAGAGGGACTGCCTACCCTGGTCAGGGGAATTTGCTAACACAGGTAGCCCATAGCACCAAAAGGCTTTCCATGTACCTTTATAGGCTAAAGTAATGGTATATTGCAATAAGCACAACCTCACCATTGTAAAAGGTGATCATCATCCTCTTCAAAAGACAAACAGCAAATGCACAAAAGACTCTTTATTTGGTCAACATAAAAAAAGTTTGAAAAAAGTGTTGCATTCCACAATATCACGATAATCAATATTGTTTATTGAATAGCCATACTGTTCCAAAATTTATTTGAAGATACTTAATGTATTACCTATTTTATTGGGTTAATCTGACATGTAAATTCAAACGCGTTAATCAGAACGATCGAGTCCAATAAAATCATAGGATATGGAAGTTTATTAAAATATCGTACTTACTGTAATAACGTCTCCCGTTTTCACATTAAGGCTGGTCAGGTCATAATTGTTACAGTAGTCCTTCACAGCCCTGACCTGCAGGGCAGCTGAGGCGTCTGAAGAGACACAAAGAGGAACCATTATCTGTGGGGATGGCGGCTGGGGACCGGTGAAGACGTTGCGCTGTCAGGTGATGTGCTAGAGTGCAGCAGGAAAGGACGTCCCCTCCCTTCTCCCCTCTCCCTCCTCCTCCCCCAGACATAACACATCCCCCTAAAGCAATGTGGGGGTGAAATATGACTTGGGTGGGGGACACAAAACAGGCGGTATCGCCCCTGCCGCCCATTATATGTCCGAGTACAGTTGCCAACCCTCCAGGATTGCCCTGGAGTCTCCAGTAATTAAAGATTATTCTCCAGGACGCTGCTGCCAGCAAACCCTGGAGAAAAATCATTCAGGGCATTCAACAAATTGCCTGTTTTTTTCATTTTCTTTGAATGCTTTTGTTTATTAGTGATAAAAATATTGGCAGCGGGAAAAGCGGTTGTTTAACTGACCATCAAGAACCTTGCAGTCGAGTAATGAAGAGTCTGTTCGCATTCCAATTGGTGCAGGAAGGCGGGGCGTCGCGAGATTGACGTGTCAAGCATCCAATGGTGGGAGTGCGGGGGTGGGGCGGTTGGGTTTGAGCACATAAACTAGGCTGAGGGAGTGCTGCACTGTCGGAGGTGCCATCTTTCGGATGAGACGCTAAACCGAGGCCCCGTCTGCCCTCTCGAGTGGATGTAAAAGATCCCACGGCAGTAATTCTAAGAAGAGCAGGGGAGTTATCCCCGGTGTCCTGGCCAATATTTATTACTCAACCAATGCCACAAAAACAGATTATCTGGTCGTTATCTCATTGCTGGTTGCGGGATCTTGCTGTGCGCAATTTGGCTGCCGCGTTTCCTATATTACAACAGTGACTACACTTCAAAAGTACTTCGTTGGCTGTGAAGTGCTTTGTGTCCTGGGGTTGTGAAAGGCGATATATAAATGCAAGTTCTTTCTTTATTGTAGGCTACATAGTCCACCATGCGGACAGTCTAAAACACCTTTATGTTTACAGACTTACCTCTGAGCATCTGTTTGATTTCTTTGCTTGCCTGCGTTGCTGTGAATTGGTGAACAATGTCCAGGGCAGTCTGATTGTAAGTGTTCTTGATATGTGCATTAATTCCGCTCTGCAACACAATTAAATCGAGCAACTTTAAGCACGTAAAATGTATAATTATTGCTAAGGCCCTTCTGTGTACAAATGACAATGTTCAAGTCTCCCAATCGTGAGTCAAATGATTAAAAACTACAGAGATTTCTTAGATTCATTTAAGTTTGAAATTGGGATCATTTCACAATTTACATTGATAAGTACTGACTAGAGGCTATGTTTGAAAGAGAAAAAAGATATTTCGGAGGCAGTCCCATTTTGATTTCAACTCACTATGGTTGTAAAATGTTTGGGGTAGATCCTGACTTTGGGCGATAGTGTAAAACGGGCTGCCAACTCGCTATCACCTGTTTTACACTATCGCACAAAGTCAGGAACTACCCCAGCTTATGGGTTTGGATCATGCTGTGCAATATTTGCAGCGTATTTGAACAAAAGTCCCCATTCTGCTTTTTAACGAAGGGATTAGCCCGGTTAACAGAAGTAGGTTAACTCCCATGTTAATTAGCAAAGAGAGAAATTTTACACTGAAAAGTTAGTTTGTTGGTTACTAATATCACACAATGCCAATTCACCTTTTTCAAATTTAAATGAGAAATAAAAACCCCTTTTTCTCCCGTGTAAGTACTTACAAAACAAGTTAAAGAGACAGTCTGCAAAAGAATTTGAATGCATCATTTCACCCACTGTTGAGCGAACTTGTGGTAATTCAAATCTTTAAACAAGACGTGTTGTTGGGCTATTTAACTATAGAGGCATCACAGTTGGGCTCAATCCAGCAGAGGTCACTCAAGAGTAGGAGCCCTATTGAATTCCCCCTGCCCACCTCAAGAACGCTGAGGCCAGTTATAGAGCCCCCATGGAGCCTCACCTGAGATCAGCCGGCCAATAATTGAACCTTGGTCTGTGGTCATCAGGCAGTGCATGCACTCACTGAGACAGGGAAATTCTTGCACGTATTTTGCTAAGATCGGTTTGACAATATTACTAAACTGCTCGTGAATAAATATACTGTAAAAAATTAACACATTTTCGCCAAAATACCGCGCTATTTTTCCCCACATCTAGAAATTGTCCACATTTCACGGGAGTACTGTGCTGATGGGCTGTTTTAATAGTATATAATTGAACAGTCAGTAATGGTTTTACAATGGAAAATACACAGCAGCTCCACCAGCATCTGTGAAGTATGGTGTCTCATTCCTTCAGGTTGTGAATTGTTGTTGGAGATTTTTTTTAAATGTCAAATTTTACATGACATTTTTTTCTTACTTTTCCTTTCTGTCTTTTTTCCTCTCTCTCTCTCTCTCTCTCTCTTAATCCAATTTTCCTCCCTCTTTATTTCTCTTTTTGCACCTGAGTTAACATTGAATTCACAAACTCTAATTCACCCTCCTTCTCTGTCCTTCCTTTGTTTATTTCTCAATCCTTAAATCTCAATTGGTGAAGGAGATAGACTGTTTGACCTGTTCTTCACACCAAGGTCCCAGATGCCCCATTGCCCTCGCCGCGCTGTGATCAGCTCGCACTTTGTAGCAACGTTGTGGGCAAAACAAATGTTAAACCCTACACGTGCGCGAACATGTCTAACTAACTCTGAGAGATGCCCCACTCCAGCAAAATCTGGGCCCAAAGTGTTTCTCTCACAAGGACCCTTACTTCCAGGAGCAAACGGACCACTTCAGTCTTCCCACACAGGGCAGCTTCGTGCAGAGCTGTTCCAGCCTTTGTCTGGCGGTTGATATCTATTCCGGCCTGTAGCAGAAGTCTGCGGCGCAATTAAAAAAAACATATACATGTAAAGAAGAAAGAGAAAGCGATTAGTTCAGAGCAGGAGCGGTTTCAGAGCAAACATGCACTTAAATTTCAGCTCCCGATATATATAAAACAACAAAAACTTTGTACAGCATTTTAAAAAGAAAAGTGCATTAGGCTGTAAAGATTTCCTCTACGACTTCAAGGGAAGGGGGAGATTATCATTGCTGTATCAATCTGAGAGGAAATAATTTCCACTCGCACTTCACGTAGAGTGAGTACTTTACTGGCACTGACTCCCTTAGAAATGATTTGAGAGTAAATTGAATGACTAAAACATGTTGAGGCCAAACTGTTAACAACTGGGGGGGAAGGGATGATTGACATTGGCTGACAGCGTACTTAATATGCAAATGCGTGGACCAAGGCAAAGGCTACTTAGCCCATCTAGCCTGCTCCTTCCACAGACTATCGATCAGAAGACTCTACGTAACCCACTTTATCCCCTGAAGGAAAGTTCGGTTTTAAAAACTCTCTCGATTCCAAAAGGCAACCAAGCAAAACTGTAGCGTATTCCTCCATCTTCAGCTGCCAGAAGGATAAGGTGGCGTAATGGTTATATTACTGGTATTACTAATCCAGAGAATGGGAGTTCCAATCCCACCGTGCCAGTTTGAGAATTTTAATTCAGTTTCAAATATCTGGAAATAAAAAGCTGGTATCAGTAAAAAGTGACCATAAAGCCATTGTAAAAATCCAACTGGTTCATGAAACCTGCCGTCCTTACCTGGTTTGGCCTATGACCCCAGACTCTGAACTGTGGCCTAACTTGTGAAGCACTTTTACACAAAGCTATCAATTCAGGCTGATTAGACACATTCACAATCAACTCTAGCATCCGCAGTATTTTGCTATTATATCATTAGTAAAGAGATTGCCGCCATGCCAGTTTAGAAATCATACATGTTGGGGATTAAATAATGACCACAATTTAACCAAAAGGGAACAATCTAATTTTTTTTAGGTAGAATTACGCAGAATTTACAGCACAGAAACAGGCTATTGGGTCCAACTGGCCCAGGCTGGTGTTTATGCTCCACACGAGCCTCCTCCCACCCTACTTCATCTAACCCTATCAGCACAACCTTCTGTTCCTTTCTCCCCCATGTGCTTATCTAGCTTCCCCTTAAATGCATCTACGACTCCCAAGTCAGGCACAGCACAGGTTAGATGCAGAGTAAAGCTCCCTCTCCAGTCAGTCTACGAACCTTTCACTCTTCCAGTGTTGCTGTTGTAGGGAAGTGAGAAGATTTTTGGAGAGTGAGTGAAAATAAATGTATTGGAAAGTAACGCACACACACAGTCTTCTTGGCAATAATTAATTCAAAGGCCTGTGGGGTTTAAGCAACACTCCCTCTTGTGCTCTGACCTAAGGGTTAACACACACCTTTTCACTCATCATTGCCCATTGTTATACACCTGATTAATTAACACTCTGAGATCGGTGGGTCCTAATTAATTCAGTTATTAATATCCGGCAAAGTCTATTAGTAGCCCATTATTTATTTATCCGTTGCCCAGAATATTAAGCAGCGGCGACCAACCAAAAGATTTAAAACGCCTATCATAATGTGACCAGGCATAGAGGGAAGGGGCAATTTTAAAACCGTTATTGAGTAATTGTTTTCTCATTTCAGATGCTTCTTGGTGGGAGTGGCTGTCCGGCTTTGCTCAGTCGTGTCCGGTCGCTCCCCCTCGAGTACATTCGTTCCCCGTGAGGAAACGGATGTCTGCGGTTCGGTGATCATTTTGTACTGTGTTCTCCAGGTCACTCTCCAGGTTTAACCCCGCTGAAATTGGTTACATCACTCAGGCTTCCAGCTCCTGCCTTGTAACCTCGCAAACCACTTAACGCCCTTGTGTAGTTGCTGCACCCCACTGGGGCTATGTGCCGTATCCTGACCGAGGTATGTTACAAGTAAAATCACATCGTGCGGCGCCAGAGCCAGAGGCGACATGAGGAAAAACGAGTGGTTAGAATTTGGAAGGCACTGCCTGATAGGGTGGTGGAAACAGATTCAATAGCAGCCTTCAAAAGGGAATTGGATCAATATTTGAAGGAGAAAACATTGCAGGGATATGGGGAAAGAGCGGGGGGTAGTGGGGACTAACGGGATTGCTCTTCGAAAGAGCCGGTGCAGACTCGATGGGCTGAATGGCCTCCTTCTGTGTTGTACTGTTCTATGATTCTATGATTCAGGTAGAATTTACTGGCTAACAGGCTGCTACGGGGGAGCTGTGAGACTGTGCTGGGGTTCAACGGATACCATAAAATAGGGAGCTACCCAACAGCACTGTGGGAGCACTGTCACCACACGGACAGCAGCGGTTCAAAACGAAGGCCCACCATTACCTTTTCAAGTGCAACTAGGGATAGGCAATAAATTGAAGAATGAAATTTAAAAAACTCGGAGACTGGAATCGTCCCACTTGCTATTGATAGTCGATGGGACAAAATTCCACCCTCAGGGTTACTGTCTAAACCTTTGGGGCACAAGTGAGTCATGAGCTCCCATCCTGCCCGAAATAGTTCCAGCATGGTGCATGTCAGCGGGAATTAGATGGAAGTCACATCCTCCACCAAAAACAGTGGCGTTAAATCTCCCCGGAGCGGGTAATCGACCCTCTCCTCTATAACTGCCTCCCCCCCCTCCCCGGTTTACATTGGGTGGAAGATGCTGAAGTCCCCCCGTGCCCCCCCCACCCCTCCCCTGTAACTGTTGTATGTTGAGACCTTACAATAGTTGGAAAAATTGGCCTTAATGAAGTTTTTAAAAAGTAAGCGGTGCCCTGGTCTCTCTCTTTCTCTGACTAGTTCTTGGATTTGGTGAGAAATGGCAATGCTAAAACAGGCCGCACTCTGGCCTGTCGGCTCACAACCTCTGTAGCGCCCCACGTAGCAATCTCTCAATCTCAAGGTGCCCCCAACAGGGGAATTGCTGAGTGAATGCAGACACCAACACACAGAGAGAGTCGGAGGTCAGTGACCCCTCTCACTATTCTCACCCTCCCCTCAGTGCTTGGCAATAGAATGGTACAGATAGAGGTCTGAATTTTGACATTACTCTGCTTCTGGTATGTGACATGGGAGCGGGCAAAAACACTTATTCCATTGGGCCAAGGTCTTTAAGATAATGAAGGGGTTTGATAGGGTAGATGTAGAGAAGATGTTTCCACTTGTGAGGGAATCCAAAACTAGAGGCCATAAATATAAGATAGTCACTAATAAATCCAATAGGTAATTCAGGAGAAACGTCTTTACCCAGAGAGTGTTTAGAATGTGGAACTCGCTACCACAAGGAGTGGTTGAGGCAACTATCATAGAACATAAGAACATATAAGAACAGAAGACGTAGGAGCAGGAGTAGGTCATTTGGCCCCTCGAGCCTGCTCCGCCATTCAATGAGATCATGGCTGATCTGATCTTGGCCTCAACTCCACTTCCCTGCCCGCTCCACATAACCCTCGAATCCCTTACCATTCAAAAATCTGTCTATCTCCACCTTAAATATATTCAATGACCCAGCCTCCACAAGCAGAGATGCCTTTAAGGAGAAGCTAGATAAGCACATGAGGGAGAAAGGAACAGAAGGTTATGCTGATAGCATTAGATGAAGAAGGGTGGGAGGAGGCTCATGTGGAGCATAAACACCGGCATAGACCAGTTGGGCCGAATGGCCTATTTCTGTGCTGTACATTCTATGTAAGAAAGATAAGGGCCAGTAGAGTACGGCAAAGGCTTTTATGGCTGATAATATTTACATGTATTCTGATCTTTTTTTAAACTTCTGTACTTATGTCTTGGATGAGAAAAAAAAATTCAGCCCATCGAAGCACGTCGCTCTCATGCTCCAACTCACCCAGCCTGGCATCCGACTTTTTAGCAGCACAAAGCAACCTTTACACATTGGGGAATTCACCGTGTCTGTGTTGTGAGCTGTACAACACGAGCATCTGCAATGTTGGTGCATTGTCTGAGCTCTCCAGTGAAGATTAGACATGCACAGCCTGATGTGACTGCCTTGTGAATACAGACCCTCAGCTTCATGTGCCGCCTGCAAAGAATCTTGGCGTTCTACCTTGGTCTGTGCGTAAAGGTTAGAATCATAGGGGAAAAATTCAGTATCGCCCCATTTGAGGCGCCATTATCGGCCGGGCGCAAAGTTTAGCGCCTGGCGCTAATTATCGCCTCCGACGGCAAACTTGGCTTTTATTGCCCCTGGAGGTGATTGGAGCGCTAAATCAGGCGCTTCACACCTGTCTTAAGGCACAAAGGCCGAGGAGCGAGGCGCTACCTCAGAGCGCTGGCAAAGCTCATGTGATGTCAGTCAGCAATGGAACACAGACACACTGGCGCTGGCCAGTTCTTAAAGGGGAGTTCTGACGAAAGGTCATCGACCTGAAACGTTAACTCTGTTTCTCTCTTCACAGATGCTGTTTGACCTGCTGAGTTTCTCCAGCATTTTCTGTTTTTATCTTAAAGGGGAGGGTTGATTTTGCTCTCCATCCACATCCTGCTCATTGCAGCCTTGAATCTCGGCCTGCATCTGTACATCAAATCTGCTGGAAAGAACAATGGAGAGACCCAGGGAAAGAGCTCAGAGTGCAGCCCCCACAGTCTCTTATAAATCGATATAAGGAAGGGCAAATCAAAATGAACCTGCAAAGTGCTGCTCAGTACCCAAAACTCCTTCACACAGCGTTGAATCTCTCCAGAAGTCTCTCTCTCTCTCTCTCTCTCTCTCTGAGAATGCGTGGTGCAAAAATGTCACCAACAAAAAAAGGCAGGAAGCGGTCGCCTTTAAATAGCGTTCCCCCAGTCCCTTCCTGACTGCAAAACGCTTCCCTCGACCTGTCGTTGCTAGCGGCAGGCAGTAAGGCAGGGGGCGCCACTCAATATCCGGTTCGGGAGCGCTACCGGGACGTTGCACACTCGACTGACGTCACGATCTGCCGGTACAGGAGGTCGTGGCGGTAGTGTTTAGCGCTGCCGCAAAATGTCTAGTTAATTTCGCCAGCGGCGCAAACATCGCTGCGCCCGGGCGCTAGTTGCTTTGCGCCCCATTAGCGCCCTCTTAAAGTGCCAACGGGAGGCGCAAACCAACTGAATTTTTCCCCCATAGAATCTTACAGCACAGAAGGAGGCCACTCGGCCCATCATAAGAACATAAGAAATAGGAACAGGAGTAGGCCATTCGGCCCCTCGAGCCTGCTCCGCCATTCAATAAGATCATGGCTGATCTGCTACCTCATCTCCACTTTCCTGCACTATCCCCATATCCCTTGATTCCCTTAATATTCAAAAATCTATCGATCTCTGTCTTGAATATACTCAACGACTGAGCCTCCACAGCCCTCTGGGGTAGAGAATTCCAAAGATTCACCACCCTCTGAGTGAAGAAATTTCTCATCATCTCAGTTCTAAATCGCCGACCCCTTATTCTGAGACTGTGACCCCTGGTTCTAGACTCCCCAGCCAGGGGAAACATCCTCCCTGCATCTACCCTGTCAAGCCCTGTAAGAATTTTGTATGTTTCAATGAGATCACCTCTCATTCTTCTAAACTCTAGAGAATATAGGCCTAGTCTACTCAATCTCTCCTCATAGGACAATCCCCCCATCCCAGGAACCAGTCTGGTGAACCTTTGTTGCATTCCCTCTAAGGCAAGTATATCCTTCCTTAGGTAAGGAGATCAAAACTGTACACAATACTCCAGATGTGGTCTCACCAGGGCCCTATATAATTGCAGTAAGACGTCTTTACTCTTATACTCAAATCCTCTTGTAATAAAGGCCAACTTACCATTTGTTTTCCTAATTGCTTGCTGTACCTGCATGTTAACCTGCATGCTTGTGCCGGCTCTTTGAACGAGTTGTCCAATTTAGTCCCACACCCCAGCTTTTTCTCCATAACCCTGCAAATTAGTCCTCTTCAAGTACATGTCCAATTGCCTTTCAAAAGTTCCTATGGATTTTGATTCCACCACCCTTTCAGGTAGTGTGTTCTAGATCCTAAAAATCCTTTGTCGAATAACAGTATTTTTACTAAACACTTTTATAAATTTAATTTTCATATACTGATCTAATTACTTTTACATGTTATGGTCTCAACCTCAGGAGACATTTGTGGTAAATCATTTTGTGAAAAAAGTTCTTCAAATTTCCCCTCTTTTACTGATTTGCCAACCAGTGGAAATCGTTGTTTACCTTCCATAAGCCTCCATAATCTTGAAAATCTTTATTAGAATCCCCTCACCCCGCCCCACTGCCTTTAACCAGTAGAAAACCCCCCAAATCTTCATAACTATAACTTCTAATCCCTGGTATCATTCTATTAAATCCTTACTGTATCCTGTCCCTGGGGTACATCTGGACACTTTGTGCACTAGTGTAAAACGGGTGATAGTGAGTCGGCAGCTCGTTTTACATCTCTCCCTGACTTTTATTCACATTGACTTCAAAGGTGAGCTCAATGTACATGACTTTAATATCCTTCCTATAACAGGGTGACCAGGACTTGCACGCAATACTCGAAGAGCTGAATCTTTACAAAATCGGAGGTGGGGCTGAAAACTTGCAATAAATAGGAAACTACAATTCAGAACCAAAATGAACTTTCACCTTCCGATGAGGGATTAAAATTGAGCAACAGTTTATGAAATTCCTTTCACAATCTCTCAATTGGTGAAGCGCTCCTAAGCACTCAAATATTCAGAGTATTGAAAGCTGCTGGGATTGCCTGCGAGAGGCTGTTACTGCTGCTCCGACAGATTCACCTCAAAAGATGGCCTGCTGCCACCTTATGGTGAGCGAGTTAGCCACAGCCATGACATCAGCTGTGGGCAAGCACCCAGTCCCGAAAACACTACCATCACACGTGAAAGGAGCATTTCTTTTATCTTTCTATTAAAACCATGATTACTCTGTGCTCCATTTACAATCCTACATTGGAGCATAGTTAGAAACTTACAGCGACAATGGCAACTCGGGAACAACTATGAGCGCACAAGATCCCTCTCGCACCAGACCATGCACACGTTACATCACCCATGCGCCAGATTGTGCACACGTCAGATCGCGAATGCGCAGTCGCTTTAAAGTAGCGACTGTGCCATTGTTTCCGCAGTGCCACCCGTGCCCAGTCACATAAACGGGGTGAATCGGCAGTACCAGGGGATGAAACAGTTTGCAGAAACACTTCCACTAGAAGTAGCTCTGCCAACATTTCAACATCAAGAGATTGAAGAAAAGGTGAGGGGCCAGAATATACCCCGACTCGAAGCGTTGACTCTGTTTCTCTCTCCTCAATGCCGCCTGACCTGCTGAGTGTTCCCAGCATTTTCTGTTGTTATTTTTGCATCAATATGTTGTTGGCTGGGCTCACATCACCTGCCCTTTGCTCCGCTATAGTGCTCCAAGTATATTACTATCAATATTACACGTCCTTTCATCAGCTTAATACAATTGTTATCTTCCATTCCCAGTAGAACTACAGAACAGAAAACAGAAACATTGGCATATTACCGAGAGGAGATATTAAGCAGGTAGTGCTGCTGGAATCAGAGCCAGACATGGAAACAATCATTTTTCAATTACTCACTCAATATTTCTCCCACTCTGAGCACACTTCACTTGAAGATAGAGCTGTTTCAATTTTATATCAGAAATTAAGTTCAGCTGTGATTTTTTAAAGTGAAAGTGCCACCTGATTGGTGCTCCCTTTGGTATTTGTAATCTCCAAACTCTATTTATTTAATACAATATATTACCTTTCTTCAGCTGGATCAGGAGAGATTAAAGTTTACATTTTTGAATAGATTAATCGAAAAGTTAAAAAAAAAATTTTAAGCTTGGAAAACTCCCCCGAGATGTCACTGCTGTATTTGATTAATCAGAGCACTCTGGATTGACAAATTTGTATCCAAAAGAGGGAGTGCTGCTTTAAAAATTGTTTCCAAATGCACTTTTAGAGCCTTGGCCCAATCTCAGAAAGACCAGTCAGGACACAATCTGTTAATCTCAATGTCTGTGGTGTGCGTGAGTGTGTGTAAGGTGTATGCATGAGTGTGTGTGCGAGGTGAGTGTGTGCGTGAGGTGTGTGTGTGAGGTGTGTGTGAGTGTGTTTGTGTGAGGTGTGTGTGAGTGTGTTTGTGTGTGTGTGTGTGAGGTGTGTGTGTGCGAGGTGAGTGTGTGCGTGAGGTGTGTGTGTGAGGTGTGTGTGAGTGTGTTTGTGTGAGGTGTGTGTGTGAGGTGTGTGTGAATGTGTGTGTGAGGTGTGTGCGTGAGTGTGTGCATGAGTGTGTGTGTGAGGTGTGTGCGTGATGTGTGTGAGTGTGTGTATGAGTGTGTGTGTGAGGTGTGTGCGTGATGTGTGTGTGTGTGTGTGAGGTGTGTGCTCGAGTGTGTGTGTGTGTGTGTGTGTGTGCGTGAGTGTGTGTGAGAAGTGAGTGTGTGTGTGAGGTGTGTATGTGTGTGTGTGAGGAGCGTGTGTGAGTGTGTGTGTGTGAGAGTGTGTGTGAGGTGTGTATGTGTGTGTGTGAGGAGCGTGTGTGAGTGTGTGTGTGTGAGAGTGTGTGTGAGGTGTGTATGTGTGTGTGTGAGGAGCGTGTGTGAGAGGTGTGTGTGTGAGGAGTGTGTGTGAGGAGTGTGTGTGAGGTGTGTGTGTGTGAGGAGTGTGTGAGGTGTGTGTGTGAGGTGTGTGTGTGAGGTGTGTGTGTGATGTATGTGTGAGTGTATGAGGCGTGTGTGTGAGGTGTGTGTGTGTGTGAGGTGTGTGTGTGTGAGTTGTGTGTGTGAGGTGTGTGCATGAGGTGTGTGTGTGAGGAGTGTGCGTGAGGTGTGTGCATGAGTTTGTGTGTGAGGTGTGTGTGTGAGGTGTGTGCATGCGTGAGGAGTGTGCGTGAGGTGTGTGCGTGAGGTGTGTGCGTGAGTGTGTGTGTGAGATGTGTGCGTCAGTGTGTGCGTGAGTGTGTGTGAGGTGTGTGCGTGAGTGTATGTGTGAGTGTGCGTGAGTGTGTGTGAGGTGTGTGCGTGAGTGTGCGTGTGAGCTGTGTGTGTGAGGTGTGTGCGCGTGAATGTGTGTGTGTGAGTGTGTGTGTGAGCATCTGTGTGTGTGAGTGTGTGCGTGAGTGTGTGTGTGAGATGTGTACGTCAGTGTGTGCATGAGTGTGTGTGAGGTGTGTGCGTGAGTGTGCGTGTGAGCTGTGTGTGTGAGGTGTGTGCATGAGTGTGTGCGTGAGTGTGTGTGCGTGGGTGTGTGCCTGAGGTGTGTGCGTGAGGTGTGTGTGTGAGGTGTGTGTGTGAGGTGTGTGTGAGTGTGTGTGAGTGTGTGCGTGAGGTGTGAGCGTGATGTGTGTGAGTGTGTGTATGAGTGAGTGTGTGAGGTGTGTGTGTGTGTGTGTGTGTGCGTGTGTGTGTGTGTGTGCGTGAGTGTGTGTGTGAGAAGTGAGTGTGTGTGTGAGAGTGTGTGTGAGGTGTGTATGTGTGTGTGTATGTGTGTGTGTGAGGTGTGTGTGTGAGGAGTGTCTGTGTGTGAGTGTGTGTGAGGTGTGTGTGTGAGGTGTGTGTGTGAGTGTGTGTGTGAGGTGTGTGTGAGGTGTGTGTGAGGTGTGTGTGTGAGGTGTGTGTGTGGTGTGTGTGTGTGGTGTGTGTGTGGTGTGTGTGTGAGGTGTGTGTGTGAGTGTGTGTGTGAGGTGTGTGTGTGAGGTGTGTGTGTGTGAGGTGTGTGTGAGGTGTGTGTGTGAGGTGTGTGTGTGTGAGGTGTGTGTGTGAGTGTGTGTGAGGTGTGTGTGAGGTGTGTGTGTGAGTGTGTGTGTGAGGTGTGTGTGTGAGTGTGTGTGAGGTGTGTGTGTGTGAGGTGTGTGTGAGGTGTGTGTGTGAGGGTGTGTGTGAGGTGTGTGTGAGTGTGTGTGTGAGGTGTGTGTGAGTGTGTGTGTGAGGTGTGTGTGAGGTGTGTGTGAGGTGTGTGTGTGAGGTGTGTGTGTGAGTGTGTGTGTGAGTGTGTGTGTGAGGTGTGTGTGAGGTGTGTGTGTGAGGTGTGTGTGTGAGTGTGTGTGTGAGGTGTGTGTGTGAGTGTGTGTGAGGTGTGTGTGTGTGAGGTGTGTGTGAGGTGTGTGTGAGGTGTGTGTGTGAGTGTGTGTGTGAGGTGTGTGTGAGTGTGTGTGTGAGGTGTGGGTGAGGTGTGTGCGTGAGGTGTGTGTGTGAGTGTGTACGTGAGAACTGTGCGTGAGTTGTGTGTGTGCGGTGTGTGTGAGTGTGTGTGTGAGGTGTGTGTGTGAATGTGTGCGTGAGTGTGTGCATGAGTATGTGTGTGAGGTGTGTGCGTGAGTGTGTGCGTGAGATGTGTGTGCGAGGTGAGTGTGTTCGTGAGGTGTGTGTGTGAGGTGTGTGTGAGTGTGTGTGTGTGTGTGTGTGTGTGTGTGAGGCGTGTGTGTGAGGTGTGTGCGTGAGAGTGTGTGAGGTGTATGCGTGAGTGTGTGTGCGAAGTGAGTGTGTGCGTGAGGTGTGTGTGAGTGTGTGTGTGTGTGAGGTGTGTTTGAGGTGTGTGCGTCAGTGTGTGTGTGAGTGTGTGTGTGAGGTGTGTGTGTGAGTGTGTGCATGAGTGTGTGCATGAGTGTGTCTGTGTGTGAGTGTGTGCGTCAGTGTGTGTGTGTGTGTGCGTGAGCGTGTGTGTGAGCGTGTGTGAGCGTGTGCGTGAGTGTGTGCGTGAGTGTGTGTGTGAGATGTGTGCGTCAGTGTGTGCGTGAGTGTGTGAGGTGTATGTGTGAGTGTGTGTGAGGTGTGCGCGTGAGTGTGCGTGTGAGCTGTGTGTGTGAGGTGTGTGTGTGAGTGTGTGTGTGAGTGTGTGTGCGTGGGTGTGTGCCTGAGGTGTGTGTGTGAGTGTGTGCGTGAGTGTGTGTGAGGTGTGTGCGTGAGGTGTGTGTGAGTGTGTGTGTGAGATGTGTGTGTGAGTGTGTTCGTGAGTGTGTGCCTGAGGTGTGTACGTGAGAAGTGTGCATGAGTTGAGTGAGTGTGTGTGTGAGGTGTGTGCGTGAGGTGTGTGTGAGTGTGTGTGTGAGATGTGTGTGTGTGTTCGTGAGTGTGTGCCTGAGGTGTGTGCCTGAGGTGTGTGCGTGAGGGGTGTGTGTGAGGTGTGTGTGAGTGTGTGCGTGAGTGTGTGCGTGAGATGTGTGTGTGAGTGTGTTCGTGAGTGTGTGCCTGAGGTGTGTGCCTGAGGTGTGTGCGTGAGTGTGTGTGCCTGAGGTGTGTGCGTGAGTGTGTGCGTGAGGTGTGTGCGTGAGTGTGTGCCTGAGGTGTGTGCGTGAGGTGTGTGTGTGAGTGTGTGCGTGAGTGTGTGCGTGAGGTGTGTGTGTGAGGTGTGTGTGAGTGTGTGTGTGAGGTGTGTGTGAGTGTGTGTGTGAGGTGTGTGTGTGAGGTGTGTGTGAGTGTGTGTGTGAGGTGTGTGTGAGGTGTGTGTGTGAGTGTGTGTGAGGTGTGTGTGAGGTGTGTGTGTGAGGTGTGTGTGAGGTGTGTGTGTGAGTGTGTGTGTGAGGTGTGTGTGAGTGTGTGTGTGAGGTGTGTGTGTGAGGTGTGTGTGTGAGGTATGTGTGAGTGTATGAGGTGTGTGTGTGAGGTGTGTGTGTGAGGTATGTGTGAGTGTATGAGGTGTGTGTGTGAGGTGTGTGTGTGAGGTGTGTGTGTGAGGTATGTGTGAGTGTATGAGGTGTGTGTGTGAGGTGTGTGTGTGAGGTGTGTGTGTGAGGTATGTGTGAGTGTATGAGGTGTGTGTGTGAGGTGTGTGTGAGTTGTGTGTGTGAGGTGTGTGCATGAGGTGTGTGTGTGAGGTGTGTGTGAGTTGTGTGCGTGAGGTGTGTGCATGAGGTGTGTGTGTGAGGAGTGCGTGAGGTGTGTGCATGAGTTTGTGTGTGAGGTGTGTGTGTGAGGTGTGTGTGTGAGGTGTGTGCGTGAGGTGTGTGCGTGAGGTGTGTGCGTGAGGTGTGTGCGTGAGGTGTGTGCGTGAGGTGTGTGCGTGAGGTGTGTGCGTGAGGTGTGTGCGTGAGGTGTGTGCGTGAGGTGTGTGCGTGAGGTGTGTGCGTGAGGTGTGTGCGTGTGAGGTGTGCGCGTGAGGTGTGCGCGTGAGGTGTGTGCGTGAGTGTGGCCTAGAACTTCAGTGTGCCGTGAGGCGGGCTTTTAGGCGGGCGGGGGGCAAAAATCCCGAAATCGGGGGTCCCGACACCATCCCGCCCAATACCCGCCTCCACGTAAGTTTCACAGGAGGCGTGTACCCGCCCTGCACTGGGACCCGCCGACCCGAGGCGGGAAGGGATTAGTGCCAATTAACTGCCTGTTAACAGGCAGTTTTTAGCCTAATCCCTATTTTGAGGGGTGTCGTGTGGGATTCCCAACGGATCCAAACCACGCCAGGTTAGAGCAGGCGGGCCGTCGGGTTGAAGGAGTTGGAGGGGTCGCGATGTCGGTGTTCAGGTGAGCGATGGGTGCATGAGTGCAAAGGTAAGTGTGTTTGGTGTGTCTAAAGTGTGTAAAGAAGTTTAAATTACCTATACTTACCGTAACAGCCTTTCTTCCTGTAGGCATCGGGAGTCCATCACTCAGCCGGCACTGAAAGCTGAATGGCTTGAGTGTGTACGTGAGTGTGTACGTGAGTGTGTGTGTGAGGGTGTGTGCATGAGGGGTGTGTGTGAGTGTGTGTGTGAGGTGTGTGCGTGAGTGTGTGTGTGAGGTGTGTGTGTGTGAGTGTGTGTGTGTGTGAGGTGCATGCGTGTGAGGTGTGTGAGTGTGTGTGTGAGATGTGTGCGTCAGTGTGTGCGTGAGTGTGTGAGGTGTATGTGTGAGTGTGTGTGAGGTGTGCGCGTGAGTGTGCGTGTGAGCTGTGTGTGTGAGGTGTGTGTGTGAGTGTGTGTGTGAGTGTGTGTGCGTGGGTGTGTGCCTGAGGTGTGTGTGTGAGTGTGTGCGTGAGTGTGTGTGAGGTGTGTGCGTGAGGTGTGTGTGAGTGTGTGTGTGAGATGTGTGTGTGAGTGTGTTCGTGAGTGTGTGCCTGAGGTGTGTACGTGAGAAGTGTGCATGAGTTGAGTGAGTGTGTGTGTGAGGTGTGTGCGTGAGGTGTGTGTGAGTGTGTGTGTGAGATGTGTGTGTGTGTTCGTGAGTGTGTGCCTGAGGTGTGTGCCTGAGGTGTGTGCGTGAGGGGTGTGTGTGAGGTGTGTGTGAGTGTGTGCGTGAGTGTGTGCGTGAGATGTGTGTGTGAGTGTGTTCGTGAGTGTGTGCCTGAGGTGTGTGCCTGAGGTGTGTGCGTGAGTGTGTGTGCCTGAGGTGTGTGCGTGAGTGTGTGCGTGAGGTGTGTGCGTGAGTGTGTGCCTGAGGTGTGTGCGTGAGGTGTGTGTGTGAGTGTGTGCGTGAGTGTGTGCGTGAGGTGTGTGTGTGAGGTGTGTGTGAGTGTGTGTGTGAGGTGTGTGTGAGTGTGTGTGTGAGGTGTGTGTGTGAGGTGTGTGTGAGTGTGTGTGTGAGGTGTGTGTGAGGTGTGTGTGTGAGTGTGTGTGAGGTGTGTGTGAGGTGTGTGTGTGAGGTGTGTGTGAGGTGTGTGTGTGAGTGTGTGTGTGAGGTGTGTGTGAGTGTGTGTGTGAGGTGTGTGTGTGAGGTGTGTGTGTGAGGTATGTGTGAGTGTATGAGGTGTGTGTGTGAGGTGTGTGTGTGAGGTATGTGTGAGTGTATGAGGTGTGTGTGTGAGGTGTGTGTGTGAGGTGTGTGTGTGAGGTATGTGTGAGTGTATGAGGTGTGTGTCTGAGGTGTGTGTGTGAGGTGTGTGTGTGAGGTATGTGTGAGTGTATGAGGTGTGTGTGTGAGGTGTGTGTGAGTGTGTGTGTGAGGTGTGTGTGTGAGGTGTGTGTGTGAGGTATGTGTGAGTGTATGAGGTGTGTGTGTGAGGTGTGTGTGTGAGGTGTGTGTGTGAGGTATGTGTGAGTGTATGAGGTGTGTGTGTGAGGTGTGTGTGAGTTGTGTGTGTGAGGTGTGTGCATGAGGTGTGTGTGTGAGGTGTGTGTGAGTTGTGTGCGTGAGGTGTGTGCATGAGGTGTGTGTGTGAGGAGTGCGTGAGGTGTGTGCATGAGGTGTGTGTGTGAGGAGTGCGTGAGGTGTGTGCATGAGTTTGTGTGTGAGGTGTGTGCGTGAGGTGTGTGCGTGAGGTGTGTGCGTGAGGTGTGTGCGTGAGGTGTGTGCGTGAGGTGTGTGCGTGTGAGGTGTGCGCGTGAGGTGTGCGCGTGAGGTGTGTGCGTGAGTGTGGCCTAGAACTTCAGTGTGCCGTGAGGCGGGCTTTTAGGCGGGCGGGGGGCAAAAATCCCGAAATCGGGGGTCCCGACACCATCCCGCCCAATACCCGCCTCCACGTAAGTTTCACAGGAGGCGTGTACCCGCCCTGCACTGGGACCCGCCGACCCGAGGCGGGAAGGGATTAGTGCCAATTAACTGCCTGTTAACAGGCAGTTTTTAGCCTAATCCCTATTTTGAGGGGTGTCGTGTGGGATTCCCAACGGATCCAAACCACGCCAGGTTAGAGCAGGCGGGCCGTCGGGTTGAAGGAGTTGGAGGGGTCGCGATGTCGGTGTTCAGGTGAGCGATGGGTGCATGAGTGCAAAGGTAAGTGTGTTTGGTGTGTCTAAAGTGTGTAAAGAAGTTTAAATTACCTATACTTACCGTAACAGCCTTTCTTCCTGTAGGCATCGGGAGTCCATCACTCAGCCGGCACTGAAAGCTGAATGGCTTGAGTGTGTACGTGAGTGTGTACGTGAGTGTGTGTGTGAGGGTGTGTGCATGAGGGGTGTGTGTGAGTGTGTGTGAGGTGTGTGCGTGAGTGTGTGTGTGAGGTGTGTGTGTGTGAGTGTGTGTGTGTGTGAGGTGCATGCGTGTGAGGTGTGTGAGTGTGTGCGTGAGTGTGTGCGTGAGGTGTGTGCGTGAGGTGTGTGTGAGTGTGTGTGTGAGATGTGTGTGTGAGTGTGTTCGTGAGTGTGTGCCTGAGGTGTGTACGTGAGAAGTGTGCATGAGTTGAGTGAGTGTGTGTGTGAGGTGTGTGTGTGAGGTGTGTGTGAGATGTGTGTGTGAGTGTGTTCGTGAGTGTGTGCCTGAGGTGTGTGCGTGAGGTGTGTGCGTGAGTGTGTGCCTGAGGTGTGTGCGTGAGGGGTGTGTGTGAGGTGTGTGTGAGGTGTGTGTGAGTGTGTGCGTGAGTGTGTGCGTGAGATGTGTGTGTGAGTGTGTTCGTGAGTGTGTGCTGAGGTGTGTGCCTGAGGTGTGTGCCTGAGGTGTGTGCCTGAGGTGTGTGCCTGAGGTGTGTGCCTGAGGTGTGTGCGTGAGTGTGTGCCTGAGGGGTGTGCGTGAGGGGTGTGCGTGAGGTGTGCGTGAGTGTGTGCGTGAGATGTGTGTGTGAGTGTGTTCGTGAGTGTGTGCCTGAGGTGTGTGTGTGAGGTGTGTGTGTGAGGTGTGTGTGTGAGGTGTGTGTGTGAGGTGTGTGCGTGAGGTGTGTGCGTGAGGTGTGTGCGTGAGGTGTGTTCGTGAGTGTGTGCCTGAGGTGTGTGCGTGAGGTGTGTGCGTGAGTGTGTGCCTGAGGTGTGTGCGTGAGGGGTGTGTGTGAGGTGTGTGTGAGGTGTGTGTGAGTGTGTGCGTGAGTGTGTGCGTGAGATGTGTGCGTGAGATGTGTGCGTGAGTGTGTGCGTGAGTGTGTGCGTGAGATGTGTGTGTGAGTGTGTGCCTGAGGTGTGTGCCTGAGGTGTGTGCCTGAGGTGTGTGCCTGAGGTGTGTGCCTGAGGTGTGTGCCTGAGGTGTGTGCGTGAGTGTGTGCCTGAGGGGTGTGCGTGAGGGGTGTGCGTGAGGTGTGCGTGAGTGTGTGCGTGAGATGTGTGTGTGAGTGTGTTCGTGAGTGTGTGCCTGAGGTGTGTGTGTGAGGTGTGTGTGTGAGGTGTGTGCGTGAGGTGTGTGCGTGAGGTGTGTGCGTGAGGTGTGTGCGTGAGGTGTGTGCGTGAGGTGTGTGCGTGAGGTGTGTGCGTGAGGTGTGTGCGTGAGTGTGTGCCTGAGGTGTGTGCCTGAGGTGTGTGCGTGAGGTGTGTGCGTGAGTGTGTGTGTGGGGTGTGGTTGTGAGTGTGCGTGAGTGTGTGCCTGAGGTGTGTGCGTGAGTGTGTGTGTGAGGTGTGTGTGTGAGTATGTGTGTGAGGTGTGTGTGTGAGTGTGTTAGGTGTGTGCATGAGGTGTGTGCGTGAGTGGATGTGTGTGTGAGTGTGTGCCTGAGGTGTGTGCATGAGTGTGTGCCTGAGGTGTGTGCGTGAGTGTGTGCGTGAGTGTGTGCGTGAGGTGTGTGCGTGAGGTGTGTGCGTGAGGTGTGTGCGTGAGGTGTGTGCGTGAGGTGTGTGCGTGAGGTGTGCGGTGTGTGTGAGAGGTGTGTGTGAGAGGTGTGTGTGTGAGGTGTGTGTGAGAGGTGTGAGGGTGAGTGTGTTAGTGAGGTGTGTGTGTGAGTGTGGGCGTGAGTGTGTGTGTCTGTGAGGTGTGTGTGTGAGGTATGCGGTGTGTGTGAGAGGTGTGTGTGTGAGGTGTGTGTGAGAGGTGTGTGGGTGAGTGTGTGTGTGAGGTGTGTGTGTGAGTGTGTTAGTGAGGTGTGTGCGTGAGTGTGGGCGTGAGTGTGTGCGTGAGTGTGTGTGTGTGTACGTGAGAAGTGTGCGTGAGTTGTGTGTGTGTGTGTGTTTGAAGTGTGTGTGTGAGGTTCTTGCGTGAGTGTGTGTGAGGTGTGTGCCTGAGGTGTGTGCGTGAGGTGTGCGTGTGATGTGTGAGTGTGTGTATGCAGTGTGTGTGTGAGTGTGTGTGTGGGGTGTGTGTGTGAGTGTGTGCGTGAATGTGTGTGTGGGGTGCATGTGTGAGTGTGTGCGTGTGAGTGTGTGTGTGGGGTGCGTGTGTGAGTGTGTGCGTGAATGTGTGTGTGGGGTGTGTGTGTGAGTGTGTGCGTGTGAGTGTGTGTGTGAGTGTGTGTGATTGTTTGAAATGTGTGCATGAGTGTGTGTGTGAGGTGTGTGTCTGTGTGTGTGTGAGGTATGTGTGAGTGTGTGCATGAGGTGTGCGTGAGGTGTGTGCTTGAGGTGTGCATGAGGTGTGTGCGAGGTGTGTGCGTGAGTGTGTGCATGAGTGTGTGCATGAGTGGGTGTGTGAGTGTGTGTGTGAGGTGTATGTGAGGTGTGTGCGTGAGTGTGTGTGTGAGTGTGTGCATGAGGTGTGTGTGTATGTGAGAAGTGTGCGTGAGTTGAGTGAGTGTGTGTGTGAGGTGTGTGTGTGGGTGTGTGCGTGAGGTGTGTGTGTGAGGTGTGGTTGTGAGGTGTGCGTGAGGTGTGTGCTTGAGGTGTGCATGAGGTGTGTGCGAGGTGTGTGCGTGAGTGTGTGCATGAGTGGGTGTGTGAGGTATGTGTGTGATTGTGTGTGTGAGGTGTGTGCGTGAGTGTGTGTGTGAGTGTGTGCATGAGGTGTGTGTGTATGTGAGAAGTGTGCGTGAGTTGAGTGAGTGTGTGTGAGGTGTGTGTGTGAGTGAGTGCGTGAGGTGTGTGTGTGAGGTGTGGTTGTGAGGTGTGTGTGAGGTGTGTGTGTGAGTGTGTGCGTGAATGTGTGTGTGAGTGTGTGCATGAGTGTGTGTGTCAGGTGTGTGTGAGTGTGTGCGTGACAGTGTGTGTGAGGTGTGTGTGTGAGTGTGTGTGCGTGTTTGAAGTGTGTGTGTGAGGTTCTTGCGTGAGTGTGCGTGAGGTGTGCGTGTGTGTGTGATGTGTGAGTGTGTGTATGCGGTGTGTGCGTGAGTGTGTGTGAGTGTGTGTGTGTGTGAGGATATGTGCGTGAGTGTGTGTGAGATGTGTGCGTGAGTTTGTGTGCGAGGTGTGTGCGTGAGATGTGTGCGTGTGTGTGCGTGATGGTGTGCATGAGTGTGTGTATGTGAGTGTGTACATGAGAAGTGTGCGTGAGTTGTATGAGTGTGAGTGTGTGTGTGAGGTGTGTGCGTGAGTGTGTGTGCGTGAGTGTGTGTGTGAGGTGTGTATGTGAGTGTGTGTGTGTGAGGTGTGTGTGAGGTGTGTTTGAGGTGTGTGTGTGAGTGTGTGCGTGAATGTGTGTGGGGGGTGTGTGTGAGTGTGTGCATGAGTGTGCGTGTGAGATGTGCGTGTGAGGTGTGTGCGTGAGTGTGTGTGAGTGTGTGTGTGAGTGTGTGTGTGAGTGTGTGCATCAGTGTGTGTGTGAGATGTGTGCATCAGTGTGTGCGTGAGTGTGTGTGAGGTGTGTGCATGAGTGTATGTGTGAGTGTGTGCGTGAGTGTGTGTGAAGTGTGTGCGTGAGTGTGTGTGAAGTGTGTGCGTGAGTGTGTGTGTGAGGTGTGTGCATGAGTGTGTGCGTGAGTGTGTGTGCGTGAGTGTGTGTGCGTGAGTGTGTGTGCTTGAGTGTGTGCCTGAGGTGTGTGCGTGAGGTGTGTGCGTGAGGTGTGTGCGTGAGTGTGTGTGTGAGGTGTGTGCGTGAGGTGTGTGTGTGAGTGTGTGCGTGAGTGTGTGTGTGAGTGTGGATGATGTGTGTGTATGAGTGTGTGTGTGTGAGGTGTGTGTGTGAGTGTGTGTGCATGTTTGAAGTGTGTGTGTGAGGTTCTTGCGTGTGTGTGTGTGTGTGTGTGAGGTGTGTGCGTGAGGTGTGTGCGTGAGGTGTGTGCGTGAGGTGTGTGCGTGAGCTGTGTGCGTGAGTGTGTGTGTGAGGTGTGTGTGTGTGTCTGCTTGAATGTGTGTGTGAGGTGTGTGCGTGAGTGTGTGCGTGAGTGTGTGCGTGTGAGATGTGTGTGTGAGATGTGTGTGTGAGTGTGTGTGTGAGTGTGTGCGTGAGGTGTGTGCCTGAGTGTGTGCCTGAGGTGTGTGCCTGAGTGTGTGCCTGAGGTGTGTGCGTGAGGTGTGTGCATGAGTGCGTGTGTGTGAGATGTGTGTGTGAGGTGTGTGTGTGAGGTGTGTGCGTGTGTGTGAGGTGTATGTGTGAGGTGTGTGTGAGGTGTGTGCGTGAGTGTGAGGTGTGTGTGTGAGGTGTGTGTGAGGTGTGTGTGTGAGGTGTGTGCGTGAGTGTGTGTGTGAGGTGTGTGAGTGAGTGTGTGAGTGTGTGCATGAGTTGTGCGTGTGAGTGTGTGTGTGAGGGGTGTGCGTGAGGCGTGTGCGTGTGTGTGAGAAGTGAGTGTGTGTGTGAGTGTGTGAGGTGTGTGCGTGAGTGTATGTGTGAGTGTGCGTGAGTGTGCGTGTGAGCTGTGTGTGTGAGGTGTGTGCATGAGTGTGTGCGTGAGTGTGTGTGCGTGAGTGTGCGTGTGAGCTGTGTGTGTGAGGTGTGTGCATGAGTGTGTGCGTGAGTGTGTGTGCGTGAGTGTGTGTGCGTGAGTGTGTGCCTGAGGTGTGTGTGAGATGTGTGCGTGAGTGTGTGTGTGAGGTGTGTGTGAGTGTGTGTGTGAGGTGTGTGCGTGAGTGTGTGCCTGAGGTGTGTGTGAGATGTGTGCGTGAGTGTGTGTGTGAGATGTGTGCGTGAGGTGTGTGTGAGTGTGTGTGTGAGGTGTGTGCGTGAGTGTGTGTGTGAGATGTGTGTGTGAGTGTGTGCGTGAATGTTTGTGTGGGGTGTGGTTGTGAGTGTGTGCGTGAGTGTGTGTGTGAGGTGTGTCCGGTGTGTGTGAGAGGTGTGTGTGTGAGGTGTGTCCGGTGTGTGTGAGAGGTGTGTGTGTGAGGTGTGTGCGTGAGTGTGTGCGTGAGGTCTGTGTGTGAGGTCTGTGTGTGAGGTGTGTGCGTGAGTGTGAGAGGTGTGTGTGAGGTGTGTGCGTGAGTGTGTGCGTGAGGTGTGTGTGTGAGGTCTGTGTGTGAGGTGTGTGAGGTGTGTGTGTGAGGTGTGTGTGAGGTGTGTGCGTGAGTGTGTGCGTGAGGTGTGTGTGTGAGGTCTGTGTGTGAGGTGTGTCCGGTGTGTGTGAGAGGTGTGTGTGTGAGTGTGTGTGTGTGAGGTCTGTGTGTGAGGTGTGTGAGAGGTGTGTGTGAGGTGTGTGCGTGAGTGTGTGCGTGAGGTGTGTGTGTGAGGTCTGTGTGTGAGGTGTGTCCGGTGTGTGTGAGAGGTGTGTGCGTGAGTGCGTGAATCTGTGTGTGGGGTGTGTGTGTGAGTGTGTGCATGAGTGTGCGTGTGAGATGTGCGTGTGAGGTGTGTGCGTGAGTGTGTGCATCAGTGTGTCTCTGTGTGTGTGAGTGTGTGCGTGCGTGTGTGTGAACGAATGTATGTGTGAGTGTGTGTGTGAGTGTGTGCGTGAGCGTGTGTGTGAGTGTGTGCGTGAGTGTGTGCGTGAGTGTGTGTGTGAGATGTGTGCGTCAGTGTGTGCGTGAGTGTGTGTGAGGTGTGCGCGTGAGTGTGTGTGTGAGCTGTGTGTGTGAGGTGTGTGCATGAGTGTGTACGTGAGTGTGTGTGCGTGAGTGTGTGTGAGGTGTGTGCGTGAGTGTGCGTGTGAGCTGTGTGTGTGAGGTGTGTGCATGAGTGTGTGCGTGAGATGTGTGCGTGAGTGTGTGTGTGTGGTGTGTGCACGAGTGTGTGCGTGAGATGTGTGCGTGAGTGTGTGTGTGAGATGTGTATGTGAGGTGTGTGTGTGAGTGTGGGTGTGAGTGTGTGCATGAGTGTGTGTGTGAGGTGTGTATGAGTGTGTGCGCATGAGTGTGTGCCTGAGGTGCGTGAGTGCGTGTGTGTAAGGTATGTGCGTGAGGTGTGTGCGTGTGTGTGTGTGTGAGGTGTGTGTGCGTGAGGTGTGTGCGTGAGGTGTGTGCGTGAGGTGTGTGCGTGAGGTGTGTGCGTGAGGTGTGTGCGGTGTGTGTGAGAGGTGTGTGCGTGAGGTGTGTGCGTGAGAGTGTGTGAGTGTGTGTGCGGTGTGTGTGAGAGGTGTGTGCGTGTGTGTGAGGTCTGTGCATGAGTGTGTGTGAGGTGTGTGCGTGAATGTGTGTGTGGGGTGTGTGCGTGACTGTGGGCGTGAGTGTGTGCGTGAGTGTGTGTGTGTGTGTACGTGAGAAGTGTGCGTCAGTTGTGTGTGTGAGGTGTGTGCGGTGTGTGCGAGAGGCGTGTGCGTGAGGTGTGCGTGTGTGTGTGAGGTGTGTGTGTGAGGTGTGTGTGTGAGGTGTGTGTGTGTGTGTGCGTGAGGTGTGCGTGAGTGGGTGTGTGCGAGGTGTGTGCGTGAGATGTGTGCGTGAGTGTATGGGTGAGTGTGTGCATGAGTGTGTGTATGTGAGTGTGTACGTGAGAAGTGTGCGTGAGTTGTGTGAGTGTGTGCCTGAGGTGTGTGCGTGAGTGTGTGTGAGGTGTGTGCCTGAGTGTGTGTGTGTGTGAGGTGTGTGTGTGAGGTGTGTGTGTGTGAGTGTGTGCGTGAATGTTTGTGTGGGGTGTGGTTGTGAGTGTGAGTGTGTGTGTGAGGTGTGTGTGTGGTGTGTGTGTGAGTATGTGCGTGAATGTGTGTGTGAGGTGTGTGTGTGAGGTGTGTGTGTGAGGTGTGTGTGTGAGTGTGTGCGTGAGTGTGTGTGTGAGATGTGTGTGTGAGGTGTGTGTGTGTGTGTGTGTGTGTGAGTGTGTGCATGAGTGTGTGTGTGAGTGTGGATGATGTGTGTGTATGAGTGTGTGCGCATGAGTGTGTGTGTGAGGTGTGTGTGTGCGTGTTTGAAGTGTGTGTGTGAGGTTCTTGCGTGAGTGTGTGTGAGGTATGTGTGTGAGGTGTGTGCGTGAATGTGTGTGTGGGGTGTGTGTGTGAGTGTGTGCGTGAGTGTGTGTGTGAGGTGTGTGTGTGAATGTGTTAGTGAGGTGTGTGCGTGAGTGTGTGCGTGAGTGTGTGTGTGTGAGATGTGTGTGTGAGTGTGTGCCTGAGGTGTGTGCTTGAGGTGTGTGCGTGAGGTGTGTGCGTGAGTGTGTGCCTGAGGTGTGTGTGTGAGGTGTGTGCGTGAGTGTGAGGTGTGTTCATGAGTGTGTGTGTGAGGTGTGTGTGTGAGGTGTGTGCGTGAGGTGTGTGTGTGAGGTGTGTGCGGTGTGTGTGAGAGGTGTGTGCGTGAGGTGTGTGCGTGAGTGTGTGTGTGAGTGTGTGTGCGGTGTGTGTGAGAGGTGTGTGCGTGTGTGTGAGGGCTGTGCATGAGTGTGTGTGAGGTGTGTGCGTGAATGTGTGTGTGGGGTGTGTGCGTAACTGTGGGCGTGAGTGTGTGTGTGTGTACGTGAGAAGTGTGCGTCAGTTGTGTGTGTGCGGTGTGTGTGAGAGGTGTGTGCGTGAGGTGTGTGTGTGTGTGCGAGGTGTGTGCGTGAGATGTGTGCGTGAGTGTATGGGTGAGTGTGTGCATGAGTGTGTGTATGTGAGTGTGTACGTGAGAAGTGTGCATGAGTTGTGTGAGTGTGTGCCTGAGGTGTGTGTGTGAGGTGTGTGCGTGAGTGTGTGTGAGGTGTGTGCCTGAGTGTGTGTGTGTGAGGTGTGTGTGTGGTGTGTGTGTGAGTATGTGCGTGAATGTGTGTGTGAGGTGTGTGTGTGAGTGTGTGCGTGAGTGTGTGTGTGAGATGTGTGTGTGAGGTGTGTGTGTGAGTGTGTGTGTGAGTGTGTGCATGAGTGTGTGTGTGAGGTGTGTGTGAGTGTGTGCATGACTGTGTGTGTGAGTGTGGATGATGTGTGTGTATGAGTGTGTGCGCATGAATGTGTGTGTGAGGTGTGTGTGTGAGTGTGTGTGCGTGTTTGAAGTGTGTGTGTGAGGTTCTTGCGTGAGTGTGTGTGAGGTATGTGTGTGAGGTGTGTGCGTGAATGTGTGTGTGGGGTGTGTGTGTGAGTGTGTGCGTGAGTGTGTGTGTGAGGTGTGTGTGTGAATGTGTTAGTGAGGTGTGTGCGTGAGGTGTGTGCGTGAGTGTGTGTGTGTGAGATGTGTGTGTGAGTGTGTGCCTGAGGTGTGTGCTTGAGGTGTGTGCTTGAGGTGTGTGCGTGAGGTGTGTGCGTGAGGTGTGTGCGTGAGGTGTGTGCGTGAGTGTGTGCCTGAGGTGTGTGCGTGAGGTGTGTGCGTGAGGTGTGTACGTGAGTGTGTGCCTGAGGTGTGTGTGTGAGGTGTGTGCGTGAGTGTGAGGTGTGTTCATGAGTGTGTGTGTGTGAGGTGTGTGTGTGAGGTGTGTCTGCGTGAGGTGTGTGTGTGAGGTGTGTGCGTGAGGTGTGTGTGTGAGTGTGTGCGTGAATGTGTGTGGGGTGTGTGTGTGAGTGTGTGCGTGAGTGTGTGCTTGAGGTGTGTGCTTGAGGTGTGTGCGTGAGGTGTGTGCCTGAGGTGTGTGCTTGAGGTGTGTGCTTGAGGTGTGTGCGTGAGGTGTGTACGTGAGTGTGTGCCTGAGGTGTGTGTGTGAGGTGTGTGCGTGAGGTGTGTGTGTGAGTGTGTGCGTGAATGTGTGTGGGGTGTGTGTGTGAGTGTGTGCGTGAGTGTGTGCGTGAGTGTGTGCGTGAGGTGTGTGCGTGAGGTGTGTGTGAGAAGTGTGTGTGTGAGGTGTGTGTGAGAGGTGTGTGTGTGAGGTGTGTGCTTGAGGTGTGTGCGTGAGTGTGTGTGTGGGGTGTGTACCTGAGGTGTGTTTGAGGTGTGTGTGTGAGTGTGTGCGTGAATCTGTGTGTGGGGTGTGTGTGTGAGTGTGTGCATGAGTGTGCGTGTGAGATGTGCGTGTGAGGTGTGTGCGTGTGAGTGTGTGCATCAATGTGTCTGTGTGTGTGTGAGTGTGTGCGTGAGTGTGTGTGTGAACGAATGTGTGTGTGAGTGTGTGCATCAGTGTGTGTGTGAGTGTGTGCGTCAGTGTGTGTGTGTGTGCGTGTGTGTGTGTGCGTGAGCGTGTGTGTGAGTGTGCGTGAGTGTGTGTGTGAGATGTGTGCGTCAGTGTGTGCGTGAGTGTGTGTGAGGTGTGTGCGTGAGTGTGTGTGTGAGATGCGTGCGTGAATGTTTGTGTGGGGTGTGGTTGTGAGTGTGTGCGTGAGTGTGTGCGTGAGTGTGTGTGTGAGATGTGTGTGTGAGGTGTGTGTGTGAGGTGTGTGTGTGAGTGTGTGTGAGTGTGTGCGTGTTTGAAGTGTGTGTGTGAGGTTCTTGCGTGAGTGTGTGTGAGGTGTGTGCATGAGGTGTGTGCGTGAGGTGTGTGCGTGAGTGCGTGTGTGTGAGATGTGTGTGTGAGTGTGTGTGTGAGTGTGTGTGTGAGTGTGTGCGTGAGGTGTGTGTGTGAGGTGTGTGCGTGAATGTGTGTGTGGGGTGTGAGTGTGAGGTGTGTGCGTGAGTGTGAGGTGTGTGCATGAGTGTGAGGTGTGTGTGTGAGATGTGTGTGAGGTGTGTGTGTGAGGTGTGTGCGTGAATGTGTGTGTGGGGTGTGTGAGGTGTGTGCATGAGTGAGTGTGAGGTGTGTGTGAGGTGTGTGTGTGAGATGTATGTGAGGTGTGTGTGAGGTGTGTGCGTGAATGTGTGTGTGGGGTGTGTGTGAGTGTGTGCGTGAGTGTGTGCGTGAGTGTGTGCGTGAGGTGTGTGTGAGGTGTGTGTGTGAGCGTCTGCTTAAATGTGTGCGTGAGTGTGTGCGTGAGAGTGTGCGTGAGTGTGTGCGTGAGTGTGTGTGTGAGTGTGTGTGTGTGAGATGTGTGCGTGAGTGTGTGCGTGAGATGTGTGCGTGAGATGTGTGTGTGAGTGTGTGTGTGAGTGTGTGCCTGAGGTTTGTGCTTGAGGTGTGTGCGTGAGGTGTGTGCGTGAGTGTGTGCGTGAGGTGTGTACGTGAGTGTGTGCCTGAGGTGTGTGCGTGAGTGTGTGTGTGAGGTGTGTGTGTGTGTGTGAGGTGTGTGTGAGGTGTGTGCGTGAGTTGTGTGCGTGAGGTGTGTGCGGTGTTTGTGAGAGGTGTGTGTGAGGTGTGTGCGTGAATGTGTGAGGTGTGTGCATGAGGTGTGTGTGTGAGGTGTGTGTGAGGTGTGTGCGGTGTGTGCGAGAGGTGTGTGCATGAGGTGTGTGCGTGAGTGTGTGTGTGGGGTGTGTGTGTGACTGTGTGCGTGAGTGTGTGTGTGAGGTGTGTACCCGAGGTGTGTGTGAGGTGTGTGCGTGAGTGTGTGTGTGTGAGGTGTGTATGTGAGTGTGTGTGTGTGAGGTGTGTTTGAGGTGTGTGTGTGAGTGTGTGCGTGAATCTGTGTGTGGGGTGTGTGTGTGAGTGTGTGCATGAGTGTGCGTGTGTGTGTGAGTGTGTGCATCAGTGTGTCTGTGTGTGTGTGAGTGTGTGCGTGAGTGTGTGTGTGAACGAATGTGTGTGTGAGTGTGTGTGAGTGTGTGCGTCAGTGGGTGTGTGTGCGTGAGTGTGTGTGTGAGATGTGTGCATCAGTGTGTGCGTGAGTGTGTGTGAGGTGTGTGCGTGAGTGTGTGTGCGTGAGTGTGTGCCTGAGGTGTGTGCGTGAGTGTGTGTGTGTGAGTGTGTGAGGTGTGTATGTGAGTGTGTGTGTGTGAGGTGTGTGCGTGAGTATGTGTGCGTGAGTGTGTGTGTGTGAGGTGTGTGCATCAGTGTGTCTGTGTGTGTGTGAGTGTGTGCGTGAGTGTGTGTGTGAACGAATGTGTGTGAGTGTGTGCGTGAGTGTGTGTGAATGTGTGCGTCAGTGTGTGTGCGTGAGCGTGTGTGTGTGTGCGTGAGTGTGTGTGTGAGATGTGTGCGTCAGTGTGTGCGTAAGTGTGTGTGAGGTGTGTGCGCAAGTGTATGTGTGAGTGTGTGCGTGAGTGTGTGTGAGGTGTGTGCGTGAGTGTGCGTGTGAGCTGTGTGTGTGAGGTGTGTGCATGAGTGTGTGCGTGAGATGTGTGCGTGAGTGTGTGTGTAAGGTGTGTGCGTGAGGTGTGTGTGTGGTGTGTGTGTGAGTGTGTGCGTGAATGTTTGTGTGGGGTGTGGTTGTGAGTGTGTGCGTGAGTGTGTGTGAGGTGTGTGCCTGAGTGTGTGTGTGTGTGGTGTGTGTGTGAGTGTGTGCGTGAATGTTTGTGTGGGGTGTGGTTGTGAGTGTGTGCATGAGTGTGTGTGTGAGATGTGTGTGTGAGGTGTGTGTGTGAGTGTATGTGTGAGTGTGTGCATGAGGTGTGCGTGTGAGTGTGTGCGTGAGGTGTGTGCGTGAGGTGTGTGCGTGAGGTGTTTGCGTGAGTGCGTGTGAGGTGTGTGTGTGAGTTGTGTGTGAGGTGTGTGTGTGGGGTGTGTGTGTGAGTGTGTGTGTGAGGTGTGTGTGTGTGAGGTGTGTGTGTGAGGTGTGTGCGTGTGTGTGAGGTGTGTGCATGAGTGAGTGTGAGGTGTGTGAGGTGTGTGTGTGGGGTGTGCGTGAGTGTGTGTGAGGTGTGTGTGTGCGTGAGTGTGTGTGCGTGAGTGTGTGTGCGTGAGTGTGTGTGCGTGAGTGTGTGTGAGGTGTGTGTGTGAGGTGTGTGTGTGTGAGGTGTGTGTGTGTGTGTGAGGTGTGTGTGTGAGGTGTGTGCGTGAGTTGTGTGCGTGAGTTGTGTGCGTGAGGTGTGTGTGTGAGGTGTGTGTGTGAGGTGTGTGCGGTGTTTGTGAGAGGTGTGTGTGAGGTGTGTGCGTGAATGTGTGAGGTGTGTGCATGAGGTGTGTGTGTGAGGTGTGTGCGGTGTGTGTGAGAGGTGTGTGCATGAGGTGTGTGCGTGAGTGTGTGTGTGGGGTGTGTGTGTGACTGTGTGCGTGAGTGTGTGTGTGAGGTGTGTACCCGAGGTGTGTGTGAGGTGTGTGTGAGGTGTGTGCGTGAGTGTGTGTGTGTGTGAGGTGTGTATGTGAGTGTGTGTGTGTGAGGTGTGTTTGAGGTGTGTGTGTGAGTGTGTGCATGAATCTGTGTGTGGGGTGTGTGTGTGAGTGTGTGCATGAGTGTGCGTGTGTGTGTGTGAGTGTGTGCATCAGTGTGTCTGTGTGTGTGTGAGTGTGTGCGTGAGTGTGTGTGTGAACGAATGTGTGTGTGAGTGTGTGCGTGAGTGTGTGTGAGTGTGAGGTGTGTGCGTGAATGTGTGTGTGGGGTGTGAGTGTGAGGTGTGTGCGTGAGTGTGAGGTGTGTGCATGAGTGTGAGGTGTGTGTGTGAGATGTGTGTGAGGTGTGTGTGTGAGGTGTGTGCGTGAATGTGTGTGTGGGGTGTGTGAGGTGTGTGCATGAGTGAGTGTGAGGTGTGTGTGAGGTGTGTGTGTGAGATGTATGTGAGGTGTGTGTGAGGTGTGTGCGTGAATGTGTGTGTGGGGTGTGTGTGAGTGTGTGCGTGAGTGTGTGCGTGAGTGTGTGCGTGAGGTGTGTGTGAGGTGTGTGTGTGAGCGTCTGCTTAAATGTGTGCGTGAGTGTGTGCGTGAGAGTGTGCGTGAGTGTGTGCGTGAGTGTGTGTGTGAGTGTGTGTGTGTGAGATGTGTGCGTGAGTGTGTGCGTGAGATGTGTGCGTGAGATGTGTGTGTGAGTGTGTGTGTGAGTGTGTGCCTGAGGTTTGTGCTTGAGGTGTGTGCGTGAGGTGTGTGCGTGAGTGTGTGCGTGAGGTGTGTACGTGAGTGTGTGCCTGAGGTGTGTGCGTGAGTGTGTGTGTGAGGTGTGTGTGTGTGTGTGAGGTGTGTGTGAGGTGTGTGCGTGAGTTGTGTGCGTGAGGTGTGTGCGGTGTTTGTGAGAGGTGTGTGTGAGGTGTGTGCGTGAATGTGTGAGGTGTGTGCATGAGGTGTGTGTGTGAGGTGTGTGTGAGGTGTGTGCGGTGTGTGCGAGAGGTGTGTGCATGAGGTGTGTGCGTGAGTGTGTGTGTGGGGTGTGTGTGTGACTGTGTGCGTGAGTGTGTGTGTGAGGTGTGTACCCGAGGTGTGTGTGAGGTGTGTGCGTGAGTGTGTGTGTGTGAGGTGTGTATGTGAGTGTGTGTGTGTGAGGTGTGTTTGAGGTGTGTGTGTGAGTGTGTGCGTGAATCTGTGTGTGGGGTGTGTGTGTGAGTGTGTGCATGAGTGTGCGTGTGTGTGTGAGTGTGTGCATCAGTGTGTCTGTGTGTGTGTGAGTGTGTGCGTGAGTGTGTGTGTGAACGAATGTGTGTGTGAGTGTGTGTGAGTGTGTGCGTCAGTGGGTGTGTGTGCGTGAGTGTGTGTGTGAGATGTGTGCATCAGTGTGTGCGTGAGTGTGTGTGAGGTGTGTGCGTGAGTGTGTGTGCGTGAGTGTGTGCCTGAGGTGTGTGCCTGAGGTGTGTGCGTGAGTGTGTGTGTGTGAGTGTGTGAGGTGTGTATGTGAGTGTGTGTGTGTGAGGTGTGTGCGTGAGTATGTGTGCGTGAGTGTGTGTGTGTGAGGTGTGTGCATCAGTGTGTCTGTGTGTGTGTGAGTGTGTGCGTGAGTGTGTGTGTGAACGAATGTGTGTGAGTGTGTGCGTGAGTGTGTGTGAATGTGTGCGTCAGTGTGTGTGCGTGAGCGTGTGTGTGTGTGCGTGAGTGTGTGTGTGAGATGTGTGCGTCAGTGTGTGCGTAAGTGTGTGTGAGGTGTGTGCGCAAGTGTATGTGTGAGTGTGTGCGTGAGTGTGTGTGAGGTGTGTGCGTGAGTGTGCGTGTGAGCTGTGTGTGTGAGGTGTGTGCATGAGTGTGTGCGTGAGATGTGTGCGTGAGTGTGTGTGTAAGGTGTGTGCGTGAGGTGTGTGTGTGGTGTGTGTGTGAGTGTGTGCGTGAATGTTTGTGTGGGGTGTGGTTGTGAGTGTGTGCGTGAGTGTGTGTGAGGTGTGTGCCTGAGTGTGTGTGTGTGTGGTGTGTGTGTGAGTGTGTGCGTGAATGTTTGTGTGGGGTGTGGTTGTGAGTGTGTGCATGAGTGTGTGTGTGAGATGTGTGTGTGAGGTGTGTGTGTGAGTGTATGTGTGAGTGTGTGCATGAGGTGTGCGTGTGAGTGTGTGCGTGAGGTGTGTGCGTGAGGTGTGTGCGTGAGGTGTTTGCGTGAGTGCGTGTGAGGTGTGTGTGTGAGTTGTGTGTGAGGTGTGTGTGTGGGGTGTGTGTGTGAGTGTGTGTGTGAGGTGTGTGTGTGTGAGGTGTGTGTGTGAGGTGTGTGCGTGTGTGTGAGGTGTGTGCATGAGTGAGTGTGAGGTGTGTGAGGTGTGTGTGTGGGGTGTGCGTGAGTGTGTGTGAGGTGTGTGTGTGCGTGAGTGTGTGTGCGTGAGTGTGTGTGCGTGAGTGTGTGTGAGGTGTGTGTGTGAGGTGTGTGTGTGTGAGGTGTGTGTGTGTGTGTGAGGTGTGTGTGTGAGGTGTGTGCGTGAGTTGTGTGCGTGAGTTGTGTGCGTGAGGTGTGTGTGTGAGGTGTGTGTGTGAGGTGTGTGCGGTGTTTGTGAGAGGTGTGTGTGAGGTGTGTGCGTGAATGTGTGAGGGAACATTGACAACTTACCAGGAGAAAATCTGCCTGGTCAGGAGGTGAACGAGCCACACAGTTCAAACCAGACACCAACCCCGGGGAACCACAGCCACACGATACAACTGACAAACCCCAGCATAACTACCAGGGAGGAAGCCACACATAGTCCCCCTACCATTCCCAGCTCACCAAGAGAAGAGCAGCATAGCCAGGAAGTGAGTGAGCCCTCCAGGGCCGACCAGCCTAGCCAGGAAGTGAGTGAGCCTTCCAGGGCCGACCAGGCACATACCCCGGGATCACACAGCCAGATACAACCAAAAGATAAATTTAATCAATTAGAGATAGAGGTGGTTAAACTTAGAGAGGACTTCCTCAAAATGAATGACTATCAAAATCAGGAGAGGGAGAGACACAAGAGAGAGCTGAAGCTACTTGAGAACCAGGTGAATCTACTTAGGAATCAGGTGAAAGAGCTGCAGGAAAAAGAAGAGAGCCATAGAGGAGAGATAACACCATTAGACCAGCAACCAGAGGCTAGAGATAAGACAAGGCAGAGCCGGACGGAACGGCTGCACTCCCACACGGAACAAAAGCAACAGACACACAATACAAGGGGTGCCACACAGACCGACCAGCATACTGATTCGCAATCTTCCCCCACCACCGTGGAACCACAAGCGGGCCGCTCACAAGAGGTACGCACACACCAGACACCCCAGCCCAGCACACACACTATGAGTCCAAGCGAAAGCCACCAGACAGTAAACACAAACAAGGCTGACGTCGTAATACTCATAGACTCAAATGGGAAATTTCTATGGGAGAAAAAGCTATTCCCTAGAAGTAAAGTAGAAAAGATCTGGTGCCCAACAACAAACAGAGCCATGGGATGGCTGACCAAAGCCAGATTAGGCTCCCCCCAACACATAATAATACACACGGGCACAAATGACCTAAAGACCCAACAGAAAGAAGTAGCAACATCGCTCAGAGCAATGATTAGGAAAGCAAGCAGTACATTTCCAAACACTAGAATCACTGTTTCCACAATATTGCCGAGAACAGACTTCAACAACAACACAATTCATGAGATAAATGCCAGCATAGCAAGAGACTGCGAATCAAACCACAACGTACACCTGGCCCAACACCCCACCCTCGATGAGGAATGTCTTTACGACCACGTCCACATCCAAAGGCAAAGAATATCGATCCTTGCTAAAGCCCTGAAGGACGTCGCTTTTAACCGGGTCCATACCCAGACTCCAAGAGGACCCCCCCCCGACCACCAGAGATCAGCGGGGTACATATCAGGAACACTACAAGGACCACCAACACACCAACCGAGACCAGAGAGGATCCCCATGCAAAACAACAATGTCAGACCTGCACCACTCCTGTCCCACAGGGGAATAGGACTGCTCCCAGCCAGACAGAGGGAGAGATGCACAGGACGTACGCAATACCTCAGACAGAAACAATCCATTAAGAGACAATAAGCAGATGTGCAGCAGCATCTACTTCCGCCTTATGGATCAAGGACTAATTAATAGAAAGAACTGTAACCAAATTGTATTAACTTTTGTAGACAACTGATGTGATCTTTTTTTTCCCACACTTAGACACGACAAACACGTACCACTCTTTAACCTATCATAGTAAAAGATCAAACTTAACATGAAATCCTTATATATTTCGACCTGGAATATCCAAGGTCTACGCTCTTCACTGCGAGAAGTGAAAAGTAGGACCCCAGAGTTCATAGATGAAACTAAAGACCTAGATATTATCATTTTACAGGAAACTTGGTATAAAGGAAAAGGACACACTGGCTGTCCCCAAGGGTACACTGAGCTGGTGGTGCCCTCCAATAAATTACCAAGTGTAACCCAAGGCAGAGACTCCGGAGGCATACTGATCTGGTTTAAAACAGAACTTAAGAATTACATCAAATTTATAAAAAAGGGCGAAAACCATATGTGGCTCAAACTTGAGAGGGAGATTATCTCAAACACCCAAGATGTTTACATTTGCGCACTTTATATCCCTCCAATCGATTCCCCGTACTTTAAAGAGGACACCTTCTCCAACATGGAGGGGGAAATTATCCAATACCAGGCCCAGGGGAACGTGTTGATCTGTGGGGACCTCAATTCAAGAACGGGCGAAGAACCAGACTTCACCAATAATCAGGGAAACAATTATGTTTTCGGGAATAACCACTTTGACATCCCTTCCCTTCCATACAGGCATAACTGCGACAAGCAGTCAAATACCAACGGAAAACAGCTACTACAGCTCTGTCGAAACCTGGGTCTGTACATTGTCAATGGTAGGTTCATAGGAGACCTCCTAGGAAGATCGACCTATTGCTCACCTCTTGGCTGCAGCACAGTAGACTATATGATTACAGACTTAGACCCATCCTCTTTCAGAGCATTCACAGTCAAACCACAAACAACACTGTCAGATCACAGTCAAATTACTATGTTCCTCAAAAAGACAGAAACAAACAACATAGAAACACAACCCAGTAAACTGTACAACACCAAAAAGTCGTACAGATGGGCCAAAAACGACACGGAAAAATACCAGAAAACAATTAGCAATGCATCAACTCAAGCTCTCTTAGACACCTTTCTGGATAACATATACACTCACAATAAAGAAGGCGTAAACCGGGCAGTTAGTAAACTAAACAATATTTTTGATAATTTGGCAACAAATGCAAACTTGAAAGCTCGCAAGAACAAACCCAAAACAAAAAACTATGAAAAATGGTTTGACCGAGATTGCCATAACATGAGGAAAAAACTTAGAAAAATATCAAACCAAAAACACAGACATCCAGAAAACGAGGAACTACGCCTTACTTATTGTCAGACACTAACACAATACAGAAACACACTCAGAACCAAAAAAGAGCAATATATTAAGAATACACTCAGCTCCATGGAGGAATCCATTGATTCCAATTGTTTCTGGGAAAACTTGAAAACACTACACAAAAAACAACACGACGATTTGGCCATTCAAAATGGGGACACATGGGTAAACCACTTTGAAAAATTATACCAGAAAAAAACACTAAGACCAGAGCAACACCAAATATGCAAAAAACTGGAAAAGCTAGAAATGGCCATAAAAGATAACCAAAACCCGCTGGACGCCATAATAACAGAAAAAGAACTTCTTGAAAAACTCAAGGACCTGCGACCAGGAAAAGCCTGCGGGACAGACGGCATACTAAACGAGATGATTAAACACACAGACAACAAAATGAAACTGGCTATCCTAAAACTCTTCAACTTGGTTCTGAGTGTCGGTTATTTCCCTGATATCTGGAACAAAGGACTCATAACGCCCATATACAAAAGTGGGGACAAAATCGACCCAAACAACTATCGAGGCATCTGTGTAAACAGTAACCTGGGGAAGGTATTCTGTAGCATCATAAACAAAAGACTTATAAACTTCCTTGAGGAGCACAATGTCTTGAGTAAAAGCCAAATTGGATTCCTGCCAAACTATAGAACATCCGATCATATCTTCACCCTACAGACCCTAATTGACAAACACGTTCACAATAACAAAAGCAAAATCTACGCATGCTTTGTAGATTTCCAGAAGGCTTTCGACTCCATCTGGCATGACGGTTTATTCCTGAAACTTATCGAAAGTGGGGTAGGAGGGAAAACATATGATGTAATTAAATCAATGTATACAAACAACAAATGTGCAGTTAAAATTGGAGACAAACAAACAAAATACTTCCCACAGGGGCGGGGGGTGACGCAGGGCTCGCCAATCTCACCGACACTCTTTAATATTTACATAAATGGATTGGCAAAACTACTTGAACAATCTACAGCACCCGGCCTCACCCTATATGAATCCAAGGTTAAATTCCTCCTCTATGCAGACGACCTGGTTCTGCTGTCACCTACTAAAGAGGGGCTACAGCAAAACCTGGACCTGCTGGAGTCGTACTGCCAGACTTGGGCCCTGACAATAAATCCCCAAAAAACCAAAGTCCTTGTGTTCCAGCAAAGATCCAAACATCAGGGACCCAAAATAAATTTCACAGTAGGAACAACCAAAATTGAACAAACCACTAACTACACATACTTGGGCTTAAAAATCAGTTCTACGGGAAACTTCAAACTGGCTGTGAATGAACTGAAAGAGAAAGCAAGAAGGGCTTTCTATGCCATCAAAAAATCAATCCAAATAGAAATCCCAATTAGCATTTGGCTCAAAATTTTCAAATCAGTAATTGAACCAATTGCACTCTATGGCAGTGAGGTATGGGGACCGCTAACTCAACAAGAATTTGCAAAATGGGACAAACACCCAATTGAGATCCTACATGCAGAATTCTGTAAAAGTATCCTCCGGACTCAAAGGAAAACAGTAAACAATGCATGCAGAGCGGAACTAGGCCAATATCCATTAATAATCACTATCCAAAAAAGAGCCACCAAATTTTGGAATCACCTACAAATGAGCAATCCCCAATGCTATCACTACGACGCCCTGAAATGCCAAGAGCTGACCATAAAGAAGAATACCCTCAGTCAACTAGTCCTGGGACTCAGTGAAGTAACTACTAACAATACTAACAATAACCAGCCCCAGGACAGTGACAGGGTAACACAAAGAATTCGACCCAACACAATCGTCGCTAAGCAAAAGGAAAAATATCTGACATATTGGGCAGAAACAACAAAAACCCAAAGCAAACTCAATTGCTACTTGGCCCTAAACAGACAATACAACATAGCTGATTACCTGACCATGGTAAAGGATAACAAACTGAGAAGAACCTTGACAAGGTACAGACTTAGCGAACATAGCCTAGCGATCGAAAAAGGCAGACACAGGCAGACCAGGCTGCCAAGAGAGGACAGGATATGCTCTCACTGCAGTCAGGGAGTGGTGGAGACAGAGATGCACTTCCTCACAGCTTGTGGAAAATATCAGGGCATCAGGGAGAATTTCTACCAAAAATTCTCACAAATATGCCCTGATTTCAGAAATCTGAATGACAACCAAAAACTCCCATTCCTACTGGGAGAGGAGAGAAGCTGTGTAACGCTGGCGGCGCACTATGTTGCAGCTTGCCATGAACAGAGGGACAACCAGTAAGCTAAGAAAAAAATATATATAAACAATGCGAATGTATATTTATACACTCAGGGATATACCTGTTTATACACTGTATGAATAGAACTGCGTTTATGTGCTGAACCATAAATGTATTTTGATGCTTTGGCAACATAAGATGTAACTTATCATGCCAATAAAGCGATTTAAATTGTAAATTGTAAATTGTGAGGTGTGTGCGGTGTGTGTGAGAGGTGTGTGCATGAGGTGTGTGCGTGAGTGTGTGTGTGGGGTGTGTGTGTGACTGTGTGCGTGAGTGTGTGTGTGAGGTGTGTACCCGAGGTGTGTGTGAGGTGTGTGTGAGGTGTGTGCGTGAGTGTGTGTGTGTGTGAGGTGTGTATGTGAGTGTGTGTGTGTGAGGTGTGTTTCAGGTGTGTGTGTGAGTGTGTGCATGAATCTGTGTGTGGGGTGTGTGTGTGAGTGTGTGCATGAGTGTGCGTGTGTGTGTGTGAGTGTGTGCATCAGTGTGTCTGTGTGTGTGTGAGTGTGTGCGTGAGTGTGTGTGTGAACGAATGTGTGTGTGAGTGTGTGCGTGAGTGTGTGTGAGTGTGTGCGTCAGTGTGTGTGTGCGTGAGTGTGTGCGTGAGTGTGTGTGTGAGATGTGTGCATCAGTGTGTGCGTGAGTGTGTGTGAGGTGTGTGCGTGAGTGTGTGCGTGAGTGTGTGTGAGGTGTGTGCGTGAGTGTGTGTGCATGAGTGTGTGCCTGAGGTGTGTGCCTGAGGCGTGTGTGTGAGGTGTGTGCGTGAGTGTGTGTGTGTGTGAGTGTGTGTGTGTGTGAGGTGTGTATGTGAGTGTGTGTGTGTGAGGTGTGTGCGTGAGTATGTGTGCGTGAGTGTGTGTGTGTGAGGTGTGTGCATCAGTGTGTCTGTGTGTGCGTGAGTGTGTGTGTGAACGAATGTGTGTGTGAGTGTGTGCGTGAGTGTGTGTGAATGTGAGCGTCAGTGTGTGTGCGTGTGTGTGTGCGTGAGCGTGTGCGTGTGTGCGTGAGTGTGTGTGTGAGATGTGTGCGTCAGTGTGTGCGTGAGTGTGTGTGAGGTGTGTGCGTAAGTGTATGTGTGAGTGTGTGCGTGAGTGTGTGTGAGGTGTGTGCGTGAGTGTGTGTGTGAGCTGTGTGTGGGAGCTGTGTGTGTGAGGTGTGTGCATGAGTGTGTGCGTGAGATGTGTGTGTGAGGTGTGTGCGTGAGGTGTGTGTGTGGTGTGTGTGTGAGTGTGTGCGTGAATGTTTGTGTGGGGTGTGGTTGTGAGTGTGTGCGTGAGTGTGTGTGAGGTGTGTGCCTGAGTGTGTGTGTGTGAGGTGTGTGTGTGGTGTGTGTGTGAGTGTGTGTGTGAATGTTTGTGTGGGGTGTGGTTGTGAGTGTGTGCATGAGTGTGTGTGTGAGATGTGTGTGTGAGGTGTGTGTGTGAGTGTGTGTGTGAGTGTGTGCATGAGGTGTGCGTGTGAGTGTGTGCCTGAGGTGTGTGCGTGAGGTGTGTGCGTGAGGTGTGTGCGTGAGTGCGTGTGAGGTGTGTGTGTGAGTTGTGTGTGACGTGTGTGTGTGGGGTGTGTGTGTGAGTGTGTGCGTGAGTGTGTGTGTGAGGTGTGTGCGTGTGTGTGTGTGTGAGGTGTGTGTGTGAGGTGTGTGCGTGTGTGTGAGGTGTGTGCATGAGTGAGTGTGAGGTGTGTGTGTGAGATGTGTGTGAGGTGTGTGTGTGGGGTGTGTGTGAGTGTGTGCGTGAGTGTGTGTGAGGTGTGTGTGTGAGTGTGTTAGTAAGGTGTGTGCGTGAGGTGTGTGCATGAGTGTGTGTGTGAGTGTGTGCGTGAGTGTGTGTGTGTGAGATGTGTGTGTGTGAGTGTGTGCCTGAGGTGTGTGCATGAGGTGTGTGCCTGAGGTGTGTGCGTGAGGTGTGTACGTGAGTGTGTGCCTGAGGTGTGTGCGTGAGGTATGTGCGTGAGTGCGTGTGTGTGAGATGTGTGTGTGAGGTGTGTGTGTGAGGTGTGTGCGTGTGTGTGAGGTGTGTGCATGAGTGTGTGTGTGAGGTGTGTGTGTGAGGTGTGTGCGTGAGGTGTGTGCGTGAGGTGTGTGTGTGAGTGTGTGCGTGAGGTGTGTGTGTGAGGTGTGTGCGTGAATGTGTGTGGGGTGTGTGTGTGAGTGTGTGCGTGAGTGTGTGTGTGCGTGAGTGTGTGCGTGAGTGTGTGCGTGAGTGTGTGCGTGAGGTGTGTGTGTGAGGTGTGTGTGAGGTGTGTGTGAGAGGTGTGTGTGAGGTGTGTGCGTGAGGTGTGTGCGTGAGTGTGTGTGTGAGTGTGTGTGCGGTGTGTGTGAGAGGTGTGTGCGTGAATGTGTGTGTGGGGTGTGTGTGTGACTGTGTGCGTGACTGTGTGCGTGAGTGTGTGCGTGAGTGTGTGTGAGGTGTGGGTGAGGTGTGTGTGTGAGTGTGTGCGTGAGGTGTGTGTGTGGTGTGTGTGTGGTGTGTGTGTGAGTGCGCGTGAATGTTGGTGTGGTTGTGAGTGTGTGCGTGAGTGTGTGTGTGAGGTGTGTGTGTGAGATGTGTGTGTGCGTGAATGTGTGTGTGGGGTGTGTGTGTGAGTGTGTGCATGAGTGTGTGTGTGAGGTGTGTGTGAGGTGTGTGTGAGTGTCTGCTTGAATGTGTGTGTGAGGTGTGAGTGTGTGCGTGAGTGTGTGTGTGAGGTGTGTGAGAGTGTGTTAGTAAGGTGTGTGCGTGAGGTGTGTGCATGAGTGTGTGCGTGAGGTGTGTGCGTGAGGTGTGTTCGTGAGGTGTGCGTGTGAGTGTGTGTGATGTGTGAGTGTGTATATGCGGTGTGTGCGTGAGTGTGCGTGAGTGTGTGCGTGAGTGTGTGCGTGAGGTGTGCGCGTGAGGTGTGTGCGTGAGTGTGTGTATGTGAGTGTGTACGTGAGAAGTGTGCGTGAGTTGTGTGAGTGTGTGTGTGAGGTGTGTGTGTGAGGTGTGTGCGTGAGTGTATGGGTGAGTGTGTGCGTGAGTGTGCGTGAGGTGTGTTTGAGGTGTGTGTGTGAGGTGTGTGCGTGAGTGTGTGTGTAAGTGAGTGAGTATGTGTGTGAGGTGTGTATGTGAGGTGTGTGTGTGTGAGTGTGAGGTGTGTGCGTGAGTGTGTGTGTGAGGTGTGTGTGTGAGTGTGTGAGGTGTGTGCATGAGTGTGTGCATGAGTTGTGTGTGAGTGTGTGTGTGAGGGGTGTGCATTGGGCGTGTGCGTGTGTGTGAGAAGTGAGTGTGTGTGTGAGTGTGAGATGTGTGCGTGAGTGTGTGTGTGAGATGTGTGCGTCAGTGTATGTGTGAGTGTGTGCGTGAGTGTGTGTGAGGTGTGCGTGAGTGTGCGTGTGAGCTGTGTGTGTGAGGTGTGTGCATGAGTGTGTGCGTGAGTGTGTGTGCGTGAGTGTGTGCCTGAGGTGTGTGTGTGAGGTGTGTGCGTGAGTGCGTGTGTGAGATGTGTGCGTGAGGTGTGTGCGTGAGTGTGTGTATGTGAGTGTGTACGTGAGAAGTGTGCGTGAGTTGTGTGAGTGTGTGCGTGAGGGGTGTGCGTGAGTGTGTGTGTGGTGTGTGTGTGAGTGCGTGAATGTTTGTTTGGGGTGTGGTTGTGAGTGTGTGCGTGAGTGTGTGCGTGAGTGTGTGTGTGAGGTGTGCGTGTGAGTATGTGTGTGAGTGTGTGCATGAGTGTGTGTGTGAGGTGTGTGTGAGTGTGTGCATGACTGTGTGTGTGAGTGTGGATGATGTGTGTGTATGAGTGTGTGCACATGAGTGTGTGTTTGAGGTGTGTGTGTGAGGTGTGTGCGTGTGTGTGAGGTGTGTGCATGAGTGAGTGTGAGGTGTGTGAGGTGTGTGTGAATGTGTGTGAGTGTGTGCGTGAGGTGTGTGTGAGGTGTGTGCGTGAATGTGTGTGTGGGGTGTGTGTGTGAGTGTCTGCTTGAATGTGTGTGTGAGGTGTGTGTGTGAGTGTGTGCGTGAGTGTGTGTGTGAGGTGTGTGTGTGAGTGTGTTAGTAAGGTGTGTGCGTGAGGTGTGTACGTGAGTGTGTGCCTGAGGTGTGTGCGTGAGGTGTGTGCGTGAGTGCGTGTGTGTGAGATGTGTGTGTGAGGTGTGTGTGTGAGGTGTGTGCGAGGTGTGTGCATGAGTGTGTGTGTGAGGTGTGTGTGTGTGAGGTGTGTGCGTGAGGTGTGTGCGTGAGGTGTGTGTGTGTGAGGTGTGTGCGTGAGGTGTGTGTGTGAGGTGTGTGCTTGAGGTGTGTGCATGAGTGTGTCCGTGAGTGTGTGCGTGAATGTGTGTGCGTGTGTACGTGAGAAGTGTGCATGAGTTGTGTGTGTGAGTGTGTTCGTGAGTGTGTGTGTGAGGTTTGTGTGAGGTGTGTGGGTGAGGTGTGTGTGAGGTGTGTGTGTGAGTGTGTGCGTGAATGAGTGTGTGAGGTGTGTGTGTGAGTGTGTGCCTGAGGTGTGTGCGTGAGGTGTGTGCGTGAGTGCGTGTGTGTGAGATGTGTGTGTGAGGTGTGTGTGTGAGGTGTGTGCGTGTGTGTGAGGTGTGTGCATGAGTGTGTGTGTGAGGTGTGTGTGTGTGAGGTGTATGTGTGTGTGTGAGGTGTGTGTGAGGTGTGTGCGTGAGGTGTGTGCGTGAGGTGTGTGCGTGAGTGTGTGTGTGAGGTGTGTGTGAGGTGTGTGCGGTGTGTGTGAGTGGTGTGTTTGTGAGGTGTGTGCGTGAATGTGTGTAGGGTGTGTGTGTGAGGTGTGTGTGTGAGGTGTGTGCATGAGTATGTGTGTGAGATGTGAGTGTGTGTGTGAGGTGTGTGAGTGAGTGTGTGCGTGAGTGTGTGCGTGAGCTGTGTGTGTGAGGTGTGTGTGAGGTGCGTGCGTGAGGTGTGTGTGAGGTGTGTGTGTGAGGTGTGTGCATGAGTGTGTGCGTGAGTGGGTGTGTGAGGTGTGTGTGCGAGTGTGTGTGTGAGGTGTGTGCGTGAGGTGTGTGCATGAGTGTGTCCGTGAGTGTGTGCGTGAATGTGTGTGTGTGTGTACGTGAGAAGTGTGCGTGAGTTGTGTGTGTGAGTGTGTTTGAAGTGTGTTCGTGAGTGTGTGTGTGAGGTTTGTGTGAGGTATGTGTGAGGTGTGTGTGTGAGTGTGTGTGTGAGGTGTGTGTGAGGTGTGTGCGTGAGTGTGTGCGTGAGTGTGTGTGTGTGTACGTGAGAAGTGTGCATGTGTTGTGTGTGTGTGTGTGTGTGTGTGTGAGTTGTGTGTGCGTGAGGTGTGTGCGTGTGTGTGACGTGTGTGCATGAGTGAGTGTGAGGTGTGTGTGAGGTGTGTGTGTGAGATGTGTGTGAGGTGTGTGTGTGAGGTGTGTGTGCGAGGTGTGTGTGCGAGGTGTGTGCGTGAATGTGTGCGTGGGGTGTGTGCGTGAGTGTGTGCGTGAGGTGTGTGTGTGAGGTGTGTGCGTGTGTGTGAGGTGTGTGCATGAGTGTGTGTGTGAGGTGTATGTGTGTGTGTGAGGTGTGTGTGTGAGGTGTGTGCGTGAGGTGTGTGTGGTGTGTGTGAGTGGTGTGTTTGTGAGGTGTGTGCGTGAATGTGTGTAGGGTGTGTGTGTGAGTGTGTGCGTGAGTGAGTGCGTGAGGTGTGTGTGTGAGGTGTGTGTGTGAGGTGCGTGCGGCGTGTGTGAGAGGTGTGTGTATGAGGTGTGTGCGTGAATGTGTGTGAGGTGTGTGTGTGAGGTGTGTGTGTGAGGTGTGTGCGTGAGGTGTGTGCGTGAGGTGTGTGCGTGAGTGTGTGTGTGAGGTGTGTGTGTGCGGTGTGTGTGAGAGGTGTGTGTGAGAGGTGTGTGTGAGGTGTGTGTGAGGTGTGTGTGAGGTGTGTGCGTGAGGTGTGTGTGTGAGTGTGTGCATGAGTGTGCGTGTGAGGTGTTTGCGTAAGTGTGTGCGTGAGTGTGTGCGTGAGTGTGTGTGAGGTGTGTGCGTGAGTGTATGTGTAAGTGTGTGCATGAGTGTGTATGCGTCAGTGTGTGTGCGTGAGTGTGAGGTGTGTGCATGAGTGTGTGTGCGAGGTGTATGTGTGAGGTGTGTGTGTGAGGTGTGTGTGAGGTGTGTGTGAGGTGTGTGTGTGAGTGTGTGCGTGAATGTGTGTGTGAGGTGTGTGTGTGAGTGTGTGCATGAATGTGTGTGTGAGTGTGTGCGTGAGGTATGTGCGTGATTGTGTGCATGAGTATGTGTGTGAGATGTGAGTGTGTGTGTGAGCTGTGTGAGTGAGTGTGTGCGTGAGTGTGTGCGTGAGTGTGTGCGTGAGGTGTGTGTGTGAGGTGTGTACCTGAGGTGTGCGTGAGGCGTGTGCATGAGTGTGTCCGTGAGTGTGTGCGTGAATGTGTGTGTGTGTGTACGTGAGAAGTGAGCGTGAGTTGTGTGTTTGAAGTGTGTGCGTGAGGTGTGTGCGTGAGATGTGCGTGAGGTGTGTGCGAGAGGTGTGCGTGTGAGTGTGTGCATGAGTGTGTGTGTGTGAGGTGTGTGCGTGAGTGTGTGAGGTGTGTGCATGAGTGTGTGTGAGGTGTGTGTGTGAGGTGTGTGCGTGAATGTGTGTGTGAGTGTGTGCGTGAGGTATGTGCGTGATTGTGTGCATGAGTATGTGTGTGAGATGTGAGTGTGTGTGTGAGCTGTGTGAGTGAGTGTGTGCGTGAGTGTGTGTGTGAGCTGTTTGTGTGAGGTGTGTGCGTGAGTGTGTGCGTGAGTGTGTGCGTGAGGTGTGTGTGTGAGGTGTGTACGTGAGGTGTGCGTGAGGCGTGTGCATGAGTGTGTCCGTGAGTGTGTGCGTGAATGTGTGTGTGTGTGTACGTGAGAAGTGTGCGTGAGTTGTGTGTTTGAAGTGTGTGCGTGAGGTGTGTGCGTGAGATGTGCGTGAGGTGTGTGCGAGAGGTGTGCGTGTGAGTGTGTGCATGAGTGTGTGTGTGTGAGGTGTGTGCGTGAGTGTGTGAGGTGTGTGCATGAGTGTGTGTGTGAGGTGTGTGTGTGAGGTGTGTGTGTGAGGTGTGTGTGTGAGGTGTGTGCATGAGTGTGTGTGTGCACGTGAGTGTGTGTGTAAGGAGTGTGTGTGTTTGAAGTGTGTGTGTGAGGTGTGTGTGAGGTGTGTGCGTGAGGTGTGCGTGTGTGAGGTGTGAGTGTGTGCATGAGTTGTGTGTGTGAGTGTGTGTGTGAGGGGTGTGCATTGGGCGTGTGCGTGTGTGTGAGAAGTGAGTGTGTGAGATGTGTGCGTGAGTGTGTGTGTGTGAGATGTGTGCGTCAGTGTGTGCGTGAGTGTGTGTGCGTCAGTGTATGTGTGAGTGTGTGCGTGAGTGTGTGTGAGGTGTGTGCGTGAGTGTGCGTGTGAGCTGTGTGTGTGAGGTGTGTGCATGAGTGTGTGCGTGAGTGTGTGTGCGTGAGTGTGTGCCTGAGGTGTGTGTGTGAGGTGTGTGCGTGAGTGCGTGTGTGAGATGTGTGCGTGAGATGTGTGCGTGAGTGTGTGTGTGAGGTGTGTGCGTGAGGGGTGTGCGTGAGTGTGTGAGGTGTGTGTGTGGTGTGTGTGTGAGTGCGTGAATGTTTGTTTGGGGTGTGGTTGTGAGTGTGTGCGTGAGTGTGTGTGTGTGCATGAGTGTGTGTGTGAGGTGTGTGTGAGTGTGTGCATGACTGTGTGTGTGAGTGTGGATGATGTGTGTGTATGAGTGTGTGCACATGAGTGTGTGTGTGAGGTGTGTGTGTGAGCTGTGTGCGTGAGTGTGTGCGTGAGTGTGTGCGTGAGTGTGTGTGTGAGGTGTGTGTGTGAGGTGTGTGCGTGTGTGTGAGGTGTGTGCATGAGTGAGTGTGAGGTGTGTGAGGTGTGTGTGTGAATGTGTGTGAGTGTGTGCGTGAGTGTGTGTGTGAGGTGTGTGTGAGGTGTGTGTGTGAGATGTGTGTGAGGTGTGTGTGTGAGTGTCTGCTTGAATGTGTGTGTGAGGTGTGTGTGTGAGTGTGTTAGTAAGGTGTGTGCGTGAGGTGTGTACGTGGGTGTGTGCCTGAGGTGTGTGCGTGAGGTGTGTGCGTGAGTGCGTGTGTGTGAGGTGTGTGCGTGAGGTGTGTGCTTGAGGTGTGTGCTTGAGGTGTGTGCATGAGTGTGTCCGTGAGTGTGTGCGTGAATGTGTGTGTGTGTGTACGTGAGAAATGTGCATGAGTTGTGTGTGTGAGTGTGTTCGTGAGTGTGTGTGTGAGGTTTGTGTGAGGTGTGTGGGTGAGGTGTGTGTGAGGTGTGTGTGTGAGTGTGTGCGTGAATGAGTGTGTGAGGTGTGTGTGAGGTGTGTGCGTGAGTGTGTGCCTGAGGTGTGTGCGTGCGGTGTGTGCGTGAGTGCGTGTGTGTGAGATGTGTGTGTGAGGTGTGTGTGTGAGGTGTGTGCGTGTGTGTGAGGTGTGTGCATGAGTGTGTGTGTGAGGTGTGTGTGTGAGGTGTATGTGTGTGTGTGAGGTGTGTGTGAGGTGTGTGCGTGAGGTGTGTGCGTGAGGTGTGTGCGGTGTGTGTGAGTGGTGTGTTTGTGAGGTGTGTGCGTGAATGTGTGTAGGGTGTGTGTGTGAGGTGTGTGTGTGAGGTGTGTGTGTGAGGTGTGTGTGTGAGGTGTGTGTGTGAGGTGTGTGCGTGAGTGTGTTTGTGAGGTGTGTGTGAGGTGTGTGTGTGAGTGTGTGCGTGAGTGTGTGTGTGAGTGTGTGTGTGTGGTGTGTGCGTGATTGTGTGCATGAGTATGTGTGTGAGATGTGAGTGTGTGCGTGAGTGTGTGCGTGAGCTGTGTGTGTGAGGTGTGTGTGAGGTGTGTGCGTGAGTGCGTGTGTGAGATGTGTGCGTGAGATGTGTGCGTGAGTGTGTGTGTGAGGTGTGTGCGTGAGGGGTGTGCGTGAGTGTGTGTGTGTGAGGTGTGTGTGTGGTGTGTGTGTGGTGTGTGTGTGAGTGCGTGAATGTTTGTTTGGGGTGTGGTTGTGAGTGTGTGCGTGAGTGTGTGTGTGAGGTGTGCGTGTGAGTGTGTGTGTGAGGTGTGCGTGTGAGTGTGTGTGTGAGTGTGTGCATGAGTGTGTGTGTGAGGTGTGTGTGAGTGTGTGCATGACTGTGTGTGTGAGTGTGGATGATGTGTGTGTATGAGTGTGTGCACATGAGTGTGTGTTTGAGGTGTGTGTGTGAGGTGTGTGTGTGAGGTGTGTGTGTGAGGTGTGTGCGTGTGTGTGAGGTGTGTGCATGAGTGAGTGTGAGGTGTGTGAGGTGTGTGTGAATGTGTGTGAGTGTGTGCGTGAGTGTGTGTGTGAGGTGTGTGTGAGGTGTGTGTGTGAGATGTGTGTGAGGTGTGTGTGTGAGGTGTGTGCGTGAATGTGTGTGTGGGGTGTGTGTGTGAGTGTCTGCTTGAATGTGTGTGTGAGGTGTGTGTGTGAGTGTGTGCGTGAGTGTGTGTGTGAGGTGTGTGTGTGAGTGTGTTAGTAAGGTGTGTGCGTGAGGTGTGTACGTGAGTGTGTGCCTGAGGTGTGTGCGTGAGGTGTGTGCGTGAGTGCGTGTGTGTGAGATGTGTGTGTGAGGTGTGTGTGTGAGGTGTGTGCGTGTGTGTGAGGTGTGTGCATGAGTGTGTGTGTGAGGTGTGTGTGTGTGAGGTGTGTGCGTGAGGTGTGTGTGTGAGGTGTGTGTGTGTGAGGTGTGTGCGTGAGGTGTGTGTGTGAGGTGTGTGCTTGAGGTGTGTGCATGAGTGTGTCCGTGAGTGTGTGCGTGAATGTGTGTGTGTGTGTACGTGAGAAGTGTGCATGAGTTGTGTGTGTGAGTGTGTTCGTGAGTGTGTGTGTGAGGTTTGTGTGAGGTGTGTGGGTGAGGTGTGTGTGAGGTGTGTGTGTGAGTGTGTGCGTGAATGAGTGTGTGAGGTGTGTGTGAGGTGTGTGCGTGAGTGTGTGCGTGAGGTGTGTGCGTGAGGTGTGTGCGTGAGTGCGTGTGTGTGAGATGTGTGTGTGAGGTGTGTGTGTGAGGTGTGTGCGTGTGTGTGAGGTGTGTGCATGAGTGTGTGTGTGAGGTGTGTGTGTGTGAGGTGTGTGTGAGGTGTGTGCGTGAGGTGTGTGCGTGAGGTGTGTGCGTGAGGTGTGTGCGTGAGTGTGTGTGTGAGGTGTGTGTGAGGTGTGTGCGGTGTGTGTGAGTGGTGTGTTTGTGAGGTGTGTGCGTGAATGTGTGTAGGGTGTGTGTGTGAGGTGTGTGTGTGAGGTGTGTGTGTGAGGTGTGTGCATGAGTATGTGTGTGAGATGTGAGTGTGTGTGTGAGGTGTGTGAGTGAGTGTGTGCGTGAGTGTGTGCGTGAGCTGTGTGTGTGAGGTGTGTGTGAGGTGCGTGCGTGAGGTGTGTGTGAGGTGTGTGTGTGAGGTGTGTGCATGAGTGTGTGCGTGAGTGGGTGTGTGAGGTGTGTGTGCGAGTGTGTGTGTGAGGTGTGTGCGTGAGGTGTGTGCATGAGTGTGTCCGTGAGTGTGTGCGTGAATGTGTGTGTGTGTGTACGTGAGAAGTGTGCGTGAGTTGTGTGTGTGAGTGTGTTTGAAGTGTGTTCGTGAGTGTGTGTGTGAGGTTTGTGTGAGGTATGTGTGAGGTGTGTGTGTGAGTGTGTGTGTGAGGTGTGTGTGAGGTGTGTGCGTGAGTGTGTGCGTGAGTGTGTGTGTGTGTACGTGAGAAGTGTGCATGTGTTGTGTGTGTGTGTGTGTGTGTGTGTGAGTTGTGTGTGCGTGAGGTGTGTGCGTGTGTGTGAGGTGTGTGCATGAGTGAGTGTGAGGTGTGTGTGAGGTGTGTGTGTGAGATGTGTGTGAGGTGTGTGTGTGAGGTGTGTGTGCGAGGTGTGTGTGCGAGGTGTGTGCGTGAATGTGTGCGTGGGGTGTGTGCGTGAGTGTGTGCGTGAGGTGTGTGTGTGAGGTGTGTGCGTGTGTGTGAGGTGTGTGCATGAGTGTGTGTGTGAGGTGTATGTGTGTGTGTGAGGTGTGTGTGTGAGGTGTGTGCGTGAGGTGTGTGTGGTGTGTGTGAGTGGTGTGTTTGTGAGGTGTGTGCGTGAATGTGTGTAGGGTGTGTGTGTGAGTGTGTGCGTGAGTGAGTGCGTGAGGTGTGTGTGTGAGGTGTGTGTGAGGTGTGTGTGTGAGGTGCGTGCGGCGTGTGTGAGAGGTGTGTGTATGAGGTGTGTGCGTGAATGTGTGTGAGGTGTGTGTGTGAGGTGTGTGCGTGAGGTGTGTGCGTGAGGTGTGTGCGTGAGTGTGTGTGTGAGGTGTGTGTGTGAGGTGTGTGTGTGAGGTGTGTGCGTGAGGTGTGTGCGTGAGGTGTGTGCGTGAGGTGTGCGCGTGAGTGTGTGTGTGAGGTGTGTGTGAGAGGTGTGTGTGAGAGGTGTGTGTGTGAGGTGTGTGTGAGGTGTGTGTGAGGTGTGTGTGTGAGGTGTGCGTGAGGTGTGTGCGTGAGGTGTGTGTGTGAGTGTGTGCATGAGTGTGCGTGTGAGGTGTTTGCGTAAGTGTGTGCGTGAGTGTGTGTGAGGTGTGTGCGTGAGTGTATGTGTAAGTGTGTGCATGAGTGTGTATGCGTCAGTGTGTGTGCGTGAGTGTGAGGTGTGTGCATGAGTGTGTGTGCGAGGTGTATGTGTGAGGTGTGTGTGTGAGGTGTGTGTGAGGTGTGTGTGAGGTGTGTGTGTGAGTGTGTGCGTGAATGTGTGTGTGAGGTGTGTGTGTGAGTGTGTGCATGAATGTGTGTGTGAGTGTGTGCGTGAGGTATGTGCGTGATTGTGTGCATGAGTATGTGTGTGAGATGTGAGTGTGTGTGTGAGCTGTGTGAGTGAGTGTGTGCGTGAGTGTGTGCGTGAGTGTGTGCGTGAGGTGTGTGTGTGAGGTGTGTACGTGAGGTGTGCGTGAGGCGTGTGCATGAGTGTGTCCGTGAGTGTGTGCGTGAATGTGTGTGTGTGTGTACGTGAGAAGTGTGCGTGAGTTGTGTGTTTGAAGTGTGTGCGTGAGGTGTGTGCGTGAGATGTGCGTGAGGTGTGTGCGAGAGGTGTGCGTGTGAGTGTGTGCATGAGTGTGTGTGTGTGAGGTGTGTGCGTGAGTGTGTGAGGTGTGTGCATGAGTGTGTGTGAGGTGTGTGTGTGAGGTGTGTGCGTGAATGTGTGTGTGAGTGTGTGCGTGAGGTATGTGCGTGATTGTGTGCATGAGTATGTGTGTGAGATGTGAGTGTGTGTGTGAGCTGTGTGAGTGAGTGTGTGCGTGAGTGTGTGTGTGAGCTGTTTGTGTGAGGTGTGTGCGTGAGTGTGTGCGTGAGTGTGTGCGTGAGGTGTGTGTGTGAGGTGTGTACGTGAGGTGTGCGTGAGGCGTGTGCATGAGTGTGTCCGTGAGTGTGTGCGTGAATGTGTGTGTGTGTGTACGTGAGAAGTGTGCGTGAGTTGTGTGTTTGAAGTGTGTGCGTGAGGTGTGTGCGTGAGATGTGCGTGAGGTGTGTGCGAGAGGTGTGCGTGTGAGTGTGTGCATGAGTGTGTGTGTGTGAGGTGTGTGCGTGAGTGTGTGAGGTGTGTGCATGAGTGTGTGTGTGAGGTGTGTGTGTGAGGTGTGTGTGTGAGGTGTGTGCATGAGTGTGTGTGTGCACGTGAGTGTGTGTGTAAGGTGTGTGTGTGTTTGAAGTGTGTGTGTGAGGTGTGTGTGAGGTGTGTGCGTGAGGTGTGCGTGTGTGAGGTGTGAGTGTGTGCATGAGTTGTGTGTGTGAGTGTGTGTGTGAGGGGTGTGCATTGGGCGTGTGCGTGTGTGTGAGAAGTGAGTGTGTGAGATGTGTGCGTGAGTGTGTGTGTGAGATGTGTGCGTCAGTGTGTGCGTGAGTGTGTGTGCGTCAGTGTATGTGTGAGTGTGTGCGTGAGTGTGTGTGAGGTGTGTGCGTGAGTGTGCGTGTGAGCTGTGTGTGAGAGGTGTGTGCATGAGTGTGTGCGTGAGTGTGTGTGCGTGAGTGTGTGCCTGAGGTGTGTGTGTGAGGTGTGTGCGTGAGTGCGTGTGTGAGATGTGTGCGTGAGATGTGTGCGTGAGTGTGTGTGTGAGGTGTGTGCGTGAGGGGTGTGCGTGAGTGTGTGAGGTGTGTGTGTGGTGTGTGTGTGAGTGCGTGAATGTTTGTTTGGGGTGTGGTTGTGAGTGTGTGCGTGAGTGTGTGTGTGAGTGTGTGCATGAGTGTGTGTGTGAGGTGTGTGTGAGTGTGTGCATGACTGTGTGTGTGAGTGTGGATGATGTGTGTGTATGAGTGTGTGCACATGAGTGTGTGTGTGAGGTGTGTGTGTGAGCTGTGTGCGTGAGTGTGTGCGTGAGTGTGTGCGTGAGTGTGTGTGTCCATTCAAAATGGGGACACATGGGTAAACCACTTTGAAAAATTATACCAGAAAAACACACTAGGACCAGAGCAACACCAAATACGCAAAAAACTTGAAAAGCTTGAAATGGCCATAAAAGATAACCAAAACCCGCTAGACGCCATAATAACAGAAAAAGAACTTCTTGAAAAACTCAAGGACCTGCGACCAGGAAAAGCTTGCGGGACAGACGGCATACTAAACGAGATGATTAAACACGCAGACGACAAACTGAAACTGGCTATCCTAAAACTCTTCAACTTGGTTCTGAGTGTCGGTTATTTCCCTGACATCTGGAACAAAGGACTCATAACACCCATATACAAAAGTGGGGACAAAATCGACCCAAACAACTATCGAGGCATCTGTGTAAACAGTAACCTGGGGAAGGTATTCTGTAGCATCATAAACAAAAGACTTATAAACTTCCTTGAAGAGCACAATGTCTTGAGTAAAAGCCAAATTGGATTCCTGCCAAACTATAGAACATCCGATCATATCTTCACCCTACAGACCCTAATTGACAAACACGTTCACCATAACAAAAGCAAAATCTACGCATGCTTTGTAGATTTCCAGAAGGCTTTCGACTCCATCTGGCATGACGGTTTATTCCTGAAACTTATCGAAAGCGGGGTAGGAGGTAAAACATATGATGTAATTAAATCAATGTATACAAACAATAAATGTGCAGTTAAAATTGGAGACAAACAAACAAAATACTTCCCACAGGGGCGGGGGGTGACGCAGGGCTCGCCAATCTCACCGACACTCTTTAATATTTACATTAATGGATTGGCAAAACTACTTGAACAATCTACAGCACCCGGCCTCACCCTATATGAATCCAAGGTTAAATTCCTCCTCTATGCCGACGACCTGGTTCTGCTGTCACCAACTAAGGAGGGTCTACAGCAGAACCTGGACCTGCTGGAGTCGTACTGCCAGACTTGGGCCCTGACAATAAATCCCCAAAAAACCAAAGTCCTTGTGTTCCAGCAAAGATCCAAACAACATGGACCCACAATAAATTTCACAGTAGGAACAACCAAAATTGAACAAACCACTCACTACACATACTTGGGCTTAAAAATCAGTTCTACGGGAAACTTCAAACTGGCTGTGAATGAACTGAAAGAGAAAGCAAGAAGGGCTTTCTATGCCATCAAAAAATCAATCCAAATAGAAATCCCAATTAGCATTTGGCTCAAAATTTTCAAATCAGTAATTGAACCAATTGCACTCTATGGCAGTGAGGTCTGGGGACCACTAACACAACAAGATTTTGCAAAATGGGACAAACACCCAATTGAGATCCTACATGCGGAATTCTGTAAAAGTATCCTCCGGACTCAAAGGAAAACAGTAAACAACGCATGCAGGGCGGAACTAGGCCAATACCCATTAATAATCACTATCCAAAAAAGAGCCACCAAATTTTGGAATCACCTACAAATGAGCAACCCCCAATGCTATCACTACGACGCCCTGAAATGCCAAGAGCTGACCATAAAGAAGAATACCCTCAGTCAACTAGTCCTGGGACTCAATAAAGTAACTAATAACAATACTAACAATAACCAGCCCCAGGACAGTGACAGGGTAACACAAAGAATTCGACCCAACACAATCGTCGCTAAGCAAAAGGAAAAATATCTGTCATATTGGGCAGAAACAACAAAAACCCAAAGCAAACTCAATTGCTACTTGGCCCTAAACAGACAATACAACATAGCTGATTACCTGACCATGGTAAAGGATAACAAACTGAGAAGAACCTTGACAAGGTACAGACTTAGCGAACATAGCCTAGCGATCGAAAAAGGCAGACACAGGCAGACCAGGCTGCCAAGAGAAGACAGGATATGCTCTCACTGCAGTCAGGGAGTAGTTGAGACAGAGATGCACTTCCTCACAGCCTGTGGAAAATATCAGGGCATCAGAGAGAATTTCTATCAAAAATTCTCACAAATATGCCCTGAATTCAGAAATCTGACTGACAACCAAAAACTCCCATTCCTACTGGGGGAGGAGAGAAGCTGTGTAACACTGGCGGCACACTATGTTACAGCTTGCCATGAACAGAGGGACAACCAGTAAACTAAGACAAGAGTATATATAAACAAGGCGAAAATATATTTATAAACTCAGGGATATACCTGTTTATACACTGTATGAATGGAACCGCGTTTATGTGTTCAACCATAAATGTATTTTGATGCTTTGGCAACATAAGATGTACCTTATCATGCCAATAAAGCGATTTGTATTGTATTGTATTGTGTGTGAGGTGTGTGCGTGTGTGTGAGGTGTGTGCATGAGTGAGTGTGAGGTGTGTGAGGTGTGTGTGTGAATGTGTGTGAGTGTGTGCGTGAGTGTGTGTGTGAGGTGTGTGTGTGAGATGTGTGTGAGGTGTGTGTGTGAGTGTCTGCTTGAATGTGTGTGTGAGGTGTGTGTGTGAGTGTGTTAGTAAGGTGTGTGCGTGAGGTGTGTACGTGGGTGTGTGCCTGAGGTGTGTGCGTGAGGTGTGTGCGTGAGTGCGTGTGTGTGAGGTGTGTGCGTGAGGTGTGTGCTTGAGGTGTGTGCTTGAGGTGTGTGCATGAGTGTGTCCGTGAGTGTGTGCGTGAATGTGTGTGTGTGTGTACGTGAGAAATGTGCATGAGTTGTGTGTGTGAGTGTGTGTGTGAGGTTTGTGTGAGGTGTGTGGGTGAGGTGTGTGTGAGGTGTGTGTGTGAGTGTGTGCGTGAATGAGTGTGTGAGGTGTGTGTGAGGTGTGTGCGTGAGTGTGTGCCTGAGGTGTGTGCGTGAGGTGTGTGCGTGAGTGCGTGTGTGTGAGATGTGTGTGTGAGGTGTGTGTGTGAGGTGTGTGCGGGTGTGTGTATGAGTGTGTGTGTGAGGTGTGTGTGTGAGGTGTATGTGTGTGTGTGAGGTGTGTGTGAGGTGTGTGCGTGAGGTGTGTGCGTGAGTGTGTGTGTGAGGTGTGTGTGAGGTGTGTGCGGTGTGTGTGAGTGGTGTGTTTGTGAGGTGTGTGCGTGAATGTGTGTAGGGTGTGTGTGTGAGGTGTGTGTGTGAGGTGTGTGTGTGAGGTGTGTGTGTGAGGTGTGTGTGTGAGGTGTGTGCGTGAGTGTGTGTGTGAGGTGTGTGTGTGAGTGTGTGCGTGAGTGTGTGTGTGAGTGTGTGTGTGTGGTGTGTGCGTGATTGTGTGCATGAGTATGTGTGTGAGATGTGAGTGTGTGCGTGAGTGTGTGCGTGAGCTGTGTGTGTGAGGTGTGTGTGAGGTGCGTGCGTGAGGTGTGTGTGAGGTGTGTGTGAGGTGTGTGCATGAGTGTGTGCGTGAGTGGGTGTGTGAGGTGTGTGTGCGAGTGTGTGTGTGAGGTGTGTGCGTGAGGTGTGTGCGTGAGGTGTGTGCATGAGTGTGTCCGTGAGTGTGTGCGTGAATGTGTGTGTGTGTGTACGTGAGAAGTGTGCGTGAGTTGTGTGTGTGAGTGTGTTTGAAGTGTGTTCGTGAGTGTGTGTGTGAGGTTTGTGTGAGGTATGTGTGAGGTGTGTGTGTGAGTGTGTGTGTGAGGTGTGTGCGTGAGTGTGTGCGTGAGTGTGTTTGAAGTGTGTTCGTGAGTGTGTGTGTGAGGTTTGTGTGAGGTATGTGTGAGGTGTGTGTGTGAGGTGTGTGCGTGAGTGTGTGTGTGTGTGTGTGAGTTGTGTGTGCGTGTGTGTGAGTTGTGTGTGCGTGAGGTGTGTGCGTGTGTGTGAGGTGTGTGCATGAGTGAGTGTGAGGTGTGTGTGAGAGATGTGTGTGAGGTGTGTGTGAGGTGTGTGTGCGAGGTGTGTGCGTGAATGTGTGCGTGGGGTGTGTGCGTGAGTGTGTGCGTGAGGTGTGTGTGTGAGGTGTGTGCGTGTGTGTGAGGTGTGTGCATGAGTGTGTGTGTGAGGTGTGTGTGTGAGGTGTGTGCGTGAGGTGTGTGTGGTGTGTGTGAGTGGTGTGTTTGTGAGGTGTGTGCGTGAATGTGTGTAGGGTGTGTGTGTGAGTGTGTGCGTGAGTGAGTGCGTGAGGTGTGTGTGTGAGGTCTGTGTGTGAGGTGTGTGTGTGAGGTGTGTGTGTGAGGTGCGTGCGGCGTGTGTGAGAGGTGTGTGTATGAGGTGTGTGCGTGAATGTGTGTGAGGTGTGTGTGAGAGGTGTGTGTGTGAGGTGTGTGCGTGAGGTGTGTGCGTGAGTGTGTGTGTGAGGTGTGTGTGTGCGGTGTGTGTGAGAGGTGTGTGTGTGAGGTGTGTGTGAGGTGTGTGTGTGAGGTGTGTGTGAGGTGTGTGCGTGAGGTGTGTGTGTGAGGTGTGTGTGTGAGGTGTGTGTGTGTGCGTGAATGTGTGTGTGAGGTGTGTGTGTGAGTGTGTGCATGAGTGTGCATGTGAGGTGTTTGCGTAAGTGTGTGCGTGAGTGTGTGCGTGAGTGTGTGTGAGGTGTGTGCGTGAGTGTATGTGTAAGTGTGTGCATGAGTGTGTATGCGTCAGTGTGTGTGCGTGAGTGTGAGGTGTGTGCATGAGTGTGTGTGCGAGGTGTATGTGTGAGGTGTGTGTGTGAGGTGTGTGTGAGGTGTGTGTGTGAGTGTGTGCGTGAATGTGTGTGTGAGGTGTGTGTGTGAGTGTGTGCGTGAATGTGTGTGTGAGTGTGTGCGTGAGGTATGTGCGTGATTGTGTGCATGAGTGTGTGTGTGAGCTGTGTGCGTGAGTGTGTGCGTGAGTGTGTGTGTGAGCTGTTTGTGTGAGGTGTGTGCGTGAGTGTGTGCGTGAGGTGTGTGTGTGAGGTGTGTACGTGAGGTGTGTGTGAGGCGTGTGCATGAGTGTGTCCGTGAGTGTGTGCGTGAATGTGTGTGTGTGTGTACGTGAGAAGTGTGCGTGAGTTGTGTGTTTGAAGTGTGTGCGTGAGGTGTGTGCGTGAGATGTGCGTGAGGTGTGTGCGAGAGGTGTGCGTGTGAGTGTGTGCATGAGTGTGTGTGTGAGGTGTGTGCGTGAGTGTGTGAGGTGTGTGCATGAGTGTGTGTGTGAGGTGTGTGTGTGAGGTGTGTGTGTGAGGTGTGTGCATGAGTGTGTGTGTGCACGTGAGTGTGTGTGTAAGGTGTGTGTGTGTTTGAAGTGTGTGTGTGAGGTGTGTGTGAGGTGTGCGTGTGTGAGGTGTGAGTGTGTGTATGAGGTGTGTGCGTGAGTGTGTGTGAGCTGTGTGTGTGAGCTGTGTGTGTGAGTGTGTGTGTGAGGTGTGTGTGAGGTGTGCGTGAGGTGTGTGCATGAGGTTTCTGCAGGAGTGTGTGCATGAGTGGGTGTGTGAGGTGTGTGTGTGAGGTGTGTGCGTGAGATGTATGCGCGTGTGTGCGTGAGTGTGTGCGAGTGTGTGTGTGAGTGTACGTGAGAAGTGTGCGTGAGTTGTGTGTGAGGTGTGTGTGCGTGTGGTGTGTGTGTGACTGTGTGCGTGAGGTGTGTGTGTGAGGTGTGTGCGTGAGTTGTGTGTGTGTGGTGTGTGCGTGAGTGTGTGCCTGAGGTGTGTGTGTGAGGTGTGCGCGTGAGGTGTGTGCATGCGTGAGTGTGTGTGTGAGTGTGTGCGTGAGTATGTGTGTGAGGTTTGAGTGTGTGTGAGGTGTGTGCGTGAGTGTGAGCGTGAGTGTGAGCGTGAGGTGTGTGCGTGAGGTGTGTGCGTGAGGTGTGTATGAGGTGTGTGTGTGAGGTGTGTGTGTGTGAGGTGTGTATGAGGTGTGTGTGTGAGGTGTGTGTGTGTGAGGTGTGTGTGTTAGGTGTGTGTGTGAGTGTGTATATGTGACTGTGTGTGTGAGGTGTGTGAGGTGTGTGTGAGGTGTGTGTGTGAGGTGTGTGTGAGGTGTCTGAGGTTTGTGCATGAGCTGTGTGCATGAGTGTGTGTGTGAGTGTGTGCGTGAGGTATAATAATAATATGATAATAATAATCAACTTTTATTGTCATTGTTAGTGCACAAGTGCAGTACAACGAAATGTAGGCTTGCGGCTCCTGCGAGTGTCCATTTAGATTAAGACATTTAAACATTCAACATACATTTGGCTTGTAATACATTAACATTAACATAACCATAATAAAGTGCATTGGCAGATGTGCAGGCTTTAGAGTTTATTTGTGGAGTTCAGTAGGATGACAGCCCTGGGAAAGAAGCTGTTCCTAAATCTGGTCGTTCGGGTGCGAATGCATCTGTAGCATCTCCCAGATGGCAGGAGGGCGAACAGACTGTGGCTGGGGTGGGTAGGGTCTTTGATGATGGTCCGTGACCTCCGTAAACAGCGTTTCTGGTATATGTGCTCTATGGTCGGTAGCCGGGTGCCGGTAATGCGTTGGGCAGTTTTGACTACCCGCTGCAGGGCTTTCCGGTCATAGTAGCTACAGCTGCCATACCATACTCTGATACAGTTCGTCAGGAGTGTGTGAGTGTGTGTGCTTGAGTATGTGTGCATGAGTGTGTGTGCGTTAGGCGTGTGTGAGGTGTGTGCATGAGTGTGTGCGTGAGGTGTGTGTGTGAGGTGTGTGTGTGAGTATGTGTGTGAGGTGTGTATGTGAGGTGTGTGCGTGAGTGTGTCTGTGAGGTGTGTATGTGAGGTGTGTGCGTGAGTGTGTCTGTGAGGTGTGTGTGTGAGGTGTGTGCGTGAGTGTGTGTGTGAGATGTGTGTGTGAGGTGTGTGCGTGAGTGTGTGTGTGATGTGTATGTGTGAGGTGTGTGTGTGGCGTGTGCATGAGTGTGTGCGTGAGGTGTGTGTGTGAGGTGTGTGTGTGAGTATGTGTGTGAGGTGTGTATGTGAGGTGTGTGCGTGAGTGTGTCTGTGAGGTGTGTGTGTGAGGTGTGTGCGTGAGTGTGTCTGTGAGGTGTGTGTGTGAGGTGTGTGCGTGAGTGTGTGTGAGATGTGTGTGTGAGGTGTGTGTGTGAGTGTGTGTGCGTGAGTGTGTGTGTGAGAAGTGTGCATGAGTTGTGTGTGTGAGTGTGTGTGTGAGGTGTGAGCGTGAGGTGTGTGTGTGAGTGTGTTTTTGAGTGTGTGAGGTGTGTGCAAGAATGTGTGTGAGGTGTGCGCGTGTGTGTGTGAGAAGTGAGTGTGTGTGTGAGGTGTGTGCATGAGTGTGTGTGTGTGTGAGGTGTGTGCGTGAGGTGTGTGCGTGAGGTGTGTGCATGAGTGTATGTGCGTGAGTTGTGTGCGTGAGTGTGTTTTTGAGGTGTGTGTGAGGTGTGTGCGTGAGTGTGTGTGCGTGAGTGTGTGTGCTTGAGGTGTGTGCGTGAGTGTGCGTGTGAGGTGTGATTGTGAGTGTGTGTGTGAGGAGTGTCTGTGTGAGGTGTGTGTGTGTGTGAGATGTGTGTGTGAAGTGTGTGTGCGGTGTGTGCATGAGGTGTGTGCGTGAATGTGTGCGTGAGTGTGTGAGGTGTGTGCGTGAGTATATGCGTGAGTGTGTGCGTGAGTGTGTGTGAGGTGTGTGCGTGAGTGTATGTGTGAGTGTGTGCGTGAGTGTGTGTGTGTGAGGTGTGTGCGTGAGTGTGTGTGTGAGGTGTGTGCGTGAGTGTGTGTGAGGTGTGTGCCTGAGTGTATGTGTGAGTGTGTGCGTGAGTGTGTGTGAGGTGTGTGTGTGAGGTGTGTGTGTGAGGTGTGTGTGTGAGGTGTGTGCATGAGGTGTGTGCGTGAGTGTGTGTGTGAGCTGTGTGTGTGAGGTGTGTGCATGAGTGTGTGTGCATGAGGTGTGTGCATGAGGTGTGTGCGTGCGGTGTGTGCGTGAGTGTGTGTGTGAGGTGTGTGCGTGAGGTGTGTGTGAGGTGTGTGTATGTGAGAGACGTGTGTGAGATGTGTGTGTGAAGTGTGTGCATGACGTGTGTGTGTGAGGTGTGTGCATGAATGTGTATGTGAGGTGTGTGTGTGAGAGATGTGTGTGAGATGTGTGTGTGGGTGAGGTCTGTGCGTGAGCTGTGTGTGTGTGGTGTGTGGTGTAAGCTGTGTGTGTGTGGTGTATGTATGATGTGAGGTGTGTGAGGTGTGAGGTGTGTATGAAGTGTATGTGGTGTGAGGTGTGTGGCAGATTCCTGGAGACTCCCGGGAAATACTGGCAGTCTCCTGGGAACCCCAGGCACATATTGACAGACTCCTGAAGACCCTTGACAAATATTCACAAACTCCCGAGGACCCCCGGTAAATTTTGACACATTCTTGGGACCCCTGCCAAATACTGAGCGACTCCAAGGGCCCCTGTAATTATTGACACCCTCCTGGGAACTCTTAATCAAAGTCCCCAATTGAAAAATCTGTGCTTTAAGTCGAATAGTGTAAGGGAGGGGTGGAAAGTGAATGAAGACGTTTCCAGTTACAGACGGCTACAGTTGTTGAGTTAAAGCTTGTATCCTTACCCCCGTGTTGAAATCCCTCCATGGCCTTGGCCTTCTCTATCTCTGTAACCTCTTCCAGCCCTCCAACCCTCCGAGGTCTCTGCGTTCCTCCAACTCTGGCCTCTTGTGTATCCCCCACTTCCTTTGCCACACTATTGGCGGCCGTGCCTTCAGCCGTATAGGCCCCAAGCTCTGGAGTTCCCTTCCCAAACCTCTCCACCTCTCGCTCCTCCTTTAAGACGTTGCTTAAAACCTACCACTTTGACCAAGAGTTTGGTCACCTGTCCTAATGTCTCCTTCTTTGTCTCGGTGTCTGATTACGTTGCTGTGAGGAACCTTGGGATGTTTTATTACATTAAAGGCGCTATGTCAATGCAAGTTGCTGGTGTGTTTTCCACATAAATGGCATATTGGAATTTCCGAGTGATGTTTTTGCTATTCCATCCGACTGGAGTCTGCACTGATTATTTTACACTACGACAGAGCTGTGTCTCACTGTTACAGTTTCTAACTGTAGTCTCTAGGGGGAGATACAAACTCAATATTTTAGCAGAAATCTGATTTTTAGTATCCTCCCACAGATACTTTAAGCACAACCATGCCAATGTAAAATCATGTAGTGATGACACATGTATAGCTAGAGCAAATGATTTATTACTGCAAAATGACTTGTTAATACTCAGATCCACTCAGAGCCTGGCACTTTCACTATGTCTGGGATTTGTTTTGAACATCTGTGGTACTCTTGCTACATGTGTCAAGTGTGGAAACCCGGCGCACTTGGGCAAGTCTGGTTATGTATGCATGAAGAGCACTGTGTCAAATCACCTGCTCACCTAGTCTCAGCCTTAACTTAGCTCAGGTTGGCACGCTCACCTCTGTGTCAGAAGGTCACGGGTACAACTCCCAATCCAGAGATTTGAGGAAATAATCTAGGCTGACACTCCCAGTGCAATACTGAGGGAGGTGCCGTCTTTCGGATGGGACGTTAAACCCGAGGCCCCGTCTGCCCTCTCAGATGGATGTAAAAGATTCCATGGCAATATTCGAAGAAAGGGAGGTTTCCTGGCCAATATTTATTCCTCAGCCAACATTATTATCTGACGAAGGGTCATCGACCTGAAACATTGGCCCAGAAATTCGGGTCGGGGGCTTCTCGTGGGTGCAAGCCCCCGACCTACACTTACCTAGCGCGCCGGCAGTTGAGCTCTGGGCCTGCGTAGAATTCCGCTCCAGGGCCTGGCCCAGAGGCCGGCGCACTGTGCTGGCGTGTCCCAGGGGCGTAGTTAGTGCGATGCGTCCCCTGGGATCACGTGAGCCATGGGCAGCCAATCAGAGGAGGGAAAAGGCCATTCATAAGACTGACAGAAAGACCTGTCAAAACGTATGAATGCTGAGGGCCCAAAACAGTAGTTAACCTTCAAATAATTTTTTTTTTAAATCACACTTTTTAAATAAATTATAAATTACATTAAATAACTATTTTAAACAATAATTTAAATTTTTGAAAAAAATAATTTTATAAAAAAACAGGGCTAAAAATAAACTTACCTTGCTTTAAAGTATTTAAAAATAACAAACCTGTGGAAAAATGTTTTAATTTTAATTAATTGACCACTTACCTTTTAAAATGCAGTCCTTACGCCTGGTTTTTACATTTCTAAAATCTAAAGACTTACTCCCACGGAAAAACCTGTAAAAAAGACGTAAGTTCAAAGCGCACACGCAGACTCCCGCGCGCACGCGTTCGACCTCTGAACCCCTTCGTTCAGAGGATCGGAAGTGCCGGCTTCCCGCGCATGCGTAGTGCATGCAAGGAACCTGCACTTCCATCAGGTCCACGCGTGAGTACCCCGTGCGTACTCACGCGTTGGGACCCGAATTTCTGGGCCATTAACTCTGTTTCTCTCTCCACAGATGCTGCCTGACCTGCTGAGTATTTCCAGCATTTTCTGTTTTTATTTCAGATTTCCAGCATCCGCAGTATTTTGCTTTTGTATCATTATCTGGTCATTTATCACATTGCTGTTTGTGCGGACCTTCCTTTGTGCAAATTGGCTGCTGCGTTTTCCTACATTACAACAATGACTACACCTCTAAAGTACTTCAATGGCTGTAAAGCGCTTTGGGCTGTCCTGAGGATGTGGAGCTTGCTATATAAATGCATGTTCTTTCGATGTGTAGCATGCACTTATCAGTGGCAGTTTGTCTTTGGCGAAGTTAATGAATAGAATTTTTGCAAAAAGTGAAAGATAATGGTCAAATTTTAATTAGAATTTTTCCTGGTCCTAAAAATAGAACCATTAATTGGACATTACCCAGAATACTAAAGCTGGTTGCCGTGGAAACATCCCCTTGCATTCCGCTGTAGCATTAATTGTATTCAAGCATGTGTTTAATGAAGGTACAATATGTTTCTCTGTTTGTGGACAAAATCTGTACAGTGGGATAATTCGTCCATTGTGCAGGAGAAGGTGAAGAATTCTGACAGGAGCCACTTTAGTTGAACAGTGTGTCAACAGTTCCCATGCTCTAGGGGCACTGGACAGGCAGGAATTCCGAATTGAGACATTTTTGCAGTCTAATAGTTATTCGCTATTCTGCCAACCACATTATGAACAAAGACCTCCATTATTCAATTCAAGGTCATCGTTTGAAAGATAAAGGAGCATCTACAGTACATTCGGGATAACAAAGACTCGACTATTTTCTTAGATTTGGATTAAAGTATCTGCGGCTCTCTTGAGATAACACATTCCTGTCGTCCAAGATGTGTCCTTGGAAATTATTTACTTTGTTCCGACACATGAGGTGTGAAGACTGAACCCTTTATTTTTATGTTTGAGCTTATCAAGGTGAGGGATGGCAGGCGGAAGTAGGCGGTCTTGGTGATGGAGAGGATACGGGATCAGAAGCTCAGCTTGGGGTGAATAGAAGGCCGGGGTTGTGAACAGTCCGGTCCAGCTGGAGCTAGTGGCCGGCGAGGGGGGGTGGGGGGAAGGTGGAGTCGGTGGCGAGGGTATGGAGTTTGTAGCTTTGGTCCTCCCAATGTTAAACTCGAGGAAATTGCGGCTCATCCATGACTGGATGTCAGACACACAGACAGTGGAGAGTTCAAGAGAGGTGACAGAGAGGTGGTGCTGGGAAGCTGACCCCATGTCTGCAGATGATGACCTCCATGGCCTCGCCCTTCCCTATCTCTGTAACCTCCTCCAGCACTACAACCCGCCGAGATCTCTGCACTCCTGACCTCTCCACGCTCCTCTAATTCTGTGCATCCCATATTTTATTTGATTCACCATTGGTAGCCGTGCCTTTCAGCTGCCTAGGCCCTAAACTCTGGAATTCCTCCCTAAACCTCTCCGTCTCTCTACCTCTCTCTCCTCCTTTAAGACACTCATTAAAACCTACCTCTTTGACCAAGATTTTGGTCACCTGTCCCAATATCTCCTTATGTGGCTCAGTGTCAAATGACAATGTTCTACATCAGAAGAGAAAACAAGGCAGTTTCACCTTCTGCTCAATTTAAAGCATTAATGGAAAAGTCCACTGGAGACAGCTCCGACGCCAGTGACAGAACTGTACTATAAACAAGGTCGTCAGTGAGATAGAGAATTTCCCTGGCAGGTGACTCTCCCGGGTAATGATGGAGGCACAGTGCCAGTAGCAACAGACATAAATGGCCAACTCTGCTGTCAACCATTCCCGGCAGCCATTTTGTAGCCATGGATGAGCCAAGTTCTAAGCCTACATATACAGCAAGGTGGTTTATGAGAAAGATGATGTCACACAACAATATCATACGAGATGAATGACGCCAACTGAGTATTCAGAGAAATTAATTTAAAAGAATGGGGTCAGACCTCCCGTGGCAGTGCTCAGGGTGAGTCCGAGGATATGTTATTTTATAACAGGGACTTGTAGGGGTTAACAGACAGTTTCTGATTTAGAGTGACTGAATAAGTCAAATTTCCTTTTTACTAAATATAATTCTGGGACTCTTGCTGGCGCTTTGGTGATTGAATTCCGTAACTCTTTCCATGACTGTGAAAAGTGTAAGTGGTAGCCTTATTTCTTCACCCATGTATTTACATAGAAACATAGAAGATAGGAGCAGGAGTAGGCCATTCGGCCCCTCGAGCCTGCTCCGCCATTCAATGCGATCATGGCTGATCATCCAAATTCAGTACCCTGTCCCTGCTTTCTCCCCATATCCCTTGATCCCTTTAGCCTTAAGAAATATATCCAACTCCTTCTTGAATATATTTAATGAATTGGCCTCTACTGCCTTCTGTGGTAGAGAATTCCACAGGTTCACCACTCTCTGGGTGAAGAAATTCCTCCTCATCCCTGTCCTAAATGGCTTACCCCTTATCCTTAGACTGTGACCCCTGGTTTTGGACTCACCGACCATCGGGAACATCCTTCCTGCATCTAGTCTGTCTAGTCCTGTTAGAATTTTATAAGTTTCAATGAGCTCCCCTCTCATTCTTCTAAACTCCAGCGAGTACAAGCCCAATTGACCCAATCTCTCCTCATACGTCATTCCTGCCATCCCAGGTATCAGCCTGGTGAATCTTCGCTGCACTCCTTCATTGGCAAGAACATCCTTCCTCAGATAAGGCGACCAAAACTGCACACAATACTCAAGATGTGGTCTCACCAAGGCCCTGTACAACTGCAGCAAGACATCCTTGTTCCTGTACTCAAACCCTCTTGCTACGAAGGCCAACATACCATTTACCTTCTTAACTGCCTGCTGCACCTGCATGCTTACCTTCAGCGACTAGTGCAGAAGGATGCCCAGGTCTCGTTGCACTTCCCCTTCTCACAATCTATTCCCATTCAGATAATAATCTGCCTTCTTGTTTTTGACACAAAAGTGGATAACCTCGCATTTATCCACGTTATATTGCATCTGCAATGCTTCTGCCCAATCACCCAACCTGTCCAAATCATACTGGAGTTTCTCGGCATCCTCCTCACAGCACACACGCCCACCCAGCTTTGTGTTGTCTGCAAACTTGGAGATATTACATCTAGTTCCCTCGTCCAGATCATTAATATATATTGTGAACAGCTGGGGTCCAAGGACCGATCCCTGCGGTACCCCACTAGTCACTGCCTGCCACTCGGAAAAAGAGCTGTTTATTCCAACTCTTTGCTTTCTGTCTGCCAACCAGTTCTCTAACCAAGTCAATACCTTGCCCCCAATCCCATGCGCCTTAACTTTACACGCTAATCTCTTATGCGGGACCTTATTGAAAGCCTTTTGAAAGTCCAAATACACCACATCCACTGGTTCTCCCTTATCTATTTTACCAGTTACATCCTCAAAAAATTCCAGTAGATTAGTCAAGCACGATTTACCTTTTGTAAATCCATGTTGACTTTGTCCGATCTGGTCACTGTTTTCCAAGTGCTCTGCTATTACGGGGGAGAAATTCAGTTGGCTGCGCCACCTGTTAGCGCCTTAAGAGGGCGCTAAGTGGGTCGCAAGCCAACTCGCGCCCGGGCGCGGCACTGCCCACGCCTCCCGCTAAATTCCGCGGGACATTAGTGGTGGCGCTAACCGTTAGCGCTGCGCCGCTGCCGATGATGTCATCGGTGTGCGCAGCGTCCCGCTGATGCCCCGGCCGCGATATTCGGCAGCGCCCCCTGATTTACCGCCGGACGCTATGTCCAACAGAGTCAGGGTGGCGTACCTGCGGCCGGGGAGGCGCAAATTAAAGGCGAGGTGCGGGGTGGCCATTTTTGTTGTTGGCCGCCTGCCAGCACCTGCTGCGCTCCCGTCCCCGGCCTCCTGAACCCTCCCCCCCCCCCACGGAGTGCCGGCTGCGCTCTAAGAGCCAGGCACTTCTCCTAGGTGCCGGGCTATTTTGCCTGCACTCCTGATCCTCGGGGGCCCAGCTGGGCCCCAGATCGCGCTGCACAAGGCCCCTCCCCTTTAAGAAGGGGAGGAAGGCCTGCGTTACCGCAGCGCTTCCCTTTGGGGCGCAACTACTCAATTTCTGGTGCGGGGGCGCGAATGTTTCCGGGGCGCTACTTTTAGCGCCCTGGCGAGGCTGGCGCCCCAAACGGGGCCATACTCAATTTCTCCCCCTACATCTTTTATAATGGACTCTAGCATTTTCCCCAATACCGATGTCAGGCATACCGGTCTGTAATTCCCCGTTTTCTCTCTACCACCTTTTTTGAACAGTGGGGTAACATTAGCTACCCGCCAATCCATGGGTACTGTTCCAGAGTCTATCGAATTTTGGAAGATGACCAGCAATGCATCTACTATTTCTAGGACCACTTCCTTATTTATCCTTCGCAGGTCTGAGAATACACTGAAGGATGGTATGCAAGATGTATCAGTTATAATTATGTAGTAGTGTTGGACTGGGGAGCAAGGTTACAAAGTACTAGAGGTAGTTCTACCTTTAAGTAGCAATTGGGATGGTTCTAGGCTTTGGTGGAACTGGGGGATGTACCTTGGCCCTTTGGGGTGGTCGGTGACCACATTTGGAGGGGTCATCCCAGGTCTATTAGCACTAGTTTGTAACCTTTGAAAGGATCTCAGTGAACATTAAATTTAGTCTTTGCAACTGTTTCCTAAAAGCTACAGGGTAGTCAAGGGTTATGTGGAGCGAGCACGAAAGTGGAGTTGAGGCCAAGATCAGCTCAGCCATGATCTTATTGAATGGCGGAGCAGGCTCGAGGGGCCAAATGACCTACTCCTGCTCCTACATCTTATGTTCTTATGTTACGTCAATGTATCTCAGTGCATGTCTCTCTCTCTCTCTCTGTGTCTGACTGCCTCTATCTCTTATGTACCCGTGTCTCTCTCTCTCTGTCTGACTGCCTCTATCTCTTATGTACCCGTGTCTCTCTCTCTCTCTCTCTGTCTGACTGCCTCTATCTCTTATGTACCCGTGTCTCTCTCTCTCTGTCTGACTGCCTCTATCTCTTATGTACCCGTGTCTCTCTCTCTCTGTCTGACTGCCTCTATCTCTTATGTACCCGTGTCTCTCTCTCTGTCTGACTGCCTCTATCTCTTATGTACCCGTGTCTCTCTCTCTCTGTCTGACTGCCTCTATCTCTTATGTACCCGTGTCTCTCTCTCTCTGTCTGACTGCCTCTATCTCTTATGTACCCGTGTCTCTCTCTCTGTCTGACTGCCTCTATCTCTTATGTACCCGTGTCTCTCTCTCGCTCTGTCTGACTGCCTCTATCTCTTATGTACCCGTGTCTCTCTCTCTCTGTCTGACTGCCTCTATCTCTTATGTACCCGTGTCTCTCTCTCTGTCTGACTGCCTCTATCTCTTATGTACCCGTGTCTCTCTCTCTCTGTCTGATTGCCTCTATCTCTTATGTACCCGTGTCTCTCTCTCTGTCTGACTGACTGCCTCTATCTCTTATGTACCCGTGTCTCTCTCTCTCTGTCTGACTGCCTCTATCTCTTATGTACCCGTGTCTCTCTCTCTGTCTGACTGCCTCTATCTCTTATGTACCCGTGTCTCTCTCTCTCTGTCTGACTGCCTCTATCTCTTATGTACCCGTGTCTCTCTCTCTCTCTGTGTCTGACTGCCTCTATCTCTTATGTACCCGTGTCTGTCTCTCTGTCTGACTGCCTCTATCTCTTATGTACCCGTGTCTCTCTCTCTCTCTCTCTGTCTGACTGCCTCTATCTCTTATGTACTCGTGTCTCTCTCTCTGTCTGACTGCCTCTATCTCTTATGTACCCGTGTCTCTCTCTCGCTCTGTCTGACTGCCTCTATCTCTTATGTACCCGTGTCTCTCTCTCTGTCTGACTGCCTCTATCTCTTATGTACCCGTGTCTCTCTCTCTCTGTCTGATTGCCTCTATCTCTTATGTACCCGTGTCTCTCTCTCTGTCTGACTGACTGCCTCTATCTCTTATGTACCCGTGTCTCTCTCTCTCTGTCTGACTGACTGCCTCTATCTCTTATGTACCCGTGTCTCTCTCTCTCTGTCTGACTGCCTCTATCTCTTATGTACCCGTGTCTGTCTCTCTGTCTGACTGCCTCTATCTCTTATGTACCCGTGTCTCTCTCTCTGTCTGACTGCCTCTATCTCTTATGTACCCGTGTCTCTCTCTCTGTGTCCCACTTCTCTCACATATATCAGTAATTACAATCCTTACATTTTCTAACCATCAACAAAACACAAATGATAATCATGTGAAATTTAAGCAGAAATGAAAATTGGGCGGATTCTATAACGGGCGAGAGATTACAGCCCGAGCACTGAAGGTGAAAATTACCCCCACTGTTTTCCCATTATGAAAAGGTGAAGTGTGGGCTTATTCCATTGTGACATGTTGACATGCATTTTTATAATGGAACACCCGTAACACAGGAAGGCAGGTTAATCTGTCCAGGAAGTGCGTGCCATATGCAAGATTGCTAACATAATATATCGATTTAATCTTCAGGTGGAATGCCTATGACCCAGATACAGACTGTCTGTCGTTCTGTATGGGAAGTAGAATTCTATAAAAGTGACAAAGTGAGGTAATTAAAATGTATCAAAGAATCAAGAGCCAATTTAAAATCTAGTCTCTGTGTTCAAACTGCTGAAAGATATTAACAAAAATAATAAATGAACAAATATTTAGCCACATGCATAATTAAAGGGACCTCTAAGTGCAGTTTTATGAAAAGAATGATCCCTCTCACTGCCAACTGAGCAGCAACAATGGGAAAGTAGATGCAATATTATATATTTATTTTTAAAATGCTCATTAAAACAAGGAATGACAAGTACTTTCCTACACCAAGGACCTGTCAGCTTGGATCTTATCCAGAACTGGGAGCTATGGCTGCACATTCTCCTCCTATCCCCTGTCATTTAACCTTGTTTCCACAACAATATATCCACAGGGACAAATATAATGGACTCACCACTGCATTTATCTCCATACTTGTCCTGGGAGGAGCAGAGATCCTAACGCTCGCCAAAATTCGAATGATGTTACCATACATGAGTGATTGTTATTTTGGAATTAAATTAGCTTCCACGGTGCAATAATGACCACGATTCGTGGCTAAATCAGGCTAAAAGGAACAGATTGGCCCACAAGCTGTTCAGAATAAGTCATCTTAGGCCCAATATTACACAACAGCCATCTAGCAGACAGGACAGTTTTGGGGGAGACGTCAAATAAAAGGGCCCATCTGCCTTCCCAGGTGGATGTAAAAGATCCCATGGTACTATATAGAGGAAAAGCTGTTATCCCCAGTGTCTTGCCCAATGTTTATCCCTCAACCATCATCATTAAAGCAGATTATCTAGTCATTATCTCATTGCAGTTTGTGGGACCTTGCTGTGCACAAATTGGCTGCCGCGTTTCCTACATTACAACAGTGACTCCACTTCAAAAGTACTTGATTGGCAGAGAATTGGCAGTAAAGCGCTTTGGGACGTGAAAGGCGCTATATAAATGCAAGTCTTTCTTTTCTTTTATGTTACATTAGTTCTGAAACCCAAATATAGTAAATTCTTTCGTATCCAGCACTTACGGGACTGGGATGGTACCGGTTGACGAAAAATTCCGGATAACAGAGAGGTAGGCAATTTTTAACACAAAAAAAATAAAAACCACTGACTAACTCAGCCACTGCGGGAAACTCGGACTCGGAAAAACGAAAAATGGATGGATTCGGCAAGATTACTGGTTATCTATTTTGCTGGTTATTAAAGAATTCCGGATGATGAAGTGCCGTTTAAACAAGAGTTTACTGTATATAACTTTCAGCTGAGTGTTGGATTGATGTGCTGGACTGTGTCGGAGTAGGTCAGACTTGTACATTTAGGAAGTTAAAGCCTGGGGGAAAGCCATAGCCATGTTCACTGGCATTTCCAAGAATCACAGAATCACAGAAACCCCACAGTGCAGATAGAGGCCATTTCGGCCCATCGAGCCTGCACCGACACATATCCCACCCTATCCCCATAACCCCACGTATTTAATCCCCCTAACACTAAGGGTTAATTTATCATAGCCAATCAACCTAACCCGCACATCTTTGGACTGTGGGAGGAAACCGGAGCACCCGGAGGAAACCCACGCAGACACAGGGAGAATGTGCAAACTCCACACAGACAGTCACCCTAGGCTGGATTCGAACCCGGGTCCCTGGCGCTGTGAGGCAACAGTGCTAACCACTATGCCACCGTGCTGCCCACCTCAAGCCCTGGTCTTTTACTGCGTGTAATCTGCAAAGCGTCAATCCTTTCTGGCAGAGGTCACTAGCACTTTCCTATTTCCTGATACATTTTGCTGATAGTTTCATAGTCTCCAGTCTCTTAATTGTCCCCATTAAATTATCACTGAAGTCTAGAAAGTAAATAATATCTTTTTTTATGGGGATTTATTTTCCAGTCATCTCTACCCTTACTCCAAACTGTACCAGATCCAAGTATTTTATTATGCTGAATCAGGAGGCAGACTTGCAGTTAAAGGATTCTTTTTAAAAATGTTATGGCGGCAAATTATAACATCAGAAGGCAAAGTGCATGCAAGATTCCGGGCATACAGTTGTGCGAGTGACAGGAAGGACGGTTGATAGTACCTCAGTCACAGATCACGCAGAGTTCAATTGCCCTGTCAATATTGAAGCAGGTCATGGATGGATTTGTATGACAGTGCCATCAGCTTGACACACTCAACTAATTGAACCAACACTATTACACTGTTCAGCTGTGCGAATGTGACGTCCTTCATTAAAAAGTCATTTCCGTGTGACTTGAGGAGAAAGGGAAACAGCAACGGGGTTTGGTGATTAAAGGCTGATGGACAACATCTGGATAGTAAATGGCAGAAAGTCCTGACAGTAATCCCATTGAGGGAGCAATGAAAAGGAAGGATTGCAACAGCTGTTGCTTCTTTGAGTTTGGATGGGTTACATGTCAGTCAGTCAGAACTGACTACAATACAAATAACAACATCAATAGCTCCACACGCTACTGTCAGCTGTGGCTCAGTGGGCAGCGCTCTCAGCTCCAAGTCAGAAGGGTTGGGTTCGAGTCAGCAGAGAGTGCTGTGAGTTTGGGTAAGTGTGAGAGTTTTTTAATTGTTATTTCTCTTTAAATCATTCTTGATAAGATTACTTAAGCAGTTTAAGTAAAGGGGAAAAGTTAAATATTTGGGATTCTGTTGGTTTAAGAAGAGTAAAACAAGGTTACACTGCAGTAGGAGTAAATTGGCACAGCAGGCAGTGGAAACCAGTTTTCTAACCAATCAGCAGGGGTGACTCATTTGGCTGTAAACAAACAAACAATATAAAAAGACCAGTCCTAGTGCGAGCAAGCACTGAGTGCGAGTCAGCAGAGAGTGCTGTGAGTTAGGGTAAGTGGGGTGTTAGGTGCTCTTTTCAAACTTTAACTCTGTGGGTTGTAGTTAATAGGGCCTTTCTGGTGCAGAGTGACTGTTGGTAAACCATTTAACTGGTGTAATTAGAGGGATTGATTTAATTTAAATCCAATTAATTAAAGGGGATACTAGCATCTAAAATCGGGCAGAGGGTGTCCATAACTAACAATAAAAAATTTAATTAATTACATAGAATGGAGCAGGTGATGTGTTACTGTTGCGAGATGTGGGAGCCGGTGGACCCCATTGAGGCCCACAGTGATTACGTCTGTGACAAGTGTCTGCTGCTACAGGAACTCCAGCTCCGTGTTGATGAGCTGGAGTCTGAGCTTCAGACACTGCGACACATCAGGGAGGGGGAGAAGTACCTGGACTCTGTGTTTCAGGAGGTGGTCACACCTATGAAGTTAATTAATTCAGATGTAGCCCATGGTCAGGGACAGGATGGTGTGACTACGAGTGAGGCAGGTACGGGGATCCAGGAGGTAGTGTTGGAGGAGCTGCAGCCCTTGCTCTTGTCCAACAGGTTTGAGGTTCTTACTCCCTGTGGGGACAGGAGCAGGGACTGCAGGGAGGATGAGCAACCTGACCACAGCACCATGGAACGGGGGGCCATTCAAGAGGGGGGAGTAAATAGAAATGTTGCAGTGGTAGGGGATAGTATTATTAGGGGGATAGATAGAGTTCTCTGCAGCCGAGAGCGAGAGTCCTGAAGGCTGTGTTGCCTACCCGGTGCCAGGGTTAAGGACATCTCCTCTGGGCTGGAAAGAAACTTGCAGTGGGAGGGGGTGGATCCAGTTGTCGTGGTCCATGTTGGTACAAACGACGTAGATAGGACTAGGAAGCCGGTTCTGTTAAAGGAGTATGAGCAGCTAGGGGTCAAATTAAAAAACAGAACCTCAAGGGTAATAATCTCTGGATTATTACCTGAGCCACAAGCGAATTTGGCTAGGACAAATAAAATTAGAGAGTTAAATGCGTGGCTCAAAGACTGGTGTGGGAGAAATGGGTTTTGCTTCCTGGGACACTGGCACCAGAACTGGGGCAGGAGGGAGCTGTTCCGTTGGGACGGGCTTCACTTGGCCAGTGCTGGGACTAGAGTCCTGGCGGATCATATAACTAGGGCTGTAGAGAGGGCTTTAAACTAACTAGTGGGGGGGAGGTTCCTAGAGAGCAAATAATAAAAATGACAACAGAGAAGGTCATAGACTTAGGTAGCAGTGGGGAAATTAAAAACCAGAGCGTGTCAGGAAGGGGTAGAAGGTATGGAGTAAAAGGTAAAGTAATAAAAAGGGCAAAAGCAGGAACTAAGTGTCACAAAACATATTTGAAAATTCTCTATCTGAATGCACGTAGCATTCGTAACAAAATAGACAAGTTAATGGCACAAATAACTACATATGGGTATGATCTTGTGGCCATTACAGAAACATGGCTGCAGGGTGACAATGCCTGGGAATTAAACATACCAGGTTATTTAACGATCAGGAAGGACAGGCAGGAAGGAAGGGGAGGTGGGGTGGCTATGTTAATAAAGGAAGGAATCACTGTAATACAGAGAAATGATATTGGGTCAAAAGATCAGGATAATGAAACAGTTTGGGTGGAGATAAGGAATAATAAGGGGAAAAAAACACTAGTGGGCGTAGTCTATAGGCCTCCGAACAGTTGCAACTCTGTTGGACGGAGTATCAATCAGGAAATAGTTGAGGCTTGTAATAAGGGAACATCTATAATTATGGGGGATTTTAACTATCATATTAATTGGACAAATCAAATTGGGCAGGGCTGCCTTGAGGATGAGTTCATTGAGTGTATTAGGGATGGGTTTCTTGAGCAGTATGTAACTGAACCGACCAGGGGGCAAGCAACCTTAGATCTGGTCCTGTGTAACGAGACAGGATTAATTAAAAATGTCCTAGTAAAGGATCCCCTTGGAATGAGTGACCATAACATGGTTGAATTCCATATTCAATTAGAGGGTGAGAAGGTTGGATCTCAAACAAGCGTGCTAAGCTTGAATAAAGGAGACTATGAAGGTATGAGAGCGGAATTGAGTAGAGTGGATTGGGAAAATAGATTAAAGGGTAAGACGATACATGATCAGTGGTGTACATTTAAGGAGTTATTTTACAACTTCCAAAAAAAATATATTCCACTGAGAAGAAAAGGGTGTAAAAGAAGACAGCCATCCGTGGCTAAGTAAAGAAATTAAGGATAGTATTCGACTAAAAACAAGGGCATATAAGGTAGCCAAATCTAGTGGGAGGATAGAGGATTGGGAAAACTTTAAAAGACAGCAAAAAATAACAAAAAGATTGATTAAGAAAGGGAAGATAGATTATGAAAGTAAATTAGCAAAAAATATAAAAACAGATAGTAAGAGTTTTTATAGTTATATAAAAAGAAAAAGGGTGGCTAAAGTAAATGTTGGTCCCTTAGAGGATGAGACCGGGAAATTAATGGTGGGAAATATGGAGATGGCAAAAACACTGAATGAATATTTTGTATCAGTCTTTACAGTAGAGGACACTAAAATATCCCAACACTGGACAAACAGGGGGCTATGGGGGGGAGGAGCTAAACACGATCAAAATCACTAAGGAAGTGGTACTCGGTAAAATAATGGGACTCAAGGCGGATAAATCAGCTGGACCTGATGGCTTACATCCTAGGGTCTTGAAGGAAGTGGCGGTAGGGATTGTGGATGCATTAGTAATAATTTTCCAAAACTCCCTGGACTCAGCAAAGGTCCCGGCAGACTGGAAAACTGCTAATGTAACACCCTTTTTTAAAAAGGGCAGTAGACAGAAGGCTGGAAACTATAGACCGGTTAGCCTAACATCTGTGGTTGGTAAAATATTGGAGTCCATTATTAAGGAGACAGTAACAGGACATTTGGATAATCATAATTTAATAGGACAAAGTCAGCATGGTTTTATGAAGGGGAAGTCATGTTTGACAAATTTGCTGGAGTTCTTTGAGGAAGTAACATATAGGGTGGATAAAGGGGAACCAGTGGACGTAGTGTATTTAGACTTCCAAAAGGCATTTGACAAGGTGCCACACAAAAGATTATTGCTTAAGATAAAAAATCACGGGATTGGGGGTAATATTCTGGCATGGATAGAGGATTGGCTATCTAACAGAAGGCAGAGAGTTGGGATAAATGGTTCATTCTCAGACTGGCAATCAGTAACTAGTGGTGTTCCGCAGGGGTCAGTGCTGGGTCCCCAACTCTTTACAATCTATATTAACGATTTGGAGGAAGGGACCGAGTGTAACACATCAAAGTTTGCAGATGATACTAAGATGGGAGGGAAAGTAGTGAGTGAGGAGGACATAAAAAACCTGCAAGGGGACATAGACAGGCTAAGTAAGTGGGCAGAGATTTGGCAGACGGAATACAATACTGGAAAGTGTGAGGTTATGCACTTTGGCAGAAAAAATCGTAGAGCAAGTTATTATCTTAATGGCAAGAAACTGGAAAGTACTGAAGTACAAAGGGATCTGGGGGTCCTGGTGCACGAAACTCAAAAGGTTAGTATGCAGGTGCAGCAAGTGATTAAGAAGGCCAATGGAATGTTGGCTTTCATTGCTAGGGGGATAGAATATAAAAATAGGGAGGTATTGCTTCAGTTGTACAAGGTATTGGTGAGACCGCACCTGGAATACTGCATACAGTTTTGGTGTCCATACTTAAGAAAAGACATACTTGCTCTCGAGTCAGTACAAAGAAGGTTCACTCGGTTAATCCCGGGGATGAGGGGATGGACATATGAGGAGAGGTTGAGTAGATTGGGACTCTACTCATTGGAGTTCAGAAGAATGAGAGGCGATCTTATTGAAACATATAAGATTGTGAAGGGGTTGGATCGGGTGGATGCGGGGAGGATGTTCCCGATGATGGGTGAAACTAGAACTAGGGGGCATAGTCTTAGAATAAGGGGCTGCTCTTTCAAAACTGAGATGAGGAGGAACTACTTCACTCAGAGGGTGGTAGGTCCATGGAATATGCTGCCCCAAAAAGCTGTAGAAGCTACATCATTACATAAATTTAAAACAGAAATAGATAGTTTCCTAGAAGTAAAGGGAATTAAGGGTTACGGGGAGCGGGCAGGAATTTGGACATGAGTCTAGGTTCGGATCGGACATGGCCCTGTGGGTAGCAGAGTGGGCCCAGGGGCTGTGTAGCCTGATCCTGCTCCTATTTCATGTGTCTAATTCTGTTAGATTCAGGAGATGGTTCTGTGATAGTAGATTGGCGGTTAGGATCAGATCAGCCATGATCTTATTGAATGGCGGAACAGGCTCGAGGGGCCGATTGGCCTACTCCTGCTCCTATTTCTTATGTTCTTATGCTCTTATGTTCAAAGTCCCACTCCAGAGATTTGAGGACAAAATCTAGGCTGACACTTCAGTGCAGTGCTGTCGGAGGCGCTGCCTTTTGGATGAGATGTTAAACCAAGGCCCTGACTGCCGACTCAGGTGGATGTAAAAAAGTCCCACGGCACTATTTGGAAGAATAGCAGGGGAGTTCTTCCCGGTGTCCTGAGCAATATTTATCCCTCAACCAACCAATTATCTGGTCATTATCTCATAGCTGTTTGTGGGACCTTGCTGAGTGTAAATTGGCTGCCGCGTTTCCTAAATTCCAACAGTGGCTACACTTCAAAAAAGTACTTAATTGGCTGGCGCTTGGGGACGTCCTGAGGTTGTGAAAGGCGCTGTATAAGTGCAAGTCCCTTCTTTTATACTGGGTGAATTGTAAAGTTTTGTAAGTTTGTGCATGTTAGGATTTTTCAAAGATTTACGGCTGGTTTTTGCTGGGCTCAGTGACTAGCTTAGGTATTTTGGTTTTGGTATGATTCAATATTTACCCTGCTAATCTGCCATGCCCAATCTTGGCTCAAAAAAACAGTTCCTCATGAAGAACATTATAAATTGGCTCAGTGCCAACTCGCATCTCACTCCACATCAGCATTCAATATCAATTTGAAACTCTCTCAAAACACATATGACAACAACAATAAGAACGGCTTGCATTTATGTACCGCTTTTAACATAGTGAAACATCCCAAGGCGCTTTGCAACAGTGTAATCAGGCAAAACCTGACACTGAGCCAAAAGAGATATTAGGATGGGTGACTAAAGGCTTGGTCAAAGAGTTAGGTTTTAAGGAGTGTCTTAAAGGGGGAAGAGAGTTGGACAGGAGAGGGAAGCATGTATCTTGCACATCCCGTTTAATTTGGCAAAGTTCCAAGAAGCAACTTTCTTCGCCTGTGGCTATTAGAAATGGAACTAAAGAAGACAACTGCACTCTGCGTTCCTTCAACTCTGGCCTCTTGTGCATCCCTCAATTCCTTCACCCCACCATTGGTGGCCGCGCCTTCAGCCGTCCAGGCCCTAAGCTCTGGAATAGTGCCACGGGATCTTTCACGCCCACAGGAGAGGGCAGATACAGTCTTGGTTTGATTTCTCACCGAAAAGACAGCACCTCCAAAAGTGCAGAACTCCCTCAGTACTGTACCAAAGTGCCTACCTTGATTATGTGCTCAAGTCTCTGGAGTGGGGCTTGAATGCCAACCTTCTGACTCAGCGACGAGAATGCTACCACTAATTGAAGGCTGACACTCAACAATGTCCACAGACTTGGTACTGGTGCTTTTAGGGGCCTAAATGTGCAGTCTCATCTCAATTTCCCCTACCCCTACACAGCCAGACCTGTCGCTACTAGTTACAGATAGAGTGATCCTGATCAGAGCCAGTTTCTCTTCAGATCAAGTGTGTTACTGAACTTTGTGTTTACTTGTAACATTTAATGCTGTTCCAGTTTTGGGTTTTAATAGAACAGTTTTGTTTCATAAAAATCTCGAAGGATACTTCCCCCCACCCCCGCAATTGTCAGAAGCGATACTTTTTATAAAAGGGCAGACTCAGCGAGCCTGTACGTCTACTGTGGGACTTCACATGACAGAAGCATCAGTCAGAGAAAGATCTATATTGCTATAGCCCTGACTGTCCAATCCTCGCTCCATGGTGACTTTGGTCTACAATCTGCACTTGCAGAGTTGCATGATCCAAAGGATTAACAATTACCCTTACTTGCAGTGATATGCTTGCTGCATTAAATGTGGTCTAATGCTACACTATCATAACCATCTCAAATGGAGGTATTACACACTGAGCACACATACAGCTGCTAATGTAAAATAACAACAGAGAATGCTGGAAAAACTCAGCAGGTCAGGCAACATCCGTGGAGAGAAATTTGAGTTGACGTTTCGGGTTGAAACCCTTCTTCAAAACTGGAAAGAAAATAAAAAGATCGAAGACAAAGCTGCGATTGAACAAAAGAAGCAAAGGAGACAATAAAAGGTATTAGAAGCCAGATGAGATGGTAATGGGCCCGTGGAGACAAAAGGCAGCTGAGATTAGGTGTGAAGTGTACTGTAGCTGTACACTTCACACCTAATCTCAGCTGCCTTTTGTCTCCACGGGCCCATTACCATCTCACCTGGCTTCTAATACCTTTTATTGTCTCCTTTTCTTCTTTTGTTCAATCGCAGCTTTGCCTTCGATCTTTTTATTTTCTTTCCAGTTTTGAAGAAGGGTTTCAACCCGAAACGCCAACTCAAATTTCTCTCCACGGATGTTGCCTGACCTGCTGAGTTTTTCCAGCATTCTCGGTTGTTATTTTGGATTTCCAGCATCTGCAGTATTTTGCTATCGTACAGTTGCTAATGTATTTATTTAAATAGAGATATGAAGCACAAATCATTTAGTAAAATACGGAGTACAATATTAAATAAATACAATGAGAAACCTTTAATGGATTAATTAACCTTCGTAAGAAGCACTTCAGGAGCAATAAAATAGTCTTTTAGGTTTTGGAAAACAAAATCCTGATTGTTCGCAAAGCAAATTGAATAATTTTGTTCCCTCATACCACTTTTGTATTGTAAATTGTAACAGGTTATTAAAAGCAAGCCTTATGCCTGCTAAGAAAATAAAGTCAGCAGACAAATGTTTATAAGCACTGAATTATTTTGTAGGCAAGTTTCCAGACAAGTAATACAATACCACAATCAACAATTGGTACAGATATAAATTTGCAAGTGAAGCTCAACCAGATTCCCATGATATAGTCAGCAGAAAACTCCATTTGTGTCTACTAGCTTTTGCTCAACACACAAATTATCAGAAATCAACAACAACTTGCATTTATATAGCACCTTTTTATGTGGTAACACGTCCCAAGGTGCTTCACAGGAGCGTTATCAAACAAAATTTGACCCCGAGCCACATAAGCAGATATTAGGACAGGTGACCAAAAGCTTGGTCAAAGAGGTAGGTTTTAAGGAGCGTCTTAAAGGAGGAAAGAGAGGTAGAGAGGTGGAGAGGCTTAGGGAGGGAATTCCAGAGCTTAGGGCCTAGGCAGCTGAAAACACGGCCGCCAATGGTAGAGTGATTAAAATCGGGGATGCACAAGAGGCCAGAATTGGAGGAGCGCAGAGATCTCGGAGTGTTGTGGGGCTGGAGGAGGTTACATGGATAGGGAGGGCCAAGGCCATGGAGGGATTTGAAAACAAGGATGAGAATTTTAAAATTGAGCCGTTGCCGGACCGGGAGCCAATGTAGGTCAGTGAGCACAGGGGTGATGGGTGAACGGGACTTGGTGCGAGTTAGGACACGGGCAGCAGAGTTTTGGATGAGCTCCAGTTTAGGGAGGGTGGGAGATGGGAAGCCGGCCAGGAGAGTGTTGGAATAGGCAAGTCTAGAGGTCACAAAATCATGGATAAGAGTTTCAACAGCAAATGAGCTGATGCAGGGCACATTCTGGCGATGTTACAGAGGTGGAAGTAGGTGGTCTTGCCTATTTATAATGGATAAAATGCTGATTCAGCCTGTAGGAAACCCCTACAATTTGTGCAGATGCAGTCAATAGAAAGTTACATCAGTTTATCAGTCTGATTTTAGAATTAAATGAGCCCTGTACTATCACTTGAACAGCCACCAACTGAATTCTAATTAACATAAAACAAACACGTTTGTATTAAATACATTGTGTTGTATTTTCAGGTTACTCTTCTCAAAAATAAATGGGTTAAAAATAATTTACTATTGTGTACAAAGTTCTGGATCAAAATGGTGACCATTGAAATGTCAATTCAAGACAAAGGAAAGTTTAACTCTAGCCTTGCTAATTTTGTACTCATGCCCCCCCTAGTCCTGTAAGCATAGTTAAGTAACCTACTAACATTGGCATTATCCCAGCCATTCAGTATTTTAAAGATCTGCATCATATTTCCTCTCAATTTTCACTCATTGAAAGAAATCTACTCGGTGAACGACTCTTTACAGAAGTATCTTAAACCCTGTCATCACCCTTTTTGCTCTTCTCTAATCTCTTCTCAGTGCATCACTGTTCTTTTGAAATGTAATGTACCCAGAGCTATATGCATTGTACGACATGGAGTGGTTGAGGCGAATAGCATTCATGCATTTAAGGGGAGGCTAGATAAGTACATGAGAGAGAAAGAAATAGAAGGTTATGCTGATCGGGTGATATGAAGTACAGGAAACTTTTTTTTATCCGGCACGGACGGGACCATAGAAACATAGAAGATAGGAGCAGGAGTAGGCCATTCGGCCCTTCGAGCCGGCTCCGCCATTCAATGAGATCATGGCTGATCATCCAAATTCAGTACCCTGTCCCTGCCTTCTCCCCATATCCCTTGATCCCTTTAGTCTTAAGAAATATACCCAACTCTTTTTTGAATATATTTAATGAACTGGCCTCCACCGCCCTCTGTGGCAGAGAATTCCACAGGTTCACCACTCTCTGGGTGAAGAAATTCCTCCTCATTTCAGTCCTAAATGGCTTACCCCTTATCCTTAGACTATGACCCCTGGTTCTGGACTCCCCGGCCATCATAAACATCCTTCCTGCATCTAGTCTGTCCAGGCCTGACAGAATTTTATAGGTTTCGATGAGATCCCCTCTCAATCTTCTAAACTCCAGTGAGTATAAGCCCAATCGACACAATCTCTCCTCATACGTCATTCCTGCCATCCCAGGTATCAGCCTGGTGAATCTTCGCTGCACTCCTTCCATGGCAAGAACATCCTTCCTCAGGTAAGGCGACCAAAACTGCACACAGTACTCAAGGTGCGGTCTCACCAAGGCCCTGTACAACTGTAGCAAGACATCCTTGTTCCTGTACTCGAACAAGGTGCCGGTTCATCAAAAATTCCAGATAACCGAAAGCTATAGTAAAAGATACGGAGCTGAGAGCTCCGTGTAAAGCAACAAACCCACAGCTTCAGAACAATGGCCACAAGTTGCAAGCGTCTCTGTAGCTTAGCAACAGCTGCAGCCACACCCTTGCACAGCAACAAATGGAGGAAGGCAAGTAATAAATGTTACCTGAACCTACTCCTGAATTTTGCCGGTTAACCGAGATTTCCGGTTATTTAGGTGCCGGTAAATTGAAAGTTTCCTGTAAAGTGGTAGGAGGCTCGAGTGGAGCATACACACCGGCATGGACCACTTGGGCCGAATGGCTTGTTTCTGTGCTGCAAATTCTATGTAATTCTTTGTAAAATGTGCCCCAAGTAATGAGCTAGCCAGAGTAAAAATAACCTGCTTTAACTTATAATTAATTGCCCTTGAAATGCATCTCAGAGCATAATTAGTCTTGGTGATAAAAGGCTCACACTGATTAGATACCTTCATGGAATGATCAATGCGCATCCCCAACTCACTTTCCTTTTCCCACTTCCAAGTATACCTGCCCGTTAATTACACATATTTCAGGATTCCTGTCCCACTGCATATTGTCTATTCATCTGCATTAAAATCAATTCTCCATTATTTCCCCTCCCTACCATCTTCCAAGAAAATTGTTCGGATCCACTTGAATCCTTCTAATATCATCTGTACTGATCAGCTGGCCACAATGGTTGGTGTCATCAGCAAGTTTGATACTACTGCTAAAAGTAGCCTCCCTTATTTTGCTAATTGAAAGTGCAAAGAGTAAGGGACACGAAAGCAATTCCTTGCACACCTCTACTGGTCACGGATCAAGAAATAGAGCCTTCGGCCGCGAATTTAATAGCGCTTAGGGGTCGGTTTTGGAGGCGGGTCCGCTGTCAAAATAGCAAAGATTGACAGCTGGTAGGAGACCCATTGTCAACCCACCTCCACGCGAGTCTCCCAGGTGTCAGCGGAGAACTGACCCGACACCAAGCGCCGGGGGATACAATTGAGCTTGTTAAATGTTTGTTAAGAGCCAATTTAAGACTATTTTGAGGCTCACTTCTAATTTTACGTTCTCCCCCACGGGTTACCCGCTGTTTAGGGAACATACCAGCTCAAGCTGGCATGATTTGAGTCTGCTCTGATGTTTGTGAAAAGATGACAGCTGCAGAAGTGGTGTAAAGGATGGCATGTTGCAGATGGTCAGTTTCAGAGTGCAGAAAATGTTGGTTACTGCATTTTTAATACATATAGAGATTTCTTTAGCTTACAAGTTTTTACATCCAACTGTATGTCCAGTGCCACCTCATTGGAACAACCTCTCTCACCATTGACAGATCGCTTCTGTCATCTCACCTGCAGCTGCCATCTATTGCAGCAACATCGGAGCCAATGAAATAATCAGACCGTGGTCCTCCAAATCCTTCCACGGTCAGCCCCAACATCAACATCACCAGGCACACCAACATCACCAACCTTCTCCGCCGACACCTGATGCTGCACTGGACACAGGGCATCATCCCCCGACAACAATGCTGCCTGGGAGGCCAACGATGGCATCACCATGGCCAGATTTACTTCACTTGACGCTGTAAACCCTGGCTGCCACATGATGCGCCAGGTTGACACCATCCCACACCAGCACCGTGAAGCATCCCTCTAATGTCCAAGCCATTCCAATGCACACTCATCACTATAGCGGGGGAAGTTATGTCTCAACGTTCACTGGAACTCAGTAAGACACTTCTCAAGGTGTGCTCAGATCTGTCCAATAAGGGGCACTTTTGGAAAAATATATTTCACTGTATGACAGCACATTACCAGAAACTTCACATGGACATTGGCTAAACCTCTCAAGTGCCCACCCTTGTGTGTTGTTAGTTGGTATGCTTGCAGTAGGATGAGGGTGAGTGTGAGGGGTGGCTAGTGAGATGGGGAAGTGATAAAGTAGATAGAGAGGGCTGGGTGGAGTTGCAAGGTAAGTTGGTGTGAGTAAGGATGTGCTGGAGAAGGGTATGGAAGGCAGAGCGATGGGGATGTGTTGAGTGGCACAGCAGGGTGAGTTTAAGTGTGGCTTTGCAGTAACGTTTCGTGATCTACTGAGATCATTGAAAGGTTGGTGCCACTGCAGCCAGGGACCCCCGACGACATCCCTGCTTTTGCCCTCCTGTACAATGTGCAACCAGGCTGCGTTGGTGTGCTGGGGAGGTATTTTCTGCCCTTGGAAGGGAAAAGAACCTCCCTGCGTGATGTGACTCCCTCCATAAGCATATGGAGGGAGTCATTAGAGAGCCTGGGTGCAAGCGTTCACCTTTGTGCAGTGATTGTCAGTGTTTGCAGCCCCTCAATGCTGTCAAACACTGACAGAACAACTATCAAACTCCATGTGGACGTGGTCCCTTAAAGGAAACTGGCTGATGATGCGTCATCAATTGACGTCATCAGACCCGCTTCCTGTGAATAGGGCGGGCTTAACAAGGCCAATCAACGGAAAATCACGTCTGCAGAGCGGTTGCAGCTGGGAGTGGGACCGGAACCTGGAAACCAGCTCTCCCGCCCCCATCCCGCCTCCTCCATTAAATTTGCGGCCTTCATCTCTGTATCACCTTCTGCTACAGCAGACACACAGAGATCCGAAGTAACGAGTAAAGTCGGTGTAAAATATAAGGGAGTCAGCACACGATAATGAGCTAGTTGGGTAACATAACAAAAAGGTTCTTGAGTGCATCGCCTTAGCATTAACGATTACTCTTCCATTCATCTTGATTTTAGATTTGGGGCATCCGACTGTCCAGAAACAACTTAGCAGCCACATCAATTACAGTAAACATAAAGGCAGCGGCGATTGATTTTTGAACTCAATTCAAAAAATGTTTTAGAAAATCAAAATAGAAGATGAGATTTAAGCAGCTAACCTTATAATGTCGATATGTCCATTCTTGGCAGCCAGGTGTAGAGGGCTGGTACCATTGGGGTCAGTGATGTCCCCAGGCTTTGCTTCAAGCAAGGCCGCACACATGTTACTGCTAAGGAGTAGCTGCACCACCTAAATGGAATACCCAAGATATTCAATTAGCGCTGAAATTGAAAGAGGCAACATACTGAACAAGAGCAAAAACAATAACAACTTGCCTGTATATAGTGCATTCAACGTAGTAAAATATCCCAAGGTGCTTCACGGGAGCGTAATCAAACAAAGTTTGACACATAAAGAGATATTAGGACAGGCGACCAAAAGTTTGGTCAAAGAGGTAGGTTTTAAGGAGCACCTTAAAAGGAGAGAGAGATAGAGTGACAAAGAGGTTTAGGGAGGGAAATTCAGGGCTTAAGGCCAAGGCAGCTGAAGGCACAGCCGCCAAAATGGTGGAGTGATGAAAATCGGGGAATGAGAATATGAGAATTGGGTAAGGTAAGGATCACACTCGGGGCTGGTCTCCTAGCATTTCAATATGTGTCTTGGATTGTAAGCCAGGAATGCTCTTTTGCAATTGTCATGGTAACAAGGCTCGCTATGCAGATGGAGCTCTTGCATATCTCTTACATTCTGCATTATTAAATGAACTTATCAACAGGGCTAAGAATCTCTGGTCTCTAGACACTATACTGTGGCTGGTCTGAAACATGATGGCATAGTTTCTGAGCATATCGCTGGTATCATCACCTTTAGTAACCTAGTGTAGAGCCATCTCCCAGGCTGACAGCTTACATAACTCAGAGACAGGTAGTCACAGGTGTGACATGCTTCTGAAGCAATGCAAATATTTCAACACGAACATCTGAAATCTGGTTTGAATCACAAAAAGGAAGGGTTTGAGTTGTATAAAAAGTGGATGCATTCTGAAATGTTGTTGCATTTCTTATAGTGATTGGACAAAGTTGTGGATTTTTTTAAGTATGGTTTTTCAGAGGACTTTATGAGCAGGGTCGGAATAGAACATGTGGGAATTCTACATCACCAAACTGGAAACAATTCAGAGGAATTTGGAAGAGAGCAGTAGAAAACAGTGACCTCCTCTCCCTCCCCCTATCCCCCAGAACAGCAGAAGACCAATTTCTCAGAGGAAGGTGGAGCAGATCTTAAAACAGGCGACTTCCTGACATGCACATGTTTAGACATAACCAAAACCCTTAACACTGCGGCAAACTCTTACTAGATTGCAATAGTTAATTCCAACCAGAAATAATATACCACCATAACGATAATTGCCAATTTACTGTTCTGAACTTACCCCAACTCTGCCAAATTCACAGGCTAGGTCCAAGGGCGTCTTTCCGGCGATGTCCACTATACACGGGTTTGACTGATGCTGCAAAAGCATCTCGGACTAACACAAGAGAAGAAAAGGCATGCAATTTAGTCCGGTACTTTGTCATTGCACACTATCACGGGGAATTTCCTTGGGTCTTCTCCAGCTCTGCCACTGTAACTTTGGCAGAAACCCTGTTTACCCGCGTAAATAGAGTTTCAGCAGGACTTGTGTCAAAGTTCCGGCGATGGAGAGGGAGAAGGCCCGAAGAAACTCATTCTCAATCGCTTCAAACGTGAACAGTTTGTGAAATCACTCTATGGTGAAGAAACAGAAGTGGGCACAAAAGCGGTAGATCTTTGGAGCATTCAGTCCCAGACAAGCTAAGAATGAGCTTGCTAGATATTAGATCACAGTGAGATCCAGGTCAATCCTGGGTATAATCATTAGAATGTCAATTAGCAATACAATAGGTTCTATTGCTGGGATAGTGACTTTGTCCAGTGATGAGGTGAGGCATAGAGACCAGATATAACCCTCAGTCTGTGCCAAGTGAGCTGATCTCTGACAGGTAGCACTTGGGTGCTATAATGGACCTCAGAACCTTGTATTAGGTTGGGCAACATGCTTGTGGATGTCACTGAGGACAGGAATGAACTCAGCTGCAAGATCCTCAATAGTTAAATAGGCTGAGAGCACTCAATGTTAAAATTCACAAATAATGACCATAATTGGGTGTAATACTAAAAGGTGCAACATAGACGAGCAAGAGATTGATACCTTCAAACGAGAAAGGGAGAAAATGAGCAAGAAAAAGGAAAAGTAATACAGCAAAATAAACACAATTTTTTGTTGACTTTGAGTGCTGAGTTTTGATTGGTAACTTATGATGTACATATAATTTGTACCGTGTAACTGAGATTAATGAATTTAAAAATCAAGAGAGATACAGTGAACCAGACAGCACACCTACAGTCACAAAAACATATTACAGCTGTTTTATCAGTTCTAGTACAGCTTAGGCATATTTACAATAGTCAGAGCTATTCGCAAAGCATACACAGTGTGTTTAATACTCACATCGACTACTGTATTATACGATTTAGCTGTAGATAACCGCTAAAAAGGTCAAGCGGTAAGAATTTGCTATTCTGCTGAAATTTGTTTCTTACATAAGATATGGGATTTGGTTTACTAATAGCTGTGCTGATAAAAAATGTTTTTTTTATTATCCTTCAGTCAAAAGAAAGTTCCAGTTAAGCATTACTTTAAGTTCAGATAGTCCTGGTAAGTAACAGGGGCTCCCCAGAGAGCATATTTGTTTGTACCAGAGAATGAACAAACAAGGATTTCTGAGTACCACAAAGTAGGTGTGATGTGCATGTTCTTTTTTTAAATTTATTCATTTATGGGATGTGGGCATCACTGGCAAGGCCAGCATTTATTGCCCATCCCTAGTTGCCCTTGAGACGGTGATGGTGAGCTGCCTTCTTGAAGCGCTGCAGTCCGTGTAGCGAAGGTACCCCCACAGTGCTGTTTGGGAGGGAGTTACAGGATTTTGACCCAGCAAGGATGAAGGATCGGCAATATATTTCCAAGTCAGGATGGTGTGTGACTTGGATGGGAACTTGGAGGTGGTGGTGTTCAGATGCGTCTGCTGCCCTTGTCCTTTTAGGTGGTAGAGGTTGCAGGTTTGGGAGGTGCTGCTGAAGAAGCCTTGGCGAGTTGCTGCAGTGCATCTTGTAGATGGTACACACTGCAGCCATGTTGCACCAGTGGTGGAGGGAGTGAATGTTTAAGGTGGTGGATGAGATGCAAATCAAGCAGGCTGCTTTGTCCCAGATGGTGTTGCGCTTCTTGAGTGCTGTTGGCAAGTGGAGTGTATTCCATCACACTTCTGACTTGTGCCTTGTGTGGAAAGGCTTTGGGGAGTCAGGAGGTGAGTCACTCGCTGCAGAACACCCAACCTCTGACCTGCTCTTGTAGCCACAATATTTATGTGGCTGTTCCAGTAAAGTTTCTGGTCAATGGTGACTCCCCAGAATGTTAATAGTGGGGGATTCGATTATGGTAATGCCATAGAATGTCAAGGGGAGGTGGTTAGACTCTCTCTTGTTGGAGATGGTCATTGCCTGGCATTAATATAGCGCGAATGTTACATGCCACTTACTAGCTCAAGCCTGGATGTTGTCCAGGTCTTGCTGCATGCGAGCAAGGACTGCTTCATTATCTTGTACCTAAAACTAAATACTGGATAGTCCCCTCTTACATTATAAGAAGTCCACTGTTATGTCAGCTTGAGTAGCAAGTGTCAGAGCGCACCTTGTGCACTGTGTTCAGTTCTGATCAACAAAACACAACGTAGACATTGAAGCACTGAGGCAGTGCAGAGAAGAGCCACAAGGCTGATCTCAGGTGTCATGGGTCTAAGATATGAGGAAAGACTAGAGAGACTTGGGTCTTTCACTGTAAGCTAGTGACTACTGTGCAAAAGCCAGAATCAGTACAACGAGGTTCTGTACAAAGATTAAGTTTATTAAAGCTAACATTAACTAAATAGTAACTTTATTAAAGGCAACAGTAATAGTATTAGTATAATAACATATACAACCTTACTACCCTGGATCGCAAGCTGATCAGACCCCGACTTCCAGCGTTAAGGTGGGTTATCCAGACATCCTGAGAGCTCTAAAGAAAACCTTGACCAGTAGCCCGATACTTATATGCCATGTTCTGAAGTCTAGTCATGTACACTCTGGCCTTGTCCCTGACAGTGTCCTGTTGCTCCCAATCTGTTATCTGCAAGTGTATGGTTCTAGTAGCGGCAAGCTCAGCTAGTTCTCAAACAAAAACCTGCCATGCTGCTCAACTAGTACGTTAAGAGGACAAGGATACTGTAACTTCTGTAAACTGGTATGGCCTGATGGGGAAATGGTCAACTATCTTACATTCACCCTGGAGAGTAGGCATTTGAGAGGTGATCTTAGAGATGTATACAAGATCGTAAATGGTATGGAAAAGGCAAATCCAGAATATTACTTTACATTAAATTGTGGGAGTAGGACAAGGGGACATAGGTTCAAACTAGTAAAAGGTAAATTTGGCACTGATATCAGGACGTTTCTGTTCACAAAGTAAATGATCCGCACAGGGAATGGACTTCCAGACAGAGCAGTGGAGGCAAATACCCTGGAATCGTTTAAGAATCATTAGACACTGCAATGAGGGGACTGTAGAGTGCTTCCGGATGATGAACCAAAATGGACAGAATGGTCTTTCTCTTCTACAATCACTTTATGATCTTGTGCTATCTACTGTTTTGCACATTACGGTTTTGGTGGTAGATTCCTGCCGGTATTGGTGTAAAAAAAGGGGGGACAAATCTGACCGAGACAAGAAAAAAATCTTCCAACTTCATGGATATGTTGGCTACACGGACATGGTCTTTCTGTAATTAGGTGGTGGGATTCCCTTTGTCCTTTGGGCCACAACAGTTGTCTGTTTTCTGTGCGGACCGGGCCATATGTAAAATTGCATCCTTCCAAGATTCCATAGAGCGACTTCCCTGCATTTTCTCATTGTGTCCAGGTTTGTTTCTCAGATCCGGACATTCGTACGTCCGTATGTCATCTTAACCCCTTTATGCATTGCTGCCTCATAACACACTACAGATGGTGCGCCGACTGGTACATAGTACATGGCACCGGGGCTAAATTATGAGGACAGGTTGCATAGACTTGCATTGTATTCCCTTGAGTAGGGAAGATTATGGGGTGATTTAATTGAGGTGTTTAAGATGATTAAAGGAGTTGACAGGGGAGATAGTGAGAAACTATTTCCTCTGGTGGGGGAGCCCAGAACAAGAGGTCATAACCTAACGTCAGGAAGCACTCACACAAAGGGTAGTGAAAATCTGGAACTCTCCCTTAAAAAGCTGTTGAGGCTGGGGTTCAATTGAAACTTTCAAAACTGAGATTGATAGGTTTTTGTTAGGCAAGGGTATTGAGGGATACGGAACCAAGGCAGGTAAATGGAGTTAAGATACAGATCAGCCATGATCCAATTGAAAGGCGGAACAGGCTCAAGGGGCTGAATGGCCTACTCCTGTTCCCACATTCTTATATCTATTAAATCAGAGCAATCCCCATAATAATTGTTGAGCTGCTTGGGAAGATCCATGTGCTGAAAAGAGGTTTATACGGTGGAGAGATTTCTGAAGTAACATCATGCTAACAGATCAGTGTAGCAAGGAGCTCTGTGGGTTCAAATGTCAGCGAAGAGAATTTATTAGAAACCTACATTCCACGCTAATCCTTCAGGGACTGCAATAATGTTCCAGTACCAAAGCACAAAGAACTCAGAACATTTCAGTTTATTCAGAAAGCATTTGGAGTGGAGGGAGGCTGGATGGGTCTATTCCATTTTAAAATTCCATCAGGGTAAATCACCGTGAAGAATAGAAGTAATTGGGGGTAATTTAGAATTTGGCCGAAGGTGTAAAATGGGCGAAATCGATTCAGTCTCTCCCAAATTAGTGAAGGGAAATGAAAATGGGGAGTGATGTATATCAATGGGGCGGCTGAATCGATATCGCCTGTTTACACTGTAGCCCAAAGTCAAAATTAGCCCCGTTGTGTTCACAGTCTTAAAGCTGCAATGTTCAGAGTTAACAGGACCAGGATAATAAGGGGCTGAAAATGGCGCGGTGGAATTGCTACCAGGGTTCTCCCGCTTTTCCACTGTAACGCCAGCAGAAACCCGGGAAAGATGACGTACATGGTGTCTACTTCCATGGCTCTTCCTCAAAGTTCTGGCCAAGAATCCCCATGGAAATTCACCCCAAGGTGTGAGCTAGTAACTGACCAAGTGCTCTCAATGATGCCGCAAACTCCTCTTGCAAAACATCGCCAGAATGTACAGAGTCTATTACTTCCTTGTACCAGTTTATCGTCTTTATAAAATATACTGTTTACCAGTTGTCTGGGTTTGTGTTAAGTACTGTATAGTTGCTGTAAGGAAAAATATGAAAAGGCCAAAAAGTTATAAAAGTGCTTGGCTTAAAGGGTAAATGTACTCCCTAGCTCTGTAACCTCCTCCAGCCTGACAGCCCTCCTCCAACTCTGCATTCCTCCAACTCTGGCCTCTTGTGCATCCCCCGCTTTCTTTGCACCACAATTGGTGGCGGTGCCTTCAGCCCTCTAGGCTCTAAGCTCTGGAATTCTCTCCCCAAGCCTCTTTGCCTCTCCACCTCTCTCTCCTCCTTTAAGACACTGCATCTCTCTGACCAACCGTTTGGCCACCTGTCTGAATGTGTCCTTCTTTGACTCGGTGTCAATATTTGTCTGATTACGCTGCTGTGAAGCATCTTGGGACGTTTTACTACATTGAAGTCACTATATAAATGCAAGTTGTTGTTGCCTGGTATAGTATTCAGCTGTAGAATGGAGGAAACGCCTATATTCAATCCCCGGCCTATGCTAAGTTAACTGACCTCATCTGGACAGTGGTAGGAGTGTTCTAATTGATGCTGGCATCTGAACGAAGGAGGGAAAAATCAGCCTGGTTTTCTGCCTCTTATCCACCGCCCCCTGCTGGAATGTGTGTGTGTACACAACTATAGAGATTGGCCAAGGACATGGCCAGATACAGCTGTGATAACCCTACGGACAACAGTTCTGCCAACGCTCACTGCCGAGGCTCGCGTACTAAGAATACCACTTGTGTGAAGTACTGGAGGGCTTCATAGAACCACATGAGTCAACACTTCACAAGGGAAGAGGGGGAAACAGGAAATAAGTTAGAAAATAGAAAGCTGGTACTCCCCTAACGCCCCAGGGTTTTATTTTTGGCCACAGAATATAGAAAATACAGTAAATAGCAACTCATTTAAGTAGCAGCCAAATACATTAGATTGTTAGCTCATACAGAAAGTGTGCAGCGCTGCAGTAGGACTAAGGATGTCAAATGTATTTTGGGTAGAGAGCTGAAACTGACTAGGTCGGAACACCCAAGAGATAGGATCCAAATGAATAAATGAGAAAATGTAAATGACACTCAAGATACTGCCCAATAATAGAGTGGAGCACTTGCTTTAATATTTCATAGATCTATTTTTGAGCAGAAACATACACTTGAATTCCCTTTGCTAGTACCAATGAATTAATATCAGCCAGCAATCCTTGGGATGGATTTGAGGTGACAGTCAGTCAGGCACAATGGGATCCTTACATAGAATGACATAGAATTTACAGCACAGAAACAGGCTCTTCGGCCCAACTGGTCTGTGCCGATGTTTGCACACGAGCCTCCTCCCTCTCTATTTACTTCCTCTCACCCCATCAACGTATCCTATTCCTTTCTCCATCATGTGTTTATCTAGCTTCCCTTTAAAGGCATCTATGCTTTTCACCTCAACTACTCCTTCTGGTAGTGAGTTTCACAATGTAACCACTCTCTGAGTAAACAGGTTTCTCCCGAATTCCTTATTGGTTTTATTAGTGGCCATCTTATATTTATGGCCCTTAGTTTTGGAATCCCCCACAAGTGGAGACACCTTCTCTATGTTTACCCTATTGAATTCCTTCATAATTTTTAAGACCTCTATCAGGTCACCTTTCAGTCTTCTCTTTTCTAGAGAAAAGAGCCCCCAGCCTGCTCAGTCTTTCTTGATAGTTGTGCACTCTCAATTCTGGTATCATCCTTGTAAATCTTTTTTGCACTTTCTCCAATACTTCTATATCGTTCACTTTCAAAAAGAAAAGAAAGCTTCACAAAATTAGGTTAAGTCAAACGAGGACAGAAATGCAACAACACAGGATTGGAGCTCTGGACGAACAGGATGAACGACAGCCCCTCCAGCCTCTACTCTTGCAATTCAATCCGATCCATCTGGACATCCCCAGGGGCCATTACTCACATCCATGCCGAACAGACAAACAAATCCTTCACAATCGGCATAGAACTCAGCAAAGCAACAACAGAATTCTTCCTGTTGCGATCTTCGCTGCTTTGCCCAGAATTCTTTGACGCCATGCAATAGCTGTGCTCAGAACTCACTGCGGGGTCCTGAAGTGCCCGAGATCATGGAGCTACTATTCTCAGAATTGAAAATTCAGCTCAAAGGCTTGTACTCAACCAGCAAGCTCCGTGTCTGCTTAGTTACAGCCGCACATCTTGACATTCAGCTCGTTTAAGGTCAACTATCTGTACCTGCATAGTAAGATGAGATAAGCTGGTCCAAGATAAACCTATACTGTGAACATTTTTTTTGTTCCAAGGTGGTCAAAGGTGACTTCACCTGTGAAAGTGCTATATACATGCATCACTTCAAGCAGTTCCTTAGTTCCTGTAGAATCTGCACAAATAAATAAACATTGTCCATTGTGCAGAGTTAGAAATGTCTGAGGGCAAAGAAAAAATGAGAAGAGGCTGTGGGGCCTTGTTAGTTCGGATGTATGTACCTCGGGTGAACCACTTCATGTGACCTGGCACCACTTCACAAGCATCCACAGCTAAATCATTGACATTTTATGATATTTTGAAAAAAACATTGACTGGAAGCAAAAGCTCTTCCTTTAGCTTTCTGTTTGACCTGCCTGGCATTTCCTTCCTAGTGGACAGAACTTTTGTGATGGAGATTGTCGTCTCCACTCTGTACTTCAGTCTCTTGGTAAAGCAATAACTCTGGCAAATGAGACCAAGTAGAGATTCTAAAAGGATAAATCAGTTCCCATCTCATATCAAAGGTTTTCATTTTTTTGGGGGTGTTATTGTTGAAAGGATATTTCCTGTAGCTATGGTTGAGACAGCACAGACTACCACTTCCTGTACACTGGTGGACTATTCAATAGACTGTTCATTGATTTTTGGCAGGGCGTATCCTAAACATTTAAATATTATTCTGAAGAACAACTCCAATTGTAAAGCGGGCCGTAAGCCTCCAGGGCTGTGTGCTTGCCACCATTGTGGCAGTCAAAGCCCAATGACCAGGCAGTGGCCTTCATCCCATGATCACTAACATGGCTGAGATGCAATAGTGAAAGGAGCAGTGGTGCAGAAGGGGTACTGGGAGCCACAGCTTGGGAATGAAACACCTTGGCTTAGGAATTCCTAAGGAACGATCTCTGCAGCTGAATGGGTAGGCCTGAGGCGCACTTGATATTGGACCACCAGTTAAGCCACATGTAGACCTTGCAACCCAATTTTGCACAGGGGGCCTCAATCAGGAGTTAGGCCACTTATTTGCATATGCTATGGGCCTAACGTCTGTTTCAGGGGCGGGACCTGGACGCCTTTCTTTTGCCTATACCAGTATGGCGGATGGCTTGTAATGAGGGTGCACTTCGTGCCTGGCGTATTGGAGGCTTAGATGCCTGTTTAGTGCCCGACGGGCACCATCGAATTTCAAGGCTCATGTATTTCTGTCTAGTCTTGGAAACACAGAGAAAGTAGAGGAAGACAGTACATGACAATTGATTGATAACTCATTTTAAAAAGAAATAGGCATAGGACTGTATTTTACTTATGGCTACACAAGGGCAAGTCATTGGAGTGCCTTAATTTGGCACATTCCTTTAATAATTCTGGGCATGGTTTGGTGGCAGTTGTATGGACATGATGAAGGTTGTGCATAGGAAATCAGATCCATTCTAACATTTACAGCTTGCAAATCTGTTTTCAAATCAAAATACTGTATATCTATCTCCATTCGGAGCAGTGCAGAGGGTGCTATCTTAACATGTTCCTGGGACTAGGGACAGGGTCACTGGGCAAGGCTTAGAAGCTAAGCTAGAGCCAGGCCTGGTTAGTACCTGGAGGGGTGACCATCAGGGAAGACCAGGTGCAGAAGGTCACGGAAGGAGCCCCGAGGAGGGGCGGTTGGTGAGAAGGTCACGGAAGGAGCCCTGGGAGGGGCAGCTGGTAAGCAGGCCTGGGTGTTGGGCTGAAGATTGTCGGAACGGTGGAAATGGAATGGCGGCGCGCACAGACGCAGCGGCTTTGCTTCTCCCAGGACGGTGCTATTTACGTTTAATGTTATTTGTACTGGACTCATGGGAGCTTGCAAGATCACATTTTGTTGTTCATGTACTTGTGCAATGACAATAAAGTTGAATTATTATTATTAATCTATTTGTCTCTTAAATGTCTCCTTTCTGGTGGACACAGTTGAGACCCATGTCTTTCCTGAGTCTCCACTGTGTGAACTTAATGGCTGCAGGCAACAGGGTATTATAGAATCATACGGCACAGGAGGCCGCCATTCGGCCCATTGTGCCTATGCCGGCTCTTTGAAAGGATGATCCAATTAGCCCCACTCCCCCCACAGCTCTGCAATTTTTTTTCCTTTTCATCTATGAATCCAATTCCCTTTTGAAAGTTACTATTGAATCTGCTTCCCCCACCCTTTCAGGCAAATCATAACAACTCCTGCATTTAAAAATAAAATTCTCATCTCCCCTCTGGTTCTTTTGCCAATTATCTTTAATTATGGGGCAACAGGGGATAATTTACCACTTTACATGGTGTATTGGAAACTTTGTTTCTACATTTAGAACAAATTGATGACATAAAGACTGACTGCAGATCGTAGTTGAAAACATAAGAAGATACAGATATACACAAACTGATTATGGTTATGCCTGTGGCTTGTCCCTTCTCTAGGGAGAAGAGGTTTAGCCCATGAAATCAGTTTAGTGCAAGTATAATTCAATCATCCTTTCTTCCCTCTCAGTCTAGAGAGGAACAAAACAAAAAAATCGTTAAGACGGTAACGTTCTCTCCTCACCACTTCATAATGTCCATGCTGTGCGGCAAGGTGCAGTGGGATCTGACCTTCATCTGATTGAGAGTTGACACTCGATCCCGCCTTCAGCAGCATTTTCATTGGCTCAGCCTTACCCTGCCATGCTGCATAGTGTAACGGTCTCATTGCTGCAACCGATTGGGGGGGTTAGAGGAGAAAAAAAATATAGGATTAAAACTGACAACTCATCTCAAGGGACATGTTAGTGATTTCTTTTCAGCCCTGCACAAGTTAATCATTTTTCATACATCATAGCTGCCAAAAGGTCCCTCAAGAATTGAACCATGAATGATAGATCCTATTCCTTGTTGCACCTCAATCAGGTCTTAAATACCACAAAGTCTAGTTTGGTTAAGTTTGCACTGTGCCCAAATGATGCTCTTCATGTTCTCCCAATAGCAAGTAATCTCCTGGGTGAAACAAAGTGACACTTTCCTGTCCTTGGATTATATAAAATGTAGTAATTTAGTTATGCTGCAGCGTACCATGCTTATCATTCTTGGGACAGGAGATGTAGAATTGAAATCAAATTCTGAAAGGTGAACAGAGTGGAATTCAAAATTACAAATAATCAAATCTAAGTTCAGAGATTAAAAAATTGCTGTTGTGCCTCAGCTTTTCTGTGCAGAGAAATTATAAATTCATGAAGACATTTTTGAGCTAGTGATTAATTTACCCCTCTGAATATTCAATGAACCTTGCTCTTTCTCCTCACAACTTCATGGGAAAATGCAAATTAGATGAAGATTTATGCTTGGCGGGTGACACATTTATTGCCAGGTGGAGGTTACATACATTATAATTCTCCAACACTGCAAAACTGTGCATGAATCCATTCAAATAAAACTTTTACAGTAAGTTATTCAAACTAATTTCTCACTTCCATGACAACTGAACTCTTGTTAGGAGTTAGCCTTGGTTCAGTGGGCAGCATTCTCATCTCTGAGTCAGAAGGTTGTGGGTTCAAGTCCCACTCCAGAGACTTGAGCACAAGAACCTAGGCTGACACTGCCAGTGCAGTACTGTGGGAGTGCTGCACTGTCGGAGGTGCCATCTTTCAGAGGAGGGGTGAAACCGAAGCCCCGTCTGCCCTCTCAGGTGGACGTGAAAGATCCCATTCAAAGAAGAACAGGGGAGTTCTCTCCGGTGTCCTGGCCAATATTTATTCCTCAACCAACATCTAAAACAGATCATCTGGTCATTTATCGCATTGCTGTTTGTGGGAGCTTGCTGTGCGCAAAGTGGCTGCCACGTTTGCTGCATTACAACAGTGACTGTACTGCAAAAAGTACTTAATTGGCAGTAAAGCATTTTGGGACATCCTGAGGATGTGAAGTGCGTTATATAAATGCAAGTTCTTTCTTGTGAGAATGTTACTCATTGTTTTTTATGTGTAGTGTATGGTATATATAACACTGCAGAACCCTGTTACATCACTGAGGAAAAGTAGTTTATAATGGCGTATCAGATTAGCAGAAATAAAAACAGAAAATGCTGGAAATACTCAGCAGGTCAGGCAGCATCTGTAGAGAGAGAAACAGAGTTAATGTTTCAGGTCGTTAACTCTGTTTCTCTCTCTACAGATGCTGCCTGATCTGCTGAGTATTTCCAGCATTTTCTGTTTTTATTTCTGCTAATCTGCATCCACAGTATTTTGCTTTTGTATCAGATTAGCAGAGTTAGGGACTGCAACAGCCTGCTCCAATACTTTGCACAGAACCCCTTACGTTTGATATAACAGCGATCTCAATGCTGCAGCAGGTGCAATGTGAACTTTTCAATGTCATTTTCATGTTTTTTTAAAATCTTAGTTTCATTAGAGCTAAAATAAAATTTATACGCTTGTTGGGGCAGATTAATGGCAGTATCACATTACTGGCTGTGCCATCACATCCTTCTCTGTGGTAAAATATCTTACTTTGGTAACACTGCCCCCACTTTAACTTACAACAGTTGTGTCACTGATTGACTGTTGTCCCATCTGTCTTCCTGAGCAATTGGGCATGTTCAGTCAGACTTTGAGACCCAGAAGCAGTACTGATCATGTCACATGATCTGATATTGCCCATTTTATACTAGCGCCCAAAGCCACAATTACCCCATAGGTGTTCTCATAAGCACCTTTACCACAGATTATGAGGCACAGTTTGGTTTAGATATCATCTGGCCTAACATACATCTTTGATACTGGCTCAGTGACCCTGGTAAGTGCCCAAACCACATTTAGCATTGGTTCGCATTAGTTCAGATCCTATGGAGTTTAGAAGAGTGAGAGGTGACTTGATTGAAACATATAAGATCCTGAGGGGTCTGGACAGGGTGAATGTGGAGAGGATGTTTCCTCTTGTGGGAGAATCTAGAACTAGGGGTCACTGTTTAAAAATAAGGGGTCGCCCATTTAAGACAGAGATGAGGAGAAATCTTTTCTCACAGAGGGTCGTGAGTCTGGGCTAGATTTTCAGGGAGCCGTCACGCGGGGTTTCAGGCGTGTGGGGGGGGGGAAATCCCGAATTTGGGGGTCCCGACACCATCCCGCCTAAAACCCCGCCCCACGTAAGTTTCAGGGGCGGCGGGTACCCGCCCCGCACTGGGACCCGCCAAAACCAGGCGGGAAGGGATTAGTGCCAATTAACTGCCTGTTAACAGGTAGTTAACAGGCAGTTTTTAGCCTAATCCCTATTTTGAGGGGTTTCGTGTGGGTTTCCCGACGGTTCCAAACCATGCCAGGTAGAGCAGGCGGGCCGTCGGTTTGAAGGAGTTGGAGGGGTCGCGGTGTCGGCGCTCAGGTGAGTGATGGGTGCATGAGTGCAAAGGTAAGTGTGTTTGGTGTGTCTAAAGTGTGTAAAGAACTTTTACTTACCTGTACTTACCTTCACAGCCTTTCTTCCTGTAGCCGTCGGGAGCGCATCACTCAGCCGGAATTTAAAGCTGAACGGCTGCGATCTGTCAAAAGTGACAGCCTTCAGCTTTGAGTGCCGGTGTGAGTTCTAACTGAGTCTGTGCAGAATGACTCATGTCAGAACTCAGACTGTCAGTGTTTCACAGCTTCAAACAGCTGTCAAACGCTGATATTTCATCTGTCAAGGACTCTTGACAGATGAAATTTCAGTCTGTGACGTCACCTGTTGCCGGGTGGCCCTTAATTGGCCTGCTGAGCCCACTGGGCGGGCTCAACAAGGTCAATCAAGGGAAAATCGCGCAGATTGGCCGGAAGTCGAAGTAGGCGGGTCAAAAACCCGAAAGGGGAAGTCCAGCCTTCTTCCCGACAGGTTCGGCAAAATCTACCCCTTTGGAACTCTCTTCCTCAGAGGGCGGTGGAAGCAGAGTCTTTGAATATTTTTAAGGCAGAGGTAGATAGATTCTTGATAAGCAAGGGGGTGAAAGGTTATCGGGGGTAGGCGGGAATGTGGAGTAATCAGATCAGCCATGATCTTATTGAATGACGGAGCAGGCTCGAGGGGCCGAGTGGCCTACTCCTGCTCCTAATTCGTATGTTCAGATGCGAGCTCCCTCATCCCTATAGAACACCTTCACCTTCCTTCCTGGGACTACATTCAAACCTGGGTCTAGACTTAAAGAACTGTAATTAACACCAACATCACAGCCAACTGTGCCACCTGGCATTCTGAGGCTAGTCGACAAGATGGAGTATCAATAGGCAAATCTGCTCTAACCAAATTAACAGTAATAATTTGTCACCGTCTTTCAGCCTGACTCACAAAAATGATTGCAGAAGAATGCATTTTGAAAACTGTAAAAACAATAAACACAATAGTGAGAGAAAACTATGTTAAATTACTGGAACTGGATTGGAGTCTGCCTAGGGAGAAGGTCGAAGCCATAAAATTGAAGTCTTATTCATCACCTTTGTTGTCCTTAATATCCACTGTGGCCTGGGCTTCGATCAACAGAGAGATGAGCTCGGTATTGCCATTGAGGGCAGCATGGTGCAGGGCGGAAAACCTGAAGAAGCAAAGAACGAGAAAGACATTAGCCCCACAAAGAGGTCAAATTTACCAGTGCACTGGGAAGCTAATTGCAGTAACACTTTGCATAGAACAAGGTAGCATTTTCAGATCATAACCTCGGCCCCTATCATATTTTTATATATTTTTTATCCACACTTTTGGTTTGTGCCTTTTCCTTTTTTCCTCTCCCACATGGCAGCTGTCTCTCATTCTGCCAGCGCATTTCACACTTCATCTAGAGCCATCCTTTGTCTCTTTACCTGCCCTATTACCATCTCGTCTCGCCTTGAATATCTCTTAATGTCTCTTCACCTCTCACAGACCTTCCCTTTTGTTCTTTCATCCCCTCCCCCATTTCCCAGCCCCCAAACATGCTTTTTCATCCGTTTCATTTCCTGCTTTTTTTCTCAGTTCTGACGAAGGGTCTTCGACCTGAAACGTTGACTCTGTTTCTCTCTCCACGGATGCTGCCCTGGCCTGCTGAGTTTTTCCAGCATTTTCTGTTGTTATTTCCAATTTCCAGCATCCGCAGTATTTTGCTATCAAGATAGCATTTAACATTTGTTGGCTATCCTGGTGCCTCAGTTGGTTTAGAGAGCATGTAACTGAGCCACGCAGACCGAAAGGACTCGGGTTTCAATCCCACCCCCGGCCTGTCGTGAGTTAACTAGCCCCCTTAGTTGGGGTGAGAGTTGTGGACTAGAAGACAGGAAAATAATCCAGGATTAGACTATTCCTGACCCCCTGCGGGAGAAAGTACCTGTGTAGGCAGGGTCTCAATTGTAATGCCCACTGCAGTCAAATAGCCTGTCAATATGCACTGTCTTAGGTCATACATGAAGAATGGCCACTTGGACAAGGTAGCAGAGTGTGATTGGTGCCTGTGGAATCATACCCCAGCATGAACCAGCACCTTTTGGAGAGGAAGGGAGAAAACCTTCATTTAGCCTATACCGTTCAGGCTTCTGAGTAATCTGCTCTATAGGCCATCAGCCCATAACGAGCACTACATTGCCCGTCTTGGCTATCTTCCCTTGGTAGGCTTTAGGCATTTTTTGACAAGCATTTCTGACAGCAGCAAACACTGGGCATCCTTATCAGTGAAATAATAGTTCTTGCTATGCTAACAGTGGGAGAGAGGAACTGAAACAATCAACTGCATCATTATCACCATCAGCATCTCCCATTCAGCTCGTTGGAAACCCAAGTGAGCTACTTTTAGTTTCCGACACTAGCAATTTGGCACAGTTGGGCATATGCACAGATTAAAGGGGCACATTGGTGAAAGGGCGCTTACTGAAATGTAAAAACCTGTAGGTGTCTCGTGATGATAGGTTTCACAATTAGACCTTCTACTTTAGGTACGGCTAGTGTCGAAAGACTCTGATACAGAACCCGGAATCACACTTAACCAAACACTTTTAGGTTTACAGCGAATCTCAGCAGGGACACATTAAAGGTCCCTTACTGTTTCAATAGATACGATTGCTATAAAACTCTAAATGATTGGAATATGTCCAGATTGAAAATGCTGGGATAAGAGGTCTGGCAGACAGGAGTCTTCGAAGATGGGATATATATATTAAATGGTAGGTCTGGTTTTGAAACCCATTGCTATAAAGCCCATTCAACAATAGGATTTTTTTTCACAAGTGAGTACTTACCCATACACTCTATGCAAATGTTCCTTTTTTTAAATCTCTAATACATTGCCCTTGCATCCTGACAAGCATTGTTTGCAGAGACTGGCTCTACTCAAGTGCTACCTATGAGCAGGCTTGACACAGACATTATAGACAGGCAACTATGTGTAGCACTTGATGGACTGCTGGACTGATGCTGTTCCATCATATAAACAGCTATAACAACTCATTGTGCTTGGCAGGTCTTCAAAATGCTAATGTCTACATCCGTAGAGTCAGCAGCGGCGGCTGTGCTATTTTAACCATAAGGCGAAGACACATGTTTTAAATGCAGATCAAACCTTGGCATTCCATCATGTCTCAGCTAAAGCATTTTACAATCAGACTAGGCTTGTAGTCCCTTGAGTACAGAAGGTTAAGGGGTGATCTAATTGAGGCGTTTAAGACCATTAAAGGATTTGACAGGGGAGATACAGAGAAACAATTTCGTCTGATGGGGGAGCCCAGAACAAGGGGGCAGGACCTTAAAATTAGAGCTAGGCCGTTCAGGGGTGATGTCAGGAAGCACTTCTTCACACAAAGGGTGGTGGAAATCTGGAATTCTCTCCCCCAAAAAGCTGTTGAGGCTGGGGGGGTCAATTGGAAATTTCATAACTGAGATTGATTGATTTTTGTTAGGCAAGGGTATTAAGGGTTACGGAACCAAGGTGCATAGATGGAGTTAAGATACAGATCAGCCATGATCTAATTGAATGGCGGAACAGGCTCGAGGGGCTGAATGGCCCACTCTAGAAGTAAAGGGAATTAAGGGTTACGGGGAGCGGGCAGGAATTTGGACATGAGTCTAGGTTTGGATCGGTCATGGCCCTGTGGGTAGCGGAGCGGGCCCAGGGGCCGTGTAGCCTGATCCTGCTCCTATTTCGTGTGTCTAATTCTGTTAGATTCAGGAGATGGTTCTGTGATAGTAGATTGGCAGTTAGGATCAGATCAGCCATGATCTTATTGAATGGCGGAGCAGGCTCGAGGGGCCGATTGGCCTACTCCTGCTCCTATTTCTTATGTTCTTATGTCCTGTTCCTATGTTTCGAAGCAATACGTGGTGACTTCCATTCCTCTTCCAAAATGGGACTTCCTAAATTTCTGATGTTGGGCAATGTGTGGCATCAGCCAAGGTGAGAATGACCCTGCTTTAACTGCACTTGCTCAGATTAACGACACTTTGCGCTGAGAGGTAAAAAGAAAAAGATGCAAACGGTCAATAAATACAGATGTAGGAATATGAATACCTCGGGATCTGTTGAAGGGTCACTCGCGAAAACGTTCATTTATCCTTTTTTAAATGATGATCAACCTGCTGCTGATTTCCACCATTTTTTGTGTTTATTTGAATTGAGGAAATGCACCTTGAAAACCAAGATTTAAGCTGTTTCCTACATTACAACAGAGGCCATGATTCAGCAGTACCTCATTGGCTGTAAAGCGCTTCGGGACATCCTGAAGTTGTGAAAGGCACTGACTAAATGCAAGTTCTTTCTCTTTTTCTTTTGTATTGCTGTGCCAGGAGCAGAGAGTTTGGGAGCTTTGCCTTTGATATCCATCCCACTCAATAACAACACTGACACGTGTATGTAATGAAAAATTAAACATGCACTGCTGAATCATTTAGTCATTATTTGTTTCACACATATCACATGAATAAAACATGGTTCTCATTTTAGTACAGGCTGACACGTTCTCCATCAAAGCATCAAAATGTTGACCAGGGCTTCCTTCTCTGTTGGAATCCTGGTAGATAGTCGGCACGCCCCATTGCTGCACTCCTGATGCTGGACAGTTTCCTGGCATCAGGCTAACTTGTTGATGGATCCCACCCCCCGACCCCAAAGGGTTCCCCGCCCCTGTCGGGGGGACTTTCTCGGAGGCAGGAGGAAAATGGCTGCTACTAGAGTAGGGCCACAATTCATCCCCGTGCTGTCCCCTACTTTGTAGAGCAGGCGATGTGCATCCTGGGCAGGGGGCAAATCAGGGGCTGGTGAGCCTGCAGGAGAAGTCCTGGAGGTTTTTAAACCATCTTTACCTGCGTCCCTTCTCACTTAAGTGTCATCCTTATGCATGACGCATGGCAAATTACTGCTGCTTTCAGAAGCCAATCTGTTTCTACCTCCCCAGGCCTCTAAATGTTGACGCTTGTTCCCTTTTCCCATTTCAGCTCCATAAGGGTGGAACAGAGCGGGGGAGAGGGTGTATTGAGGACTGGTGCAGTATGAAAGCGTCACGACTGCTGCCAGGAAACGTGACACGGACCTGCGCCAGTCGCTGCCTGTGATCACAAACAGGTTGAACATTGAGTGCGTGGAAGCCTTTCCTGTTGAGAAACAGAGCTGATCCCAGAAGGGAAGCACGCGGGGCTACGCGTGTGCAGCCTGTGGTGCCCTGCACCTGCGGGAATCCAACAATGCTAGCAAACGCCAGCGCTCTTTTTTTCCTGCTTTCCAGCCTCCATGAGGAAGGTGATGAACCGTTGCCGCCTTAAGTGCTGCACTGTCCCAGGTGCCGTCTTTCGGATGAGACGTTGAACCGTCTGCTCTCTCAGGTGGACGTAAAAGACCCCATGGCACTATTTCGAAGAAGAGTAGGGGAGTTATCCCCGGTGTCCTGGCCAATATTTATTCCTCAACCAACATAACAAAAAACATTATCTGGTCATTATCGCATTGCTGTTTGTGGGACCTTGCTGTGCGCAAATTGGCTGCCGCGTTTCCCACATTACAACAGTGACTCCACTTCAAAAGTACTTCATTGGCTGTAAAGCGCTTTGAGATGGCCAGTGGTCGTGGAAGGCGCTATATAAATGCAAGTCTTTCTTTTTTCTTTTTCCAAAACAGTGCACCAGTGACCTGCTGGATCACCGTGCGCACAGCAAATGGACTGATGGTGCTGATGTCACCAGAAGCAGTTTGGAAGCAGCCAGAGGCATAAAAGTTTAGAGCCATGGTAACCTTCAGTGCCACAGGCAGTGCAGTGCATGCCCTGGAGTTGGGCTCCAATTCTCTCGGCACAGGTAAGTGACTGTCTCCCTGTTGAAGCACTTACACACTGCTCCTTTGTGAGATTCAGGTACGATGTTCTGCTCCTGAAGACCCACATGCTGTAAGGCCTCCTGTGCTCTTGCCTCATTTCGCCCTCTTCTTGCAGCTTGCGCAGGTCTTTGCTGCCTTCCTTGCTGCTGCTCCTCCTCCTGATTTGCGAGCATCAGTGATCATTGGCCCAGCAGCATTCCCATGTTCAGCAATTGAGAACAAGCAAATCCTGTGAAGCAGTTCTTGCCCTCCACAAACTCACTCCGCAAAAATATTAACAGACAAACACTTGCCAAAACAGCCAAAAACCAGGCCCATAAGCACCCTAGCCTAAAACGACTTACTATAATAGAGGTGAGGATCCCTTTAAAAACCGCTTGTGAATGCTGCTGACTGACTGCCCCTGCCAAGATTTGCTGGGCGGGTTTAGGAAGTGACATCTCAGGCGCACATGAATACCAATTTAACAACAGGGCCCTGATTCAGGCGCAGGACCCATATTATCTTATTCAAATGAGGCCTGTGCTTGTTACAGGTGGTCACCGTGGACGCTTATCAAGCCCCCGACGTCACACGCACATCCGGCGCAGAACATGGCGCTGCTGTATTGGACTTTACCGTGCCTGTTTTGGACCTCGCGTCACAAATGTTGACATATAGAATAACATTGACACAAATGTTGATCCTATTGGCATATAAAGTCTGGCTGGAACATTATGACACCGGAAGTAAGGTTAATATGCACAGGAAGTGCAGCGAGTTGTTATGATCTGGAACGCACTGCCTGAAAGGATGGTGGAAGCAGATTCAATAGTAACTTTTAAAATGGAATTGGATAAATACTTGAAAGGGAAACATTTGCAGAGCTATGGGGAAAGAGCAGGGGAGTGGGACTAATTGGATAGCTCTTTCAAAGAGCTGGCACAGGCACGATAGGCTGAATGGCCTCCTTCTGTGTTGTATGGTTCTATGGTATGCAAGACTTTTAAGATATTATAGATATTGCTTGATAGATATAACAAGTTTCATATCATTTTGCTTAACTTCTATAATGAAACACTTCATAAAATGCAAAATATTAATGTGTAGTCAAATATTCAATTTTGTTTTTCTCCCCAATGTTTTTCTCTTCCCTCCTGAAGACATTAGCCTGGATTTTGCGGTCAGCAGTGAAGTAATGGCACTCAACCCACTGACCTCAAAGAAAGCTGCCCACAAAGATCTCTGTGGCATTGATTTCACCTCTCCTGATGTTAATTTGAATCTGACACCAAGTCTAGGGGATCTCCAGCGTCCAGCAACAGTGATGTCATCAAGCTGGCTAAGCAGCCAATCACATTGAAGAATTCTCACGTACAGCAAACCAGGAAGTAAAAAGCAGGTTTTATCCTTCACTTTTTAATCATTTTATAGAGAGCGAAATAAAAATGTGATTAAGGTAGAAGCTGAAATATCATAAACAAACTTTAAATTTAAAAAAAATAGAATTTTTAGCATAATGGAAACATTTGACATTCCACAAATATAAAATTAGTTTTTCAGAGCCAGAATGGTTGTTTGGCAGTAATTATGACCTAGTACACCATTAAAAAAAGTTAAAATAACAACAGAAAATGCTGGAATTACTCAGCAGGCTAGGCAGCATCCGTGGAGAGAGAAACAGGGTTAACGTTTCAGGTCTGGGACCCTTCATCAGAACTGGAAAAAGCTGGAAATGTAACAGATATTAAGCAGGTGCAGAGACAAGGGGGGGGGGGTGGTTTAGGAGGGGAGGAAGGAATTGAAAGAACATACAGTGAAAATGTTGCAAATGGGAATGGCAAAAATCATACAGCATGAAAAATGGGGGCAGGGATTATTATCTGAAATTGTTGAACTCGATATTGAGTCCGGAAGGCTGTAAAGTGCCTAATCGAAAGATGAGATGCTGTTCCTCGAGCTTATGTTGAGCTCCATTGGAACAATGTAATAGGCCGAGGACAGAGAGGTCAGAGTGGGAGTGGAGCAGAGAATTAAAGTGACAGGCGACCGGAAGTTCAGGGTCACCCTTACGGACTGAATGGAGGTGTTCCGCAAAGCGTTCGCCCAATCTGCGTTTGGTCTCCCCAATGTAGAGGAGACTGCATCGTGAGCAGCGAATACAGTATACTAAATTGCAAGAAGTACAAGTAAATCGCTGTTTCACCTGGAAGGAGTGTTTGGGGCCCTGGACAGTGGGAAGGGAGGAGGTAAAAGGGCATGTGTTGCATCTCCTGCGCTTGCACGGGAAGGTGCCAGGTGAAGGAGAAGGGCTGTTAGGGGTAATTGAGGAGTGGACCAGAGTGTCGCGGAGGGAGTGGTCCCTTCAGAATGCTGAAAGGGGAGGTGAGGGGAAGATGTGTTTGGTGGTGGGATCACGTTGGAGGTGGCGGAAATGGCGGAGGATGATACGTTGAATGTGGAGACTGGTGGGGTGAAAGGTGAGGACAAGGGGAACCCTATCGTGGTTCTGGGAGGGAGGGAAAGGGGTGAGAGCAGAAGTGCGGGAAATGGAACGGACACGGTCAAGGAAGGGAAGGGAAGCGTCGGAGATGGACAATGTGAAGGTGAGGGAAGGGTGGAAATTGGAAGTAAAGTGAATGAACTTATCTAGTTCAGGGCGAGAGCAGGAAATAGCACCGATACAATCATCGATGTACCGGAAAAAGAGGTGAGGGAGGGGACCTGAGTAGGATTGGAACAAAGAATGTTCCACATATCCCATGAACAGGCAGGCATAGCTAGGGCCCATGCAGGTTCCCATAGCAACACCTTTAATTTGGAGGAAGTGAGTGGAGTCAGAGGAGAAGTTGTTCAATGTGAGAACAAGTTCAGCCAGGCGGAGGAGGGTGGTGGTGGAAGGGGACTGGTTGGGCCTCTGTTCAAGGAAGAAGCGGAGCGCCCTCAGGCTGTCCTGGTGGGGAATGGAGGTGTAGAGGGATTGGACATCCATAGTGAAAAGGAGATGGTTGGGGCCAGGAAACTGGAAACTGTTAAAGTGACGGAGGGCGTCGGAAGAGTAGCGAATGTAGGTGGGACGAGACGACGAGGGGAGAAAAAATAGAGTCGAGATAGGAATAGATAAGTTCCGTGGGGCAAGAACAGGCTGAAACGATGAAACATAGACACATAGAAGATAGGAGCAGGAGTAGGCCATTCGGCCCCTCGAGCCTGCTCCGCCATTCAATGCGATCATGGCTGATCATCCAAATTCAGTACCCGGTCCCTACTTTCTCCCCATACCCCTTGATCCCTTTAGCCTTAAGAAATATATCCAACTCTTTCTTGAATATATTTAATGTATTGGCCTCTACTGTCTTCTGTGGTAGAGAATTCCACAGGTTCACCACTCTCTCGGTGAAGAAATTCCTCCTCATTTCTGTCCTAAATGGCCTACCCCTTATCCTTAGACTGTGACCCCTGGTTCTGGACTCCCCAACCATCAGGAACATCCTTCCTGCATCTAGTCTGTCCAGTCCTGTCAGAATTTTATAAGTTTCAATGAGATCCCCTCTCATTCTTCTAAACTCCAGCGAGTACAAGCCCAATCGACCCAATCTCTCCTCATACGTCATTCTTGCCATCCCAGGTATCAGCCTGGTGAATCTTCGCTGAACTCCTTCCATGGCAAGAACATCCTTCCTCAGATAAGGCGACCAAAACTGCACACAATACTCAAGATGTGGTCTCACCAAGGCCCTGTACAACTGCAGCAAGACATCCTTGTTACTGTACTCAAACCCTCTCGTTACGAAGGCCAACATGCCATTTGCCTTCTTAACCGCCTGCTGCACCTGCATGCTTACCTTCAGCGACTGGTGCACAAGGACACCCAGGTCTCGTTGCACTTCCCCTTCTCCCAATCTATTGCCATTCAGATAATAATCTGCCTTCCTGTTTTTGCCACCAAAGTGGATAACCTCGCATTTATCCACGTTATATTGCATCTACCATGTTTTTGCCCAATCACCCAACCTGTCCAAATCATCCTGGAGTTTCTCGGCATCCTCCTCACAGCACACACGTCCACCCAGCTTTGTGTCGTCTGCAAATTTGGAGATATTACATCTAGTTCCCTTGTCTAGATCATTAATATATATTGTGAATAGCTGGGGCCCAAGGACCGATCCGTGCGGTACCCCACCAGTCACTGCTTGCCACTCGGAAAAAGACCCGTTTATTCCAACTCTTTGCTTTCTGTCCGCCAACCAGTTCTCTATCCAAGTCAATACCTTGCCCCCAATCCCATGTGCCTTAACTTTACACGCTAATCTCTTATGCGGGACCTTATCAAAAGCCTTCTGAAAGTCCAAATACGCCACATCCACTGGTTCTCCCTTATCTATTTTACCAATTACATCCTCAAAAAATTCCAGTAGATTAGTCAAGCACGATTTACCTTTTGTAAATCCATGTTGACTTTATCTGATCCTGTCACTGTTTTCCAAGTGCTCTGCTATTACATCTTTTATAATGGACTCGATGGGCTGGATTTTGTCAATGGGGAGCTTTTGGAGGCGGGACTCCCACTTTTTGGGTTGTAGTCCCGCCTCCAACGACTTGTGGCCAACGCACGCTACTTTCCCTTGATTGACCTTGTTAAGCCCGCCCAGCGGGCTCAGCAGGCCAATTAAGGGACACCTGGTTACTGGTGATGTCAGCGATTGACATTTCATCTGTCAAGAGCTTTTGACAGATGAAAAATCAGCGTTTGACAGCTCTGTGAAGCAGTCAAACACTGACAATCTGTCTTCTAACTTGAGTCCTTCTACTCAGATTCAGTTAGAGAGCTCGCCAGACCAGAAAGCAGAGGCTGCAGCTTTTGACAGTTCAGCGGCCATTCTGCTTTCTGTATCGTTGAGCTGAGGGACTCCCGAGAACTGAAGGAAGGAAGCCTGCAGGAGGAAGTAAAGGTAAGTAAAACTTATTAAAACACTTTACACTTACCTCACACACTTAACTCTGCACACATGCACCCATCACTCACCTGCACAACGGACATCTCGATCCCTCCAACCCCTGCAGACCGACGGTCCGCCTCGCTAACTTGGCGTGGTTCGGAACCGTCGGACAGCCCACACTTCAGGGCTAAAAATAGGGATTAGGCAAAAAACTGCCTGTTAACTACCTGTTACTACTCAGGGCTTGGAAAATCGAGCCTAAGGATAAGGGGTAGGCCATTTAGGACAGAAGTGAGGAGGAATTTCTTCACCCAGAGAGTGGTGAACCTGTGGAATTCTCTACCACAGAAGGCAGTAGAGGCCAATTCATTAAATATATTCAAGAAGGAGTTAGATATATGACGCCTGGTGGAAAATTTGGGGTGGAGTTGAGTGTCAGGGAGCTGGCTCCTCTGCCAGATTTTCCACACCGTCCACCTAGAATATGCCAGATCAGCATAACCTCAGAGGAAATTTAGTCCTCTACCCTCTGAGTTATCTGTAACAGTCTCAAAGAAGACAAATTAATTACTGTAAATTGCGAACAAGTTTAAAATAAATAGGATAACGACTTCATTAAAAAAAAAATCATTCTTGGGATGTGGGCATCGCTGGCAAGGCTGGCATTTATTGCCCATCCCTAGTTGCCCTGAGAAGGTGGTGGTATCTGAGTGGCTTGCTAGGCTACTTCAGGGGACAGTTAAGAGTCAGCCATACAAACATAGGAACAGGAGTGGGACAGTCCGCCCACTCGAGTCTGTTCCACCATTCAATGAGATCACGGCTGAAATGAGATCCCCCATGTGGGACTTGAGTCACACAGAGGCCAGGCCGGGTAAGGATGGCAGAGTTTCCTTTCCTAACGGACATTAATCAACCAGTTGGGTTTTTCCAAAGATCCGACAGCTTTTACTGATAGTTTTGTATTTCCAGATCTTTTAACTGAATTCAAATTCTCAAACTGCCATGGTAGGTTTTGAACTCGCATTCTCTGGATTATCAATCCAGGTTTCTAGATTACTAGTCCATTAACATACCCACTGCACTACCACATTCAACTCTTAGCCTTGTTAAAATAGCAACAGAGGAACTTGACACAAGCGTGTTAACCAATGTGCTAAAAATAGCACACAGAGGAATTTCACTGTCTATGGTCATGAAAAATGGCTGAATGGGGGAGGAATCATACCTCAGTTGAAGTCACTACCTACAGGGGAGAAGAGGAAATAAAGGGAAGAAAAATTATTCAGAAGGCCTGTGAGAAGGTCCAGCCATCTTCTGCAGTTATTCTGTAGCAAGAAGACAAGAAGGAAAAACATGAAGGAACTGAAAGGGCAAATGTTGTCCAAAAAAAATCTCTGTCTAATTTTAATTGCAATTTTGGAACCGAGTTGTTTCATTTTCAAATGACTATCTGCATGCTTAACGCGTCAATAAACATTACTGACGCAGGGACATTTGAAATCATCTGGTTGTCAAAACTAACCATCATTTCACTGAGGTAAGCAAAACTCTTTTCTTGCCAGAACACATTGGCAGCGAGATATTCCTCAGCGTCACTTCTCAGCTGAAAATGCGCAGTCGAGATAAACACTGCTTCAAAGTTATTAATATTCCCTTTTCCCTCTGACTTTGTGCCAGAGTCTGTTGTCGGAATGAGACGGTGAATGTGACCAGCCTGTTAAATTGAGCTCTGCATGTGCTAGCCTTTGAAGAGCACCTAGACCAAGTCGCTCAGGGGCGCTCATGCATGCGCAAGGTGCTGCTCGCAGGAAACGGCCAAACAAAGAAACAGAAAATTCTCATTAAGTGTCGCAGCTCTTTTAAAAATGCACGACATTTGGGAAACTGCAAATGGATCAAATCTAAAATGTCTTTGATTGGAAGACCGAAGTCTCTCTAATAAAGATGTATATGAACCGCGTTGGAGGAAAGTACAGCAGAGCACTTTGTGCATTCCCTCAGGGGGAAAGAAGGGAGAACTTAGGAAAAGACAGCTGTTGTTGCATACATATGAATTGTGTAAGCTGCTTCAGCTCTCCTTTACTCTCCTTCCTCCCCTGCGGAGACGCACACGATCAAAGCTTCGAAATTGTTCGACTTTGGATGTTAACAGCACAATGTAAATCTGAGTTTAAAAAATAGATTCTTTGATAGAAAAGGATCGTGATGCACGATTAGAGACTGGGCTTGAGGGAGATGTTAGGATCAAAGGGAGCTAATCGGAACTTTCTCTTGTTCAACTCCAATTTGGTGCTAAGCTTGAATAAAGGAGACTATGAAGGTATGAGAGTGGAATTGAGTAGAGTGGATTGGGAAAATAGATTAAAGGGTAAGACGATACATGATCAGTGGTGTACATTTAAGGAGTTATTTTACAACTTCCAAAAAATATATATTCCACTGAAAAGAAAAGGGTGTAAAAGAAAAGATAGCCATCCGTGGCTAAGTAAAGAAATTAAGGATAGAATTCAACTAAAAACAAGGGCATATAAGGTAGCCAAATCTAGTGGGAGGATAGAGGATTGGGAAAACTTTAAAAGACAGCAAAAAATAACAAAAAGATTGATTAAGAAAGGGAAGATAGATTATGAAAGTAAATTAGCACAAAATATAAAAACAGATAGTAAGAGTTTTTATAGTTATATAAAAAGAAAAAGGGTGGCTAAAGTAAATGTTGGTCCCTTAGAGGATGAGACCAGGAAATTAATGGTGGGAAATATGGAGATGGCAAAAACAGTGAATGAATATTTTATATCAGTCTTTACAGTAGAAGACACTAAGAATATCCCAACACTGGACAAGCAGGGGGCTATAGTGGGGGAGGAGCTAAACATGATCAAAATCACTAAGGAAGTGGTACTCGGTAAAATAATGGGACTCAAGGCAGATAAATCACCTGGACCTGATGGCTTACATCCTAGGGTCTTGAGGGAAGTGACGGTAGGGATTGTGGATGCATTGGTAATAATTTTCCAAAACTCCCTGAACTCAGCAAAGGTCCCGGCAGACTGGAAACCTGCTAATGTAACACCCTTATTTAAAAAGGGCAGTAGACAGAAGGCTGGAAACTATAGACCGGTTAGCCTAACATCTGTGGTAGGTAAAATGTTGGAGTCCATTATTAAGGAGACAGTAACAGGACATTTGGATAATCATAATTTAATAGGACAAAGTCAGCATGGTTTTATGAAGGGGAAGTCATGTTTGACAAATTTGCTGGAGTTCTTTGAGGAAGTAACATATAGGGTGGATAAAGGGGAACCAATGGACGTAGTGCATTTAGACTTCCAAAAGGCATTTGACAAGGTGCCACACAAAAGATTATTGCTTAAGATAAAAAATCACAGGATTGGGGGTAATATTCTGGCATGGATAGAGGATTGGCTATCTAACAGAAGGCAGAGAGTTGGGATAAATGGTTCATTCTCAGACTGGCAATCAGTAACTAGTGGTGTTCCGCAGGGGTCAGTGCTGGGTCCCCAACTCTTTACAATCTATATTAACGATTTGGAGTAGGGGACCGAGTGTAACATATCAAAGTTTGCAGATGATACTAAGATAGGAGGGAAAGTAGTGAGTGAGGAGGACATAAAAAACCTGCAAGGGGACATAGACAGGCTAAGTAAATGGGCAGAGATTTGGCAGATGGAATACAATACTGGAAAGTGTGAGGTTATGCACTTTGGCAGGAAAAATCGTAGAGCAAGTTATTATCTTAATGGCAAGAAACTGGAAAGTACTGAAGTACAAAGGGATCTGGGGGTCCTGGTGCACGAAACTCAAAAGGTTAGTATGCAGGTGCAGCAAGTGATTAAGAAAGCCAATGGAATGTTGGCTTTCATTGCTAGGGGGATAGAATATAAAAATAGGGAGGTATTGCTTCAGTTGTACAAGGTATTGGTGAGACCGCAACTGGAATACTGCATACAGTTTTGGTGTCCATACTTAAGAAAAGACATACTTGCTCTCGAGTCAGTACAAAGAAGGTTCACTCGGTTAATCCCGGGGATGAGGGGATGGACATATGAGGAGAGGTTGAGTAGATTGGGACTCTACTCATTGGAGTTCAGAAGAATGAGAGGCGATCTTATTGAAACATATAAGATTGTGAAGGGGTTGGATCGGGTGGGTGCGGGGAGGATGTTCCCGATGATGGGTGAAACTAGAACTAGGGGGCATAGTCTTAGAATAAGGGGCTGCTCTTTCAAAACTGAGATGAGGAGGAACTACTTCACTCAGAGGGTGGTAGGTCCATGGAATATGCTGCCCCAAAAAGCTGTAGAAGCTACATCATTACATAAATTTAAAACAGAAATAGACAGTTTCCTAGAAGTAAAGGGAATTAAGGGTTACGGGGAGCGGGCAGGAATTTGGACATGAGTCTAGGTTCGGATCGGTCATGGCCCTGTGGGTAGCGGAGCGGGCCCAGGGGCCGTGTAGCCTGATCCTGCTCCTATTTCATGTGTCTAATTCTGTTAGATTCAGGAGATAGTTCTGTGATAGTAGATTGGCGGTTAGGATCAGATCAGCCATGATCTTATTGAATGGCGGAGCAGGCTCGAGGGGCCGATTGGCCTACTCCTGCTCCTATTTCTTACGTTCTTATGTTCTTATGGTTGTCTATTTTTTCTAAGCACAGCTGCATAGAACTATGAGGCATTGCACATCTGTACCAGAGAGTGTGAGTTGGCACCTTGTATTGGAGCGCGTGTAAACTAAGAGAAGCTGGGATTTAGAAATGGACACAGAACATGTACCTACTGCAGCATCTGAAAGAGGAAAATAGGTTTATATTTCAGGCAGCAACCCTTCATCAGGACTGTGCAATTGGGCAGGAGAAGCACCTTTATAGGAGAGGCCAAAGCTGCACAAAGTGTGGAGGTGGAAGAGGCAAGAATAGGTCGAGGTCAGGCAGTCATTGGCGGGCTTTCTGTTTAGATTGAGAAATGAAAGATTGTGCATATGCCGCACTTTCAACTCGTTAACTGAGAAAGGGTCAGATTATTAAGAAGCGCTGTATATTCTCTCCGCACATTCACACTAAGCATCACCTGTACTCTTTTTCATTAATATTAAATTTTGTCTGTTCTCTCCATTAACACTGGGTATTGTCTGCTCTCCACATTAACACTGGGTATTGTCTGTTCTCTCCATTAACACTGGGTATTGTCTGTTCTCTCCATTAACACTGGGTATTGTCTGTTCTCTCCATTAACACTGGGTATTGTCTGCTCTCCACATTAACACTGGGTATTGTCTGCTCTCCACATTAACACTGGGTATTGTCTGCTCTCCACATTAACACTGGGTATTGTCTGTTCTCTCCATTAACACTGGGTATTGTCTGCTCTCCACATTAACACTGGGTATTGTCTGCTCTCCACATTAACACTGGGTATTGTCTGCTCTCCACATTAACACTGGGTATTGTCTGTTCTCTCCATTAACACTGGGTATTGTCTGTTCTCTCCATTAACACTGGGTATTGTCTGTTCTCTCCATTAACACTGGGTATTGTCTGTTCTCTCCATTAACACTGGGTATTGTCTGTTCTCTCCATTAACACTGGGTATTGTCTGTTCTCTCCACATTAACACTGGGTATTGTCTGCTCTCCACATTAACACTGGGTATTGTCTGTTCTCTCCATTAACACTGGGTATTGTCTGTTCTCTCCATTAACACTGGGTATTGTCTGTTCTCTCCATTAACACTGGGTATTGTCTGTTCTCTCCACATTAACACTGGGTATTGTCTGTTCTCCACATTAACACTGGGTATTGTCTGTTCTCTCCATTAACACTGGGTATTGTCTGCTCTCCACATTAACACTGGGTATTGTCTGCTCTCCACATTAACACTGGGTATTGTCTGCTCTCCATTAACACTGGGTATTGTCTGCTCTCCATTAACACTGGGTATTGTCTGTTCTCTCCATTAACACTGGGTATTGTCTGTTCTCTCCATTAACACTGGGTATTGTCTGTTCTCTCCATTAACACTGGGTATTGTCTGCTCTCTCCATTAACACTGGGTATTGTCTGTTCTCTCCATTAACACTGGGTATTGTCTGTTCTCTCCATTAACACTGGGTATTGTCTGTTCTCTCCATTAACACTGGGTATTGTCTGCTCTCCACATTAACACTGGGTATTGTCTGTTCTCCACATTAACACTGGGTATTGTCTGTTCTCTCCATTAACACTGGGTATTGTCTGTTCTCTCCATTAACACTGGGTATTGTCTGTTCTCTCCATTAACACTGGGTATTGTCTGCTCTCCACATTAACACTGGGTATTGTCTGCTCTCCATTAACACTGGGTATTGTCTGTTCTCTCCATTAACACTGGGTATTGTCTGTTCTCTCCATTAACACTGGGTATTGTCTGCTCTCCACATTAACACTGGGTATTGTCTGCTCTCCACATTAACACTGGGTATTGTCTGCTCTCCACATTAACACTGGGTATTGTCTGCTCTCCATTAACACTGGGTATTGTCTGTTCTCTCCATTAACACTGGGTATTGTCTGTTCTCTCCATTAACACTGGGTATTGTCTGCTCTCCACATTAACACTGGGTATTGTCTGCTCTCCACATTAACACTGGGTATTGTCTGCTCTCCACATTAACACTGGGTATTGTCTGCTCTCCACATTAACACTGGGTATTGTCTGTTCTCTCCACATTAACACTGGGTATTGTCTGCTCTCCATTAACACTGGGTATTGTCTGTTCTCTCCATTAACACTGGGTATTGTCTGTTCTCTCCATTAACACTGGGTATTGTCTGTTCTCTCCATTAACACTGGGTATTGTCTGTTCTCTCCATTAACACTGGGTATTGTCTGTTCTCTCCATTAACACTGGGTATTGTCTGTTCTCTCCATTAACACTGGGTATTGTCTGTTCTCTCCATTAACACTGGGTATTGTCTGTTCTCTCCATTAACACTGGGTATTGTCTGTTCTCTCCATTAACACTGGGTATTGTCTGTTCTCTCCATTAACACTGGGTATTGTCTGTTCTCTCCATTAACACTGGGTATTGTCTGTTCTCCACATTAACACTGGGTATTGTCTGTTCTCTCCATTAACACTGGGTATTGTCTGTTCTCTCCATTAACACTGGGTATTGTCTGTTCTCTCCATTAACACTGGGTATTGTCTGTTCTCTCCATTAACACTGGGTATTGTCTGTTCTATCCATTAACACTGGGTATTGTCTGTTCTCCACATTAACACTGAGTATTGTCTGTTCTCTCCATTAACACTGGGTATTGTCTGTTCTCTCCATTAACACTGGGTATTGTCTGCTCTCCACATTAACACTGGGTATTGTCTGTTCTCCACATTAACACTGGGTATTGTCTGTTCTCTCCATTAACACTGGGTATTGTCTGTTCTCTCCATTAACACTGGGTATTGTCTGCTCTCCACATTAACACTGGGTATTGTCTGCTCTCCACATTAACACTGGGTATTGTCTGCTCTCCACATTAACACTGGGTATTGTCTGCTCTCCACATTAACACTGGGTATTGTCTGTTCTCTCCATTAACACTGGGTATTGTCTGTTCTCTCCATTAACACTGGGTATTGTCTGTTCTCTCCATTAACACTGGCTATTGTCTGCTCTCCACATTAACACTGGGTATTGTCTGCTCTCCACATTAACACTGGGTATTGTCTGCTCTCCACATTAACACTGGGTATTGTCTGTTCTCTCCATTAACACTGGGTATTGTCTGTTCTCTCCATTAACACTGGGTATTGTCTGTTCTCTCCATTAACACTGGGTATTGTCTGTTCTCTCCATTAACACTGGGTATTGTCTGTTCTCTCCATTAACACTGGGTATTGTCTGTTCTCTCCATTAACACTGGGTATTGTCTGTTCTCTCCATTAATACTGGGTATTGTCTGTTCTCTCCATTAACACTGGGTATTGTCTGTTCTCTCCATTAACACTGGGTATTGTCTGTTCTCTCCATTAACACTGGGTATTGTCTGTTCTCTCCATTAACACTGGGTATTGTCTGTTCTCCACATTAACACTGGGTATTGTCTGTTCTCTCCATTAACACTGGGTATTGTCTGTTCTCTCCATTAACACTGGGTATTGTCTGCTCTCCACATTAACACTGGGTATTGTCTGTTCTCTCCATTAACACTGGGTATTGTCTGTTCTCTCCATTAACACTGGGTATTGTCTGCTCTCCACATTAACACTGGGTATTGTCTGTTCTCTCCATTAACACTGGGTATTGTCTGCTCTCCACATTAACACTGGGTATTGTCTGCTCTCCACATTAACACTGGGTATTGTCTGCTCTCCACATTAACACTGGGTATTGTCTGCTCTCCACATTAACACTGGGTATTGTCTGTTCTCTCCATTAACACTGGGTATTGTCTGTTCTCTCCATTAACACTGGGTATTGTCTGTTCTCTCCATTAACACTGGGTATTGTCTGTTCTCTCCATTAACACTGGGTATTGTCTGCTCTCCACATTAACACTGGGTATTGTCTGTTCTCTCCATTAACACTGGGTATTGTCTGCTCTCCACATTAACACTGGGTATTGTCTGTTCTCTCCATTAACACTGGGTATTGTCTGTTCTCTCCTTGCTTGACTTCAGAACAATTTGTAAACTACTGACTAATTGAGATGATTTTGAAGTAGTTTAGTATATCAGACAAAATGTGTTGTTGGTATTCAAAGTACATGTACTGGGGTGTAGTTTTCTATGTAGAATGGGAGTAAATATTCAGACTGGATTGACACTGATTTTGTTTTCATTTGTGTCCACACACAAATGCAATGATGAAAAAAACTTGCTGAAGCAGATTATGTTACTGATCATTACATCCCTGTGATAAAAATAGCAGACAAAGGGGTAGAAATTCATCTTGGGGGGAACATAGGAACAGGAGCAGGCCAGTCAGCTCCTTGAGCCTGTTCTATCATTCAGTTAGATCATGATCTTTACTAGAATGGTTCCAGGGATGAGGGATTACAGTTACATGGAGAGACTGGAGAAGCTGGGATTGTTCACCTTACAGCAGAGAAGGCCAAGAGGAGATTTGATAGAGGTATTTAACATCATGAAGGGTTTAGATAGAGTAAATGAAGAGAAACTGTTTCCAATGGCTGAAGGGTCGATAACCAGAGGGCACAGATTTAAGGTGATTGGCAAAAGAACCAGAGACGACATGAGGAAAAACTTTTTACGCAACAAGTGGTTAGGATTTGGAAAGCACTGCCTGATAGGGCGGTGGATACAGATTCAATAGTAGATTTCAAAAGGGAATTTCATAAATACTTGGAGAAAAAATTGCAAGCAAAGAGCGAGGGAATGGGATTAACCGGATGGCTCTTTGAAAGAGCTGGCACAGATTCGATGGGCCAAATGGCCTCCTTCTATGCTGTGCTGTACTGTTCTATGATTCTATGATTCAATGAAATAAGAAAAGAAGGTTGGCCAATCTTTGTCTTTTCCCCTTGAAGATTGTGTCCATTTAAAACAAAGCATGAAACAATGTCAAATTTGGGGCTAGGCTCGATCCGCGCTCTGTATCATTTAACGCACAACTACTGCGCTTTAATGCTCTCAGGGGAGAGTACTGTGTCTAACTAAAAGAACAAAAGAGAGAGGATACATCGGCTGAATCACGCCCTGACTGGTTTGTCTCCATATTTCACACCGTCCTGACATGCATGTTGACTTCACTGCCTCACTTCATTCTTCAAATATTTTAATTGGTTCCTTTTGTACGTTATGTTTTTATCAAAAAAATATTTCAGCCAGCCCTGTGTTGTGTGAAATTAGGATTTATTTTTTCTGCCAATTTGCTCCCGTGCTCCCCCTTCCTCGCTCACTCCTTGCTGGGATCCAGGTTGTCCCCCACCCAGTACCTTCTTCAAGTGGCTACATAGAAACATAGAAGATAGGAGCAGGAGTAGGCCATTCGGCCCCTCGAGCCTGCTCTGCCATTCAATGAGATCATGGCTGATCATCCAAATTCAGTACCCTGTCCCTGCCTTCTCTCCATATCCCTTGATCCCTTTAGCCTTAAGAAATATATCTAACTCCTTCTTGAATATATTTAATGAATTGGCCTCTACTGCCTTCTGTGGTAGAGAATTCCACAGGTTCACCACTCCCTGGGTGAAGAAATTCCTCCTCATCTCTGTCCTAAATGGCTTACCCCCTTATCCTTAGACTGTGACCCCTGGTTCTGGACTCCCCGGCCATCGGGAACATCCTTCCTGCATCTAGTCTGTCTAGTCCTGTTCGAGTCTAGTACTTATGAGCCTTGGCAGTGAGCGCTGGAGGGTTATACAATTTACGAGGCCGGGACATCATGACCGAACCTAGTCCTCTCCTCACTTGACACCCACTTCCAGCTGGGGTCACTGAGTCATGATCAAGAGCAGAAACTCTGGTCAATTTTGTCCCCTCCCTAACCCAGGGACCTTGAGGCTAATTGTAATACCATACCCTAACCCTGGCTGATATCTGCTAATTCAGCAAGGAGCAGGGATCAGACTTGGTATCTTCCTGATCTGTATGGCTTGCTGTGTGATTTTCTTTGTGGGGGGGTGGGGGGGGGGGTGGTGGGGGGATGGATGGTTATGGTTTCATAATGTTGCCGTTGTAATCTATTGGAGGTGAATACTCTTGGTCATTCAGTCTGTGTTCATGGAGGCTACAATTACTGTGGAGAGCTCAGTACGAGAGGAAACAGAATGGGAACAATGAAGAGAATGGAGAACCAGGACAGAGGAAAAAAGCAATTAGAATGGGAATAATGGAGGGTCAAATGTGATTAAAGGCAGATTGAAGTAAGGCTGAATGAAGCTCGGATGGAAACAGATTCTGTCCGAGAGAAATTAATTGACTATTGGCAGATGGTTGACTTGGATAGGATCATGTTCAATAATGATATTCATAAATAGTTTCAAGAGTAGCGCAAAAAACCTATAACCCCCCCCCCCCCCCAGCTGTTAACTAACACTATTAAATGTGTTTACGGCCTAATCTGGAATATGGTTTTAAAATTACCTCGTTTGAAAGGAAGCCATCGTTTCAGGTTTGAAGTGTAGGACTTGTGGGTAGTCCAGAAAATATTGGCTTAGATTTCCTTCTTTGAAGTGAATTGAAAGCCAGATTTTTGAATGATTTTTTAAATGCCAACGGCAACTGTGCCAAGTACCCGAGATAGATTTCATTGCCTCAGAAGTGGGCAGTAAGGAGCTATCAGGAAAAAGGTGATTCACTACCAGTGCTGCCCACCGCTACTCTCTTAAATCGGGGATCCTGTGGCAATGCTTCTATGGAGTGAAGACCAAGTGTGGTCTTCAGGTGAAGCATATGTAACTCAATCCCCATTTTAATGCCATACGCTCTGTCCTTAATTTAATATAGTACTTAAATTTAATATTACATACAGTTCAATAGCAATTTGAGAAGCACACCACGTGGTATCAAGAAACGGCTGAGCGCACTGGATGCAGCAAAGGCTATGGGCCCCGACAACATCCCGGCTGTCGTGCCGAAGACTTGTGCTCCAGAACTAGCCGTGCCTCTAGCCAAGCTGTTCCAGTACAGCTACAACACTGACATCTACCTGACAATGTGGAAAATTGCCCAGGTATGTCCTGTCCACAAAAAAAGGACAAATCCAATCTGGCCAATTACCGCCCCATCAGTCTACTCTCAACCATCAGCAAAGTGATGGAAGGTGTCGTCGACAGTGCTATCAAGCAGCACTTACTCACCAAATCCTGCTCACTGATGCTCTGTTTGGGTTCTGCTAGGACCACTCGGCTCCAGACCTCATTACAGCCTTGGTCCAAACATGGACAAAAGAGCTGACTTCCAGAGGTGAGGTGAGAGTGACTGCCCTTGACATCAAGGCAGCATTTGACCAAGTGTGACATCAAGGAGCCCTAGTAAAACTGAAGTCAATGGAAATCAGGGGGAAAACTCTCCACTGGCTTGAGTCATACCTAGCACAAAGGAAAATGGTTGTGGCTGTTGGAGGCCAATCATCTCAGCCCCAGGCCATCACTGCAGGAGTTCCTCAGGGCAGCATCCTAGGCCCAACCATCTTCAGCTACTTCATTAATGACCTTCCCTCCATCAAAAGGTCAGAAGTGGGGATGTTCACTGATGATTGCACAGTGTTCAGTTCCATTTGCAACTCCTCAGATAATGAAGCAGTCCGTGCCCGCATGCAGGATGACATTCAGGCTTGGGTTGATAAGTGGCAAGTAATATTCAGGCCACACAAGTGCCAGGCAATGACTATCTCCAACAAGAGAGCATCTAACTACCGGCCCTTGACATTCAATGGCATTACCATCGCCAAATCCCCCACCATCAACATCCTGGGGGAGACGTAAGATTTTCAATGCATTATGGACATAGATGGATAGATGTTCACTTCAACTGGTGAAAACACCCAGTAACACAATTGGATTACAGATTTTGTGCTTCCAAATGGGTTGTGTCTGGAGAGAGTACGTCACAGAATCATAGAATTTTACAGCACAGAAGGAAGCCATTCAGCCCATCGTGCCTGTGCCGGCTCTCTGAAAGAATGTGCCACTTAGCCCCATTCCTCAAGCCATTAAAATATATTTTCCAATATTTATCCATTTCAAGCTATTATGGATAATGTTTCCACCATTGTTTCTGCTCAGGAATTCCCCTGTCCTAACAACATGAGGGGTTTTGATAGATGGGGAGAAACTGTTCCACTAGCAGGAGTGTCTCTAACCAGTGGAGACAGATGTAAGAAAGTGCTGTCTGAAAGGGTGGTAGAAGGAGATTTAATAGTATCTTACAAAAAGGAATTGGAGATGTACTTGAAAAGGAGAAATTTGCAGGGCTATGGAGAAAAAGCAAGGGAAATGGGGCTAATTGAATAGATCTTTCAAACAGCCGGCCCAGGCACGATGGGCCGAGTGGCCTCCTTCTGTGCTGTATGATTCTATGATCCCTCTGTGTAAGAAAAATCTACTAACCTCTGCCTTTGTTCTTTTGAAAACAATCTGAAATTTATGCCCTCCAGTTATTGACTCACTGAGTTTTTCCCAGTTCATTTCATCTAAACCTCTCTTCATTTTGAACGCCTTTATTTGATCTACAAAACACTAGGGTAAACTAATTGGAAAAGCAATGTAAGGTGATGAATTAAGCGCATCACACAAGAAGCACACTGACGCATGATAAAGTGTACTCGCTTTTAAGGATTTTTTTTTTGTATTATATATTGGAACCAATGGGTTGAATAAGCCGAGTGACATCGCCAAATCATGGATAATTTGTTAAACAGCATTTCTTAAATCAACACTTACATGTTTTCTTTAATGGAACTTTCAAAGCCTAATTTAACACCCATAATGAGGTCTTGTGTACTCTTCTATTTAGCTCAATTTTCTCTGAAATCAGGCAGGTGCTACATAAAGGGACAGTATGTGTAAATTACATAGAATCCATAACACAGAATCAGGCCGTTCAGCCCAACTGATTCATGCCAGTGTTTATACTCCACACGTGCCTCCTCTCATCCTACCTCATCTAACCCTATCAGCATAGCCTTCTATTCCTTTCTCCCTCATGTATTTATCTAGCTTCCCCTTAAATGCATCAATGCTATTCACCTCAACTACTCCATGTGGTAGCATAGTTCCACATTCTTACTACTCTGGGTAAAGACGTTTCCCCTGAATTTGGTAAGTTTGATCCAATTATGCAGTAAAGGTGATTTGTTATTTTATTCTGAAGCTGTGGGACCTCACAGTTGCTTCCTAATTGAACTGTATCATGTTTAAGTAGGTGCTCAACATAATCTGGTCATTGCATCTATGAACTTCCCTCCTTTAAATCTCTAAAGACATCATCCTACAAACTCTTCATCCTCCCTGCATCCGTACTGCACTCAAATTGAGACTCATTGCACCACCTTCTACTCTAGCTCCATCTTTAGGACTTCAAAATGGTCCAACGTGTCCCCTTCCTCGGTCTTCCCTTTTCTCCTACAGCCTATAGGGTTCTACACTCAAGCTCTGTGTGACCTCACCACTCCTTCTTCATTTGCCTCGTCTACTTTCCTACTCTTTTTAACCTTGCTGGTGTCGCATACTATGGCCCTCAGCCCTTCACCTAGCTCTTTCAACAAAGAACAAACTTCAAAAAGCTAACCCGTTGATTCTTGTGCTGTCAGTCCAATGGTTCTTTGAGTGTTTGGAGCACAGGTAAAGATCAGCGCTGCACAGTTTGGGGTAAATCTTGACTCTATGCAGAAGTGTAAAATGGGTGATAGCAAGTCGACAGCCCATTTTACATCCATCTCAATTTTTATTTCAATTGATTTCATTTGACAGCGATTTGCACAAAGTCAAGATCTAGCCCATGGTGTGAGCTTGATTACCTTTAACTATTACTGTGATTAAATACACTGCGGCTTTAAGTATACTCATGCACAACAGTACCGAATTAAGTACAGTGGCAACTTTTGACAAGGTTTGAATTATGTTTCAATCTACAGTGGAATGCACTTAGAGAACAAGGCAGAACCCCAAACACAAATTCCACATCAGTTTGAATCAGACCAAAACTGGCATTTAGAGAGATCAAAACTTTTCAATTCAATTCAATTCAATTCAATTTTATTTGTCATATATGCAGCAAACATGTGTACTGCACAATGAAATGTTGATTTTTACGAGTCCTCCCAACATTGGAATAAATATGGCATAGCAATGATAAAAATACTAATAGAAATACAGTAATAATAAATAAAACAACAGTAATAAATAATAATAAATTATTCGTTCATGAGTCTTATGGCCTGGGGGTAGAAGCTGTTTCGAAACCTGCTGGTATGAGACCGTATACTTCGATATCTCTTCCCGGACGGGAGCAGGGCGAAGAGGTTGTGGCTGGGATGGCTCGCGTCTTTGATGATTCTCAGGGCCTTCCCCCGGCACCTCTCGGGGTAGATATCCTGCACAGCGGGTAGTTTAATTCCTATAGTATGTTGTGCAGCTTTCACCACCATCTGTAGAGCCTTGCGGTCTGTGGCGGTGCAGTTGCCATACCAGGTAGTGATGCAGCCGGACAGGATACTCTCGATGGTGCACCGGTAGAAGTTGGTGAGAATCTGGGGGGCCATTCCAAATTTCTTCAGTCTCCTGAGGAAGAACAGGCATTGGCATGCCTTCTTGGTAACTTTAACTTAATTCAGATTAGGAATGGCCTATATCTTTAAGAAAATATGCTGCACGAGCAGAGAGACAATGCACTGGTTACCAGCATTTTGGAGATTGTGGCATTGGTTTTCTGACAAGGAACAGCTAATAGCCAAAAGGACATTAATAGCCCCACAAGGTAGGTCATTTAAAATGTTGACATGTAACATAAATAGGATATTTTCTGTCTTAGCTCATTGTGGGCCGAGTATGGATCGGGAATCTGTCTGTGTCTGTCGTGTTTCCTACAAGACAACAGTGACTTCACTTCAAAAAGTACTTCAGTGGCTGTAAAATGCTTTGGGACATCCTGAGGTCGTGAAAGTTGCTATATAAATGCAAGTTTTCTTTTATTTGTGTTTCCCTGTTATTTAGCTTGTACGGCTGGGAGGGAGCACATATGGCCAATCCAGCAAATTCATGATGGTCTGAGGACCATCTCCCTCCTTTCACTGGCAGACACTTTGTTGTCAGGCTGCAGGTTCAAATCATCCAAATTTCAGGTGGTGCAGATCACAGCCTGAAGTCCAACCTCTTTCCAGTGAGTAGAGACATGACGAAAGTTCTATTTCTACCACCTTTGCATATAATAAAATGGAAACTGCTATAGTAGCATACTCAAAATCTTCTAGATCAGATTTACATATATATGGATTTCACTTAAAAAGGCGGGTTAACACATGAATAAAATATGTGAACAAACTGGCTGGCTTCTGCATAGGTTAAGAAAATGATCAATACCTGATTTGTTTTTTCTCCAAGGGATGAATATTTCATTCCCTGTTCTCAGTTGCAACATTTACTACTTGCTAATTAGACTTAAACCATTCGACTGAAGAAATTGCATTTGAATTTCTAAGTTGGTTATGTTGACTGGCAAGGTTTATAAATAAGGGTTAGGAGGATACCAGCCCAAAATACTGAGCCTTGGTAAACTTGGCAGGTTCAGTTGAGCTGGCCGACAGCCAAACGCTGATTGCCTTCAGTTTGGATTTCTTACCAAATACCGAATTACGCTCTCTGGCATGACACAGGCTGCATTGCTGAATTTCAGTCATGTTCGCTTCAAGGTCAATGGACTGTGGTCAGCACACGTTGTAGCGAGCAGAAAACCCAGGCCGTGCCTGATGCAGTCAGAGCTGATACGTCCTCATGAGCTCCACAGAGAATTAAACTTCAGTCGAAGTGCACGGCTGATTATGAACACAATAAAATCATCTTTTCATTGACTTGAGGGTTTGCTTTCTGCAAATGCCGTGCTTCCCATCTCTTGGCCTTCCGTGTGGTCCAAAGGTGAACTCCACTATAGAAACTGAAAGCTTGAGTGGTTTTTAGCTCTGCTGTAGGAACGGAGGTTCCTATCAAAAAGACTGAGTTCGACTCAGGCAATTAAAATAATGAACTTTAATGAGATGAAACGAGTTTAAACTGGAAACTGCTAGAACACATCAATAACAGGTCTACTCTCCCTGAGGGCTCCACGAGGACTGGTCCTCTGGTCAGAAGACTGACGTCATGACGTCATCACGTTCTTCCCGCCATTGGGGCATCACGTGACTAACGGCATGACGTCATCACGTTCTTCCCGCCATTGGGGCATCACGTTGTTGAGTCTGTGTTTCCAAATGTAGTTATACTGAATAACTGGACACAGACTACAGAAATAATTAAACAGGTCTTTAGTAATTGAGGGTCAGGGCTGAACTGGAATACACTTTGCTCCACAGGATTTATATACCGGTGTGGTCACCACCGGTACTACAATGTACAGGAGCCATCAAAAAGTAGTCCATCACCTTAAGGTATCCTCTTAAGGTGGTACAGGTTACATACACTACAATTCCTCCCCTTTTAGCTTAACAGTGTACACCCCAATTTAAACATTACATGGATAACATATATACAACTTTCACACAAAACTGTTCAAAGATTCAGTCTCTGAGGAGGCCTCCTGATCCGGGCCGGATAACGCCTTTCAGGGGTCTCTGGTTCTCGTTGCTGGGGTGACTCATCCATTTGATCTCCTATGGATTGAACATCATCATGTACGTCTGAGGTAGATGCTACAGGATCAATAACTTCTTCAACTGGTGTCTCTGCCGTAGACATGGGGTTGACCCTTGTTCTCGATTCCACAAGTTGGTCAGCATGACGTCGTATTACGTTCTCTCCAACATCTACCGTGTACATCAAGGGTCCTTGTCGGGCACGAATTGTTCCGGATTGCCATTTATCATTCCTATAGTCCCTGGCCAACACTGGTTGTCCTATTTCGAAACTCCGAGTGGCCTTGTTATTTACGTGCTGGAATTGCTTGTTTTCGACTTCCCTACGCACATTGGGTTTTAACAAATCCAACCGGGACCGCAACCTCCTGTTATAGAACATTATGGCAGGGCTTTGATTTGTCACTGCATGCGTGGCGTTTCGATATGCCATCAGGAAATTGTCCACCTTGTGTTGTAGTGGAATATGGTCTTCGCTCATGGCCTTTATCACCTTTTTGAACCTTTGTACAAATCTCTCGGCCAACCCATTTGTAGCCGGATGATATGGGGCAGATGTATAGTGTTTCACCCCATTCTTTTCCATGAATTTCTGGAATTCTTCTGACACGAACTGTGGTCCGTTGTCTGAACATATTTGTTCCGGCAACCCATTCCTTGCAAATATGGTTCTTAGAACTGCGATCGTCTTTTCAGAGGTAGTGGTCGACATCTTAATCACTTCTGGCCATTTAGAATGTGCGTCTACTGCTATCAAAAACATGGAATCCATGAATGGACCTGCAAAGTCGATATGCACACGTTGCCATGGGGTTGAAGGCCATTCCCACGGATGCAGCGGTGCAATTGGAGGTGCGTTTTGAACTTTTTGGCACCCTGAGCAGCTTTTAGTCAGATCCTCTATTTGTTTGTCGATACCTGGCCACCACACATAAGCCCTAGCAAGGCTTTTCATCTTGACTCTCCCAGATGACCTTCATGCAATTCCTTCAGAACTCTCTCCCTTAATTTAGGAGGAATAATCACCCTTGTTCCATACATCAATGTTCCTTGACAGACGGACAGCTGTTCTCGTCTGGCTGAGAATGCTGGTAACAGTGGTTCGCCATGTGTTGGCCATCCCTTCACTGTCAAATCGTAGACCCGAGACAGTGTCGGGTCGTTTCGGGTCTCTCTCTCAATACCCGCATTGGTGACTGGTAAGCATTCGATGATGGTCGAGTGAAATATCTCGACAGGGTCAACTGCCGGTGCCTCTTCCGCTGTAGGTAGTGGCAGGCGCGACAGCCCATCAGCGTTACCATGTTGCTTTGTACCTTTGAATTCGATCTCATATTGATGTGCCCCTAGGAAAAGGGACCATCTCTGAGGCCTCTGTGCCGTCATAACCGGAACACCCTTCTTAGGGTTAAAAATGGAAACCAACGGCTGGTGATCTGTCAGCAGCGTAAACTTTTGGCCTTGCAGGTAATGGTTAAATTTCTTAACTCCCCACATGAGGCTGAGAGCCTCCCTATCTATCTGAGCATAGTTGCGCTCTGCGGAGGTCAATGATCTGGATGCGAACGCGACTGGCCTTTCCAAGCCATTTGGAAACTTATGTGAGAGCACTGCCCCGATACCATATGGAGAAGCATCACAAGCTAAGCGAATAGGCAGCATTGGGTTAAAGTGAGCCAACACTTCCTTAGAGGTGATCAGTGCCTTGCTTTTTTGAAAAGCCCGCTTACAATCATCGCTCCACTTCCATGGTATTCCCATTGCAAAAGAGTGTTCAGCGGGTGTAACACCATGGATAAATTTGGAAGAAACTTGTGGTAATAGTTAACCAACCCAAGGAACGACCTCAACTGGGATACATTTTCCGGAGCGGGAGCTTTCACAACAGCTTCGACCTTGTCAGGTGACTTATGGAGCCCCTCCTGGTCAATGACGTGGCCGCAGTACGAGATTCGCTTTTGAAAGAACTCACATTTCTGGCGATTAACTCTGAGCCCATATTCTTTCAATCTGGTGAGCACCTGCTCCAAATTCGCGAGGTGATCCTTATCATCATCTCCTGTAATCAGAATGTCGTCCAGGTAGCATTGTGTGCCTGGAATTCCCTGCAATACCTGCTCCATGGCCCTTTGCCAAATCGCTGGAGCTGATGCCACTCCAAAAACCAGTCTATTATACCGATATAAGCCCTTATGTGTGTTGATCGTGAGATACTGGCGTGACGCTTCATCAACTTCCATCTGTAGGTACGCCTGCGCCAGGTCTATCTTGGTGAAGTGTTTCCCGCCAGACAGCGAAGCGAAGATATCTTCAATCCGCGGAAGCGGATATTGCACCGTGTGAAGAACCGGATTAACAGTGATCTTGAAATCGCCACAGATGCGAACCTTCCCAGGTTCCCCCGGCTTGTTGCTCAACGAACGCTTCATGACAGGAACAATGGGTGTGGCCCATTCGCTCCAGTCCACCTTTGACAGTACTCCTGAACGTTCTAGCCCTTCCAGCTCTGCTTCCACAGCAGGTCGTATCGCATAAGGTACCGGTCTGGCTTTGAAAAATTTTGGGTTTGCATGTTCTTCAACCTTGATGTTTGCCGTAATTCCTTTCAGTGTTCCCAGTCCCTGTTGGAACACCTCCTTAGCATCGTCCAATATTTTGGACTGTCGTTTAGGTTTGACGTCGTCCTCTTTACAGGAATCTACAGTCAGTGCTTGTATGGAATGCCAGTCCACATTTATTCTCCGGATCCATTCCCATCCCAGTAGTGGCGGACCTCCATCAGGTAACACATACAAGTCCATTTCCTGACTTTCTTTACCATTGTAGACCACATTTACTTTTATCTTTCCGATGGGGTATACTATTTGCCCCGTGTATGTTTTCAATACAATCTCCGTATCCCTCAGGGGAATGTGCGAGAATAACCTTTTGTAATCTTGCTTATTCATGACCGTCAATGCCGATCCAGTGTCCAATTCCATCTTCACTTGGACTCCTGCTATCCGAAGCATGACCCAGATAGTTTGGTGGTCTGCTGTGTTACCCACATTATGTATTTTTAGACAACCCAGTTCCTTACTGCTGGAGTCTGAATCCATCTTCTGTTCATCCGAACTGTTCTCTGTCACCTTGTGTACTTTTTTGTACTTCTCCTGCGGCGACTTTTTGCTGCTGGTCTTCTTTCCTGACCGGCATACTCTCGCTATGTGACCAAGTTTGCCACATTGCCTGCATTCTTTATCTTTGAACCAGCACTGGTTCTGGTCATGCGTTGTCCTTCCGTAACGATAGCACTTTACTGCGCCCAGTGCCATTTCATTGGTGCTGAATTCCAATGGCCTTTGCTGTATCTCTGCAGCGCCTCGTGCTGCTGCCTCGTGCGATGCTGCAATGCTGAAAGCTTTGTCCAGCGTAAGATCCTTTTCCTCTAGCAGTCGCTTCTGGGTTCCTTCCCTTAGGAGCCCACACACAAACTTATCTCTCAGTGCGTCTGCTAGTCCTGTACCGAACTGACAGTACTTTGATAACTTGCGCAGTTCGATTAAGAATTCAGCGTTGCTTTCCTCTTTAAGTTGAATTCTTTTGTAGAATTTAAATCGTTCCGCTATCAGCAGCGGCGTGGGGTTTAAATGCTCTTGCAGGATAGTAACAATATCCGCGAAACTCTTTCCTACCGGTTTATCTGGTGTTACAAGGTTCCTTAATAACCCGTACGTCTTCGCACCCATCGAGTTTAATAGGGTTAGTGCTTTCTTATCCTCCGGTACCTCATTCGTTGTACAGTAAACTTCGACGCGTTCCACATAAGTGGCCCAATCTTCCACATCGCTATCAAAAGCAGTGATGTTACCCGTTTTTGGCATCCTTGTTGAGTTTCCTTTCCTTCGGATATGATTATTATTTAATTTTATTTTTTTCAAAATGGCGGCTTCCCGCGCTTGGCGGCTTTTCGCGCGCTTGTCTTCTTCCCCCGCCGACTCAAAATGGCAATTACCGCGCTGTTGCCGTTCTCGCCTCCCAGCGGTCCTTTATTTTCCCCTATGCTGATGCTCTTGTTCCCCGCCGCTCCCGCGGTCCTTGTGGACATAAACGCTTTTCTGGCTGCTGCGCGTCTCTGCCCCGATTGCAGTCCGGCCCCTGACACCGGCTGCGGTCGTGTTCTCTGCCCTTTTCGTCGTTTCCCTCCCCTTCTCTTACTGACAACTCGGCCGACTTCCCCCCCGTGCCGCTCGATCGGGCTGTCGTCGAAGGGATGTTCACTGATGTTTGACTTCGTGGCCAGAAACCAACCCGGGTTCCCGATTGCCTCCCGTGCTATGCAGTGCCCAGCAGGATGTTGAGGGTGGATGTCCTTGATCGACGCCCGTTTCAGAGGCGAAGCTTCCTTTGATGCAACTGCCGCTAGGTAAGATCAGACTCGTCGCCACTGTTGAGTCTGTGTTTCCAAATGTAGTTATGCTGAATAACTGGACACAGACTACAGAAATAATTAAACAGGTCTTTAGTAATTGAGGGTCAGGGCTGAACTGGAATACACTTTGCTCCACAGGGTTTATATACCGGTGTGGTCACCACCGGTACTACAATGTACAGGAGCCATCAAAAAGTAGTCCATCACCTTAAGGTATCCTCTTAAGGTGGTACAGGTTGCATACACTACACACGTGACTAACGGCATGACGTCATCACGTTGAAACCGCGCTGTAAAGGTAACAAGACATTGTACAGCCAAACAGTGTAATTAAAGGTACAGGCACAGACAGTAACTACATTGCTGTTAAAGGAATTATGTACAACTGCTCTGAGTCCTTTGGTGGCTCCGCCACATGCGCCCCCCCAGAATTGTCTTTAACAGAAAAGGTGAGGCGAGGAGGAGGCCTGACAAGCCTGTCTGATCGACTTCGATACCCTGGTAGAGGAAGTTGACGGCCGGTGGTCGAGTTGGCAGTCAGTTGTGGCTGAGCAGGTGCGGCGAGCGCGGTCGAGTTGGCAGGCGGCTTTGGTTGATCTGGTGCGGCGGCAGTGGGCGGTCGGCCACGTTTGGGTGGTTGAGCGACTACGACAGGGTGGTCCAGGTCCAGGTGAACCGGCTTCAAGCGGTCCACCGAGATGTGATCCGGCTTCCCTCCGACGTCGACCAAAAAGGATTTGTCTCCTGGTTCGATGACGCGGAAAGGACCAGTGTAAGGGGGCTTGAGTGGATCCCGGTGAGCGTCGTGGCGGATGAAGACATACTCTGCATTTTTCAGTCCCGGTGGCACGTAGGAGTTCTGCAAACCATGATTGGAAATAGGTATCGGAGCAAAGCATCTGGCCGCGTCTTGGTGGCGAACGAGTTGCCGGGAGGCGGACCATGGCTCTGTGGGAGAAGGGAGGAAATCTCCTGGTACACGGAGCGGCTGGCCTAGACGAGTTCAGCTGAAGATGATTGTAGGTCGTCTTTGTGCGCCGTACGAAGACCCAAAAGGACCCATGGGAGTCTGTCCACCCATCCTGCGCCTTGAAGACTGGCCCGAAGAGAGGCTTTAAGCGACCTGTGGAATCGCTCGCAAAGGCCGTTTGCCTGTGGATGATAGGTGGTGGTGCAATGAAGTTTGGTACTGAGCCCCTGAGCCACAGCGTTCCAAAGCTCCGAGGAAAATTGCGGCCCGCGGTCAGAAGAGATGTCCGCCGGTACCCCGAAATGGGCAACCCAACAGGAGATGAAAGCTCTAGCGACGTCTGCCGAAGTGGTGGAAACCAAAGGAATTACCTCTGGCCACCTAGTGGTGCGGTCCACTATGGTGAGGAGATGAGTATAACCCTGAGAAGGCGGAAGCGGCCCCACGAGGTCCACATGCACGTGGTCGAAACGATGCTCTGGAACAGTGAACGCAGCCACTGGAGCCTTGACACGACGTTGGACTTTGGCCTTCTGGCATACGGCGCAGGTATTAGCCCAGTCACGGACATCGATGTGCATACCTTTCCAGACGAACTTGGCCGACATAAGCCGTTGCGAAGCCTTCATCCCTGGGTGCGACAACCCGTGTATGGCATCGAAAACCTTCCGGCGCCATGCGACTGGCACGATAGGTCGAGGAAATCCCATGGAAACGTCGCAAAGGAGCGTGGCACCTGCGGCCTGGAAAATGACATCGGTCACTTGGAAGCTAGAGGGAATGGTTCTATATGATTGGACCTCCGAGTCCGAGGCCTGATCTGCAGCCATGAGGGCGTAGTCGATTCCTAGGTGCACCGCGTGGACCATCGCACGGGAGAGGCAATCTGCCACCAGGTTGTCCTTACCAGACACATGTTGAATGTCCGTGGTAAATTCGGAAATGAACGTCAAGTGACATTGCTGACGAGCGGACCACAGTTCGGCGGTCTTGGCCATGGCGAACGTAAGGGGTTTGTGGTCGACAAAAGCCGTGAAGGGACGCCCCTCCAATAAAAACCGAAAATGGCAAATGGCAAGGAAAAGGGCCAGTAGCTCCCTATCAAAGGTGCTGTACTTTTTTTCATTCTTTCGTAGTTGACGGCTGAAAAACGCCAGCGGTTGCCACGTGCCATTGACCCATTGCTCTTGCACTGCACCGATGGCGTAGTCTGACGCGTCGGTGGTAAGGGCGATAGTAGCATCTGGAAGTGGGTGCGCCAGCATGGTTGCGTTGGCCAAAGCATTCTTGGTGTCGCCGATCGCCTGGACCATCTCAGCTGTCCAGCTGATTAGATCTTTACCGGACTTGCCCTTGAGGGCCCCGAACAAAGGTTGCATGAGTTGAGCCGCCTTGGGGACAAAACGGTGGTAGAAGTTGACCATCCCCAGGAACTCCTGCAAGGCCTTGACTGTCGACGGCCGCGGGAAAGAGGTAACCGCCTCAACCTTCGTCGACAAAGGGACGGCGCCGTCCGATGTTATGCGATGTCCCAGGAAGTCGATCTGTTGCAGGCCGAACTGGCACTTGGCCGGGTTGATGATTAAACCGTGTTGGCTGGGGCGTGTAAAGAGGGAACGCAAATGGGAGATGTGCGCCTCCTTGCTGGCACTGGCGATGAGTATGTCGTCAAGGTAGACGAAAATGAAACGCAGGTCTTGAAGAACGGAGTCCATTAAACGCTGGAACGCCTGTGCTGTGTTCTTTAAGCCAAACGGCATCCGCAGGAACTCAATGAGGCCAAAAGGGGTGATGACTGCGGTTTTCGGGACGTCTTGCGGGTGCATGGGAACCTGGTGATATCCATGGATGAGGTCGACTTTAGAGAAGATAGAATTTCCCGCCAAGTGGGCCGAGAAATCCTGGATATGTGGGATCGGGTACCGATCCGGAGTGGTGGCGTCGTTGAGGCGTCGGTAGTCACCGCATGGCCACCAGCCGCCGCCTGGTTTTGGCACAATGTGGAGAGGCGAGGACCAGGGACTCTTGGATCGCTGAATGATCCTGAGCCGTTCCATCGTGTCGAACTCCGCCTTCGCAGCTGCGAGCTTGCCGGGTTCGAGCCTTCTAGCCCGCGCATAAACCGGGGAGCCAGTAGTGGTGATGTGATGTTCAACACCATGTTTCATCGCCGAAGAGGAGAAGGTGGGCCTTGTCAGCTCCGGAAACTCCCCGAGGAGCCGCGTGAAGTCATCTGGAGGAGGGAAAGCACAGGCAATGGAGCACACCATGGAGGTACCGTGGTAGCACGGAATCGAGTGGAAGGTGGCCGCGTTGATCAGCCGGCGGTGCCAGACATCGACTAGTAGGCTGTTGGCACACAGAAAATCCGCCCCTAGGATAGCCTGTGAGACTGTGGCCGTGACGAATTCCCAAAAGAAACGCTGACCGCCGAAACAGACTTCGACCCGCCGCTTTCGGAACGTTCGAATTGCTGCGCCATTAGCCGCTACGAGGGAAAAACCGAGGTTCCCAGTCTGCATGTCGAGCTTCGACGCAGGTAGAATGCTACACTGCGCCCTGGTGTCACAAAGAAAACGGCGGCCCGAGAGGGAATCGGTGATATAGAGGAGTTTCCCCATAGAACCAACGGCCATCGCCACCGCGGAACGCCCGTTAGACTTGGTCATCCGTCGCCAGGGACGCCGCCTGCGCTTTCTTCTTGTATTTTTTTTGGGCAAAAAACTGCAGGGGGAGCGGCAGCATTGTGCTTTCGCGCCAAAACGGGTGTGGTAGGAGCACCAGCCCGCTGTAGGAGAAGCCGGAACCGCGTCTGTGGGGGGTGGGCGCCTCGTGGCCGCGCAGCACTGCTGGGTAACTGTGAAAATCTTATCGGCTTCGGCCGCAAGCTTGGCGCAGTCTGTAATGTCGGATCTGGCTAGGGCAGCCTGAACCTGTTCAGGCAGTTGATAGAGGAACAGCTCCCGGAAGAGGAAACATTCTGGTTCAGCACCCAAGAGCGTGAGCATTTGGCTCATGAGCTCGGACGGTTTGGAGTCCCCGAGGCCGGGCAGCGTGATGAGCCGGCGAGCACGCTCCAACTTTGATAGCCCGAAAACCTGAAGCAACCGCGCCTTAATTGCATCATACTTGCTGTCAGTAGGAGGACTACCGAGGAGGCTGATGATCCGTGATGCAGTTGCGCTGTCGAGGGCGGAGACCACGTAATAATAACGGGTCTGATCCACGATGATGTTCCGAATGGCGAACTGGGCTTCAGCCTGGATAAACCAGGCGTCTGGTTGTTGCTCCCAGAACAGTGGCAGTTTCAGCATGACGGCGTTCGTGTCCATGTCGAATCTTCCAAGAAAATCGTTCGTAGAAGTCGGGGTCACCAATGTAGGAACGGAGGTTCCTATCAGAAAGACTGAGTTCGACTCAGGCAATTAAAATAATGAACTTTAATGAAATGAAACAAGTTTAAACTGGAAACTGCTAGAACACATCAATAACAGGTCTACTCTCCCTGAGGGCTCCACGAGGACTGATCCTCTGGTCAGAAGACTGACGTCATGACGTCATCACGTTCTTCCCGCCATTGGGGCATCACGTGACTAACGGCATGACGTCATCACATTGAAACCGCGCTGTATAGGTAACTAGACATTGTACAGTCAAACAGTGTAATTAAAGGTACAGGCACAGACAGTAACTACATTGCTGTTAAAGGAATTCTGTACAACCGCTCTGAGTCCTTTGGTGGCTCTGCCACACTGCGCTAATTAAATCCAGCTATCCCGGGTTAATTGTTGATTGCAGAACTGTTCACGGGTCAAGTGAGGAACTCTAGCTACTATGTATTACAATTCCATTCTTCTGTACGTGCATAGTTTTGGGATTATAGTGAATCACTTCCGCGAGCTTCAAATCAACTAGAATATGTCAGAAACCCAGGAATGGATGCAGGGCCGGCCTTAGGGAAAATTACATTCTGGGCGAACTTGTATTTTGGCGCCCTTTCTTTGTGTTTAAGTATGTAGTAGTATTAGCAAAAGTTTCAGAAATAAAGCTGTAATCTCAAAAGTTTTTTAGAATTTAAATAATAAATGATGTGTCGTAAAAAATAACAAATAAACTAAACATTAAATTAAATACTAAATTAATAAATAACAATAACAAATAAAAAAACAAGATATTTTGAGCCAGATCATTCTCGATAGACAGTATTGCCAGCAAAAATAGCCCATCGTCTCCCCTGGTCGATCGCAAATATGTTTTTATGAGCTTCAACTTCGAGAAGCTCCGTTTGCTGTGTGCCACTGATACGGGCAGGGCTAATGGGGTCCTGAGTGCTATCCATGTGTTTGGGAACTTGCTCTTGAAACTTGAAGTTTGCTCTTCTTGAGGAGCTCTACAGTCTGTTTGAACCAGACTTTGGAGATAGCCAAATTCTTCGCAGAGGTCGACGTCGTTAATGTCAGACCCTCTTGATCATGGCCCCACCCCCCCGACCATGGCACCCTGGTTGGTCACCCACATCACCCACCCGTAAGGCCGGCCCTGAATGGATCCCTATTGTTGGCCAATTCCCTCTTGTCTAATTTAGCTGCTAACTGGCTGTAGCTGTCCGATTACTGAAAGAGATGTTACACACTGTATTTACAGTGTACCCAAGCCCTCAATAACACACACTGCACCTTTCAAGTGTGCAGATACAGGAAACTTTTGATTTACCGGCACCTAAATAACCGGAAATCTCGGTTAACCGGCAAAATTCAGGAGTAGGTTCAGGTAAGTTTTATTACTTGCCCTCCTCGATCTGTTGCTGTGCAAGGGTGTGGCTGCAGCTGTTGCTAAGCTACAGAGATGCTTGGAGCTTGTGGCCATTGTTCTGAACCTGTTGCTAAGCAACAGGGTTTGTTGCTTTATACGGAGCTCTCAGCTCCGTATCTTTTACTATAGCTTTCGGTTATCCGGAATTATTGATCAACCGGCACCACGTCGGTTCCGTCGGTGCCGGATAAAAAAAAGTTTCCTGTAATTTGCATTATTAGATGGTATTTCAGTCCTGTTTTATTCGGCACTTACACTGGGCTAAAGGTCTGGGATTGGCAGCTACAGATTAGGAGGAATGCCCGAGTTATACCGTGAACCGCGAATAGCACTCCTTTTGCCAGGAGGGAGTTCTGCGCCAGCAGACTTAAAACCGAGACATATCTCAACAACCAGAGGTTAGATTTTGAGAGCCTGAGTTTCCTCAGTTCCCCTCTCCCACCCTGGTACTGGACAGTAACAGCACATCCAAAGTGCACAGCACCTGCCCACACCCAAGCTTACCTGCATTTCCTGTCCCAGGTCTTGGTACCTCCCAACCCCACCTCCGCCCAGCACAGGCCCATATTCTGGCAGGGCCTAGTGTTGGAAAACTGGGGAGGAAATTGGAACACAGTTACAGTCCTGAGAGATCTCAGTAGCCATAAGTCCCCAAGCCTGAAGATACAGTTGGAAGACTCTTTCAAAATTCTTCCACTTACCTTTTTAGTCCCCCTTTGGTTTGCTATCTCTGTTATAAATAAGGTTGACAACCCTCCAGAATTATCCTGGTGTCTCCAGGAATTGAAGACTAATCTACAGGACATTGCAGCGAGCAACCCAGGACAAAAATCAGAGGGGCATTAAACAAAATTGTGTTTTTTTCATGTTCTTTGAACACTTTCATTTATTAGTTATAACAATATTGGAGATGGGGGGAAAAGGCTTTTTCACAAGCAGTCAAGATTAATCCAATTGGCTAATAAAGGCCGGAATTTTCTCAACGGACAGGATGGATGGCGGGTCATCTGTTAAATTTTAAATGATTGCCAGCGAGTCGGGAACCCGCTGTCAAAACGTGCACACTGGACTTTCCCGATGCCGGGTCTGTCAGCGCTGAGCAGACCCGACATGCAGCGGCGGGGGAGGCAATTAAAATCATTAGTGGCTTGTTTACAGCCAATGGTTTTTTCCCAGTTTTTTCGATTTGACAGGTTGCCCACTGTGCCTAGACCTCGTCTGTGAAGCTGAGGGGGGAGGTCACTGGCCATTGAATCAGCTGATGAGCTGACAACTTCAAATGTCAAGTAAAAGCTCCCACCTGATTGAGATATGTTCCCTTAACCACTAGCTTCTCTAAACTGCATTTCCACTACAGATGCAGGATGCTGCAAGTCTTTACACAAGTTTCCATCCAGTCTGACCTCATTACCTCTCCCACCATTGACAGATCGCTTCTGTCATCTCTACTTCACCTGTCATCTATTCCATCAGCATGGGTACCCTTGAAACTCTCTCATCTTGGTCCTCAGAATCCCACCACAATCAGCCCCAACACCACCCTCACCAGGCACACCAGCAGCACCAACAACAACACCAACCTTCTCTGCAATCACCTGATGCAGCACAGGACAGAGGGCATCAGCACCCGACCACATTGCTGCCCGGGAGACCAGGGATGGCCTCACCATGATGCTGTACACCCTGGCTGCCACATGATGCGCCAGGTTGGCACCACTCCACACCAACAACATAATGCATCCCTACAATGCCCAAGCCATTTCTTTCACACTCATCACCATTATGGGGGGTACCATTATGTCTCACCAGTCACTGCAACTCACTAAGCCACTTCCAAAGGTGCACACAAATCTGTCCAAGAACACAAAGTGTTGAAAATAAAGATTTAAATGTTTTACAGCACATTAACAGAAACTTTACATGAACATTGGCTAAAACACCCAAGCGCCTACCCTTGCGTGTTGTTAGTTGGTATGATTGCACCAGGATGAGGGTGAGTGTGAGGGGTGGCTAGTGAGATGGGGATGTGATAATGTAGATAGAGAGGGATGGGTGGAGGTGCAAGGTAAGTTGGTGTGAGTAAGGATGTGCAGGAGTAGGGTAGGGAAAGCAGAGTGATGGGGATGTGATGAGTGGCACAGCTGGATGAGAATGAGTGTGTCTTTGCAGTAACGTTTTGTGATCTGCTGAGATCATTAAAAGGTTTGTGCCACTGTAGCCTGGTCCTCCTGACAACATCCCTGCTTGTGCCCTCCTGTGCAATGTGCAATCAGGCTGCGTTGGTGTCCTGGGGAGGTCTCATCCGCCCTTAGAAGGGAAGAGAACCTCCCTGTGTGCTGTGACTCCCTCCATAAGCATTTGGAGGGAGTCATGGGAGAGCCTGGGTGCAGCCCTGTGCCTTTGTGCAGTGTTTGTCAGTGTTTGTAGCACCTCATTGCTGTTAAAAATAATTTTGGGCGCGGTCCCTTTAAGGAAACCGGCTGATGACGCGTCATAAATGACGTCATCAGACCTGCTTCCTTCAATTGGCCGGGAAATGCGCTGGGCTGGCTTAACAAGCCCAATCATGGGAAAGTCATTTCGGAGCTCGGGATGGAGCCAGCAGCGGGGCCGAGACCTGCCACCGACATCGCCCGCCTCGGACCCACCGAGATAAGGTAAATGGAGTCTGTTCCCTTTCCAGTTGGCCGTGGAAAGACAGTGCGCCTGGAGGATGGACCAATGGCGAGTGTGGGGGTGTAGGGTGGTTTGAGGCGGGAGCTCATGTGATGAAAACTCCAGGAATACACCCAACCACAGTTGGCAACCCTAGTTATCAGGCTTTTCTACGTTGCAATCAGTATCATATTATGGCACTTTCAGTACAGCAGACGTCTGATTATGAACACAAAACACTGGGCTTCCCAAATAAACTCCATAATGAAGATGGGTATTATTTAATTTGACATTCTAAAAAATGGATTAAAAACACTTTTGGATATAAATATATATTTTTTTAAATGCATAGGAGATCAAATCATGAATTGCTGTTCTAAGTACTGTATTTTATCAGAGAAGTATGTTTAATCTGTGCCAAGGAAAAGGCTGAGAAGGCCCACATTACTAAACAACCCTTTTTTCCTTGTCCACTGTGACCACTTCAGTGCCTAAAATCAAGCGCAGAGAAATTTCTACCCCTTAAGGTTTGAACTTTACCTGCAGACGTGTCCCAACCAGTAAGATACAAATCAGGTCTTTTTCTAAGACTATTTAAAAGGCACAGACACTCAGGACATATGAGGTTTAAACCAATAGAAACATAGGAAAATGTATGCTGTACATCCACATGTATGCTGATGACACCCAGCTCTACCTCACCACCACTTCTCTCACCCCCCTCAACAGTCTCTAAATTGTCAGACTGTTTGTCCGACATCCAGCTCTGGATGAGCAGAAATTTTCTCCAATTAAATACTGGGAAGACCGAAGTCATTGTTTTCGGTCCCCGCCACAAACTCCGTTCCCTAGCCACTGACTCCATCCCTCTCCCTAACATCTGTCTGAGGCTGAACCACACTGTTCGCAACCTTGGTGTCATATTTGACCCTGAAATGAGCTTCCGACCACATATCCGTGGCATAACTAAGACCGCCTATTTCCACCTCCGTAATATTGCCTATCTCCGCCCTTGCCTCAGCTCATCTGCTGCTGAAACCCTCACCAATGCCTTTGTTGTTTTTTTTAATTCGTTGATGGGATGTGGGCGTCGCTGGCTAGGCCTGCATTTAGTGCCCATCCCTAATTGCCCTTGAGAAGATGGTGGTGAGCCGCCTTCTTGAACCGCTGCAGTCCATATGGTGTAGGTACACCCACAATGCTGTTAGGAAGGGAGTTCCAGGATTTTGGCCCAGCGACAGTGAAGGAACGGCGATACAGGTCCAAGTCAGGATGGTGTGTGGCTTGGAGGGGAACTTGTAGGTGGCGATGTTCCCATGCGTCTGCTGCCCTTGTCCTAAGTGGTAGAGGTCGCGGGTTTGGAAGGTGCTGTTGAAGGAACTTTGGCGAGTTGCTGCAGTGCATCTTGTAGATGGTACACACTGCAGCCACAGTGCGCTGGTGGTGGAGGGATTGAATGTTGAAGGTGGTGGATGGAGTGCCAATCAAGCGGGCTGCTTTATCCTGAATGGTGTCGAGCTTCTTGAGTGTTGTTGGAGCTGCACTCATCCAGGCAAGTGGAGAGTATTCCATCACACTCCTGACTTGTGCCTTGTAGATGGTGGAAAGGCTTTGTGGAGTCAGGAGGTGAGACACTCGCCGCAGAATTCCCAGCCTCTGGCCTGCTCTTGTAGCCACAGTATTTATATGGCTGGTCCAGTTCAGTTTCTGATCAATGGTAACCCCCAGGATGTTGATAGTGGGGGATTCAGCGATGGTAATGCCATTGAATGTCAAGGGGAGATGGTTAGAGTCTCGCTTGTTGGAGATGGTCATTGCCTGGCACTTGTGTGGTGCAAATGTTATTTGCCACTTGTCAGCCCAAGTCTGAATGTTGTCCAGGTCTTGCTGCATATGGACACGGACTGCGTCAGTATCTGACGAGTCTCGAATGGTGCTGAACAGTGTGCAATCATCAGCGAACATCCCCACTTCTGACTTTATGATGGAGGGAAGGTCATTGATGAAACAGCTGAAGATGGTTGGGTCTAGGACACTGCCCTGAGGAACTCCTGCAGTGATGTCATGTGATTGAGATGAATGACCTCCAACAACCACAGCCAACTTCCTTTGTGCTAGGTATGATTCCAACCAATGTTACCCCTAGACTTGACTATTCCAATGCACTCCTGGCTGGCCTCCCACATTCATTTTTTTTATTCGTTCATGGGATGTGGACGTTGCTGGCAAGTCCAGCATTTTATTGCCCATCCCTAGTTGCCCCTGAGAAGGTGGTGGTGAGTCGCCTTCTTGAACCACTGCAGTCCGTGTGGTGAAGGTACTCCCACAGTGTTGTTAAGGAGGGAGTTCCAGGATTTTGACCCAGCGACGATGAAGGAATGGCGATATACTTCCAAGTCAGGATGGTGTGTGACTCGGAGGTGAACTTGGAGGTGGTGGTGTTCCCATGCGCCTGCTGCCGTTGTCCTTCTAAGTGGTAGAGGTCGTGGGTTTGGGAGGTGCTGCCGAAGAAGCCTTGGTGAGTTGCTGCAGTGCATCTTGTAGATGGTCCACACTACAGCCATGCTATGCCGGTGGTGGAGAGAGTGAATGTTTAAGGTGGCGGATGGGGTGCCAATCAAGCGGGCTGCTTTGTCCTGGATGATGTCGAGCTTCTTGAATGTTGTTGGAGCTGCACTCATCCAGGCAAGTGGAGAGTATTCCATCACACTCCTGACTTGTGTTTTGTAGATGGTGGAAAGGCTTTTGGGAATCAGGAGGTGAGACACTCACCGCAGAATACCCAGCCTCTGACCTGCTTTTGTTGTCACAGTATTTATGTGGCTGGTCCAGTTAAATTTCTGGTCAGTGGTGACCCCCAGGATGTTGATGATGGGGGATTCAGCGATAGTAATGCCATTGAATGTCAAGGGGTAGTGGTTAGATGCTCACTTGTTGGAGATAGTCATTGCCTGGCACTTGTGTGGCGCAAATGTTACTTGCCACTTATCAGCCCAAGCCTGAATTCTGCGTGCGGGCGTGGACTGCTTCATTATCTGTGGAGTTGCGAATGGCACTGAACACTGTGCAGTCATCAGCAAACATCCCCACTTCTAACCTTATGATGGAAGGAAGGTCATTGATGAAGCAGCTGAAGATGGTCGGGCCTAGGACACTGCCCTGAGAAACTCCTGCAGTGATGGCCTGGGGCTGTGATGATTGGCCTCCAACCACCACAACCATCTTCCTTTGTGCTAGGTATGACTCTAGCCAGTGGAGAGATTTCCCCCTGATTCCCATTGACTTCAGCTTTACTATGGTACTTTGGTGAAGCACCTTGGGGCGTTTTACTACGTTAAAGGCGCTATATAAATACAAGTTGTTGTTGTTGTAGGAACAGGGGGTGGCCATTCAGGCCCCTCGAGCCTGTTCAACCATTCAATTAGATCATGGCTGATCTGTATCATAACTCCGTCTCGCTGCCTTGGTTCCGTAACCCTAACAAAAATCTATCAATCTCTGTTTTGAAATTTTCAATTGACCCCCAGCCTCGAAAGCTTTTTTGGGGGAGAGAGTTCCAGAGTTCCACTCCCCTTTGTGTGAAGAAGTGTTCCCTGACATTAGCCATGTACAACCTGAATGAATAAATGAAGGAATCAAAAACCTAAAATGCTGGAACTACTCAGCAGGTCAGGCAGCATCTGTGGAGCAAGAAACAGAGTTAACGTTTCAGGTCGGTGACCTTTCCATCGACCTGAAATGTTAACTCTGTTTCTCTCTCCATAGATGCTGCCTGACCTGCTGAGTATTTCCAGCATTTTCTGTTTTTGTTTCAGATTTCCAGCATCCGCAGTATTTTGCTTTTGAATCAAAAACCTAAATCACTCTGGTACCTAAAGCTAAAAATATTACAATGGCCCAGAAATTCGAGTCGGGGGCTTCCTGCGGGTGCAAGCCCCCGACCTGCACTTACCTACTGTGCCGGCCGTTGTGCTGTGGGCCCCCGTGGGATTCCGATCCTGGGCCTCCTCCAACTGCGGGCGCGCAGTGCTTGCGTATCCCAGGGGCGCAGTTAGTTCGAAGCGTCCCCTGGGATCACATGGGCCATGGAGAGCCAATGGTAGCAGGGAATGCTTCATTCATAAGTTTGACAGGAAGACCTGTCAAACCTATAAATACTATAAGCCCCAAAACATCACTAAATCTTCAAATAATATTTTTTTTAATCACATTTTTAAAATAAACTATAAATTACATGAAATAACTATTTTAAACAATAATTAACATTTTTGAAAAAAATTAATTACATTTTCTAACGGGGCTAAAAATAAGCTTACCTTTCTTTAAAGTATTTAAAAATAATAAACCTGTGGAAAAAATGTTTTAATTTTAATTAATTCACCACTTTGTAAAAAGCAGGCCTTGCGACTGTTTTTTACATGTCTAACTTCTGGAGACTTACCCTCCTGGGAAAACCTGCAAAAAAAAAACGTAAGTTCGATGCGCACACGCTGCCCCTCCCGCGCACGCATTCCATCTCTGAACCCCTTCTTTCAGGGGAACGGAAGTGCCGGTTTCCCACGCGCGCGCAGTGCATGCAGGAAACCGGCACTTCCATTGGGCTTACGGGTGAGTACCCTGCGCGTACTCACCCGTGGAGACCCGAATTTCTGGGCCAATGTGTTTTTGTTTGCTTGCAATATTAACAGAAAGATCTCTCTGTTCTTGAAGCTGTCAAGCTAAATATTTTGCCAAGAGTCTTGTACTCCGAGGAGCGTATTTGCAGATTATTTGATGAACATTTGAAGCTGACATTTTAAAATTCAATGTTTGCCTGCAGCAGGGGAATCACTGGAGGAAAGGAGACAACATGATTAATAAAACATTGCAGTATTGATCAAGCAAAACGTCAATTTAGACAGAGTTGCAACATAGCTGCTTGTAATTTTTTTAATGTTATATTCACTGATTGATAAAAAGTGTTTTCAAGCTACGCGAATAGCCTGCAGATAAACATCTTGAGAAATAGCAGGGAATTCATCAATGTCTCAGTGTCTTAAATATCTGCACATTTTTCAATCGGGTGACGGAGGTCAGTGAGTCAATACATTAAAGTAACGGCGATTTGGTTAAATTGCAACTGCCTATCCTTTGCTCTCCTTTAGAGAAGAAAACCTCCTGTCCTTATCTGGTCTGGGCCTATATGTGACTCCAGTCCCACACCAAAGTGGTTGACTCTTGACTACCGTCTGAAGCGCTCGAGTGAGCCATTCTGTCGTATCCAGGACAACTAGGGATGAGCAATAAATGCCGGCCTTGCCAGCGACGGCCACATCTCGAGAATGATTGAAAAAAGAAACTGCCACAGAGAGTGAAGTAGTTCCCTGTGATGTCAGCTTCTTTGTGAAGGAGGAAGTATGTTAATGAGGTCCGATGCTAAAATTCATGTTGCCTGGATTAGCTCCACCCCCTTGACACTCCCCCATGCACATATCAAACGGGCAAGTCAGTGAGCCAGTGGTTAGGTCTGCTGCAGTCGGACTCTTCAACGTAGTTTCCATTCTGTGTTTATTTTGGCGGAAGGAGGTATATTTCATTGTATTTTGCTCCCTGCATCAGGTAATTTTGATGTGGAGGCTGTCAATGTTTGCACAGTCCTTTAGTTTCTTTCCCGAGCTTTCCTAGAGTATTGTTGATTGCGAGGCACAGCTCCTGGTGCACATTTCCTCGGCGCTTGGAGCCGATTACAATTAATGGGAGGGAAAGGTTACATAACTCTGCGGGCCTCATCACTCTTCTGATGATAGGTCATCGACCTGAAATGTTACATCAAGTCTACAGCACAGAAACAGGCCACTTGGCCCAGCTGGTCCCGGTGTTTATGCTCCACACGAGCCTCCTCCCACCCCTCATCATCTAACCCTATCAGCATAGCCTTCTATTCTTTTCTCCCTCATGTGTTTCTCTAGCTTCCCTTAAATGCAGCTATTCTATCTGCCCCAACTACTCCTTGTGGTAGTGTGTTCCATATCCTTACCACTCTATGGGTAAAGAATTTTCTCCTGAATTCCCTGTTGGATTTATTAGTGACTATCTTATATTTATAGCCTCTAGTTAACTCGGTTTCTCTCTCTCCACAGACGCTGCCTGATCTGCTGAGTGTTTCCAACAGGTTCTGTTTTTACCTCATAGTTCTCAGAATTGACTCCAGATTTATATGGCAACTTTGTAGTTAGGGTTGCTAAACCTCCAGGATTGCCCTGGAGTCTCCAGGAATTGAAGATGAATCTCCTGGACACCCTTTGTTGAGCAACTTAGAGGAAAAATCACAGAGGCATTAAAAAAATGATGGCCTAGAAATTCAGTGGCCTGCGCCACCAGTTTGCGCCCAAAGAGGGCACTCAGTGGCTTTAGCGCCACTGGCCAAACCCACCGCGATATTTAGCGGGGCGCTAATGGCGGCGTTAGCCTGTAGCGCTGCGCCGCCACCGATGACGTCATCGGTGTGCGCAGCGCCCCGCTACCGCCCCGGTCGCCATATTAGGTCGCGCCCGCCTCTTCAGCGCCGGCCGCAAAGACCGACCGGTTCACAGGGGCCTACCTGTGGCGGTAGTGGCGCTAGTTAAGGTAGAGGTGTGGGGCGGCCGCTTTTTCGGCGGCCGCCTGCCAGCACCTCCGTCCCCGGCCTCCTAAACCACCCCCCCCCCGCGGCATTGCCGGCTGTTTCCCGAGAGCCCGGCACTTCTCCTTGGTGCCGGGCTCATTTGCCGGCACTCGCGAGCGGGGATCGCGCTGCTGCAGGCACCTCCCCCTTAACAGTGGGAGGAAGGCCTGCAGTACCACAGCCTGCCGTGCCGCAGCGTGTGGCGCTGCGGCCCTTAGCGCGCCGAAATTCAGTTTCAGCACCCCAAGCGGGGCGCGGGAAGCCTCGATTAGCGGCCCGCTTCCATTTGGGGCACAGAAACTGAATATCCGGATGGCGCAAGTGGCTCCGCTCGCAGCGGTAATTCCGGCGCCCAGGCGAGCTTGGCGCCCCAAATGGCGCCCAACTGAATTTTTAGCCCGATGTGTTTTAATTCATTTTCTTTGAACACTTTCACTTGTTAGTTAAAAAAATATTAGAGATGGGGGAAAAGGCTGCTTGACCAGGTGGGGTAGTTGGAGGTGAGAGGTCATGCGATGAAACCTCCAGAATATGTCCAACCAGAGTTGGCAACCCTATTTGTAGTATCGGTGCTCTGACTCTACAGCAGCAGTGTAAGCGCGGCCTGAGACTCGCTCTCGGGGAATCTGGGCATCTGGAAACGAGGGAAGAACATTCGAGGACATTCTCACACTTGCAACTGTCTGTCTGAGATCTTAAAGGGTTGTTTGCATTGACCTGTGCTGTTCAAAGGGAGGCTGGTGTTGAGAATTTGCACACTGCAGGTGGAAATAATCTACAGAGAGCACACAGCTGAATTTTAATTACCGTCGTCTGGGACAGCTGTTCGCACAATTAAAAAGAGGGCCGGTTGTAAAAAATTACCAGGAAGCAGCATGCCGACAAAGAGAATGTAATCGGAGAGAACGTAATGGGAGAAAGCACTGCTCGATTCAATGGTACACAGCTGTCTCTCCAGCCATAGAATTCAATGGTACACAGCCGCCTCTCCAGCAAGAGAATTCAATGGTACACAGCCGCCTCTCCAACCACAGAATTCAATGGTACACAGCCACCTCTCCAACCATAGAATTCAATGGTACACAGCCACCTCTCCAACGATAGAATTCAATGGTACACAGCCACCTCTCCAACGATAGAATTCAATGGTACACAGCCGCCTCTCCAACCACAGAATTCAATGGTACACAGCCGCCTCTCCAACTATAGAATTCAATGGTACACAGCCGCATCTCCAACCATAGAATTCAATGGTACACAGCCGCCTCTCCAACTATAGACTTCAATGGTACACAGACGCCTCTCCAACCATAGAATTCAATGGTACACAGCCGCCTCTCCAATGATAGAATTCAATGGTACACAGGCACCTCTCCAACTATAGAATTCAACGGTACACAGCCGCCTCTCCAACCACAGAATTCAATGGTACACAGCCGCCTCTCCAACTATAGAATTCAATGGTACACAGCCGCCTCTCCAACCATAGAATTCAATGGTACACAGCCGCCTCTCCAACCATAGAATTCAATGGTACACAGTCGCCGCTCCAACCACAGAATCCAATGGTACACAGCTGCCTCTCCAACCACAGAATTCAATGGTACACAGCCGCCTCTCCAACCATAGAATTCAATGGTACACAGCCACCTCTCCAACTATAGAATTCCATGGTACACAGCCGCCTCTCCAACTATAGAATTCAATGGTACACAGCCGCTTCCCCAACCATAGAATTCAAAGGTAAACAGCCGCCTCTCCAACGATAGAATTCAATGGTACACAGCCGCCTCTCCAACTATAGAATTCAATGGTACACAGCCGCCTCTCCAAATATAGAATTCAATGGTACACAGCCGCCTCTCCAACTATAGAATTCAATGGTACACAGCCGCCTCTCCAACCACAGAATTCAATGGTACACAGCCGCCTCTCCAACTATAGAATTCAATGCTCCACAGCCGCCTCTCCAACTATAGAATTCAATGGTACACATTCGCCTCTCCAACTATAGAATTCAATGGTACACAGCCGCCTCTCCAACCATAGAATTCAATGGTACACAGCCGCCTCTCCAACTATAGAATTCAATGCTCCACAGCCGCCTCTCCAACTATAGAATTCAATGGTACACAGCCGCCTCTCCAACTATAGAATTCAATGGTACACAGCCGCCTCTCCAACCACAGAATTCAATGGTACACAGCCACCTCTCCAACCACAGAATTCAATGGTACACAGCCGCCTCTCCAACTATAGAATTCAATGGTACACAGCCTCCTCTCCAACTATAGAATTCAATTGTACACAGCCGCCTCTCCAACTATAGAATTCAATGGTACACAACTACCTCTCAAGTCACAGAATTCAATGGTACACAGCCGCCTCTCCAACCACAGAATTCAATGGTACACAGCCGCCTCTCCAACTATAGAATTCAATGGTACACAGCCGCCTCTCCAACCGTAGAATTCAATGGTACACAGCCACCTCTCCAACTATAGAATTCAATGGTACACAGCCGCCTCTCCAACTATAGAATTCAATGGTACACAGCCGCCTCTCCAACCACAGAATTCAATGGTACACAGCTGCTTCTCCAACCACAGAATTCAACGGTACACAGCCGCCTCTCCAACCACAGAATTCAGTGGTACACAGCTGCCTCTCCAACCACAGAATTTAATGGCACACAGCCGCCTCTCCAACCACAGAATTCAATGGTACACAGCCGCCTCTCCAACCACAGAATTCAATGGTACACAGCCGCCTCTCCAACTATAGAATTAAATGGTACACAGCCGCCTCTCCAACTATAGAATTCAATGGTACACAGCCGCCTCTCCAACTATAGAATTCAATGGTACACAGCCGCCTCTCCAACTATAGAATTCAACGGTACACAGCCGCCTCTCCAACTATAGAATTCAATGGTACACAGCCGCCTCTCCAACCACAGAATTCAATGGTACACAGCCGCCTCTCCAACCATAGAACTCAATGGTACACAGCCGCCTCTCCAACTATAGAATTCAATGCTCCACAGCTGCCTCTCCAACTATAGAATTCAATGGTACACAGCCGCCTCTCCAACTATAGAATTCAATGGTACACAGCCGCCTCTCCAACCATAGAATTCAATGGTACACAGCCGCCTCTCCAACTATAGAATTCAATGCTCCACAGCCGCCTCTCCAACTATAGAATTCAATGGTACACAGCCACCTCTCCAACCACAGAATTCAATGGTACACAGCCGCCTCTCCAACTATAGAATTCAATGGTACACAACTACCTCTCCAGTCACAGAATTCAATGGTGCACAGCCGCCTCACCAACCACAGAATTCAATGGTACACAGCCGCCTCTCCAACTATAGAATTCAATGCTACACAGCCGCCTCTCCAACCGTAGAGTTCAATGGTACACAGCCACCTCTCCAACTATAGAATTCAATGGTACACAGCCGCCTCTCCAACTATAGAATTCAATGGTACACAGCCGCCTCTCCAACCACAGAATTCAATGGTACACAGCCGCCTCTCCAACCACAGAATTCAATGGTACACAGCCGCCTCTCCAACCACAGAATTCAATGGTACACAGCCGCCTCTCCAACTATAGAATTCAATGGTACACAGCCGCCTCTCCAACCACAGAATTCAATGGTACACAGCCGCCTCTCCAACCACAGAATTCAATGGTACACAGCCGCCTCTCCAACCACAGAATTCAATGGTACACAGCCGCCTCTCCAACCACAGAATTCAATGGTACATGGCCGCCTCTCCAACCACAGAATTCAATGGTAAACAGCCGCCTGTCCAACCACAGAATTCAATGGTACACAGCCGCCTCTCCAACTGTAGAATTCAATAGTACACAGCCGCCTCTCCAACCACAGAATTCAATGCTACACAGCTGCTTCTCCAACCACAGAATTCAACGGTACACAGCCGCCTCTCCAACCACAGAAATCAATGGTACACAACCGCCTCTCCAACCACAGAATTCAATGGTACACAGCCGCCTCTCCAACCACAGAATTCAATGGTACACAGCCGCCTCTCCAACCACAGAATTCAATGGCACACAGCCGCCTCTCCAACACAGAATTCAACGGTACACAGCCGCCTCTCCAACCGCAGAATTCAATGGTACACAGCCGCCTCTCCAACTATAGAATTCAATGGTACACAGCCGCCTCTCCAACTATAGAATTCAATGGTACACAGCCGCCTCTCCAACCACAGAATTCAATGGCACACAGCCACCTCTCCAACCATAGAATTCAATGGTACACAGCCGCCTCCCCAGTCACAGAAATCAATGCTACACAGCCGCCTCTCCAACCACGGAATTCAATGGTACACAGCCGCCTCTCCAACCATAGAATTCAATGGCACACAGCCACCTCTCTAGTCACAGAATTCAATGGCACACAGCCACCTCTCCAACCACGGAATTCAATGGTACACAGCCGCCTCTCCAACTATAGAATTCAATGGTACACAGCCATCTCTCCAATAATAGAATTCAATGGTACACAGCCGCCTCTCCAACTATAGAATTCAATGGTACACAGCCGCCTCTCCAACCATAGAATTCAATGGTACACAGCCGCTTCCCCAGTCACAGAACTTAATGGTACACAGCCGCCTCTCCAACCATAGAATTCAATGGTACACAGCCGCCTCTCCAACCACAGAATTCAATGGTACACAGCCGCCTCTCCAACCACAGAATTCAATGGTACACAGCCGCCTCTCCAACTATAGAATTCAATGGTACACAGCCGCCTCTCCAACCACAGAATTCAATGGAACACAGCCGCCTCTCCAACCACAGAATTCAATGGTACACAGCCGCCTCTCCAACCACAGAATTCAATGGTACACAGCCGCCTCTCCAACCACAGAATTCAATGGTACATGGCCGCCTCTCCAACCACAGAATTCAATGGTAAACAGCCGCCTGTCCAACCACAGAATTCAATGGTACACAGCCGCCTCTCCAACTGTAGAATTCAATAGTACACAGCCGCCTCTCCAACCACAGAATTCAATGCTACACAGCTGCTTCTCCAACCACAGAATTCAACGGTACACAGCCGCCTCTCCAACCACAGAAATCAATGGTACACAACCGCCTCTCCAACCACAGAATTCAATGGTACACAGCCGCCTCTCCAACCACAGAATTCAATGGTACACAGCCGCCTCTCCAACCACAGAATTCAATGGCACACAGCCGCCTCTCCAACACAGAATTCAACGGTACACAGCCGCCTCTCCAACCACAGAATTCAATGGTACACAGCCGCCTCTCCAACTATAGAATTCAATGGTACACAGCCGCCTCTCCAACTATAGAATTCAATGGTACACAGCCGCCTCTCCAACCACAGAATTCAATGGCACACAGCCACCTCTCCAACCATAGAATTCAATGGTACACAGCCGCCTCCCCAGTCACAGAAATCAATGCTACACAGCCGCCTCTCCAACCACGGAATTCAATGGTACACAGCCGCCTCTCCAACCATAGAATTCAATGGCACACAGCCACCTCTCTAGTCACAGAATTCAATGGCACACAGCCACCTCTCCAACCACGGAATTCAATGGTACACAGCCGCCTCTCCAACTATAGAATTCAATGGTACAGAGCCATCTCTCCAATAATAGAATTCAATGGTACACAGCCGCCTCTCCAACTATAGAATTCAATGGTACACAGCCGCCTCTCCAACCATAGAATTCAATGGTACACAGCCGCTTCCCCAGTCACAGAACTTAATGGTACACAGCCGCCTCTCCAACCATAGAATTCAATGGTACACAGCCGCCTCTCCAACCACAGAATTCAATAGTACACAGCCGCCTCTCCAAGCACAGAATTCAATGGTACACAGCCGCCTCTCCAACTATAGAATTCAATGGCACACATTCACCTCTGCAACCACAGAATTCAATAGTACACAGCCGCCTCGTCAGTCAAAGAATTCAATGGTACACAGCCGCCTCTCCAGTCATAGAATTCAATGGTACACAGCCGCCTCTGCAACTATAGAATTCAATGGTACACAGCCGCCTCTCCAACCATAGAATTCAATGGTACACAGCCGCCTCTCCAACCACAGAATTCAATGGTACACAGCCGCCTCTCCAACCACAGAATTCAATGGTACACAGCTGCCTCTCCAGCCATAGAATTCAATGGTACACAGCCTCCTCTCCAACTATAGAATTCAATGGTACACAGCCGCCTCGCCAACCACAGAATTCAATGGTACACAGCCGCCTCGCCAACTATAGAATTCAATGGTACACAGCTGCCTCTCCAACCATAGAATTCAATGGCACACAGCCGCCTCCCCAGTCACAGAATTCAATGGCACACAGCCGCCTCTCCAACACAGAATTCAATGGTACACAGCCGCCTCTCCAACGATAGAATTCAATGGTACACAGTCGCCGATCCAACTATAGAATTCAATGGTACACAGCCGCCTCTCCAACCACAGAATCCAATGGTACACAGCCGCCTCTCCAACCATAGAATTCAATGGTACACAGCCGCCTCTCCAACTATAGAATTCAATGGTGCACAGCCGCCTCTCCAACGATAGAATTCAATGGTACACAGCCGCCTCTCCAACTATAGAATTCAATGGTACACAGTCGCCTCTCCAACCACAGAATTCAATGGTACACAGCCGCCTCTCCAACCACAGAATTCAGTGGTACACAGCCGCCTCTCCAACTATAGAATTCAATGGTACACAGCCGCCTCTCCAACTATAGAATTCAATGGTGCACAGCCGCCTCTCCAACCACAGAATTCAATGGCACACAGCCACCTCTCCAACCATAGAATTCAATGGTACACAGCGGCCTCCCCAGTCACAGAATTCAATGCTACACAGCCGCCTCTCCAACCACAGATTTCAATGGTACACAGCCGCCTCTCCAACCATAGAATTCAATGGCACACAGCCGCCTCTCCTACCACAGAATTCAATGGCATACAGCCGCCTCTCCAACCACAGAATTCAATGGTACACAGCCGCCTCTCCAACTATAGAATTCAATGGTACACAGCCACCTCTCCAGCTATAGAATTCAATGGTACACAGCCGCCTCCCCAGTCACAGAATTTAATGGTACACAGCCGCCTCTCCAACCATAGAATTCAATGGTACACAGCCGCCTCTCCAACCACAGAATTCAATGGTACACAGCCGCCTCTCCAACCATAGAATTCAATGGCACACAGCCGCCTCTCCAGTCACAGAATTCAATGGTACACAGCCGCCTCTCCAACCATAGAATTCAATGGCACACAGCCGCCTCTCCAGTCACAGAATTCAATGGTACACAGCCGCCTCTCCAACCACAGAATTCAATGGTACACAGCCACCTCTCCAGTCACAGAATTCAATGGTACACAGCCGCCTCTCCAACCACAGAATTCAATGGTACACAGCCGCCTCTCCAACCAAAGAATTCAATAGTACACAGCCGCCTCTCCAACCACAGAATTCAATGGTACACAGCCGCCTCTCCAACTCTGGAATTCAATGGTACACAGCCGCCTCTCCAACTATAGAATTCAATGGTACACAGCCGCCTCTACAACCATAAATTCAATGGTACACAGCCGCCTCTCCAACTATAGAATTCAATGCTCCACAGCCGCCTCTCCAACTATAGATTTCAATGGTACACAGCCGCCTCTCCAACTGTAGAATTCAATGGTACACAGCCGCCTCTCCAACTATAGAATTCAATGCTCCACAGCCGCCTCTCCAACTATAGAATTCAATGGTACACAGCCGCCTCTCCAACTATAGAATTCAATGGTACACAGCCGCCTCTCCAACCACAGAATTCAGTGGTACACAGGCACCTCTCCAACCACAGAATTCAATGGTACACAGCCGCCTCTCCAACTATAGAATTCAATGGTACACAGCCTCCTCTCCAACTATAGAATTCAATGGTACACAGCCGCCTCTCCAACTATAGAATTCAATGGTACACAACTACCCCTCCAGTCACAGAATTCAATGGTACACAGCCGCCTCTCCAACGATAGAATTCAATGGTACACAGCCACCTCTCCAACGATAGAATTCAATGGTACACAGCCACCTCTCCAACGATAGAATTCAATGGTACACAGCCGCCTCTCCAACCACAGAATTCAATGGTACACAGCCGCCTCTCCAACTATAGAATTCAATGGTACACAGCCGCATCTCCAACTGTAGAATTCAATGGCACACAGTCGCCTCTCCAACCATAGAATTCAATGGTACACAGCCACCTCTCCAATGATAGAATTCAATGGTGCACAGCCACCTCTCCAAAGATAGAATTCAATGGTACACAGCCGCCTCTCCAACCACAGAATTCAATGGTACACAGCCGCCTCTCCAACTATAGAATTCAATGGTACACAGTCGCCTCTCCAACCATAGAATTCAATGGTACACAGCCGCCTCTCCAACGATAGAATTCAATGGTACACAGGCACCTCTCCAACTATAGAATTCAATGGTACACAGCCGCCTCTCCAACCACAGAATTCAATGGTACACAGCCGCCTCTCCAAGTATAGAATTCAATGGTACACAGCCACCTCTCCAACCATAGAATTCAATGGTACACAGCCGCCTCTCCAACCATAGAATTCAATGGTACACAGTCGCCTCTCCAACCACAGAATTCAATGGTACACAGCCGCTTCTCCAACCATAGAATTCAATGGTACACAGCCACCTCTCCAACTATAGAATTCCATGGTACACAGCCGCCTCTCCAAATATAGAATTCAATGGTACACAGCCGCTTCTCCAACCATAGAATTCAATGGTAAACAGACGCCTCTCCAACTATAGAATTCAATGGTACACAGCCGCCTCTCCAACTATAGAATTCAATGGTACACAGCCGCCTCTCCAACTATAGAATTCAATGGTACACAGCCGCCTCTCCAACCATAGAATTCAATGGTACACAGCCGCCTCTCCAACTATAGAATTCAATGCTCCACAGCCGCCTCTCCAACTGTAGAATTCAATGGTACACAGCCGCATCTCCAACAAAAGAATTCAATGGTACACAGCCGCCTCTCCAACCACAGAATTCAATGGTACACAGCCACCTCTCCAACCACAGAATTCAATGGTACACAGCCGCCTCTCCAACTATAGCATTCAATGGTACACAGCCTCCTCTCCAACTATAGAATTCAATGGTACACAGCCGCCTCTCCAACTATAGAATTCAATGGTACACAACTACCTCTCCAGTCACAGAATTCAATGGTACACAGCCGCCTCTCCAACCGTAGAATACAATGGTACACAGCCACCTCTCCAACTGTAGAATTCAATGGTACACAGCCGCCTCTCCAACTATAGAATTCAATGGTACATAGCCGCCTCTCCAACCACAGAATTCAATGGTACACAGCTGCTTCTCCAACCACAGAATTCAACAGTACACAGCCGCCTCTCCAACCACTGAATTCAAAGGTACACAGCTGCCTCTCCAACCACAGAATTCAATGGTACACAGCCGCCTCTCCAACCACAGAATTCAATGGTACACAGCCGCCTCTCCAACCACAGAATTCAATGGTACACAGCCGCCTCTCCAACTATAGAATTCAATGGTACACAGCCACCTCTCCAACCATAGAATTCAATGGTACACAGCCGCCTCTCCAACTATAGAATTCCATGGTACACAGCCGCCTCTCCAACGATAGAATTCAATGGCACACAGTCGCTTCTCCAACCATAGAATTCAATGGTAAACAGCCGCCTCTCCAACTATAGAATTCAATGGTACACAGCCGCCTCTCCAATTATAGAATTCAATGGTACACAGCCGCCTCTCCAACTATAGAATTCAATGGTACACAGCCGCCTCTCCAACTATAGAATTCAATGGTACACAGCCGCCTCTCCAACCATAGAATTCAATGGTACACAGCCGCCTCTCCAACTATAGAATTCAATGCTCCACAGCCGCCTCTCCAACTATAGAATTCAATGGTACACCGCCGCCTCTCCAACTATAGAATTCAATGGTACACAGCCGCCTCTCCAACCATAGAATTCAATGGTACACAGCCGCCTCTCCAACTATAGAATTCAATGCTCCACAGCCGCCTCTCCAACGATAGAATTCAATGGTACACAGCCACATCTCCAACCACAGAATTCAATGGTACACAGCCGCCTCTCCAACTATAGAATTCAATGGTACACAACTACCTCTCCAGTCACAGAATTCAATGGTGCACAGCCGCCTCACCAACCACAGAATTCAATGGTACACAGCCGCCTCTCCAACTATAGAATTCAATGGTACACAGCCGCCTCTCCAACCGTAGAATTCAATGGTACACAGCCACCTCTCCAACAATAGAATTCAATGGTACACAGCCACCTCTCCAACAATAGAATTCAATGGTACACAGCCGCCTCTCCAACTATAGAATTCAATGGTACACAGCCGCCTCTCCAACCACAGAATTCAATGGTACACAGCCGCCTCTCCAACCACAGAATTCAATGGTACACAGCCGCCTCTCCAACCACAGAATTCAATGGTACACAGCTGCCTCTCCAACCACAGAATTCAATGGTACACAGCCGCCTCTCCAACCACAGAATTCAATGGTACACAGCCGCCTCTCCAACCACAGAATTCAATGGTACACAGCCGCCTCTCCAACTATAGAATTCAATAGTACACAGCCGCCTCTCCAACCACAGAATTCAATGGTACACAGCTACTTCTCCAACCACAGAATTCAACGGTACACAGCCGCCTCTCCAACCACAGAATTCAATGGTACACAACCGCCTCTCCAACCACAGAATTCAATGGTACACAGCCGCCTCTCCAACCACAGAATTCAATGGTACACAGCCGCCTCTCCAACCACAGAATTCAATGGCACACAGCCGCCTCTCCAAGAGAGAATTCAACGGTACTAAGCGCCTCTCCAACTATAGAATTCAATGGTACACAGCCGCCTCTCCAACTATAGAATTCAATGGTACACAGCCGCCTCTCCAACCACGGAATTCTATGGTACACAGCCGCCTCTCCAACCATAGAATTCAATGGTACACAGCCGCCTCTCCAACTATAGAATTAAATGGTACACAGCCGCCTCTCCAACTATAGAATTCAATGGTACACAGCCGCCTCTCCAACCACAGAATCCAATGGTACACAGCCGCCTCTCCAACTATAGAATTCAATGGTACACAGCCGCCTCTCCAACCACAGGATTCAATGGCACACAGCCACCTCTCCAACCATAGAATTGAATGGTACACAGCCGCCTCCCCAGTCACAGAATTCAATGCTACACAGCCGCCTCTCCAACCACAGAATTCAATGGTACACAGCTGCCTCTCCAACCATAGAATTCAATGGCACACAGCCGCCTCTCTAGTCACAGAATTCAATGGTACACAGCCGCCTCTCCAACCATAGAATTCAATGGCACACAGCCGCCTCTCCAATCACAGAATTCAATGGTACACAGCCGCCTCTCCAACCATAGAATTCAATGGTACACAGCTGCCTCTCCAACCACAGAATTCAATGGTACACAGCCGCCTCTCCAACCATAGAATTCAATGGTACACAGCCGCCTCTCCAACCACAGACATCAATGGTACACAGCCGCCTCTCCAACCATAGAATTCAATAATACACAGCCGCCTCTCCAACCACAGAATTCAATGGTACACAGCCGCCTCTCCAACTCAGGAATTCAATGGTACACAGCCGCCTCTCCAACTATAGAATTCAATGGTACACAGTCGCCTCTCCAACCATAGAATTCAATGGTACACAGCCGCCTCTCCAACGATAGAATTCAATGGTACACAGGCACCTCTCCAACTATAGAATTCAATGGTACACAGCCGCCTCTCCAACCACAGAATTCAATGGTACACAGCCGCCTCTCCAAGTATAGAATTCAATGGTACACAGCCACCTCTCCAACCATAGAATTCAATGGTACACAGCCGCCTCTCCAACCATAGAATTCAATGGTACACAGTCGCCTCTCCAACCACAGAATCCAATGGTACACAGCCGCCTCTCCAACCACAGAATTCAATGGTACACAGCCGCTTCTCCAACCATAGAATTCAATGGTACACAGCCACCTCTCCAACTATAGAATTCCATGGTACACAGCCGCCTCTCCAACTATAGAATTCAATGGTACACAGCCGCTTCTCCAACCATAGAATTCAATGGTAAACAGACGCCTCTCCAACTATAGAATTCAATGGTACACAGCCGCCTCTCCAACCACAGAATTCAATGGTACACAGCCACCTCTCCAACCACAGAATTCAATGGTGCACAGCCGCCTCTCCAACTATCGCATTCAATGGTACACAGCCTCCTCTCCAACTATCGAATTCAATGGTACACAGCCGCCTCTCCAACTATAGAATTCAATGGTACACAACTACCTCTCCAGTCACAGAATTCAATGGTACACAGCCGCCTCTCCAACCACAGAATTCAATGGTACACAGCCGCCTCTCCAACCATAGAATTCAATGGTACACAGCCACCTCTCCAACCACAGAATTCAATGGTGCACAGCCGCCTCTCCAACTATAGAATTCAATGGTACACAGCCGCTTCTCCAACCATAGAATTCAATGGTAAACAGACGCCTCTCCAACTATAGAATTCAATGGTACACAGCCGCCTCTCCAACCACAGAATTCAATGTTACACAGCCACCTCTCCAACCACAGAATTCAATGGTGCACAGCCGCCTCTCCAACTATCGCATTCAATGGTACACAGCCTCCTCTCCAACTATCGAATTCAATGGTACACAGCCGCCTCTCCAACCACAGAATTCAATGGTACACAGCCGCCTCTCCAACCATAGAATTCAATAATACACAGCCGCCTCTCCAACCACAGAATTCAATGGTACACAGCCGCCTCTCCAACTCAGGAATTCAATGGTACACAGCCGCCTCTCCAACTATAGAATTCAATGGTACACAGTCGCCTCTCCAACCATAGAATTCAATGGTACACAGCCGCCTCTCCAACGATAGAATTCAATGGTACACAGGCACCTCTCCAACTATACAATTCAATGGTACACAGCCGCCTCTCCAACCACAGAATTCAATGGTACACAGCCGCCTCTCCAAGTATAGAATTCAATGGTACACAGCCACCTCTCCAACCATAGAATTCAATGGTACACAGCCGCCTCTCCAACCATAGAATTCAATGGTACACAGTCGCCTCTCCAACCACAGAATCCAATGGTACACAGCCGCCTCTCCAACCACAGAATTCAATGGTACACAGCCGCTTCTCCAACCATAGAATTCAATGGTACACAGCCACCTCTCCAACTATAGAATTCCATGGTACACAGCCGCCTCTCCAACTATAGAATTCAATGGTACACAGCCGCTTCTCCAACCATAGAATTCAATGGTAAACAGACGCCTCTCCAACTATAGAATTCAATGGTACACAGCCGCCTCTCCAACCACAGAATTCAATGGTACACAGCCACCTCTCCAACCACAGAATTCAATGGTGCACAGCCGCCTCTCCAACTATCGCATTCAATGGTACACAGCCTCCTCTCCAACTATCGAATTCAATGGTACACAGCCGCCTCTCCAACTATAGAATTCAATGGTACACAACTACCTCTCAAGTCACAGAATTCAATGGTACACAGCCGCCTCTCCAACCACAGAATTCAATGGTACACAGCCGCCTCTCCAACTATAGAATTCAATGGTACACAGCCGCCTCTCCAACCGCAGAATACAATGGTACACAGCCACCTCTCCAACCACAGAATTCAATGGTACACAGCCGCCTCTCCAGCTATAGAATTCAATGGTACACAGCCGCCTCTCCAACCACAGAATTGAATGGTACACAGCTGCTTCTCCAACCACAGAATTCAACGGTACACAGCCTCCTCTCCAACCACAGAATTCAAAGGTACACAGCTGCCTCTCCAACCACAGAATTCAATGGTACACAGCCGCCTCTCCAACCACAGAATTCAATGGTACACAGCCGCCTCTCCAACCACAGAATTCAATGGTACACAGCCGCCTCTCCAACTATAGAATTCATTGGTACACAGCCGCCTCTCCAACCATAGAATTCAATGGTACACAGCCGCCTCTCCAACTATAGAATTCCATGGTACACAGCCGCCTCTCCAACGATAGAATTCAATGGGACACAGCCGCTTCTCCAACCATAGAATTCAATGGTAAACAGCCACCTCTCCAACTATAGAATTCAATGGTACACAGCCGCCTCTCCAATTATAGAATTCAATGGTACACAGCCGCCTCTCCAACGATAGAATTCAATGGTACACAGCCGCCTCTCCAAATATAGAATTCAATGGTACACAGCCGCCTCTCCAACCATAGAATTCAATGGTACACAGCCGCCTCTCCAACTATAGAATTCAATGCTCCACAGCCGCCTCTCCAACTATAGAATTCAATGGTACACCGCCGCCTCTCCAACTATAGAATTCAATGGTACACAGCCGCCTCTCCAACCATAGAATTCAATGGTACACAGCCGCCTCTCCAACTATAGAATTCAATGCTCCACAGCCGCCTCTCCAACTATAGAATTCAATGGTACACATCCACCTCTCCAACCACAGAATTCAATGGTACACAGCCGCCTCTCCAACTATAGAATTCAATGGTACACAACTACCTCTCCAGTCACAGAATTCAATGGTGCACAGCCGCCTCACCAACCACAGAATTCAATGGTACACAGCCGCCTCTCCAACTATAGAATTCAATGGTACACAGCCGCCTCTCCAACCGTAGAATTCAATGGTACACAGCCACCTCTCCAACAATAGAATTCAATGGTACACAGACGCCTCTCCAACTATAGAATTCAATGGTACACAGCCGCCTCTCCAACCACAGAATTCAATGGTACACAGCCGCCTCTCCAACCACAGAATTCAATGGTACACCGCCGCCTCTCCAACCACAGAATTCAATGGTACACAGCTGCCTCTCCAACCACAGAATTCAATGGTACACAGCCGCCTCTCCAACCACAGAATTCAATGGTACACAGCCGCCTCTCCAACCACAGAATTCAATGGTACACAGCCGCCTCTCCAACTATAGAATTCAATAGTACACAGCCGCCTCTCCAACCACAGAATTCAATGGTACACAGCTACTTCTCCAACCACAGAATTCAACGGTACACAGCCGCCTCTCCAACCACAGAATTCAATGGTACACAACCGCCTCTCCAACCACAGAATTCAATGGTACACAGCCGCCTCTCCAACCACAGAATTCAATGGTACACAGCTGCCTCTCCAACCACAGAATTCAATGGCACACAGCCGCCTCTCCAAGACAGAATTCAACGGTACACAGCCGCCTCTCCAACTATAGAATGCAATGGTACACAGCCGCCTCTCCAACTATAGAATTCAATGGCACACAGCCGCCTCTCCAACCACAGAATTCTATGGTACACAGCCGCCTCTCCAACCATAGAATTCAATGGTACACAGCGCCTCTCCAAGTATAGAATTAAATGGTACACAGCCGCCTCTCCAAGTATAGAATTCAATGGTACACAGCCGCCTCTCCAACCACAGAATTCAATGGTACACAGCCGCCTCTCCAACTGTAGAATTCAATGGTACACAGCCGCCTCTCCTACCACAGAATTCAATGGTACACAGCCGCCTCTCCAACCATCGAATTCAATGGCACACAGCCGCCTCTCTAGTCACAGAATTCAATGGCACACAGCCGCCTCTCCAACCACAGAATTCAATGGTACACAGCCGCGTCTCCAACTATAGAATTCAATGGTACACAGCCACCTCTCCAACTATAGAATTCAATGGTACACAGCCGCCTCTCCAACCAAAGAATTCATTGGTACACAGCCGCCTCCCCAGTCACAGAATTTAATGGTACAGAGCCGCCTCTCCAAACATAGAATTCAATGGTACACAGCCGCCTCTCCAACCACAGAATTCAATGGTACACAGCCGCCTCTCCAACCATAGAATTCGATGGCACACAGCCACCTCTGCAATCACAGAATTCAATGGTACACAGCCGCCTCTCCAACCATAGAATTCAATGGCACACAGCCGCCTCTCCAGTCACAGAATTCAATGGTACACAGCCGCCTCTCCAACCACAGAATTCAATGGTACACAGCCGCCTCTCCAACCATAGAATTCAATGGTACACAGCTGCCTCTTCAACCACAGAATTCAATGGTACACAGTCGCCTCTCCAACCATAGAATTCAATGGTACACAGCCGCCTCTCCAACCACAGAATTCAATGGTGCACAGCCGCCTCTCCAACCATAGAATTCAATAGTACACAGCCGCCTCTCCAACTCAGGAATTCAATGGTACACAGCCGCCTCTCCAACTATAGAATTCAATGGTACACAGCTGCTTCTCCAACCACAGAATTCAACGGCGCACAGCCGCCTCTCCAACACAGAATTCAATGGGACACAGCCGCCTCTCCAACCACAGAATTCAATGGTACACAGCCGCCTCTCCAACCACAGAATTCAATGGGACACAGCCGCCTCTCCAACCACAGAATTCAATGGTACACAGCCGCCTCTCCAACCACAGAATTCAATGGTACACAGCCGCCTCTCCAACCACAGAATTCAATGGTACACAGCCGCCTCTCCAACTATAGAATTCAATGGTACACAGCCGCCTCTCCAACCACAGAATTCAATGGTACACAGCTGCCTCTCCAATCATAGAATTCAATGGTACACAGCCGCCTCTCCAACCACAGCATTCAATGGTACACAGCCGCTTCTCCAACCACAGAATTCAACGGTACACAGCCGCCTCTCCAGCCACAGAATGCAATGGTACACAGCCGCCTCTCGAACCACAGAATTCAATGGTACACAGCCGCCTCGCCAACTATAGAATTCAATGGTACACAGCCGCCTCTCCAACCACAGAATTCAATGGTACACAGCCTCCTCTCTAACCATAGAATTCAATGGTACACAGCCGCCTCTCCAACCACAGAATTCAACGGTACACAGCCGCCTCTCCAACTATAGAATTCAATGGTACACAGCCGCCTCTCCAACCATTGAATTCAATGTTACACAGCCGCCTCTCCAACCATAGAATTCAATGGTAAACAGCCACCTCTCCAACTATAGAATTCAATGGTACACAGCCACCTCTCCAATTATAGAATTCAATGGTACACAGCCGCCTCTCCAACTATAGAATTCAATGTTACACAGCCGCCTCTCCAACTATAGAATTCAATGGTACACAGCCGCCTCTCCAACCATAGAATTCAATGGTACGCAGCCGCCTCTCCAACTATAGAATTCAATGCTCCACAGCCGCCTCTCCAACTATAGAATTCAATGGTACACCGCCGCCTCTCCAACTATAGAATTCAATGGTACACAGCCGCCTCTCCAACCATAGAATTCAATGGTACACAGCCGCCTCTCCAACTGCAGAATTCAATGCTCCACAGCCGCCTCTCCAACTATAGAATTCAATGGTACACATCCACCTCTCCAACCACAGAATTCAATGGTACACAGCCGCCTCTCCAACTATAGAATTCAATGGTACACAACTACCTCTCCAGTCACAGAATTCAATGGTGCACAGCCGCCTCACCAACCACAGAATTCAATGGTACACAGCCGCCTCTCCAACTATAGAATTCAATGGTACACAGCCGCCTCTCCAACCGTAGAATTCAATGGTACACAGCCACCTCTCCAACAATAGAATTCAATGGTACACAGATGCCTCTCCAACTATAGAATTCAATGGTACACAGCCGCCTCTCCAACCACAGAATTCAATGGTACACAGCCGCCTCTCCAACCACAGAATTCAATGGTACACAGCCGCCTCTCCAACCACAGAATTCAATGGTACACAGCCGCCTCTCCAACCACAGAATTCAATGGTACACAGCCGCCTCTCCAACCACAGAATTCAATGGTACACAGCCGCCTCTCCAACCACAGAATTCAATGGTACACAGCCGCCTCTCCAACTATAGAATTCAATAGTACACAGCCGCCTCTCCAACCACAGAATTCAATGGTACACAGCTACTTCTCCAACCACAGAATTCAACGGTACACAGCTGCCTCTCCAACCACAGAATTCAATGGTACACAACCGCCTCTCCAACCACAGAATTCAATGGTACACAGCCGCCTCCCCAACCACAGAATTCAATGGTACACAGCTACCTCTCCAACCACAGAATTCAATGGCACACAGCCGCCTCTCCAAGACAGAATTCAACGGTACACAGCCGCCTCTCCAACTATAGAATTCAATGGTACACAGCCGCCTCTCCAACCATAGAATTCAATGGCACACAGCCGCCTCTCTAGTCACAGAATTCAATGGCACACAGCCGCCTCTCCAACCACAGAATTCAATGGTACACAGCCGCGTCTCCAACTATAGAATTCAATGGTACACAGCCACCTCTCCAACTATAGAATTCAATGGTACACAGCCGCCTCTCCAACCAAAGAATTCATTGGTACACAGCCGCCTCCCCAGTCACAGAATTTAATGGTACAGAGCCGCCTCTCCAAACATAGAATTCAATGGTACACAGCCGCCTCTCCAACCACAGAATTCAATGGTACACAGCTGCCTCTCCAACCATAGAATTCAATGGCACACAGCCGCCTCTGCAATCACAGAATTCAATGGTACACAGCCGCCTCTCCAACCATAGAATTCAATGGCACACAGCCGCCTCTCCAGTCACAGAATTCAATGGTACACAGCCGCCTCTCCAACTATAGAATTCAATAGTACACAGCCGCCTCTCCAACCACAGAATTCAATGGTACACAGCTACTTCTCCAACCACAGAATTCAACGGTACACAGCCGCCTCACCAACCACAGAATTCAATGGTACACAACCGCCTCTCCAACCACAGAATTCAATGGTACACAGCCGCCTCTCCAACCACAGAATTCAATGGTACACAGCTGCCTCTCCAACCACAGAATTCAATGGCACACAGCCGCCTCTCCAAGACAGAATTCAACGGTACACAGCCGCCTCTCCAACTATAGAATTCAATGGTACACAGCCGCCTCTCCAACTATAGAATTCAATGGTACACAGCCGCCTCTCCAACCACAGAATTCTATGGTACACAGCCGCCTCTCCAACCATAGAATTCAATGGTACACAGCGCCTCTCCAACTATAGAATTAAATGGTACACAGCCGCCTCTCCAACTATAGAATTCAATGGAACACAGCCGCCTCTCCAACAACAGAATTCAATGGTACACAGCCGCCTCTCCAACTATAGAATTCAATGGTACACAGCCGCCTCTCCAACTATAGAATTCAATGGTACTCAGCCGCCTCCCCAGTCACAGAATTCAATGCTACACAGCCGCCTCTCCAACCACAGAATTCAATGGTACACAGCCGCCTCTCCAACCATAGAATTCAATGGCACACAGCCGCCTCTCTAGTCACAGAATTCAATGGCACACAGCCGCCTCTCCAACCACAGAATTCAATGGTACACAGCCGCGTCTCCAACTATAGAATTCAATGGTACACAGCCACCTCTCCAACTATAGAATTCAATGGTACACAGCCGCCTCTCCAACCAAAGAATTCATTGGTACACAGCCGCCTCCCCAGTCACAGAATTTAATGGTACAGAGCCGCCTCTCCAAACATAGAATTCAATGGTACACAGCCGCCTCTCCAACCACAGAATTCAAAGGTACACAGCCGCCTCTCCAACCATAGAATTCAATGGCACACAGCCGCCTCTGCAATCACAGAATTCAATGGTACACAGCCGCCTCTCCAACCATAGAATTCAATGGCACACAGCCGCCTCTCCAGTCACAGAATTCAATGGTACACAGCCGCCTCTCCAACCACAGAATTCAATGGTACACAGCCGCCTCTCCAACCATAGAATTCAATGGTACACAGCTGCCTCTTCAACCACAGAATTCAATGGTACACAGTCGCCTCTCCAACCATAGAATTCAATGGTACACAGCCGCCTCTCCAACCACAGAATTCAATGGTACACAGCCGCCTCTCCAACCATAGAATTCAATAGTACACAGCCGCCTCTCCAACCACAGAATTCAATGGTACACAGCCGCCTCTCCAACTCAGGAATTCAATGGTACACAGCCGCCTCTCCAACTATAGAATTCAATGGTACACAGCTGCTTCTCCAACCACAGAATTCAACGGCGCACAGCCGCCTCTCCAACCACAGAATTCAATGGGACACAGCCGCCTCTCCAACCAAAGAATTCATTGGTACACAGCCGCCTCCCCAGTCACAGAATTTAATGGTACAGAGCCGCCTCTCCAAACATAGAATTCAATGGTACACAGCCGCCTCTCCAACCACAGAATTCAATGGTACACAGCCGCCTCTCCAACCATAGAATTCAATGGCACACAGCCGCCTCTGCAATCACAGAATTCAATGGTACACAGCCGCCTCTCCAACCATAGAATTCAATGGCACACAGCCGCCTCTCCAGTCACAGAATTCAATGGTGCACAGCCGCCTCTGCAATCACAGAATTCAATGGTACACAGCCGCCTCTCCAACCATAGAATTCAATGGAACACAGCCGCCTCTCCAACAACAGAATTCAATGGTACACAGCCGCCTCTCCAACTATAGAATTCAATGGTACACAGCCGCCTCTCCAACTATAGAATTCAATGGTACTCAGCCGCCTCCCCAGTCACAGAATTCAATGCTACACAGCCGCCTCTCCAACCACAGAATTCAATGGTACACAGCCGCCTCTCCAACCATAGAATTCAATGGCACACAGCCACCTCTCCAACTATAGAATTCAATGGTACACAGCCGCCTCTCCAACCAAAGAATTCATTGGTACACAGCCGCCTCCCCAGTCACAGAATTTAATGGTACAGAGCCACCTCTCCAAACATAGAATTCAATGGTACACAGCCGCCTCTCCAACCACAGAATTCAAAGGTACACAGCCGCCTCTCCAACCATAGAATTCAATGGCACACAGCCGCCTCTGCAATCACAGAATTCAATGGTACACAGCCGCCTCTCCAACCATAGAATTCAATGGCACACAGCCGCCTCTCCAGTCACAGAATTCAATGGTACACAGCCGCCTCTCCAACCACAGAATTCAATGGTACACAGCCGCCTCTCCAACCATAGAATTCAATGGTACACAGCTGCCTCTTCAACCACAGAATTCAATGGTACACAGTCGCCTCTCCAACCATAGAATTCAATGGTACACAGCCGCCTCTCCAACCACAGAATTCAATGGTACACAGCCGCCTCTCCAACCATAGAATTCAATAGTACACAGCCACCTCTCCAACCACAGAATTCAATGGTACACAGCCGCCTCTCCAACTCAGGAATTCAATGGTACACAGCCGCCTCTCCAACTATAGAATTCAATGGTACACAGCTGCTTCTCCAACCACAGAATTCAACGGCGCACAGCCGCCTCTCCAACCACAGAATTCAATGGGACACAGCCGCCTCTCCAACCACAGAATTCAATGGTACACAGCCGCCTCTCCAACCACAGAATTCAATGGGACACAGCCGCCTCTCCAACCACAGAATTCAATGGTACACAGCCGCCTCTCCAACCACAGAATTCAATGGTACACAGCCGCCTCTCCAACCACAGAATTCAATGGTACACAGCCGCCTCTCCAACTATAGAATTCAATGGTGCACAGCCGCCTCTCCAACCACAGAATTCAATGGTACACAGCCGCCTCTCCAACTATAGAATTCAATGGTACACATCCGCCTCTCCAACCATAGAATTCAATGGCACACAGCCGCCTCTCCAACCATAGAATTCAATGGTACACAGCCGCCTCTCCAACTATAGAATTCAATGGTGCACAGCCGCCTCTCCAACCACAGAATTCAATGGTACACAGCCGCCTCTCCAACTATAGAATTCAATGGTACACAGCCGCCTCTCCAACCGTAGAATTCAATGGTACACAGCCACCTCTCCAACAATAGAATTCAATGGTACACAGACGCCTCTCCAACTATAGAATTCAATGGTACACAGCCGCCTCTCCAACCACAGAATTCAATGGTACACAGCCGCCTCTCCAACCACAGAATTCAATGGTACACAGCCGCCTCTCCAACCAAAGAATTCATTGGTACACAGCCGCCTCCCCAGTCACAGAATTTAATGGTACAGAGCCGCCTCTCCAAACATAGAATTCAATGGTACACAGCCGCCTCTCCAACCACAGAATTCAATGGTACACAGCCGCCTCTCCAACCATAGAATTCAATGGCACACAGCCGCCTCTGCAATCACAGAATTCAATGGTACACAGCCGCCTCTCCAACCATAGAATTCAATGGCACACAGCCGCCTCTCCAGTCACAGAATTCAATGGTACACAGCCGCCTCTCCAACTATAGAATTCAATAGTACACAGCCGCCTCTCCAACCACAGAATTCAATGGTACACAGCTACTTCTCCAACCACAGAATTCAACGGTACACAGCCGCCTCTCCAACCACAGAATTCAATGGTACACAACCGCCTCTCCAACCACAGAATTCAATGGTACACAGCCGCCTCTCCAACCACAGAATTCAATGGTACACAGCTGCCTCTCCAACCACAGAATTCAATGGCACACAGCCGCCTCTCCAAGACAGAATTCAACGGTACACAGCCGCCTCTCCAACTATAGAATTCAATGGTACACAGCCGCCTCTCCAACTATAGAATTCAATGGTACACAGCCGCCTCTCCAACCACAGAATTCTATGGTACACAGCCGCCTCTCCAACCATAGAATTCAATGGTACACAGCGCCTCTCCAACTATAGAATTAAATGGTACACAGCCGCCTCTCCAACTATAGAATTCAATGGAACACAGCCGCCTCTCCAACAACAGAATTCAATGGTACACAGCCGCCTCTCCAACTATAGAATTCAATGGTACACAGCCGCCTCTCCAACTATAGAATTCAATGGTACTCAGCCGCCTCCCCAGTCACAGAATTCAATGCTACACAGCCGCCTCTCCAACCACAGAATTCAATGGTACACAGCCGCCTCTCCAACCATAGAATTCAATGGCACACAGCCACCTCTCCAACTATAGAATTCAATGGTACACAGCCGCCTCTCCAACCAAAGAATTCATTGGTACACAGCCGCCTCCCCAGTCACAGAATTTAATGGTACAGAGCCACCTCTCCAAACATAGAATTCAATGGTACACAGCCGCCTCTCCAACCACAGAATTCAAAGGTACACAGCCGCCTCTCCAACCATAGAATTCAATGGCACACAGCCGCCTCTGCAATCACAGAATTCAATGGTACACAGCCGCCTCTCCAACCATAGAATTCAATGGCACACAGCCGCCTCTCCAGTCACAGAATTCAATGGTACACAGCCGCCTCTCCAACCACAGAATTCAATGGTACACAGCCGCCTCTCCAACCATAGAATTCAATGGTACACAGCTGCCTCTTCAACCACAGAATTCAATGGTACACAGTCGCCTCTCCAACCATAGAATTCAATGGTACACAGCCGCCTCTCCAACCACAGAATTCAATGGTACACAGCCGCCTCTCCAACCATAGAATTCAATAGTACACAGCCGCCTCTCCAACCACAGAATTCAATGGTACACAGCCGCCTCTCCAACTCAGGAATTCAATGGTACACAGCCGCCTCTCCAACTATAGAATTCAATGGTACACAGCTGCTTCTCCAACCACAGAATTCAACGGCGCACAGCCGCCTCTCCAACCACAGAATTCAATGGGACACAGCCGCCTCTCCAACCACAGAATTCAATGGTACACAGCCGCCTCTCCAACCACAGAATTCAATGGGACACAGCCGCCTCTCCAACCACAGAATTCAATGGTACACAGCCGCCTCTCCAACCACAGAATTCAATGGTACACAGCCGCCTCTCCAACCACAGAATTCAATGGTACACAGCCGCCTCTCCAACTATAGAATTCAATGGTGCACAGCCGCCTCTCCAACCACAGAATTCAATGGTACACAGCCGCCTCTCCAACTATAGAATTCAATGGTACACAGCCGCCTCTCCAACCGTAGAATTCAATGGTACACAGCCACCTCTCCAACAATAGAATTCAATGGTACACAGACGCCTCTCCAACTATAGAATTCAATGGTACACAGCCGCCTCTCCAACCACAGAATTCAATGGTACACAGCCGCCTCTCCAACCACAGAATTCAATGGTACACAGCCGCCTCTCCAACCACAGAATTCAATGGTACACAGCTGCCTCTCCAACCACAGAATTCAATGGTACACAGCCGCCTCTCCAACCACAGAATTGAATGGTACACAGCCGCCTCTCCAACCACAGAATTCAATGGTACACAGCCGCCTCTCCAACTATAGAATTCAATAGTACACAGCCGCCTCTCCAACCACAGAATTCAATGGTACACAGCTACTTCTCCAACCACAGAATTCAACGGTACACAGCCGCCTCTCCAACCACAGAATTCAATGGTACACAACCGCCTCTCCAACCACAGAATTCAATGGTACACAGTCGCCTCTCCAACCACAGAATTCAATGGTACACAGCTGCCTCTCCAACCACAGAATTCAATGGTACACAGCCGCCTCTCCAAGACAGAATTCAACGTTACACAGCCGCCTCTCCAACTATAGAATTCAATGGTACACAGCCGCCTCTCCAACTATAGAATTCAATGGTACACAGCCGCCTCTCCAACCACAGAATTCTATGGTACACAGCCGCCTCTCCAACCATAGAATTCAATGGTACACAGCGCCTCTCCAACTACAGAATTAAATGGTACACAGCCGCCTCTCCAACTATAGAATTCAATGGTACACAGCCGCCTCTCCAACCACAGAATTCAATGGTACACAGCCGCCTCTCCAACTATAGAATTCAATGGTACACAGCCGCCTCTCCAACTATAGAATTCAATGGTACACAGCCGCCTCCCCAGTCACAGAATTCAATGCTACACAGCCGCCTCTCCAACCACAGAATTCAATGGTACACAGCCGCCACTCCAACCATAGAATTCAATGGCACACAGCCGCCTCTCCAGTCACAGAATTCAATGGCACACAGCCGCCTCTCCAACCACAGAATTCAATGGTACACAGCCGCGTCTCCAACTATAGAATTCAATGGTACACAGCCACCTCTCCAACTATAGAATTCAATGGTACACAGCCGCCTCTCCAACCAAAGAATTCATTGGTACACAGCCGCCTCCCCGTCACAGAATTTAATGGTACAGAGCCGCCTCTCCAAACATAGAATTCAATGGTACACAGCCGCCTCTCCCACCACAGAATTCAATGGTACACAGCCGCCTCTCCAACCATAGAATTCAATGGCACACAGCCGCCTCTGCAATCACAGAATTCAATGGCACACAGCCGCCTCTCCAACCATAGAATTCAATGGCACACAGCCGCCTCTCCAGTCACAGAATTCAATGGTACACAGCCGCCTCTCCAACTATAGAATTCAATAGTACACAGCCGCCTCTCCAACCACAGAATTCAATGGTACACAGCTACTTCTCCAACCACAGAATTCAACGGTACACAGCCGCCTCTCCAACCACAGAATTCAATGGTACACAACCGCCTCTCCAACCACAGAATTCAATGGTGCACAGCCGCCTCTCCAACCACAGAATTCAATGGTACACAGCTGCCTCTCCAACCACAGAATTCAATGGCACACAGCCGCCTCTCCAAGACAGAATTCAACGGTACACAGCCGCCTCTCCAACTATAGAATTCAATGGTACACAGCCGCCTCTCCAACTATAGAATTCAATGGTACACAGCCGCCTCTCCAACCACAGAATTCTATGGTACACAGCCGCCTCTCCAACCATAGAATTCAATGGTACACAGCGCCTCTCCAACTATAGAATTAAATGCTACACAGCCGCCTCTCCAACTATAGAATTCAATGGTACACAGCCGCCTCTCCAACCACAGAATTCAATGGTACACAGCCGCCTCTCCAACTATAGAATTCAATGGTACACAGCCGCCTCTCCAACTATAGAATTCAATGGTACACAGCCGCCTCCCCAGTCACAGAATTCAATGCTACACAGCCGCCTCTCCAACCACAGAATTCAATGGTACACAGCCGCCTCTCCAACCATAGAATTCAATGGCACACAGCCGCCTCTCTAGTCACAGAATTCAATGGCACACAGTCACCTCTGCAACCACAGAATTCAATGGTACACAGCCGCCTCTCCAACTATAGAATTCAATGGCACACATTCACCTCTGCAACCACAGAATTCAATGGTACACAGCCGCCTCGTCAGTCAAAGAATGCAATGGTACACAGCCGCATCTCCAGTCATAGAATTCAATGGTACACAGCCGCCTCTCCAACTATAGAATTCAATGGTACACAGCCGCCTCTCCAACCATAGAATTCAATGGTACACAGCCGCCTCTCCAACCACAGAATTCAATGGTACACAGCCGCCTCTCCAACCACAGAATTCAATGGCACACAGCTGCCGCTCCAGCCATAGAATTCAATGGTACACAGCCTCCTCTCCAACTATAGAATTCAATGCTCCACAGCTGCCTCTCCAGTCACAGAATTCAATGGCACACAGCCGCCTCTCCAACACAGAATTCAACGGTACACAGCCGCCTCTCCAACTATAGAATTCAGTGGTACACAGCCGCCTCTCCAACTATAGAATTCAATGGTACACAGCCGCCTCTCCAACCACAGAATTCAATGGTACACAGCCGCCTCTCCAAACATAGAATTCAATGTTACACAGCCGCCTCTCCAACCATAGAATTCAATGGTACACATCCGCCTCTCCAACCATAGAATTCAATGGCACACAGCCGCCTCTCCAACCATAGAATTCAATGGTACACAGCCGCCTCTCCAACTATAGAATTCAATGGTACACAGCCGCCTCTCCAACTATAGAATTCAATGGTATACAGCCGCCTCTCCAGTCACAGAATTCAAAGGCACACAGCCGCCTCTCCAACCGCAGAATTCAATGGTACACAGCCGCCTCTCCAACCGCAGAATTGAATGGCACACAGCCGCCTCTCCAACCGCAGAATTCAACGGTACACAGCCGCCTCCCCAGTCACAGAATTCAATGGCACACAGCTGCCTCTCCAACACAGAATTCAACGGTACAAAGCCGCCTCTCCAACTATAGAATTGAATGGCACACATTCACCTCTGCAACCATAGAATTCAATGGTACACAGCCGCCTCTCCAACCATAGAATTCAATGGTACACAGCCGCCCTCCAACCACAGAATTCAATGGTGCACAGCCGCCTCTCCAACCACAGAATTCAATGGTACACAGCTGCCTCTCCAGCCATAGAATTCAATGGTACACAGCCTCCTCTCCAACTATAGAATTCAATGGTACACAGCTGCCTCTCCAGCCATAGAATTCAATGGTACACAGCCGTCTCTCCAACTGTAGAATTCAATGGTACACAGCTGCCTCTCCAACCACAGAATTCAAAGGTACACCGCCACCTCGTCAACTATAGAATTCAATGGTACACAGCCGCCTCTCCAACCACAGAATTCAATGGCACACAGCCGCCTCCCCAGTCACAGAATTCAATGGCACACAGCCGCCTCTCCAACACAGAATTCAACGGTACACAGCCGCCTCTCCAACCACAGAATTCAATGGTACACAGCCGCCTCTCCAACCATAGAATTCAATAGTACACAGCCGCCTCTCCAACCACAGAATTCAATGGTACACAGCCGCCTCTCCAACTCTGGAATTCAATGGTACACAGCCGCCTCTCCAACCACAGAATTCAATGGTACACAGCCGCCTCTCCAACCACAGAATTCAATGGTACACAGCCGCCTCTCCAACTATAGAATTCAATAGTACACAGCCGCCTCTCCAACCACAGAATTCAATGGTACACAGCTGCTGCTCCAGCCACAGAATTCAACGGCACACAGCCGCCTCTCCAACCACAGAAATCAATGGTACACAACCGCCTCTCCAACCACAGAATTCAATGGTACACAGCCGCCTCTCCAACCACAGAATTCAATGGTACACAGCCGCCTCTCCAACCATAGAATTCAATGGTACACAGCCGCCTCTCCAACTATAGAATTAAATGGTACACAGCCGCCTCTCCAACTATAGAATTCAATGGTACACAGCCGCCTCTCCAACCACAGAATTCAATGGTACACAGCCGCCTCTCTAACTATAGAATTGAATGGTACACAGCCGCCTCTCCAACTATAGAATTCAATGGTACACAGCCGCCTCTCCAACCACAGAATTCAATGGCACACAGCCTCCTGTCCAACCATAGAATTGAATGGTACACAGCCGCCTCCCCAGTCACAGAATTCAATGCTACACAGCCGCCTCTCCAACAACAGAATTCAATGGTACACAGCCGCCTCTCCAACCATAGAATTCAATGGCACACAGCCGCCTCTCTAGTCACAGAATTCAATGTCACACAGCCGCCTCTCCAACCACAGAATTCAATGGTACACAGCCGCCTCTCCAACTATAGAATTCAATGGTACACAGCCGCCTCTCCAACCATAGAATTCAATGGTACACAGCCGCCTCTCCAGTCACAGAATTCAATGGTACACAGCCGCCTCTCCAACCATAGAATTCAATGGTATACAGCCGCCTCTCCAACCATAGAATTCAATGGTACACAGTTGCCTCTCCAACCACAGAATTCAATGGTACACAGCCGCCTCTCCAACCATAGAATTCAATGGTACACAGCCGCCTCTCCAACCACAGAATTCAATGGTACACAGCCGCCTCTCCAACCATAGAATTCAATAGTACACAGCCGCCTCTCCAACCACAGAATTTAATGGTACACAGCCGCCTCTCCAACTCTGGAATTCAATGGTACACAGCCGCCTCTCCAACTATAGAATTCAATGGTACACAGCTGCTTCTCCAACCACAGAATTCAACGGTGCACAGCCGCCTCTCCAACCACAGAATTCAATGGGACACAGCCGCCTCTCCAACCACAGAATTCAATGGTACACAGCCGCCTCTCCAACCACAGAATTCAATGGGACACAGCCGCCTCTCCAACCACAGAATTCAATGCTACACAGCCGCCTCTCCAACCACAGAATTCAATGGTGCACAGCCGCCTCTCCAACCACAGAATTCAATGGTACACAGCCACCTCTCCAACGATAGAATTCAATGGTACACAGCCGCCTCTCCAACCACAGAATTCAGTGGTACACAGCTGCCTCTCCAATCATAGAATTCAATGGTACACAGCCGCCTCTCCAACCACAGATTTCAATGGTACACAGCCGCTTCTCCAACCACAGAATTCAACGGTACACAGCTGCCTCTCCAACCACAGAATGCAATGGTACACAGCCGCCTCTCGAACCACAGAGTTCAATGGTACACAGCCGCCTCGCCAACCACAGAATTCAATGGTACACAGCCTCCTCTCTAACCACAGAATTCAATGGTACACAGCCGCCTCTCCAACCACAGAATTCAACGGTACACAGCCGCCTCTCCAACTATAGAATTCAATGGTACACAGCCGCCTCTCCAACCATAGAATTCAATGTTACACAGCCGCCTCTCCAACCATAGAATTCAATGGTACACAGCCGCCTCTCCAACCATAGAATTCAATGGCACACAGCCGCCTCTCCAACCATAGAATTCAATGGTACACAGCCGCCTCTCCAACTATAGAATTCAATGGCACACAGTCGCCTCTGCAACCACAGAATTCAATGGTACACAGCCGCCTCCCCAACTATAGAATTCAATGGCACACATTCACCTCTGCAACCACAGAATTCAATGGTACACAGCCGCCTCGTCAGTCAAAGAATGCAATGGTACACAGCCGCATCTCCAGTCATAGAATTCAATGGTACACAGCCGCCTCTCCAACTATAGAATTCAATGGTACACAGCCGCCTCTCCAACCATAGAATTCAATGGTACACAGCCGCCTCTCCAACCACAGAATTCAATGGTACACAGCCGCCTCTCCAACCACAGAATTCAATGGCACACAGCTGCCGCTCCAGCCATAGAATTCAATGGTACACAGCCTCCTCTCCAACTATAGAATTCAATGGTACACAGCTGCCTCTCCAGTCACAGAATTCAATGGCACACAGCCGCCTCTCCAACACAGAATTCAACGGTACACAGCCGCCTCTCCAACTATAGAATTCAGTGGTACACAGCCGCCTCTCCAACTATAGAATTCAGTGGTACACAGCCGCCTCTCCAACCACAGAATTCAATGGTACACAGCCTCCTCTCCAACCATAGAATTCAATGGTACACAGCCGCCTCTCCAACTATAGAATTCAATGGTACACAGCCGCCTCTCCAACTATAGAATTCCATGGTACACAGCCGCCTCTCCAACTGTAGAATTCAATGGTACACAGCCGCCTCTCCAACCACAGAATTCAATGGTACACAGCCGCCTCTCCAACCACAGAATTCAATGGCACACAGCCGCCTCTCCAACCACAGAATTCAATGGTACACAGCCGCCTCGTCAACTATAGAATTCAATGGTACACAGCCACCTTTCCAACCACAGAATTCAATGGTACACAGCCTCCTCTCTAACCACAGAAATCAATGGTACACAGCTGCTTCTCCAACCACAGAATTCAATGGTACACAGCCGCCTCTCCAACTATAGAATTCAATGTTGCACAGCCGCCTCTCCAACCATAGAATTCAATGGTACACATCCGCCTCTCCAACCATAGAATTCAATGGCACACAGCCGCCTCTCCAACCATAGAATTCAATGGTACACAGCCGCCTCTCCAACTATAGAATTCAATGGTACACAGCCGCCTCTCCAACTATTGAATTCAATGGTATACAGCCGCCTCTCCAACCGCAGAATTCAATGGTACACAGCCGCCTCTCCAACCATAGAATTCAATGGTACACAGCCGCCTCTCCAACCATAGAATTCAATGGCACACAGCCGCCTCTCCAACCATAGAATTCAATGGTACACAGCCGCCTCTCCAACTACAGAATTCAACGGTACACAGCCGCCTCTCCAACTATAGAATTCAATGGCACACAGTCGCCTCTGCAACCACAGAATTCAATGGTACACAGCCGCCTCCCCAACTATAGAATTCAATGGCACACATTCACCTCTGCAACCACAGAATTCAATGGTACACAGCCGCCTCGTCAGTCAAAGAATGCAATGGTACACAGCCGCATCTCCAGTCATAGAATTCAATGGTACACAGCCGCCTCTCCAACTATAGAATTCAATGGTACACAGCCGCCTCTCCAACCATAGAATTCAATGGTACACAGCCGCCTCTCCAACCACAGAATTCAATGGTACACAGCCGCCTCTCCAACCACAGAATTCAATGGCACACAGCTGCCGCTCCAGCCATAGAATTCAATGGTACACAGCCTCCTCTCCAACTATAGAATTCAATGGTACACAGCTGCCTCTCCAGTCACAGAATTCAATGGCACACAGCCGCCTCTCCAACACAGAATTCAACGGTACACAGCCGCCTCTCCAACTATAGAATTCAGTGGTACACAGCCGCCTCTCCAACTATAGAATTCAGTGGTACACAGCCGCCTCTCCAACCACAGAATTCAATGGTACACAGCCTCCTCTCCAACCATAGAATTCAATGGTACACAGCCGCCTCTCCAACTATAGAATTCAATGGTACACAGCCGCCTCTCCAACTATAGAATTCCATGGTACACAGCCGCCTCTCCAACTGTAGAATTCAATGGTACACAGCCGCCTCTCCAACCACAGAATTCAATGGTACACAGCCGCCTCTCCAACCACAGAATTCAATGGCACACAGCCGCCTCTCCAACCACAGAATTCAATGGTACACAGCCGCCTCGTCAACTATAGAATTCAATGGTACACAGCCACCTTTCCAACCACAGAATTCAATGGTACACAGCCTCCTCTCTAACCACAGAAATCAATGGTACACAGCTGCTTCTCCAACCACAGAATTCAATGGTACACAGCCGCCTCTCCAACTATAGAATTCAATGTTGCACAGCCACCTCTCCAACCATAGAATTCAATGGTACACATCCGCCTCTCCAACCATAGAATTCAATGGCACACAGCCGCCTCTCCAACCATAGAATTCAATGGTACACAGCCGCCTCTCCAACTATAGAATTCAATGGTACACAGCCGCCTCTCCAACTATTGAATTCAATGGTATACAGCCGCCTCTCCAACCGCAGAATTCAATGGTACACAGCCGCCTCTCCAACCGCAGAATTGAATGGCACACAGCCGCCTCTCCAACCGCAGAATTCAACGGTACACATCCGCCTCCCCAGTCACAGAATTCAATGGCACACAGCTGCCTCTCCAACACAGAATTCAACGGTACACAGCCGCCTCTCCAACTATAGAATTCAATGGCACACAATCACCTCTGAAACCACAGAGTTCAATGAGACACAGCCGCTTCTCCAACTATAGAATTCAATGGCACACATTCACCTCTGCAACCATAGAATTCAATGGTACACAGCCGCCTCTCCAACCATAGAATTCAATGGTACACAGCCGCCCTCCAACCACAGAATTCAATGGTGCACAGCCGCCTCTCCAACCACAGAATTCAATGGTACACAGCTGCCTCTCCAGCCATAGAATTCAATGGTACACAGCCTCCTCTCCAGCTATAGAATTCAATGGTACACAGCTGCCTCTCCAGCCATAGAATTCAATGGTACACAGCCGTCTCTCCAACTATAGAATTCAATGGTACACAGCTGCCTCTCCAACCACAGAATTCAAAGGTACACAGCCGCCTCGTCAACTATAGAATTCAATGGTACACAGCCGCCTCTCCAACCATAGAATTCAATGGCACACAGCCGCCTCCCCAGTCACAGAATTCAATGGCACACAGCCGCCTCTCCAACACAGAATTCAACGGTACACAGCCGCCTCTCCAACCACAGAATTCAATGGTACACAGCCGCCTCTCCAACCATAGAATTCAGTAGTACACAGCCGCCTCTCCAACCACAGAATTCAATGGTACACAGCCGCCTCTCCAACTCTGGAATTCAATGGTACACAGCCGCCTCTCCAACTATAGAATTCAATGGTACACAGCCGCCTCTCCAACTATAGAATTCAATGGTACACAGCCGCCTCTACAACCATAGAATTCAATGGTACACAGCCGCCTCTACAACCATAAATTCAATGGTACACAGCCGCCTATCCAACTATAGAATTCAATGCTCCACAGCCGCCTCTCCAACTATAGATTTCAATGGTACACAGCCGCCTCTCCAACTGTAGAATTCAATGGTACACAGCCGCCTCTCCAACCATAGAATTCAATGGTACCCAGCCGCCTCTCCAACGATAGAATTCAATGCTCCACAGCCGCCTCTCCAACTATAGAATTCAATGGTACACAGCCGCCTCTCCAACTATAGAATTCAATGGTACACAGCCGCCTCTCCAACCACAGAATTCAGTGGTACACAGCCACTTCTCCAACCACAGAATTCAATGGTACACAGCCGCCTCTCCAACTATAGAATTCAATGGTACACAGCCTCCTCTCCAACTATAGAATTCAATGGTACACAGCCGCCTCTCCAACTATAGAATTCAATGGTACGCAACTACCCCTCCAGTCACAGAATTCAATGGTACACAGCCGCCTCTCCAACGATAGAATTCAATGGTGCACAGCCACCTCTCCAACGATAGAATTCAATGGTACACAGCCACCTCTCCAACGATTGAATTCAATGGTACACAGCCGCCTCTCCAACCACAGAATTCAATGGTACACAGGCGCCTCTCCAACTATAGAATTCAATGGTACACAGCCGCATCTCCAACTATAGAATTCAATGGTACACAGTCGCCTCTCCAACCATAGAATTCAATGGTACACAGCCACCTCTCCAATGATAGAATTAAATGGTACACAGCCACCTCTCCAACGATAGAATTCAATGGTACACAGCCGCCTCTCCAACCAGAGAATTCAATGGTACACAGCCGCCTCTCCAACTATAGAATTCAATGGTACACAGTCGCCTCTCCAACCATAGAATTCAATGGTACACAGCCGCCTCTCCAACTATAGAATTCAATGGTACGCAGCCGCCTCTCCAACTATAGAATTCAATGGTACACAGCCGCCTCTCCAACTATAGAATTCAATGGTACACAGCCGCCTCTCCAACCACAGAGTTCAATGGTACACAACCGCCTCTCCAACTATAGAATTCAATGCTCCACAGCCGCCTCTCCAACTATAGAATTCAATGGTACACAGCCGCCTCTCCAACTATAGAATTCAATGGTACACAGCCGCCTCTCCAACCATAGAATTCAATGGTACACAGCCGCCTCTCCAACTATAGAATTCAATGCTCCACAGCCGCCTCTCCAACTATAGAATTCAATGGCACACAGCCGCCTCTCCAGTCAGAGAATTCAATGGTACACAGCCGCCTCTCCAACCATAGAATTCAATGGTACACAGCCGCCTCTCCAACTATAGAATTCAATGGTATACAGCCGCCTCTCCAACTATAGAATTCAATGGTACACAGCCGCCTCTCCAACCATAGAATTCAATGCTCCACAGCCGCCTCTCCAACCATAGAATTCAATGGCACACAGCCGCCTCTCCAGTCACAGAATTCAATGGTACACAGCCGCCTCTCCAACCATAGAATTCAATGGCACACAGCCGCCTCTCCAGTCACAGAATTCAATGGTACAGAGCCGCCTCTCCAACCACAGAATTCAATGGTACACAGCCGCCTCTCCAACCATAGAATTCAATGGTACACAGCCACCTCTCCAACTATAGAATTCAATGGTACACAGCCGCCTCTCCAACCACAGAATTCAATGGTACACAGCTGCCTCTCCAATCATAGTATTCAATGGTACACAGCCGCCTCTCCAATCCCAGAATTCAATGGTACACAGCCGCTTCTCCAACCACAGAATTCAACGGTACACAGCCGCCTCTCCAACCACAGAATGCAATGGTACACAGCCGCCTCTCGAACCACAGAATTCAATGGTACACAGCCGCCTCGCCAACTATAGAATTCAATGGTACACAGCCGCCTCTCCAACCACAGAATTCAACGGTACACAGCCGCCTCTCCAACTATAGAATTCAATGGTACACAGCCGCCTCTCCAACCATAGAATTCAATGTTACACAGCCTCCTCTCCAACCATAGAATTCAATGGTACACAGCCGCCTCTCCAACCATAGAATTCAATAGTACACAGCCGCCTCTCCAACCACAGAATTCAAAGGTACACAGCCGCCTCTCCAACTCTGGAATTCAATGGTACACAGCCGCCTCTCCAACTATAGAATTCAATGGGACACAGCCGCCTCTCCAACTATAGAATTCAATGGTACACAGCCGCCTCTACAACCATAAATTCAATGGTACACAGCCGCCTCTCCAACTGTAGAATTCAATGGTACACAGCCGCCTCTCCAACCATAGAATTCAATGGTACACAGCCGCCTCTCCAACTATAGAATTCAATGCTCCACAGCAGCCTCTCCAACTATAGAATTCAATGGTACACAGCCGCCTCTCCAACTATAGAATTCAATGGTACACAGCCGCCTCTCCAACCACAGAATTCAGTGGTACACAGCCACCTCTCCAACCACAGAATTCAATGGTACACAGCCGCCTCTCCAACTATAGAATTCAATGGTACACAGCCTCCTCTCCAACTATAGAATTCAATGGTACACAGCCGCCTCTCCAACTATAGAATTCAATGGTACGCAACTACCCCTCCAGTCACAGATTTCAATGGTACACAGCCGCCTCTCCAACGATAGAATTCAATGGTACACAGCCACCTCGCCAATGATAGAATTCAATGGTACACAGCCACCTCTCCAACGATTGAATTCAATGGTACACAGCCGCCTCTCCAACCACAGAATTCAATGGTACACAGCCGCCTCTCCAACCATAGAATTCAATGGTACACAGCCACCTCTCCAATGATAGAATTCAATGGTACACAGCCACCTCTCCAACGATAGAATTCAATGGTACACAGCCGCCTCTCCAACCAGAGAATTCAATGGGACACAGCCGCCTCTCCAACTATAGAATTCAATGGTACACAGTCGCCTCTCCAACCATAGAATTCAATGGTACACAGCCGCCTCTCCAACTATAGAATTCAATGGTACGCAGCCGCCTCTCCAACTATAGAATTCAATGGTACACAGCCGCCTCTCCAACTATAGAATTGAATGGTACACAGCCGCCTCTCCAACCACAGAGTTCAATGGTACACAGCCGCCTCTCCAACTATAGAATTCAATGCTCCACAGCCGCCTCTCCAACTATAGAATTCAATGGTACACAGCCGCCTCTCCAACTATAGAATTCAATGGTACACAGCCGCCTCTCCAACCATCGAATTCAATGGTACACAGCCGCCTCTCCAACTATAGAATTCAATGCTCCACAGCCGCCTCTCCAACTATAGAATTCAATGGCACACAGCCGCCTCTCCAGTCAGAGAATTCAATGGTACACAGCCGCCTCTCCAACCATAGAATTCAATGGTACACAGCCGCCTCTCCAACTATAGAATTCAATGGTATACAGCCGCCTCTCCAACTATAGAATTCAATGGTACACAGCCGCCTCTCCAACCATAGAATTCAATGGTACACAGCCGCCTCTCCAACTATAGAATTCAATGCTCCACAGCCGCCTCTCCAACCATAGAATTCAATGGCACACAGCCGCCTCTCCAACCATAGAATTCAATGGCACACAGCCGCCTCTCCAGTCACAGAATTCAATGGTACACAGCCGCCTCTCCAACCACAGAATTCAATGGTACACAGCCGCCTCTCCAACCATAGAATTCAATGGTACACAGCCGCCTCTCCAACTATAGAATTCAATGGTACACAGCCGCCTCTCCAACCACAGAATTCAATGGTACACAGCTGCCTCTCCAATCATAGTATTCAATGGTACACAGCCGCCTCTCCAACCACAGAATTCAATGGTACACAGCCGCTTCTCCAACCACAGAATTCAACGGTACACAGCCGCCTCTCCAACCACAGAATGCAATGGTACACAGCCGCCTCTCGAACCACAGAATTCAATGGTACACAGCCGCCTCGCCAACTATAGAATTCAATGGTACACAGCCGCCTCTCCAACCACAGAATTCAACGGTACACAGCCGCCTCTCCAACTATAGAATTCAATGGTACACAGCCGCCTCTCCAACCATAGAATTCAATGTTACACAGCCGCCTCTCCAACCATAGAATTCAATGGTACACAGCCGCCTCTCCAACCATAGAATTCAATGGCACACAGCCGCCTCTCCAACCATAGAATTCAATGGTACACAGCCGCCTCTCCAACTATAGAATTCAATGGTGCACAGCCGCCTCTCCAACTATAGAATTCAATGGTATACAGCCGCCTCTCCAGTCACAGAATTCAATGGCACACAGCCGCCTCTCCAACCGCAGAATTCAATGGTACACAGCCGCCTCTCCAACCGCAAAATTCAGTGGCACACAGCCGCCTCTCCAACTATAGAATTCAATGGTACACAGTCGCCTCTCCAACCATAGAATTCAATGGTACACAGCCGCCTCTCCAATGATAGAATTCAATGGTACACAGGCACCTCTCCAACTATAGAATTCAATGGTACACAGCCGCCTCTCCAACCATAGAATTCAATAGTACACAGCCGCCTCTCCAACCACAGAATTCAATGGTACACAGCCGCCTCTCCAACTCTGGAATTCAATGGTAAACAGCCGCCTCTCCAACTATAGAATTCAATGGTACACAGCCGCCTCTCCAACTATAGAATTCAATGGTACACAGCCGCCTCTACAACCATAGAATTCAATGGTACACAGCCGCCTCTACAACCATAAATTCAATGGTACACAGCCGCCTCTCCAACTATAGAATTCAATGCTCCACAGCCGCCTCTCCAACTGTAGAATTCAATGGTACACAGCCGCCTCTCCAACCATAGAATTCAATGGTACACAGCCGCCTCTCCAACTATAGAATTCAATGCTCCACAGCCGCCTCTCCAACTATAGAATTCAATGGTGCACAGCCGCCTCTCCAACTATAGAATTCAATGGTACACAGCCGCCTCTCCAACCACAGAATTCAGTGGTACACAGCCACCTCTCCAACCACAGAATTCAATGGTACACAGCCGCCTCTCCAACGATAGAATTCAATGGTACACAGCCACCTCTCCAACGATAGAATTCAATGGTACACAGCCACGTCTCCAACGATTGAATTCAATGGTACACAGCCGCCTCTCCAACCACAGAAATCAATGGTACACAGCCGCCTCTCCAACTATAGAATTCAATGGTACACAGCCGCATCTCCAACTATAGAATTCAATGGTACACAGTCGCCTCTCCAACCATAGAATTCAATGGTACACAGCCACCTCTCCAATGATAGAATTCAATGGTACACAGCCACCTCTCCAACGATAGAATTCAATGGTACACAGCCGCCTCTCCAACCACAGAATTCAATGGTACACAGCCGCCTCTCCAACTATAGAATTCAATGGTACACAGTCGCCTCTCCAACCATAGAATTCAATGGTACGCAGCCGCCTCTCCAACTATAGAATTCAATGGTACACAGCCGCCTCTCCAACTATAGAATTCAATGGTACACAGCCGCCTCTCCAACCACAGAGTTCAATGGTACACAGCCGCCTCTCCAACTATAGAATTCAATGCTCCACAGCCGCCTCTCCAACTATAGAATTCAATGGTACACAGCCTCCTCTCCAACTATAGAATTCAACGGTACACAGCCGCCTCTCCAACCACAGAATGCAATGGTACACAGCCGCCTCTCGAACCACAGAATTCAATGGTACACAGCCGCCTCGCCAACTATAGAATTCAATGGTACACAGCCGCCTCTCCAACCACAGAATTCAACGGTACACAGCCGCCTCTCCAACCATAGAATTCAATGGCACACAGCCGCCTCTCCAACCATAGAATTCAATGGTACACAGCCGCCTCTCCAACGAGAGAATTCAATGGTACACAGCCGCCTCTCCAACTATAGAATTCAATGGTACACAGCCGCCTCTCCAGTCACAGAATTCAATGGCACACAGCCGCCTCTCCAACCGCAGAATTCAATGGTACACAGCCGCCTCTCCAACCGCAGAATTCAGTGGCACACAGCCGCCTCTCCAAGTATAGAATTCAATGGTACACAGTCGCCTCTCCAACCATAGAATTCAATGGTACACAGCCGCCTCTCCAATGATAGAATTCAATGGTACACAGGCACCTCTCCAACTATAGAATTCAATGGTACACAGCCGCCTCTCCAACCATAGAATTCAATAGTACACAGCCGCCTCTCCAACCACAGAATTCAATGGTACACAGCCGCCTCTCCAACTCTGGAATTCAATGGTACACAGCCGCCTCTCCAACTATAGAATTCAATGGTACACAGCCGCCTCTCCAACTATAGAATTCAATGGTACACAGCCGCCTCTCCAACTATAGAATTCAATGGTACGCAACTACCCCTCCAGTCACAGAATTCAATGGTACACAGCCGCCTCTCCAACGATAGAATTCAATGGTACACAGCCACCTCTCCAATGATAGAATTCAATGGTACACAGCCACCTCTCCAACGATTGAATTCAATGGTACACAGCCGCCTCTCCAACCACAGAATTCAATGGTACACAGCCGCCTCTCCAACCATAGAATTCAATGGTACACAGCCACCTCTCCAATGATAGAATTCAATGGTACACAGCCACCTCTCCAACGATAGAATTCAATGGTACACAGCCGCCTCTCCAACCAGAGAATTCAATGGGACACAGCCGCCACTCCAACTATAGAATTCAATGGTACACAGTCGCCTCTCCAACCATAGAATTCAATGGTACACAGCCGCCTCTCCAACTATAGAATTCAATGGTACGCAGCCGCCTCTCCAACTATAGAATTCAATGGTACACAGCCGCCTCTCCAACTATAGAATTCAATGGTACACAGCCGCCTCTCCAACCACAGAGTTCAATGGTACACAGCCGCCTCTCCAACTATAGAATTCAATGCTCCACAGCCGCCTCTCCAACTATAGAATTCAATGGTACACAGCCGCCTCTCCAACTATAGAATTCAATGGTACACAGCCGCCTCTCCAACCATCGAATTCAATGGTACACAGCCGCCTCTCCAACTATAGAATTCAATGCTCCACAGCCGCCTCTCCAACTATAGAATTCAATGGCACACAGCCGCCTCTCCAGTCAGAGAATTCAATGGTACACAGCCGCCTCTCCAACCATAGAATTCAATGGTACACAGCCGCCTCTCCAACTATAGAATTCAATGGTATACAGCCGCCTCTCCAACTATAGAATTCAATGGTACACAGCCGCCTCTCCAACCATAGAATTCAATGGTACACAGCCGCCTCTCCAACTATAGAATTCAATGCTCCACAGCCGCCTCTCCAACCATAGAATTCAATGGCACACAGCCGCCTCTCCAGTCACAGAATTCAATGGTACACAGCCACCTCTCCAACCATAGAATTCAATGGCACACAGCCGCCTCTCCAGTCACAGAATTCAATGGTACACAGCCGCCTCTCCAACCACAGAATTCAATGGTACACAGCCGCCTCTCCAACCATAGAATTCAATGGTACACAGCCGCCTCTCCAACTATAGAATTCAATGGTACACAGCCGCCTCTCCAACCACAGAATTCAATGGTACACAGCTGCCTCTCCAATCATAGTATTCAATGGTACACAGCCGCCTCTCCAACCACAGAATTCAATGGTACACAGCCGCTTCTCCAACCACAGAATTCAACGGTACACAGCCGCCTCTCCAACCACAGAATGCAATGGTACACAGCCGCCTCTCGAACCACAGAATTCAATGGTACACAGCCGCCTTGCCAACTATAGAATTCAATGGTACACAGCCGCCTCTCCAACCACAGAATTCAACGGTACACAGCCGCCTCTCCAACTATAGAATTCAATGGTACACAGCCGCCTCTCCAACCATAGAATTCAATGTTACACAGCCGCCTCTCCAACCATAGAATTCAATGGTACACAGCCGCCTCTCCAACCATAGAATTCAATGGCACACAGCCGCCTCTCCAACCATAGAATTCAATGGTACACAGCCGCCTCTCCAAGTATAGAATTCAATGGTGCACAGCCGCCTCTCCAACTATAGAATTCAATGGTATACAGCCGCCTCTCCAGTCACAGAATTCAATGGCACACAGCCGCCTCTCCAACCGCAGAATTCAATGGTACACAGCCGCCTCTCCAACCGCAAAATTCAGTGGCACACAGCCGCCTCTCCAACTATAGAATTCAATGGTACACAGTCGCCTCTCCAACCATAGAATTCAATGGTACACAGCCGCCTCTCCAATGATAGAATTCAATGGTACACAGGCACCTCTCCAACTATAGAATTCAATGGTACACAGCCGCCTCTCCAACCATAGAATTCAATAGTACACAGCCGCCTCTCCAACCACAGAATTCAATGGTACACAGCCGCCTCTCCAACTCTGGAATTCAATGGTACACAGCCGCCTCTCCAACTATAGAATTCAATGGTACACAGCCGCCTCTCCAACTATAGAATTCAATGGTACACAGCCGCCTCTACAACCATAGAATTCAATGGTACACAGCCGCCTCTACAACCATAAATTCAATGGTACACAGCCGCCTCTCCAACTATAGAATTCAATGCTCCACAGCCGCCTCTCCAACTATAGATTTCAATGGTACACAGCCGCCTCTCCAACCATAGAATTCAATGGTACACAGCCGCCTCTCCAACTATAGAATTCAATGCTCCACAGCCGCCTCTCCAACTATAGAATTCAATGGTGCACAGCCGCCTCTCCAACTATAGAATTCAATGGTACACAGCCGCCTCTCCAACCACAGAATTCAGTGGTACACAGCCACCTCTCCAACCACAGAATTCAATGGTACACATCCGCCTCTCCAACTATAGAATTCAATGGTACACAGCCTCCTCTCCAACTATAGAATTCAATGGTATACAGCCGCCTCTCCAGTCACAGAATTCAATGGCACACAGCCGCCTCTCCAACCGCAGAATTCAATGGTACACAGCCGCCTCTCCAACCGCAAAATTCAGTGGCACACAGCCGCCTCTCCAACTATAGAATTCAATGGTACACAGTCGCCTCTCCAACCATAGAATTCAATGGTACACAGCCGCCTCTCCAATGATAGAATTCAATGGTACACAGGCACCTCTCCAACTATAGAATTCAATGGTACACAGCCGCCTCTCCAACCATAGAATTCAATAGTACACAGCCGCCTCTCCAACCACAGAATTCAATGGTACACAGCCGCCTCTCCAACTCTGGAATTCAATGGTACACAGCCGCCTCTCCAACTATAGAATTCAATGGTACACAGCCGCCTCTCCAACTATAGAATTCAATGGTACACAGCCGCCTCTACAACCATAGAATTCAATGGTACACAGCCGCCTCTACAACCATAAATTCAATGGTACACAGCCGCCTCTCCAACTATAGAATTCAATGCTCCACAGCCGCCTCTCCAACTATAGATTTCAATGGTACACAGCCGCCTCTCCAACTGTAGAATTCAATGGTACACAGCCGCCTCTCCAACCATAGAATTCAATGGTACACAGCCGCCTCTCCAACTATAGAATTCAATGCTCCACAGCCGCCTCTCCAACTATAGAATTCAATGGTGCACAGCCGCCTCTCCAACTATAGAATTCAATGGTACACAGCCGCCTCTCCAACCACAGAATTCAGTGGTACACAGCCACCTCTCCAACCACAGAATTCAATGGTACACAGCCGCCTCTCCAACTATAGAATTCAATGGTACACAGCCTCCTCTCCAACTATAGAATTCAATGGTACACAGCCGCCTCTCCAACTATAGAATTCAATGGTACGCAACTACCCCTCCAGTCACAGAATTCAATGGTACACAGCCGCCTCTCCAACGATAGAATTCAATGGTACACAGCCACCTCTCCAACGATAGAATTCAATGGTACACAGCCACGTCTCCAACGATTGAATTCAATGGTACACAGCCGCCTCTCCAACCACAGAAATCAATGGTACACAGCCGCCTCTCCAACTATAGAATTCAATGGTACACAGCCGCATCTCCAACTATAGAATTCAATGGTACACAGTCGCCTCTCCAACCATAGAATTCAATGGTACACAGCCACCTCTCCAATGATAGAATTCAATGGTACACAGCCACCTCTCCGACGATAGAATTCAATGGTACACAGCCGCCTCTCCAACCACAGAATTCAATGGTACACAGCCGCCTCTCCAACTATAGAATTCAATGGTACACAGTCGCCTCTCCAACCATAGAATTCAATGGTACGCAGCCGCCTCTCCAACTATAGAATTCAATGGTACACAGCCGCCTCTCCAACTATAGAATTCAATGGTACACAGCCGCCTCTCCAACCACAGAGTTCAATGGTACACAGCCGCCTCTCCAACTATAGAATTCAATGCTCCACAGCCGCCTCTCCAACTATAGAATTCAATGGTACACAGCCTCCTCTCCAACTATAGAATTCAACGGTACACAGCCGCCTCTCCAACCACAGAATGCAATGGTACACAGCCGCCTCTCGAACCACAGAATTCAATGGTACACAGCCGCCTCGCCAACTATAGAATTCAATGGTACACAGCCGCCTCTCCAACCACAGAATTCAACGGTACACAGCCGCCTCTCCAACTATAGAATTCAATGGTACACAGCCGCCTCTCCAACCATAGAATTCAATGTTACACAGCCGCCTCTCCAACCATAGAATTCAATGGTACACAGCCGCCTCTCCAACCATAGAATTCAATGGCACACAGCCGCCTCTCCAACCATAGAATTCAATGGTACACAGCCGCCTCTCCAACGAGAGAATTCAATGGTACACAGCCGCCTCTCCAACTATAGAATTCAATGGTACACAGCCGCCTCTCCAGTCACAGAATTCAATGGCACACAGCCGCCTCTCCAACCGCAGAATTCAATGGTACACAGCCGCCTCTCCAACCGCAGAATTCAGTGGCACACAGCCGCCTCTCCAAGTATAGAATTCAATGGTACACAGTCGCCTCTCCAACCATAGAATTCAATGGTACACAGCCGCCTCTCCAATGATAGAATTCAATGGTACACAGGCACCTCTCCAACTATAGAATTCAATGGTACACAGCCGCCTCTCCAACCATAGAATTCAATAGTACACAGCCGCCTCTCCAACCACAGAATTCAATGGTACACAGCCGCCTCTCCAACTCTGGAATTCAATGGTACACAGCCGCCTCTCCAACTATAGAATTCAATGGTACACAGCCGCCTCTCCAACTATAGAATTCAATGGTACACAGCCGCCTCTCCAACTATAGAATTCAATGGTACGCAACTACCCCTCCAGTCACAGAATTCAATGGTACACAGCCGCCTCTCCAACGATAGAATTCAATGGTACACAGCCACCTCTCCAATGATAGAATTCAATGGTACACAGCCACCTCTCCAACGATAGTATTCAATGGTACACAGCCGCCTCTCCAACCACAGAATTCAATGGTACACAGCCGCTTCTCCAACCACAGAATTCAACGGTACACAGCCGCCTCTCCAACCACAGAATGCAATGGTACACAGCCGCCTCTCGAACCACAGAATTCAATGGTACACAGCCGCCTTGCCAACTATAGAATTCAATGGTACACAGCCGCCTCTCCAACCACAGAATTCAACGGTACACAGCCGCCTCTCCAACTATAGAATTCAATGGTGCACAGCCGCCTCTCCAACTATAGAATTCAATGGTACACAGCCGCCTCTCCAACCACAGAATTCAGTGGTACACAGCCACCTCTCCAACCACAGAATTCAATGGTACACAGCCGCCTCTCCAACTATAGAATTCAATGGTACACAGCCTCCTCTCCAACTATAGAATTCAATGGTACACAGCCGCCTCTCCAACTATAGAATTCAATGGTACGCAACTACCCCTCCAGTCACAGAATTCAATGGTACACAGCCGCCTCTCCAACGATAGAATTCAATGGTACACAGCCACCTCTCCAACGATAGAATTCAATGGTACACAGCCACGTCTCCAACGATTGAATTCAATGGTACACAGCCGCCTCTCCAACCACAGAAATCAATGGTACACAGCCGCCTCTCCAACTATAGAATTCAATGGTACACAGCCGCATCTCCAACTATAGAATTCAATGGTACACAGTCGCCTCTCCAACCATAGAATTCAATGGTACACAGCCACCTCTCCAATGATAGAATTCAATGGTACACAGCCACCTCTCCAACGATAGAATTCAATGGTACACAGCCGCCTCTCCAACCACAGAATTCAATGGTACACAGCCGCCTCTCCAACTATAGAATTCAATGGTACACAGTCGCCTCTCCAACCATAGAATTCAATGGTACGCAGCCGCCTCTCCAACTATAGAATTCAATGGTACACAGCCGCCTCTCCAACTATAGAATTCAATGGTACACAGCCGCCTCTCCAACCACAGAGTTCAATGGTACACAGCCGCCTCTCCAACTATAGAATTCAATGCTCCACAGCCGCCTCTCCAACTATAGAATTCAATGGTACACAGCCTCCTCTCCAACTATAGAATTCAACGGTACACAGCCGCCTCTCCAACCACAGAATGCAATGGTACACAGCCGCCTCTCGAACCACAGAATTCAATGGTACACAGCCGCCTCGCCAACTATAGAATTCAATGGTACACAGCCGCCTCTCCAACCACAGAATTCAACGGTACACAGCCGCCTCTCCAACTATAGAATTCAATGGTACACAGCCGCCTCTCCAACCATAGAATTCAATGTTACACAGCCGCCTCTCCAACCATAGAATTCAATGGTACACAGCCGCCTCTCCAACCATAGAATTCAATGGCACACAGCCGCCTCTCCAACCATAGAATTCAATGGTACACAGCCGCCTCTCCAACGAGAGAATTCAATGGTACACAGCCGCCTCTCCAACTATAGAATTCAATGGTACACAGCCGCCTCTCCAGTCACAGAATTCAATGGCACACAGCCGCCTCTCCAACCGCAGAATTCAATGGTACACAGCCGCCTCTCCAACCGCAGAATTCAGTGGCACACAGCCGCCTCTCCAAGTATAGAATTCAATGGTACACAGTCGCCTCTCCAACCATAGAATTCAATGGTACACAGCCGCCTCTCCAATGATAGAATTCAATGGTACACAGGCACCTCTCCAACTATAGAATTCAATGGTACACAGCCGCCTCTCCAACCATAGAATTCAATAGTACACAGCCGCCTCTCCAACCACAGAATTCAATGGTACACAGCCGCCTCTCCAACTCTGGAATTCAATGGTACACAGCCGCCTCTCCAACTATAGAATTCAATGGTACACAGCCGCCTCTCCAACTATAGAATTCAATGGTACACAGCCGCCTCTCCAACTATAGAATTCAATGGTACGCAACTACCCCTCCAGTCACAGAATTCAATGGTACACAGCCGCCTCTCCAACGATAGAATTCAATGGTACACAGCCACCTCTCCAATGATAGAATTCAATGGTACACAGCCACCTCTCCAACGATTGAATTCAATGGTACACAGCCGCCTCTCCAACCACAGAATTCAATGGTACACAGCCGCCTCTCCAACCATAGAATTCAATGGTACACAGCCACCTCTCCAATGATAGAATTCAATGGTACACAGCCACCTCTCCAACGATAGAATTCAATGGTACACAGCCGCCTCTCCAACCAGAGAATTCAATGGGACACAGCCGCCTCTCCAACTATAGAATTCAATGGTACACAGTCGCCTCTCCAACCATAGAATTCAATGGTACACAGCCTCCTCTCCAACTATAGAATTCAATGGTACGCAGCCGCCTCTCCAACTATAGAATTCAATGGTACACAGCCGCCTCTCCAACTATAGAATTCAATGGTACACAGCCGCCTCTCCAACCACAGAGTTCAATGGTACACAGCCGCCTCTCCAACTATAGAATTCAATGCTCCACAGCCGCCTCTCCAACTATAGAATTCAATGGTACACAGCCGCCTCTCCAACTATAGAATTCAATGGTACACAGCCGCCTCTCCAACCATCGAATTCAATGGTACACAGCCGCCTCTCCAACTATAGAATTCAATGCTCCACAGCCGCCTCTCCAACTATAGAATTCAATGGCACACAGCCGCCTCTCCAGTCAGAGAATTCAATGGTACACAGCCGCCTCTCCAACCATAGAATTCAATGGTACACAGCCGCCTCTCCAACTATAGAATTCAATGGTATACAGCCGCCTCTCCAACTATAGAATTCAATGGTACACAGCCGCCTCTCCAACCATAGAATTCAATGGTACACAGCCGCCTCTCCAACTATAGAATTCAATGCTCCACAGCCGCCTCTCCAACCATAGAATTCAATGGCACACAGCCGCCTCTCCAGTCACAGAATTCAATGGTACACAGCCACCTCTCCAACCATAGAATTCAATGGCACACAGCCGCCTCTCCAGTCACAGAATTCAATGGTACACAGCCGCCTCTCCAACCACAGAATTCAATGGTACACAGCCGCCTCTCCAACCATAGAATTCAATGGTACACAGCCGCCTCTCCAACTATAGAATTCAATGGTACACAGCCGCCTCTCCAACCACAGAATTCAATGGTACACAGCTGCCTCTCCAATCATAGTATTCAATGGTACACAGCCGCCTCTCCAACCACAGAATTCAATGGTACACAGCCGCTTCTCCAACCACAGAATTCAACGGTACACAGCCGCCTCTCCAACCACAGAATGCAATGGTACACAGCCGCCTCTCGAACCACAGAATTCAATGGTACACAGCCGCCTTGCCAACTATAGAATTCAATGGTACACAGCCGCCTCTCCAACCACAGAATTCAACGGTACACAGCCGCCTCTCCAACTATAGAATTCAATGGTACACAGCCGCCTCTCCAACCATAGAATTCAATGTTACACAGCCGCCTCTCCAACCATAGAATTCAATGGTACACAGCCGCCTCTCCAACCATAGAATTCAATGGCACACAGCCGCCTCTCCAACCATAGAATTCAATGGTACACAGCCGCCTCTCCAAGTATAGAATTCAATGGTGCACAGCCGCCTCTCCAACTATAGAATTCAATGGTATACAGCCGCCTCTCCAGTCACAGAATTCAATGGCACACAGCCGCCTCTCCAACCGCAGAATTCAATGGTACACAGCCGCCTCTCCAACCGCAAAATTCAGTGGCACACAGCCGCCTCTCCAACTATAGAATTCAATGGTACACAGTCGCCTCTCCAACCATAGAATTCAATGGTACACAGCCGCCTCTCCAATGATAGAATTCAATGGTACACAGGCACCTCTCCAACTATAGAATTCAATGGTACACAGCCGCCTCTCCAACCATAGAATTCAATAGTACACAGCCGCCTCTCCAACCACAGAATTCAATGGTACACAGCCGCCTCTCCAACTCTGGAATTCAATGGTACACAGCCGCCTCTCCAACTATAGAATTCAATGGTACACAGCCGCCTCTCCAACTATAGAATTCAATGGTACACAGCCGCCTCTACAACCATAGAATTCAATGGTACACAGCCGCCTCTACAACCATAAATTCAATGGTACACAGCCGCCTCTCCAACTATAGAATTCAATGCTCCACAGCCGCCTCTCCAACTATAGATTTCAATGGTACACAGCCGCCTCTCCAACCATAGAATTCAATGGTACACAGCCGCCTCTCCAACTATAGAATTCAATGCTCCACAGCCGCCTCTCCAACTATAGAATTCAATGGTGCACAGCCGCCTCTCCAACTATAGAATTCAATGGTACACAGCCGCCTCTCCAACCACAGAATTCAGTGGTACACAGCCACCTCTCCAACCACAGAATTCAATGGTACACAGCCGCCTCTCCAACTATAGAATTCAATGGTACACAGCCTCCTCTCCAACTATAGAATTCAATGGTACACAGCCGCCTCTCCAACTATAGAATTCAATGGTACGCAACTACCCCTCCAGTCACAGAATTCAATGGTACACAGCCGCCTCTCCAACGATAGAATTCAATGGTACACAGCCACCTCTCCAACGATAGAATTCAATGGTACACAGCCACGTCTCCAACGATTGAATTCAATGGTACACAGCCGCCTCTCCAACCACAGAATTCAATGGTACACAGCCGCCTCTCCAACTATAGAATTCAATGGTACACAGCCGCATCTCCAACTATAGAATTCAATGGTACACAGTCGCCTCTCCAACCATAGAATTCAATGGTACACAGCCACCTCTCCAATGATAGAATTCAATGGTACACAGCCACCTCTCCAACGATAGAATTCAATGGTACACAGCCGCCTCTCCAACCACAGAATTCAATGGTACACAGCCGCCTCTCCAACTATAGAATTCAATGGTACACAGTCGCCTCTCCAACCATAGAATTCAATGGTACGCAGCCGCCTCTCCAACTATAGAATTCAATGGTACACAGCCGCCTCTCCAACTATAGAATTCAATGGTACACAGCCGCCTCTCCAACCACAGAGTTCAATGGTACACAGCCGCCTCTCCAACTATAGAATTCAATGCTCCACAGCCTCCTCTCCAACTATAGAATTCAATGGTACACAGCCTCCTCTCCAACTATAGAATTCAACGGTACACAGCCGCCTCTCCAACCACAGAATGCAATGGTACACAGCCGCCTCTCGAACCACAGAATTCAATGGTACACAGCCGCCTCGCCAACTATAGAATTCAATGGTACACAGCCGCCTCTCCAACCACAGAATTCAACGGTACACAGCCGCCTCTCCAACTATAGAATTCAATGGTACACAGCCGCCTCTCCAACCATAGAATTCAATGTTACACAGCCGCCTCTCCAACCATAGAATTCAATGGTACACAGCCGCCTCTCCAACCATAGAATTCAATGGCACACAGCCGCCTCTCCAACCATAGAATTCAATGGTACACAGCCGCCTCTCCAACTATAGAATTCAATGGTACACAGCCGCCTCTCCAACTATAGAATTCAATGGTACACAGCCGCCTCTCCAGTCACAGAATTCAATGGCACACAGCCGCCTCTCCAACCGCAGAATTCAATGGTACACAGCCGCCTCTCCAACCGCAGAATTCAGTGGCACACAGCCGCCTCTCCAAGTATAGAATTCAATGGTACACAGTCGCCTCTCCAACCATAGAATTCAATGGTACACAGCCGCCTCTCCAATGATAGAATTCAATGGTACACAGGCACCTCTCCAACTATAGAATTCAATGGTACACAGCCGCCTCTCCAACCATAGAATTCAATAGTACACAGCCGCCTCTCCAACCACAGAATTCAATGGTACACAGCCGCCTCTCCAACTCTGGAATTCAATGGTACACAGCCGCCTCTCCAACTATAGAATTCAATGGTACACAGCCGCCTCTCCAACTATAGAATTCAATGGTACACAGCCGCCTCTACAACCATAGAATTCAATGGTACACAGCCGCCTCTACAACCATAAATTCAATGGTACACAGCCGCCTCTCCAACTATAGAATTCAATGCTCCACAGCCGCCTCTCCAACTATAGATTTCAATGGTACACAGCCGCCTCTCCAACTGTAGAATTCAATGGTACACAGCCGCCTCTCCAACCATAGAATTCAATGGTACACAGCCGCCTCTCCAACTATAGAATTCAATGCTCCACAGCCGCCTCTCCAACTATAGAATTCAATGGTACACAGCCGCCTCTCCAACTATAGAATTCAATGGTACACAGCCGCCTCTCCAACCACAGAATTCAGTGGTACACAGCCACCTCTCCAACCACAGAATTCAATGGTACACAGCCGCCTCTCCAACTATAGAATTCAATGGTACACAGCCTCCTCTCCAACTATAGAATTCAATGGTACACAGCCGCCTCTCCAACGATAGAATTCAATGGTACGCAACTACCCCTCCAGTCACAGAATTCAATGGTACAAAGCCGCCTCTCCAACGATAGAATTCAATGGTACACAGCCACCTCTCCAACGATAGAATTCAATGGTACACAGCCACCTCTCCAACGATAGAATTCAATGGTACACAGCCGCCTCTCCAACCACAGAATTCAATGGTACACAGCCGCCTCTCCAACTATAGAATTCAATGGTACACAGCCGCATCTCCAACTGTAGAATTCAATGGTACACAGTCACCTCTCCAACCATAGAATTCAATGGTACACAGCCACCTCTCCAATGATAGAATTCAATAGCACACAGCCACCTCTCCAACGATAAAATTCAATGGTACACAGCCGCCTCTCCAACCATAGAATTCAATGGTACACAGCCGCCTCTCCAACTATAGAATTCAATGGTACACAGCCGCCTCTCCAACTATAGAATTCAATGGTACACAGCCGCCTCTCCAACTATAGAATTCAATGGTACACAGCCGCCTCTCCAACCACAGAGTTCAATGGTACACAGCCGCCTCTCCAACAAAAGAATTCAATGCTCCACAGCCGCCTCTCCAACTATATAATTCAATGGTACACAGCCGCCTCTCCAACTATAGAATTCAATGGTACACAGCCGCCTCTCCAACCATAGAATTCAATGGTACACAGCCGCCTCTCCAACTATAGAATTCAATGCTCCACAGCCGCCTCTCCAACTATAGTATTCAATGGCACACAGCCGCCTCTCCAGTCACAGAATTCAATGGTACACAGCCGCCTCTCCAACCATAGAATTCAATGGCACACAGCCGCCTCTCCAGTCACAGAATTCAATGGTACACAGCCGCCTCTCCAACCACAGAATTCAATGGTACACAGCCGCCTCTCCAACCATAGAATTCAATGGTACACAGCCGCCTCTCCAACTATAGAATTCAATGGTACACAGCCGCCTCTCCAACCACAGAATTCAATGGTACACAGCTGCCTCTCCAATCATAGTATTCAATGGTACACAGCCGCCTCTCCAACCACAGAATTCAATGGTACACAGCCGCTTCTCCAACCACAGAATTCAACGGTACACAGCCGCCTCTCCAACCACAGAATGCAATGGTACACAGCCGCCTCTCGAACCACAGAATTCAATGGTACACAGCCGCCTCGCCAACTATAGAATTCAATGGTACACAGCCGCCTCTCCAACCACAGAATTCAACGGTACACAGCCGCCTCTCCAACCATAGAATTCAATGGTACACAGCCGCCTCTCCAACCATAGAATTCAATGGCACACAGCCGCCTCTCCAACCATAGAATTCAATGGTACACAGCCGCCTCTCCAACTATAGAATTCAATGGTACACAGCCGCCTCTCCAACTATAGAATTCAATGGTATACAGCCGCCTCTCCAGTCACAGAATTCAATGGCACACAGCCGCCTCTCCAACCGCAGAATTCAATGGTACACAGCCGCCTCTCCAACCGCAGAATTCAATGGCACACAGCCGCCTCTCCAACTATAGAATTCAATGGTACACAGTCGCCTCTCCAACCATAGAATTCAATGGTACACAGCCGCCTCTCCAACGATAGAATTCAATGGTACACAGGCACCTCTCCAACTATAGAATTCAATGGTACACAGCCGCCTCTCCAACCACAGAATTCAATGGTACACAGCCGCCTCTCCAACTATAGAATTCAATGGTACACAGCCGCCTCTCCAACCATAGAATTCAATGGTACACAACCGCCTCTCCAACCATCGAATTCAATGGTACACAGTCGCCTCTCCAACCACAGAATTCAATGGTACACAGCCGCCTCTCCAACCATAGAATTCAATGGTACACAGCCGCCTCTCCTACCATAGAATTCAATGGTACACAGGCACCTCTCCAACTATAGAATTCCATGGTACACAGCCGCCTCTCCAACTATAGAATTCAATGGGACACAGCCGCTTCTCCAACCATAGAATTCAATGGTACACAGCCGCCTCTCCAACTATAGAATTCCATGGTACACAGCCGCCTCTCCAACTATAGAATTCAATGGTACACAGCCGCCTCTCCAACTTTACAATTCAATGGTACACAGCCGCCTCTCCAACTATAGAATTCAATGGTACACAGCCGCCTCTCCAACTATAGAATTCAATGGTACACAGCCGCCTCTCCAACGATAGGATTCAATGGTGCACAGCCGCCTCTCCAACCACAGAGTTCAATGGTACACAGCCGCCTCTCCAACTGTACAATTCAATGGTACACAGCCGCCTCTCCAACTATAGAATGCAATGGTACACAGCCGCCTCTCCAACTATAGAATTCAATGGTACACAGTCGCCTCTCCAACCATAGAATTCAATGGTACACAGCCGCCTCTCCAACGATAGAATTCAATGGTACACAGCCGCCTCTCCAACTATACAATTCAATGGTACACAGCCGCCTCTCCAACTATAGAATTCAATGGTACACAGCCGCCTCTCCAACTATAGAATTCAATGGTACACAGTCGCCTCTCCAGTCAGAGAATTCAATGGTACACAGCCGCCTCTCCAACCATAGAATTCAATGGCACACAGCCGCCTCTCCAACTCTGGAATTCAATGGTATACAGCCGCCTCTCCAACTATAGAATTCAATGGTACACAGCCGCCTCTCCAACCATAGAATTCAATGGTACACAGCCGCCTCTCCAACTATACAATTCAATGCTCCACAGCCGCCTCTCCAACCATAGAATTCAATGGCACACAGCCGCCTCTCCAGTCACAGAATTCAATGGTACACAGCCGCCTCTCCAACCATAGAATTCAATGGCACACAGCCGCCTCTCCAGTCACAGAATTCAATGGTACACAGCCGCCTCTCCAACCAGAGAATTCAATGGTACACAGCCGCCTCTCCAACTATAGAATTCAATGGTACACAGCCGCCTCTCCAACTATAGAATTCAATGGTACACAGCCACCTCTCCAACCACAGAATTCAATGGGACACAGCTGCCTCTCCAATCATAGTATTCAATGGTACACAGCCGCCTCTCCAACCACAGAATTCAATGGTACACAGCCGCTTCTCCAACCACAGAATTCAACTGTACACAGCCGCCTCTCCAACCACAGAATGCAATGGTACACAGCCGCCTCTCGAACCACAGAATTCAATGGTACACAGCCGCCTCGCCAACTATAGAATTCAATGGTACACAGCCGCCTCTCCAACCACAGAATTCAATGGTACACAGCCTCCTCTCTAACCACAGAATTCAATGGTACACAGCCGCCTCTCCAACCACAGAATTCAACGGTACACAGCCGCCTCTCCAACTATAGAATTCAATGGTACACAGCCGCCTCTCCTACCATAGAATTCAATGTTACACAGCCGCCTCTCCAACCATAGAATTCAATGGTACACAGCCGCCTCTCCAACCATAGAATTCAATGGCACACAGCCGCCTCTCCAACCATAGAATTCAATGGTACACAGCCGCCTCTCCAACTATAGAATTCAATGCTCCACAGCCGCCTCTCCAACCATAGAATTCAATGGCACACAGCCGCCTCTCAAGTCACAGAATTCAATGGTGCACAGCCGCCTCTCCAACCATAGAATTCAATGGCACACAGCCGCCTCTCCAGTCACAGAATTCAATGGTACACAGCCGCCACTCCAACCACAGAATTCAATGGAACACAGCCGCCTCTCCAACCATAGAATTCAATGGTACACAGCTGCCTCTCCAACCACAGAATTCAATGGTACACAGCCGCCTCTCCAACCATAGAATTCAATGGTACACAGCCGCCTCTCCAACCACAGAATTCAATGGTACACAGCCACCTCTCCAACCATAGAATTCAATAGTACACAGCCGCCTCTCCAACCACAGAATTCAATGGTACACAGCCGGCTCTCCAACTCTGGAATTCAATGGTACACAGCCGCCTCTCCAACTATAGAATTCAAAGGTACACAGCCGCCTCTCCAACCATAGAATTCAATGGTACACAGCCGCCGCTCCAACCACAGAATTCAATGGTACACAGCCGCCTCTCCAACCACAGAATTCAATGGTACACAGCCGCCTCTCCAACCACAGAATTCAATGGTACACAGCCGCCTCTCCAACCACAGAATTCAATGGTACACAGCCGCCTCTCCAACTATAGAATTCAATGGTACACAGCCGCCACTCCAACCACAGAATTCAATGGTACACAGCTGCTTCTCCAAACACAGAATTCAATGGTGCACAGCCGCCTCTCCAACCACAGAATTCAATGGGACACAGCCGCCTCTCCAACCACAGAATTCAATGGTACACAGCCGCCTCTCCAACCACAGAATTCAGTGGTACACAGCCGCCTCTCCAAACACAGAATTCAATGGTACACAGCCGCCTCTCCAACTGTACAATTCAATGGTACACAGCCGCCTCTCCAACTATAGAATGCAATGGTACACAGCCGCCTCTCCAACTATAGAATTCAATGGTACACAGTCGCCTCTCCAACCATAGAATTCAATGGTACACAGCCGCCTCTCCAACGATAGAATTCAATGGTACACAGCCGCCTCTCCAACTATACAATTCAATGGTACACAGCCGCCTCTCCAACTATAGAATTCAATGGTACACAGCCGCCTCTCCAACTATAGAATTCAATGGTACACAGTCGCCTCTCCAGTCAGAGAATTCAATGGTACACAGCCGCCTCTCCAACCATAGAATTCAATGGCACACAGCCGCCTCTCCAACTATAGAATTCAATGGTATACAGCCGCCTCTCCAACTATAGAATTCAATGGTACACAGCCGCCTCTCCAACCATAGAATTCAATGGTACACAGCCGCCTCTCCAACTATACAATTCAATGCTCCACAGCCGCCTCTCCAACCATAGAATTCAATGGCACACAGCCGCCTCTCCAGTCACAGAATTCAATGGTACACAGCCGCCTCTCCAACCATAGAATTCAATGGCACACAGCCGCCTCTCCAGTCACAGAATTCAATGGTACACAGCCGCCTCTCCAACCAGAGAATTCAATGGTACACAGCCGCCTCTCCAACTATAGAATTCAATGGTACACAGCCGCCTCTCCAACTATAGAATTCAATGGTACACAGCCACCTCTCCAACCACAGAATTCAATGGGACACAGCTGCCTCTCCAATCATAGTATTCAATGGTACACAGCCGCCTCTCCAACCACAGAATTCAATGGTACACAGCCGCTTCTCCAACCACAGAATGCAATGGTACACAGCCGCCTCTCGAACCACAGAATTCAATGGTACACAGCCGCCTCGCCAACTATAGAATTCAATGGTACACAGCCGCCTCTCCAACCACAGAATTCAATGGTACACAGCCTCCTCTCTAACCACAGAATTCAATGGTACACAGCCGCCTCTCCAACCACAGAATTCAACGGTACACAGCCGCCTCTCCAACTATAGAATTCAATGGTACACAGCCGCCTCTCCAACCATAGAATTCAATGTTACACAGCCGCCTCTCCAACCATAGTATTCAATGGTACACAGCCGCCTCTCCAACCATAGAATTCAATGGCACACAGCCGCCTCTCCAACCATAGAATTCAATGGTACACAGCCGCCTCTCCAACTATAGAATTCAATGCTCCACAGCCGCCTCTCCAACCATAGAATTCAATGGCACACAGCCGCCTCTCAAGTCACAGAATTCAATGGTACACAGCCGCCTCTCCAACCATAGAATTCAATGGCACACAGCCGCCTCTCCAGTCACAGAATTCAATGGTACACAGCCGCCACTCCAACCACAGAATTCAATGGAACACAGCCGCCTCTCCAACCATAGAATTCAATGGTACACAGCTGCCTCTCCAACCACAGAATTCAATGGTACACAGCCGCCTCTCCAACCATAGAATTCAATGGTACACAGCCGCCTCTCCAACCACAGAATTCAATGGTACACAGCCACCTGTCCAACCATAGAATTCAATAGTACACAGCCGCCTCTCCAACCACAGAATTCAATGGTACACAGCCGGCTCTCCAACTATAGAATTCAATGGTACACAGCCGCCTCTCCAACCATAGAATTCAATGGTACACAGCCGCCGCTCCAACCACAGAATTCAATGGTACACAGCCGCCTCTCCAACCACAGAATTCAATGGTACACAGCCGCCTCTCCAACCACAGAATTCAATGGTACACAGCCGCCTCTCCAACCACAGAATTCAATGGTACACAGCCGCCTCTCCAACCACAGAATTCAATGGTACACAGCCGCCTCTCCAACTATAGAATTCAATGGTACACAGCCGCCACTCCAACCACAGAATTCAATGGTACACAGCTGCTTCTCCAACCACAGAATTCAACGGTGCACAGCCGCCTCTCCAACCACAGAATTCAATGGGACACAGCCGCCTCTCCAACCACAGAATTCAATGGTACACAGCCGCCTCTCCAACCACAGAATTCAGTGGTACACAGCCGCCTCTCCAACCACAGAATTCAATGGTACACAGCCGCCTCGCCAACTATAGAATTCAATGGTACACAGCTGCCTCTCCAACCACAGAATTCAATGGTACACAGCCTCCTCTCTAACCACAGAATTCAATGGTACACAGCCGCCTCTGCAACCACAGAATTCTACGGTACACAGCCGCCTCTCCAACTATAGAATTCAATGGTACACAGCCGCCTCTCCAACCATAGAATTCAATGTTACACAGCCGCCTCTCCAACCATAGAATTCAATGGTACACAGCCGCCTCTCCAACCATAGAATTCAATGGCACACAGCCGCTTCTCCAACCATAGAATTCAATGATACACAGCCGCCTCTCCAACTATAGAATTCAATGGTACACAGCCGCCTCTCCAACTATAGAATTCAATGGTATACCGCCGCCTCTACAGTCACAGAATTCAATGGCACACAGCCGCCTCTCCAACCGCAGAATTCAATGGTACACAGCCGCCTCTCCAACCGCAGAATTCACTGGTACACAGCCACCTCTCCAACTATAGAATTCAATGGTACACAGCCTCCTCTCCAACTATAGAATTCAATGGTACACAGCCGCCTCTCCAACTATAGAATTCAATGGTACACAACTACCTCTCCAGTCACAGAATTCAATGGTACACAGCCGCCTCTCCAACCACAGAATTCAATGGTACACAGCCGCCTCTCCAACTATAGAATTCAATGGTACACAGCCGCCTCTCCAACCGTAGAATTCAATGGTACACAGCCACCTCTCCAACTATAGAATTCAATGGGACACAGCCGCCTCTCCAACTTTAGAATTCAGTGGTACACAGCCGCCTCTCCAACCACAGAATTCAATGGTACACAGCTGCTTCTCCAACCACAGAATTCAACGGTACACAGCCGCCTCTCCAACCACAGAATTCAATGGTACACAGCTGCCTCTCCAACCACAGAATTGAATGGTACACAGCCGCCTCTCCAACCACAGAATGCAATGGTACACAGCCGCCTCTCCAACCAGAGAATTCAATGGTACACAGCCGCCTCTCCAACTGTAGAATTCAATGGTACACAGCCGCCTCTCCAACCATAGAATTCAATGGTACACAGCCGCCTCTCCAACTATAGAATTCCATGGTACACAGCCGCCTCTCCAACCACAGAATTCAATGGGACACAGCCGCCTCTCCAACTATAGAATTCAATGGGACACAGCCGCTTCTCCAACCATAGAATTCAATGGTAAACAGCCGCCTCTCCAACTATAGAATTCAATTGTACACAGCCGCCTCTCCAACTATAGAATTCAATGGTACACAGCCGCCTCTCCAACCATAGAATTCAATGGTACACAGCTGCCTCTCCAACTATAGAATTCAATGGGACACAGCCGCTTCTCCAACCATAGAATTCAATGGTAAACAGCCGCCTCTCCAACTATAGAATTCAATGGTACACAGCCGCCTCTCCAACTATAGAATTCAATGGTACACAGCCGCCTCTCCAACTATAGAATTCAATGGTACACAGCCGCCTCTCCAACCATAGAATTAAATGGTACACAGCCCCCTCTCCAACCACAGAATTCAATGGTACACAGCCGCCTCTCCAACTATAGAATTCAATGGTACACAGCCGCCTCTCCAACTATAGAATTCAATGCTCCACAGCTGCCTCTCCAACTAAAGAATTCAATGGTACAGAGCCACCTCTCCAACCACAGAATTCAATGGTACACAGCCGCCTCTCCAACTATAGAATTCAATGGTACACAACTACCTCTCCAGTCACAGAATTCAATGGTGCACAGCCGCCTCACCAACCACAGAATTCAATGGTACACAGCCGCCTCTCCAACGATAGAATTCAATGGTACACAGCCGCCTCTCCAACCGTAGAATTCAATGGTACACAGCCACCTCTCCAACTATAGAATTCAATGGTACACAGCCGCCTCTCCAACTATAGAATTCAATGGTACACAGCCGCCTCTCCAACCACAGAATTCAATGGTACACAGCCGCCTCTCCAACCACAGAATTCAATGGTACACAGCCGCCTCTCCAACCACAGAATTCAATGGTACACAGCCGCCTCTCCAACCACAGAATTCAATGGTACACAGCCGCCTCTCCAACCACAGAATTCAATGCTACACAGCCGCCTCTCCAACCACAGAATTCAATGGTACACAGCCGCCTCTCCAACTATAGAATTGAATAGTACACAGCCGCCTCTCCAACCACAGAATTCAATGGTACACAGCTGCTTCTGCAACCACAGAATTCAACGGTACACAGCCGCCTCTACAACCACAGAATTCAATGGTACACAGCCGCCTCTCCAACTATAGAATTGAATAGTACACAGCCACCTCTCCAACCACAGAATTCAATGGTACACAGCCGCCTCTCCAACCATAGAATTCAATGGTACACAGCCGCCTCTCCAACTATAGAATTCAATGGTACACAGCCGCCTCTCCAACTGTAGAATTCAATGGTACACAGCCGCCTCTCCAACCACAGAATTCAATGGTACACAGCCGCCTCTCCAACTATAGAATTCAATGGTACACAGCCGCCTCTCCAACAATTGAATTCAATGGTACACAGCCGCCTCTCCAACCACAGAATTCAATGGCACACAGCCACCTCTCCAACCATAGAATTCAATGGTACACAGTCGCCTCCCCAGTCACAGAATTCAATGCTACACAGCCGCCTATCCAACCACAGAATTCAATGGTACACAGCCGCCTCTCCAACCATAGAATTCAATGGCACACAGCCGCCTCTCTAGTCACAGAATTCAATGGCACTCAGCCGCCTCTCCAACCACAGAATTCAATGGTACACAGCCGCCTCTCCAAAAATAGAATTCAATGGTACACAGACACCTCTCCAACTATAGAATTCAATGGTACACAGCCGCCTCTCCAACTATAGAATTCAATGGTACACAGCCGCCTCTCCAACCATTGAATTCAATGGTACACAGCCGCCTCCCCAGTCACAGAATTTAATGGTACACAGCCGCCTCTCCAACCATAGAATTCAATGGTACACAGCCGCCTCTCCAACCACAGAATTCAATGGTACACAGCCGCCTCTCCAACCATAGAATTCAATGGCACACAGCCGCCTCTCCAGTCACAGAATTCAATGGTACACAGCCGCCTCTCCAACCATAGAATTCAATGGCACACAGCCGCCTCTCCAGTCACAGAATTCAATGGTACACAGCCGCCTCTCCAACCACAGAATTCAATGGTACACAGCCGCCTCTCCAACCATAGAATTCAATGGTACACAGCTGGCTCTCCAACCACAGAATTCAATGGTACACAGCCGCCTCTCCAACCATAGAATTCAATAGTACACAGCCGCCTCTCCAACCACAGAATTCAATGGTACACAGCCGCCTCTCCAACTCTGGAATTCAATGGTACACAGCCGCCTCTCCAACCATAGAATTCAATGGTACACAGCCGCCTCTCCAACCACAGAATTCAATGGTACACAGCCGCCTCTCCAACCACAGAATTCAATGGTACACAGCCGCCTCTCCAACCACAGAATTCAATGGTACACAGCCGCCTCTCCAACCACAGAATTGAATGGTACACAGCCGCCTCTCCAACCACAGAATTCAATGGTACACAGCCGCCTCTCCAACCACAGAATTCAATGGTACACAACTACCTCTCCAGTCACAGAATTCAATGGTGCACAGCCGCCTCACCAACCACAGAATTCAATGGTACACAGCCGCCTCTCCAACGATAGAATTCAATGGTACACAGCCGCCTCTCCAACCGTAGAATTCAATGGTACACAGCCACCTCTCCAACTATAGAATTCAATGGTACACAGCCGCCTCTCCAACTATAGAATTCAATGGTACACAGCCGCCTCTCCAACCACAGAATTCAATGGTACACAGCCGCCTCTCCAACCACAGAATTCAATGGTACACAGCCGCCTCTCCAACCACAGAATTCAATGGTACACAGCCGCCTCTCCAACCACAGAATTCAATGGTACACAGCCGCCTCTCCAACCACAGAATTCAATGTTACACAGCCGCCTCTCCAACCACAGAATTCAATGGTACACAGCCGCCTCTCCAACTATAGAATTGAATAGTACACAGCCGCCTCTCCAACCACAGAATTCAATGGTACACAGCTGCTTCTGCAACCACAGAATTCAACGGTACACAGCCGCCTCTCCAACCACAGAATTCAATGGTACACAGCCGCCTCTCCAACTATAGAATTGAATAGTACACAGCCACCTCTCCAACCACAGAATTCAATGGTACACAGCCGCCTCTCCAACCATAGAATTCAATGGTACACAGCCGCCTCTCCAACTATAGAATTCAATGGTACACAGCCGCCTCTCCAACTGTAGAATTCAATGGTACACAGCCGCCTCTCCAACCACAGAATTCAATGGTACACAGCCGCCTCTCCAACTATAGAATTCAATGGTACACAGCCGCCTCTCCAACAATTGAATTCAATGGTACACAGCCGCCTCTCCAACCACAGAATTCAATGGCACACAGCCACCTCTCCAACCATAGAATTCAATGGTACACAGTCGCCTCCCCAGTCACAGAATTCAATGCTACACAGCCGCCTATCCAACCACAGAATTCAATGGTACACAGCCGCCTCTCCAACCATAGAATTCAATGGCACACAGCCGCCTCTCTAGTCACAGAATTCAATGGCACTCAGCCGCCTCTCCAACCACAGAATTCAATGGTACACAGCCGCCTCTCCAAAAATAGAATTCAATGGTACACAGACACCTCTCCAACTATAGAATTCAATGGTACACAGCCGCCTCTCCAACTATAGAATTCAATGGTACACAGCCGCCTCTCCAACCATTGAATTCAATGGTACACAGCCGCCTCCCCAGTCACAGAATTTAATGGTACACAGCCGCCTCTCCAACCATAGAATTCAATGGTACACAGCCGCCTCTCCAACCACAGAATTCAATGGTACACAGCCGCCTCTCCAACCATAGAATTCAATGGCACACAGCCGCCTCTCCAGTCACAGAATTCAATGGTACACAGCCGCCTCTCCAACCATAGAATTCAATGGCACACAGCCGCCTCTCCAGTCACAGAATTCAATGGTACACAGCCGCCTCTCCAACCACAGAATTCAATGGTACACAGCCGCCTCTCCAACCATAGAATTCAATGGTACACAGCTGGCTCTCCAACCACAGAATTCAATGGTACACAGCCGCCTCTCCAACCATAGAATTCAATAGTACACAGCCGCCTCTCCAACCACAGAATTCAATGGTACACAGCCGCCTCTCCAACTCTGGAATTCAATGGTACACAGCCGCCTCTCCAACCATAGAATTCAATGGTACACAGCCGCCTCTCCAACCACAGAATTCAATGGTACACAGCCGCCTCTCCAACCACAGAATTCAATGGTACACAGCCGCCTCTCCAACCACAGAATTCAATGGTACACAGCCGCCTCTCCAACCACAGAATTGAATGGTACACAGCCGCCTCTCCAACCACAGAATTCAATGGTACACAGCCGCCTCTCCAACTATAGAATTCAATGGTACACAGCCGCCTCTCCAACCACAGAATTCAATGGTACACAGCTGCTTCTCCAACCACAGAATTCAACGGTGCACAGCCGCCTCTCCAACCACAGAATTCAATGGTACACAGCCGCCTCTCCAACCACAGAATTCAATGGTACACAGCCGCCTCTCCAACCACAGAATTCAATGGTACACAGCCGCCTCTCCAACTATAGAATTCAATGGTACACAGCCGCCTCTCCAACCACAGAATTCAATGGTACACAGCTGCCTCTCCAATCATAGAATTCAATGGTACACAGCCGCCTCTCCAACCACAGAATTCAATGGTACACAGCCGCTTCTCCAACCACAGAATTCAACGGTACACAGCCGCCTCTCCAACCACAGAGTTCTATGGTACACAGCCGCCTCTCCAACCACAGAATTCAATGGTACACAGCCGCCTCGCCAACTATAGAATTCAATGGTACACAGCCGCCTCTCCAACCACAGAATTCAATGGGACACAGCCTCCTCTCTAACCACAGAATTCAATGGTACACAGCCGCCTCTCCAACCACAGAATTCAACGGTACACAGCCGCCTCTCCAACTATAGAATTCAATGGTACACAGCCGCCTCTCCAACCATAGAATTCAATGTTACACAGCCGCCTCTCCAACCATAGAATTCAATGGTACACAGCCGCCTCTCCAACCATAGAATTCAATGGCACACAGCCACCTCTCCAACCATAGAATTCAATGGTACACAGCCGCCTCTCCAACTATAGAATTCAATGGTACACAGCCGCCTCTCCAACTATAGAATTCAATGGTATACAGCCGCCTCTCCAGTCACAGAATTCAATGGCACACAGCCGCCTCTCCAACCGCAGAATACAATGGTGCACAGCCGCCTCTCCAACCGCAGAATTCAATGCCACACAGCCGCCTCTCCAACCGCAGAATTCAACGGTACACAGCCGCCTCCCCAGTCACAGAATTCAATGGCACACAGCCGCCTCTCCAACACAGAATTCAACGTTACACAGCCGCCTCTCCAACCATAGAATTCAATGGCACACAGTCGCCTCTCCAACCGCAGAATTCAACGGTACACAGCCGCCTCCCCAGTCACAGAATTCAATGGCACACAGCCGCCTCTCCAACACAGAGTTCAACGTTACACAGCCGCCTCTCCAACCATAGAATTCCATGGTACACAGCCGCCTCTCCAATTATAGAATTCAATGGCACACATTCACCTCTGCAACCACAGAATTCAATGGTACACAGCCGCCTCGTCAGTCAAAGAATTCAATGGTACACAGCCGCCTCTCCAGTCATAGAATTCAATGGTACACAGCTGCCTCTCCAACCATAGAATTCAATGGTACACAGCCGCCTCTCCAACCACAGAATTCAATGGTACACAGCCGCCTCTCCAACCATAGAATTCAATGGTACACAGCCGCCTCTCCAACCACAGAATTCAATGGTACACAGCCGCCTCTCCAACCACAGAATTCAATGGTACACAGCTGCCTCTCCAGTCACAGAATTCAATGGCACACAGCTGCCTCTCCAACACAGAATTCAACGGTACACAGCCGCCTCTCCAACTATAGAATTCAATGGTACACAGCCGCCTCTCCAACGATAGAATTCAATGGTACACAGCCACCTCTCCAACCACAGAATTCAATGGTACACAGCCGCCTCTCCAACCATAGCATTCAATGGTACACAGCCGCCTCTCCAACTATAGAATTCAATGGTACACAGCTGCCTCTCCAACTATAGAATTCAATGGTACACAGCCGCCTCTCCAACTGTAGAATTCAATGGTACACAGCCGCCTCTCCAACCACAGAATTCTATGGTACACAGCCGCCTCTCCAACCACAGAATTCAATGGTACACAGCCGCCTCTCCAACCACAGAATTCAATGGTACACAGCCGCCTCGCCAACTGTAGAATTCAATGGTACACAGCCACCTCTCCAACCACAGAATTCAATGGTACACAGCCTCCTCTCTAACCACAGAATTCAATGGTACACAGCCGCCTCTCCAACCACAGAATTCAATGGTACACAGCCGCCTCTTCAACTATAGAATTCAATGGTACACAGCCGCCTCTCCAAACATAGAATTCAATGGTACACAGCCGCCTCTCCAACTATAGAATTCAATGGTACGCAACTACCCCTCCAGTCACAGAATTCAATGGTACACAGCCGCCTCTCCAACCACAGAATTCAATGGTACACAGCCGCCTCTCCAACTTTTGAATTCAATGGTACACAGCCGCCTCTCCAACCGTAGAATTCAATGGTACACAGCCACCTCTCCAACTATAGAATTCAATGGCACACAGCCGCCTCTCCAACTATAGAATTCAATGGTACACAGCCGCCTCTCCAACCACAGAATTCAATGGTACACAGCCGCCTCTCCAACCACAGAATTCAATGGTACACAGCCGACTCTCCAACCACAGAATTCAATGGTACACAGCCGCTTCTCCAACCACAGAATTCAATGGTACACAGCCGCCTCTCCAACCACAGAATTCAATGGTACACAGCCGCCTCTCCAACTATAGAATTCAATGGTACACAGCTGCCTCTCCAACTATAGAATTCAATGGGACACAGCCGCTTCTTCAACCATAGAATTCAATGGTAAACAGCCGCCTCTCCAACTATAGAATTCAATGGTACACAGCCGCCTCTCCAACTATAGAATTCAATGGTACACAGCCGCCTCTCCAACTATAGAATTCAATGGTACACAGCCGCCTCTCCAACCATAGAATTAAATGGTACACAGCCCCCTCTCCAACCACAGAATTCAATGGTACACAGCCGCCTCTCCAACTATAGAATTCAATGGTACACAGCCGCCTCTCCAACTATAGAATTCAATGCTCCACAGCTGCCTCTCCAACTAAAGAATTCAATGGTACACAGCCACCTCTCCAACCACAGAATTCAATGGTACACAGCCGCCTCTCCAACTATAGAATTCAATGGTACACAACTACCTCTCCAGTCACAGAATTCAATGGTGCACAGCCGCCTCACCAACCACAGAATTCAATGGTACACAGCCGCCTCTCCAACTATAGAATTCAATGGTACACAGCCGCCTCTCCAACCGTAGAATTCAATGGTACACAGCCACCTCTCCAACTATAGAATTCAATGGTACACAGCCGCCTCTCCAACTATAGAATTCAATGGTACACAGCCGCCTCTCCAACCACAGAATTCAATGGTACACAGCCGCCTCTCCAACCACAGAATTCAATGGTAGACAGCCGCCTCTCCAACCACAGAATTCAATGGTACACAGCCGCCTCTCCAACCACAGAATTCAATGGTACACAGCCGCCTCTCCAACCACAGAATTCAATGCTACACAGCCGCCTCTCCAACCACAGAATTCAATGGTACACAGCCGCCTCTCCAACTATAGAATTGAATAGTACACAGCCGCCTCTCCAACCACAGAATTCAATGGTACACAGCTGCTTCTGCAACCACAGAATTCAACGGTACACAGCCGCCTCTCCAACCACAGAATTCAATGGTACACAGCCGCCTCTCCAACTATAGAATTGAATAGTACACAGCCACCTCTCCAACCACAGAATTCAATGGTACACAGCCGCCTCTCCAACCATAGAATTCAATGGTACACAGCCGCCTCTCCAACTATAGAATTCAATGGTACACAGCCGCCTCTCCAACTGTAGAATTCAATGGTACACAGCCGCCTCTCCAACCACAGAATTCAATGGTACACAGCCGCCTCTCCAACTATAGAATTCAATGGTACACAGCCGCCTCTCCAACAATTGAATTCAATGGTACACAGCCGCCTCTCCAACCACAGAATTCAATGGCACACAGCCACCTCTCCAACCATAGAATTTAATGGTACACAGTCGCCTCCCCAGTCACAGAATTCAATGGTACACAGCCGCCTCTCCAACCACAGAATTCAATGGTACACAGCCGCCTCTCCAACCATAGAATTCAATGGCACACAGCCGCCTCTCTAGTCACAGAATTCAATGGCACTCAGCCGCCTCTCCAACCACAGAATTCAATGGTACACAGCCGCCTCTCCAAAAATAGAATTCAATGGTACACAGACACCTCTCCAACTATAGAATTCAATGGTACACAGCCGCCTCTCCAACTATAGAATTCAATGGTACACAGCCGCCTCTCCAACCATTGAATTCAATGGTACACAGCCACCTCCCCAGTCACAGAATTTAATGGTACACAGCCGCCTCTCCAACCATAGAATTCAATGGTACACAGCCGCCTCTCCAACCACAGAATTCAATGGTACACAGCCGCCTCTCCAACCATAGAATTCAATGGCACACAGCCGCCTCTCCAGTCACAGAATTCAATGGTACACAGCCGCCTCTCCAACCATAGAATTCAATGGCACACAGCCGCCTCTCCAGTCACAGAATTCAATGGTACACAGCCGCCTCTCCAACCACAGAATTCAATGGTACACAGCTGCCTCTCCAACCATAGAATTCAATGGTACACAGCTGGCTCTCCAACCACAGAATTCAATGGTACACAGCCGCCTCTCCAACCATAGAATTCAATAGTACACAGCCGCTTCTCCAACCACAGAATTCAATGGTACACAGCCGCCTCTCCAACTCTGGAATTCAATGGTACACAGCCGCCTCTCCAACCATAGAATTCAATGGTACACAGCCGCCTCTCCAACTATAGAATTCAATGGTACACAGCCGCCTCTCCAACCACAGAATTCAATGGTACACAGCCGCCTCTCCAACCACAGAATTCAATGGTACACAGCCGCCTCTCCAACCACAGAATTCAATGGTACACAGCCGCCTCTCCAACCACAGAATTCAATGGTACACAGCCGCCTCTCCAACCACAGAATTCAATGGTACACAGCCGCCTCTCCAACTATAGAATTCAATGGTACACAGCCGCCTCTCCAACCACAGAATTCAATGGTACACAGCTGCTTCTCCAACCACAGAATTCAACGGTGCACAGCCGCCTCTCCAACCACAGAATTCAATGGGACACAGCCGCCTCTCCAACCACAGAATTCAATGGTACACAGCCGCCTCTCCAACCACAGAATTCAATGGTACACAGCCGCCTCTCCAACCACAGAATTCAATGGTGCACAGCCGCCTCTCCAACTATAGAATTCAATGGTACACAGCCTACTCTCCAACCACAGAATTCAATGGTACACAGCTGCCTCTCCAATCATAGAATTCAATGGTACACAGCCGCCTCTCCAACCACAGAATTCAATGGTACACAGCCGCTTCTCCAACCACAGAATTCAACGGTACACAGCCGCCTCTCCAACCACAGAGTTCTATGGTACACAGCCGCCTCTCCAACCACAGAATTCAATGGTACACAGCCGCCTCGCCAACTATAGAATTCAATGGTACACAGCCGCCTCTCCAACCACAGAATTCAATGGCACACAGCCACCTCTCCAACCATAGAATTCAATGGTACACAGTCGCCTCCCCAGTCACAGAATTCAATGCTACACAGCCGCCTCTCCAACCACAGAATTCAATGGTACACAGCCGCCTCTCCAACCATAGAATTCAATGGCACACAGCCGCCTCTCTAGTCACAGAATTCAATGGCACTCAGCCGCCTCTCCAACCACAGAATTCAATGGTACACAGCCGCCTCTCCAAAAATAGAATTCAATGGTACACAGACACCTCTCCAACTATAGAATTCAATGGTACACAGCCGCCTCTCCAACTATAGAATTCAATGGTACACAGCCGCCTCTCCAACCATTGAATTCAATGGTACACAGCCACCTCCCCAGTCACAGAATTTAATGGTACACAGCCGCCTCTCCAACCATAGAATTCAATGGTACACAGCCGCCTCTCCAACCACAGAATTCAATGGTACACAGCCGCCTCTCCAACCATAGAATTCAATGGCACACAGCCGCCTCTCCAGTCACAGAATTCAATGGTACACAGCCGCCTCTCCAACCATAGAATTCAATGGCACACAGCCGCCTCTCCAGTCACAGAATTCAATGGTACACAGCCGCCTCTCCAACCACAGAATTCAATGGTACACAGCCGCCTCTCCAACCATAGAATTCAATGGTACACAGCTGGCTCTCCAACCACAGAATTCAATGGTACACAGCCGCCTCTCCAACCATAGAATTCAATAGTACACAGCCGCTTCTCCAACCACAGAATTCAATGGTACACAGCCGCCTCTCCAACTCTGGAATTCAATGGTACACAGCCGCCTCTCCAACCATAGAATTCAATGGTACACAGCCGCCTCTCCAACTATAGAATTCAATGGTACACAGCCGCCTCTCCAACCACAGAATTCAATGGTACACAGCCGCCTCTCCAACCACAGAATTCAATGGTACACAGCCGCCTCTCCAACCACAGAATTCAATGGTACACAGCCGCCTCTCCAACCACAGAATTCAATGGTACACAGCCGCCTCTCCAACCACAGAATTCAATGGTACACAGCCGCCTCTCCAACTATAGAATTCAATGGTACACAGCCGCCTCTCCAACCACAGAATTCAATGGTACACAGCTGCTTCTCCAACCACAGAATTCAACGGTGCACAGCCGCCTCTCCAACCACAGAATTCAATGGGACACAGCCGCCTCTCCAACCACAGAATTCAATGGTACACAGCCGCCTCTCCAACCACAGAATTCAATGGTACACAGCCGCCTCTCCAACCACAGAATTCAATGGTGCACAGCCGCCTCTCCAACTATAGAATTCAATGGTACACAGCCTACTCTCCAACCACAGAATTCAATGGTACACAGCTGCCTCTCCAATCATAGAATTCAATGGTACACAGCCGCCTCTCCAACTATAGAATTCAATGGTACACAGCCGCCTCTCCAACTATAGAATTCAATGGTACACAGCCGCCTCTCCAACTATAGAATTCAATGGTACACAGCCACCTCTCCAACCACAGAATTCAATGGTACACAGCCGCCTCTCCAACCATAGAATTCAATGGTACACAGCGGCCTCTCCAACTATAGAATTCAATGGTACACAGCCGCCTCTCCAACTATAGAATTCAATGGTACACAGCCGCCTCTCCAACTGTAGAATTCAATGGTACACAGCCGCCTCTCCAACCACAGAATTCTATGGTACACAGCTGCCTCTCCAACCACAGAATTCAATGGTACACAGCCGCCTCTCCAACCACAGAATTCAATGGTACACAGCCGCCTCGCCAACTATAGAACTCAATGGTACACAGCCGCCTCTCCAACCACAGAATTCAATGGTACACAGCCTCCTCTCTAACCACAGAATTCAATGGTACACAGCCGCCTCTCCAACCACAGAATTCAATGGTACACAGCCGCCTCTCCAACTATATAATTCAATGGTACACAGCCGCCTCTCCAAACATAGAATTCAATGGTACACAGCCGCCTCTCCAACTATAGAATTCAATGGTACGCAACTACCCCTCCAGTCACAGAATTCAATGGTACACAGCCGCCTCTCCAACCACAGAATTCAATGGTACACAGCCGCCTCTCCAACTATAGAATTCAATGGTACACAGCCGCCTCTCAAACCGTAGAATTCAATGGTACACAGCCACCTCTCCAACTATAGAATTCAATGGCACACAGCCGCCTCTCCAACTATAGAATTCAATGGTACACAGCTGCCTCTCCAAACATAGAATTCAATGTTACACAGCCGCCTCTCCAACCATAGAATTCAATGGTACACAGCCGCCTCTCAAACCATAGAATTCAATGGCACACAGCCGCCTCTCCAACCATAGAATTCAATGGTACACAGCCGCCTCTCCAACTATAGAATTCAATGGTACACAGGCACCTCTCCAACTATAGAATTCAATGGTATACAGCCGCCTCTCCAGTCACAGAATTCAATGGCACACAGCCGCCTCTCCAACCGCAGAATTCAATGGTACACAGCCGCCTCTCCAACCGCAGAATTCAATGGCACACAGCCGCCTCTCCAACCGCAGAATTCAACGGTACACAGCCGCCTCCCCAGTCACAGAATTCAATGGCACACAGCCGCCTCTCCAACACAGAATTCAACGGTACACAGCCGCCTCTCCAACTATAGAATTCAATGGCACACAGTCGCCTCTGGAACCACAGAATTCAATGGTACACAGCCGCCTCTCCAACTATAGAATTCAATGGCACACATTCACCTCTGCAACCACAGAATTCAATGGTACATAGCCGCCTCGTCAGTCAAAGAATTCAATGGTACACAGCCACCTCTCCAGTCATAGAATTCAATGGTACACAGCCGCCTCTCCAGCTATAGAATTCAATGGTACACAGCCGCCTCTCCAACCACAGAATTCAATGGTACACAGCCGCCTCTCCAACCACAGAATTCAATGGTACACAGCCGCCTCTCCAACCACAGAATTCAATGGTACACAGCTGCCTCTCCAGCCATAGAATTCAATGGGACACAGCCTCCTCTCCAACTATAGAATTCAATGGTACACAGCTGCCTCTCCAGCCATAGAATTCAATGGTACACAGCTGCCTCTCCAACTATAGAATTCAATGGTACACAGCCGCCTCTCCAACCACAGAATTCAATGGTACACAGCCGCCTCGCCAACTATAGAATTCAATGGTACACAGCCGCCTCTCCAACCATAGAATTCAATGGCACACAGCCGCCTCCCCAGTCACAGAATTCAATGGCACACAGCCGCCTCTCCAACACAGAATTCAACGGTACACAGCCGCCTCTCCAACTATAGAATTCAATGGTACACAGCCGCCTCTCCAACTATAGAATTCAATGGTACACAGCCGCCTCTCCAACCACAGAATTCAATGGTACACAGCCGCCTCTCCAACCACAGAATTCAATGGTACACAGCCGCCTCTCCAACTATAGAATTCAATGCTACACAGCTGCCTCTCCAACTATAGAATTCAATGGTACACAGCCGCCTCTCCAACTATAGAATTCAATGGTACACAGCCGCCTCTCCAACCACAGAATTCAATGGTACACAGCCGCCTCTCCAACCACAGAATTCAATGGTACACAGCCGCCTCTCCAACATTTGAATTGAATGGTACACAGCCGCCTCTCCAACTATAGAATTCAATGGTACACAGCCGCCTCTCCAACCACAGAATTCAATGGCACACAGCCACCTCTCCAACCATAGAATTCAATGGTACACAGCCGCCTCCCCAGTCACAGAATTCAATGTGACACAGCCGCCTCTCCAACCACAGAATTCAATGGTACACAGCCGCCTCTCCAACCATAGAATTCAATGGCACACAGCCGCCTCTCGAACAACAGAATTCAATGGCACACAGCCGCCTCTCCAACCACAGATATCAATGGTACACAGCTGCCTCTCCAACTATAGAATTCAATGGTACACAGCCACCTCTCCAACTATAGAATTCAATGGTACACAGCCGCCTCTCCAACCCTAGAATTCAATGGCACACAGCCGCCTCTCCAGTCACAGAATTCAATGGTACACAGCTGCCTCTCCAACCACAGAATTCAATGGTACACAGCCGCCTCTCCAACCATAGAATTCAATGGTACACAGCCGCCTCTCCAACCACAGAATTCAGTGGTACACAGCCGCCTCTCCAACCATAGAATTCAATGGTACACAGCCGCCTCTCCAACCATAGAATTCAATAGTGCACAGCCGCCTCTCCAACCACAGAATTCAATGGTACACAGCCGCCTCTCCAACTCTGGAATTCAATGGTACACGGCCGCCTCTCCAACTATAGAATTCAATGGTACACAGCCACCTCTCCAACTATAGAATTCAATGGTACACAGCCGCCTCTCCAACTATAGAATTCAATGGTACACAGCCGCCTCTACAACCATAGAATTCAATGGTACACAGCCGCCTCTACAACCATAAATTCAATGGTGCACAGCCGCCTCTCCAACTATAGAATTCAATGCTCCACAGCCGCCTCTCCAACTATAGATTTCAATGGTACACAGCCGCCTCTCCAACTGTAGAATTCAATGGTACACAGCTGCCTCTCCAACCATAGAATTCAATGGTACACAGCCGCCTCTCCAACTATAGAATTCAATGCTCCACAGCCGCCTCTCCAACTATAGAATTCAATGGTACACAGCCGCCTCTCCAACTGTAGAATTCAATGGTACACAGCCGCCTCTCCAACCACAGAATTCAGTGGTACACAACTACCCCTCCAGTCACAGAATTCAATGGTACACAGCCGCCTCTCCAACCACAGAATTCAATGGTACACAGCCGCCTCTCCAACTATAGAATTCAATGGTACACAGCCGCCTCTCCAACCGTAGAATTCAATGGTACACAGCCTCCTCTCCAACTATAGAATTCAATGGTATACAGCCGCCTCTCCAACCACAGAATTCAATGGTACACAGCCGCCTCTCCAACCACAGAATTCAATGGTACACAGCCGTCTCTCCAACCACAGAATTCAATGGTACACAGCCGCCTCTCCAACCACAGAATTCAATGGCACACAGCCGCCTCTCCAACCACAGAATTCAATGGTACACAGCCGCCTCTCCAACCATAGATTTCAATGGTACACAGCCGCCTCTCCAACCACAGAATTCAATGGTACACAGCCGCCTCTCCAACCATAGAATTCAATGGCACACAGCCGCCTCTCCAGTCACAAAATTCAATGGTACACAGCCGCCTCTCCAAACATAGAATTCAATGGCACACAGCCGCCTCTCCAGTCACAGAATTCAATGGTACACAGCCGCCTCTCCAACCACAGAATTCAATGTTACACAGCCTCCTCTCTAACCACAGAATTCAATGGTACACAGCCGCCTCTCCAACCACAGAATTCAACGGTACACAGCCGCCTCTCCAACTATAGAATTCAATGGTACACAGCCGCCTCTCCAACCATAGAATTCAATGTTACACAGCCGCCTCTCCAACCATAGAATTCAATGGTACACAGCCGCCTCTCCAACCATAGAATTCAATGGCACACAGCCGCCTCTCCAACCATAGAATACAATGATACACAGCCGCCTCTCCAACTATAGAATTCAATGGTACACAGCCGCCTCTCCAACTATAGAATTCAATGGTATACTGCCGCCTCTACAGTCACAGAATTCAATGGCACACAGCCGCCTCTCCAACCGCAGAATTCAATGGTACCCAGCCGCCTCTCCAACCGCAGAATTCAATGGTACACAGCTACCTCTCCAACCACAGAATTCAATGGTACACTGCCGCCTCTCCAACTATAGAATTCAATGGTACACAGCCTCCTCTCCAACTATAGAATTCAATGGTACACAGCCGCCTCTCCAACTATAGAATTCAATGGTACACAACTACCTCTCCAGTCACAGAATTCAATGGTACACAGCCGCCTCTCCAACTACAGAATTCAATGGTACACAGCCGCCTCTCCAACTATAGAATTCAATGGTACACAGCCGCCTCTCCAACCGTAGAATTCAATGGTACACAGCCACCTCTCCAACTATAGAATTCAATGGTACACAGCCGCCTCTCCAACTATAGAATTCAGTGGTACACAGCCGCCTCTCCAACCGTAGAATTCAATGGTACACAGCCACCTCTCCAACTATAGAATTCAATGGTACACAGCTGCCTCTCCAACCACAGAATTCCATGGTACACAGCTGCTTCTCCAACCACAGAATTCAACGGTACACAGCCGCCTCTCCAACCACAGAATTCAATGGTACACAGCTGCCTCTCCAACCACAGAATTGAATGGTACACAGCCGCCTCTCCAACTATAGAATTCAATGGTACACAGCCGCCTCTCCAACAATAGAATACCATGGAACACAGCCGCCTCTCCAACTATAGAATTCAATGGGACACAGCCGCTTCTCCAACCATAGAATTCAATTGTAAACAGCCGCCTCTCCAACTATAGAATTCAATGGTACACAGCCGCCTCTCCAACTATAGAATTCAATGGGACACAGCCGCCTCTCCAACTATAGAATTCAATGGTACACAGCCGCCTCTCCAACCATAGAATTCAATGGTACACAGCCGCCTCTCCAACTATCGAATTCAATGCTCCACAGCCGCCTCTCCAACGAAAGAATTCAATGGTACACAGCCGCCTCTCCAACTATAGAATTCAATGGTACACAGCCGCCTCTCCAACCATAGAATTCAATGGTACACAGCCGACTCTCCAACTGTAGAATTCAATGCTCCACAGCCGCCTCTCCAAGTATAGAATTCAATGGTACACAGCCACCTCTCCAACCACAGAATTCAATGGTACACAGCCGCCTCTCCAACTATAGAATTCAATGGTACACAACTACCTCTCCAGTCACAGAATTCAATGGTGCACAGCCGCCTCACCAACCACAGAATTCAATGGTACACAGCCGCCTCTCCAACTATAGAATTCAATGGTACACAGCCGCCTCTCCAACCGTAGAATTCAATGGTACACAGCCACCTCTCCAACTATAGAATTCAATGGTACACAGCCGCCTCTCCAACTATAGAATTCAATGGTACACAGCCGCCTCTCCAACCACAGAATTCAATGGTACACAGCCGCCTCTCCAACCACAGATTTCAATGGTACACAGCCGCCTCTCCAACCACAGAATTCAATGGTACACAGCCGCCTCTCCAACCACAGAATTGAATGGTACACAGCCGCCTCTCCAACCACAGAATTCAATGGTACACAGCCGCCTCTCCAACCACAGAATTCAATGGTACACAGCCGCCTCTCCAACTATAGAATTGAATAGTACACAGCCGCCTCTCCAACCACAGAATTCAATGGTACACAGCTGCTTCTCCAACCACAGAATTCAACGGTACACAGCCGCCTCTCCAACCACAGAATTCATTGGTACACAACCGCGTCTCCAACTATAGAATTCAATGGTACACAGCCGCCTCTCCAGCTATAGAATTCAATGGTACACAGCCACCTCTCCAACCACAGAATTCAATGTTACACAGCCGCCTCTCCAACCATAGAATTCAATGGTACACAGCCGCCTCTCCAACTATAGAATTCAATGGTACACAGCCACCTCTCCAACTATAGAATTCAATGGTACACAGCCGCCTCTCCAACCACAGAATTCAATGGTGCACAGCCGCCTCTCCAACTTTAGAATTCAATGGTACACAGCCGCCTCTCCAACTATAGAATTCAATGGTACACAGCCGCCTCTCCAACCACAGAATTCAATGGCACACAGCCACCTCTCCAACCATAGAATTCAATGGTACACAGTCGCCTCCCCAGTCACAGAATTCAATGCTACACAGCCGCCTCTCCAACCTCAGAATTCAATGGTACACAGCCGCCTCTCCAACTATAGAATTCAATGGTACACAGACACCTCTCCAACTATAGAATTCAATGGTACACATTCACCTCTGCAACCACAGACTTCAATGGTACACAGCTGCCTCTCCAGTCACAGAATTCAATGGCACACAGCTGCCTCTCCAACACAGAATTCAACGGTACACAGCCGCCTCTCCAACTATAGAATTCAATGGTACACAGCCGCCTCTCCAACTATAGAATTCAATGGTACACAGCCACTTCTCCAACCACAGAATTCAATGGTACACAGCCGCCTCTCCAACCATAGAATTCAATGGTACACAGCCGCCTCTCCAACTTTTGAATTCAATGGTACACAGCCGCCTCTCCAACCATAGAATTCAATGGGACACAGCCGCCTCTCGAACTGTAGAATTCAATGGTACACAGCCGCCTCTCCAACCACAGAATTCTATGGTACAGAGCCGCCTCTCCAACCACAGAATTCAATGGTACACAGCCGCCTCTCCAACCACAGAATTCAATGGTACACAGCCGCCTCGCCAACTATAGAATTCAATGGTACACAGCCGCCTCTCCAACCACAGAATTCAATGGTACACAGCCTCTTCTCTAACCACAGAATTCAATGGTACACAGCCGCCTCTCCAACCACAGAATTCAATGGTACACAGCCGCCTCTCCAACTATAGAATTCAATGGTACACAGCCGCCTCTCCAAACATATAATTCAATGGTACACAGCCGCCTCTCCAACTATAGAATTCAATGGTACGCAACTACCCCTCCAGTCACAGAATTCAATGGTACACAGCCGCCTCTCCAACCACAGAATTCAATGGTACACAGCCGCCTCTCCAACTATAGAATTCAATGGTACACAGCCGCCTCTCCAACCATAGAATTCAATGGTACACAGCCGCCTCTCCAACCATAGAATTCAATGGCACACAGCCGCCTCACCAACCATAGAATTCAATGGTACACAGCCGCCTCTCCAACGATAGAATTCAATGGTACACAGCCGCCTCTCCAACTATAGAATTCAATGGGAAACAGCCGCCTCTCCAGTCACAGAATTCAATGGCACACAGCCGCCTCTCCAACCGCAGAATTCAATGGTACACAGCCGCCTCTCCAACCGCAGAATTCAATGGCACACAGCCGCCTCTCCAACCGCAGAATTCTACGGTACACAGCCGCCTCCCCAGTCACAGAATTCAATGGCACACAGCCGCCTCTCCAACACAGAATTCAATGGTACACAGCCGCCTCTCCAACTATAGAATTCAATGGCACACAGTCGCCTCTGCAACCACAGAATTCAATGGTACACAGCCACCTCTCCAACTATAGAATTCAATGGCACACGTTCACCTCTGCAACCACAGAATTCAATGGTACATAGCCGCCTCCCCAGTCACAGAATTCAATGGCACACAGCCGCCTCTCCAACCACAGAATTCAATGGTACACAGCCGCCTCTCCAACCATAGAATTCAATGGTACACAGCCGCCTCTCCAACTATAGAATTCAATGGTACACAGCCGCCTCTCCAACTATAGAATTCAATGGTACACAGCCGCCTCTCCAACCACAGAATTCAATGGTACACAGCCGCCTCGCCAACTATAGAATTCAATGGTACACAGCCGCCTCTCCAACCACAGAATTCAATGGTACACAGCCTCCTCTCTAACCACAGAATTCAATGGAACACAGCCGCCTCTCCAACCACAGAATTCAATGGTACACAGCCGCCTCTCCAACGATAGAATTCAATGGTACACAGCCGCCTCTCCAAACATAGAATTCAATGGTACACAGCCGCCTCTCCAACTATAGAATTCAATGGTAAGCAACTACCCCTCCAGTCACAGAATTCAATGGTACACAGCCGCCTCTCCAACCACAGAATTCAATGGTACACAGCCGCCTCTCCAACGATAGAATTCAATGGTACACAGCCGCCTCTCCAACCGTAGAATTCAATGGTACACAGCCACCTCTCCAACCATAGAATTCAATGGTACACAGCCGCCTCTCCAACTATAGAATTCAATGGTACACAGCCGCCTCTCCAAACATAGAATTCAATGTTACACAGCCGCCTCTCCAACCATAGAATTCAATGGTACACAGCCGCCTCTCCAACCATAGAATTCAATGGCACACAGCCGCCTCTCCAACCATAGAATTCAATGGTACACAGCCGCCTCTCCAACTATAGAATTCAAAAGTACACAGCCGCCTCTCCAACTATAGAATTCAATGGTATACAGTCGCCTCTCCAGTCACAGAATTCAATGGCACACAGCCGCCTCTCCAACCGCAGAATTCAATGGTACACAGCCGCCTCTCCAGCCGCAGAATTCAATGGCACTCAGCCGCCTCTCCAACCGCAGAATTCAACGGTACACAGCCGCCTCCCCAGTCACAGAATTCAATGGCACACAGCCGCCTCTCCAACACAGAATTCAACGGTACACAGCCGCCTCTCCAACTATAGAATTCAATGGCACACAGTCGCCTCTGCAACCACAGAATTCAATGGTACACAGCCACCTCTCCAACTGCAGAATTCAATGGCACACATTCACCTCTGCAACCACAGAATTCAATGGTACATAGCCGCCTCGTCAGTCAAAGAATTCAATGGTACACAGCCGCCTCTCCAGTCATAGAATTCAATGGTACACAGCCGCCTCTCCAACTATAGAATTCAATGGTACACAGCCGCCTCTCCAACCATAGAATTCAATGGTACACAGCCGCCTCTCCAACCACAGAATTCAATGGTACACAGCCGCCTCTCCAACCACAGAATTCAATGGTACACAGCTGCCTCTCCAGCCATAGAATTCAATGGTACACAGCCTCCTCTCCAACTATAGAATTCAATGGTACACAGCTGCCTCTCCAGCCATAGAATTCAATGGTACACAGCCGCCTCTCCAACTATAGAATTCAATGGTACACAGACACCTCTCCAACTATAGAATTCAATGGTACACAGCCGCCTCTCCAACTATAGAATTCAATGGTACACATTCACCTCTGCAACCACAGACTTCAATGGTACACAGCTGCCTCTCCAGTCACAGAATTCAATGGCACACAGCTGCCTCTCCAACACAGAATTCAACGGTACACAGCCGCCTCTCCAACTATAGAATTCAATGGTACACAGCCGCCTCTCCAACTATAGAATTCAATGGTACACAGCCACTTCTCCAACCACAGAATTCAATGGTACACAGCCGCCTCTCCAACCATAGAATTCAATGGTACACAGCCGCCTCTCCAACTTTTGAATTCAATGGTACACAGCCGCCTCTCCAACCATAGAATTCAATGGGACACAGCCGCCTCTCGAACTGTAGAATTCAATGGTACACAGCCGCCTCTCCAACCACAGAATTCTATGGTACACAGCCGCCTCTCCAACCACAGAATTCAATGGTACACAGCCGCCTCTCCAACCACAGAATTCAATGGTACACAGCCGCCTCGCCAACTATAGAATTCAATGGTACACAGCCGCCTCTCCAACCACAGAATTCAATGGTACACAGCCTCTTCTCTAACCACAGAATTCAATGGTACACAGCCGCCTCTCCAACCACAGAATTCAATGGTACACAGCCGCCTCTCCAACTATAGAATTCAATGGTACACAGCCGCCTCTCCAAACATATAATTCAATGGTACACAGCCGCCTCTCCAACTATAGAATTCAATGGTACGCAACTACCCCTCCAGTCACAGAATTCAATGGTACACAGCCGCCTCTCCAACCACAGAATTCAATGGTACACAGCCGCCTCTCCAACTATAGAATTCAATGGTACACAGCCGCCTCTCCAACGATAGAATTCAATGGTACACAGCCGCCTCTCCAAACATAGAATTCAATGTTGCACAGCCGCCTCTCCAACCATAGAATTCAATGGTACACAGCCGCCTCTCCAACCATAGAATTCAATGGCACACAGCCGCCTCTCCAACCATAGAATTCAATGGTACACAGCCGCCTCTCCAACGATAGAATTCAATGGTACACAGCCGCCTCTCCAACTATAGAATTCAATGGGAAACAGCCGCCTCTCCAGTCACAGAATTCAATGGCACACAGCCGCCTCTCCAACCGCAGAATTCAATGGTACACAGCCGCCTCTCCAACTATAGAATTCAATGGCACACAGTCGCCTCTGCAACCACAGAAATCAATGGTACACAGCCACCTCTCCAACTATAGAATTCAATGGCACACATTCACCTCTGCAACCACAGAATTCAATGGTACATAGCCGCCTCCCCAGTCACAGAATTCAATGGCACACAGCCGCCTCTCCAACCACAGAATTCAATGGTACACAGCCGCCTCTCCAACCATAGAATTCAATGGTACACAGCCGCCTCTCCAACTATAGAATTCAATGGTACACAGCCGCCTCTCCAACTATAGAATTCAATGGTACACAGCCGCCTCTCCAACCACAGAATTCAATGGTACACAGCCGCCTCGCCAACTATAGAATTCAATGGTACACAGCCGCCTCTCCAACCACAGAATTCAATGGTACACAGCCTCCTCTCTAACCACAGAATTCAATGGAACACAGCCGCCTCTCCAACCACAGAATTCAATGGTACACAGCCGCCTCTCCAACTATAGAATTCAATGGTACACAGCCGCCTCTCTAAACATAGAATTCAATGGTACACAGCCGCCTCTCCAACTATAGAATTCAATGGTACGCAACTACCCCTCCAGTCACAGAATTCAATGGTACACAGCCGCCTCTCCAACCACAGAATTCAATGGTACACAGCCGCCTCTCCAACTATAGAATTCAATGGTACACAGCCGCCTCTCCAACCATAGAATTCAATGGTACACAGCCACCTCTCCAACTATAGAATTCAATGGTACACAGCCGCCTCTCCAACTATAGAATTCAATGGTACACAGCCGCCTCTCCAACCATAGAATTCAATGGCACACAGCCGCCTCTCCAACCATAGAATTCAATGGTACACAGCCGCCTCTCCAACTATAGAATTCAAAAGTACACAGCCGCCTCTCCAACTATAGAATTCAATGGTATACAGTCGTCTCTCCAGTCACAGAATTCAATGGCACACAGCCGCCTCTCCAACCACAGAATTCAATGGTACACAGCCGCCTCTCCAACCGCAGAATTCAATGGCACTCAGCCGCCTCTCCAACCGCAGAATTCAACGGTACACAGCCGCCTCCCCAGTCACAGAATTCAATGGCACACAGCCGCCTCTCCAACACAGAATTCAACGGTACACAGCCGCCTCTCCAACTATAGAATTCAATGGCACACAGTCGCCTCTGCAACCACAGAATTCAATGGTACACAGCCACCTCTCCAACTGCAGAATTCAATGGCACACATTCACCTCTGCAACCACAGAATTCAATGGTACATAGCCGCCTCGTCAGTCAAAGAATTCAATGGTACACAGCCGCCTCTCCAGTCATAGAATTCAATGGTACACAGCCGCCTCTCCAACTATAGAATTCAATGGTACACAGCCGCCTCTCCAACCATAGAATTCAATGGTACACAGCCGCCTCTCCAACCACAGAATTCAATGGTACACAGCCGCCTCTCCAACCACAGAATTCAATGGTACACAGCTGCCTCTCCAGCCATAGAATTCAATGGTACACAGCCTCCTCTCCAACTATAGAATTCAATGGTACACAGCTGCCTCTCCAGCCATAGAATTCAATGGTACACAGCCGCCTCTCCAACTATAGAATTCAATGGTACACAGCCGCCTCTCCAACCACAGAATTCAATGGTACACAGCCGCCTCGCCAACTATATAATTCAATGGTACACAGCCGCCTCTCCAACCATAGAATTCAATGGCACACAGCCGCCTCCCCAGTCACAGAATTCAATGGCACACAGCCGCCTCTCCAACACAGAATTCAACGGTGCACAGCCGCCTCTCCAACTATAGAATTCAATGGTACACAGCCGCCTCTCCAACTATAGAATTCAATGGTACACAGCCGCCTCTCCAACCACAGAATTCAATGGTACACAGCCGCCTCTCCAACCATAGAATTCAATGGTACACAGCCACCTCTCCAACTATAGAATTCAATGGTACACACCCGCCTCTCCAACTATAGAATTCAATGGTACACAGCCGCCTCTCCAACTATAGAATTCAATGGTACACAGCCGCCTCTCCAACCACAGAATTCAATGGTACACAGCCGCCTCTCCAACTATAGAATTGAATGGTACACAGCCGCCTCTCCAACTATAGAATTCAATGGTACACAGCCGCCTCTCCAACCACAGAATTCAATGGCACACAGCCACCTCTCCAACCATAGAATTCAATGGTACACAGCCGCCTCCCCAGTCACAGAATTCAATGCTGCACAGCCGCCTCTCCAACCACAGAATTCAATGGTACACAGCCGCCTCTCCAACCATAGAATTCAATGGCACACAGCCGCCTCTCCAACCACAGAATTCAATGGCACACAGCCGCCTCTCCAACCACAGAATTCAATGGTACACAGCCGCCTCTCCAACTATAGAATTCAATGGTACACAGCCACCTCTCCAACTATAGAATTCAATGGTACACAGCCGCCTCTCCAACTACAGAATTCAATGGTACACAGCCACCTCTCCAACCATAGAATTCAATGGTACACAGCCGTCTCCCTAGTCAAAGAATTTAATGGTACACAGCCGCCTGTCCAACCATAGAATTCAATGGTACACAGCCGCCTCTCCAACCACAGAATTCAATGGTACACAGCCGCCTCTCCAACCATAGAATTCAATGGCACACAGCCGCCTCCCCAGTCACAGAATTCAATGGTACACAGCCGCCTCTCCAACCATAGAATTCAATGGCACACAGCCGCCTCTCCAGTCACAGAATTCAATGGTACACAGCCGCCTCTCCAACCACAGAATTCAATGGTACACAGCCGCCTCTCCAACCATAGAATTCAATGGTACACAGCCGCCTCTCCAACCACAGAATTCAGTGGTACACAGCCGCCTCTCCAACCATAGAATTCAATGGTACACAGCCGCCTCTCCAACCATAGAATTCAAGAGTACACAGCCGCCTCTCCAACCACAGAATTCAATGGTACACAGCCGCCTCTCCAACTCTGGAATTCAATGGTACAGAGCCGCCTCTCCAACTATAGAATTCAATGGTACACAGCCGCCTCTACAACCATAGAATTCAATGGTACACAGCCGCCTCTACAACCATAAATTCAATGGTACACAGCCGCCTCTCCAACTATAGAATGCAATGCTCCACAGCCGCCTCTCCAACTATCGATTTCAATGGTACACAGCCGCCTCTCCAACTGTAGAATTCAATGGTACACAGCTGCCTCTCCAACCATAGAATTCAATGGTACACAGCCGCCTCTCCAACTATCGAATTCAATGCTCCACAGCCACCTCTCCAACTATAGAATTCAATGGTACACAGCCGCCTCTCCAACTATAGAATTCAATGGTACACAGCCGCCTCTCCAACCACAGAATTCAGTGGTACACAGCCATCTCCAACCACAGAATTCAATGGTACACAGTCGCCTCTCCAACTATAGAATTCAATGGTACACAGCCTCCTCTCCAACTATAGAATTCAATGGTACACAGCCGCCTCTCCAACTATAGAATTCAATGGTACACAACTACCCCTCCAGTCACAGAATTCAATGGTACACAGCCGCCTCTCCAACTATAGAATTCAATGGTACACAGCCGCCTCTCCAACCATAGAATTCAATGGTACACAGCCACCTCTCCAACTATAGAATTCAATGGTACACAGCCGCCTCTCCAACCATAGAATTCAATGGTACACAGCCGCCTCTCCAACCACAGAATTCAATGGTACACAGCCGCCTCTCCAACCACAGAATTTAATGGTGCACAGCCGCCTCTCCAACCACAGAATTCAATGGTACACAGCCGCCTCTCCAACCACAGAATTCAATGGTACACAGCCTCCTCTCCAACCATAGAATTCAATGGTACACAGCCGCCTCTCCAACCACAGAATTCAATGGTACGCAGCCGCCTCTCCAACCATAGAATTCAATGGCACACAGCCGCCTCTCCAGTCACAAAATTCAATGGCACACAGCCGCCTCTCCAACCATAGAATTCAATGGCACACAGCCGCCTCTCCAGTCACAGAATTCAATGGTACACAGCCGCCTCTCCAACCACAGAATTCAATGGTACACAGCCGCCTCTCCAACCATAGAATTCAATGGTACACAGCCGCCTCTCCAACCACAGAATTCAATGGTACACAGCTGCCACTCCAACCATAGAAATCAATAGTACACAGCCGCCTCTCCAACCACAGAATTCAAAGGTACACAGCCGCCTCTCCAACAATAGAATTCAATGCGACACAGCCGCCTCTCCAACTATAGAATTCAATGGTACACAGCTGCCTCTCCAACTGTAGAATTCAATGGTACACAGCCGCCTCTTCAACCATAGAATTCAATGGTACACAGCCGCCTCTACAACCATAGAATTCAATGGTACACAGCCACCTCTCCAACTATAGAATTCAATGCTCCACAGCCGCCTCTCCAACTATAGATTTCAATGGTACACAGTCGCCTCTGCAACTGTAGAATTCAATGGTACACAGCCGCCTCTCCAACCATAGAATTCAGTGGTACAGAGCCACCTCTCCAACTATAGAATTCAATGGTACACAGCCGCCTCTCCAACCATAGAATTCAATGGTACACAGCCGCCTCCCCAGTCACAGAATTTAATGGTACACAGCCGCCTCTCCAACTATAGAATTCAATGGAACACAGCCGCCTCTCCAACCACAGAATTCAATGGTACACAGCCGCCTCTCCAACCATAGAATTCAATGGCACACAGCCACCTCTCCAGTCACAGAATTCAATGGTACACAGCCGCCTCTCCAACCATAGAATTCAATGGCACACAGCCGCCTCTCCAGTCACAGAATTCAATGGTACACCGCCACCTCTCCAACCACAGAATTCAATGGTACACAGCCGCCTCTCCAAACATAGAATTCAATGTTACACAGCCGCCTCTCCAACCATAGAATTCAATGGCACACAGCCGCCTCTCCAACCATAGAATTCAATGGTACACAGCCGCCTCTCCAACCGTAGAATTCAATGGTACACAGCCACCTCTCCAACTATAGAATTCAATGGTACACAGCCGCCTCTCCAACTACAGAATTCAATGGTACACAGCCGCCTCTCCAAACATAGAATTCAATGTTACACAGCCGACTCTCCAACCATAGAATTCAATGGTACACAGCCGCCTCTCCAACCATAGAATTCAATGGCACACAGCCGCCTCTCCAACCATAGAATTCAATGGTACACAGCCGCCTCTCCAACTATAGAATTCAATGGTACACAGCCGCCTCTCCAACTATAGAATTCAATGGTATACAGCCGCCTCTCCAGTCACAGAATTCAATGGCACACAGCCGCCTCTCCAACCGCAGAATTCACTGGTACACAGCCGCCTCTCCAACCGCAGAATTCAATGGCACACAGCCGCCTCTCCAACCGCAGAATTCAACGGTACACAGCCGCCTCCCCAGTCACAGAATTCAATGGCACACAGCCGCCTCTCCAACACAGAATTCAACGGTACACAGCCGCCTCTCCAACTATAGAATTCAATGGCACACAGTCGCCTCTGCAACCACAGAATTCAATGGTACACAGCCACCTCTCCAACTATAGAATTCAATGGCACACATTCACCTCTGCAACCACAGAATTCAATGGTACATAGCAGCCTCGTCAGTCAAAGAATTCAATGGCACACAGCCACCTCTCCAGTCATAGAATTCAATGCTACACAGCCGCCTCTCCAACTATAGAATTCAATGGTACACAGCCGCCTCTCCAACCATAGAATTCAATGGTACACAGCCGCCTCTCCAACCACAGAATTCAATGGTACACAGCCGCCTCTCCAACCACAGAATTCAATGGTACACAGCTGCCTCTCCAGCCATAGAATTCAATGGTACACAGCCTCCTCTCCAACTATAGAATTCAATGGTACACAGCTGCCTCTCCAGCCATAGAATTCAATGGGACACAGCCGCCTCTCCAACTATAGAATTCAATGGTACACAGCCGCCTCTCCAACCACAGAATTCAATGGTAGACAGCCGCCTCGCCAACTATAGAATTCAATGGTACACAGCCGCCTCTCCAACCATAGAATTCAATGGCACACAGCCGCCTCCCCAGTCACAGAATTCAATGGCACACAGCCGCTTCTCCAACACAGAATTCAACGGTACACAGCCGCCTCTCCAACTATAGAATTCAATGGTACACAGCCGCCTCTCCAACTGTAGAATTCAATGGTACACAGCCGCCTCTCCAACCACAGAATTCAATGGTACACAGCCGCCTCTCCAACCATAGAATTCAATGGTACACAGCCGCCTCTCCAACTATAGAATTCAATGGTACACAGCCGCCTCTCCAACTATAGAATTCAATGGTACACAGCCGCCTCTCCAACTATAGAATTCAATGGTACACAGCCGCCTCTCCAACCACAGAATTCAATGGTACACAGCCGCCTCTCCAACCACAGAATTCAATGGTACACAGCCGCCTCTCCAACTATAGAATTGAATGGTACACAGCCGCCTCTCCAACTATAGAATTCAATGGTACACAGCCGTCTCTCCAACCACAGAATTCAATGGCACACAGCCACCTCTCCAACCATTGAATTCAATGGTACACAGCCGCCTCCCCAGTCACAGAATTCAATGCTACACAGCCGCCTCTCCAACCACAGAATTCAATGGTACACAGCCGCCTCTTCAACCATAGAATTCAATGGCACACAGCCACCTCTCCAACCACAGAATTCAATGGCACACAGCCGCCTCTCCAACCAAAGAATTCAATGGTACACAGCCGCCTCTCCAACTATAGAATTCAATGGTACACAGCCACCTCTCCAACTATAGAATTCAATGGTACACAGCCGCCTCTCCAACTATAGAATTCAATGGTACACAGCCACCTCTCCAACCATAGAATTCAATGGTACACAGCCGCCTCCCTAGTCACAGAATTTAATGGTACACAGCCGCCTGTCCAACCATAGAATTCAATGGTACACAGCCGCCTCTCCAACCACAGAATTCAATGGTACACAGCCGCCTCTCCAACCATAGAATTCAATGGCACACAGCCGCCTCCCCAGTCACAGAATTCAATGGTACACAGCCGCCTCTCCAACCATAGAATTCAATGGCACACAGCCGCCTCTCCAGTCACAGAATTCAATGGTACACAGCCGCCTCTCCAACCACAGAATTCAATGGTACACAGCCGCCTCTCCAACCATAGAATTCAATGGTACACAGCCGCCTCTCCAACCGTAGAATTCAATGGTACACAGCTGCCTCTCCAACCATAGAATTCAATGGTACACAGCCGCCTCTCCAACTATAGAATTCAATGCTCCACAGCCGCCTCTCCAACTATAGAATTCAATGGTACACAGCCGCCTCTCCAACTATAGAATTCAATGGTACACAGCCGCCTCTCCAACCACAGAATTCAGTGGTACACAGCCACCTCTCCAACCACAGAATTCAATGGTACACAGCCGCCTCGCCAACTATAGAATTCAATGGTACACAGCCTCCTCTCCAACTATAGAATTCAATGGTACACAGCCGCCTCTCCAACTATAGAATTCAATGGTACACAACTACCCCTCCAACTATAGAATTCAATGGTACACAGCCGCCTCTCCAACCATCGAATTCAATGGTACACAGCCGCCTCTCCAACCATGGAATTCAATGGTACAGAGCCGCCTCTCCAACCACAGAATTCAATGGTACACAGCCGCCTCTCCAACCACAGAATTCAATGGTACACAGCCGCCTCTCCAACCATAGAATTCAATGGTACAGAGCCGCCTCTCCAACCACAGAATTCAATGGTACACAGCCGCCTCTCCAACCATAGAATTCAATGGCACACAGCCGCCTCTCCAGTCACAAAATTCAATGGTACACAGCCGCCTCTCCAACCATAGAATTCAATGGCACACAGCCGCCTCTCCAGTCACAGAATTCAATGGTACACAGCCGCCTCTCCAACCACAGAATTCAATGGTACACAGCCGCCTCTCCAACCATAGAATTCAATGGTACACAGCCGCCTCTCCAACCACAGAATTCAATGGTGCACAGCCGCCTCTCCAACCATAGAATTCAATGGTACACAGCCGCCTCTCCAACCACAGAATTCAATGGTACACAGCTGCCTCTCCAACCATAGAAATCAAGAGTACACAGCCGCCTCTCCAACCACAGAATTCAAAGGTACACAGCCGCCTCTCCAACTCTGGAATTCAATGGTACACAGCCGCCTCTCCAACAATAGAATTCAATGCGACACAGCCGCCTCTCCAACTATAGAATTCAATGGTACACAGCCGCCTCTCCAACTAAAGAATTCAATGGTACACAGCCGCCTCTACAACCATAGAATTCAATGGTACACAGCCGCCTCTACAACCATAGAATTCAATGGTACACAGCCGCCTCTCCAACTATAGAATTCAATGCTCCACAGCCGCCTCTCCAACTATAGATTTCAATGGTACACAGTCGCCTCTGCAACTGTAGAATTCAATGGTACACAGCCGCCTCTCCAACCATAGAATTCAGTGGTACAGAGCCACCTCTCCAACTATAGAATTCAATGGTACACAGCCGCCTCTCCAACTATAGAATTCAATGGTACACAGCCGCCTCTCCAACCATAGAATTCAATGGTACACAGCCGCCTCCCCAGTCACAGAATTTAATGGTACACAGCCGCCTCTCCAACTATAGAATTCAATGGAACACAGCCGCCTCTCCAACCACAGAATTCAATGGTACACAGCCGCCTCTCCAACCATAGAATTCAATGGCACACAGCCGCCTCTCCAGTCACAGAATTCAATGGTACACAGCCGGCTCTCCAACCATAGAATTCAATGGTACACAGCCGCCTCTCCAACCACAGAATTCAATGGTACACAGCCGCCTCTCCAACCATAGAATTCAATAGTACACAGCCGCCTCTCCAACCACAGAATTAAATGGTACACAGCCGCCTCTCCAACTCTGGAATTCAATGGTACACAGCCGCCTCGCCAACCATAGAATTCAATGGTACACAGCCGCCTCTCCAACTATAGAATTCAATGGTATACAGCCGCCTCTCCAACTATTGAATTCAATGGTACATAGCCGCCTCTACAACCATAGAATTCAATGGTACACAGCCGCCTCAACAACCATAAATTCAATGGTACACAGCCGCCTCTCCAACGATAGATTTCAATGTTCCACAGCCGCCTCTCCAAATATAGATTTTAATGGTACACAGCCGCCTCTCCAACTGTAGAATTCAATGGTACACAGCCGCCTCTCCAACCATAGAATTCAATGGTACACAGCCGCCTCTCCAACGATAGAATTCAATGCTCCACAGCCGCCTCTCCAACTATAGAATTCAATGGTACACAGCCGCCTCTCCAACTATAGAATTCAATGGTACACAGCCGCCTCTCCAACCACAGAATTCAGTGGTACACAGCCACCTCTCCAACCACAGAATTCAATGGTACACAGCCGCCTCTCCAACTATAGAATTCAATGGTGCACAGCCTCCTCTCCAACTATAGAATTCAATGGTACGCAGCCGCCTCTCCAACTATAGAATTCAATGGTACACAACTACCCCTCCAGTCACAGAATTCAATGGTACACAGCCGCCTCTCCAACCACAGAATTCAATGGTACACAGCTGCCTCTCCAACTATAGAATTCAATGGTACACAGCCGCCTCTCCAACCATAGAATTCAATGGTACACAGCCACCTCTCCAACTATAGAATTCAATGGTACACAGCCGCCTCTCCAACTATAGAATTCAATGGTACACAGCCGCCTCTCCAACCACAGAATTCAATGGTACACAGCCGCCTCTCCAACCACAGAATTCAATGGTACACAGCCGCCTCTCCAACCATAGAATTCAATGGTACACAGCCGCCTCTCCAACCACAGAATTCAATGGTACACAGCCGGCTCTCCAACCATAGAATTCAATGGTACACAGCCGCCTCTCCAACCACAGAATTCAATGGTACACAGCCGCCTCTCCAACCATAGAATTCAATAGTACACAGCCGCCTCTCCAACCACAGAATTCAATGGTACACAGCCGCCTCTCCAACTCTGGAATTCAATGGTACACAGCCGCCTCGCCAACTATAGAATTCAATGGTACACAGCCGCCTCTCCAACTGTAGAATTCAATGGTACACAGCCGCCTCTACAACCATAGAATTCAATGGTACACAGCCGCCTCAACAACCATAAATTCAATGGTACACAGCCGCCTCTCCAACTATAGAATTCAATGTTCCACAGCCGCCTCTCCAACTATAGATTTCAATGGGACACAGCCGCCTCTCCAACTGTAGAATTCAATGGTACACAGCCACCTCTCCAACCATAGAATTCAATGGTACACAGCCGCCTCTCCAACTATAGAATTCAATGCTCCACAGCCGCCTCTCCAACTATAGAATTCAATGGTACACAGCCGCCTCTCCAACTATAGAATTCAATGGTACACAGCCGCCTCTCCAACCACAGAATTCAGTGGTACACAGCCACCTCTCCAACCACAGAAATCAATGGTACACAGCCGCCTCTCCAACTATAGAATTCAATGGTACACAGCCTCCTCTCCAACTATAGAATTCAATGGTACACAGCCGCCTCTCCAACTATAGAATTCAATGGTATACAACTACCCCTCCAGTCACAGAATTCAATGGTACACAGCCGCCTCTCCAACCACAGAATTCAATGGTACACAGCTGCCTCTCCAACTATAGAATTCAATGGTACACAGCCGCCTCTCCAACCATAGAATTCAATGGTACACAGCCGCCTCTCCAACTATAGAATTCAATGGTACACAGCCGCCTCTCCAACTATAGAATTCAATGGTACACAGCCGCCTCTCCAACCACAGAATTCAATGGTACACAGCCTCCTCTCCAACCACAGAATTCAATGGTACACAGCCGCCTCTCCAACCACAGAATTCAATGGTACACAGCCGCCTCTCCAACCACAGAATTCAATGGTACACAACCGCCTCTCCAACCATAGAATTCAATGGTACACAGCCGCCTCTCCAACCACAGAATTCAATGGTACACAGCCGGCTCTCCAACCATAGAATTCAATGGCACACAGCCGCCTCTCCAGTCACAGAATTCAATGGTACACAGCCGCCTCTCCAACCATAGAATTCAATGGCACACAGCCGCCTCTCCAGTCACAGAATTCAATGGTACACAGCCGCCTCTCCAACCACAGAATTCAATGGTACACAGCCGCCTCTCCAACCATAGAATTCAATGGTACACAGCCGCCTCACCAACCACAGAATTCAATGGTACGCAGCCGCCTCTCCAACCATAGAATTCAATGGTACACAGCCGCCTCTCCAACCACAGAATTCAATGGTCCACAGCCGCCTCTCCAACCATAGAATTCAATGCTCCACTGCCGCCACTCCAACTATAGAATTCAATTGTACACAGCCGCCTCTCCAACTACAGAATTCAATGGTACACAGCCGCCTCTACAACCATAGAATTCAATGATACACAGCCGCCTCTCCAACCATAGAATTCAATGCTCCACTGCCACCTCTCCAACTATAGATTTCAATGGTACACAGCCGGCTCTGCAACTGTAGAATTCAATGGTACACAGCCGCCTCTCCAACCATAGAATTCAGTGGTACACAGCCACCTCTCCAACTATAGAATTCAATGGTACACAGCCGCCTCTCCAACTATAGAATTCAATGGTACACAGCCGCCTCTCCAACCATAGAATTCAATGGTACACAGCCGCCTCTCCAACGACAGAATTCAATGCTACACAGCCGCCTCTCCAACGATAGAATTCAATGGCACACAGCCGCCTCTCCAGTCACAGAATTCAATGGTACACAGCCGCCTCTCGAACCATAGAATTCAATGGCACACAGCCGTCTCTCCAGTCACAGAATTCAATGGGACACAGCCGCCTCTCCAACCACAGAATTCAATGGTACACAGCCGCCTCTCCAACCATAGAATTCAATGGTACACAGCCGCCTCTCCTACCACAGAATTCAATGGTACACAGCCGCCTCCCGAACCAAAGAATTCAATGGTACACAGCCGCCTCTCCAACCACAGAATTCAATGGTACACAGCCGCCTCTCCAACCATAGAATTCAATATACACAGCCGCCTCTCCAACCACAGAATTCAGTGGTACACAGCCGCCTCTCCAACTATAGAATTCAATGGTATGCAAGCGCCTCTCCAACTATAGAATTCAATGGTACACAGCCGCCTCTCCAACTATAGAATTCAATGGTACACAGCCGCCTCTACAACCATAGAATTCAATGGTACACAGCCGCCTCTACAACCATAAATTCAATGGTACACAGCCGCCTCTCCAACTATAGAATTCAATGCTCCACAGCCGCCTCTCCAACTATAGATTTCAATGGTACACAGCCGCCTCTCCAACTGTAGAATTCAATGGTACACAGCCGCCTCTCCAACCATAGAATTCAATGGTACACAGCCGATCCAACTATAGAATTCAATGCTCCACAGCCGCCTCTCCAACTATAGAATTCAATGGTACACAGCCGCCTCTCCAACTATAGAATTCAATGGTACACAGCCGCCTCTCCAACCACAGAATTCAGTGGTACACAGCCACCTCTCCAACCACAGAATTCAATGGTACACAGCCGCCTCTCCAACTATAGAATTCAATGGTACACAGCCTCCTCTCCAACTATAGAATTCAATGGTACACAGCCGCCTCTCCAACTATAGAATTCAATGGTACGCAACTGCCCCTCCAGTCACAGAATTCAATGGTACACAGCCGCCTCTCCAACCACAGAATTCAATGGTACACAGCCGCCTCTCCAACTATAGAATTCAATGGTACACAGCCGCCTCTCCAACTGTAGAATTCAATGGTACACAGCCGCCTCTACAACCATAGAATTCAATGGTACACAGCCGCCTCAACAACCATAAATTCAATGGTACACAGCCGCCTCTCCAACTATAGAATTCAATGTTCCACAGCCGCCTCTCCAACTATAGATTTCAATGGTACACAGCCGCCTCTCCAACTGTAGAATTCAATGGTACACAGCCGCCTCTCCAACCATAGAATTCAATGGTACACAGCCGCCTCTCCAACTATAGAATTCAATGCTCCACAGCCGCCTCTCCAACTATAGAATTCAATGGTACACAGCCGCCTCTCCAACTATAGAATTCAATGGTACACAGCCGCCTCTCCAACCACAGAATTCAGTGGTACACAGCCACCTCTCCAACCACAGAAATCAATGGTACACAGCCGCCTCTCCAACTATAGAATTCAATGGTACACAGCCTCCTCTCCAACTATAGAATTCAATGGTACACAGCCGCCTCTCCAACTATAGAATTCAATGGTATACAACTACCCCTCCAGTCACAGAATTCAATGGTACACAGCCGCCTCTCCAACCACAGAATTCAATGGTACACAGCTGCCTCTCCAACTATAGAATTCAATGGTACACAGCCGCCTCTCCAACCATAGAATTCAATGGTACACAGCCACCTCTCCAACTATAGAATTCAATGGTACACAGCCGCCTCTCCAACTATAGAATTCAATGGTACACAGCCGCCTCTCCAACCACAGAATTCAATGGTACACAGCCTCCTCTCCAACCACAGAATTCAATGGTACACAGCCGCCTCTCCAACCACAGAATTCAATGGTACACAGCCGCCTCTCCAACCACAGAATTCAATGGTACACAACCGCCTCTCCAACCATAGAATTCAATGGTACACAGCCGCCTCTCCAACCACAGAATTCAATGGTACACAGCCGGCTCTCCAACCATAGAATTCAATGGCACACAGCCGCCTCTCCAGTCACAGAATTCAATGGTACACAGCCGCCTCTCCAACCATAGAATTCAATGGCACACAGCCGCCTCTCCAGTCACAGAATTCAATGGTACACAGCCGCCTCTCCAACCACAGAATTCAATGGTACACAGCCGCCTCTCCAACCATAGAATTCAATGGTACACAGCCGCCTCACCAACCACAGAATTCAATGGTACACAGCCGCCTCTCCAACCATAGAATTCAATGGTACACAGCCGCCTCTCCAACCACAGAATTCAATGGTACACAGCCGCCTCTCCAACCATAGAATTCAATGCTCCACTGCCGCCACTCCAACTATAGAATTCAATTGTACACAGCCGCCTCTCCAACTATAGAATTCAATGGTACACAGCCGCCTCTACAACCATAGAATTCAATGGTACACAGCCGCCTCTCCAACCATAGAATTCAATGCTCCACTGCCACCTCTCCAACTATAGGTTTCAATGGTACACAGCCGGCTCTGCAACTGTAGAATTCAATGCTACACAGCCGCCTCTCCAACCATAGAATTCAGTGGTACACAGCCACCTCTCCAACTATAGAATTCAATGGTACACAGCCGCCTCTCCAACTATAGAATTCAATGGTACACAGCCGCCTCTCCAACCATAGAATTCAATGGTACACAGCCGCCTCTCCAACGACAGAATTCAATGCTACACAGCCGCCTCTCCAACGATAGAATTCAATGGCACACAGCCGCCTCTCCAGTCACAGAATTCAATGGTACACAGCCGCCTCTCGAACCATAGAATTCAATGGCACACAGCCGCCTCTCCAGTCACAGAATTCAATGGGACACAGTCGCCTCTCCAACCACAGAATTCAATGGTACACAGCCGCCTCTCCAACCATAGAATTCAATGGTACACAGCCACCTCTCCTACCACAGAATTCAATGGTACACAGCCGCCTCCCGAACCAAAGAATTCAATGGTACACAGCTGCCTCTCCAACCACAGAATTCAATGGTACACAGCCGCCTCTCCAACCATAGAATTCAATATACACAGCCGCCTCTCCAACCACAGAATTCAGTGGTACACAGCCGCCTCTCCAACTATAGAATTCAATGGTACGCAAGCGCCTCTCCAGCTATAGAATTCAATGGTACACAGCCGCCTCTCCAACTATAGAATTCAATGGTACACAGCCGCCTCTACAACCATAGAATTCAATGGTACACAGCCGCCTCTACAACCATAAATTCAATGGTACACAGCCGCCTCTCCAACTATAGAATTCAATGCTCCACAGCCGCCTCTCCAACTATAGATTTCAATGGTACACAGCCGCCTCTCCAACTGTAGAATTCAATGGTACACAGCCGCCTCTCCAACCATAGAATTCAATGGTACACAGCCGCCTCTCCAACTATAGAATTCAATGCTCCACAGCCGCCTCTCCAACTATAGAATTCAATGGTACACAGCCGCCTCTCCAACTATAGAATTCAATGGTACACAGCCGCCTCTCCAACCACAGAATTCAGTGGTACACAGCCACCTCTCCAACCACAGAATTCAATGGTACACAGCCGCCTCTCCAACGATAGAATTCAATGGTACACAGCCTCCTCTCCAACTATAGAATTCAATGGTACACAGCCGCCTCTCCAACTATAGAATTCAATGGTACGCAACTGCCCCTCCAGTCACAGAATTCAATGGTACACAGCCGCCTCTCCAACCATAGAATTCAATGGTACACAGCCGCCTCTCTAACTATAGAATTCAATGGTACACAGCCGCCTCTCCAACCGTAGAATTCAATGGTACACAGCCACCTCTCCAACTACAGAATTCAATGGTACACAGCCGCCTCTCCAAACATAGAATTCAATGGTACACAGCCGCCTCTCCAACCGTAGAATTCAATGGTACACAGCCGCCTCTCCAACCACAGAATTCAATGCTGCACAGCCGCCTCTCCAACTATAGAATTCAATGGTACACAGCCGCCTCTCCAACTATAGAATTCAATGGTACACAGCCGCCTCTACAACCATAGAATTCAATGGTACACAGCCGCCTCTCCAACCACAGAATTCAATGGTACACAGCCGCCTCTCCAACTATAGAATTCAATGCTCCACAGCCGCCTCTCCAACTATAGATTTCAATGGTACACAGCCGCCTCTCCAACTATAGAATTCAATGGTACACAGCCGCCTCTCCAACCATAGAATTCAATGGTACACAGCCGCCTCCCCAGTCACAGAATTTAATGATACACAGCCGCCTCTCCAACCAAAGAATTCAATGGTACACAGCCGCCTCTCCAACCACGGAATTCAATGCTACACAGCCGCCTCTCCAACCATAGAATTCAATGGCACACAGCCGCCTCTCCAGTCACAGAATTCAATGGTACACAGCCGCCTCTCCAACCACAGAATTCAATGGTACACAGCCGCCTCTCCAACCATAGAATTCAATGGCACACAGCCGCCTCTCTAGTCACAGAATTCAATGTCACACAGCCGCCTCTCCAACCACAGAATTCAATGGTACACAGCCGCCTCTCCAACTATAGAATTCAATGGTACACAGTCACCTCTCCAACTATAGAATTCAATGGTACACAGCCGCCTCTCCAACTATAGAATTCAATGGTACACAGCCGCCTCTCCAACCATAGAATTCAATGGTACACAGCCGCCTCCCCAGTCACAGAATTTAATGGTACACAGCCGCCTCTCCAACCATAGAATTCAATGGTACATAGCCGCCTCTCCAACCACAGAATTCAATGGTACACAGCCGCCTCTCCAACCATAGAATTCAATGGCACACAGCCGCCTCTCCAGTCACAGAATTCAATGGTACACAGCCGCCTCTCCAACCATAGAATTCAATGGCACACAGCCGCCTCTCCAGACACAGAATTCAATGGTACACAGCCGCCTCTCCAACCACAGAATTCAATGGTACACAGCCGCCTATCCAAGCGTAGAATTCAATGGTACACAGCCGCCTCTCCAACAACAGAATTCAATGGTACACAGCCGCCTCTCCAACCATAGAATTCAATGGTACACAGCCGCCTCTCCAACCACAGAATTCAATGGTACACAGCCGCCTCTCCAACCATAGAATTCAATAGTACACAGCCGCCTCTCCAACCACAGAATTCAATGGTACACAGCCGCCTCTCCAACTCTGGAATTCAATGGTACACAGCCGCCTCTCCAACTATAGAATTCAATGGTACACAGCCGCCTCTCCAACTATAGAATTCACTGGTACACAGCCGCCTCTCCAACTATAGAATTCAATGGTACACAGCCGCCTCTACAACCATAGAATTCAATGGTACACAGCCGCCTCTCCAACCATAAATTCAATGGTACACAGCCGCCTCTCCAACTATAGAATTCAATGCTCCACAGCCGCCTCTCCAACTATAGATTTCAATGGTACACAGCCACCTCTCCAACTGTAGAATTCAATGGTGCACAGCCGCCTCTCCAACCATAGAATTCAATGGTACACAGCCGCCTCTCCAACTATAGAATTCAATGCTCCACAGCCGCCTCTCCAACTATAGAATTCAATGGTACACAGCCGCCTCTCCAACGATAGAATTCAATGGTACACAGCCGCCTCTCCAACCACAGAATTCAGTGGTACACAGCCACCTCTCCAACCACAGAATTCAATGGTACACAGCCGCCTCTCCAACTCTAGAATTCAATGGTACACAGCCTCCTTTCCAACTATAGAATTCAATGGTACACAGCCGCCTCTCCAACTATAGAATTCAATGGTACACAACTACCCCTCCAGTCACAGAATTCAATGGTACACAGCTGCCTCTTCAACCACAGAATTCAATGGTACACAGCCGCCTCTCCAACTATAGAATTCAATGGTCCACAGCCGCCTCTCCAACCGTAGAATTCAATGGTACACAGCCTCCTCTCCAACTATAGAATTCAATGGTACACAGCCGCCTCTCCAACTATAGAATTCAATGGTACACAGCCGCCTCTCCAACCACAGAATTCAATGGTACACAGCCGCCTCTCCAACCACAGAATTCAATGGTACACAGCCGCCTCTCCAACCACAGAATTCAATGGTACACAGCCGCCTCTCCAACCACAGAAGTCAATGGTACACAGCCGCCTCTCCAACTATCGAATTCAATGGTACACAGCCGCCTCTCCAACCACAGAATTCAATGGTACACAGCCGCCTCTCCAACCATAGAATTCAATGGCACACAGCCGCCTCTCCAGTCACAGAATTCAATGGTACACAGCCGCCTCTCCAACCATAGAATTCAATGGCACACAGCCGCCTCTCCAGTCACAGAATTCAATGGTACACAGCCGCCTCTCCAACCGTAGAATTCAATGGTACACAGCCGCCTCTCCAACTATAGAATTCAATGGTCCACAGCCGCCTCTCCAACCGTAGAATTCAATGGTACACAGCCGCCTCTCCAACGACAGAATTCAATGGTACACAGCCGCCTCTACAACCATAGAATTCAATGGTACACAGCCGCCTCTCCAACCATAGAATTCAATGGTACACAGCCGCCTCTCCAACTATAGAATTCAATTCTCCACAGCCGCCTCTCCAACTATAGATTTCAATGGTACACAGCCGCCTCTGCAACTGCAGAATTCAATGGTACACAGCCGCCTCTCCAACCATAGAATTCAGTGGTACACAGCCGCCTCTCCAACTATAGAATTCAATGCTCCACAGCCGCCTCTCCAACTATAGAATTCAATGGTACACAGCCGCCTCTCGAACTATAGAATTCAATGGTACACAGACGCCTCTCCAACCATAAATTCAGTGGTACACAGCCACCTCTCCAACCACAGAATTCAATGGTACACAGCCACCTCTCCAGCTATAGAATTCAATGGTACACAGCCGCCTCTCCAACTATAGAATTCAATGGTACACAGCCGCCTCTCCAACCACAGAATTCAATGGTACACAGCCGCCTCTCCAACCACAGAATTCAATGGTACACAGCCGCCTCTCCAACCACAGAATTCAATGGTACACAGCCGCCTCTCCAACCACAGAATTCAATGGTACACAGCCGCCTCTCCAACCACAGAATTCAATGGTACACAGCCGCCTCTCCAACCACAGAATTGAATGGTACACAGCTGCTTCTCCAACCATAGAATTCAACGGTACACAGCCGCCTCTCCAACCGCAGAATTCAATGGTACACAGCCGCCTCTCCAACAACAGAATTCAATGGTACACAGCCGCCTCTCCAACCACAGAATTCAATGGTGCACAGCCGCCTCGCCAACTATAGAATTCAATGGTACACATCCGCCTGTCCAACCACAGAATTCAATGGTACACAGCCTCCTCTCTAACCACAGAATTCAATGGTACACAGCCGCCTCTCCAACCACAGAATTCAACGGTACACAGCCGCCTCTCCAACCATAGAATTCAATGGCACACAGCCGCCTCTCCAACCATAGAATTCAATGGTGCACAGCCGCCTCTCCAACTGTAGAATTCAATGGTACACAGCCGCCTCTCCAAGCATAGAATTCAATGGTACACAGCCGCCTCTCCAGTCACAGAATTCAATGGCACACAGCCGCCTCTCCAACCGCAGAATTCAATGGTACACAGCCGCCTCTCCAACCGCAGAATTCAATGGCACACAGCCGCCTCTCCAACCGCAGAATTCAACGGTACACAGCCGCCTCCCCAGTCACAGAATTCAATGGCACACAGCCGCCTCTCCAACACAGAATTCAACGGTACACAGCCGCCTCTCCAACTATAGAATTCAATGGTACACAGCCGCCTCTCCAACTATAGAATTCAATGGTACACAGCCGCCTCTCCAAACACAGAATTCAATGGTACACAGCCGCCTCTCCAACCATAGAATTCAACGCTACACAGCCGCCTCTCCAACTATAGAATTCAATGGTACACAGCCGCCTCTCCAACTATAGAATTCAATGGTACACAGCCGCCTCTCCAACCACAGAATTCAATGGTACACAGCCGCCTCTCCAACCACAGAATTCAATGGTACACAGCCGCCTCTCCAACTATAGAATTCAATGGTACACAGCTGCCTCTCCAACTATAGAATTCAATGGTACACAGCCGCCTCTCCAACCACAGAATTCAATGGCACCCAGCCACCTCCCCAACCATAGAATTCAATGGTACACAGCCGCCTCCCCAGTCACAGAATTCAATGGTACACAGCCGCCTCTCCAACCACAGAATTCAATGGTACACAGCCGCCTCTCCAACCATAGAATTCAATGGCACACAGCCGCCTCTCTAGTCACAGAATTCAATGGCACACAGCCGCCTCTCCAACCACAGAATTCAATGGTACACAGCCGCCTCTCCAACTATAGAATTCAATGGTACACAGCCACCTCTCCAACTATAGAATTCAATGGTACACAGCCGCCTCCCCAGTCACAGAATTTAATGGTACACAGCCGCCTCTCCAACCGTAGAATTCAATGGTACACAGCCGCCTCTCCAACCACAGAATTCAATGGTACACAGCCGCCTCTCCAACCATAGAATTCAATGGCACACAGCCGCCTCTCCAGTCACAGAATTCAATGGTACACAGCCGCCTCTCCAACCATAGAATTCAATGGCACACAGCCGCCTCTCCAGTCACAGAACTCAATGGTACACAGCCGCCTCTCCAACCATAGTATTCAATGGTACACAGCCGCCTCTCCAACCACAGGATTCAATGGTACACAGCCGCCTCTCCCACTATAGAATTCAATGGTACACAGCCGCCTCTCCAACCACAGAATTCAATGGTACACAGCCGCCTCTCCAACTATAGAATTCAATGGTACACAGCCGCCTCTCCAACCATAGAATTCAATGTTACACAGCCGCCTCTCCAACTATAGAATTCAATGGCACACAGTCGCCTCTGCAACCATAGAATTCAATGGTACACAGCCGCCTCTTCAGTCAAAGAATTCAATGGTACACAGCCGCCTCTCCAGTCATAGAATTCAATGGTACACAGCCGCCTCTCCAACTATAGAATTCAATGGTACACAGCCGCCTCTCCAACCACAGAATTCAATGGTACACAGCTGCCTCTCCAACCACAGAATTCAATGGTACACAGCCGCCTCTCCAACCACAGAAGTCAATGCTACACAGCTGCCTCTCCAGCCATAGAATTCAATGGTACACAGCCTCCGCTCCAACTATAGAATTCAATGGTACACAGCTGCCTCTCCAGCCATAGAATTCAATGGTACACAGCCTCCTCTCCAACTATAGAATTCAACGGTACACAGCCGCCTCTCCAACCACAGAATTCAATGGTACACAGCCGCCTCGCCAAATATAGAATTCAATGGTACACAGCCGCCTCTCCAACCATAGAATTCAATGGCACACAGCCGCCTCCCCAGTCGCAGAATTCAATGACACACCCGCCTCTCCAACACAGAATTCAACAGTACACAGCCACCTCTCCAACTATAGAATTCAATGGTACACAGCCGCCTCTCCAACTATAGAATTCAATGGTACACAGTCACCTCTCCAACCACAGAATTCAATGGTACACAGCCGACTCTCCAACTATTGAATTCAATGGCACACAGTCGCCTCTGCAACCACAGAATTCAATGGTACACAGCCGCCTCTCCAACTATAGAATTCAATGGCACACAGTCGCCTCTGCAACCACAGAATTCAATGGTACACAGCCGCCTCTTCAGTCATAGAATTCAATGGTACACAGCCTCCTCTCCAACTACAGAATTCAATGGTACACAGCTGCCTTTCCAGCCATAGAATTCAGTGGTACACAGCCTCCTCTCCAACCATAGAATTCAATGGTACACAGCCGCCTCTCCAACCACAGAATTGAATGGTACACAGCCGCCTCTCCAGTCACAGAATTCATTGGTACACAGCCGCCTCTCCAATCACAGAATTCAACGGTACACAGCCGCCTCTCCAGCCATAGAATTCAATGGTACACAGCCGCCTCTCCAACCATAGAATTCAATGGTACACAGCCGCCTCTCCAGTCACAGAATTCAATGGTACACAGCCGCCTCTCCAACTATAGAATTCAATAGTACACAGCCACCTCTCCAGTCACAGAATTCAATGGTACACAGCCACCTCTCCAGTCACAGAATTCAATGGTACACAGCCGCCTCTCCAACCACAACATTCAACGGTACACAGCCGCCTCTCCAGCCATAGAATTCAATGGTACACAGCCGCCTCTCCAACCATAGAATTCAATGGCACACAGCCGCCTCTCCAGTCACAGAATTCAATGGTACACAGCCGCCTCTCCAACCATAGAATTCAATGGCACACAGCCGCCTCTCCAGTCACAGAATTCAATGGTACACAGCCACCTCTCCAACCACAGTATTCAATGGTACACAGCCGCCTCTCCAACCACAGGATTCAATGGTACACAGCCGCCTCTCCCACTATAGAATCCAATGGTACACAGCCGCCTCTCCAACCACAGAATTCAATGGTACACAGCCGCCTCTCCAACTATAGAATTCAATGGTACACAGCCGCCTCTCCAACCATAGAATTCAATGTTACACAGCCGCCTCTCCAACTATAGAATTCAATGGCACACAGTCGCCTCTGCAACCACAGAATTCAATGGTACACAGCCGCCTCTCCAACTATAGAATTCAATGGCACACAGTCGCCTCTGCAACCACAGAATTCAATGGTACACAGCCGCCTCTTCAGTCAAAGAATTCAATGGTACACAGCCGCCTCTCCAGTCATAGAATTCAATGGTACACAGCCGCCTGTCCAACTATAGAATTCAATGGTACACAGCCGCCTCTCCAACCATAGAATTCAATGGTACACAGCTGCCTCTCCAACCACAGAATTCAATGGTACACAGCCGCCTCTCCAACCACAGAATTCAATGCTACACAGCTGCCTCTCCAGCCATAGAATTCAATGGTACACAGCCTCCTCTCCAACTATAGAATTCAATGGTACACAGCTGCCTCTCCAGCCATAGAATTCAATGGTACACAGCCTCCTCTCCAACTATAGAATTCAACGGTACACAGCCGCCTCTCCAACCACAGAATTCAATGGTACACAGCCGCCTCGCCAAATATAGAATTCAATGGTACACAGCCGCCTCTCCAACCATAGAATTCAATGGCACACAGCCGCCTCCCCAGTCGCAGAATTCAATGACACACCCGCCTCTCCAACACAGAATTCAACAGTACACAGCCGCCTCTCCAACTATAGAATTCAATGGTACACAGCCGCCTCTCCAACTATAGAATTCAATGGTACACAGCCACCTCTCCAACCACAGAATTCAATGGTACACAGCCAACTCTCCAACTATTGAATTCAATCGCACACAGTCGCCTCTGCAACCACAGAATTCAATGGTACACAGCCGCCTCTCCAACTATAGAATTCAATGGCACACAGTCGCCTCTGCAACCACAGAATTCAATGGTACACAGCCGCCTCTTCAGTCATAGAATTCAATGGTACACAGCCTCCTCTCCAACTACAGAATTCAATGGTACACAGCTGCCTTTCCAGCCATAGAATTCAGTGGTACACAGCCTCCTCTCCAACCATAGAATTCAATGGTACACAGCCGCCTCTCCAACCACAGAATTCAATGGTACACAGCCGCCTCGCCAACTATAGAATTCAATGGTACACAGCTGCCTCTCCAACCTGGGAATTCAATGGTACACAGCCACCTCTCCAACCACAGAATTGAATGGTACACAGCCGCCTCTCCAGTCACAGAATTCAATGGTACACAGCCGCCTCTCCAATCACAGAATTCAACGGTACACAGCCGCCTCTCCAGCCATAGAATTCAATGGTACACAGCCGCCTCTCCAACCATAGAATTCAATGGTACACAGCCGCCTCTCCAGTCACAGAATTCAATGGTACACAGCCGCCTCTCCAACTATAGAATTCAATAGTACACAGCCACCTCTCCAGTCACAGAATTCAATGGTACACAGCCACCTCTCCAAACACAGAATTCAATGGTACACAGCCGCCTCTCCAGTCACAGAATTCAATGGTACACAGGCGCCTCTCCAACCACAACATTCAACGGTACACAGCCGCCTCTCCAGCCATAGAATTCAATGGTACACAGCCGCCTCTCCAACCATAGAATTCAATGGTACACAGCAGCCTCTCCAGCAAAGAATTGAACGGTACACAGCCGCCTCTCCAACCACAGAATTCAATGTACACAGCCGCCTCTCCAACCACAGAATTCAATGGTACACAGCCGCCTCTCCAACCATAGAATTCAATGGCACACAGCCGCCTCTCCAGTCACAGAATTCAATGGTACACAGCCGCCTCTCCAACCATAGAATTCAATGGCACACAGCCGCCTCTCCAGTCACAGAATTCAATGGTACACAGCCGCCTCTCCAACCACAGAATTCAATGGTACACAGCCGCCTCTCCAACCATAGAATTCAATGGTACACAGCCGCCTCTCCAACTATAGAATTCAATGGTACACAGCCGCCGCTCCAGCCACATTGCCTGTGCCCATAGAACGTAGTGTCTGCCAGCACTAGCACAGAGCACTTCCATTCTTGTCGGATTTAATGGGACAGGGCGCTGCTCAGCCCCTAGTGTTTCATGGGATCTGACACATCTCCACCCGCACCTCCTGGCCCATTGAACTTAATGGGAAACTGCACCTCTCAGCGCATAGTATTTAAAGGAACATGGGATCAGGAGTGGGCCATTCAGCCCCTCGAGCATGTTCTGCCATTCAATTAGATCACGGCTGATCTGTATCTTAACTCTATCTAGCTGCCTTGATTTCATATCCCTTAATAACCTTGCCTAACAAAAATCTATCAATCTCAGTTTTGACATTTTTAATTGACCCCCTAGCCTCAACAGCATTTTGGGGCGAGAGTTCCAAATTTCCACTCCCCTTTGTGTGAAGTAGTGCTTCCTGACATCACCCCTGATCAGCCTAGCTCTAATTTTATGTTTATTTTAATTTTAATTCGAATGGGATACAACACATCTCCCTCCAACGCACACCTCTCAGCCACCAGAATCTGATGGGTTATAGCACCTCTCAGCACATATGGTTTAATAGTTAAGGTGGTGAGACTGTTTTGAGAACTATATCACTGACTGTGTCCTGCTCATGTTTCAATCAAACTTGTGGTTGGAAAAAAACAATGAGAATTACATTCAGTGTTTTTACTGCACATTTCAGGGCTCGTTAGCACTTTGTGAATCTTGTATCACCGCCAAACACTCTTGGGTTAGATATAGCGTAGGCCTGAAAAACTGTAAAGCTCCTTTTATTACATCCCAGCTTGAATTAGCAAATGTTATCAGCCTTCCACTGTATTCCATATATTTCCATATATTTACCACCTTCCGGGTACAATAATTAAATCAAAATGATCTGTTCACTTTCCCTCTTCTAAAGTTCAGTCTGTACCTCCTTGCTGTAGAGTTTGCGATTATGTCAATCATACTACAATATTATCTATACCACTGGATATTTCAATAAGATCACCAATCAGCCTGCTTTTCTCAGAGAAAATATTCTTCATTTCTGTCATCTCTCCTCACAGTTCAGGTGCCTAATTCAAGGTATCAATTTATCTGCTCGTCACCCTCCTTGATGCCAGTGTGTATCTACTGTACTGTGGTGCTCAGTATAACAGGCAAGGCTGAACCAGTGCTTTTGTACAAGCTAGATAGAAATACATATAAACATAGAAGTTACCGCACAGAAACAGGCCATTCGGCCCACCCAGTCCATGCCCGCATTTATCCTCCATGCCAACAAATAGTTCTGATCATATTTATCTACCCTGGTTCCCCAAGTCCCTTCACCCCTTTTCTTTCATCCAGCTATCCAATCTAACCTTGAATGTTGACGTCGTTTCTGCCTCAATCCTTGAACCTGGAAGTGAATTCCAAACTCTCACAACTCTCTGTGGGTAATTTTGACTTTGGGCAAGAGCCTGAAACAGGCAATATCGATTCAGCCACCCGTTATACATCTCTCTCCATTTCCATCTCTGGACTTTTACTGTTGCCATAACTGACAAGCTTGTTTGAATAAGCTTCTAAAATCTTAACCTTGTTTCCTGTTTTACCTAGTTTCTTAACCTCCTTTAATTTATTTAATATCTTCTTCACTGTCCTCAGTTCTATTGACAGATTTGGACTTGAAGAAAGATTTTTTTTCCCCCTTTGCTCCGGCATTACATCCCTTGTTGCCCTATTGGTTTCTTCCTTCCTCTGCTGCATTTCTTTCATAATTAGTTATTTTGTTATTCTGCATAAAGCCATCCATAAAGTATTCCATTTTCCATCATATTCCTCCCTTCTAACAATGCACTGCAGTCCATTCCTTACAGTCCCCTCCTCTCCTCCTTAAAATCTGCCTTTGTGGCGGTACCACCGGTTGTCCCCTACATGGATATACATAATTCCCTTTAACTTACCTTACTGTAAGTGTCTGTTACTATACTCAGGCTTCTCTCCTGTACTCTGCGTCATGACATCAGAGCTCGGAACCTTCCAACAGTTGAGCTCGGAACCTGCTGGCAGTTGAGCTCGTAACCTGCTGGCAGTTGAGCTGGGAAACTTCTAGTTATTCCTCGTGGAGTCCCCGCTGGGACAAGACCTACACCATGGTGCTCCTACAGTCAGCCATCTTACTTGCTATCTTACCTGCTGTAATTAGCCTGTTCCTGTAAATAAACAACTTATTTATCGTTCGTCGAAGTCAAACTCTCTTATTTAGTGGCGATCTACACGAACCGCTACATTGGTGACCCAACGACGTGAGTACGGGAGCTCATCAATTCCAACACTACAATTGGTGAACCCGTATCCATGAACGATTTTCACGGTAGCAACGCGCGCCTGAACCTTGTCTTCCCACAAGACGACCGACGCACAACCGACGAACAACCACGGAACAGCAACCGCCTAACACCGATTCCTCCAAAGGTGACCCCGTCTTTGCGAATGTATTCACAAGGTAAGCGCAGTCTGGAGCAGATCCCGTTTGACACGGACAAAACTCAACCGGACCCCGTTTTTTTTTTTTGTGAGGAAATTTCACAAAAGAAGCACGCCATGGAAGCACCAGCCGTTTTGCTGTCGCTACCGCATCCAGGGAGCCACAGTCTCCCTCGTGCTTTATACCGGTAGAAGCCCAGTTCGACGAGAACATCGATGCGGCGCCGACCACGCACTTGCTCACGGTCCCCGTACTCGTCTTTCCTACTGCCACACGGATCGTCCGCCTCTACGTCCACAGCGACAGCAAGTATAAATCTCTCCAAGCGCGGGGTACAGCATGTTCGGGCCCACAAAATCGGAGCGCGCCCTGCGGGGATACCACAAGGACTCACCCCCGCAAAACACGAGGACGCACTCCTCACGCACGAGGACCCACCCCTCGCGAACCACGAGAACCCATCCCTCGTGAACACCGACGACTCCTTCTCCGCCGACGACGCACCAGCCCTTCAGCCTGCTGGTTGTGTTACCTACTACACGATTCGGCGTGAACAAAAGCGTGCCGCCCTCCCGGCTGTTTTCTCCTAAATCTACAACTGTTACAAGTGTTGCCGCCCTCCAGGCAGAGTTAACCCCTCCTGAAAGCAACAACAACCTGGACCGTTGCCGCCCTTTCTCCAGTTTTTCCCTTTTAACAAATGCAAATGTCTATTGAAGCTGCATACATCAAGGACGGGTCTAACGGGCATCCTGCGGCCGCGATCAACACGTGAAAGTTGCTCTGATCACAGATCAACACAGCAACTCTTCACCCTCCGTTCTGTTCATGTCGTAGCATTATGGCACGCACTGTTCCGTGCGTTCCAGCCTCCTGAAGGTTTCGCTCAACAGTCAACGGAGACATCGCCCGCGTCCGCCCAATCTGCCCGTCACTCTGATAAGGCCTGCTGTTTCGCACGTCTCTATGGTCCTTCGTCTGACGGATACGTTTTATTCGCCATGACGTGCGTAAGGATCCACTCACGAGCAGCATCTTCATACCTCGCCTACCAAGCCGAGACAGCACGACCGCCAAGACCACCAGCTCGTCAGACTATCTCATCCTTGGACTTTCGTTAAAGCGAATTCTGGGGGGGCCTATGTGGCGGTACCACCGGTTGTCCCTTACATGGATATACATAATTCCCTTTAACTTACCTTACTGTAAGTGTCTGTTACTATACTCAGGCTTCTCTCCTGTACTCTGCGTCATGACATCAGAGCTCGGAACCTTCCAACAGTTGAGCTCGGAACCTGCTGGCAGTTGAGCTCGTAACCTGCTGGCAGTTGAGCTGGGAAACTTCTAGTTATTCCTCGTGGAGTCCCCACTGGGACAAGACCTACACCATGGTGCTCCTACAGTCAGCCATCTTACTTGCTATCTTACCTGCTGTAATTAGCCTGTTCCTGTAAATAAACAACTTATTTATCGTTCGTCGAAGTCAAACTCTCTTATTTAGTGGCGATCTACACGAACCGCTACACCTTCTTACAGTTGAGGGCTTCTGTTGTATTGGTGTCCTGGCCAATATTTATCGCCCAAACAACACCACTAAAGAAACAAATTGGCCCAGAAATTCGTGTCCCCATGGGTGAGTATGCGCTGGGTACTCACGCGTAGGCCCAACAAAAGTGCCGGTTTCGTGCATGCACTGCACATGCGCGGGGAACCGGAACTTCCGTTCCCTGAAAGGAAAGGGATCACAGGTCGAACGCGTGCGCCGGAGAGGCAGCGCGTGCGCCTGGAACTTACGTTTTTTTTGCAACTTTCTCTGGGAGGGTAGGTCTCCAGGAGTAACACTTTTAAAAGGCAGTCACAAGGCCTGCTTTTAACAAGGTAAGAGGTGAATTAAGTAAAATTTAAACATTTTTTCCACAGGTTTATTATTTTTAAATACTTTAAAGAAAGGTAAATTTATTTTTAGCCCCGTTAGAAAATGTAATTAATTTTTTCAAAAATTTAAATTATTGTTTAAAATAGTTATTTTATGTAATTTATAGTTAATTTAAAAATGTGATTTAAAAAAAAATTATTTGAAGTTTTAGTTATGTTTTGGGGCTGATTTGTATTTATAGTTTTGACAGCTCTTCGTGTCAAATTTGTGAATGGGCATTCCCTGCTACCATTGGCTCTCCATGGCCCACGTGATCCCAGGGGACGCTTCGAACTAACTGCGCCCCTGGGATACGCAAGCACTGCGCGCCCGCAGTTGGAGGAGGCCCAGGATTGGAAACCCACGCGGGCCCACAGCACAACGGCCGGCGCGCTAGGTAAGTGCAGGTCGGAGGCTTGCACCCGTGGGAAGCCTCCGACCCCAATTTCTGGGCCATTATCTGGTCATTATCACATTGCTGTGCGCAAATTACCTGCCGGGTTTCCTACTTTATGTAGTGTATGTAACCGTTCTACCTTTAAGAGAACTATTGTATGTAACCGTCCACCTTTAAGAGAACTATTTTAGGTGTTGCACTACTTTATCTTGGCTGCGGTATACTGTAATACCGGTGGTGACCACACCGGTATATAAGGGCTGTGTAATGAGTGATTGGGCAGATTCGCCCTGACCTTCGAATAGTAAAGTCCTGTTAAAGTTTACTCTTGTAGTCTGTGTAATAATTTGCAATATAACACACAGATTTTACAGTGGTGACGAGTTCGATCTTACCCTGCGGCAGCGATACATCCGAAGCAGTTAATGAGCGTCGAGAAGAGGCATCCGCCCTCGTCGTTCTGCTGAGAGAAGACTCGAGTCTGCAGAGCAAGGAAGAAGGAAGAATTCAGACACGAAGCCTTCCATCAGCAACAGGCAGTGATCGTCCTTCTGTCACGGTGGTGAGTGAGCCGATCAGCCACGAGAAGCAAGTCGGCCACGTTGACTGTGAGTAGGGGGGAAATAAAAAGAAACGGAGGATAAGGGCGGTGAACTCGACCACGGTCGGGGGAAAGGAGCCGGACAGAAGTTGGGGCCAGAGACGCTGAGACTGGGGCAGCGTAGGGCACGGAAGCCGCGGTACAAGCGGGAACGCAGCCGGTGTGAGAGACCGGGCTACAAGCGGGAACGCAGCCGGTGTGAGAGACCAGGCTACAAGCGGGCTGGGAGACGCAACAGCGCCGTGAGACAGCTCGACCGCGACCGGCGAAAAAGGCCGGGCAGCTACCGAGGCCGCGAGGCGCTGCGACCGGGATCGTAAGGCGCGGGAAGAAATAAAAAAATAAATAAATAAAACCGCGGAGAACTCAGCCGCAGCCGGGGGAGGAAAGGACCGGACTGCGAGAGGGCTGGGAGGCGCGATTGGAAGCCGCTGAGGGAGAGACAGAGCCCGAGCGAGCGGGAGAGACAGAGCCCGAGCGAGGGGGAACGGGACCGAGCGAGGGAGACCGAGCGAGATTCCGCCCAGCGGCTGGAACTGTTCGCCGCCAACGGGTTGTCCCCAGCGCCGGTTGCCCTGCCGAGAAAAGGGAACAAGGAACGCACTGAAGCCGGCGCGCAGGCTGCGAACCCCGAAAGCCAGCGGTCGTCGCCCGAGAGCAAAGCTTACCCCTCCCGCCAGGGGAAGAAATGCGGGAAGCCGCCAGTAGGCGGGGAAGAAGACAGGAGCGGGAAACCGCCATTTTGAAAGTGGGCGGGGAAGAAGACAAGCGCGGGAAACCGCCATTTTTGGAAAAAAAAAAGTAACGAACAAATTCGTTGTTGTTTCTCAGGAAGATAGTGAAGATGCCTAAGCATGGTAACATCAATGACTTCGATTCCGAGGTGGAAGATTGGGCCACGTATGTAGAACGCATCGAGATATATTGTGAGGCCAATAAAATAGCAGATGATGATAAAGCTCTAACCTTACTAAACTCAATGGGGGCGAAGACATACGGGCTATTGAAACATCTTCTATCACCAGCTAAACCGGCGGATCAGACTTTCGCTAATATTGTTGCTGTCCTGAAGGATCATTTGAACCCCACACCGCTGATGTTGGCGGAATGATTCAAATTTTATGCGAGAACGCAACGGAAAGAGGAAAGCAACGCGGAATACTTGGTTGAACTGCGTAGATTAGCGAAATACTGTCAGTTTGGGGAAAATCTGACAGAGGCATTGAGAGACAAGTTCGTGTGCGGGTTGTCGAAGGAAGGAACACAAAAGCGACTGCTAGAAGAGAACGATCTTACACTTGATAAGGCTGTCCTTATTGCAGCATCGCACGAAGCCGCAGCGAGAGGCACTGCAGAAATGCAGCTGAAGGCAGCGGTACTCAGCGTGGATCAAATGACTTCGGGTACAACGAAATGTTATCGTTGTGGGAAGACAACACACGACCAGAACCAATGCTGGTTTAAAAACCAGGAATGTAGAAAATGTGGCAAGCTTGGTCACATAGCTAAAGTATGCCGGTCAGGAAAGAAGACCAACAACAGAAAAAAGTCACCGCAGGAAAAGTACAGCAAGGTACACAAGGTGGCTGAGAAGAGTTCAGATGAACAGAATTCGGATTCAGACCCAAACGGCCAGGAACTGGGTAGTCTGAGAATTCACAATGTGAATAAGGAAGCTGACCTACAAACTATCTGGGTCATGCTAAAAATAGCCGGAGTCCAAGTAAAAATGGAATTGGACACAGGATCAGCCCTATCAGTCATAAATCGAAGGGATTACAACCGGCTATTCTCACATATACCCTTGAGAGATACCAAGATCGTATTGCAGACATACACGGGGCATAAAGTATACCCCATCGGAAAGATAAAAGTCAAGGTGAGAGACAAGGGCAAAGAACACCAAGGAATGGACTTATATGTACTACCTGTGGGAGGTCCACCACTTCTGGGATGGGAGTGGATCAGGGAAATAAACATGGAATGGCACTACCTAAAAGCAATAACGAGTGAGAACTCGGTGAAGACAATCAGCTCAGACTCTGAAACTGATGACGATAAGACCAGCCCAGGTGCGAAAGACAAGTCTAAAATGGACTTGCTGACTAAGGTTGGAAAAACGAAGGAGTGCATAAATGCTTATGCTTCAGAGGAGAACAAAGTTTCAGAACAGAATTCCACTGAACAACAACAACATAGTTTGACAGAGAATTCTGAGTCTGTCCAGTTTACAGACATGCACAATTCTGAGGAACACCGGGCTCGAACTCAACTCCATTTCAAATTACAACAGCAATTAGAACAATTGAGTTGCTGTCTTGAGCAAGAGATGAAAGCAATGAAAAAGTTCTTTGACACAGAGTGGGAGAATCTGGAAAGACAACAGAAGCAGCTGATGGAGAAAAGGGAGCAGGAGCACACAAACCGTCTGCGCGAGGAGGCCAAACGAATCAAAGCTGATTCGGTTTCTGAAGGTGCGTGCTCTAATCTGGTGGAGCAAGATGTTCAGCAACTGAAGGCGCTTGTTAGCAGGTTGCAGGCAGAAAAGGCTGATTTGGTCGCCATGAATTCCGAGCTCCTACTGAAGTTGGGCGCAGCATCACCGGACGATTCATTTGTGGAAATTCGAATGGTGGAGGCTGCGGATGATGGCGAAGTAGAAACAGCAAAGGAGCCCCAGGGCAAGGTTATAAACATCCCTGCAGCTACTGGGAAACGGATGATGTCAGAAGAGTTAACGGTCAGCCAACTCCTTCATATGCTGAGGGACAAGACTCTGAAATGGGAACAATTTGAACATGAGCTTAAATCTTCAAAGGAGAGGGGTTTGGAGCTCTCAAAAGTTATTGAAATAGCTGAGGTTGCAACACAGACTGAGAAGATGGCAGCAGAGCAACCCTTGGATGCCAAAAGTACGCTGACTCACGTCAATGTTGAACAACAGAATGCTGAAACAACTGCTCCAGTAGAGGGATTGAATAATACAATCAATCAATCTCCGAATGAAGTTGAAGTATTGAAATCACGAATGAGGTCATTAGTAAAAGACTTGCAGGAAGCCCAGAAAAAGCTGGAGGAAGCTGAACACATGAAGAAGTCTCTTCAGGAGAGATGTCTGGATTTGGAACAAAAGCTGACTAACGTCCAGCTGGGCAGGGAGGAAATAAAAGACCCTCTCGCTGGCCTAGCTCAGGACGACACCGATTATTACCATGTCCTGTTGAACGACACCGAATATAACGATGACCTGTTCTGCCCAGCTTGTGGGGAAATCTTCCGAAGTGCAAAAACCCTGAAGAATCACAAAAAGTCTAAGAAACACCGGGAGATGGTGGCGCTGCTAAGGCAACAGGAGAAAGAGGAGGAGGAACTGTGCATGCAGCTGGCAGCGGAGCACAGAGAGTCTCCAAGAAGCAGGAAAGGAAAAGACGAAACAGAAGAAGATGACCCATCTGAACCATTATCACCCCTACCAGATCACGCACGTGGTCCCTCCGAACGGAACCAAATCAGTTTGGAAGTAGAAAAACTTCCCAAGGTACTCAAGCTTTTAGAAGTCAGCAATGCTGGTTCAGAAGTGACGGAAGTTCAAGCTGTTAAGTCCAGTGAAGGACTATTGGATGAGTCACCCCAGCAAAGTGAACCGACTACACCACAGGGAACTGCTACACCACCGAGGCATTGTCCAGACCGAGTCAAGAAGCACAGGAGGCGCCTCCACAGAGACTGAATCTGTGAACTGTTTTCCACAGAGACTGAATCTGTGAACTGTTTTCCGCAGAGACTGAATCTGTGAACTGTTTTCCGCAGAGACTACATCTGTGAACTGTTTTTACATGAAGTTGGATATATGTTATGATGTTATGTTTAATGGGGAATAAGTATGTTGTAAGCTAAAAAGGGAGGATTGTAGTGTATGTAACCGTTCTACCTTTAAGAGAACTATTGTATGTAACCGTCCACCTTTAAGAGAACTATTTTAGGTGTTGCACTACTTTATCTTGGCTGCGGTATACTGTAATACCGGTGGTGACCACACCGGTATATAAGTGCTGTGTAATGAGTGATTGGGCAGATTCGCCCTGACCTTCGAATAGTAAAGTCCTGTTAAAGTTTACTCTTGTAGTCTGTGTAATAATTTGCAATATAACACACAGATTTTACACTTTACAACAGTGACTACACTTCAAAAGTACTTCATTGGGTGCAATGGGCTTTGGGACATCCTGAGGTCATGAAAGGCGCTATAGAAATGCAAGTTCTTTCTTTCTTTCTTCCTCTACGCTATTGTGAACGTGGCTTTAAACTCAACCATGCTGTTCTGAGGTGTCTCCTGACTATAGCCTCCTCCACCATCCCATGGTTATTGCAGAGTATCAAATCCAGTACCACATCACTTTGTGCGCAGTATTCTTAAATGATTTGAGTCATGTAGCAGGCCAGTATCATAGCCAGAAACATGTGTCAGTCACAATCCTTCCACTTAATCCGTACCTAAATCACCTGTGACACAATGGATACTCTGACGAATAAAGTCCTCCACAGATTTGACTCAAGATTCTGAGGTAACTATTCCTTACTCCTTTCCTTAGCTTGGTCCATTTCCATTCTGTCACTGTCACTTTTGGTCATATCCTTATACTTCGCCCACTTACTTATGTATTCGACAGTTAAATGTAAATGAGCTTATAGGTGTGATGTTTCCACGACATTCATTTCCTCCTGCAAATGTCTACAGCCCAATGCAATGAGTAAAGATTCTTAAGGGTGGTTTTTTTCAGGTTGCAAAAACTTACATCTACATCTTAAGCTACAAAGACCTACCCAATGTGCGTCGTCACTGACTGATATAACTGTGATCAGAGTATGTAATACAAAGCAATTTTCAGCACTGGAAGCATAAAACCACAGCTATTGGGTGCTTTTGATGAACCGCCTGATCGAATCATTGCAGTAGTTCAGTAAAATCACAGTGAAATTAACAGAACACTGCAAGAGAAATCAAATTAGAGAAGCTGGATGGAGATTTATGAAGTGCTCAGATTGAAGGTATTTGGAGATTGTTTCATCTGTTAACAGCTCCCAACATCAGCTTCTAGGTCGATGAGCAAAAATGGATGTTGTTGCCCTCAGTCCCATGGCAATATGCGACTGACTAGCTGTAGGAAGACTGGTGCCTGATGTTCCAGCCAGAGCAGGACGGATAGATCAATTCCTTGGCTGTGGACTGATACTCAATGTATTCCTAAAGGATACGGTCCCGCCAGCAACCTCTATCCGAGGAAATAAACAAATTCAGACTGTTTTTTTAATTAGGTATGTCACTTGGGGATTGGATTCTAGGAGATAAATCTGGAGAAAAACGGTTGAGCATTTGTCAGCTTTCCTCATATCTGACAGTCCTTGATGATTAATGTCACACCCACTCTCCCCTTCCTCCAGCTCTGTGCAGCTATCGTGTGGAAACAGAAAAGCCTTTTATTTCTCTCTCTCTTCTCTCACTCTCTTTTTCCTGTCTTCTCTCTCTCCTCTCTTCACTCTCTCTCTTTCTTATGCCTCTCTCTGCCTTCTCTCTCTGCTCTTGTGCACAAAAATCTAGGCTGACACTCCAGTGCAGTACTGAGGGAGCGCTGCACCGTTGGATATAGCACTAGAAAGGAGAAGCAAGGTGCATAAAGGATTGGGAGAGACAGATACCACTAAAGTTAGAAATAGTACGGTGTTAGGTGGGGACAGACTAAGAGAGAATACAAGAAGGTCCAAGATAGGTTTACAGTGCATGTGTGTAAACGCACGAAGCATGGTAAATAAGGTTGGTGAGCTGCAGGCGCAAATAGCCACTTGGGAATATGAAGTTGTGGTGATAACGGAAACCTGGCTCAAAAAAGGGCAGGATTGGGTACTAAATATCCCTGGATATAAGGTGTTCAGGAAAGATAGTGAAGAAAAGAATGGAGGTGGGGTGGCAGCATTGATTAAGTGCTGGTGAGAGATGTCCTGAAGGGGTCAAGGACAAAATCTATTTGGTTAGAGTTAAGAAACAATAGAGGTGGCATTACACTACTAGATGTATTCTATAGGCCACCAACTAGTGGGAAGGATATAGAGGTGCAAATTTGCAGGGAAACTACAAAGAAGTGCAAGAACTATAGAGCAGTGATAATGGGGGACTTCAACTATCTTAATATAGACTGGGATAGTAATAGTGTAAAGGGCAGAGAGGGGGAAGAATTTCTGAAGTGTGTTCAGGAGAACTTTCTTGATCAGTATGTTTCCAGCCCAACGAGGAAGGAGGCATTGCTGGATCTGGTCCTGGGGAATGAGGTGGGTCAAGTGGAGCAAGTGTCAGTAGGGGAACATTTAGGAAACAGTGATTATAGTATCATCATAAGGTATAGATGAGCTATGGAAAAGGATAAGGAGCAATCTAGAGTAAAATCCTTAATTGGAGGAAGGCCAATTTTAGTGGGTTGGGCATGGATCTGGCCCGGGTAAATTGGAATCAAAGATTGGCAGGCAAAACTGCACTCGAACAATGGGCTGCCTTTAAAGAGAAGATGGTTTGAGTACAGTCGAGGTACATTCCTACAAGGGGAAGGGCTGGGCAACCAAAGCCAGAGCTCCCTGGATGACGGAAGAGATAGAGAGTAGCAGTAGTAGAGAGAAGCAGAAAAAAGGAGCGTATGACAGATGTCAGGTTGAGAATACAAGTGAGAACCAGGCTGAATATGGAAAGTTCAGAGGGGAAGTGAAAAAGGAAATGAGGGGCAAAGAGAGAGTATGAGAATAGACTGGCAGCTAACATAAAAAGGAATCCAATAGTCTTCTATAGGTGTATAAATAGTAAACAGGTAGTAAGAGGAGGAGTGGGGCTGATTAGGGACCAAAATGGAGACCTATGCATGGAGGCAGAGGGCATGGCTGAGGTGCTAAATGAGTGCTTTGCATCTGTCTTTACCAAGGAAGACGATGCTGCCAAAGTCACAGTGAAAGAGGAGGTAGTTGAGGTATTGGATGGGCTAAAAATTGATAAAGAGGAGGTACCAGAAAGGCTGGCTGTACTTAAAGTAGATAAGTCACCAGGACCGGATGGGATGCATCCTAGGATGCTGAGGGAAGTTAAGGAAGAAATCGCGGAGGTACTGGCCATAATCTTCCAATCCTCCTTGGATACGGGGGTGGTGCCAGAGGACTGGAGAATTGCAAACGTTACACCCTTGTTCAAAAATGGGTGTAAGGATAAACCCAGCAACTACAGGCCAGTCAGTTTAACCTCGGTAGTGGGGAAGCTTTTAGAAACGGTAATCAGGGACAAAGTTAACAGTCACTTGGACAAGTGTTGATTAATTAAGGAAAGCCAGCACGGATTTGTTAAAAGCAAATCGTGTTTAACTAACTTGATTAAATTTTTTGATGTGGGCAATGCGATTGATGTGGTGTATATGGACTTCCAAAAGGCATTTGATAAAGTGCCACATAATAGGCTTGCCAGCAAAGTTGAAGCCCATGGAATAAAAGGGACAGTAGCAGCATGGATACGAAATTGGCTAAGTGACAGGAAACAGAGAGTAGTGGTAAACGGTTGTTTTTCGGACTGGAAGAAGGTATATAGTGGTGTTCCCCAGGGGTCTGTACTAAGACCACTGCTTTTCTTGACATATTATTGACTTGGACTTGGGTGCACAGGGCACAATTTCAAAATTTGCAGATGACACAAAATTTTGAAGTATAGTGAACAGTGGGGAGGATAGTGATAGACTTCAAGAGGACATAGACAGGCTGGTGGAATGGGCGGACACGTGGCAGATGAAATTTAACGCAGAAAAGTACGAAGTGATACATTTTGGTAGGAAGAATGAGGAGAGACAATATAAACTAAATGGTAGAATTCTAAAGGGGGTGCATGAACAGAGGGACCTGGGGGTACATGTGCAAAAATCACTGAAGGTGGCAGGGCAGGTTGAGAAAGTGGTAATAAAAGCATACGGGATCCTGGGCTTTATAAATAGAGACATAGGGCTGGATTTTGCCAGGCCCGAGGAGGCGGGATTGGAGGCGTGTGAGGTGTTAAAATCGCAAAAACTGGCGGGCGGGCCTGATCCCGCCTCTGAGCAATTTTCCCACATGCAAGTTTTCTGACCCTGTCTCCATCCCGCGGGATAGGCCCTTAAGGCCCTTAACAACCAGTTAAGTGCCTCTATAATCCCATTTTGAGAGGTCTTTCTGATTTTATCAGTTTTCCCACGTGCTGCACGCTTCCTCTGAAACACGCCAGTGAAGCCTGGCAGCAGCACAAGTGGATTGCTTACTAACAGCTGCAGCTCCACCATTACAAAGGAGTTTTCACCAATCTTAATTTACAGCTGGCAGAACTTTGTTGTCTCAGGTCTGGGGGAACTTTTAACAGGCCTACTCATTGTTGTGGAAGTTTGGAGCCTGACACCCATCTCCAGTGTGACCTCCTGGGAAACCTCTCTCCCCACCTTGAATGAGCGCTTCCTCAACTGAGGTATATACCAGAAGAATGGGAACCTTTTATTTCCTTTCCTCCTGGACATCAGATTCGGACGAAGACCAGCCGCGGCAGCAGCAGAACCCTGAACAACAGCAGCACCAACTGCAGGAGCAACAGCAGGAGCTCCAAGCTGCTGCTCACCCACCTGAAGCTGCACAGGCCAGAAGGCACCAGCGCGCGACCACACTGCTGCCCAGGGTGCAAGGGACGCACTCAGCTTGGCCAGATTTGCTTAGCCTGCACAATCAAACACTTTTGCCTCATACATTCTTATCAGACCATCGACAATGGCCAAGAACCTGCGGATTCCTATCACTCTGACCACCATACTGACAATTGCAAGTTGCCCTAAGCCCTCAATGTAGAAGTCCCATTTGTGAAATGACACATGCCACAACTGCAACAGTTTGCCATCAGAATTTTTTATGGCAATAACCAACTGATGGCCTTTCAACAGTAAACATAACATTACACCCAAGTGACTACTCTTGTGACTACTTGCGCAGTATCTTCCTCTTACGCGTGCTCCTACTTGGTGCTTCCCCTGTGGCTTCAGCAGATGTGGAGGCCCCTTGCTCACTTTCCTACTGCTCCTGTCTCGACACCTTTGGCGGGCGTCCTCTGGGGTTGCGAACCTGTGAGGGCTCGGCAACAGTCTGCTGCTCCTGTGGCTGTGCAGGGGTTGAGACACCAATTTCAGTTGGCTGGGGACTCTGGTGGGGCTCTGACCGAGGGCTTTACAGCGGCATGGTCGTGTGAGCGCTTGGAGAGGAGCCCCCACTTCCTTGCTGTCTGCCACCAACATCCCTCTCATGGGTCAGCCCCACTTCAGAGCCAGCAAGTGGTTGACAGCACCTTGCTGCACTTCAGGGGGGCCATGAGGACCCATTTCTGTACTGGAAGTCCTACTCCCGAGGACTTGCATGAATGTCTGGTTTGTTTGCTCAATAGCTGACCATCGCTCCTCAAGAGATGTCAGTCTATTGTGAACAATGACCATGTTTTCACGACCCTGGCGACTAAGCTCCTCCATGGCCGTAGCCATCCACTCCTCTACGGTAGCCATCCTTTCCACGGAGGTTGCCATCCTCTCCAGGGTGATGCGTTCATGCGCCAATGCCTCCACAAAGGCTCAGCTCATGTTAGCGATGGACTCCTCCATTCGCTCCACACTCGCAGCGACCCTGGAGACAAAACCTGCCAGAGGCTCCTGCACCTGTTCCTGGAGTTCCAGCACCGCTGTCTTTCTGGATGGACCCGGAGGCACAGGGTCGACATGCAGCAGAGCCGAGCTGGGAGCATCCTGCGCCCTTTGCCGAGCACTGCTGTCCCTGTCTCCACCATCTGCTGATGCTCACTTGTGAGCTGTGATACACCAGGTGGCAACTCTACTCCATGTCCCGAAGGTCCCACCGAGGTGTGAGTGTCTGCGCTGGTGCTGGGTGCGCTGAATTCTGCTGACGCTGCGCCCTCAGAGGTTGCAGCTTCCTCTGAGGAGTCTGGAGGCTCAGGTTGCTCCTCCTGGATAGTGGGGATGGGGGCTTTCGATGGTCCTGTGGGGGAGTAAAGGAAAGAGTCAGAGATGTGAGGCCAAGGTTACATGCACATTGAATATTGCAGATTATCAAAAGTCAATCTGTTAGAGCATCAGAATCATTATCAGTGACTCATGCAATGTCAATGCGAGAGATGATAAACTATTCTGTCACCAGCTTGCTCTGATGCACCTGTCTGTCCATCCCCCACTTGTGCATCCTCCTCCACTCCCACAATCTCCAGGGCCGCCTCCTCCCAACGGGTGAGCTGGGCTACTGAGGGTGGCCCTCCTCCTGTCCTCGCTCTTTCCCTCTCATTGTGAGCTCTCTTGTCCTGCAATGAGGGAGACAAGTGGAGTTTGAGTGAGAATGAAGGAGTGAGTGTAGAGAATCCATATCATTGATGGTTAGAAGGAGACAAAGATGGAGTGAGGTGGCAAGACCAAGGGCCCTCCCTGTGTGTTGTAAGTTGTTTTCATAGCATCACAGCGATAGGGAGTGTGAGGGCTGCATAGTCAAATAGTTAGGTGAATGTGACCATAGAGAGAGAGGGAATGGGTAAGGGTGCAGGGATGTCAGTGTCAAGTGGGATGTGGAGGAAGAGGTTGTCAAAGCTGAGTGCTGGTGAGGAGAGGCGATGGGGATCAGATTGAGGGTGATGAGAAAGTCATACTCACTTTTCCAGTGCGCAGAATGTCATGAAACCTCTTCCTGCACTGCAGCCAGGTTCTGCGGCACATAGACATTGAGTTGACCTCCTGGGCCACTTGCATCCACACAGCTTTCGTCTGCTGGGGAGGCTTCTTTCTCCCTGAGGAAGGGAAGAGCACCTCCTTATTTCCTCTTGCTCCCTCCACTAGAGCTTGCAGGGCGGCATCATCGAACCTTGGTGCAGACTTTGGCCTACTGCTGGACATATTGGCTGGAGGAATCTATCACACCAAAGGGCATAAGGTTTGCAGTCTGCAGAAGAAGCAAGGCTGCTTGCAGGCCTTAAATCCACCAGCACTGATGATGTCATCAGAGGCGACTTTCAGGATGGAAAGACTAAGCGGGCCAGGGGTTCCCACATGCTGGAAATCAATTGCTCAATTAGGTGAAAATCGCATATTTTTCCCACATCAAATTAGAGTTGGGTGGCTAACACAAAAAGCGGCTGACACGCCCCCAGCCTGCCCCATGGCAAAATCAAGCCCATAGAGTACAAAAGCGGGGAAGTTATGATGAACCTTTATAAAACACTGCTTCAGCCTCAACTGGAGTATTGTGTCCAATTCTGGGCACTGCACTTTAGGAAGGATGTGAAGGCCTTAGAGAGGGTGCAGAAATAATTTACAAGAATGGTTTCAGGGATGAGGCACTTCAGTTACGTGGATAGACTAGAGAAGCTGGAGTTGTTCTCCTTAGAGCAGAGAAGGTTGAGAGAAGATTTGATAGAGGTGTTCAAGATTATGAGGGGTCTGGACAGAGTAGATAGAGAGAAACTGTTCCCATTGGCGGAAGGGTCAAGAACCAGAGGACACAGATTTAAGGTGATTGGCAGAAGAACCAAAGACGACATGAGGGAAAACCTTTACGCAGCGAGTGGTTAGGATCTGGAATGCACTGCCTGAAAGGGTGGTGGAGACAGACTCAATTGTGGCTTTCAAAAGGAAATTGGAGAAGTACCTAAAGGGAAAATTTTTTGCAGGACTACGGAGAAAGGGCAGGGGAGTGGGATTAGCTGAAGTGCTCTTGCAGAGAGCCGGCACAGGCTCGACGGGCCGAATGGCCTCCTGAATTGCTGTGACCATTCTATGATTCTATTATTCTCTCTCTAGCAGTTAATTCTGTTAAACTTGTGTTGATGTTACAGAATATGCTGTCTATGTGCAGATGATCACACACTCACAATGCAATCAATCAGCATTAGGACTCAAATGAGGAGAACAATCATATCACATTTAACTACTTTCTGCAATCAAACCATAGCTAATCTACTCCCCTCACCAGCTAATTCCATCTCTGTGATCATTAGAATGCTCATTCGCATTGACTAACTCTTTCTTAAACTTGTATTTGTTCTCATTTCCGTTTAGCCTTTTCATGAGCAGCCGTTTCCAAATCTGGCCAGTCTATCAGTAGCTACAGCAGCAATATTCCATTTCTACCGATTTTCATCAAAAGCATCTAAATAATTCCTTTTGTTTGAAACGAATCATTAACCTTCCTTGGGCAATGAGCGGCTTGTCAATTGTGGATGGACATGTGATAAACATAGAATCAGGTTGTCAAATGGTAGGCTTGCTAACTCTGGTTGGATGTATTCTTGGAGATTTCAGCTCATGGCCTCTCGCCTCCAACCGCCCCACCAGGTCAAGCAGTCTTTTTGCCCATTTCCAATATTTCTATAACTAATAAACCAAAGTATTAAAAGAATATGGAAAAAAAAACACATTTTTTAAAAATCGCCCCCTATGATTTTTCTCCTGGGTTTGCTCACAGCAGTGTCCTGGAGATTAATCTTCAAGTCTTGGAGCACCCCTGCAAATCACTGGGGGGGGGGGGGGAAACTGGGAAGGAATCCAGTCGGATCCAGATACTTTAAATGCAATCCAGATACTGCTGAATCCTGAGAAACACACAACTAGCCAGCTGAGAAATATTAAGCCTGGATAAGGATTTCTCCAGCTTAAAAATAATCAACTTAAAGGTTGCATGCCACACTGCACTTTAATTCTACAATCAGAAAGTCAATCTAAACACAAACAAGCATCTTACAAAAAAAAATTAGATTTTCGAAGGTACTGGTGCATTTGAGTGAAATACAGCAGTAGATTAATTATATGTGTTGCATTAACAACTGAAAATGGGATTGTGGGGTATCACAGCCCATTAATAGCCTGCCCTTTCACATTTAGCAGCTGGGCTTGAATAAAGTCCAGACCACTGGGATAAAATCTATCCTCCCATTTGCAGCACTAAGGAAACTAAGTATCTTTGGCTAATCTTAAACCAACTCCTAATAAATATAAGCCCCCAGCAGTAAAACTGTCCACAGTTCTGCAATAGCTTTGAGACCGGTGCCTCAGTCACATTTTCAGGACTTACAAAGCTGTGGACGTGGGGATGATTTATGCAGCATGGGCCAGCATAAGATTTATGGGTGAAACTTTTACACCAGTGTGAAGTAAGAAGGTTCTTCTGTGGTGATTCATCATACTCAGAGGCCACATCGACGGCTAGTGCAGTTGGCAGAGTCTCTTCTGAGGTCGGAGTGTATGGTCAGAGTAAGATTTTTTAAAAAAAAGCATAGAATGGAAAAAGGCCATGTGACCACTCAAGCTTGTTCCATCCCCAAGGTGGACTACAACAAGAACAACTTGTATTTATATAGTTCCTTTATAGTAGTAAAAACGTCCCAAGGTGCTTCACAGGAGTGTGATAAAACAAAGAAATTTGACACCGAGCCACATAAGGAGATATTAGGGCAGATGACCAAAAGCTTGGTCAAAGAGGTAGGTTTTAAGGGGCATCTTAAAGGAGGAAAGAGAGGTAGTGAGGCGGAAAGGTTTAGGGAGGGAATTCCAGAGCTTAGGGTCTAGGCAGCTGAAGGCACGGCCACCAATGGTTGAGCGATTAAAATTGGGGGGGGGGGGGCGGCGGTTGTGGGGCTGGAGAAGGTTACATAGATAGGGAGGGAGTGAAGCCACAGAGGGATTTCAAAACAAGGATGAGAATCTTTAAATCGAGGCGTTGCTTAACTGGGAGCCAGTGTAGGTCAGTGAGCACAGGGGTGATGGGTGAACGGGACTTGGTGCAAGTTAGGACACGGGCAGCCAAGTTTTGGATGACCTCAAGATTACGTAGGGTAAAACGTTGGAGGCCAGCCAGGAATGCATTGAAATCGTCAAATCTAGAGGTAACAAAGGCATGGGTGAGGGTTTCAGCAGCAGATGAGCTGAGGCAGGGGCGGAGACGGACAATGTTATGGAGAAATAGGTGGTCTTAGTTGTGGCACGGAAATGTGGTCGGAAGCTCATTTCAGGGTCAAATATGACACCAAGGTTCCCCTAAGATGGACACCATTCCTTTAAACCCGAGTAGAGGAAGATTTACTGTGCCTCTGGGCATGCAGTAACTGAACGGAAAGTGCTAGATCCTGACGTTAGATGGATAAATGCTCCATTCCCGGACCCAGCATGGATATTTTTACCTGGATCAACATTTTAAAAAATCCCAGAATAAATGGTTACAGCATCTGCCTTTCTCAGTGCTGAAAATTAAAAAAAATTAATTGTTCATATAAATGGACTTATTTATCCAGCTGTGATACCTGTGGTGTAAGGAAAATGTAATCTATTTATTTTCTGGTTACCAATCAAAAAACCTTTGTTTACAAACTTCTTTCAAATTCTTTTACTGGAGATGCACACGCCTCCTAGATTATTGCATCCCAGCACACGTCCTCCTTGCAACAATGTGAGCAATGCTACGTGACATCTAGCAACAGGAAAATAGGAACAAGAGTAGGCCATTCAGCCCCTCGAACCTGTTCCACCATTCAATTAGATCATGGCTGCTGGTAATAATAGAAATCCGAAGACAAGCCAAATCCAGCTGATTTTAATCGATTGAACTAAGACTCCTCCAATTCTGGCCTCTTGCGCATCCCCGATTTTCATCGCTCCACCATTGGCAGCCGTGCCTTCCGCTGCCTAGGCCCTAAGCTCTTTAATTCCCTTCCTAAACCTCTCCACTTCTCCACTTCGCTTCTCCTTTAAGATGCTCCTTTAAAACCTACCTCTTTGACCAAGCTTTTGGTCACCTGGCCTAATATCTCCTTATGTGGCTCGTTGTCAAATTTTGTTTGATAACGCTCCTGTGAAGCACCTTGGGACGTTTTACTATGTTAAAGGCGTTATATAAATGCAAGTTGTTGTTGTTAAGGCCACTGAAGTTTACAATTGGGGTCATAAATTGCTTTAACTTCATGCTTACATTAAGGCACAGGATGATGGAGCAAGACACCACCACCATGGCTTGGGCTGTACAACAATGAGATTAATCTGAAACGTCAATTCAAACAGCATGTGCCACTCAGAGGCTGTGGGAACCACCGTGCAACCTCCAACCACAGCGTGGTCACTGTGAAAATTCCACTCATCACAACGGCCATTTAAAAAATGGCTGGAATAAGAATAACCGAGAACGTGAGTTGAAATCCCACCATGGCAGTTTGAGAATTTGAATTCAGTTTTAAAAATTTGGAATAAAATGCTGGTATCAGTTAAAAGTGAGCCTGAAGCTATCCGATTGTTGTTGGAGAAACCCAACTGGTTCACTAATGTCATTAGGGAAGGAAAGCTGCCATCCTCATCCGGTCTGTGACTCCAGTCCCACACCAATGTGATTAACTCTTAACTGCCCTCTAAAGTGGCCTAGGAATAAATATTGCAGATTTGGCTGTGTTCCTGCCTACGTCGATTCAGCGAGTCAATTTTATGGGATGGCTGGTAATGGTGTCACAGGAGTAAATGGTTCTGTTACTTGCCCCTGATTATCATGGAGTATGAGCAGCAGATTGTAAATTTGCTTTCTATCCAGCACTCCGAACCCAACACAAGCACTTTTAATTTGATGCAAAAGAAATTAGGAAAAAGACTGTTTCAAATTGAAGTCTAATGAAACAATTTTCCTTTTCCCGTTCCAAACATTCCTAATTACACCCAGCTTTCCTGGTTGTTGTAACTAACTATTCATTACACAACAGATGCTTTATTCAGCAGGAATCCGGTTTTAATAGATTAAGGCTTGGCAACGGTAATAAAAGTTAAAAGTGCACTTGCCCTCAGGACTAGACTCATTCACCCACTTAAACACAGACACAGAGGAAACTGGTCTGAAAGCCCAATTTCAAAGAATACTTTTTCAGGTAATTCAAACTGAATGTATTCCTCAACAATGACATTAACACCAGAAAATGACCTATGGACATTACATTACTAATGATCTGACGATCAGCACTGTTTCACTGTGTATATAGGACAGGCACTGTTAATGGAGTCAAGCTTCAAAGTCTGGTGTCAGCAATGTATTCTGAATCAAACTCCAGCGTCATGAAAGCAAGGCTCAAAGCTTGGATAATTTCTGTGTCCCTTATCCTTCCTACCTTGGTGCCTCCCTCCCCTCTTTCAGAAGCCTCTTCAACACCTACCTCTTTGACCAACTTTGCCCCCACCTGCCTCCTATCATTGCTCGATGTCCAGTTTTGGCCTGTGCACAGCTCTTTGGAACTTGTTACTGCATTACAGACACAAGGAAGATGCAAGTTGTTGCTAGGCTTTTCCAGCATTATCCATTTTTACTTATTTCACTTTAGGCCATATTTTCAAGTCTTGCTCACTAAATAAATTCACAACACACCATGACCAGTGCAAGAGATAAATGGAACATCTGTTAATCTTAAAAGTTTTAGTGGCTGGTACCTGAGACTTGATAGTCTATGCAGTGTATACTTCTGCTTCAGATACCAGCTCATTTACTTGGGTAGTTCTTCCATTAGTGTCCATTTATCAGTATGTTTAAATGTTGCAATTACAAGATAAGTGCTTGATAAGAAGCTCTTTCATTCCCTGTCTCACTTATGCACTTTGGCTGGCTGTAAAATAAAACCTACATTTAATCTTAAATGTTTCTCCAAGGGGCTTTTTGCGTTCTCAAGCAGATATGGGCAGTTCCAGAAAGCTGAACTGTACGTCAATTAACTTCAAAACACTTCAGATGTGTTTTCACAAGCAATAATTCATGCTTCTTAAACTACTTTGGGCCCATGATTCCTCTTTTAATAAGAAGAGAATGCCTGATTCTCTCTTTCTCTCTCTCTCTCTCTCTCTCTCGATTTAACGATCTGCCTATGACATTGCAGAGACGTCGAGCTTAGAAATGAGTGAGTCCCCGGAACGTGTTTTTTTTAACTGGCCATTAATTAAGAATTGTGTCCCCTTAGTGAACTTGTGCAGGTATTGATGAGGGACTAGATACTGTGATCATACGGATACCACTCACTCCAATTAGAACTCCTAACACCCATTTGCTTGCATCAAGTCCGGGTCACAGAGATGGAAGGACAACACTGTAACCCATTATGCCACCCAATACCTCCTTTCTTGATCTGCGGCATGGCTGGCAGGAACATGTTCTCAACTGATACCATCAGAGCATGCAAGAGATTTACTTCTTAGGTAGCCATGGTAGTCATTTGACACTTTTTTGGTGCATTTCCCAACATTTGCGTCAGAAAGCCGTGGGTTCAAGTCCCACAGAGGCTTGAGCGCAAAATCTAGGCTGACACTCCAGTTTAGTACTGAGGAAGTGCTGCACTGTCGGAGGTGCCATCTCTCGAATGAGACTGTAAACCGAGATCCCGTCTGCACTTTCACGTGGACGTAAAAGATCCCATGGTAATATTCGAAGAAGAGTAGGGGAGTTCTCTCCAATGTCCTGACCAACATTAATCCCTCAACCAATCCCATTAATGAATTGATTAACTGATTAAGAGATTAACTGCTCATTTATCTCATTGTTTGGGGGCTCTTGCTGTGCGCAAAATTGGCTGCCGCGTTTCCTATATTACAACAGTGACTCCACTTCAAAAGTAGTTAATTGGCTGTAAAGCACTTTGGGACGTCCTGAGGTTGTGCTTTATAAATGCAAGTTCTTTCTTTTATTTTTGTACGGCAGCCAAAGTGTGCAAATACTTTACCTGGCCTGTATTTTAGTGATGTGTAGGCCTCTCCCGTCACTTGCTGATAACTAACAGCTAGCAGCGAGGAGGGATTCTAATCAAGGTATAAATGAAACAGTCCATAATAATCTTTTTCCTTGCTCGCCAGCTGCAGGGAGAGCCCTCGGGGATCACTGAGGACTGTGCAGCACCGATTTATGGGGTCAATATTTAGATGGCTGCTGTTTTGTATGCAGAGGGTTCTTGTTCCTAGCAGCAGTGCTGACTTGGCTAAAGATTCCTCCAGAGAAAGAGGCAAATGAGAAACGAGCGTCTACAAACATTAACAATCACCTCAGATCTAATCACTGCAACAGATGGTCAGGACACTGCATCATTCTGCCATTGTCTTAGCAGGTACGGCACATCTGAAGCAAATTCACTACAGGAAACTCTTTCGTATCCGGCACCTACGGGACCAGGATGGTGCCGGTTGCTGAAAAATTCTGGATAACAGAGAGGTAGGCCATTTGTAACACAAAGAAAATAGAAACCACTGACTAACTCGGCCACCGCGGGAAACTCGGACTTGGAAAAATGAAAAATGGATGGATTCGGCAAGATTATCTATTTTGCCGGTTATTAAAGAATTCTGGATGATTAAGTGCCATTTAAACAAGAGTTTACTGTACTATAATCCCTTACACTTAGCTGGTTGAACTGAGTCTATATTAACGTTTTACCACTAGATTGTTTAACACTTGCAGGAAAAATTGAAGTCCATGGAAAAGAAAGTCAGGCGAGATGTATACCGGGCGGCCAATTCGCTACTTTCAGTTTTATGTCCCCGGCGAAAGTTAAAATCGGCCCTTATGATTTAATAGCGGTGTTCAAAATTATGAAGGGCTTTGATAGAGTAAAGATGAAAAAACTTTTTTCACTGGGAGTAGGGTCGGTAACCAGAAGGCACAGATTTAAGATTAAAGGGACATGAGGAGAATTAAAAAAATAAATAAAAGCAGCGAGTTGTTATGATCTGGAATGCACTGCCTGAAAGGGCGGTGGAAGCAGATTCAATAGTGACTTTCAAAAGGGATTTGGATAAATACCTGAAAAGGAAACATTTGCAGGGCTGTGGGGAAAGAGGGAGGGTGGGCGTGGAGCGGGACTAATTGGATAGCTCTTTCAAAGAGCCGGCACAGACACGATGGGCCGAATGGCCTCCTTCTGTGCTGTCTGATTCTAAGAGAGCAGACAGAACGAAGGCGAGATTTACAGAAGGGGGAAGCCAGTCAGAGGGCAGCTTGATCTTAATCGGCACCGTGCTGTACCGTGCTGCCCAATGTGAAGGAGGTTTCCAGCTGGTTATTGCCCTCACTGGCTTCACAGTCAGAAAGCACTTGGCTCCTCCTCACTATTTAAGATCACAGTAAGGTAGCTGATCCCATTCTGCCAAATGGGAAGGCGATTCTGTGCTATGTCTCGCATTTCAGATCAGTGCCATTGTGCAGCAGGAGGTCTCTCTGTCAAGGACACGAGCGTCCGTGTTCTTTTCTACAGCATTTCTTACAGTACTGCAACATTTTGCCAATTGTTAGAGCTTTTTTCTTAACACATTTCTATTGATTCTCCTAATCAGCAATTTAAACTGAGCCACTACCAGCAAAGGTTGACAGATCCAGTATTCGGATGAACTAATCTTCTAGCTAATTCCTTTGGCATGCAAAAAAATTAGGTCATAAATGTCATAAATCAACATGCGATTATTCCCCAATTATTTGCAATTACTCTGTTTGCATCGTACTGCTCATTTGAAATGCAGTTAAAGTCTAATTGAAGAACCGAGCATTTCAGATATTTGTTAGTGTCCATTCTAATTGTATTTACTTTAGTTTATTAAAACACTTCTCTCAACAGGGCTAACATGGAAAAGCATGTTAAATGTGTTGGGTGTATTTAAGGAACTTTGAGTAAATGTCATGTTCCGCAACTGAAGGCCACGGACAAATTCCGGATTGGGAATCTGTAACACATGTAAATGTCAGTGAAACTCATGTTATCAGGAAACTCGAGGGATTAACCTGCACTGTGCCGTAACTGAATGACACCTCGTTCAATGTGACGAGCAATGTGTGTCAAAGGAAAGAAACTGAACAGATTTTTTTTAATTAGTAAGTTGAAGGATTTTAGTGTTAGGAATTAACCACTTATCCACATACCTAATCTTGTACTCTGTATCTCTATTTATAAAACCCAAAATGCTGTTGGGAATTTTAATGGATTTATCTACCTGCACTCACATTTTCAAGAAATTGTGTATTTGCTATCCTAGGTCTTCAGTGCCTTTCATAGAATCATAGAATGATACAGCACAGATAGAGGCCATTGTGCCCATTGAGCCTGTGCTGGCTCTCTGAAAGACACTCTTGGACACACTCCAAAGGTAACCATGTCTTGGGTTAGTGGCACAGTAAGGCTGACTACTATGTACCACTTCGATGTTTGAATTTCCCCCATTGTGGTAACTCAAAATGAGACGTTCAGATCTGAACAGAACTATGGGTGGTTTTGTACTGGGAGAATGGACTAAAAGTGATCAAACTCATTTAATATGGGAGCTTTATACCTATCTGACAGAGAAGGCTCTTTGTCTGGTGTGGATTCAATCCAGGTATCTGTACCAGAATTGAAAAGACAATGATCTAGTTCAAGTCCCGCTCACCCATCACTCCGTGCTCGCTGACCTACATTGGCTCCCCATCCACCAATGCCTCAATTTAAAAATTCCCATCCTTGTGTTCAAATCCACCGCACCCCCCCCCCGCCCCCCATGGCCGTGTCCCTCCCAAAATCTGTAGCCGCCTCCAGCCTTACAACCCTCCGAGATCTCTGCGCTCCTCCAACTCGGGCCTCTTAAGCATCCCCCCACTTCCTTCGACCACATTGGCAGCCGCGCCTTCAGCCGTCTAGGCCCTAAGCTCTGGAATTCCCTCCCCAAACCTCTCCGTCTCTCTTCCTCTCTCTCCTCCTTTAAGACACTCCTGTCTCTTTGGCTAAGCTTTTGGTCACCTGTCCTAATATCTCCTTATGTGGCTCGGTGTCAAATTTTGACTGAATGCTTCTGTGAAGCGCCTCAGGATGTTTTACTATGATAAAGATGCTATATTGCTATATAAATGCAAATTGTTATAGTCTGATGCACCATCCAGTACCCCAAGAGATTATCCTTTTGTTTTGCTGATATAACATAAGAACATGAAGCGCCATGGACCACAAAAAGCTATCTAGCTCACTGAGCCCAATACTTCCAACACATTCATTGTCATGGGTTCTGCAACATGTCTATTATACAGAGGGAGATGAACAGCCATGATTTGAAAGGAAGCTAGATAGCCATGTTGTTTTAGCAAGTGACTACATGATAGTGTGTTGCTTAAAAGTGAATGGTGCTGGACCTTTTATGAGGCTTAGGAGATGTTCAAGGCAATCAGAGATTATTCACCAAAGTGTTCAAGAGCAGAGTTCTAGGGGGATATATCAGTGGAACAGCCACGCCCAAAACCATTCAAGAAATCATGGATTAGCTCGGAACTTTCTAAGTGATGGATAAAAATGATGGACAACTGTATCAGGTGCCTTCTGAAAAGCCAAGTAAATGATATGCATTGGACAGCCCTACTCCACTACTTTGGTTATCTCCCAGGAGAGACAGCAGGCCAACACAGGAACACAACCATAGGCAAGGCCATTAACCTCAACCAATGGGACCACGAGAGCGCAGAACCCCTTTGTTCCCCAAAGTATTTGAATTCCAGAGATCAATAAAAACAAGCCGATTGTCCCTTTTGGACTTTGGAGTCTTTAGATGACAAGTGATAGCATCCCATAAAATGTTCCAGATGATTTTCCTCCTGTTTGGTGCTGTGTTTATAATTCACTAATTCAGGTCCCACTTCTTTTTAAAATATTAGAATGAAGTTCACTATTGCCAGTCCTCAGGCAGCTCTTATACTAACAGAGCTCTTGAGAATGTTAACTGGAGTTTCAGCAACTTCCGCAGTCATTTCCTACCATATGGCCCTGTGCCTGGGTACATTTAATGATCTCAGTTTACTCATGAATCGTGCCTCACTGCATTTTGTACTGGTTATCGTTTCCTGGGGCTATTTGAACAGATCTGGAATTTGCACGTGCTTAATTGCGTACTTTAAACCCTGCTGTTTCTTGAAGTCTCCCCTCCTAAATACCCTTGAAAATCTGAATGTTCATTTAACTACATATTAGAAACTTATATAGAACAAGAAAGGACTAAAGCACAGATCTGGGGGAGGTGGAATTGGCCTTTGGCAGTGGTGCCTAAAGGGCGATAGCGAATCGGCAGCTCATTTTACACCCCGCCCAATGTTCTTCTCCATTGAGATCTGTTGAAAACAGAAGGTGATCATCATGAAAATGTTTATCTCCCAACTCCCAGCTCCCTTCGACTATCATCTTTACTCTCAGTCACCCTGCCGTGACAGCTGGGAAAATGGAGATTTTGCCCCTTACAAGGTTCGCTGGGAAATCCCAGCACATCCAGATGCTTTCGTCACCCTCCTATCGCAGTTGCGGCAAAAGTGTGCCAGACGGGCCGAACAACTTTGGCCCCAGTACTCTTGTAATTCTGGGGTTAGCTTTGCGCCTGTCCCTTTAAATCCAGCCACCAAAAGACTTGCATTTATATAGTGCCTTTTATGACCTCAGGACGTCCCAAAGCGCTTTACAGCCAATGAAACACTTTTGAAGTGCAGTCACTGTCATAACGTAGGGAAACACGGCAGTCAATTTGCACACAGCAAGGTTCCACAAATAGAGTTAATGACCAGATCATCTGTTTTAGTGATGTTGGTTGAGGGATAAATATTGGTCAGGACACAAGGGAGAACTCCCCTGCTCTTCTTCGAAATAGTGCTATGGGATCCTTTCAGGTGGATGGAGCCTCGGTATAATGTCTCATCCGAAAGATGGTCCCTCCGATAGTTCAGTGTGCCCGCAGCAAGGTTCCCTTTAAGCTGCACGGCTCTTAGGACCTCCCGCGCAGCCAGCTTGCTGACTTTTCAATGTGACAAACCACGCATGCATGGTATTTTGAATGGGCCGCGCAGTCCCTTCAAGGGGCCACGCACCCAACAAAAATAAGAGAAAATATTGGCGTTCAGTTCTGCGCTGGGAGCGTCAGCCTGGATTTTGTGCTCAAGTCTCTGGAGTGGGACTTGAACCCACAACTTCTGACAGAGTCAAGAGTGCTACACACTTTTTAAAAAATAAATATATACTTTATTGAACATTAAGAACATTTACAACATCTTGATCATTTCATTGCATGATACAAATCAATTCCGCCGCTCTGCACAGCCATTCCACCACCGCATTTTAACATAAAAACCTGAAGTTTAATTTGTCTCCTGTAACATATATTAATCGATTGTACTTTAAAAATTGGTTGTAAAATACTATCCTTAAATTCCTTTCTGAATAAAACATCCACAGAGCCTTATAATGATCTTTTAGCTTATATTTAAAATACTCTTTTAGATTGATTCTCCTCCCCTTAAAAAACAGAGCATTCCTTCTTTGCACAATCACGAATCTAGCCAAACTGAACATTAAATTAACTGCCGCTCCGCTAGACTCAGGCAGACTGTTCTGCAATCCCCATCTCAAAATTGAGTCCCACGGGATTCCCATTCTCGCTCTTCGGTCCCCACCCAGCAAAAAATCTTCACACAACTGACAAACATAGTATTTAAAGTCATTTAACTGCGGACATAACACCAGTAAATGGGACAGAGTCTCATCCCGTGTCCCACACACTGGGCAAGTTGCCGCCTCCACTCGCCCAATCTTGCACAAGACCGTCATGGTAAAAATCCGGTTATGAGCCAATTTGAAATCCAGTTCAATCCACTCTGGACATTTAAAATTCGCCCACACTCCCTTCCAAATCCTGTTGAAGTCCAGCTGTGGGTATATACTCTGCCAAAACTCCTGACCAGCAGGTGTCTTGAATCTCCATTCTCTAAATACCTCATAGAAAACTCGAGTATTACAGTTGTCAAATTGGAGCAACTCTCCCCCTTTCTCCAGTACAAAGCTTGGAAAAGCAGGACGCATTTTACTTCCTTTGGAGATTTGCGCATTTATTTCTTCCATCCAATCCTGTGGCATTGCCCTCACAATCTTCTCATACATAATTCCTATTGCTTTTTCCTCTACCTCCTGATCCTCCTCCCACACCATGTCCCTCACTATCGCTTCCGGCAACCAACCTGGAATGACCTCGTATAATACATCTTTCACAGGTAAAATCCCAGCTTTTATAAAAGCCTGATTAAATAAAACCTGTCCTTCGATGTTGACCCACCTGTTCAAAAATAAGGGCTGTTCTAAAAATTCCTCAGCCCCCTTGGGCATAAACTGCACACTTTTTAAAAATTGGGCCCAAGTCTCTACAACCCCCTTATAAAACCTAGGGAGAAGTTTAATCAATTTCAAAAACATATTATTGTATTCCATATACAATATCCCCTGCCCTCCTATCCCACTTCGTTTAAAAAAATGCTCAAAACAACTCTTCCAAAAACTTGTATCTGACTTCTGAAGAAATCTCTTCACCCATTTGATTCTAAAGGATTTTTTCTTCAAATCAATATCTGGGAAATTGAGTCCTCTCTGATTTCTCCGTCCAATGATGGTATTGTAAGCCACCAAGGCTGGTTTCCCTTCCCATAAAAACCTCACACAAGCCTCTTGGATGGACTTTTCTGCCCACTCAGGAATATCCTCCACCGTCAATAAGTACCATAGCTTAGATAGCAGGAGGGCAGACACCACTGTCGCTCTTCCTTGCACTTTCAACCACCTTCTTTTCCATCTTCCCAAAATCTTTTTAATTTTCATAACCTTCGGTTCCCAATTTAATCGATCCACTTCATCCCTGTCTTTCTTGCACCCCATATGCACTCCCAGAACTTCCAAAACCTCCACCACCTTAAAGGGACATTCCCCCAACCATTCCCCCCTACCCCTCCCTGCAACCAGGCATTGGGACTTACTATAATTCACTCTGGCTCCTGAAGCTCTACAATATTCCTCCACTACATCCATAGCTTTCCTCACTGACTCCCCATTTCTCAATGTTAAGGTTGTGTCATCTGCATATTGGTGTATCACCGACACCAGCCCAGAACTGGGGACCACAATCCCAACTACACCTTGTTTCTTTCGCATCATGTAACCTAATGGTTCTGCTACCAATGTGTACAACAATGGGGACAGGGGACAACCCTGTCTCACTGATCTCTGTATCGGAAAATACTTGGATAAAAAACCATTACATTTAACACAGCTAAATATGTTTGAATAAAAAATCCTTATCCACTGAATGAAATTTTCCTTGAAACCAAATGCTTCCAAAGCCTTCAATAAAAACTCATGAGAGACCCTATCAAAGGCTTTCTCTTGATCTATCTTTAATACATAACCCTCCCTCCCACTCTCTTCCATGAGCTCTATCGCATCTCGGATTGAGACCACAGAGTCTGCGATGTCCCGGCCTATGCCTCCATAGGACTGAGAGGGCCAAACTATCTGTGGTAACACCTCCTTCAAACGATTTGCCATAACCCTCGCCAAGATCTTATAATCCACATTTAATAATGTGATGGGCCTCCAATTCTTCAGATCCCGTCTATCCCCTTTATTTTTATATAAGCTAAGCTTATGATCCCTCTTTTCATAGATGGGGCCAGGCTTCCCTCAATTTTAATTTCCTTAAAAACTTCTAAGAGCAATGGACTTAAAATCTCGCAAAATTCTTTATAAAATTCTGCACTTAGTCCATCGGACCCTGGGCTTTTCCCCCCCTTCATTCCACTTATTGCTACTTTTATTTCCGCTAATCCTACTTCTTTGTCACACATGCTTCTCTCATCCTCCTTTAAACCCTCTTCAATAAAAGCAGTAACCTTCTCCATCGCCAAATTGGAAATGTCTTCTTTAGTATATAACTCTTGATAAAAGCTGCTAGCCGCCTCTAAAATCTCCCCACTTTCATGAATGATCTTCTCCCCAACCTTCAACTCTTCAATTAATGATAATCTCTGTCGCAGCTTTTCTTGCTCTAGAAAATATCTAGTGCATCTTTCGCCCTCCAATGCATCTCTAGCCTTTGCACGGAGAATGGCCCCCTTGCATTTTTCAGCTTGCAATAATTCCCACTCTTCCTTTAGCACCCGGAACTTAGTCTCCGCTCCCTTATCCCCTCCGTCAACTGCTTTACAGACATCCGTAAACCTTTTATTTATATTCTCTTCTCGACGCTGGTTAGCTGCCGCCCTCTTTTTCCCATAACGTACCGAAAAAACTTTTACCTCATATTTGAAATTATCCCACCAAACTCTTCTTTCTTTCAAGAACAAAGGTTCCTCCGAGCATCCTTTATTATATTTAGAATCCCTTCTTTATAAGCAATTTCTTTCAGGTATTGATTGTTTAAAATCCACACCCCTGAACCGATCTTAACTCTGCTGTTCCTAATTCTAAGAACCAAAGCCGAGTGATCACTAAAAAATACTTTTTTATAATAAATCTCCATCACCTCAGAACTTAATCCTTCCCATATTAACACAAAATCTATTCGGCTCTGTTTTAAAACATCACCCACCCAACCTGATCTGGAGAACTCCCTTTATATGGGGTTCCAGTCCCTCCATAAGTCTCTCAAATTTAAATTTGCCATCATTTTTACAATCATCCCTCTGGAGCTATCATCCTTAAAGGTCATCTGGGCTGAAATGTCCATCCGAGATAAAAATACATTAAAATCCCCCACTATACAAGGATTTTCCACCTCTGCCGCTTCAGTGAATAACCCCTGAAAAAACTTGCGACGCTTGCAATGGTCGTTCGGTGCATAGATATTAAAGAGATCGCAATTAAATCCCTCCATTTTTACCCTTAGCCGTAAAAATCTCCCCTCAGCGTCCTTGTCCATCAAGGCAACGTTCTCTTTTATGGACGGACTCACCAAAACAGCCACCCCTCTACGGTTATTGTTTGCACAACTCGCAAACACCTCTCCCTTCCAAACCTTCTGAACTCTTTCTTGGATATCCTCATCCCAAAAGGTTTCTTGCAGACACAACAAGTCCGTACCTTTAAAACCCTGCAACAACTGCTGCAATTTCTTCTCACCCCTCAGTCCGTTCACATTAATCGAGACCAATGTAATCATGGCTCCAAAGAAGGGAAGTATGCCTGATAATCTCCCCATCATTTAATCTCTGGCCCTTCCCTCCTCACATGCTCCTTCCCAACTTCTCGGGCAGCTGTTGCTTTTTCCTGCAGCCTCCGACTCTTTTTCCCCTCCTGTTTAAACTTTCCCTGCTGTTTCAGCCTCTTCCTTGCATTAAGTTTGGGCCCAGGAGTTGCCCTTCCTCCCGCCTTCTGCCCCTCACTAACCTTTCCCTTTTCACATGATGCCACCCCACCCTTGACTTCCATGTCTCTGTCCCCCTCTAATTCCTCACACTCAAGCTCTTCTGCAACCCCCTGTGCCTGCTCCCCGCCCAATACATAATCCTGCTCCCCATCAGATACTTCATCTCCCACAGAGAGTCTTCCTGCTATCGCAGTTTCTCCCACTATCGCAGTTTCTCCCACTGTGCCGCTCCCTTCGACCACATCTCCACCTCTGACCCTTGCACCCTGTTCCCTCTCTCCATGGGACAATGGCGCACCTAAATTGTTCTCTTCTGACATCTCTATCTCGCCGATCCCATCCTGCTGTCCCTTTAAGGCTCCTGCCTCTTGCTCCCTCTCCCCGTCCTGCCTCCTCCCGCTCACCAAGATATCCGACTCCCCGCCTCTCCCCGGAGCACCCACATCCACCACACACCCCGTTCCCGCCTCCTCTCCCCCCGCAGCCACCAGACTCCCCAGGGGGAGCTGAACCACACTAAAGCTCGAGTCTGCACTCGACCCTCGCTGCCCACTGCTGTCTTTTTTCCCCTCCACAGCACTCAGCGTGTTTTCCGCCATCTCCATCCCATCCTCCGCTCCGCCATCCTCTGCCTCTTCCTGTGCTCCTTTCTCCTTCATTTTACTGGCTGTGTCCTCCAACTGCACCGCTCCTCCGGCTGTTCCACTCTCATCTCCTTCTCCTTCTCCCATCTCCTCATCACTCATATCGCTCCCTTCTGTCACACACTCACGGCGGGTGGGGCCTTTGTGACACACCCCACAGCTCTCCGCCTTGCAGCTCCGAGCGATATGTCCCGACTCACCGCAATTGTAACAATACAAATCTGGACAGTTTCTTACGAGATGGTCATGTCCCAGACAATAGTAGCACACCTTTACTTGGTTATCCTGCAGCACACGAAAGTACTGCACTCCTTCCAGTGTCTCGAACTTCATAATGTACGGCAAAGACTTCACCCCCTCTGGGAACCGCACCTTTACATACCGGGTTCCATCTGCTACCCGTGTTCCCGGATAGTACCTCCTCTTTATCTCAGAACAGATTTTAATGTCCCACGACTCCAACTTTTTGCTCAGCACTTCGTCCTCAATGTATACTGGCAAGTTCAAAAATGAAACCACCACCTCCTCTGAATATAGCAGAGTCACCTCCAAGAATTTCTCACCAACTTTCAGACTGAGTAGCAGTTTTTCCACCTCCTCACGGCCACTGACCATCACCTCAAATCCCACATTCGGCTTTGTTCGGCAGGCAAAGCAGCTTCCCTCACCACAGTCCTCATGAACCACCTGGATTATATCCCGGGCTCGAATCATCTTATCTTCACACTGCACCACCACCGTATTTTCTTTACCAAACATCCTGAGGTCCTGGCCCAAATCTTTTGGCCTTTTTTCCCCCCTTCCCACCACAGTTCTTTCCCTAATTAAATTCCTCTCAGGAATATTGTCCTCTGAGGGGCCCGGCACCCCGGACCCCTCAGCAGCCACCTGGCTGTTTTTTGTGGGCCAAAAAGGCCCTAAAACCTGAAAACAAAACCCACCACCAACTTTTTACAAAACTCCCTCCAACACCCAGCTGCAATTAGGCAACCAGTCACACCTGGCTCACTCCTAGCCCCTCCCACTGAGCCACAGCTGACATACAGGGAGCTTAAGGCCAGCTGCAGTAAAAACAAATAAACCCATGCCCCAGCTGAATTCGATACATTAATTATGTGGTCAGTTCGAACTGCTCTTTGAACTGTAAGGATTGAGAGGAGGAACCAAGCTCCTTGTGAACATGGACAGGCTGTGCGATTTATTCCGTTAAATATATGACAGACAATTATTTTTAAATCTAAGAGAAAAAAAACCCAAACAAACCATGGCAACCGGTGAAAGATAAGACAAGCAGCTTGATCTGTTCATTAAGTTAGCAGAAGAGGGTCTGGAATCTACATGGGGAAATAATATGATAGTGTAGGAATTGTATTCCTAACAAATAACGGAGCTTGACTCGGAAGAACAACAAACAGGACTTTAATGTTGGATTAGATGAAATACAGCAAACAACGGAGATCGATGCAGGAGAGCCGTGGAACAGGTCTTTCCCGAATGGGGACGCCACGAGGACTGACTCGGTAGTCCCGTGGATTGCGTCGTGACATCATCGAGTTTTCCCGCGCTTGGGGCGGTCACGTGATGTGCGACGTGACGTCATCGCGTTTGCCCGCGCTTGGGGCGATCACGTGATGTGCGACGTGACGTCATCGCGTTTGCCCGCGCTTAGGGCGGTCACGTGATGTGCGCCGTGACGTCATCGCGTTTGCCCGTGCTTAGGCCGGTCACGTGCTGTGCGACGTGACGTCATCGCGTTAGGTCGTGTTCTTAAAGGGGCAACGCCCCGTTCATGTTCTTAAAGGGGCAACGCCCCGTACATGCAAACTCTATACAAACATAGTTAAAGGGAATTATGTACAGTAAGTAAGAGACACTCGGTGGTACCGCTACATACGCCCTCCCAGAATTCGCTTTAACGGACAACGTCAAACGATGAGATGGTCTGACTAGCCTGTCCGAACGATTCCTGTAGTCTCGAGACGGAGACTGTTGGGTGGCTGGCGGTCTGGCGGGCGGTCGTACTTGGGCTGCCATAATGACGATGGGTGGTCGGTGGTCTCGGTGGTCGTGCTGTCTCGACTTGGCGGGCGAGGTCCAAATATGTGGTCCGATAGCTGGGGTCTTGAGCGGATCCCGATGTGTGTAAGCGTCAATAAAACGTATTCAGCCCTGTGAAGGACCGTGGAAGCGTGTGACCTCTGCAGCCCGTGGTTCGGGCGCCGGGGCGAAACAGCTGGCCGCGTCATAGTGACTGGCAGGTTGGGCAGACGTGGACCATGGCTCTGTCATTGTTGGAAGAAGGTCCCCAGTCTGACGAAATCTGCAGGAACGCCGAACGGGCGATCCAGGAGGAAATGAACGTGGGTTTAGGCAGGTCGGTGAACTCGCCGACAGGCGAGCGAACTCTTCGGCAGTCGGGGACGCACGGAACGGTGCGTGCCGTAGTGCTACTACGGTAACACAGAAGAGAGTGAACCGTTGCTGCATTGATCAGCGAACTCTTCAGCAGTCGGGAACGCAGACGAGAGTGACCCGATGCTGCGTTGATCGGTGATCAGTGGTGACAGCAATGTTTGCGTGGCCGATCGCGGCTGCGGGATGCCCGTTGGACCCGTCCTCGATGGTTGCAGCGTCAGTAGATGTTTGCTTTTGTTGAGGGGAAAACTGTAGAGAGGGCAGCAACGCTTCTAGTTGTTGTTGATTTAGGGGGAAAACTGCCGGGAGGGTGGCAACGCTTCTAGTTGTTGTTGATTTAGGGGGAAAACTGCACAGAGGGCGGCAACGCTTCGCCTTCGCGCCGAAAAGCGTGGTAGAAGAAACAGACCAGCAGGCTGACGGGCTGGTGCAGCGTCGGTGGGGGATGGGTCCTCGTGGTTTGCGAAGGGCGAATCTTCGTGGTTTGCGAGGGATGGGTCCTCGTGGTTCGCGAGGGAGGAATCCTCGTGGTTTGTGAGGGAGGAATCCTTGTGGTTTGCGAGGGGTGGGTCCTCGTGGGTTGCGAGGAGTGAATCCTCGTGGATTGCGAGGGGCGAGTCCTCGTGGGTTGCGAGGGGTGAGGCCTCGTGGGTTGCGAGGGGTGATTTGCGAGGACTGAGTCCTCGTGGTTCGCGAGGGAGGAATCCTCGTGGTTTGCGAGGGATGGGTCCTCATGGTTCGTGAGGGAGGAATCCTCGTGGTTTGCGAGGGAGGAATCCTCGTGGTTTGCGAGGGGTGGGTCCTCGTGGGTTGTGAGGGGCGAATCCTCGTGGATTGCGAGGGGCGAGTCCTCATGGGTTGCGAGGGGTGAGGCCTCGTGGGTTGTGAGGGGTGGTTTGCGAGGACTGAGTCCTCGTGGCATCTCTGCCGGGGCGCGCTCCGATCTTGTGGGCCCGAAAACCTGCAGAACCCGCGCTTGGAGGGGTTTCATACTTGCTGTTCCGTTGGGAGATGTCGAGGAGGAGGACGATCCGAGCGGCGGTAGAGCAGTCGAGTATGGAGACCGTATACAGGTATGTGGTCTGCGCCACCTCGATGTTGCATAGGGCGAACGGGGCTTCTACCAGAATAAAGCACGAGGGCGGTTGTTACTCCCTGAATTGCGGTAGCGACAGCGAAACGGCTGGTGCTTCCATGGCGGGCTTCTTTTGTGAAAATCGTTCACAAAAATCGGAGTCCGGCAGCACTTCTTTTGTGAAAAACGTTCACGAAACTCGGGGTCACCAATGTAGGAATTGGTGTTCGTCGGTTGTTGTTCATCGTGCCGTTCTTCTGTGAAAACGTTCACAGAGACGGGGTTCAGGCTATGCGCTTCTTCCGTGAAAAACGTTCACGGAGACGGGGTCACCAATGTAGGAATTGTCGTATTCCTAACAAACAACGGAGATCGATACAGGAGAGCCGTTGAACAGGTCTTTCCCGAATGGGGATGCCACGAGGACTGACTCGGCAGTCCTGTGGATTGTGTCATGACGTCATCGCGTTTTCCCGCGCTTGGGGCGGTTACGTGATGTGCGACGTGACGTCATCGCGTTTGCCCGCGCTTGGGGCGATCACGTGATGTGCGACGTGACATCATCGCATTTGCCCGCGCTTAGGGCGGTCACGTGATGTGCGCCGTGACGTCATTGCGTTAGGTCGCGTTCTTAAAGGGGCAACGCCCCGTACACGTTCTTAAAGGGGCAACGCCCCGTACATGCAAACTCTATACAAACATAGTTAAAGGGAATTATGTACAGTAAGTGACACTCGGTGGTACCGCTACATTAGACCCAGCTCCCATAGCCAGAAATAATTACAAGAAAGAGAGGGACTACATGTGTAAAAGTTACCAATAAAAGAAATTAGATATTAGATTTTCTACTCTAAATATATTGTTGTATCATGTCACTGTTTGCTTGCTTATGGTTTAACATATTTCCTTCATAATTTCAATTTAAAATGGGGCCTGATATGATGCTCTAATGTTACTGAGGATTGGAGTGAAGGGGCACAGGATAGACTCCAATGGTTTAAAAATAATTACAAGACAGGGTTTGCCGTTTATTGCCCGGGGCGTATTACTGAAAGCCTACCAATATCTCAAGATAAGGATAAACACCGCAAAGGTATGGGGGGAGAGCTTCTTCAATAGCACCTCCCAAACCCACGACCTCCACCACCCAGAAGGACAAGGGCAGCAGGCGCATGGGAACACCATCACCTCTAAGTTCCCCTTCCAAGTCACGCACACCATCCTGACTTGGAAATATATCACCATTCCTTCATCGTCGCTGGGTCAAAATCCTGGAACTCCCTCCTGAACAGCACCTTCTCGAGGGCAATCAGGGGTGGGCATGAGAGTGATGTAAGATATCATAGGCAAAATAATCTGGAGTAAGAACATAAGAACATAAGAAATAGGAGCAGGAGTAGGCCAATCGGCCCCGCGAGCCTGCTCCACCATTCAATAAGATCATGGCTGATCTGATCCTAACCTCCAATCTTCTATCACTCTCCATCCCACCCGAACCCATGTGATCTCCTGGGAATAAGGGGAGAAAAGACCCAAAAATGTAATGGTGCTCCCTGCGAGGAGCATCAGACTGTAGGATCACTCCAAACATTTACAATACTAATACTGTTACAACATCGTAAAGCAAGGATATTGCATAGGATGACTCTCCTGTGCTTGGAAAACTCCTTCAAAACCCTTCCTGTTCATATAGTCTTTGGGATGATCATAAAGGGCACCGACTCTTGGGAATGCCCTGGACTCTGATCAAAGTTCTTTGCAATCTTCAATTGATGTCAGCTTTCCCCTGGTCAAGAGATAAATCCGCTTCCTCTGGAAAACATGGCCTCAATCACTTGCTCGACCCTGGAACGAACTGCAGACCACTTTAACTGGCAGATGCCCCCTGTGCTGGTCTGGGAGCAGCCTGTGACACAGGAGCTTAATCCCACTGTGACCCTTACATAGTATTTACAGCACAGAAACAGGCCATTTGGCTCAACAGGCCCATGACGGTGTTTATGCTTCACACGAGCCTCCTCCCACCAGTCTTCATCTAACCCCATTAACATATCCTTCTATTCCTTTCTCCAGCATGTGTTTATCTAGCTTCCCCTTAAATGCATCTATACTAGTCGCCTCAACTACTCCTTGCAGTAGCAACTTCCACATTCTATCCACTCTCTGGGTAGAGAGGTTTCTCCTGAATTCCTGATTGGATTTATTAGTGACTAATCACTACTTCACAACAGGAAGAGCTGTCCCAGCAATTAGCGCTGTCTGTAAGTCAGGGTGCAAGGGCCCAGCAGCAACATAGGGCTAAGATAGGCAGTGCATCAGACCTCATCCCCTTTCTGAAAACTATATAAAGAAGGGTTGGGTGTGAGTAATAACATACGATAAATGGGTGACGCCTTAAACATCTTATTTATTGCATCTGAACCCTGAGCGAATCTAATTCCAATTGTACATTTTAGTATGTTTATCTAATATGTGGGGGTCATTTTAACCCCCAAAAACAGGTGGGTTGGGATCGGATGAGATGTAAAACATTTTAAAATCTTAAACCCGACACCGACCCGGCTCCAACCTGCGCACTTCTGGGTCTAGCGGAGGCGGGACAGGGGGGTGGGCAGCCAACCAGTCCAAGGGGGAATGTTGGCCATTTAAGTATAATGAGGCTGGGAGCCTCACGTTTAACCTGTATCACAGCTTTAACCCTGGCTGGCCGGGTTTCCCGGGCCTCAGGAAACCTGGCAACTCAAGGGAGGCAAGGACAGCTTCGGGGAAAAGGTAGGTGCCTTTACAGCGCTGCTTGTGGGCCAGGAAGAGCAGGAGAGCTACCACCCCCCCGCCCCAGCCCGGCCCATCAAGCTACCTCCTTCCCTGCCATCGGACCCTTCCCCCATCCAAAGACTCCCTGGGGTCAGGGGTCGGGGATTGGACCCCCCTCCCCCACCCCCCACACTCCACGTTCCCAGTAGCAGCTCCTAGTACCTGCGGCTGAGTGCTGCCCACCTGACTGGAAGCCAAGCCTGTAAATTAGGCTGGCTTCCAAGCGGGGAGTTGGTCAAAAAAAAAGATGCGCGCTGTGCAGTCAAAACTCCTCCCCACCCATTGGGAAAACCCGCCCCTGTCAATATCGATAATAATTTAGATGAATTTTTATGCCAACATCATCACTAGAGGATTAAAGTTGTGAAATAGCAGGAGTTTAATGGGCAGTCGGTTTCTGGGTATTAACACTACGCAATAATGATATCCCCAGAGACTCCAGCTAAGTCAAAGCAGGCTATTGTAACCCTGTGTGATTCATCTGTAAACCCGCATTAATTACATTATATGGGACTTGGGGCCATTCTCTTAAAAAAGATATTGCATCATCGAGAGTTCAGAGAAGAACAAGGATTATTTCAGAATTTTTAACTCCTGATTTGTGGAGTCATGCTAGGACTCGAGTAGAAAATTAACAAACATGTTTACAGCAAGTGTAGGCCTCAGAAGAATGAGCTTTCATCCACGCAGGGTGGAAGATGCGTAAAGCAGATTACCGTCTAAAGTAGAAATTCTTTAAAAGGAAGTTGGATTGGGTTAGGTTAGATGAAGTAGGGTTGGGAGGAGGCTCGTGTGGAGCATAAACACCGGCATAGACTAGTTGGGCTGAATGGCCCGTTTCTGTGATGTAAATTCTATGTAATGGATAAAGATTAGATTAGAAGCAGGGTCAATAATAAGTCAACCGGGGAAAGTTTGTAAGAATGTAAAAAGGGTAATTTTCTGACCCTGTGTAGGTAGCAAGGAACCCTGTCGAGCACGGTAACAACACAACAGCAACAACTTGCATTTATATAGCATCCGTAATGTAGTAAAACATCCCAAGGCGCTTCACAGCAGCGTTATCAAACGAAATTTGACACCGAGCCACCTAAAGAGATATTTGGACAGGTGACCATCAGAGGCCTCAGCAGCCCATCAGAGACCTCAGCAGCCCATCAGAGACCAGCAGCCCATCAGAGACCTCAGCAGCCCATCAGAGACCTCCACAGCCCATCAGAGACCTCGGCAGCCCATCAGAGACCTCGGCAGCCCATCAGAGATCTCGGCAGCCCATCAGAGACCTAAGCAGCCCATCAGAGACCTCGACAGCCCATCAGAGACCTCGGCAGCCCATCAGAGACCTCGGCAGCCCATCAGAGACCTCGGCAGCCCATCAGAGACCTCGGCAGCCCATCAGAGACCTCGGCAGCCCATCAGAGACCTCGGCAGCCCATCAGAGACCTCGGCAGCCCATCAGAGACCTCGGCAGCCCATCAGAGACCTCGGCAGCCCATCAGAGACCTCGGCAGCCCATCAGAGACCTCGGCAGCCCATCAGAGACCTCGGCAGCCCATCAGAGACCTCGGCAGCCCATCAGAGACCTCGGCAGCCCATCAGAGACCTCGGCAGCCCATCAGAGACCTCAGCAGCCCACCAGAGACCCAAACTTCAGCCCAGGTAGGCTTTAGGCACACAACCACAATACTTTATAGTGAACACCAACTACTTTAGAAATTACACCATCAAACAACCCAACCATGTCAGCCTTGATCAGTGATAGCACTCTCACCTTGAGTCAGAAGGTTGTGGGCTCAAGCCCCACTCCAAAGACTTGAGTATGTAATCTAGACTGATGCATCTTTGACCAAACTTTTGCTCACGCCTCTGTCTTTGGCTTGGCATCCATTTTTGTCTAAGTAGGCACCTTGGGACATTTGTTCCAAGTTAGAGGCGTTAAATGAATGTTGCTGTTGTCGACACCCCAATGACAGTAGTGAGGGAGTGCTGTCGTGTCGGAGGTGCCGTCTTTTGAATGAGGTGTTAAACCTCTCGGGTGGACATAAAAGATCCCACGGCACTATTCAAAGAAAACCGGTGTCACTGCTGTTTGTGGGAACTTTGTGTGTACAAATTGGCTGCTGCATTTCTCTACATTACAACAATGACTACACTTCAAAAGTATTTCATTGGCTGTGAAGCCCTTTTGGACGTCCAGAGGTCGTGAAAGATGCAATATAAATGCAAGTTTATTCTTTCTCAACAATGCAGGCATGGTAATGAAACTGCCGAAACCAACATCACTGAAAACAACAGTGACATTATTTCCTTCAGGCACTGAAGTCGTTACTGACTATGAGAGTATCTCACCCAGGGGCAATCATCTATTCTAATCCAACACACCTGTTAAAATTGTATATTTGTAATATGTAAGCAAGTGGCGGCACATTTTGATGTCAAATAGAAACTTTAAATGTAAACAGAAACATAGAAGATAGGAGCAGGAGTTGGCCATTCGGCCCCTCGAGCCTGCTCCGCCATTCAATGCGATCATGGCTGGTCATCCAAATTCAGTACCCGGTCCCTGCTTTCTCCCCATCTCCCTTGATCCCTTTAGCCTTAAGAAATATATCCAATTCCTTCTTGAATATATTTAATGTATTGGCCTCTACTGCCTTCTGTGGTAGAGAATTCCACAGGTTCACCACTCTCTGGGTGAAGAAATTTCTCCTAATTTCTGTCCTAAATGGTCTACCCCTTATCCTTAGACTGTGACCCCTGGTTCTGGACTCCCCGACCATCGGGAACATCCTTCCTGCATTTAGTCTGTCCAGTCCTGTCAGAATTTTATAAGTTTCAATGAGATCCCCTCTCATTCTTCTAAACTCCAGCGAGTACAAGCCCAATCGACCCAATCTCTCCTCATACGTCATTCCTGCCATCCCAGGTATCAGCCTGGTGAATCTTCGCTGAACTCCTTCCTTGGCAAGAATATCCTTCCTCAGATAAGGCGACCAAAACTGCACACAATACTCAAGATGTGGTCTCACCAAGGCCCTGTATAACTGCAGCAAGACATCCTTGTTCCTGTACTCAAACCCTCTCGCTACGAAGGCCAACATACCATTTGCCTTCTTAACCGCCTGCTGCACCTGCATGCTTACCTTCAGCGACTGGTGCACAAGGACACCCAGTTCTCATTGCACTTCCCCTTCTCCCAATCTATTGCCATTCAGGTAATAATCTGCCTTCCTGTTTTTGCCACCAAAGTGGATAACCTCACATTTATCCAGGTTATATTACATCTGCCATGCTTTTGCCCAATCACCCAACCTGTCCAAATCATCCTGGAGTTTCTCGGCATCCTCCTCACAGCACACACGCCCACCCAGCTTTGTGTCCTCTGCAAATTTGGAGATATTACATCTAGTTCCCTTGTCTAGATTATTAATATATATTGTGAATAGCTGGGGTCCAAGGACCGATCCCTGCGCTACCCCACTAGTCACTGCCTGCCACTCGGAAAAAGACCCGTTTATTCCAACTCTTTGCTTTCTGTCTGCCAACCAGTTCTCTATCCAAGTCAATACCTTGCCCCCAATCCCATGTGCCTTAACTTTACACGCTAATCTCTTATGCGGGACCTTATCGAAAGCCTTCTGAAAGTCCAAATACACCACATCCACTGGTTCTCCCTTATCTATTTTACCAGTTACATCCTCAAAAAATTCCAGTAGAGTAGTCAAGCACGATTTACCTTTTGTAAATCCATGTTGACTTTGTCTGATCCTGTCACTGTTTTCCAAGTGCTCTGCTATTACGGCCTAGAAATTTGGTAGGCTTAGCGCCGCTTTTGAGGCGCTAGAGGGCCTAGCGCCAGAGTTATGGCCAGTTTGGAAATTGAGTGGGTCCCTAAATCGGCGTTAGGCCGTTAGCGCTGCGCCGGCACCGATGACGTCATCGGTGTGCGCAGCGTCCCGGTTGCCATGGTAACCCGCCCGAACTCCGAAATTGACTTGCGGCCGCCTCGCCCGTTGCAGCCGCAAGCAACGTTCTGGCAGAGGTGCATTACTGGACTTTGCGCCGGCGCATTAAAGGCCCCGCGGCGGCCGGCCGCTTTCCCGCCGGCCGCCTGGCCGCAGCTCCCTCCCCGGACTTCTCCCCCCCCCCCCCCCCCGGGACAGATGCAAGCCCGGCACTTGTCCGAGGTGCCGGGCTCATTTTTACAATGATTTTCGCGGGCCGCGGCCGGGTGCAGGCAGCTCCTCCTTAAGGGACGGAGGAGGCCTGCACTTCCCGAACCTGCCGCACCGCAGCGGGCGCCGCAGCGCCGGAATAGCGCCGCAATTCAGCGCGTAGCGCCAGTTTTCAGGCGCAAACAGCTTTCAGCAGCGCCGGCAGCCATTTGGGCGCAGAACTAGTGAATTTTTGGCCCGCCCAGCGCGACTTAGCTCCGGCACTAACTTCCGGCGCTAAAGCCGTCGCTGCGCCAAAACCCAATTTCTAGGCCTACATCTTTTATAATGGACTCCAGCATTTTCCCCACTACCGATGTCAGGCTTACCGGTCTGTAATTCCCCGTTTTCTCTCTACCACCTTTTTTGAATAGTGGGGTAACATTAGCTACCCTCCAATCCATGGGTACTGTTCCAGATTCCATCGAATGTTGGAAGATGATTAGCAATGCATCTACTATTTCTAGGGCCACTTCCTTAAGTACCCTAGGATATAGATTATCAGGCCCTGGGGATTTATTGGCCTTCAATCCCATCAATTTCCCTAACACCATTTCCCTACAAATACTGATTTATTTCAGTTCCTCCCTTTCATCAGACCCTATGTTCCCCAACATCTCTGGGAGATTATTTGTGTCCTCCTTTGTGAAAACAGAACCAAAATATGTATTTAATTGGTCTGCCATTTCTTTGTTCCCCATTATAAATTCCCCTGATTCTGACTGCAAGGGACCTACGTTTGACTTCACCAATCTTTTTCTCTTCACATATCTATAAAAGCTTTTACAGTCAGTTTTTATGTTCCCTGAAAGCTTACTCTCATATTCTATTTTCCCTTTCTTAATTAATCCCTTTGTCCTCCTTTGTTGAATCCTAAACTGCTCCCAATCCTCAGGTTTACTGCTTTTTCTGGCCAATTTATATGTTCTCTCCTTGGATCTTACGCTATCCCTAATTTCCCTTGTTAGCCACGGTTGAGTCACCTTTTTTGATTTATTTTTATGCCAAACTGGGATGAACAAATTCTGTAGTTCATCCATGTGGTCTTTGAATGTTTGCCATTGCCATCCACCGTCAACCCTTTGAGTGACATTCCCCAATCAATCCTACCCAACTCGCGCCTCAGGCCATCGTAGTTTCCTTTATTTAAATTTAGGACCCTAGTCTCTGAGTCGACTACTTCATTCTCCATCTTAATGAAGAATTCGCTCATATTATGATCGCTCCGACCCAAGGGGCCTCGTACAACAAGATTGCTAATTAATCCTTTCTCATTACATAATACCCAGTCTAAGATGGCCTGATCTCTGGTTGGTTCCTCGACATATTGGTCCAGGAAACCATCCCGTAAACACTCCAGGAATTCCTCCTCCACAGTATTGTTAAATATATAACCAAAAGCATTTTTATGGATCTAACTAAAATGATAACGTCTTTTTTTTATAACTGCACAGGTCTTTTTGTGAGAAATAATGGTGCAATTTCATTTAGATAATACTAGCAGGCAGTCACTGGTGTTTCCATGGAAACACAAGCAAAAGGCCCAGTGGCTGTTGCCTGGTAATACTTATTTAAGGCCAAAGCATTCAAAGGAACAGGCTATCATGTTGAACTTTACCTGTTCATTGAAACAAATGTAATAGAGTCATTCCATCACGATTAAAATATTCATACTTCCTAAATTATGATATTGCCCAGCAGTATATTAAGACCAATAATATGAAACACCAAGTAACAAATCTCATTTCAAATGAATGATGTTAGATGCTATTTCAATTCGGAGAGGTTCATTTTTCCTTCTGTGTCAGGGGGTATTGCATTTCTCTCGCACACGAAGAACATTTGCTAAACATTACAGCTGGTAGCAAGCCTGGCTGTAAATCCATTCATCACTGCCATTTGTGTAATGGTCGAGAACAGCTGAAGAAATGTGGACTTGCCAAACCGGACTTCCACGAGAAACAGCTATTTAACTAGCAAGATCGGTAGCTGGTTTAATTGATGGGTTGGTGGCGATGGGTATATTCTTGTCTTCACCAGATGGCTGGTAATCTGGATTTTTTTTAACCGATTTTTCTCCCAGCACTTCCACTTTCGGCAGTCGTACGTTCTAACCACCAAATATCTCCGCTCACCCATGCACCTTCAGCATCTTTCCATTGAAGGTGTACTCCCAGTCATTGTTTCTCTTTCCTCCCAAAATGAATTAATTGATTCTTATCCACTGTAAATGGCCTTGATGACATCATTGGAACCCAATCTGCAAATTTAAAGAAGGTGGCTGTACCTCTCGCCCGCTCAGAAGAAGTTAAGATCGGAAATGTTGGAAGGCTGCGGGATCTTGGCACATAACTCCCATAAGCGATTTTAACTGCCCAGGCCGGGCAGGCTTAAAATCGCCCCTAATGTGAGTTTGCATTAATGAGATACGATTGTAATATATTCATAAATGCTGCACAGTTCTCTTATCTGTGGACCTTGAACAGACATCTTGTCTTAGCACACACCCAGGCCACTAGAGCTTACATCCATTTCCTCATTGATATGCCTATCAATTAGTCCAATAAAAGGCGACGAGTTAAGAACGTAACTGAAGGTTTTTATTGGCTAAATAACAGAGCCCACCCTCGTGGGTGATCCGATCCAACAGGGAGGAATACTAGCCAGTCAGCTACCTTTATACCTGGGCAGGTAATGGGCGGAGTCGGAGGTGGTCAGCCCAGGTATAACAGTGCGACAAGAGGCGACCTCGTGTAGTGATGTGACAGTGAGAACAGTGAGAACAATATACAGTGATAACTATAACAGTGGTTTACCACATTCACCCCTTGTTTAGATTAGAGTCCAGCGGGGTGAAGTGTATTACCAGCTCTGGTATGTCAGTCTGTCCGGAGGCTTCGTTAGCCTCTCCGATCGTCGCAGCGGCGGTGTTACATTATCCGGTGTTAAAGCTGGTGTCTGCGTAGTCGGCAAAGGCTCGTGGGGTTCCGGCATGCCGTCTACCTCGGCTGGACTCGGGGGGTTGGGGGGGGGGTGAGGGTGCGAGGTCTCGTAAGGAGACAGTGTCCTCCCGTCCGTCTGGGTAAGCCACATAGGCGTACTGGGGGTTGGCGTGCAGGAGGTTCACCTTCTCGACCAGGGGGTCCGTTTTATGGGCCCTCACGTGCTTTCGCAGCAAGACGGGTCCCGGAGAGGTCAGCCAGGTTGGTAGGGTGGTTCCCGTAGTCGACTTCCTGGGGAAGACAAACATTCGAGCATGGGGGGTGGTGTTAATGGCAGTGCAAAGTAGTGACCGGATGGAGTGCAGCGCAATCGGGAGGACCTCTTGCCAGCGGGAGGTTGGGAGGCCCTTAGACTTTAAGGCTAAGAGGGTGGCCTTCCATACCGTCGCGTTCTCTCTTTCCACCTGGCCGTTCCCTCGGGGGTTGTAGCTGGTGGTCCTGCTTGCTGCAATACCCCTCTCCAATAGGAACTGACGGAGTTCCTCGCTCATGAAGGAGGCGCCCCGGTCACTATGTATATAGTTCGGGAACCCGAACAAGGCGAAGAGTTTGTTCAGGCATTTAATGACCGTGTTACTGGTCATGTCTGGGCAGGGGAAGGCAAAGGGGAAACGGGAGTACTCATCAACGATGTTGAGGAAGTACACATTACGGTCGGATGACGGTAGGGGCCCCTTGAAGTCGATGCTCAGACGCTCGAAGGGGCGGGTGGCCTTGATCAGGCTTGCTCTGTCCGGCTTATAGAAGTGCGGTTTGCACTCAGCACAGATCTGGCAGTTCCTGGTCATGGTCCTGACCTCCTCGATGGAGTATGGCAGGTTGCGGGCCTTAATGAAATGGTAGAGTCTGGTGACTCCGGGGTGGCAGAGGTCATTGTGGAGGGTCTGAAGTCTATCACTTTGCGCGCTGGCGCATGTAATGCGTGAAAGAGCATCAGGGGGGTCGTTCAGTTTACCGGGCCGGTACAAGATCTCATAATCATAGGTGGAAAGCTCGATTCTCCACCTCAAGATTTTGTCGTTCTTGATCTTGCCCCTCAGCTTGTTATTAAACATGAAGGCAACCGAGCGTTGGTCGGTGAGGAGGGTAAATCGTTTGCCTGCCAAGTAGTGCCTCCAGCGCCGTACTGCCTCCACAATTGCCTGGGCTTCCTTCTCGACCGACGAGTGTCGGGTCTCGGGGCCCTGTAGGGTCCTTGAGAAGAAGGCTACCGGCCTACCCTCCTGGTTAAGGGTAGCGGCTAGGGCGAAGTCGGATGCATCGCTCTCCACTTGGAAGGGGATTGACTCATCCACTGCGTGCATTGTGGCCTTGGCTATGTCTCCCTTAATGAGGGAGAAGGCCGCGCACGCCTCTTCCGTGAGGGGGAAGGATGTGGTTTTCAGGAGGGGTCTGGCTTTGTCCGCATAATTGGGTACCCATTGGGCATAGTAGGCGAAAAGCCCCAGGGTTCTCCTAAGTGCTTTTGGACAGTGGGGGAGGGGTAGCTCCATGAGGGGGCGCATTCTTTCGGGGTCGGGGCCGATGACTCCGTTCTCTACTACACAGCCAAGGATGGCAAGGCGCGCTGTGTTAAACACGCATTTCTCCTTATTGTAGGTGAGGTTCAGCCGTTGGGCCGTACGGAGGAATTTCTCCAGATTCACGTCATGGTCCTGCCGGTTGCGGCCGCAGATGGTGACATTATCGAGATAGGGGAAAGTGGCCTGTAGTCCGTTCTGGTCAACCATCCGGTCCATCTCCCGTTGGAAAACCGAGACCCCGTTGGTGACACCAAAGGGGACCCTAAGGAATTGGTAGAGGCGGCCATTCGCCTCGAAGGCGGTGTACTGGCTGTCCTCCGGGCTGATGGGGAGTTGGTGGTAGGCCGACTTGAGGTCGATGGTCGAGAATACGCGGTATTGTGCAATCTCATTGACCATGTCCGATATGCGGGGGAGGGGGTATGCGTCCAGCTGGGTGTATCTGTTTATGGTCTGGCTGTAGTCGATAACCAGGCGATTTTTGTCGCCGGTCTTGACTACCACCACCTGGGCACGCCAGGGGCTGCTGCTCCCCTCAATAATGCCCTCTTTCAGGAGTCGCTGCACCTCAGAGCTAATGAAGGCTCTGTCCCCAGCGCTGTACCGCCTGCTCTTAGTAGCGACAGGTTTGCAGTCGGGGGTGAGGTTAGCGAACAGGGAAGGTGGCGGTACCTTGAGGGTGGATAGGCTGCAGGTGTTACGCGGTGGGCGGTTTAACTTTCGCTGGTTGTCGACTGTGAGTGGGGGGAGGGGTCCACCGTATGCTAGGGTTACACTTTGGAGGTGGGATTGGAAGTCCAACCCTAGTATGACGGCAGCGCACAGCTGGGGGAGTACGAGGAGTTTAAAATTTTTATACTCTGTCCCTTTAACCGACAATGTCACGACACAGTAGCCGCTGATGTCTGTGGCGTGCGACCTCGATGCCATCGAGATGCGGCTGCGCGTTGGCAGGACGGGGAGGGAGTAGTGGCTCACCGTGTCTGGGTGGATGAAGCTCTCCGTGCTTCCGCTGTCGAACAGGCAGGTCGTGGCGTGGCCGTTGACTTTGATGTCCATCATTGAGCTGGCCAGGTGGTGCGGGCGGGCTTGATCCAGGGTCACGGAAGCTAGGGTGTAGATGAGCGCGTCGTTGTCATGACAAGATGGCGGCGAAGATGGCGGCCCCCGTAGTTCACATGAGGCTCTGTTTAAATCGTTTGCCCCGCACAAAGATGGCCGCCCCTGCTGTTCCCATGAGGCTCTGCAGGCTTCGGCTGCCCCGCACAAAGATGGCCGCCCCTGGTTTTCCCATGAGGCTCTGCAGGCTTCGGCTGCCCCGCACAAAGATGGCCGCCCCTGGTTTTCCCATGAGGCTCTGCAGGCTTCGGCTGCCCCGCACAAAGATGGCCGCCCCCAGGGTTCGCATGAGGCACTGCTGGCTTCTGAGGATTTGCTTCTGCAGGCCTTGGAGAAGTGGCCTTTCTTGAGGCAGGTTTTGCAGGTCGAGTTTTTGGCTGGGCAGCGCGACCTCGGATGCTTCTCCTGGCCGCAAAAGAAGCAGCCAGCGGCCCGATCGGGGTTGCCTGATGTCGGGGCCGGTACCGGGGCTAGCGGGCCCGGTCGGATCCGTGATGCAGATGCTGAGGTAGGTCCCGGGGGCAGCGCTGTGAAGGGTGGTGGGGTGGGGGTCGGGCCCGAGTCCCAGGGTCGCGAATAGTACCTGGCAAACGCTTCCTGGTCTTGCTGGGTGGCCTCTAGGGTGAGGGCGAGGGCTTCGGCCTTGTCCAGGTCTATGTCCTTAGCTTCAAGCAGTCTTTGCCGTGTGTAGTCGGAACGTAGGCCTCTCACCAAGGCGTCGCGGACATTGTCTTCCATGTTCGCAGTAGCCGTCACCGCTTTAAAGTCACAGTTCCTGCCGAGTTGTCTCAGCGCTCGTGAAAATTCAGCTATCGATTCTCCTGGCTGTTGCTGGCGAGATCTTAAGAGATGCCTAGTGTACATGTAGTTTACCAGGCTCCGGTACTGCTGTTTCAGTAGGTTGATGGCGTCGTCGTACGTAGTCATGTCCTGGATGAGTGTATATACTCTCGGGCTCGCTTGGGCTTTCAGGACTCTTAGTTTGGATCTCTGAGGGACGATGGCTTCCTCCAGGTACGATTCGAAGCAGTCCAGCCAGTGTTTGAAGTCGTTGGCTGAGTTTGGTGCCTGTGGGTTTAGATCCAGGTATGGTGGTTTCAAGGCTTGCAGCCAAGCCGGCTGGTGTGGCCCGTTGTCTGGAGGCTGCTGTTGCTGTGCTGCTGGGTGAGCTCCTTGCTGTTGCTGTTCATTATCAGACATCTTTAAAATTTAGCCAATAAAATTGATATGCCTATCAATTAGTCCAATAAAAGGCGACGAGTTAAGAACGTAACTGAAGGTTTTTATTGGCTAAATAACAGAGCCCACCCTCGTGGGTGATCCGATCCAACAGGGAGGAATACTAGCCAGTCAGCTACCTTTATACCTGGGCAGGTAATGGGCGGAGTCGGAGGTGGTCAGCCCAGGTATAACAGTGCGACAAGAGGCGACCTCGTGTAGTGATGTGACAGTGAGAACAGTGAGAACAATATACAGTGATAACTATAACAGTGGTTTACCACACTCATCTTCGTACAGTAAGCCTTCTGTTTCATCAGATTGGATCTCCATTGACCTCTATCATGAGACAGGATCTCCATTGCCCTTTTTGTTATGGAATATGACCTTCATTGCACTCTGCCAGAGATGATCTTCTTTGCCCTGTTTTTCATAGGAAGTAGTCTCAATTGCCCTTTTGTAAATGAGATACCAAGTCGATTGCCCTCTCTTTCATGAAACATGATCTTTATTGAGTCATTGACCACCCTTTCTATTAAACCATTGAAAGGAAAGTCAAAGAGACAACACTTTATTTCAGGCCCATAAATCAAGAAAAGCCGCAAGCCACGTTAATCAATATCTTACCCTGCTTGTCTCGGATGTCCCGTAATCCCAACTTCACCTATATACTGGAATCAAGAGTTCATGTCACCAAGGTCTAGATTTTTATCGGAGGCCCAGAAACTAGAGGCCCAAGGACCACCAGAAATTGGTCCTCAGGCCTCATCTGCACATTTGGGCCGAGCTCACGGCACCAGTCGCACCTCCATGGGCAGCTCGCCCCAAGCGAAAATATAATTTTAGGCCTACCTGCAGCAGCCCTCGGGTCAGTTCCGGAAGAGGAGAGGGGGATGTTGGAGTGGGCAATGGGGGGTGGAGTTGGGGGAGGTGAGCGTGACTCCTGTGGAGTCGGGGGTGAGAGGCACTCCTCTTTACCTGTAGTTGGCGACCATTGGGGCCGTTGAAGAATCCTGAGCGGGGCAGGTAACAAATTTTACACAGGGCTTCTTCAACAGGAAGTAGGCCCTGAATTAACATATACAAGGGGCTTAACGCCCACCCAGGACACCTAAAAAATGGACCTGCACATTTGTGAGTAATCGGTCCTTGTTACATTTATCTCTGGGTGTGCCTCATTCTACAATGTCCCTTACAAAAACAGAGTATAATATATGAAAGATAAAGGTTACAAGGCATTAAATGTAGGGTTCTGTAATATTATTTCACATGACCAAGTATATGCAGTGCTCCTTAAACTACACAATATTGGTCTATTTATTCAGTATAAAGGGAAAGCTGATGCATCGCTGTGGCATATCTTCTGGTATTCTGCATTTAGAATAGCACACAGATGTTGACATGTGCATGCCCATGTAGTGGAAAATAAATTCAGGACATAGCCTTGTTTCTGTAGTGAAGTGCTGAAAATGCTGAGTGTCAGATTAAATATGACAGTCACATTTTAAAACAACATAATAACTCTAATTCCTCTGTCCTTCAATTGTTCTGTGATTAGTTCTGGGCCAAGCTACAATGCAGAATTTTATTCATGCAGTGCTCCATTACTGAAGTGCACAGAAATGTTTTCTAATGGATCCACTTACCCATCCAGGTCTTGAAAGTTCACATTAACTCTCTTGGCAGATCCTAAAAGCTCTGAAAAGGAAAGACAACAAAAAAAATGGAAGTGAGCAAACACAGAAAATCTGACTTCATAAGAACCATCCAGCACAGAAGTAGGCCATTCGACCCAGTCAGGGCCAGCCTGCAGGTGATCGCGCACACTAACCAGTTATTTTAAAGTGCGGCTGCAGCAATTTAAAGGGCTGCAGCGTACAATTCCCGAGCTTCCTTTTCAAAGAAATTTAGTAAACTCAACTGATATGTGCTGCTCTATAATGAATCTGTACATTTCCTTTACATAAGCATCTTTTTCTTTTTAAAAAAAACCTCATTAAATTTTAAGCTTTGCAAGTGTGACAACAGTGACTACACTTCAAAAGTACTTCATTGGTTGCAAACAGTAATGAGATTAAAGACCAGATAGCCTGTTTTTGGTGGTATTGGTTGAGGGATTAATGTTGACCAGGACACCAGGGAGAACTCCCCCTGCTCTTCTTCGAAATAGTGGCTGCGGGATTTTTTTATGTCCACCTGAGAGGAAAGGCGGGGGCCTCGGTTTAACGTCTCATCCAAAAGACGGCACCTCCAAAAGTGCAGCCCTCCCTCAGTACTGCACTGGGAGTGGCGACCTGGATTTGGTGATATGTGCTGGTGCGAGTGTAAATGTGGGTGCGTTGGAAAGATCTGCCACGTACGTTTGCAGCGGTTGATAGCCAAACAATACTGGAGAAGTTCTGATGCTGCAGTATGTTCAGATGCTATTCTGCTGCAGCAAAACTTGCAGGATGCAGTTGCTAAGACCGCAGTGAGTCAGAAGGGATGGTTCACTTTAAGCAGGGAGGACATTTTTACCCAGGAACTGGTGAGCATGAGGCAACAGCAGTTAACAAGTTTGACAGTGGAAAATCAAAGACCAGGGTCAGTCTTAAACTTCAAAGCGCTTGGAGCATTGAACTGGAACACAGGGTCTCAACTCAATCACATTTTACAGGTGGCTTCCTTTGCTATCCATTTCTGTTGGTCTAAGCCTCTATTAAATCTATCACAAGATGACCTGAATAATGGGAGATGCATGTTTTTGCCATTTTATAACATTTGATGGGGCCCCTGTAAGTTATCAGGAAATCTATTTGGCCTGTGCTGATTACCAAACAATGTAAGAGTATCATCCAACAACAACAACTTGCATTTATATAGCGCCTTTAATGTAGTAAAACGTCCCAAGGCTTCACAGTAGCGATTATCAAATAAAATTTGACACCGAGCCACATATGGAGATAAGGGATACCAACGATCAAAAGCTTGGTCAAAGAGGTAGGTTTTAAAGAGCGTCTTAAAGGAGGAGCGTGAGGTGAGGAGGTTTAGGGAGGAATTCCAGTGCTTCGGGCCTAGACGGCTGAAGGCACAGCCGCCAATGTTGGAGCAAAGAAAATTGACCATAAAGCTGTGGGATTGCCGTAAAAACCCAACAGGTTCACGAATATTCTTTAAGGAATGAAACCTGCTGTCCTTACCCGGTCTGGCCTATATGTGACTCCAGTCCAACATCAATGTGGTTGACCCTTATCTGCCTTCTGAAGTGGGCTAGCATGACACACAGTTGTATAAAAACCACTACCAGCGGCTCAAGAAGAAGGCCCACCACCACCTTCTCAAGGGCAACTAGGAATGGGCAATAATTGCTGGCCTTGCTAGCGACGCCCACATCACGAGAATGAATAACTTAAACAAACATGTCAGAAACCATTTGAACTTCAGCCCAGAACAATTTCTTCTGCATCACTCACTCTATTGATTGCATTGGCTTTAATAAATCCCTGGTATAACAAGGTTCCAAATCCGTAGCTTAAGGCTTCAACCGTTGGCATGTAAATACTGAATGCAGCCTATACAATCTGTGATCCTGAGGCCTCTGTTACATTCAGTCTGTAGTTATACTGCGCTACCATTTTGTGAATGGCCAGGGGCTGCAAATTGCATTTTGCTGCCAACAGAAAGTGCTGCTTATCTATCCTTACAAGTATGAGCAGAGCTCGGCTTCATGGGTGACCATTTTCTTCATGCTACAAGTGAGCGGGCAGTCGCTCCGCTTTCTAATAACATTAATACCAAGTTTATAAAGTGCTCTTGAAATTTCAACTATGTTACAAAAAATGTTCACTTTGCTGTTTGCTGTGCACAATTGACTACCGTGTTTCCTATATTACAACAAGTGACAACAATTAAAAAACATACTTCACTGGCTGTGAAGCGCTTGGGGCGTCCTGAGGTCATGAAGGGCGTCACAGCAATGCAAGTTCTTTATTATTTGCCCCTAATTTGGGCACTACTTAGAATAACATCTTACCTCACAGAAACCACACTGAGAAAATTTAAGCAGTAAAAAATGGGGACGAATATTTACTCTCATTTAATATACACTCAATATGCTGATGATATTCCCTACCTCCCTCCGCCTGGAGAAACTCTCCTATTGGTATGGAAGAGAGGTGGAACTCATTGAAGTTATGAGAGACAGCTTTGGCAAAAGGCCAAAAACAGCAGCTGTTGGAAGGGCAGGAAGATAGCAGGTGCTGCTTCTAGTTAATAAAGCTGCGTTTAGTACCTCTAATAGTGTGATTTTTTTATGAGTTGCAGGCTGAGATAAAGTTGCCTCAGGATTGCTACAGAGCGATCAAGACACCAGGTGCGATGGGCAGGAGAAAAACAGGAGAACTCCCCTTCTCTTCTTCAAAATAGTGCCGTGGGATGTTTTACACCCACGGGAGAGGGGAGACAGGGCCTCGGTTTAACGTCTCACCCAAAAGAAAGAAAGCGATGATGCTTTTGATAAGGTGCTGCAAAGTAGGTTTGTTGATAAAATTAAGGCAGTCAGATATTTGATACGTGATCCTCTTTCTCTGCGCTACAAACTTTCTCTCTTGCTCCCTGCTTTTCACCAAATAGCACCACCTGAACACAGGAACAGTCAGACGGGACCTTGGTTTAATGCCTCATCCAAAGAACGGTACCTCCAACAGTCCAGCATTTCCCCTACACTGCACTGAATTGTCAGCCTCAAGTCCTGGTGTGGGACGGGAACTCACAACCATCTGGGTTCAAGGCGGGAGAGAGAATGTGGAGAATGGGGAACTGAGGCAGCAATGGCAGAGGCCTGTGAGCAAATAGATTGCCCAACCATTCGTCCATGGAATAATGAGCAACATATCATAGAATTATACAGCACAGACGGAGGCCATTCGGCCCATCCTGCCTGTGCCGGCTCTTCTTCAACCAGCTATCCAATTAGTCCCACTCCCCCTGCTCTTTCCCCATAGCCCTACATATTTTTGCTTTTCAAGTATTTATCCAATTCCCTTTTGAAAGTTACTATTGAATCTGCTTCCCCCACCCTTTCAGACAGTGCATTCCAGATCAAAACAACTCGCTGTGTTAAAAAAAATTCTCCTCATCTCCCCGCTGGTTCTTTTGCCAATGACCTTCAATCTGGGTCCTCTGGTTACCGACCCTCCTGCCAGTGGAAACCATTTCTCCTCAGCTGCTCCATCAAAACCTCTCAGAATTTTGAACACGTTTATTAAACTAAAAAAAACTAAACATGATTGAGAGAGAGAACAAAATAAAAATAAGGAACAGAAATGTAAATAAAGGGGGAACAACACCCCAAGAATGAGAAATGGGTTCCAAACGCTCCAACTTTTATTCAGGTCCAATGAAAAGTATCTGCATATGGCTGAATTTTGATAAACAGATCTGACAGGAAATGTTATGCTCTAGTCGGAATTGTGTTTGGATGAGGATTTGCACAAACTTCAGTCTTTGCACCATTGATGCAGATAACCAACTTGCAAATCGTTATTGCCACAACCCATTTCACTATTTATTCAGCAATTCAATCTGAAGAAAACCAACAGGAAACTCTATAAAGAATTTTTTTTTTAAACAGCAAACTAGAGTCGAGTCACTGTCTCCAGGAAAAATATGCAACTGGAATGATTGTATTAAGTTTGCTTGCTGAGCATTGAAACAGGGGATACACTGGGAGACGTTTCTGCTCGGGTGAATATTTACTGTTTAAACGGTAACCTTAATTCAGGAATTTTGCTCCGTAAGCGTATTGCAGTTCAGAGAGACATAAAAGATCTATTCAAAGAAAGGCAGGGGACTATTCCCAGTGGCTTCACAGAATCATAGAATCTTACAGCACAGAAGAAGGCCATTCGGCCCTCCGTGCTTGTGCCAGCTCTCTGAAAGAGCAATCCAATTAGTCCCACTCCCCTTGCTCTTTCTCCATAGCCCTGCAAATTTTTCCCTTTTAATTATATATCCAATTCCCTTGTTCAACATTTATTCCTCAAACAACATCATCAAAACAGATTAAATGGATCATTTACCTCGTTTGCTGTGTGGGATCCTGCTGTGCAGAAACCGGCTGCCATGTTTGTTTACACAAAAAACGATGGTTACACTTCAAAAGAATTCATTGGCCGTGAGGTGCTTTGCGACTTCCTGAGGTTATGGCTTTATAAATGCAAGTCTCTTTTTCCCTCGGCTAGACTAGTGTGTTAATCAGACTTGACTGTTATGTGTGTGCACCTGAAGCAAAGACAATTCATCACTTTGCTTGTTTCTGGGATCCTTACATTTCCGCAATTCTACTTCAATATATTCAGCTTTCCAGACCAGAAAATCATGCCTGTTGCAATGATACAAGAGAAATCATCAGAGAGCTGTCAGCGCTAACAGTTCAAGTCATGGCCAAGTGGCTATTGCTAAAAATGTAAATGCACTTTGGTATAAAAGTGCACTTAAAAAAATTTTGATAAAACAGGGTACCACAATGGCAAATCTGCTATGACAGTATCAGCAATCTCACTTCCTTGTTTACTTCTGGCCAATGTTTTGATCAGTTTTGGGGGACGGATAGGAATTTTCCAGAGTTTTTTTATCCTAAAAACCTACGGTTTCTCCTCTTTTGTTCTTGCCTCTCATGGAGTTTGTGTGGCTGGTTGGTTGGTGGGGGTGGGGTGGCGCGGGGGGGTGGTTGGTGGGGGTGGGAACACAGTGTGCATACGTTGCACCAAGATCATACGGGACAGGCTTGATGGACCAGCTGGTCTGTTCCTGTCCTTTGTTTCGGTATGTTCTGTCCTCCCTCAACCTTAACCTCGGCATAAACTCCATTTTATGCTACTCAAGTGCGTATTAGTCCAAACTCCAAGAGCGCACAATGCGAAAATCCAGGCGCTCCTGTCAGTGTGTTTACAGAAAAGCACAACTAATATGCTGAGAGTAAATTAAATTAGAATCATAGAATGATACAGCAAAGGAGGAGGCTATTCTGCCCATCGTGCCTGTGCTGGCTCTTTGAAAGAGCTATCCAATTAGTCCCACTCACCTGCTCCTTCCCCAGGCCCTGTAATTTTTTTGCCTTCAAGTGTTTATCCAATTCCCTTTTGAGTGTTACTATTGAATTTGTTTCCACCACCCTTTCAGGCAGCATGTTCCAGATCACAACTCGCTGAATAAAAAAATGTTTCCTCATGTTGCCTCTGGTTCTTTTGCCAATCACCTTAAATCTGTGTCCTCTGGTTACTAACCCTTCTGTTATTGGAATCAGTTTCTCTCTATCTACTCTATCAAAACCCCTCTTAATTTTGAACACTTCTATCAAATCTCCTCTTAACCTTCTCTGCTTTAAGGAGAACAACCCCAGCTTCTCCAATCTCTCCACATAACTGAAGACCCTCATCATTGCATTTTCTGATATTTGTCCTATTCTTGACGGAAGGTGAAAAATGACTGCTCAAGGCAACATACAGATTGTTTTTGTAAATTATTACCATGGTATGGGTCAATTCTTTTAGAGAAGCAGTAAGATGTGAGATGCTTTACAGCAACTGTCAGAAAGTCTTCGCTCTACTCTACCACTGGTAGAAGTGTCAGACTTTGAAGTGTAATTGGTTGTATTTGACATTAAAATAATTAGATTGCTAACCTTTAGTACCAGGAAGGATCTTTTTTTGGAGAGGTAGAGGAAATTTAACAAAATGCAACATATGGAGACCATGACTAAAGTATCTCTGCAGAGGAGGCCGCGAAGTGACTGAGTGCAATTTAATTATCAGCATGTTCTGTTCTAATTTATTAACACTGCAATCAGAATTCATTTTTAGAAACACTTAACAGCCAATTAGATATGCAATAAGAATTATTTAAATGATATATGAAGATGCAGGTTCAAGCACTTGGATGTCCTTTTATGCTTGTTGGTATTATCCGAATGATAATCAAGATTGATAGATTTTTGTTAACCAAAGGTATTAAGGGATATGGGCCAAAGGCAGGTATATGGAGTTAGGTCGCAGATCAGCCATTGAATGGTGGAACAGGCTCGAGGGGCTCAATGGCCTACTCCTGTTCCTATGTTCCTAAGCTCAGGGATCCTATCAGGTTCCATTTTCCTTTGCTCTTTCATCCTTGTTTTAAAATGACTTTCTCTTTGCAGTTGTAGGTCTCCTGAGTGCCGCATATCATTGCCCCACTGACAAGTCAGCAAGTGGCTTTCTTCAGGCCCCTGCTTAAGCTGCTAGGAGGTGCGCATGAGTGACCCATGTTCTCCCTTCCTGCTTGAACCAGGCTCGGTGCTTCCCCCAGTGGCTAAATTAGCAGCTCACTATGTCAGGGAGTCACGGGGTCAAGCCATATCCTACTGCATCATGGCAACCATGCTGGAGCCCCAATACACCATCCGTAAGACTCCCCTTTACCAAAAGTTGGTAATGCGCGAGCTCCTGTCAGCTGATGCAAAAAGACCTTCATGTCCCCTTATCATAGAACGTTTTGTTGTATTCCACAATGAATTTCAATGCTGCCTCATGTTAAGCCCGTGTGGGATACGTATCAGGGAAGATGAAAAAAAATCCCTTTCCCTCCCTTGAGGTGGAGAAGTTTGCTTTGCAATGCATCTCCATCTAATTGCTTGGCTTAGAGCTGAGGATAGGAGCTCTATGTGACAGCCAGCCCTAATGACAAGCTGTTTAAAAAGGCAACTCTTTCCGAGTCAGTAGCTTGAGTCACTTGGCCACCTCTTGTTAGAAATCTTTTATTAAATCTTATCCGAGACAATCATTTGCCAAAGAATATCTGCTCAGTATCAAATGCAATTATTTTGAATATTCCTTCTATGGGATGGTAATGATTCCAGACATGTCTGGTGTCATCCACTGCTGCTTAAACAGAAGAATTATCTTAAACTCATCGTAGATGTGCAATTGTTTCTAAGTTTTCTAATTGTATTTTTGAGGAAGTTTTGTGCACATGAAGGCGAGGGAAAGCACTGCTGAGAAATGGGGCACTTGTCCACTGTTGTATCGAATATCATAGGAGAAAAGAGGCAGAGAACAGTTCCTTTTGCTCTCTTCCAACAATGTACTTCCAGAAGAGTACTTCTACTGTATTAGTCGTGGATTTCCATTTCCACTTCAGACGCTAGCTGTTCATAAGAACATAAGACGTAGGAGCAGGAGTAGGTCATTTGACCCCTCGAGCCTACTCCGCCATTCAATAAGATCATGGCTGATCGGATCTTGGCCTCAACTCCACTTCTTTGCCCGCTCCCCATAACCCTTGACTCCCTTCCCTTTCAAAAATCTGTCTATCTCCACCTTAAATATATTCAATGACCCAGCCTCCACAGCTCTCTGGGGAAGAGAATCCCAAAGATTCACGACCCTCTGAGCGAAGAAATTCCTCCTCATTTCCGATTTAAAAGGATGCCCCCTTATTCTGAAATTATGCCCCCTAGTTCTAGATTCCCCCACGAGGGGAAACATCCTCTCTGCATCTACCATGTCGAGCCCTTTCAGAATCTTATATGTTTCAATAAGATCCCCTCTCATTCTTCTAAACTCCAATGAGTATAGGCCCAACCTGCTCAACCTTTCTTCATAAGACAACCCCTTCATCTCCGGAATCAACCTCGTTCAAGAGGTCCATTCCGAGTGAGAAGATCAATTTAGCACCAACTTGTACTGGATTTTACTGCGGCCACAGTATTGAAATGGCCCTTATCAAAGTCGCAAGTGACATTCTTTGTGACTGTGATCATGATAAACTATCCCTTCTCATCTTTCTCGACCTATCTGCAGCCTTCAACACAGTTGACCACGCCATCCTCCTCCAACGCCTCTCCTCCGTCATCCAGATGAGTGGAACTGCCCTTGCTTGGTTCCATTCTTATCTTTCAAATCATAGCCAGAGAATCACCTGTAATGGCTTCTCTTCCCACTCCATTACCTCTGGAGCCCTCCAAGGATCTATCCTTAGCCCGTTCTATTTTTCATCTACCCGCTACCCCTTGGCGATATCATCCGAAAACACAACATCAGGTTCCACATGTACGCTGACGACACTCAGCTCTATCTCACCACTACCTCTCTGGACACCTCCACTGTCTCCGATTTGTCACACTGCTTGTCTGACATTCAGTATTGGATGAACAGAAATTTCCTCCCACTAAATATTGGGAAGACTGTCTTTGGTCCCCACCACAAACTCCATTCCCTGACCACTGCTTCCATCCCTGGCAATTGTCTGAAGCTGAGCCAGACCGTTCACAACATTTGTGTTTGACCCCGAGATGAGCTTCCGACCATATATCCGCTCAATCACCAAGACCGCCTATTTCCACCTCTGTAACATCGCCTGGCTCCGACCTTGCCTCAGCTCATCTGCTGCTGAAACCCTCATCCATGTCTTTGTTACCTCTCGACTTGACTATTCCAATGCTCTCTTGGCCGGCCTCCCACCTTCCACCACAGACATGATGGGTTGAATGGCCTCCTTCTGTGCCGTAAATTTCTATGATTCTATGATAAACTTGTGCTCATCCAAAACTCTGTTGCCCGTATCCTAACTCGCACCAAGTTCCGTTCACCCATCACCCCTATGCTCGCTGATCTTCATTGGCTCCTGATCTGACAACGCCTCAGTTTTAAAATTCTCACCCTTGTTTTCAAATCCTCCATGGCCTCGCCACTCCCTATCTTTGTAAACTCATCCACCCCTACAAGCCTTCGAGATCTCTGCGCTGTTCCAATTCTGGCCTCTTGTGCATCCCTGATCTTAACTGCCCCCCAACATTGGAAGCTGTGCTTTCTTGGCCCTAAGCTCTGGAATTCCCTCCCTAAACCTCTCCACCTCTCTTTTCTCCTTTAAGATGCTCCTTAAAACCTACCTCTTTGACCAAGCTTTTGGTCATCTGTCCTGATATCTCCTTCTGTGGCTCGGTGTCAAAAGTATTTTTTATTGATATCGCTCTTATTAAGCGCCTTGGGATGTTTTGCTATGTTAAATCCACTATATAAATGTAAATTTTGTTGTTGTTGCTGTTTTTTGGACCCATGCCTACTCAAAACTAGATCTAGACTGTCCCAAACTCATTGTGCATTGGGCCCTTAGAGCCAGCATAAAGGTGAAATGTCCATGCCATCGATCTGGGCTGCTTTTGAACATGCCTCAGAGGTGTGAGGACAACGTACTAAATCCAGTCACTTGCTCATAGTGTCATTAGTACACAATACAGCAAGATATGCCGGCTCCAATGAGGACTGAATTTGTGTATATTGGCCTAACCCAACTGTTTCCTCCCAAAGTTTTGCCAAGACTAAATTTGCATCGATTAAATGCTTCATTGCTGACCTTTCCACATACAAAGAAAGGACTGGCGTTTATATAGCACTTTTCATGACCTCAGGACATCCCAAAGCGTTTTACAATTAATGAAATACTTTTGAAGGGCAGTCGCTGTTGCAATGTAGGAAACGTGGCAACCAATTTGCACACAGCAAGGTCCCATAAACAGCAATGTAATAAATGGTTAGATCATACTGTTTTAGGTGTATGGTTGAGGGATAAATGTTGGCCAGGACACTGGAAGGCTCCCCTGCTCATCTTCGAAAAGTGACGTGGGATCTTTTACATCCACCTGAGAGGGCAGACGTCTGATTTAACGTCTCATCCGAAAGACGGCACCTCTGATAGTGCTGCACCTCCTCAGTACTGCACTGGAAGTGTCAGCCTGGATTGTGTGCTCAAGTCTGTGGAGTGGGACGAGAACCCACGACCTTCTGACTCAGAGGCGAGAGTGCTACCCACTGAGCTCTGACAATTAAACCACTTTTATAACGAAACATTTCAAAAAATCCCCAACACAGTTATAGCCAATTCTCCTGCTGAGTACTAATTCATCCTATTAGTGAAACTCCTCAGTGTAGCTGAAGCCATTGAGTGTGTTCTGGGTTTTTATGAAACCCTTTGATAATGAAATGTTTGAAAGCTTCAGTACAGTTGAAGCCATTCTGAATACAGGAAACTCTCGTTTAATCGGCACCTAAATATCCGGAATTCTCTATTAACCGGCAAAATTCTCACTCCAAAAGCAATAACCGGCAATGTTGCCGAGTCCGAGTCTCCAGCGGTGGCAGAGTTAGTCAGTGGGGGTAGTTCTCCAAACTGCCACTACTCGGCTTCTTGGCGCTGTCGGAAGTCGGAACACCTCAATAGCCCTGTAACAGGAGTCTGACTCTCCCGCGCTGCCGGTAGTCTCTTCTGATCCACCATTTTACAGGGGTACTGTGTGTCTCCCACACTGCTGGTAGTCATTGCATTGCATTACCCTCAACTGGCAGTACTGTACTTAATCAAGCATCTTCCACCATCCATTTAACACAACATTCTGTATGTGAGTACCCAATTACTGTATACTGCACATTTCTTGATTTTTTAATTTTTCTTTGTTAAAAATAGCCTCGGTAGATAACCCTCTCCATCATCCGGAATTTTTGATCAACCGGCAACATGCCGGTCCCGTCGATGCCGGATACCAAAGAATTTCCTGCACCTCTAACATCATGAAATGCCTCTTAAAAATAAACATTTGTGTTGGCACAGCTTAACACGGCTCTTTTTTAATATAAAGTGTTATAATATTTTCTAAAATAAAAGTCAGGAGAGACCTATTTAAATTCATTCTGCACCATTCATGTGTTTCCTGAGAAGAAGCGATATACAATTTTTGGGATATTTTCCATGAACGAATCACCGTAATTGTTTTTGTATCTCAGAAAGATACAGAACAAAATTATTGATTTGATTCCCTCGTCCACAGAACTGCACAGGTCAATGATTCTTATAGCCGTTGATGGCAGTGCTTGGTGCATTGCTGAATCTGACTGTTTAAGGATGGTGAAAATGAGGTTCTTTGATCTTCCCACTCAAACACCTTGCATTCTATGATTGGTTTTAGCTGTACGCAGGGTGCAGTGGTCTGTGTTAAGTGTGCTGTACAAATTACATACACACCAAGCCTCATCCCACCAGCCCTCCCTCCCCGCTCCCCCACCCACCCCCCCATGAGCTGTGTACGACATAGAATTACATAGAACTTACAGCACAGAATCAGGCCATTCGGCCCAACAGGTTTATGCTCCACACGAGCCTCCTCCCACCCCTCATCTAACCCTGTCAGCATAACCGTCTATTCCTTTCTCCCTCATGCGTTTATTGAGCTTCCCCTTAAATGCAACAGGAGCGATGCGATAAAGGGTAACTGAGTCATTGGAAAATACTCACACCTGTCCTTGGATCAAGAGGCAGAAAGCACTTCATTGACATTGTGCCTCTTTGTAGCTGTATAAAAAGTCAGGTACAAGCATGCCTTGATCATAAGGTCTCGATAATGGTCTCTTATTAATATGAGTACCGTTCTGGGGGCATCGCACTCGGATCTATGTTTGCAAATGAAGCTCGGCAGCACTCCCAGGTTTTAAGTGCTGTTTCTCCTGCTCCGGACAATGGAATGTTCCTGTGGCCCAGAATTCTTGCTGTACTTTCCTGCACTCAGGACTTCCTGCCCTATCCACAGTACAAGCCCTAAAATTACAGAACTTAAGGGAAAACCTTGACATACATGGGCCAATATTCTCTGGAGTTTAGAAGAATGAGAGGTGATGTCATTGAAACATATAAAATTCTTAGAGAGCTTGACCGGCTGAGAGGCTGTTTCCCCCTGGCTGGAGAGTCTAGAACCAGGGGTCACAGTCTCAGGATAAGGGGTCGGCCATTTAGGACTGAGATGAGGAGAAATTTCTTCACTCAGAGCGTTGTGAATCTTTGGAATTCTCTACCCCAGAGGGCTGTGGAGGCTCAGTCGTTGGGTATATTCAAGACTGAGATTGATAGATTTTTGAACACTAAGGGAGTCAAGGGATATGGGGATAGGGCGGGAAAGTGGAGTTGAGGTAGAAGATGAGCCATAATCTTACTGAATCACGGAGCAGGCTCGAGGGGCCGTATGGCCTACTCCTGCTCCTATTTCTTATGTTCTTATACAGAGAGAATTGGTCAGTTCCTTGCAATTTCCTACAGTGACCTGATGAGGTGAGATGGTATCTCACCCCAGTGCAGTCAACAAGCTCATCAAAGAATGGCGACAAGGAACTTTCCACAGCGGCAGGTCACAATACAGATTTGTCACATGAACCACAGGTACTACAAACCTATGCAGCTACACAAATCCCATGGAGGTTGGGCGTAATGGTGATGGTACAGGAAAACATGGGAGAAGACATGGTTCGATGGTGATCTTTGCTCGTGGCATGGCGGAAATCTTTTAAAGAAAGAGCGAATTTCACACTATAGGAAGGAACCAAGACCTGGCCTTGCCGTCAGAAAACAGCGCTATCTACTTCAACCAGTCCATGTGGCAGCAAGTTCCACAACTGATGAGCAATCTCAGCTGACAACACACTGGCAGTTGGTGCTGAGGAACAGTCTGGACTGCAGTAGATGCTATATTGTAAATGCTTAGATCTTTTTGCAAAAGTCTCCCACCACCCACTCCACCCCCTCCCCCTCACACACACAAATAATTTATTGCACTACAGTTTTAAGAATGAGTCACCCTGGGCTACACAGCTGTTAACAGTTAGTTACCCGCCTCAGTCACAGCTGGGGATGGTAAGTAAGACAAGGAGGGACCCAAAGAAAAGCGAAAATAACAAGTACTGTAAATAGATGAGAAATAAAACACAGGATCGGATCAACAAACAACAACAGCTTTCAGTTCTATAGCGCCTTTAACATAGTAAAAGATCCCAAGGCGCTTCACAGGAGCGTTGTCAAAATTTGACACCGAGCCACATAAGGAGATATTAGGACAGGTGACGAAAAGCTTGGTCAGAGGGGTAGGTTTTAAGGAGCGTCTTAAAGGATGAGGGGGAGGTAGCGAGGCGGAGAGGTTTAGGGAGGGCATTCCAGAGTTTAGGGCCTAGGCAGTGGAAATCACGGCCGCCAATTGTGGAGTGATTGAAATCAGGAATGCGCGAGAGGCCAGAATTGGAGGAGTGCAGAAATCTTGGAGGGTTGTACGGCTGGAGGGGGTTACAGAGATAGGGTAGGGCTGAGGCAATGGAGGGATTTAGAAACAAGGATGGCAATTTTAAAATTGAGGCGCTGCCGGACCGGGAGCCAATTTATGTTGACGAGCACGGGCAGTGATCTTAAAACACACCCGAAAAGGATACTGCTCTGTTCTATTCACAGGAATAAGTTACTTTTTAACTTGTCAGTAGGGGAGACATTCATTTGGCACATGGCAGGATACAAAGAGGGAGGTTGAAAGATAAAATAACAAACAGAAACTGCAACAATCATGGCAAATATGTTTGTTTTCTTGGTGGCTTGTGTGTGTATGTCCCAGAAAGAAAGGATGTGGACTTTAATCACCGCTCTGAGCACTAGCTGGAGCTCCAGCTACCCGTGCCTGGCATTGTGATACGCTTATCAATTACTTCATAAAAGGTGATGAGTCGAAGAAGAGATGACGAGTCGAAAGAAGAGATGAATAAGGCTTTTATTAGCTAAGAAGAGACCATGTTTTTTCGTGAGTGACTGAACAAGTCTGAACGAAACCCACACAGTGGTGGGTGGAGTCAGCTGAGGCATGCCTCCATACACAGCGCCACCCAGAGGTGGCAATATACAATACAGTGGTTTACCACATTCACCCCTTGTTTAATGTGAAGTCCGGCGGGGTGAAGGGTACTACAAGTTAAGTCTATCAGGAGGCCTTGTCTGACGTCCTGATCGTCGTGGTGGCGGCGGTGGTGTTGCAGCATCCGACGTCGGGTCTGGTGTCTGGGTGGTTGGCGAAGATTCCTGGGGCTTTGGCATGCCGTCTGCAGGGGTTGGGTTGGGAGGGGTGGTGGGGGATAACAGTGGTAAGGGGGATAACGGTGGTAAGGGGGATAACGGTGGTAATTCAGGGGTACCCGAGGGTGCGAGATCTCGTATGGAGACCGTGTCCTCCCGCCCGTCTGGGTATGTCACCCAGGCATACTGGGGGTTGGCGTGTAGGAGGTGCACCCGCTCGACCAGGGGGTCCGCTTTATGCGTCCTCACGTGCCTCCGCAGTAGGACGGGCCCAGGAGAAGTCAACCATGCCGGTAGCGAGGTTCCCGATGTAGACTTCCGGGGGAAAACGAACATTTTCTCATGAGGGGTCGCATTAGTGGCAGTACAAAGCAGTGACCGAATGGAGTGGAGCGCTGCAGGGAGGACCTCCTGCCAGCGGGAGGTCGGAAGGCCCTTAGATTTTAGTGCTAAGAGGACTGCCTTCCAAACCGTCGCGTTCTCCCTTTCCACCTGGCCGTTCCCCCGGGGGTTGTAACTGGTGGTCCTGCTCGTGGCGATACCTCTTGTTAGCAGGTACTGCCGAAGTTCGTCGCTCATGAACGATGAGCCCCTGTCGCTATGTATATAGCTGGGGAACCCGAACAGAGCGAAGATGTCATTCAGACACTTGATGACCGTGGTACTGGTCATGTCTGGGCAAGGGATGGCAAAGGGGAAACGGGAGTACTCATCAACTATGTTGAGGAAGTACACATTGCGGTCAGCGGAGGGGAGGGGCCCTTTAAAATCGACGCTCAGGCGTTCGAAGGGGCGGGTGGCCTTGATCAGGCTTGCTCTGTCCGGCCTATAGAAGTGCGGTTTGCACTCGGCGCAGATTTGGCAGCTCTTGGTCATGGTCCTGACCTCCTCGATGGAGTAGGGCAGGTTACGGGATTTGATAAAATGGAAAAACCTGGTGACCCCCGGGTGGCAGAGGTCATTGTGGAGGGACTGCAGCCTATCACTCTGCGCGTTGGCGCATGTACCACGTGATAGGGCATCTGGGGGCTCATTGAGTTTCCCTGGCCGATACAAGATATCATAATTGTAGGTGGAGAGTTCGATTCTCCACCTCAAGATCTTGTCGTTCTTGATTTTACCCCTCTGCTTATTATTAAACATAAAAGCTACTGAACGCTGGTCAGTGAGCAGGGTAAATCGTTTCCCGGCCAGGTAATGCCTCCAGTGACGCACCGCTTCTACAATAGCCTGGGCCTCCTTTTCGACGGAGGAGTGTCTCGTCTCGGGGCCCTGGAGGGTCCTTGAGAAAAAGGCCACGGGTCTGCCCGCCTGGTTAAGGGTCGCGGCTAGGGCGAAGTCGGAGGCATCGCTCTCCACTTGGAAGGGGATGGACTCATCCACCGCGTGCATTGCGGCCTTCGCGATATCGTTCTTGATAAGAGTGAAGGCTGCACACGCCTCTGGTGTCAGGGGGAAGGAGGTGGCTTTGATGAGGGGCCTGGCTTTGTCTGCATAGAGGGGCACCCACTGGGCGTAGTAGGAGAAAAACCCCAGGCATCTCTTCAGTGCTTTTTGGCAGTGGGGAAGGGGTAGCTCCATTAGGGGGCGCATTCTGTCGGGGTCGGGCCCGATGACTCCGTTCTCCACCACGCAGCCGAGGATGGCCAGGCGCTTGGTGTGAAACATACATTTTTCCTTATTGTACGTTAGGTTCAGCCGTTGGGCCGTACGGAGGAAATTTGCTAGATTAACGTCGTGGTCCTGCTGGTCGTGGCCGCAGATGGTGACGTTATCCAAATAGGGGAAGGTTGCCCGCAGCGCGTTCTGGTCAACCATTCGGTCCATCTCCCTTTGGAAGACCGAAACCCCGTTGGTGACGCCGAAGGGGACCCTAAGGAAGTGGTAGAGGCGGCCGTTTGCCTCGAAGGCAGTATACTGGCGGTCCTCATGGCGGATGGGCAGCTGGTGGTACGCTGACTTAAGGTCGATGGTGGAGAATACTTTGTATTGCGCAATCTGATTGACCATGTCAGATATGCGAGGGAGGGGGTACGCGTCCAGCTGGGTGTACCGGTTTATGGTTTGGCTGTAGTCGATTACCATGCGGCGTTTTGCAGTGGTTTTAACGACTACAACCTGGGCTCGCCAGGGGCTAGTGCTACCTTCGATAATGCCCTCCTTCAATAGCCGCTCCACCTCAGAGCTGATAAAAGCTCTGTCCCCGGCACTGTACCGCCTGCTTTTGGTAGCGATGGGTTTACAGTCGCGGGTGAGGTTAGCGAACAGGGGAGGGGGGGGGACTTTTAATGTGGAAAGGCTGCAGGTGGTTTGCAGCGGGCGATTTAAAAGTTGTTGGTTGCAGACTGTGAGTGGGGGGAGGGGTCCACCGTATGCTAGTGTGACACTCTTAAGGTGGCACTGAAAATCCAACCCTAGCAGGACGGCAGTGCAAAGACGGGGCAGGACTAGCAGTTTAAATTTTTTATATTCAGTGCCCCCTACTGACAGGGTCACCACACAGTAGCCGCTGATGTCCATTGACTGGGACTTGGACGCCATAGAAATGCGATGGTGCGTTGGCAGAATCGTGAGGGAGTGGCTACGTACCGTGTCGGGGTGGACGAAACTCTCTGTGCTCCCGCTGTCGATCAGGCAACTGGTGGCGCGGCCGTTTACCGCGATATCCATCATGGAGCTGGATAGATGGTGAGGGAGGGCTTGATCCAGCGTCACGGAGGCCAGTATGTGGCTTAGTGAGTCACTATAGTCATCCGCCGAGACGGTGGTCGGTTCCGGTGACGAAATGGCGGTTGAGTGCGTTGGATACGATGGCGGCGGATGCCATGCGGCCGGGGGTACACAAAATGGCGGATAAGATGGCTGCTCCCACGGCCCGCACGCTGCGCTGCTGGCTGGCTTCCCCTTGCAGGCGTTAGCGTAATGGCCTTTCTTCCCGCAGCCCGAGCAGGTAGCTGTCTTAGCTGGGCAGTGCGCTCTGGGATGTTTTAACTGGCCACAGAAATAGCATTTTTGGGCCTGGTTACTGGGCATCGAAGCAGTTCTTACCGGAGGCTGCTGTCTCGGTTGGGTCGCTGCAGCGGTTGGTGCCGGGGGCGGCGGTCCCGTGTCCCACGGTTTCGATTGCCATGTCTCGGCGCCGTTACGGGGGTATGCCTCGAGGTTTCGGTGGGCCTCCTCTAACGAGAGCGCAAGGGCAATGGCCGTCTTCAGGTCGGGTTCCTTGCTTTCTAGCAGTCTCTGCCGGGTGTGGTCTGACTGGAGGCCCCTGACGAAGGCATCACAGGCGAGTCCCTGCGCGTGCTCCACAGCCGTTACCGCTTTACAATCGCAGTCTCTGCAGAGTGCCAGTAGCGCCCGTGCAAATGCCCCTACCGATTCTCCCGGTTGCTGCCTGCGGGATCCCAAGAGGTGTCGGGCGTAAATTGTGTTCACTGGGCGCGTATATTGCCCTTTTAGTAGCTCGAGGGCCGCCACGTACGTATTAGAGTCCCGGATTAGCATATATACTTGATGGCTCACCTGGGCGGTCAAAATTTTCAGTTTGTGATCCTCCTCTGTAACCTGTGAGATTGCGAGGAAGGATTCAAAGCAGCTCAGCCAGTGTTCAAACTTGGCTGATGCACCCACCTCTTGAGGGTCGAGGTCCAGGCGTGGTGGTCTGAGGGCTCTCAGCAATGTCTGCTGTATCCGTTGCTGTTGTTGCTCCTCAGGTGTCGCCATTTAACTTTTAGCTAATAAAATTGATACGCTTATCAATTACTTCATAAAAGGTGATGAGTCGAAGAAGAGATGACGAGTCGAAAGAAGAGATGAATAAGGCTTTTATTAGCTAAGAAGAGACCATGCTTCTTCGTGAGTGACTGAACAAGTCTGAACGAAACCCACACAGTGGTGGGTGGAGTCAGCTGAGGCATGCCTCCATACACAGCGCCACCTAGAGGTGGCAATATACAATACAGTGGTTTACCACACATTGCGCACCTGCAATGCCACCCCCTCGCCATTCTGGGCAGAGACTCACCTCAGCGCAGCAAAGCTTTCCTAAGGGCTGAGCCGCAAGCTTCCATCCCTCCAAACGGCCGAATTCCTTTGGCGACTGGGAGGGGAGGGAGGGAATCATAACTGAAAGGCCGGCGTGCTGAGCTCTTGATAGAATTCAAGAGCAATGAGGCGTTCTCCCGCGTTGCCAGGGCGAGCACAGGTAGGCTGCTGTGAAGATGCGGCTGTGATTCCTACACCGCAGGGGGGCGCCTCAGCCCCTCCAGCAAACAGGCAGCTCAGGCGGCATGTGCTGGCAGCACTGCACCTGCAAGGAGCAGATCTTTTCTTTACAAGTGGGTCACCAGAGCCCAGAGCCGTTCTCATATAGGCATGAGCACCATTTCCATGGCAACACCATCTGACCGCCCAAATGCTGAACTCCAGCAATACCGAGCCCAGTAAAGGCAGAAATTAAATAGCCGTGTAGGGGTTTATCTACAGACATTTTCTCCAGGTAAAGATAAACTTGGGCTGGAATTTCAACAACGGTAGTAGAATGCTGTTGAATAAATGAAACAGAACATTTTTCACAACAGCAACAACAAAAACTTCCATTTATATAGCACCTTTAACGTAGTAAACCGTCCCAAGACGTTTCACAGGAGCGTTAGCAAATAAAATTTGACACCGAGCCACATAAGGAGATATTAGGACAGGTGACCAAAAGCTTGGCCAAAGAGGTAGGTTTTAAGGAGTGTACTAACAGGGGCAGTGAGAAGCAGAGCTGAAGGCACGGCCGCCAATGGCGGAGTGATTAAAATCAGGGATGCAGAAGAGGTCAGAATTGGAGGAGCGCAGAGATCTTGGAGGGTTGTAGGGCTGGAGGAGGTTACAGAGGTCGGGAGGGGCGAGGCCATGGAGGGCTTTGGAAACAAGGGTGAGAATGGAGAACTTATTCCAAGTCCTCCCTCACAAAGTCAAATGTGAATTTTTACCTTTTCGTCTCATTAAACAGTTGAAATCTCTTTGGTTTTATTCCGAAAGATCTCTTTAGTTACAGCGAGAGCCTCTTAGGGCTCACTCACTGCTCGCCAGGCCTCCAGTTACAGTTGCCAACCCTCCAGGATTGCCCTGGAGTCTCCAGGAATTTCAGATTAATCTCCAGCACACTGCTGCCAGCAAACACCAAGAAGAAAAATCATAGAAATTTATGGCACAGAAGGAGGCCAGTCGGTCCATCGTGTCTGTGTTGGTCAAAAAAGATCTTTCCAGCCTAATCCCACTTTCCAGTAGGTTACGGCACTTCAGGTGCACTTCCAAGTACTTTTTAAATGTGATGAACGTTTCTGCCTCTTCTCCCCTTTCAGGCAGTGAGTTCCAGACCCCCACCACCCTCTGGGTGAAATAAGTTCTCCTCAACTCCCCTCTAACCCTTCTACCAGTTACTTTAAATCTATGCCCTCTGGTTATTGACTTTTCTGCTAAGGGAAATAGGCCCTTCCTATCCACTCTATCTAGGCCCCTCATAATTTTATACACCTCAATTAAGTCTCCCCTCAGCCTCCTCTGCTCCAAAGAAAACAACCCCAGCCGATCCAATCTTTCCTCATAGCTAAAATTCTCCAATCCTGGCAACATCCTCGTAAATCTCCTCTGCACCCTCTCTAGTGCAACCAAATCTTTCCTGTAATGTGGTGACCAGAACTGTAAGCAGCACTCTAGCTGTGTTTTATACAGTTCTAGAATAACCTCTCAACTCTTATGTTCTATGCCTCGGCTAATAAAGGAAACTATCCCGAATGCCTTCTTACCCACCTTATCAACCTGTCCTGCTACCTTTAGGGATCTGTGAACATGCACTCCAAGATCCCTCTATTCCTGTACGCTTCTCAGTATCCTACCATTTATTGTGTATTCCCTTGCCTTGTTAGCCCTCCCCAATTTCATTACCTCACACTTCTCCGGGTTGAATTCTATTAGCCACTTTTCTGCCCACCTGACCAGTCCATTGATATCTTCCTGCAGTCTACAGCTTTCTTCCTCACTATCAATCACATGGTCATTTTTTGTATCATCTGCAAACTTCTTAATTATGACGCCTACATTGAAGTCTAAATCATTGATAAACACCACAAAAAGCAAAGGATCTAGTACTGAGCCCTGTGGAACCCCACTGGAAACAGCCTTCCAGTCACAAAAACACTCGTCGACCATTACCCTTTGCTTCCTGCCACTGAGCCAATTTTGGATCCAACTTGCCACATTCCTTTGGATCCCATGGGCTTTTACTTTTCTGACCAGTCTGCCATGTGGGATCTTGTCAAAGGCCTTGCTAAAAATCCATGCAGACTACATCAAACGGGCTACCCTCATCGACCCTCCTTGTCACCCCCTCAAAAAATTCGATCAAGTTAGTCAGACACGACCTTCCCTTAACAAATCCATGCTGACTGTCCTAGATTAATCCGTGATGGGTGACTTGGTGGTGCAACGCATGACAGCATCAACACATGGCGCCAGGGGCTACTGGGGCACAGGTTTAATAACCCCCCACTCAGCTGAGCTATGATATCAACAGTGCTGCTTGTGGGGAGGCCCTGGACGGAGCCATGAGTCTCTTCACAGGGAGAGAATCAGAGCGGGAGGCAGCTCGTGCCCACCTTGGGGCACTTGAATCTAAGCAGTATTGGCAATGGAGAGTACAGAGGGAAGCAGCAATAGCACCAACACAGATTGCTACATTTTATCGCTACGTTGAACACGTCATCAGTGAGAATGGTGATTAGAAACCTCTACCTACCCTGTGCAAATTAAAAGTGCAAAGAACATCTTAAAACTAAGTACAGCAGCTCGAATGTCATTGATTCAGTCCAGTTTCCAATCCCTAAATTCACCAACGATGGCAAACATTGTGATTTACAACAATGACCCAGGGTCCTTAATAACAGCCCCAGACACAACATTGTTAAAAGCCGCCAGGAAAAAGTCACGGTTGTGATTGACTAAAAACCTTTTTAAGCAAGTTTGCTACCCTGCTCTCGCTAACAATGGCCCAGAAATTCGGGTCCCAACGCGTGAGTACGCACGGGGTACTCATGCGTAGGCCCAATGAAAGTGCCAGTTTCGTGCATGCGTGGGAAACCGGCACTTCTGTTCCCCTGAAAGAAGGGGTTCAGAAGACGAACGCGTGCGCCGAAGAGGCAGCGTGTGCGCATTGAACTTACTTTTTTTTGCAGGTTTTTCCGGGAGGGTAAGTCTCCAGCAGTTACACTTTTAAAAAGCAGGCGCAAGGCCTGCTTTTAACAAGGTAAGTGGTGAATTAATTAAAATTAAAACATTTTTTCCACAGGTTTATTATTTTTAAATACTTTAAAGAAAGGTAAGTTTATTTTTAGCCTTGTTACAAAATGTAATTAATTTTTTCAAAAATTTAAATTGTTTAAAATAGTTATTTCATGTTTATTTCATATAGTTTATTTTAAAAATGTGATAAAAAAAAATTATTTGAGGTTTTAGTGATGTTTTGGGGCTTATAGTATTTATAGGTTTGACAGCTCTTCCTGTCAAACTTATGAATGAAGCATTCCCTGCTACCATTGGCTCTACATGGCCCACGTGATCCCAGGGGATGCATCGAACTAACTGCGCCCCTGGGATACGCAAGCACTGCGTGCCGGCAGTTGGAGCAGGCCCAGGATCGGAATCCCACGTGGGCCCATAGCTCAACGGCTGGCGCGGTAGGTAAGTGCAGGTCAGAGGCTTGCACCCGCGGGAAACCCCTGACCCGAATTTCTGGGCCAATACCTTCTTAAGGTCATGGCTTCAAGACCCGCTCCAGGGACTTGAGCACAACATTCGAGGCTGACACTCTCAGTGTCATACTGAGGGTGTGCTGCACTCTCGGAGGTGGCGTCTTTCGGATGAGATGTTAAACCAGAGACTGCTCTCTCAGGTGGCTGTAAAAGATCTTGTGGCACTGCTTGAAGAAGAGCAGGGGAGTTCTCCCCAGTGTCCTGGTCAATATTTATCCCTCAACCAACATCGCTAAAACAACAGACTATCTGGTCATCATCAAATTGCTGTTTGTGGGAGCTTGCTTTGCTCAAATTGGCTGCCGCCTTTCTTACATTACAACAGTGACTGCACTTCAAAAAATAGCTCATTGGCTGTAAAGTGCCTTGGGATATCCTGAGGTTGTGAACAGAGCTATAGAAATGCAAGTCTTTCTTTTCTTTTTTCTTTCTTCAGAGAACAGGAGGTGTGTACCAGGAAGGGGGTGGCAGTGAGGGGTGAAAATTGGAGGAAAGGGAAGGGGCAAAAAGGAGACAGTGAAACCATAGTCATTTTCCTAACTGTTTCCCTATCCAACATTGAATATTTGTTTCAATTATTATTAGACATTCGGAAAAGCCTTGGCTGCTAAATCATTGCAGAAGAGCAACAATCAGGGGATAATGAAGTAAAACTACCATATGAGGCTCCATCCTCCAGGGGCCTTGGACGGATGACAGGAACAGTGTGGATGTACACATTTGGAGCAGTGAAGAAAGGCACAAGATATACAGACTACAATTTTCTGGCAATATTGTTAAATATTTACTTTGGAGTTGTAAGCACGGCCTCTAGTGTGCAATAAAACCCCTTGGTCTTCAATCATACTGTCCTCATTAGCATACAGTACAAAAGATGTCCAAACCTAAACGTCTACAATCTTGAAAGGAGTAACTATGACAATACAATGGACAATGGATAGGAGGGGGAAGGGGGAGGCTGGTCTGGAACGGCAAGACCTTCACTGTTTAATAAAGGTAATCAAAGCCAGAAAGTTGCTAAAGTTATACAGAACTCAAGGCGATTTTCTCATCTTGCCCTGCCCCCTCTCCAATTTTAGCTTGCGACTGTCCTGCCCCCTCAGACTTCAATCAGCACCAGGGGAACAGAGTGATTTGGGGGGAGAGTTTCAACTATCAGCTGCCTGTTTCTCGCCAGAGGTACAGTCTTTCGGAAGAGACGTTAAACCAGAGGCCCCATCTGCCCTCTCAGGTGGACATAAAAGATCCCACAGCACTATTTTGGAGCAGAGCAGAGGAGTTCTCCTCGGTGTCCTGGCCAATATTTATCCCTCAGCCATCATCACTAAAACAGATTACCTGGTCATTTATCACATTGCTGTTTGTGGGAGCTTGCTGTGCGCAAATGGGCTGCTGCGTTTTCTACATCACAACAGCGACTACACTTCAAAAGTACTTCACTGCTGGCTGTAGAGTGCTTTAGGACGTCCTGAGGTCGTGAAAGGCGCGATAGAAATACAAGTTCTTTCTTTCTCTGACGCAGTACTTAGCACTGGGCGACAATCCCAAAGGCTGTATCTGTCAGCGATACCCAGCCAGGAAAATGTGATCTGATTAACTAGGCTGGAGAATACAAAGCTGTTCTATTTATAGAACAGAAAATCGGAGTAGCTCCAATCGGCCACTCTGCTGACGTGTTCGAAGGAAACGGAGTTGAACAAACACTTTCCAAGCCTGCGAACGGCTTGATATCAATGTGGATGTTCTAACCATCAGAGACCATCCATGCTCCCTTTTACAGTTCATTTATTATTATGGGTTTAGCCAAGGCACAGAAACCTTTTAAATCACGCCACTGGCCGTGATCACCTCTGGAGTCCTGCCATCTCTTGGCCCTGCTGGTGTTAATGCTGATTTGTTATTGCATAACGGGAGGGGAATGTCCCAGCATGCTGGGAAACTATTTCATTGCAAATTAAATAGCGCCTGAAGGATGTACAATATCTTCAGTTCCAGCAACAATCCGCATTCCAGCAGTTGTCTCAGCCATGGCTCAGCAGGTAGTGCACTCGCCTCTGAGTCAGAAGGTCATGAGTTCAGGTCCCACTCTCTGAGACTTGAGCACATAATCTAGGCTGACATCCACTGCCAGTACTGAGGGAGTGCCGCACTGTCAGTGGCGCCGTCTTTCAGATGAAATGTTAAACCCGAGGCCCCGTCTGCTCTCTCGAGCGAACTTAAAAGATCCCATGGCACTATTTCGAAGAAGAGCAGAGGAGTTCTCCCAAGTGTCCTGGCCAGTAAGGTTCTGGTCTATGGCTTGCTGTGGTACTGCACGAAAGAAAGAACTTGCATTGATATAGCAACTTTCACGGCCTTAGGACATCCCAAAGAGCTTTACAGCCAATGAAGTACTTCTGAAGTGTAGTTACTGTTGTAATGTAGGAAACGCGGCAGCCAATTTGCGCACAGCAAGCTCCCACAAACAGCAATGTGTCAATGACTAGATAATCTGTTTTAGGTGTTGATTGAGGGATAAATGTTAGCCAGGTCGAACTTCTCTTCGAATAGTGCCGTGGGATCTTTTACATCCACTTGAGAGGGCAGACGGTTTAACGTCTCATCCGAAAGACGGCACCTCCCAACAGTGCAGCACTCCCTCAGTACTGCACTGGAGTGCCAGCCTAGATTATGTGCTCAAGTCTCTGGAGTGGGACTTGAACTCTCAATCTTCTGAGCGAAGGCCAACACTTAGGAACTCAAGTATGAACTTAGACTCTACCCACATTTCTAATCTGCACCAGTTCTGTTGAACAAGTCTTTAAGTGGTCTGTTTTATTCAGACCTTCAGTGTAGAAAAAGGATTAATTTTTAAATTATTTGACTCCAGCAAATAACAGGCTCGCAAGGCTCTTGATCAGAAGGCCACAGTTTTATGGCTCCATTCTGCAAGTGTCAATGAGACGTGCTGTGCGACAAGCAGTTGATTTGTAATCACAGTTAATCTGCTGCAGGTTTACTCTGCACCATGCTGAATTCTCTCCAGGAATTTTCCTTATTTACAACCTCCGCTGGCAGAAGAATGGATTCTCCTTGGCTTTGCCTCAGGGATAAGAAAGATGAGATGCCAGCACCGAATGGATAACTTGAAATTCCAGAATCAAACAGGCCGCACTGCCCTTTCAGAGTACCAACACACAGTGGACTTACTGTACCATAGGGACTACTGTTCAGGCTGCAGAGAAGCTGGTAGCTCGAGCTGTGCTCAATTCCTGCTCCCAAACTGTGCGATTCATGTTTTTATCATATCAAGCAGAAGGCAAGACAAAGGCCTAGAAATTTGGTGGGCTGCGCCACCAGTTAGCGCCTAAAGAGGGCACTCAGTGGCTTTAGCGCCACTGGCCACACCTCCCGTGAAATTTAGCGGGGCGCTAATGGTGGCGTTAGCCTGTAGCGCTGCGCCGCCACCGATGACATCATCGGTGTGTGCAGCACTCCGCTACCGCCCTGAACGCGATATTGGGTCGCGCCCCCCCCGTAGCGCCGGCCGCAAATCGCGACCGGTTCAGGGGGCCTACCTGTGGCGGCAGTGGCACAAATTAAAGGGGAGGTGTGGGGCGGCCATTTTTTTCGGTGGCCGCCTGCCAGCACCTCCTCGCGCCGCCCTCCCCGGCCACCTGTTCCCCCCCCCCGGGCAGTGCCGGCTGTGTCCCGAGAGCCCGGCACTTCTCCTCGGTGCCGGGCTCTTTTGCCGGCACTCGCGATCGGTGATCATGCTGGTGCAGGCCCCTCCCCTTTAAGAAGGGGAGGAAGGCCTGCAGTACCGCAGCGCGCCGTGCCGCAGCATGTGGCGCTGCAATATTCAGTTTCAGTGCCCCAAGAGGGATGCGGGGTGCCTTGAGCAGCGCCCCGCGTCCCTCTTGGGGCGCTCAAACTGAATATCGGGCTGGCGCTCCCGGCTCCTTCCGGGGCGGGTCTTCTGGCGCCCAGGCGAGCTTGGCGCCCCAAACGCGGCGCCACCGAATTTTTAGCCCAAAGTGGCTTGTGCTCATGTCAACAAGGTATTTCAAGCTTCCAAACAACTGGGGCTGAGTTGCAGCAAAGTGTCTCACGGGCCTATAATGATTTGATTGGTACCATTTGGTCTGCTTTCCCATAAATCAGTGGCCATGTTGTGACAGTGCGCATGTGCTAGCGACATGGCAGGAATGGACAAGAGTCATATGAGTCACTCAGGACACTCAGGCCCTTCACCAGCCCCTTCCAACAGTTGCACGGGTGGCTGAAAGGATAGGAACATTGGAATTGCTAGATGAAAAAGGACCAAGGTCCCTTTAGTTCGCCTTCTACCATCCTGGTAGTCACATGACACAATGATATTGGAGTTGTTGACTAATCAATCTCTATCAATTAGTCTACAACAGACCCAGACATGACACAGTGGGCTAGATTTTCAGTCGCTTGCGCCAGCAGTTAGCTCCTTAAGAGAAGTGATTTTCGGGCGCTATGCGTGTAGCACCCGGGCGCAGCGCAGTTTGCGCCCCGCCCCAAATTAAGTTGCCCGTTAGCGCCGGCGCAAAGTTTAGCGCCCGCCCGGATGCGCGCGCAGAAAATGACGTCACATCCTCGTGCAACGCCCTTTGTGCGCCCCGATTCCAAACTTCAGTCGGACCGCCCCATTGTGCGGCTGGCGGCCGGAGCGTTTGGAAAAAGGAACGCAACACAACCAGCGCGGGCCCCGGGGGGCGCAAATTAAAGGGGACGTACTCTCCAGTATAAAGGCCAGCCTTTTTTCAGAAAACACTCTTGTGCAACGCATTTCTGGAGACACAACAAGGAGGATAGCTAACTGGTTTCAAGCAGCAAGAGCCAGGTATTTTTGGACTCAGGCCAGAGCGCTGCAAGTGGCCTTTTGGAAATTAGCGTGTTTGCCAGGATTTGATGGGGGTTGCATGGGGTGCCAACGCGGAGCTGCAGCTCCATGTCCGTAGGGCTCGCAGACGCATTGTGAGAGGGGCAGCCCTGGCTAGAGGCAGAGGGGGCTACAGGCGTCGGCCACGTAGGCCTTACCCAGTCAGGCTATACCGCCAGCAGCGCTCCTACCTAAACATGAGTGCCGCGCGATGTGTTAAAAGGCTCCGATTCCGAAAGGAGGTGATTGCAGAGATCTGCCACCTGCTTCGCCGAGATCTGCGGCCAAAGCTCAGGTGCAGGACGTCTCTGTCGGTGGAAGTGAAGGTGACGGTGGCATTGAACTTCTATGCCACCGGCTCCTTCCAATACGCTGCTGGGGACATAGCAAACATCTCCCAGTACGGCGCGCATCGCTGCATCCGCCAGGTGACCGAAACACTGTTCAGAAGGAGAAGCCAATTCATCTCCTTCCCCATGGCCCTGGAGAGCCAGCATCAGCGCGCATTGGGATTTTCCAGACTCGGGGAATTCCCCTTGGTGCAGGGCGCCATTGACTGTACGCATGTGGCTTTGCGGGCCCCTCTGGAGCATGGCAAGCAGTATCGCAACAGGAAGGGCTACCATTCTCTGAATGTGCAGCTGGTCTGTGACCACAAGCAGCGCATCATGGCAGTCAATGCCAGCTTCCCAGGCAGCAGCCACGATGCCTTTATCCTGCGGCAGAGTACTGTGTATGACATGTTCCAGGCACAGCCTCCCCCAAGAGGATGGCTACTCGGGGACAAAGGCTATCCTTTGTGCACCTGGCTCATGACCCCGCTCCGCGCGCCCAGGACCGCTGCTGAAGAGGCCTACAACGAGAGCCATCAAACCACCCGCAACATCATCGAGCTAACTATTGGGGTCCTCAAGCAGTGGTTCCGCTGCCTTGATTGCTCCGGAGGAGCTCTCCAGTATTCGCCGGACCGGGTCTCCCAATTTGTGGTGGTTTGCTGCATGCTACACAACCTGGCTATCCGCAGGACTCAGGCACTGCCACCTGACGTTGGACCAGCACCTCAGGAGGAGGAGCAGGAGGAGCATGAGGAGGAGGAGGAGGAGGAGGAGTACATTCCCAGGAGGGAGCGACCAGGGCCAAGGGCCGCACGACGCCACCTTATTACACGGTACTTCTAAGCCCCCTGTCAGGGAATGGCCAGGGGCCATGAGGGAAGATGAATGCAGCCGCTCCGCAAGCCCTCAGCCGGCGAAGCCAACAAACACTAAGAAGAACAACCATGGAGACTGCATGAATAAAGATAATTTTTTATTACACAAAAATGAAAAGCCCTTCCCACATGAATCCCCAAAAACAATAAACGGGCCCCACAAAAAGCCCAACAAACGACTCACTCCCACAAACTGGGGAGGAGTCACTCCACCTTTCTTCAAACCGGGCCTCAACGTCGGCCTAACGCAAAAAATAAGCCCTCCAACAACACAACCATGGGCAAAATAAAGATGGCCACCGCCATATAAAAGGAAAGCTGCCCACACCCTCTACTGAGTGGCCCGCGAGGGCGAGACCTTGCCCAGCCTTTTGCCTCCCCTGCCCGGCCTGCTGCTCCTTCGCAAGCTCTGCCCAGTGGCTGCTGCGAGGCTGGGGGAAGGCGCCTGAGGCTCAGATGCCCTTCCGCCAGATGCCGCTGGGGGGCGGCCTACACGGCGTTTGGGCCTCGAGGGGCCGTCTGCTGAGTGGCGCACCTGAGCCTGGCCACCATCAGCTGCAGCCGCTTGCCCTTGACGCCCCAGTGGGGGAATGGCGGCGACGGATGGCGCAATGTGGGCCAGCTGGCATCTGGGATGCGCTGGCTGGTGCTGTGGCGCGGTGGCACTCGGCCGGGACCGCACTGCAGGATCCGCAACAATCAGCCGAGGGGCGGCTTGCTGGGATGGTCCAGCGCGGCGGCTGCCCTGGCGATGCCTGCCTGAGACAGCGCGTGTGGCAGCAGTGAGTGCCCCTGTGGTCCTGGTGTGCGCGCGCATCACAGCCGCCAAGGTCTTGACGGCATCAGTCAGCATGCGGCCACTCGCGGCAGTTGCTGCCCCGAACTCGCGCACACTGGTCGCCAGCGACTCGATGGCCTCAGGCATGCGCCCCACCACGCTCATGAGCTCCGTGTGGCGCCGGTCCGAATCCTCGGCCATCTTATCCAGCTTCCGCACCTCCTCCGAGGTGAAGGTGTCCGGACTGGAGTCGCGACTCTCCCGCTGGGGAGGAGGGGGCCGAACTAGGGGACCCTTGCCGCGTTGGTGGTGGCGAGTGTGCCGAACAGCAGCACTCCCCTCTGATCCTTCCCCCCTTTGGGGGGAAGGCCGCGGGCCACGCGCACGGCTCCTGGGTGGCTGGACGCCACTGGTCCCAGAAGCTGCATTGCCCTGCGACAGTTCCTCCAGGCACTCGTCCAGTGAGGAGGTGTCAAGCATTTCCTCCTCTCCTGCGGGACGTGACTGTTCCCCCGAAGGTCCGACTTGCTCCTCCTCCTCCTCCTCGTCGGAGGTGCTGTCACTGGCAGCTTCAGGGTCCTGGTCGTCACCAGCTGAAAGCAGGAATGCACAAGAGTAGCTTCAGAGTGAGGAGACGGCGTCAGCGAGGGAGTTAGGACTGGTGGCATTCAGCGCATTGGTGGGACAGTGGCAAAGGAGGTAGCTCGGATGGGCCAGTGCGACGCGAGAGGGCCAAAAGGCGAGGTCCTTACCATTGCCGGGCAGTGGAGGGTCGGATACTCCGCACGCTGTGGGGACAATCACACGGGCTCCCATGAGCACACACACGCGCTCCTCCAGCCGAGTGAGCTTCTGCAGCTTGGCGCGGCCACCCCGGCACGCGCCTGGTGATTAAACGCTACTTTAGCCTGCAAGAGAAAGGACGGGCTGTAAGTGCGCAGTGAAGCCCTGATGTAGTGTGCACTGCCTCCCATGGTGGAATAGCGTGGACAGAGTGAAGCCCTGATGTAGTGTGCACTGCCTCCCATGGTGGAATAGCGTGGACAGAGTGAAGCCCTGATGTAGTGTGCACTGCCTCCCATGGTGGAATAGCGTGGACAGAGTGAAGCCCTGATGTAGTGTGCACTGCCTCCCATGGTGGAATAGCGTGGACAGAGTGAAGCCCTGATGTAGTGTGCACTGCCTCCCATGGTGGAATAGCTTGGGCAAAGTGTAGAGTGCCGAATGGCCATGTGATGCTCATGACTGTCCCAATGCTGCTGGCTGAGGGCTGGCCAATAGGACTTTCAGCTCCCTTTGCCCATCATGTCAGGTGTACATGCAAGAATGAGGAGGAGACTGGAAAGGCTACTCACCTTCACAATCCTGGTCAGATCGTTGTATTTTTTACGACATTGTTTGTGGGTCCTGGGGGCATCGCCGGTGAACGTCACCCTCTGGGCGATCTGCTTCCAGGCTTTGGTGTAGTCGTGGTGGGTTGGCTTCCTCCCACTCTCTGGGAACAAGATCTTGCGCCTCACCTCCAGAGCTGTGACCATTATGTCCAGATCACCCTCTGAGAAGCGCAGGGCACGCTGACGGGCCTTCTCTGGCATTGCCATGACTCCCTGGGGCTGAGCAGCAGTGTTGAGGCCTCTTTGCAAGGCTGCAGTGTGCAGGGCGTGGCAGCAGACCAATTCGTCCCTTCCCCCTTTAAGAGCTGGTCGGCGCCACGGGGTCTGCTGTCAGTCCAAAAATGACCGCACCCGCGCTGCGCCCCGCCTGGGCGCTATCCCTCTGGACCGCCGGCTTAGCGCCTAAAGATAGGAGTGGAACGCCTCTTTTAGCGCTCCACCAATCTCTTAGGGCGAAGCCACTGAATTTCCGGCAACGGGGCGCTACTTTGGGGCGGGCGCTAACTTCGGGCAGGCGCTAAGGTTAGCGCCCCAAAACTGTCTATACTGAAAATCTAGCCCCATAGGTCCAAAGTCACTTGTTCCTCCCAAGTATGCTACACTTACCACATCCTACATCTCAAATTACTCATATACTGTATCCCAAGATGTTATTTTTTGAGAGAAAGCTATCTATTCTTCCATTCCTCTCTGTAGGCTCACTCCAATTCAAACCTCCCTCATTCATCAGAGAATGGCTATTGGGACGTTCTTTCTACTTCTGGGGCTGGTTGGTCACAATGTTTGCACCAGTGCAAGATCATGGCAAATAGCACCAGGCGCGCTTAAATTTGAATGCTCTAGTGGTGCTCAGGCATTAAGAGGAGCAGCTAGTGGGTCAAACTGGGCCGGAACAATGTTATAAGTGCCACACACACAGATACGTGAATATTTGTATATAATGCAATTAAAGGGGAAGTTTGTTCCTCTGAATAGATAATAATCTATATACAGGAAACTCTTTGGTATCCGGCACTGACGGGACTGGGATGGTGCCGGTTGATTAAAAATTCCGAATGACGGAGAGGGTTATCTACAGAGGCTATTTTTAACAAACAAAGAGTTAGACTCCTGTTATTGAGGTGTTCGGACTTCCTACAGCACCAAGAAGCCGAATAGTGGCAGTTTGGAGAACTACCCCCACTGGCTAACTCGGCCACCGCAGGAGACTTGGACTCGGCAACATTTCCGGTTATTGAGGTGTTGTTTTCGGAGTATGAATTTTGCCGGTTAATAGAGAATTCTGGATATTTAGGTGCCATTTAAACGAGAGTTTCCTGTAGATATATCTATCGATATCATTTTTTAAATGCACATCTAGCTCACATTGCCAATCCATCAAATTTCAAGTGCCACACTCAAATTTCTGTCTCATACTAAAATAAAAAAGTATGAAGAAACAAAGGATCTCTCCAGGAACATAAAATACTGGGGCCAGATTATCTGCAGCTTCTTAAATGACTTCCATATGAACTCACCCAGTGTTTACTTAACAGCCTTCATAGCTTTAAAGACAACTACACCATAACAGAAGAATAATGCATAGAGTTTTTGTGGTGTATGTAACCTGTACCACCTTAAGAGACTACCTTAAGAGATGGACTACTTTCTCTTGGCTACTGTATATTGTAGTACCGGTGGTGACCACACCGGTATATAAACTCTGTGTAGTAATTTGCTAAGCAGTTCAGCCCTGACCTTCGATTAGTAAAGACCTGTTTAAGTTATTCTTGTTGTCTGTGTCCAGTGATTTAGAATAAGCATATCTGGGACACTCAGACTCAACAGTGGCGATGAGTCCGATCTTACCCTGCGGCAGTTTTGCATCCAAGGCAGCTTCGTCCTCAGAACGGGCGTTGAGAAGAGGCATGCATCCGCCCTCATCAGCCTGCTGAGCACCGCATCGCACGGGAGGCTTCGCGAACCCGGGTTGAAATTACTGACCACGAAGTCCTCCATCAGCGACAGGCAGTGATCATCCTTCTACCACGGTGGTGGGTAAGCCGATCTAGCGACACGGGCAGAAAGTCGGCCGCGTTGTCAGTGGAGAAGGGGAGGGAAACCGGAGGAAAAAGGGCGGAGAACTCGACCGCAGCCGGTGTAAAGGGCCGGGCTGCAATCGAGGCCGAGAGGCGCAGCGACAAGGGCAGCGTTAATGCCACGAGAACCGCAGAGAACTCGACCGCAGCCGGTGTAAAGGGCCGGGCTGCAATCGGGGCTGAGAGGCGCAGCAACAAGGGAAGCGTTAATGCCCACAAGAACCGCGGGGGAACAAAAGCAGCGTCGGGGAAATTAAGAACCGCTGGGAGGCGAGAACGGCAACAGCGCGGTAATCGCCATTGTAGCCAGCGGGGGAAGAAGACCAGCGCGGGAAGCCGCCATTGTAGTCGGCGGGGGAAGAAGACAAGCACGGGAAAAGCTGCCAAGCGCGGGAAGCCGCCATTTTAGTAGGCGGGGGAAGAAGACAAGCGCGGGAAGCCGCCATTTTGGGAAAATAAAATATTTAAAGAAACTCTCAAGGATGCCTAAACACGGTAACATCACTGCTTTTGATAGCGATGTTGAAGATTGGGCCACGTATGTAGAACGCATTGGAGTTTATTGTACAGCAAATGAGGTACCAGATGATAAGAAAGCAATAACCTTATTAAACTCAATGGGTGCGAAGACGTACGGGTTATTGAGGCACCTTGTAGCACCAGATAAACCGGCGGATCAGACTTTCGCGAATATTGTTACTATCCTGCAAGAACATTTAAACCCCACGCCGCTGCTGATAGCGGAACGATTTAAATTTTACAGAAGAACGCAGCTGAAAGAGGAAAGCAATGCTGAATTCTTAATTGAACTGCGCAAGCTATCAAAGTACTGTCAGTTTGGTACAGGACTAGCAGACGCTCTGAGAGATAAATTCGTGTGTGGATTACTAAAAGAAGGAACTCAAAAGCAACTGCTAGAGGAAAAGGACCTTACGCTTGATAAAGCTGTCACCATTGCAGCATCGCACGAGGCCGCAGCAAGAGGCACCGCGGAAATGCAGCGAAGGTCATCGGAACTCAGCACCAATCGAATGGCATTGGGTGCAGTAAAGTGTTATCGTTGCGGAAGGACAACGCACGATCAGAACCAGTGCTGGTTCAAAAATCAGGAATGCAGAAAATGTGGCAGACTAGGTCACATAGCTAAAGTATGCCGGTCAGGAAAGAAGACCAGCAACAAAAAGTCACCGCAGGAAAAGTGCAAAAAGGTACACAAGGTGACAGAGAACAGTTCGGATGAACAGAAGATGGATTCAGACTCCAGCAGTAAGGAACTGGGTTGTCTAAGAATACATAATGTGGGTAACACAGCAGACCACCAAACTATCTGGGTCACACTTCAGATAGCAGGAGTCCAAGTGAAGATGGAATTGGACACTGGATCGGCATTGACGGTCATGAATAAGCAAGATTACAAAAGGTTATTTCCACACATTCCCCTAAGGGATACGGAGATTGTATTGAAAACATACACGGGGCAAAGAGTATACCCCATCGGAAAGATAAAGGTAAAGGTGGTCCACAAGGGTAAAGAAAGCCGAGGAATGGACTTATATGTGTTACCTGAGGGAGGTCCACCACTACTGGGACGGGAATGGATCAGGAGAATAAATATGGACTGGCATTCCTTAAAAGCACTAACTGTAGATTCCGGTAAAAAGGACGATGTCAAACCTAAACGACTGTCCAGGATATTGGACGATGCTAAAGAGGTGTTCCAGCAGGGACTGGGAACACTGAAAGGAATTACGGCAAACATCAAGGTTGAAGAACATGCAAACCCGAAATTTTTCAAAGCTAGACCGGTACCTTATGCGATACGACCTGCTGTGGAAGCTGAGCTGGAGGGACTAGAACGTTCCGGAGTACTGCCAAAGGTGGACTGGAGTGAATGGGCTACGCCCATTGTTCCCGTCATGAAGTGTTCATCGAGTAACAAGCCGGGGGAACCGGGGAAGGTTCGCATCTGTGGCGATTTCAAGATCACTGTTAATCCGGTGCTTCACACGGTGCAATATCCGCTTCCACGGATTGAGGATATCTTCGCTTCGTTGTCTGGCGGGAAACACTTCACCAAGATAGACCTGGCGCAGGCGTACTTACAGATGGAAGTTGATGAAGCGTCACGCCAGTATCTCACGATCAACACGCATAAGGGCTTATATCGGTATAATAGACTGGTTTTTGGAGTGGCATCGGCTCCAGCGATTTGGCAAAGGGCCATGGAGCAGGTATTACAGGGAATTCCAGGCACACAATGCTACCTGGACGACATTCTGATTACAGGAGATGATGATGAGGAACACCTTACAAATTTGGAACAGGTGCTCACCAGATTGAAAGAATATGGACTTCGAGTTAATCGCCAGAAATGTGAGTTCTTTCAGAAGCAAATCTCATACTGTGGTCACGTCATTGACCAGGAGGGGCTTCACAAGTCACCTGACAAGATCGAAGCTGTTGTGAAGGCTCCTGCTCCGGAAAATGTATCCCAGTTGAGGTCGTTCCTAGGGTTGATTAACTATTACCATAAGTTTCTGCCAAATTTATCCACGGTGCTACACCCGCTGAATGCTCTTTTGCAGAAGGGAGTGCCATGGAAGTGGAGCGAGGACTGTAAGCGGGCCTTTCACAAAAGCAAGGCATTGATCACCTCTAAGGAAGTGTTGGCTCACTTTAACCCAACGCTGCCTATTCGTTTAGCTTGTGATGCTTCTCCATATGGTATTGGGGCAGTGCTCTCACATAAGTTGCCAAATGGCTTGGAAAGACTAGTCGCGTTCGCATCCAGATCATTGACCTCCGCTGAGCGCAACTATGCTCAGATAGATAGGGAGGCTCTCAGCCTTGTGTGGGGAGTAAAAAAATTTAATCATTACCTGCAAGGGCAAAAGTTTACGCTGCTGATAGACCACCAGCCGTTGGTTTCCATTTTTAACCCTAAGAAGGGTGTTTCGGTGATGACAGCGCAGAGGCTCCAGAGATGGTCCCTTTTCCTAGGGGCACATCAATATCAGATCGAATTCAAAGGTACAAAGCAACATGGTAATGCTGATGGACTGTCGCGCCTGCCACTACCTACAGCGGAAGAGGCACCGACAGTTGACCCTGTTGAGTTATTTCACTCGACCATCATCGAATGTTTACCAGTCATCAATGCAAGTATTGAGAGAGAAACCAGGAATGACCCGACACTGTCTCGGGTCTACGAATTGACAGTGAAGGGATGGCCAGCTCATGGTGAACCACTGTTACCGGCATTCTCAGCCAGACGAGAACAGCTGTCCGTCTGTCAAGGAACATTGATGTATGGAACAAGGGTGATTATTCCTCCTAAATTAAGGGAGAGAGTTCTAAAGGAACTGCATGAAGGTCATCTGGGGGGAGTCAAGATGAAAAGCATTGCTAGGGCTTATGTGTGGTGGCCAGGTATCGACCAACAAATAGAGGATCTGACTAAAAGCTGCTCAGGGTGCCAAAAAGTTCAAAATGCACCTCCAATTGCACCGCTGCATCCATGGGAATGGCCTTCAACCCCATGGCAACGTGTACATATTGACTTCGCAGGTCCATTCATGGACTCCATGTTTTTAATTGCGGTAGACGCACATTCTAAATGGCCAGAAGTGATTAAGATGGCGACCACTACCTCGGAAAAGACGATCGCAGTTCTAAGAACGATATTCGCAAGAAATGGATTGCCAGAACAAATATGTTCAGACAACGGACCGCAGTTCGTGTCAGAAGAATTCCAGAAATTCATGAAGAAGAATGGGGTGAAACATTATACCTCTGCCCCATATCATCCGGCTACAAATGGGTTGGCCGAGAGATTTGTACAAACGTTCAAAAAGGCGATAAAAACCATGAGCGAAGACCAGATTCCACTACAACACAAGGTGGACAATTTCCTAATGGCATATCGAAACGCCACTCATGCAGTGACAAATCAAAGCCCTGCCATGATGTTCTATAACAGGAGGTTGCGGTCCAGGTTGGACTTGTTAAAACCAAATGTGCGGAGGGAAGTCGAAAACAAACAGTTCCAGCATATAAATAACAAGACCACTCGGAGTTTCGAAATAGGACAACCAGTGTTAGCCCGGGACTATAAGAATGAGAGATGGCAATCTGGAACAATTCGTGCCAGACAAGGACCCCTGATGTACACGGTGGATATTGGTGAAAACGTAATACGACGTCATGCTGACCAACTTGTAGAATCGAGAACAAGGGTCGAACCCATGACTACGACAGAGACACCAGTGGAAGAAGTTAGTGAACCTGAAGCATCTACCTCAGACGCCAATGTACCTGATGATGTCCAATCCATAAGAGATCAACTAGATGAGTCACCCCAGCAACGAGAATCAGAGACCCCTGAAAGGCGTTATCCAACTTGGATCAGGAGGCCTCCTCAGAGACTGAATCTTTGAACAGTTTTGCATGAAGTTGTATATATGTTATCCATGTTATGTTTAAATTGGGATGTACGCTGTTAAGCTAAAAAGGGAGGAATTGTGCTGTATGTAACCTGTACCACCTTAAGAGACTACCTTAAGAGATGGACTACTTTCTCTTGGCTACTGTATATTGTAGTACCGGTGGTGACCACACCGGTATATAAACTCTGTGTAGTAATTTGCTAAGCAGTTCAGCCCTGACCTTCGATTAGTAAAGACCTGTTTAAGTTATTCTTGTTGTCTGTGTCCAGTGATTTAGAATAAGCATATCTGGGACACTCAGACTCAACAGTTTTACAGGGTTTAGTATTCCTGTCCTTATAAAACACCACATTCTCTGTATTCCCAAAGGCAGTGATGTAAGAGAATAGCTTTTAATATATTGAAAGTCCTATATATGTAGAACTTTCAATATATTAAAACCAAATCTCTTACGGTAATCTCGTATAAAATACCACATCCTTTGTATTACCATAAGGACAGGAATACTATAGTCGCATGCTTCAGTAACAATTGTGCAACATCATGTGGCACTATCTAGGTGTAAATGTTTAAACTTTTCACACAATTCTTTCAATTAGGCAATTTCTACCTCTTGCACGTGACCCTTTTCTTACCTTAAAATGCCCTGTACTTCAGGTCCCCCTCCCCAGGAACGTACCAGTTCCACAACATCTCCCAACAGCTTAATTGACCTGTCAATCACACAAAGCCAAGGTTCTGATCTGCAGCCTGACCTGTAACTGACCCCACTATCAGATCAAGAATCCACAATCACTGCACCGTCTACCTTTAAAGGGGCAATACCTACATTCTACTTTACAACGTATAATGTTCCTGTCCTTATAAAAAAGTGCATCCTCTGATTCATTGTGAGTGCCCTGAGGGGATGATTCAAATGAAAAGTCTTGTGTATGTATGCATTTCCTGCCAATTAATGGTTACTTCTTGTACCATTTTGCTGTAAAGTCCATTTTAATGACATTTTCCAGTCACGATTAAATCTAGCTATTCATATCAGTTGCAAATATAAACTCAATTTCTTTTTTTACGTTACATACAATTTACAGCACAGAAACAGGCCATTTGGCCGATGTTTCTGTGCCACATGAGCCTCCTCAACAACAACTTGCATTTATATAGCATCTTTAACGTAGTAAAACGTCCCAAGGCGCTTCATAGGCACGTTAACAGACAAAAATAACCACCTGAAGAGATAATAGGACAGATTAGTCAAAGAAGGAGGTTTTAAGAAGTGCCTTAAAGGAAGAAAGAGAGGTAGAGAGGCGGAAAGGTTTAGGCAGGGAATTTCAGAGCTTAGGGCCGAGGCAGCTGAAGGCACAGCCGCCAATGGTGGGGGCGAAGGAAATCAGTTATGCGCAAAATGGCAGAATTGAAGGAGCATGGAGATCTCGGATGGTTGTAGGGCTGGAGGAGGTTACAGAGATGGGGAGGGGCGAGGCAATGGACTATTTTCTTCATCCCAACTGGTTCATGCTGGTGTTTATGCTCCACATGAGCCTCCTCCTACCCTACTTCATCTAACCTAACAGAATATCCTTCAAATCCTTAAAATCAATTGTTAAATCATAGAATCATAGAAATTTATGGCACAGAAGGAGGCCATTTGGCCCATCGTGTCTGCGACGGTTGAAAAAGAGCTATCTGGTCTAATCCCACTTTCCAGCTCTTGGTACGTAGCCTTGTAGGTGACAGCACTTCAAGTGCATTTCCAAGTACTTTTCAAATGTGACGAGGGTTTCTGCCTCTACCACCCTTTCAGGAAGTGTGTTTCAGACTCCCAGCGCCCTCTGGGTGAAAAAATGTTCTCCTCAATGTAATGATCAATAACATGTCATTCTATAGTGGACACTAGGTGGAGCCGTAGAGCTGTATATAGCTGTATGTATAAGACTACACTACCCAGCTGTATATATATTAAGACTACATTACCCATGAGGCACTAGGCTACCCACAAGGCAGCAGTCAAGATGGAAGCCTCTACAGATACAGTACCTAGTCCACATGTGCTCAACAAAGTAACTTGCAAAAGCTAGCTGTGTTCATAAGAAGAATGTCTATTTATTAATGAACATAAGATGGTACCAGGATGGTGAAGATCTGCTAAAAATTGTGAAAAGCGACATGGAGAATTTGAAGCCACCAGAGTGTTTGAAACTCACAGGAAATCTCGACTACAATTGGCAGACTCTTAAACAACAATTCGAACTCTACATTGCAGCCATCGGATTCGGTATGAAGCCAGACGCAAGGAAGATAGCGTTGCTGCTTACGGTTGCAGGCCCACAGGCGATAGAGGTATTTAGTGCATTTGTATTTAATCCAGAGGAGAACAGAGAAAAATTAGAAGATGTGCTAAAAAAATTTGATGCACATTGCTCTCCCAAAAAGAATGAGACCTATGAAAGATACATCTTCCATTCTCAGACACAGCAGCAAAATGAGACTTTTGATAGCTTTATAACTGATCTGAAACTGAAAGCACAGACATGTAATTTCTCTGAGCTCAAAGCATCCATGATTCGTGACCAGATTGTGTTTGGTATTCATGATAAAAAAAGTCAGGGAACGTCTGTTGAGAGAAACCGAACTAAATTTGGAAAATGCGGTGAAAATATGCAAGCCAGCGAGCTAGCTCGAAAGCACGCGAAGACTTTCAGTGAAATCAATAATGATGCAATTGTAATGAGTGATAATGCTGCTGTCGGTGCTGTGTCCTACAAGGGGAAGAAACGTGGGCAGAACAGAAATGAAAAGCAATCGGAGGATGAAATGTTTAATTGTAAATGCTGTGGTTACAAACACCAGTTAAGACAATGCCCAACGTTTGGAAAAATGTGCACAAAGTGTAATGGAAAGAATCACTTTGCCAAACAATGCTTTTCAAAAGTAAAAACTAAGAAAGGGCAACGAGTTAATGTAATTGAGGACACTGATTTAAGTGAGACAATTTTTGTATGAATGGTGTCATGTGACGATATCAAAAAGGATACAGAAAATGTGCAGCCCTCAGAAATGGACAATGCTGAACATAAAGTTAATGCAGTAAAAGTGGACAAATGGATGATCCCACTGCAGGTAAATGGAGCATTAGTTACCTTGAAACTAGACACTGGGGCAAAAGCAAACTTAATCAGTATGAGTGACATTAACAATATGAAAGAAAAGCCCAAAATACAGAAAAAGTCAGTACTACTGAAGGACTATAATGGACAGAAAATAGATAGCTTAGGTGTATGCAGACTCAAAGTGACAGTCAAAGACAAAGTGCATCATCTCATGTTTTCTGTTGTGGCTGAAAGACTTGATTCACTACTGGGTGACAAAGCTTGTGAGGAATTAGAACTGGTCAAGAGAGTCTACTGTATAAACTGTGCCATAAGCAGACCAGATGACTCGGTGGATTCTGTAGTGAATGATTTCCAGGATGTGTTCAAAGGATTTGGAGTTCTACCATTCACTTACAAGATCCAGCTAAAGGAGGATGCTCAGCCAGTGGTACATGCTCCACGAAGAGTTCCAGCACCCCTGTGTGACCGGCTCAAGAATGAACTGGACAGAATGACCACACTAGGAGTCATCAGGAAAGTCGAAGAGCCAACAGACTGGGTTAACTCCATGGTATGTGTAAAGAAAAAGAACAATGATCTAAGAATATGCATGGATCCAAAGGACTTAAATGCAAACATAAAACGTGAACACTACCAGATTCCCAAGCGAGAAGAAATCACCAGTGAAATGTCAGGTGCCAGATACTTTACAAAGCTCGATGCCTCACAAGGATTTTGGCAACTAAAACTGGATGAAGAGAGCACCAAATACTGTACCTTCAACACACCATTTGGCAGGTATTGTTTCCTCAGAATGCCTTTCGGGATAATATCTGCATCTGAAATCTTTCATAGAGCGATGGAACACATAATTGAAGGTCTGGAAGGAGTTCGGGCCTATGTTGATGACATCATCATCTGGGGCTCCACACTGAAAGAACACAATGAGAGACTGACTAAAGTGCTACAGAGCATACGCCGGAATGGACTGAAGCTCAACAAAGCCAAGTGTCAGTTTGGCATCCAGGAAGTCACTTTCCTAGGAGATAATCTATCTGGTAAAGGAATAGAGCCAGGTATGGAAAAAGTAAACGCCATACTCAAAATGCCCCGACCCACTGACAAAAAAGGAGTGCTACGCATCATGGGGATGATAAACTTCATTGGAAAGTTCATTCCTAACTTGTCAGCCAAGACAGCCTGTCTGCGATACCTGCTACATAAAACAAATGAGTTCGCATGGACAGAAAGACATGAACAAGAGTGGATAAACCTCAAAACAGTGCTAACAACCACACCTGTACTCACCTTCTTTGACCCAACAAAAAGAATCAAAGTGTCAACGGATGCATCAAAAGATGGCCTAGGTGCGGTCTTGCTACAAGCAGAGGGTGAAGATTGGAAGCCTATTGCCTATGCCTCCAGGTCTATGACTGATACTGAGTGTCGATACGCCCAGATTGAATAGGAATGTCTAGGCTTGGTAGTTGGACTAGAAAAGTTTCATGGCTACATATATGGATTTCCCACCTTCACAGTTGAGACAGACCACAGCCCATTGGTTGCCATCATAAAAAAGAACCTGAATGAGATGTCTCCAAGGATTCAACGACTCATGATGAAGCTGCAAAGGTATGACTTTGAACTGATCTACACACCAGGCAAATACATAGTGTTAGCAGATGCACTATCCCGAGCACCCACAATGAGTCATGTGAGCTCTACTGAAGAAGACGTGGATGTCCATGTGAGTATGGTCCCTGCTGCGCTGCCCGTGTCAGACACAAAATCAAAGCAAATAGCAGAAGAAACAGTAAAAGATACAGTATTACAAACAGTAATAGAGAACATTCATCATGGTTGGCCAAAAGGTTCCTGTCCAAAATATTTTCACATAAGGTCAGAATTGAGTGTCGCAAGTGGACTATTACTAAAACAGAACAGAATAGTCATTCCACAGGCTCTACGTCAAGACATGCTCAAAAGGATTCATGAGGGACACCTCGGAATTGAAAAATGCAAAAGGAGGACAAGAGACACTGTTTATTGGCCTGGCATAAATAAGGACATTGAGAACATGATAGGCAAATGTGAGACATGTCAGAAACACCAAAACAAACAAGCAAAGGAACCAATGATAGTAGCTGACATACCAACAGCACCATGGCAAAAGGTTGGTATGGACCTTTTTCATTTAAATGGTAAAGACTATCTAATAGTGATTGACTACTATTCTAACTATCCTGAGATGGTGCTGCTCTCAAGCACCACAGTAAGCAGTGTCATAATGCATGTGAAATCCATCTTCGCCAGACATGGAATTCCCAGGATTGCCATTAGCGACAATGGTCCGTGCTTCAAGTGTAAGGAGTGGCAACAGTTTGCAGCACATTATGACTTTCAGCACATCACATCCAGTCCTTTGTATGCTCAGTCAAATGGTAAGGCAGAGAAAGGTGTTCAAGTTCTCAAGCAGCTACTGAAGAAAGCGACAGAAAGCAAGTCTGATCCTTATCTCGCCCTGCTGAGCTACCGAGCCTCACCTTTATACTGTGGTTCTTCACCTGCTGAACTACTAATGGGTCGCAAGTTGCGCACCACGCTACCCTGCTGTGCAAAAGAACAGCAAAGTGAGGAACTGAGACAGAGACTTCAACTGTTAAAGCTGAAACAGAAATCATACTATGACAAGTCATCCAAAACTCTAAAACCATTGACAAGGGATGATGTTGTCAGGATTGAGGATCCAGATGCATGGAACAGGAAAGCTACAGTTCTTGAGGAAGTAGGACCAAGGTCATACACTGTTAGAACTGAGGAAGGACAGATTCTCAGGAGGAACCGCCGTTCCCTCCTAAAAACACAAGAGACTATTCAAGACCAGATTGATGACAATGCCACAACTGCATCTTGTCATTCACCGCCAGAACAATCTCATGAAGACACATCAGACTTACCCGTGTTGAGAAGATCCACACGTGAAGTAAAAAAACCTGATAGACTTAATCTTTGAGTACAATGTAAAGCTTTGAAAATGTGTTGACTGTTTTGAAAATGTTTATGTTTATAGAGCACGAACAAAAGTGTTACTGATATTATCTTTATTGTTTTCTTGAAAGTTGATTGATATTGATTTTGTTAAACCTCAAAGAAAGGGGGATGTAATGATCAATAACATGTCATTCTATAGTGGACACTAGGTGGAGCCGTAGAGCTGTATATAGCTGTATGTATAAGACTACACTACCCAGCTGTATATATATTAAGACTACATTACCCATGAGGCACTAGGCTACCCACAAGGCAGCAGTCAAGATGGAAGCCTCTACAGATACAGTACCTAGTCCACATGTGCTCAATAAAGTAACTAGCAAAAGCTAGCTGTGTTCATAATAAGAATGTCTATTTATTAATGAACATAAGACTCAAGTCACCTCTAATCCTTCTACCAATTACTTTAAATCTATGCCCCCTGGTTATTGATCTCTCTGCTAAGGGAAATAGGTCCTTCATATCCACTCTATCTAGGCCCCCCATAATTTTACTTACCAAAATTAAATCTCCCCTCAGATTCCTCTGTTCCAAAGAAAACAACCCCAGCCTATCCAATCTTTCCTCATAGCTAAAATTCTCCAGTCCTGGCAACATCCTTGTAAATCTCCTCTGTACCTTCTCTAGTGCAATCATATCTTTCCTGTAATGTGGTGACTAGAACTGTACACAGTACTCTAACTGTGGCCTAACTAATGTTTTATAATGTTCTAGCATAACCTCTCTGCTCTTATATTCTATGCCTTGGCTAATAAAGGAAAGTATCCCATATGCTTTCTTAACTACCTTATATAGCTGTCCTGCTACCTTTAGGGATCTATGGACATACACGCCAAGGTACCTCTTTTCCACTACATTTCTCAGTATCCTACCATTTATTGTGTATTCCCTTGCCTTGTTAGCCCTCCCCTAATGCATTACCTCACACTTCTCTGGATTGGATTCCATTTGTCACTTTTCTGCTCACCTGACCAGTCCATTGATATCTTCCTGATGTCTATAGCTTTCTTCCTCACTGTCAACCACACGGCCAATTTTTGTATCATCTGCAAACTTCTTAAACATGCCCCCTCTACATTGAAGTCTAAATAATTGATATACACCACAAAAAGCAGGGGATCTGGTACTGAGCCCTGTGGAACCCCACTGGAAACAGCCTTTCAGTCACAAAAAACACCCTTTCGACCATTACCCTTTGCTTCCTGCCACTGAGCCAATTTTGGATCCAACTTGCCACTTGGATCCCATGGACTTTTACTTTTTTGACCAACCTGCCATGTGGGACCTTATCAAAGGCCTTGCTTAAGCAGGAAAGAGAATTTTATTTCCAATTTGAAAATTACAAAAAGAATTCTGAATATAAAAATCTATTGCTACACCACTGGATTGCTGCTCCATCATCAGTGAGAATGGTGATTAAAAACCTCTACCTACCCATAGTGTAAATTAAAAAGTGCAAAGACCATCTTAAAACTATAGTACAGCAGCTTGAATGGCGTTATTTCAGTCCAGTTTCGAATCCATAAATCCACACCTTCTATTCCTTTCTCCCTCATTTGTTTATCTAGCGTCCCGTTAAATACATCTATGCTAGTCGCCTCAACTACTCCATGTGGTAATGATTTCCACATTCTAAACATTCTTCCCTATTGAATTAATTAGTGACTCTCTTATATCTATAGCCCCTGGTTTTGGATTCCCCACATGTGGAAACATCTTTTTTGCAACTACCCTATCTTTCTTATTTAACTCATCGCATCACATTGCTGTTTGTTGGACCTGAGGTGGTGAAAGGCACTATATAAATGCAACTTTTCTTCTTTTGCATTACAATCGAGCCACAAAACGGCGCCGCCAATCAACAGCCGATCTGCCACTTCGCAATGAATGCGGAGCCGAGAACAGGCAATGGATACAGAACGTTAAGCCACCTTTCCTCTTTCCGATGCTGACTAAGCTGCTGCAGGTTCCCAGCATTCCCTGTTTTTTTCCGACGGAACCTGCCTCGTCCTGGTCAAGCTTTTCCAGCATCTCGTTTAGCTCCGCGGGCCTCTCCCCTCCCGTACCCACCCACAAAAAAAGGTTAACCGACGGCCGCAAACAGCCGCAAGATTAATTTGCACACACATTTGTCCCCATGCTGAAATGAACCTGAAGTGGAGACAGCTGTCTGCCCCCATAAAGAAATGATTTTATCCGTCAGAGAGCATTTCTGCATCCAAGTCAAGAGAACGAGGGAGTGCGCGTTCTTTCAGGGAATGTTATGATGTTGTGGTGGCAGCAGTGCGCTGTCTTTCTCTTCATTGCTACGTTCCCAATATTTCCCTCCGACTAGTGGGTCAATAACCAGAGGTCATAGATTTTAAAATCATTGGCAAAAGATCTAGAGGGGAGATGAGGAGCAATTTTTTCACTCAGAGAGTTGTCAGGATCTGAAACGCTCGACCTGAAAAGGTGGTGGCAGCTAATTCCAGAAATAATTTAAAGGGGAGTTGGACAGGTACGTGAGGATGGGGAACTTACAGGGTTACTGACAAAAAGCAGGGGGTGGTGTGGGGTGGCGGGGCAGTTGTTGTGGGACTAAGCACGACCGTTCTTTCAACGAGCCGGCACAGGCACGACGGGCCGAATGGCCTCCTTCTGTGCTGTAAGATTCTATGATTCTAATATTTTATTTTCTCACCTCTTTCACATCCCCTCCCCCACATCATTCCTCTAGCCTGGACAGCGCCAAGTGCATGCTTCTGCATTGTTCCCAACTGGTTGCTCGGAGCCAAAATCATTCCCTGTGGGAATCGGCCAGCCCTCACATCAAGGCTGCTCCCCTTGACGGTTCCGACGAAGTTGGGATCTCGTTGTGTAGGGAAGTATGAGTGAGGAACCTAACTCTACGCTTTCATAGAGTCTTACAGCACAGAAGGAGGCCATTCGGCCCACCATGCCTGTGCCGGCTCTTTGAAAGAGCGATCCAATTAGTCCCAGTCCTCTCCACTCGTTCCCGATTATGGGGTTCGGAAGCTCAGCTCAGGGTCATATAGATTGCGAATGATCCTGGTTCAGCCTCCGACTGTGGCCAGGGAGAACTGGAAATCTGAAATAAAACCCCCCAAAACCCTGGAAACACTCGGCAGCTCAGGCAGCAGCTGTGGGGAGAGGAAGGCTGGGTTAACGTTTCAGGTTAATGAAGGGTTCTGGCGAAAGGTCGTCGACCTGAAGTGTTAGCCCTATTTCCTCTCTTCACAGATGCTGCCTGACCTGCTGAGTGTTCTCAGCATTCTGTGGCCTTTGAGCTGCTTTCGTTCATCAAACTGACAGTCAATAATGTTCAGTCTCCCGACTCCTAATTGTGTGAATTAATTTATTGGTAGCAAGCAATTTATTTTCTGTAATAATGTGATAACACTGCAGTATCTTTCTCATGATGAGCACTTGCACCTGTGGACGAATATGTTATTATACATCCCTTATCCTTGGTCACTTCATCACAATGACTCTGAATAAACAGCTCACCAGGAGATCAGCAGAGTGAGCATTTATTGCTAACACAGCTGCTTATTTTAGCTATTTCAAGGTTCTGGCCACATGCACAGATTCCTCGGGTTTTACTGAATTTAATGCAAAAGGACACGGGGATGGCACTACTGCTGTAATCTGAAGAATGTCTGCATGTTTCCCTCTGTCTCTTTCAACCAGTAAAGTGAGTAAGCTTTTCTGAGGTAGACTGAAGCAGACTGTTTCCAGTAGATCAGGGGTCTAGGACAAGGGGGGCATAGATACAAGATGTAAGATCATTAGAATGGAGGGCGAGAGGTGCTTCTTCATGCAGGGGGTTGTGAGGATGTGGGATTCGCTTCCAGGGTTAGTGGTTGAGGCAGAAACGATGTCAACATTCAGGATTAGATTGGACGGGTGGATGAAGGAGAAGGATGTTGAAGGTATATGGTAATAGGGTGGGTAAATGTGATTAAAACTATTTGCTCGTGTGACGGTAAGTGCCAACACGAACTGGTTTGGGCCAAATAGCCTGTTTCTGTTTTATAACATCCACTTAAAAACATCACGCTGCTGTTTGTGGGAGCTTGCTGTGCACAAATTGGCTGCCGCGTTTCCTACATTGCACCAGTGATTACACTTCAAAAGTACTTCATTCGTTGCAAAATGCTTTGGGACGTCCTGAGGTCCTGAAAGGCACTTATATAAATGAGTCTTTCCCCCCACCCCCCGCTCTTTCTTTCTTGGCAACCCCTATCCAGCCATACAGCCCTCCGAGAATTCTGCGTTCCTCCAACGCTGGATTCTTGAGCATCCACAACATCCTTCGCCCCAGCATTGGCGGCCGTGCCTTCAGCTGTCTAGGCCCTAAGATCTGGAATTCCCTTTGTGAACCTCTCCGCCTTTCTCTCCTCCTTCAAGGCACTCCTTAAAACCATCTGTCCTAATGTCTCCTTCTTTGGCTCGTGTCAAATTTCTGTCTGATAACATTCCTGCGAAGCGCCTTCGGACGTTTTTCCTACGATAAAGACGCGATATAAATGCGAGTTGTGGTTGTCCACACCAAAATCAGAATTTCCACATTGTGAAATTACAGTGGAACCCCCACGATAATGGGCAGGGTCACCTGGTAGATAATGGAAATAAGCCGTATTGCTTGTGATTTGCTTCTCTGTCGACGTCCGCAGGCAGTTAATGCCACGGGAAAGCGCATGCCATTTTCCCATAATTTGTGCAGTTCCAACCGGCTCCTCCAGGCCTTGGAAATTTCCCGCCCATCATCGTGTTTGGCCAAGAATAATTATTTTCCCCTTTATAGAATTGGTAGCCTGTGTCCACTCATCTCGACATCAGGGACAGTGTTTCAGCACACACAAAAAGAAAAGCCATCTGCAAAATGATTATACTAAAGCCACTGATCCACCCTCAATAGCTTATGTATAAGTTCCCTCTACTGATGCTAAAAATATTCATGACTTCTTAGCCAAGTTTGCGGATGATACAAAGATGGGTGGGAAAGCAAGTTGTGCAGAGGACTCAAAGAATCTGCAAAGGGATATTGACAGGCTAAGTGAGTGGGCAAACATTTGGCAGATGGAGTATAATGTGGGAACGTGCGAGGTTATACACTTTGGCAGGAAAAATAAAAAAGCAAATTATTATTTAAATGGAGAGAGATTATAAAATACTACAGTTCAGAGGGACCCGGGTGTCCTTGTGCATGAGCACAAAAAGTTAGCATGCAGGTACAGCAAGTAATCAAAAAGGCAAATGGAATGTTGGCCTTTATTTCAAAGGGGTTGGAGTATAAAAGCAGGGAAGTCCTGCTACAAACGTACAGGGTATTGGTGAGACCACACCTTGAGAACTGTGTATAGTTTTGGTCTCCTTATTTAAGGAAGGATGTACTTGCATTGGAGGCAGTTCAGAGACGATTCACTAGGTTAATTCCAGAGATGAGGGGGTTGACTTATGAAGAAAGATTGAGCAGGTTGGGCCTATACTCCTTGGAATTTAGAAGAATGAGAGGTGATCTTATTGAAACATATAAGATACTGAGGGGGCTCGACAGGTAGATACAGAGAGGATGTTTCCCCTCGTGGGGAAATCTAGAACGCAGGGGCACAGTTTTAGAATAAAGGGTCGCCTTTTTAGAACTGAGATGAGGAGGAATTTCTTCTCTCAGAGGGTCGTAAATCTGTGGAATTCTCTGCCCCAGAGAGCCATGGAGGCTGGGTCATTGGATACATTTAAGGTGGAGATAGACAGATTTTTGCAAGATAAGGAAGTGAAGGGTTATGGGGAGCAGGCAGGGAAGTGGCTTTGAGCCCAAGATCAGCCATGATCTTATTGAATGGTGGAGCAGGCTCGAGGGGCCAAGTGGCCTATTCCTGCTCCTATTTCTTATGTTCTTATGTTCTTTTTGTTTTATACTTTGCCCCAAAGAAAGCTACTGTCCCAGCAGATGGCACAAAAGATGGTATCGCGCCAGCACATAAATCTAGAACCATGACATGAATGTTGCTCTCTCGTTCTGCTGCCAAGCTGCTGATGGTTCCTCAACACTTAACGTCATACGATGATTCATATCTTTGCTTCACAGATCTCAGAGCAAAAATAAACCACAGTAAGCGATAGATAGCCGAGGATGAAGAATGATGCTAAAAGCTGCTGGTCATTTTTCAGATATCAGCCTTCGGGCCTACCTGAGAAAACTTAGCAAAGGTCTAATTTTTTTCCCCCATCCAGCTCTTAATCTTAAAATCAAGACTGCCAAAACACTACGGCTATTTTTGTGATTTGTGTGTGGCATTAGCAGCCTTGGATAATTTTAAGTGACCGATTCCATACTGAAGTCGGAGAGTTCACCTCCCTTCCCTCCACTAATAGCAAGTGTCACAAACTTCTTACATAAGATCCTGCGAGAGATACGAAAGGAGCCCTCAGCAGACAGTTAGCTGGGAACCTAGACTGATTCAGCAAAATTCACAAGTGCCGATTAAAGGAGTCTTCTCCAATAATTTATAACTGATAGGATTGATGATGCAAGCCGAGTGCTTCATCACTTAGTCCGTTAAGACATTTATGGCAAATTTATTCCTCATTTACATCAAGAGTAATAACCACTTAGATCTATGACTTGGAATTCTGTGTTTGGGGGAAGGGCATATTTGGAATATAAAAATTGCAAGTTACATTTCAAAGAGATTATGCCATAGTGTCTGGTACATAGCTATTCCGGCACAATTAAACAATGAAGGATATATGGTTTCCCACAGTTCAAAGGGAGGGTCCAATTAGGACCCCTTGGTGACTGACATCTCAGCAGACCAATCACTCCCCCACCCCACCCCGCCCCACCAGCCATGCAGAGTGTCAGACGTGACTTGGTGGGCAGCACGCTCGCCTCTGAGTCAGAAGGTTGTGGGTTCAAGTCCCACTCCAGAGACTTGAGCACAATAAATCTAGGCTGACACTCCAAGGACCACTGTCGGAGGTGCGGTCTTTTGTTCCTTAAAAAAAGGCCCTGTCTGCTCTCTCAGGTGAATGTAAAAGATCCCATTGCAATATTTCAAAGAAGAACAGGGAAGTTCTCCCCGTTTTCCTGGCCAATATTTATTCCTCAATCAACATTACTAAGAACAGATTATCTGGTCGTTTTCACATTGTTGTTTGTGGGAACTTGCTGTGTGCAAGTTGGCTGCCGCGTTTCCTACACTATAACAGTGACTGCACTTCAAAAGTACTTAATTGGCTGTGAAGCGCCTCGGAATGTCCTGAGGTCGTGAAAGGTGCTATAGAAATGCAAGTTTTTTTTAAGGGAGTGGTCAACAAACTCTCTCTCTAAGACACAGAATTGGGTCAGTGAATCGGTGTAGCGAGTCAGGGAGTTGGTTAGCTTGGGACTAGTTTGTTTAAGAGTGGGCTTTCACTCAGACCGTTAGTTGAGTTGCATCTTTATTATTTTTCAATGTGAAACCTGCATTCTGTTCATTCATGTATTTTACATACTGTAGTATAATTACATAGTACTTACAGCACAGAAACAGGTCATTCGGCCCAGCAGGTCCATGCCAGTGTTTATGCTCCACAAGAGCCTCCTCCCACCCCACTTCATCTCACCCTATCAACATATCCTTCTATTCCCTTCTCCCTCATGTTTTTATCTAGCTTCCCCTTAAATGCATCTTTGTTATTCACCTCAACCGCTCCTTGTGATAGCAAGTTCCACATTTTAACCACTCTCTGGGTAAAGAAGTTGCTCCTGAATTCTCTACTGGATTTATTAGTGACTACCTTATAATTATGGTCCCTAGTTCTGGTCTCCTCCTGCAAGTTGAAACATTTTCTCTATGTCTACCATATCAAACCCTTTCATAATCTTAAAGACCTCTATCAGGTCACCCCTCAGTCTTCTCTTTTCAGTCTTCCCCGATAGGTATAACCTCTCAGTTCTGGTATCATTTTTGCACCTTCTCCAGTGCCTCTATATACTTTTTATAATATGGAGACCAGAACTGTTCACAGTACTCCAAGTGTGATCTAACCAAGGTTCTATACAAGTTTAACATAAACCAGTTTGTTGGTTTGCAGTTGTTCTTTCCAGTTTATCTTCCACAAAGACAAGAGAACACCAGTGGTGGCACATGTAATGTTACAGTAGCCAGTATACAGAGCAAAACTTCTATGTTATAATCTTCATTTATCTACATATTAGTCAGTGAAAAAGGTGCACTCTGGATCATAAGGCACACAAGGTCCACTTGTGGGAGTAACTAGTGATTCTGAATCTGGCAGAATATCTAGCGCAAAAAACAAATATTGTGACCTCTGTACAAGGAAATCACTATGTTCAATTGTGCGAACCAGCACATAGGGGTCTGCCATGAACTATCATGGAATCATAGAAATTTATGGCACAGATGGAGGCCATTCGGCCCATCGTATCTGTGCCAGCTGAAAAAGAGCTATTCAGCCGAATCCCACTTTCCAGCTTTTAGTCCGTAGCCTTGCAAGTTACGGCACTTCAAGTGCATATCCAAGTACTTTTCAAATGCAGTGAGGGTTTCTGCCTCAACCACCCTTTCAGGCAGTGCATTCCAGACCCCCACCACCCTCTGGGTGAAATAAGTTCTCCTCAACTCCCCTCTAATCCTTCTACCAATTACTCTAATTCTATGCCCCCTGGTTATTGACCTCTCTGCTAAGGGAAATAAGTCCTTCCTATCCACTCTATCTAGGCCCCTCATAATTTTATACACCTCAATTAAATCTCCTGTCAGGCTCCTCTGTTCTAAAGAAAACAACCCCAATCTTTCCTCATAGCGAAGATTCTCTACTCCCGGCAACAACCTCGTAAATCTCCTCTGTACCCTCTTTAGTGCAATCACATCTTTCCTGTAATGTGGTGACCAGAACTGTACGCAGTACTCCAGCTGTGGCTTACCATTTATTGTGTATTCCCTTGACTTGTTAGCCTTCCCAAATGCATTAGCTCAAACTTCTCTGAATTGAATTCATTTGCCACTTATCTGCCCACTTGACCAGTCCATTGATATCTTCAATATCAACCACACAGCCAATTTTTGTATCATCTGCAAACTTCTTAAACATGCCCTCTACAGAATGTACTCTGGGTGGGGGACTTCAATGTCCATCATCAAGAGTGGCTGGGTAGCACCACTGCTGACTGAGCTGGCCGAGTCCTGAAGGACATAGCTGCCAGTATGGGCCTGCGACAGGTGGTGAGAGAACCAACATGAGGGAAAAACCTACTTGACCTCGTCCTCACCAATCTACCTGTCGCAGATGCATCTGTCCATGACAGCATTGATAGCAGTGACCACCGTACAGTTATTGTGGCGATGAAGCCCCATCCTCACACTGAGGACACCCTCCATCATGTTGTGTGGCACTACCACTTTGCTAAATGGGATAGATTCAGAACAGATCTAGCAGCTCAAAACTGGGCATCAATGGGGCACTGTAGGCCATCAGCAGCAGCAGAATTGTATTCCACCACATCCAGGACAAAGCAGCCCGCTTGATTGGCACCCCATCCACCACCTTAAATATTCACCCCCTCCACCACCGACGTAGCGTGGCTGCAGTGTGTACCATCTACAAGATGCACTGCAGCAACTCACCAAGGCTTCTTTGGCAGCACATCCCAAACCCGCAACCTCTACCACCTAGAAGGACAAGGGCAGCAGGTGCATGGGAACACCACCACCTCCAAGTTCTTCTCCAAGTCACACCCCATCCTGACTTGGAAGTATATCGCCGTTCCTTCATCGTTGCTGGGTCAAAATTCTGGCACTCCCTCCCTAACAGCGCTGTGGGAGCACCTTAACCACACAGACTGCAGTGGTTCAAGAAGGCGGCACACCACCACCTTCAGGGATGGGCAATAAATGCTGGCTTTGCCAGCAATGCCCACATCCGATGAATGAATATTTTAAAAATGTAACCATTTTGCTTATAATTAAAAGTGAGTAAGCAGTAACCAGACAACCTGGGGTGAGAAAGAAGGTTGCTATAGTCGAAGAGTGAGGCTGTAGGTGAAAGTTGGATATTAGCCAACTGTAAGGATGAGACAGAGTACATCTAGCCTGGTAACCAAGGTTAGGCAGTTACCACTGTGTTGGAATGTTATTACATCCGCAGTAAATTAAAAACAAAGGCCAACAGCAAGGGTCGTATCTCAACCTATGGAGACATTTCTTTTTGTATTGCCATAACTACCCCAGATATGAGTCTTGATTGTCAAAAACAGATGATGATGTAAGAGTGTCCTAAGACTAGAACCTGCGTAAACCAGGGTGCTGCAAACATACAATCTTTATGATTGGATTTTGGGTTTGGGTGTCAGCCAGTGATTGGTTCAGGAGGACTCCATAGGTTTTGAGTGAGAGTAAGGGTATAGGAAGGGGGTCTTAACAGCCACAAATGGTAGAAGATTGTAGGAGTAGAAGATTTGAGAAAGAATAGAAGATTTCAGGAAGAATCAAAGAGACACGCGGGAGACGAGGAGAGATGAGAGACAAGAGACACAGGGTGCAGTTTACTCACGGTTGTGGCTTCTACCCAGAATATAAGTGGTAATATAAGTCTCAATTATACTATGTAAACTGCTGCTCTAATACTGTAATGTATTAAGTCTTGCTTGTGCTGACTAAAGTTAAATCGCTGTCTCCAATACGGGTCCACCTCGAATCATTTGGAACCAGGGTCCCTCTGGGATCTTATAGCACTTTCTATACTCCTCTAGGCTTTCTGTAGTATTGAGCTCTCGGTATCTGGCAAAAGCTTCTATTTTTTTCCCCACCCTACCCTGTGTGCTCCTTGACATCCGGGGGCTCGAGCCTACTGCGCCAATGAACGGCGGTAGGAGTGCCGCTCATACCCATTAATTCTTCATTCTGCTGAGTCGGGCACTTTCACACAGGGAGGGGAGGTAAATCGAAGAGGGAATCCTCCACAACCGCACTTTCACGATCATTATCAACCCCGGCAACTATCACTGGCACCATCACCATCACTGTTGGCACCAGTGTCACCACAGCTATCACTACTGCTGCCACCATCACCACCACTGTTGGCACCATCACAAACCTCTATCACCATTGCCGCCACCACCACCACTACCCCGTACCACCCCTGCCACCTTCACCGTTGCCCTTGCACAACCCTAGCAAACAGCTACAGGTGGCTTTGGTCGACACCTGGCAGTAGGCTGCTTGCTGACCTTTTCCCCACCTGGGTCAAGGCTGGGACACACAAAAATGAGAAGGAAGCACCTAAATCAACCTTTCTGACCACGGGCAGGCACCGAACAAACAGCTAGCTTTTCATTTAAAACTGCCGTGCGTTGTTTTTATTGCGGCCCTTATATTTATCTGCTGTCAGTAAAACTAAATGGGTTATCAATAAAAATGTAAATTGGAAATGCAGCTCACAAAGAGCTGGGGAGCCCACAGCTCAGAGTGGAGGAGTTGCTGCTGTTCACAAGAGCACGAGGCTGAACCAAAAAGGGGACAATTTAAGAAGGATGAATGCGAACTGTTGATCCATTGTCCAATAAGGACCCTACTTAATGGCAAACACCTAGAAATTCAACGTTAACAATGCATCTGCACGAGAGAGAATTCTATTGCACTTGTGTGAACCAAACTGAGTATTAAAAAGAAATGATAAATAAAATGTTTTATTGCTGTGTACCCTTAAACTGTAAATCATCGATCAGCTATTATAGTTATTACTACCCGTCTACTCTCACTTCACCCCAGAAGCACAAAATCTAGGCTGACACTCCCAGTGTAGTACTGAGGGAGTGCTGCACTGTCAGAGGTGCCGACTTTCAGATGTGACATTAAACCGAGGCCCTGTCTGACCTCTCAGGTGGGTGCAAACAGCCTGATGACACTATGGCTCAGCTGTGGCTCAGTGGGTAGCACACTTGCCTCTGAGTCAGAAGGTTGTGGGTTCAAGTCCCACTCCATGAGACTTGAACACTTAAAGTTAGGCTGACAGTGCAGTGCTGAGGGAGTGCTGCACTGTCAGAGGTGCTGTCTTTCAGATGAGATGTTAAACCAAGACCCGTCTGCTGTCTCAGGTGGATGTAAAAGATCCCACGGCACTATTTTGAAGAAGAGCAGGGGCGTTATCCCCGGTGTCCTGGCAAATACTTATCCCTCAACCAACATAACAAAAACAGATGATCTGGTCATTGTCACATTGCTGTTTGTGGAACCTTGCTGTGCACAAATTGGCTGCTGCATTTCCCACATTACAACAGTGACTCCACTTCAAAAGTACTTCATTGGTTGTAAAGCACTTTGAGACGTCCGGCGGTCGTGAAAGGCGTTATATAAATGCAAATCTTTCTTTCTTTCTAAGGGATATGGGGATCGGACGGGAAAGTGGAGTTGAGGTCGAAGATCAGCCATGATCTTATTGAAAGGCTGAGCCGGCTCGAGGAGCCGTTTGACCTACTCCTATTTCTTATGTTCTTATTATTTTTCCTTTTCTTAGATTAAAAAATCAATTGTAAAGTGTAAAAGTCTTAAAATGAACCACAATGCATTACTTGTAAAGTTAAAATTAGAACTTTCAAGGGAGCATTCCCCCGGCCCTGCACCTGTTTGCACCAGCCGTAACATTTTCGTACGTAATTGCTGGGCCGTTGGTGGGCAATTAGCCCAACTCTGCGCCAGCAATGAGGATTTCCCCGCCGGTGCGGATCATCTGTCAAGTTGGAACTTGACAGTTCGCAAGTTCTGGATTTAGCGCATGCACTTGCTGTCCATTTCAAAGACGGTATAACGGCATACTCTGGTCATACTGACCGCAAAATTGGGCCCATTTTCTTTTCTCCTAGTAACAAATTATCTGCTGCTACTAGGAGAAAGAAGTTTCAAAACATAAAGGGGGAGAAATTCGGTATTGTCCCGTTTGGGGCGCAATTATCGGCCGGGCGCAAAGTTTAGCGCCTAGCGCTAATTATCACCTCCGACTGCAAACTTGGCTTCTATCGCCCCTGGAGGTGATTGGAGCGCTAAATCAGGCACTACACACCTCTCTTAAGGCGCTAACGCCGAGGAGCGAGGCGCTATCTCAGAGCGCTGGCGAAGCTCATGTGATGTCAGTTAGCAATGGAACACAGACACACTGGCGCCGGCCAGTTCTTAAAGGGGAGGGTCGATCTTGCTCTCCATCCACACCCTGCTCATTGCAGCCTTGAATCTCAGCCTGGAGAGACCTGTACATCAAATCTGCTGGAAAAAACAATGGAGAGGCCCAGGGAAAGAGCTCAGAGTGCAGCCCCCACAGTCTCTTCTAAATTGATGCAAGAAAGGTCAAATCAAATTGAACCTGCAAAGTGCTGCTCAGTACCCAAAACTCCTTCACACAGCATTGAATCTCTCCAGAAGTCTCTCTCTCTCTCCCTCAGATTGTGTGGTGCAAAAATGTCACCGACAAAAAAGGCAGGAAGCAGTTGCCTTTAAATAGCGCTCCCCCAGTCCCTTCCCGACTGCAAAACGCTCCCCTCAACCTGTCGTTGCTAGCGGCAGGCGGTAAGGCAGGAGACGCCACTCAATATCCGGTCTGGGGCGCTACCGGGGCGTTGCACGCTCGACTGACGTCACGATCTGCGGGTGCAGGAGATCGTGGCGGTAGTGTTTAGCGCCGCCGCAAAATGTCTGGTCAATTTTGCGAGCGGCGCAAACATCGCCGCCCACGGGCGCTAGTTGCTTTGCGCCCTATTAGCGCCCTCTTATGGTGCTAATGGGAGGCGCAAAGCAACCGAATTTTTCCCCCAAAGACAAGTAAGTCATTCCCAAAAATGGCAAATGAAGAGAAGTTTTCAAAATATTCAGCAAAAAAAAAAAATGCCCTTTTTCACTGTAGGTTCCAAAATACTGGAAAATGCACCAAATAAAATATAAAACATCTAAATATCTGAGGGATTTGCTCTCAGATCCCCATTAAAATAATTCTTGTGCTTTCAACACTTGTATCTCCTTTCAGGCTTTCATATGCTTAAAGTGAGGGAATATTAGGTACATGTTCAGCTCAAGTTACAAGCGTGTGTCTCATGCCACTTTCTATATAATTACTTGTTTTTGTGTGAATTCAGAACCATTTTATGAGTTGACAGCTTTTTTTGAGATGGTATCAGCTTTTTACTTGAAGCTATTAGTCAGTTTGTGTCAGTTTGGTAGGTTTCTCAGTTGTCTTCCTCTTCAGCAGCACCTCCCAAACCCGCGACCTCCACCACCTGGAAGGGCAAGGGCAGCAGGTCCATGCGAACACCACCACCTCGAAGTTCCCCACCAAGTCACACACCATCCCGACTTGGACATATATCACCATTCCTTCATCGTCGCTGGGTCAAAATCCCGGAACTCCCTCCCTGACAGCACTGCGGGAGTACCTTCACCACACGGACTGCAGCGGTTCAAGAAGGAGGCCCGCCACCAGCTTCTCAGGGGCAACTAGGGATGGGCAATGAATGCCGCCCTTGCCAGCGACACCCACATCCCGTGAACGAATAAATAATACACCAACGCAAGCAGCAAAATGGAAGCTCATTGGAGAAGGGAAACGTGGAAGTGCAGGAATAACCCCACAGAGCACCATAGAGAAGAAACTACAAGAGGAGGCACAGAATCTAGTCAAAAACAAGGTGGCATGGAAGAGATAGGTGTTGGCCCTGTATGCCTAGCCTGGGAGCATTACAGGGTCTGCACATACCTTAAACTGCACCCACACAGACACAAAGCTGGATTAAATATAGCTGCTGAGTGTACACTCTACGTTGGTTTGGTCAATTGGTAAGTGTGGTGACAATCGAGTTAGTATGCATTCACCTTTAGAACCTAATTGAACATCTCTGTTGCCATGGTACAGAACTGTAGGCCTTCAAAGGCGGGACTTGTTTCCATTTATTTAAAATTCATGTTGATGTGGGAGGATAGAGAGCGCATTGGCTGAGAGTTCAGGTTCTCAGGTGTTGTCCATTTTGTGCAGTAATGGTACAACACTAATTCCTGCCACTAGAGGCCAGTCGTGAGCTACTGAACCGCCCTCTACTGACAGAAAACAGGAACAGCAGCACCTCAAATCGTTCCACAGGCTGCACTGCGTTTAGACTGGCATTTTCTGCAGTCCCCGACATCAATAGTAAAGTCCATTGAACCTAACATCCAAGGATTACAGTATCTAAAGGGATTGGAAATACCCGAGAGACAAGATAGACTGCTGAATCCCTCTGCATTCTGACACAATAATCTGTAAATTTGCATTTAACATCAGGCCTTGCTTATTAGTGTTTCCATGTAATCTTGAATCTTAGTATGACACAACAACTAGTATTTATATAGCATCTTTAACATAGTAAAATGTCCCAAGGCGCTTCACAGCAGTATTATAAAACAAAAAATTTGACACCAAGTCACATAAAGAGAAATTAGGGCAGGTGGCCAAGAGCTTGGTCAAAGAGGTAGGTTTTAAGAAGCGTCTTAAAGGAGGAAAGAGAGATGGAGAGGTGGAGAGGTTTAGGCAGGGAATTCCAGAGCTTAGGGCCTAGGCAGCTAAAGGCATGGCCACCAACGGTTGAGCGATTATAATCAGGGATGCTCAAGAGGGCAGAATTAGAGGAGCGCAGGTATCTCGGGAGGTGGTGGGGCTGGAGGAGATTACAGGGATAGGGAGGGGGCGAGGCCATGGAGGGATTTGAAAACAAGGATGAGAATTTTGAAGTCAAGGTGCTGCTTAACCGGGAACCTGTACACCTTGATACTGTAAAATGGCAGGAAAAAATAGATGCATTTGTGCTACTGGCCATCTGCTATATTTGACCACTAAAAGGTATATATTTATAATCCCCAACCCCACCTTGGATTGCCAACCTTGCAGGATTGCCATTGAGTCTCCAGGAATTAAACACTAATCTCCAGGAGACTGCAGCCAGCAGCCCAGGAGAAATAGCAGAGGGACAATAAACAAAATTGTGTTTTTTTCATTTTCTTTGAACTCTTTCATTTAATAGTTATAAAAATATAGGAGATGGGGGGAAAAGAAGGCTGTTTCACTCACACTGTTCCAATGAAGCTCAACATAAGGTCGAGGAACAGCACCTCATCTTTTGATTAGGCACTTTACAGCCTTCTGGACTCAATATCGAGTTCAACTATTTCAGACCATAACCTCTGCCCCTATCATATTTTTTAATCTCTCTCACAAGGCATCTGTCGATCATTCTGCCAGTGTCATTTACACTTCATCTAGAATCATCTTTTGTTTCTTAACTTGTTCCATTACCATCTCCTTTGGCCTTGCACCATCATCCCTTTTGTCTTTTAATCTCTCCTGCCTTCCATCCTATCACAGACCTTCCCTTTTGTTCTTTCCTCCCCTCCCCACTCTCCCTGCCCCTACACTTGCTTAAAAATCTGTTACATCTCCAACTTTTCCAGTTCTGACGAAGGGTCATCGACCTGAAGCGTTAACTCTGGTTCTCTCTCCTGACCTGCTGAGTATTTCCAGCATTTTCTGTTTTTATTTCAGATTTACAGCATCCGCAGTATTTTGCTTTTGTTTCACTCACAGTCAAATTTAACCCAATTGGGCAACAAAGGGCTGTTCGCTTTCCAATTGGCCATGGGAAGCCTGGAGGATGGAGCAATGGTGGCAGTGTGGGGGGGGCGGGGCACTTTGAGGCAGGAGATCATGTGATGAAATCTCTAGGAATACACCCTACCATGTCACGAAGCACAAATCTTAAAATGCAAAGCAAGCACCGTGTCCTTTCAGCTCTGAGGCACTAGCATCAAATTCAGTCCAGATTCTTGGCATTAAAATCCTGCTTCTTTGGTACGAGCAGAGGAGTTATCCCAGGTGTCCTGGCCCAACATTTATCCCTCAATTAACATCATTAAAACAGATTATCTGGTCATTATCACATTGCTGTTTGTGGGGTGTTGCTGTGCGCAAATTGGCTGCTGTGTTTCCTACATTACAACAGTGATTATACTTCAAAAGTACTTAATTGGCTATAAAGCACTTTGGGACATCCTGAGGTCATAAAAGGCACTATATTAATGCAAGTTCTTTCTTTCTCAAGCCAAATTTGGACACCCTCGTTGCTCCCAGTGAGTATGAATGCACAACACAAAAAGGCTCATAATTTGGCAATCTTCATTTGACGTGCTCTAAGAATGGATGGGGCAGGAATTGGGAAAATTCACCACAAGTGTAACAGGACTGCTCTATTGAGGTTGATGTTGGGGGAGCTAAGATGCATTATTATAGAAGCGTAGCGGGAGCTGACACTCGAGGTCACAAGTACAGAGGTGTTCCAGTGCCCAGTATTTATAGCTCCCACTTGGACAGTCACAAAAAAGCATCAAAAAGCAAATGAAAAACAAAGAATGATCAGAGGATGAATTATCAAGCAGTATATGGCCAAAGCCCATCTAGGAATGATACAATTCATCTCCAACTATCCACTATCCCATGTAGAGTTTGCTATGGGAGCATCTAATACTGCAGACTCCACATGGGATAATGGATGGTTGGAGATGCATGGTATCATTTTGTACATTCCAACATTAACCGAGCGGTTGTGTACTGGACAAGCAACCCAGAGGTCACAAGGACAAATCCGCACCGTGGCAAGCTAAGAACTTAACTTCCAATAAATCTGGCAAATTGCACCAGAAAAATAAATAAGCATGAATGCTGCTCAATTGTCATAAAAACTCAACTGGTTCACTAAGGTGCTTCAGGGAAGCAAAGGGTGGCTGTCGTCGCTACATGTTCTGGCCTCCATGTGACTCTTCACTCGGAGCACTGAGATCAAATGGAAAACAAAACCTCTGCCCTGACTGAGATATAAGTAGGAGCAGGAGTAGGCCATACGGCCCCTCGGGCCTGCTCCGCCATTCAATAGGATCATGGCTGATCCGAATCTAGACTCACGTCCACTTCTCTGCCCTCTCCCCGTAACCCCTAATTCCCTTATCTGCTAGGAAACTGTCTATCTCCATTTTAAATTTATTTAATGTTGCAGCTTCCACAGCTCTCTGGGGTAGCAAATTCCATAGATTTACTACCCTCTGAGTGAAGAAGTTTCTCCTCATCTCAGTTTTGAAAGGGCAGCCCCTTATTCTTAGATTATGCCCCCTAGTTCTAGTCTCACCCATCAGTGGAAACATCCTCCCCGCATCCACCCGATCAAGCCCCCTCACAATCTTATATGTTTCGATAAGGTCGCCTCTCATTCTTCTGAACTCCAATGAGTAGAGTCCCAACCTACTCAACCTTTCCTCATACGTCAACCCCCTCATCTCCGGAATCAACCGAGTGAACCTTCCCTGAACCGCCTCGAGAGCAAGTATATCTTTTCTTAAATATGGAAACCAAAACTGCACGCAGTATTCCAGGTGTGGCCTCACCAATACCCTGTATAACTGCAGCAAGACTTCCCTGTTTTTATACTCCATCCCCCTTGCAATAAAAGCCAAGATTCCATTGGCCTTCCTGATCACCTGCTGCACCTGCATACTAACTTTTTGTGTTTCATGCACCAGGACCCCCAGATCCCTTTGTACTGTAGCACTTTGCAGTTTCTCTCCATTTAGATAATAACTTGCTCTTTGATTTTTTCTGCCAAAGTGCACAACCTCACACTTTCCAACATTATATTGCATCTGCCAAATCTCTGCCCACTCACTTAGCCTGTCTATGTCCTTTTGCAGGTTTTTTATGTCATCCTCACTCATTGCTTTCCCTCCCATCTTTGTATCGTTGGCAAACTTGGATACGTTGCACTTGGTCCCCTCCTCCAAATCGTTAATATAGATTGTAAAGAGTTGGGGTCCCAGCACTGACCCCTGCGGAACACCACTAGTTACTGATTGCTAACGTAACAGGGATCAAACAGGAGGTCTACACTGGGCATACAGGCATCTACTCAGCCATTGGGGAGTAATTTTTAAGACTGTATATTATCACGACAGAAGAATGTTTGCCATTCACGTTTACTCAGTCAGCACTTATAAGAGACATTTCTTAATAGTTTTTTCTAAATGTAACTATCCAATCTCTAAGGGCTCCAACATGGTGCTTGGACACGTGTGCAGCATTCCACACTCCCCATTAACATTTCTAAGACATAGTACAGCTTTCCAGATGAGACAATGAGTCCTGATTGAGCCAGGTGCTTAAACTGGCTATTTCTCCATTCCTTCCCAAATCTGTAGAGTCCTGGATGTCAACATAACCTTTAGTGATGCATGACACTAGGACCATATTAAAAGGTCAGCTTTTCACTTGCGCATTAGTTGGATAAAACTATTTATGACCACTTGCAGAATGAAGCTTATAGGGTAGATAAAGACAGACATGATTAAATATTGACAGTTTTCAACCATACAGAACACAGTGGTTCCTGTGCTGCCTGGGGAGTGTGCTACTGTGCTCGCTGGCCTACACTGACTCCCGGTCCGGCAATGCCTCGATTTTAAAATTCTCATCCTTGTTTTCAAATCCTTCCATGACCTCACCCCTCCCTATCTTTGTAACCTGCTCCAGCCCTACAATCTCCCGAGATCTCTGCGCTCCTCTGATTCTGGCATCTTGCGCATCCTCGATTTTTATTGCTCCACCATTGGTGGCCGAATCTTCAGCTGCCCAGGCCCGAAGCTCTGCAATTCTCTCCCTAAACCTCTCCGTCTCTCTCCTCCTTTAAGATGCTCCATAAAACCCGAGTCCCCACGTCCTATTCTCGCTATTTAATTTGAAGTATTATTTACGTGTTACCACACTTGGAGTACTGTGCACAGTTCTGGTCTCCATATTATAAAAAGGATATAGAGGCACTGGGGAAGGTGCAAACAAGATTTGCATGAATTATACCAGAACTGAGAGGATTTAGTTATTAGGAAAGGGTGAGCAGGCTGGGGCGCTTTGCTCTAGAAAAGAGAAGGCTGGGGGGTGACCTAATAGTGGTCTTTAAAATTATAAAGGAGTTTGATAGGGTAGACGTAGAGCGGATGCTTCCAACTGTGGGGGAGACCAACACTAGCGGCCATAAATATAAGAAGTCACCAATATATGCATTAAGGAGAAGCAAGATAAGCATATGAGGGAGAAATGAAAAGAAGGATATGCTGATATGGTTAGATGAAGCGGGGTGGGAGGGGGCTTGCGTGGAGCATAATTGCTGGCACAGAACAATTGGGCCGAATGGCCTGTTTCTGTGCTGCAAGTTCTATGTAATGTAAATTGTTGCAGATTTACCTTTTCCATTCACCTAACTGCACATCTCTGTAAGATCACCTCTCAGACATCTCCTTTCCAGGCTGGAAGGTCCAAATAATTTATTCACCATTAGAACCGTCGACCAAGTGCTCAGAATGCCAACCCGCTGAGCATGAAGTGCGACGTGCAACAGTGGAATTTTCTTTCTGTATGATTAACGGAATAGCTTTCCTGGGGAAACGCCATTCTGTCTCCCACAAGCAAAGCTTTCTGAGAGTATGACACCAATATCACCGGTTTGCATTCCGTCATTGGGGTGTGAATTTTCAGGGAATTTTACCTAACGGGGGTGGCGGGGATTTTTTTCCCCCATAAACCACTAACCTGCGGAGAGTTCACGCAGTGTAAGTGGGCAATAATTTGTCATCATTCCCAGAATGTTTTGCACGATGGAGAAACAATGTCAGCTCGCTAGGGAATAAAAAGTTAGATGGTGGAATCCTTCAGAACACAAGAGCACATTTGGCAAAAGATTTTTCTTTCTTGCGAGTAGATTATGAAAACGGTATCTTCTTTCAAAGATATTTTTAGGTTTGCCCAGAAGGAGTGTGAAATGAAAATGCCGTAATGGAGTATGGTGTGCAATTTTATGTCTCTATAAGTTATACTATGGAACACTTGGGTTCCGACTGATGCACATCACTCTTCAAACAGCAGGTTTCAAATCTCAACCAGTTTGTCAAGGGGTGTGTTGAGCGAGAGAAAAGCGATTCTTCACAGGAAGAGAGGGAAAATAAGGGAGAGAATCAATCAAGGACATTAAATGAAAGAATGACTTGCCTTTCACAACCTCATCACATACCAAAGCGTTTTACAGTCAATTAAGTACTTCTTGAAATGTTGTCACTGCAGGAAATGTGGCAGCCAATTTGTGCACAGCAAGCTCCCGTAATTAGTACAGGTAGGCTACCCTTTATCCGGACTTCCGAAAACCGAAACCCTCTAAAAACCGAAGGTTTTTTCGTTCAGCGTAAGTCGTGCGTACGAACGAAAAAACCTTCGGTTTTTAGAGGGTTCCGGTTTCGGAAGTTCGGATAAAGGGTAAGTCGTGCGTACGACCCCCCGCCGACCCCCCCCCCCCCCGTGGACCCCACCGGCCCCGACCCCGACAACCGCCGACCCCCCCGCGGACCCCGCCGGCCCCGACAACCGCCGACCCCGCCAGCCCCGACAACCGCCGACCCCCCCGCGGACCCCGCCGGCCCCGACAACCGCCGACCCCCCCGGCCCCGACAACCGCCGACCCCCCCGCGGACCCCGCCAGCCCCGACAACCGCCGACCCCCCCCCGGCCCCGACAACCGCCGACCCCCCCGCGGACCCCGCCGGCCCCGACAACCGCCGACCCTGCCTGCCCCGACAACCGCCGACCCCCCCGCGGACCCCGCCGGCCCCGACCCCCGCCGACCCCGACTGACTTACGCTGAGCGTCAGCGTAAGTCGTGCGCACGACCCCCCGCCGACCCCCTCCGACCCCCCCGCGGACCCCTGCCGACCCACCTTCCGAAATCCGAAATTCTCCTTTATCCGAAACTCGGCTGGTCCCGAGGTTTTCGGATAAAGGATAGTCCACCTGTAATGAGATAACAACCAGATATTAGTGATGTTGGTTGAGGGATATATATTGGCCAGGACAATACTCCTGCATTTCTTAGAATAGAGCCATGGGATCTTTTACATCCATGTGAGAGGGCAGACAGGGCTCTGGTTTAACATCTCATCCGAAAGACAGCACCTCCGACAGTGCAGCACTCCCTCAGTACTGCACTGGAAGTGTCAGCCAAGATTTTGTGCTCAAGTTTCTGGAGTGGGACTTGACCCCACACCCTTCTGACTCAGAGGCAGGAGTGCTGCCATTGAGCTATGGCTAATTATGCTAGTGACTGTGGTAAGAGTGGTGATGGCAGAGGCCTAATTACAGGCTGCCTAACATTTCCTTTCACTCAAGGAATGGGTTACAGGAAAAATAGGGTAAGTTAAATATTTGATAAAAATTGTGAGCAAATGCTCCATTTACCTGTAGACAAATAACACACAGGCCAGGAAGGTTCTCGATTCAGCAGCTGGTCTGTGCAGCGTAAGGTGGGGCTACAACAGTGAGTGAGGGAGAAAGAGGGAAGGGTGCGACCCAGCAAACCCAGGCTATGGAAGGGAAATCAGCCAGGATTCCCTGCTCCTAAGCACCACCTTCTAGAAGTTCACGGGTGATGACAGGATGGGTGGTGGGGTCGGCTATGACAGTCCCCATGGCGGAATAGCCTGCCGGCTAAGCTCACTTATGAACAATGGCCCCTTGGGCTGGTGCCTGCGGAACTGTATCTCTGTACCAGTCGCTGCCTTTGTGAGGAAGAGGCAGGAGGAGAAACAAACTGAGCAAGGGAAAGACAAACGAACAGTGGGGCACTAACACCGATAGAAAAGGAGCGGCGAGGGCCGTAGTGAAGTGACTGCAATTCAGCAGGAAAAACATCCCAAGGAGCTTCACAGGAGCATTATCAGACAAAATTTGACACTGAACCACATAAGGAAATAATATGACAGGTGACCAAAAGCTTGGCCTAAGAGGTAGGTTTTAAGGAGCGTCTTAAAGGAGGAGAGCGAGGTAGAGAGAGGCAGAGAGGGTAGTGAGTTAGCAAGCTCTGTAGCTGTTTTCAACAGCCTACATCTGGCCAGATGTAACTCTGCAGCAACCAGGGTTAGCGGATACCGCGCCCAACCATATTGGAGCGGACACAGCAAGAGATTAGAACAAAGTGTTCTTGCAGTGCCCGCCATCACAGTTCACATGGAGCTTGCCCTGCCCATTATTCATTCGTCAGCTGGCCCTGTAGTTACTGGAACGCCAAAGCATGTATACAGGGGGATTGGAGGGGGAGGGGGGAAGAAGTCCTCAGCAGGACTGGAGTGGGGAACCAGAAGTGCCCTGAGGGACAAGTTTCAATCGTGTCAGTCTGCAGAGAGCAGCCGCCATTAACACGCACTACTGATTTTTCCACAATTTATTAGCTCCACGAGTGACTGTAAACCAAGAATTAATTTGCCTTGTTGGGAAATTGATTAAAAATGTGAAAAGTTCCTGTCGTTTCCGTACATGCTCCCAGTGATGTCAGGAGAACCGAGGGAACTTCAATCATTTTCTCTGTTAACAACTGCAGCCCCTCCAGTTATTTGTTATTCGACAAGTTCAAACTGGAGATCACTTCCTACCTTGCATAAATGTAGCTTCTTTTTGTGTCACTCTACCAGTTCTGTAGCAACAACAACTTGCATTTATATAGCATTTATTTAACAAGGCACTTCACAGGAGCGTTATCAAACAAAATTGATTAGGCCAGAACTAGGAGTCATAAATATAAGCTAGTCACTAATAAATCCAATTGGGAATTCAGGAGAAATTTCTTTACACAGAGAGTGGTGAGAATGTGGAACTCGCTACCACAAGGGGTGGTTGAGGTGAATAGCATAGATACATTTAAGAGGAAGCTAGAGGGAAACATGAGGGAAAAGGAATAGGAAGATATGTTGATGGGGTTAGATGAAGAAGGAGGCTCGTGTGGAGCATAAACACTGGCATGGACCTGTTGGGCCGAATGTCCTGTTTCTGTGCTGTAAATACTTTGTAATACTTTGTAAAATTTGACACCGAGCCACATAAGGAGATATTAGGACAGGCGACCAAAAGCTTGGTCAAAGAGTTAGGTTTTAACAAGCGTCTTAAAGGAGAAGAGAGAGGGAGTGAGGTGGGGAGGTTTAGGGAAAGAATTCCAGAGCTCAGGGCCAAAGCAGCTGAAGGTACGGCCACCAATGGTGGAGCGATTAAAATCGGGGATCTCAAGAGGCCAGAATTGGAGGAGCGCAGAGATCTCGAAGGGTTGTACAGCTGGAGGAGATTATAGAGATAGGGAAGGGCAAGGCCATGGAGGGGTTTGAAGTGTAGGAAAATCTGTTTTAAACATCCCTAACAACAAGAAGGACTTTAATACAAAAGAGAACTTTTAATGATGGCTAAACCACATTAAAATGCAAATTGAGAAACAGGAATATGGAGGAACATTTTTAACAGATATTACTCAGACAAAAGGCAGTTTGTAACCAAGGACAAATCTGGGGTTGCTAATGGGACCAGCGGAACTGACCAACACTGTCTTGAGATAAAACCCTCATTAAACTGCAACAAGTGACACGCATGATGAGGTAGCCCCACTAAACTTTGAACTAACCATGAACAACAAGGGGAAAAGCCATGACTGAAGGAACCAATCATTGAGACGTGCATGTGAGAGCCACGAGAGGAGTGAGAACACAAAGAATGTAAGAACTAACACAATACCTAGTTTTTTACTGCAGTCGGCCAGGACAAACAGGAAGAAGATGTCTAAAGATTCAACGGACTTCAAGTGATCGTTGTTTGGCCACTGGGCAGTTGAAGACTCCAGGACAGGTTAAAGTAAGTTGGGTTCTTATTTAATCCATGTGTTAGTGGTTAAATAAAAGATCTCTGTGAGAGCTAGTGATTCTGTGTGTATTTTCTGTTAAGGTGGATTCAGGTCTATGAACCCCACTCGAACGCCTAACGTGGGAGGTGTGAAAGTCATAAATAATTCCTACAGTAGACAAGGATTTTAATGAGAGAAAAAAACACTGCTTTCCCTCAAATCTGAACCATTCCTTCAGTTTTTTATTTCCCTTCTCATCGGTTTGAGATTTTTCTAATACATCGCCTTTCAGAAGTGCCTTTAAATTAACATTTCAGCTCACGTTTACTAACGCGGAACTGCCTGGATTGGATGATTCACTGTAAAGCTGAGAGCATTGAAGTCTCAATATATTTGACACAAGTTGCAATGAATGGAGACTGACTGGTATGGTTAGTTAGATTTGTACCTCTGGGACACATGCAGCCTAGACAAACGGAATGAAAACTTCCGCTGTGTGCTGCCTGTAAGGGTTTTTTGTGAAATGGGTGTATACCACCTCAAGCCAAACTCTGTTCGGGTTGCCAACTTTGGTTGGACGTATTCCTGGAGGTTTTGTCACATGACCTGCCACCTCTAACCGCCCTGCCCAGTCAGACAGCCATCTCCACTATTTTTATAACGAATAAGCAAAAGTGTTCAAAGAAAAGGAAAAACAACATGCCATTTTTATTAACACTCCTTTGATTTCTTTTATCTCCTTGGTCGCTTGCAGTAGTGTCCAGAAGATTAATCTTTAATTCCTGGAGATTCCAGGACAATTCTGGAGGGTTGGCAACCATAAATGGGTATGGTTAAAGTGAATAAAAGTGCCCCTAATTTGGCACTAGTTGGCACTAGGGGATTTAATTTGATTGTGTATTAAATGAGGGTTCATTTTTCTCTTTTATCTTGGTGCACACACAGGCACACAATCACTGTGCATTCTTGGACCAACCGAGGCACAACTGAGCAACCAATCAGAAAAACAAATCACCAATAATGGTGCTTAATTACCCGTTAACCCTCTTTAATAGGCGTGTAAGTGGTACAACTAACACTTAGTGCTTCAATCCAGCTGCAGATTGGAAGATGGACAGAAGGGAGTAAAATGGTTGGACGAGCTCTCAAGAATGCTCAACCCTAATGAAGACCGCAGTCCAATGCCAAAAGCTGATTTTGTCATGCTTGCTAGTGCTCTGGTAACTCGGGACACCCATCGGGTCGGGATTGGAAGACCTTGGGGTGAAATTCAACTTCTGCACGGCAAAATGGGCTGTAGTGAATCGGTTGCCCTGCTACAATTTTCCTTTCAGGTGGGGAGCATAATGGCTGTTCGATTCACTATCGCCCATTTTGTGCCATTGCCAATGCTGAATTTCAACGCCCCTTTGTAGCAGTGTTGTGACTTCTGTGCACAGAAATCAATGACTGCTGGGAGGGCTTTCCCTTGCTTGTGTCAGCCGTGGCTCAGCGGGTAGCACTCTCTCCTACTGAGTCAGAATGGTTGTGGGTTCAAGTCCCACTCCAGGAGACATGAGCACAAAATCTAGGCTGACACTCCAATGCAGTGCTGAGGGAGTGCTGCACTGTCAGAGGTGCCGTCTTTCCGATGAGACGTTAAACCAAGTCTGGCCTCTCAGGTGGACCTAAAATATCCCATGGCACTATTTTGAAGAAGAGCAGGGAATTTCTCCCCGGTGTCCTGGCCAATATTTATCCCTTAACCAACATCAATAAAACAGATTATCTCATTGCTGTGTGGAAATTTCTGGCTGCGTTTCCTACATTACAACAGTGACTTCACTTCAAAAAGTACTTAAATGGCTGTAAAGAGCTTTGAGGCGTCCTAAGGTCATGAAAGATGCTACAGAAATGCAAGATTTTTCTTTCCCTTATACACTGCAGTTTGCATCCTCCAGCCTGCACTGTTAATAAGATGAATATGCTTTCTGATTTTGATCCTCACAATCAATGAGGAGTGGAAACCGTCACAAAGCTCTCATAAGAACATAAGAAATAGGAGCAGGAGTAGGCCATACAGCCCCTTGAGCCTGCTCTGCCATTCAATAAAATCATGGCTCATCTTATACATCAACTCCACTTTCCCGCCCTACCCCACATCCCTTAATTCCCTTAGTGTCCATAAATCTATCGATCTCAGCCTTGAATATACTCAACGACTGAGCCTCCACAGCCCTCTGGGGTAGGGAATTCCAAAGATTCCCCACCCTCCGAGTGAAGAAATTTCTCATCTCAGTCCTAAATGGCCGACCCCTTATTCTGAGGCCGTGACCCCTGGTTCTAGACTCCTCAGCCAGGGGAAACATCTTCCCTGCATCTACCCTGTCAAGCCCTGTAAGAATTTTGTATGTTTCAATGAGATCACCTCTCATTCTTCTAAACTCTAGAGAATATAGGCCTAGTCTACTCAATCTCTCCTCATAGGACAATCCCCCCATATCAGGAATCAGTCTGGTGAACCTTCGTTGCACTCCCTCTATGGCAAGTATATCCTTCCTTAGGTAAGGAGACCAAAGCTGTACACAATACTCCAGGTGTGGTCTCACCAGGGCCCTATATAATTGCAGTAAGGTGTCTTTACTCTTATACTCAAATCCTCTTGTAATAAAGGCCAACATACCATTTGCTTTCCTAATTGCTTCCTGTACCTGCATGTTAACTTTCAGTGATTTGTGTACAAGGACACCCAGGTCCCTCTGAACACCAACATTTCCCAATGTCTCACCATTTAAAAAATACCCTGCTTTTCTATTTTTCCTACCAAACTTCACATTTCTCCACAATATATTCCATTTGTCATGTTCTTGCCCACTCACTTATCCTGTCTATAGCCCCTTGAAGCCTCTTTGCATCCCCCTCACAACTTACATTCCCACCTAGCTTTGTATCATCAGCAAACTTGGATATACAGGAAACTTTCGTTTATCCGGAGGTTAAATCTCCGGAATGCTCTATCCACCGGCAAAATTCAGGAGTCGGTTCAGATAAGGTTTTTTACTTCTCGTTGCTTTTTTTTTCAGTCGTGGCTCTGCAAGGTCTAGCTGAAGCTGTTGCTTAGCTACAGAGACGCTTGCAAGCTACGCCGACTGTTTTGAGGCTGTTGCTAAGCAACAGGGTTTGTTGCTAGATATGGAGCTCAGAAGCTCCGTATATGTTTTAACATTAGCGCTGGTTTGTCCGGCAGTTTTGATGGGACGGCAACAGCTCGGTCCCGTCAGTGCCGGATACCAGAAAGTTTCCTGTATAACATTTGGTCCCTTCATCCAAATCATTGATGTAGATTGTGAATAGCTGAGGCCCAAGCACTGATCCTTGTGGTACCCCACTAGTTACAGCCTGCCAACCTGAAATGACCTGTTTATTCCTACTCTCCGTTTTCTGTCTGTTAACCAATCCTCAATCCATGCTAGTATATTACCCCCAATCCCATGAGCCCTAATTTTGTTTAATAACCTCTTGTGTGGTGCCTTATTGAATGCCTTCTGAAAATACAAATACACCACATCCACTGGTTCTCCCTTATCTATTCTGCTAGTTATAACCTCAAAAAACTCTAATAGATTTGTCAAACACGATTTCCCATTCATAAATCTGTGTTGACTCTGCCCAATCCTATTATTATTTTCCAAGTTCCCTCTTACCACATCCTTAATAATAGATTCTAGCATTTTCCCTACTACTGATGTCAGGCTAACTGGTCTGTAATTCCCCATTTTCTTTCTTCCTCCTTTCTTAAATAATGGGGTTACATTTGCTACCTTCCAATCCACGGGAACCGTTCTAGAATCAGTGGAATTTTGGAAGATGACAACCAATGCATCCACTATCTCTATAGCCACCTCTTTCAAAACCTTAGGATGTAGGCCATCAGGTCCAGGGGATTTATTGGCTTTCAGTCCCATTAATTTCTCCAGTATTTTTTTTTACTAATACTAATTACTTTCAGTTCCTCATTCTCGCTAGAGCCTTGGTTCTCCACTATTGCTTGCATTTATATAGAGCCTTTCACGATCTCAGGACTTCCCAAAGTGCTAAATTACTTTCACTAATCTTTTCCTCTTTACATACCAGTCTGTCTTTATATCTCTTGCTAATATACTCTCATATTCTATTTTCCCTGTCTTTATCAATTTCTTGGTCCTCCTTTGCTGAATTCTAAAATCCTCCCAATCCTCAGGCTTACTTCTCTTTTTGGCAACATTATAAGCCTCTTCCTTTGATCTAATACTACCTTTAACTTCTCTTGTTAGCCACGGTTGGACCACTTTTCCTGTGGGGTTTTTGTGCCTTAAAGGAATGTATATTTGTTGTAAACTATGTATTAATTTTTATGGATTATGTATCATGGATTTTTCTCTTGTGTGTGGAAGGTATGTGGGGAATCTTGAGACACGGGACTTTGGTTTCATTAAATATAGCATACTGGGCAATCATCCCCCTCCCCATAGTTCACTATTGTAGAGGTGGTCATCAAACTGGCAGCTGCAATAGGGTCATAGGAAATGTACTGACAGTGACCATTGGGTGCATTTAAAGGTACAGGCCTTCTGATTTTTTGTTTTTTTGTTTTTTTGATTGTTTCCAAACTTAGGTCAAATAAAAATTCATCGAATCAGCTGCAAGCAAACATATACGGGCTAAGAAATTCCTGGGAGCATCCCCCACTTTACCACCGTAACTTTAGCGCATAATCCAGGCATCGCTCCAGTGCAGTACTGAGGGAATGCTGCACTGTCGGAGGTGCCGTCATTCAGATGAGATGTGAAACCAAGGCCCTCTCAGATCCCACGGCACTATTCAAAGGAAAGCAAGGGAGATCTCTCCGGTGTCCTGGCCAATAGTTATCCTTCAACCAACACCTAAAAACCAGATGATCTGCTCATTCATGTCATTGCTGTTTGTGGGATCTTGCTGTGTGCAAATTGGCTGCCGTGTTTCCTACATTACTGCAGCGACCACACTTCAGAAGTATTTTATTGTCTGTAAAGTGCTCTGGGACGCCCTGAAGTCATGAAAGGCACTATATAAATGCAAGTCTTTCTTTCTCCTTCTAGGAGAAAGTCTAATATGGCAGCATGGCTCTTCCTGTGGCAACCTTTATGACTCAAGATAGGTACAGATTGTGGGGCTCCTCGCCTTGCAATGGTAGGCCTGCTTTTGTGAGGCGAGCAGTGTGGGCAGCAGTTTCACAGTGCCAGCGACCTGAAGTACTGCTCACACCATGGTGCTAGAGGGCCTTGTCCCCAGTCCCCACCTCACACTGGCTCACCCACAAGTGGGGGCTGTGCACTAAATCGATTCTTTTTCCTCTTTTACAAAAATAACGCAGGGTCAAAAGTTCCTTCAGAAGCCTTCACAAGGTCTGTTAATTGGAGAGAATATTTATTTAGGCATTAATGCTTTCCTGCAAACAATGAGGAGGACTGTCTAGGAAGTATGCTATCTATGGCACTGGTGGATTTTGATTGACAATCCACTGGGTATAACTAGTGTTGCAACCCAAGTTTTATTTTCACCTCTCGGCCCACTCCCCTCACCGATCTCCATCTTTCTCTCTCACTCGTTATCTAGCTCCTCACAGAACAGGTGCTAGCTGAAGATAAGGTGGAATTGTTGGTAACAGATCACAAGGTGGAATACTGCAGGCCTATAAATTATATATCTGTGCCAGTTGCTCACTGGTAATGTGAAGGGTGTAGACTACAGTCAATGCATTAGAGTGGGCCTTGCTCCTTGCTGTACAAACTTCATCCTTTGTGTCTTTTGTTTGTTGGACCAGTGCTTTGTTTTCACAAGCTCAGTTTTTCTCACAATGCCATGCTCAGCACCCCATACGTGAGTCAAATAAGGGCATCTAGTTTATCCGCAGCACAAGGAAATCAGGACTCCCTTATAAGTCTTTTGAGTTCGTTATTGCTTTAGGTTCTCGTAGCTCCAGATGTCGATGCAGAAAGATAATGAACAGGGTATGGAAGAACATAAAAAGAATGGGGCTAGTTGGGAACACGGCCATCAAAATAAAGAAATGAGATAGCTACTAAAATTCTAACAATATCTGAGCAAAGAGTTAATTTACACATCCAAATTATATATCGTAATGTGAGAACTTAATAAAGAAAATTAGCCCTCTTAGCAATGCGAAGAAAGAAAGACTTGCATTTATATAGTGCCTTTCACAACCTCAGGATGCACCAAAGTGCTTTACATTGAAGGAAATATTTTTGAAGTGTAGTCACTGTTGTAATGTAGGAAAAACGGCAGCCAATTTGAGAACAGCAAGGTCCCACAAACAGCAATTAAATAAATGGCCAGATAATCTGATTTAGATGTTAGTTGAGGGATAAATATTGGCCAGGACACCAGGGGAGAACTCCTCCGCTCTTTCTCAAATAGTGCCGTGGGATTTTTCACATCCACCTGAGAGGGCAGATGGGGCCTTGGTTTAGCGTCTCATCTGAAAGACGGCACCTCCGACAGTGCAGCACACCCTCAGTACTGCACTGGACTGTCAGCCTAGAAGGGCTTACTACCTTCTTGCACTGTGCATGTACTGGTCATGTACATGGCATCCCCCAATCTTCCTCCCTGCCACAGTTGAATAATGTATCTTCATAATGATCTTGAGCCTCGATACAAGCCTCATTCATTGATAAATCTTTCCAGTCTGTCTGGCTGGCTTTTTCAAGCATCTCATTTCAGTCAGACTCAATTATAAATCCTGAGATCAATAAGCACTGAAGCTGATTAGAATATAATGTGTTGGGATCGATATGTACAATGGTCAGGTTGTCCCCAAGCACATTTTCCCTCAAATTGCAACAGGATTTGAAAGTTACCAAAGGGGCCCTGACTTTTACCGATAAATGTTTTTGGCTTTGGGCCGAGGTGGAGTCTTGGCTCATTGTATCAAAAGATGCAGGAATACATTTCATCGTGTGGTGTTTTGTAAATCAGCAACAATAAGTTTCTCAAAGGGGCACTGCCTCTTTTAAGAAAAATTGATTAGAGGCTTCATGGTGAAACCTGACAGAATCACATTGTCGGCAGAGGACGAAAGTAAGACGCAAGGCAGCTTTCGATTGTTTCAGATTGATGCTTTATTGCATCAAGTAAGTTGGGAATAATATGGGAACTTTCATATTTTGTTATACAATGAAACTGTACCATTTTCAGTACCTTATTAAAAAAAAATTCTCAGGAGGTGGGCATTGCTGGCAAGGCTGGCATTTATTGCCCATCGCTAGTTGCCCTCAAGAAGGTGGTGGTGGGCCTTTTTCTTGAACCTCTGTCGTCTTTGAACACATCTGTCTATCTTCACCCCTAGATTTGTCGGCACCCCAAATCTGTCTACACTCCAAATCCGTCTGTCTGCTCCTTAGATCTGTCAACAACCCAAATCTATCTGTCTGTCCCCTAGAACTGTCTGTTCCTTGACTCTCTATATTGGCTCATTCGCCACATTAGCTCATTCTCCATGTTGGCTCTTACCCCTAATAACTATACAATACAACAAATAATCACTGACCATCAGGAGTAGAACATCACAGAGAAGAGCGACCTTAATAAGGATTCAACACAATAATAAAAGCAAGAATAGGAAGAAACAAAATCTGAGGTGGAGAAGTTAGCATCAGTCCCATGTTATTAAATAAAATGCATGATTAATCCCAAAAAACAACAGGCACAGCAAAATCCAATCCCGACATCAATGTACAAGCGTGAAATTCCTGTGATGCATTGCCGTTCGCTCCCAGTGGATGGAAATCCGGAGCAGGGATTAGTTCAGACACAAACCGAACATTTCTTGATAAACTAGCGCCACGGTCTACTGTATATATTGGGTCAACTGTCCTTACAGCAACAACTTGCATTTATATAGCACCTTTAACGTAGTAAAACGTCCCAAGGTGCTTCACTGGAGTGATTATAAAACAAAATTTGACACTGAGCCACCTAAGGACAGGTGACCAAAGGCTTGGTCAAAGAGATAGGTTTTCAGGACTGTCCTAAAGGAGGAGAAAGAGAGGCAGAGAGGTTTAGCGAGAGCTTACACACGTTGCCAATGTTTTCAGCAGGATGCCTGTGACCAGCACAGGAGGATGTTGTGTGCAGCACACACAGAGCAGTGTGAGGAAAGGTAACAAGACACAAACCTGCTGATCCACAGGAAGCGGTGTTACCCATAGCCAAACAATGAGCCTCAGTGAGGAATCCCTGACAGACAGACCACTGCCCTTCCTCCAGACTTTCAAACCACAGCCCGGATTGAAAACATCTGAAATTCTTCCAGAATCCACTTCAGTCTGGCAAGTCTTTTTTTTTGGTTACTGAAAGGACTGAGATATCAGGACTGAAAATTCCAGGGGGTGTTAAAAGCCGTTAATTGTTCCCCAGCTCACGGGGCTTTGGTTTGGTCAGAGGTGAGGATTCGCCACTGGCCTTTTCAAAGGAGGAGAGCACGTCACGAGACAGAGTCAAGACGCAGTCCGAATGGACTGGACAAGTGCAGAAATAGCAGGGACTAAGATTCACTGTTGGGGGGCGGGGCGGGGGGGGTGGTATCCCTGTCAAGCACAGGAATTCAGCCTATTGTTCAAAAAGTGGTTGTTTTCTTTTCCTTTCTTCCCGAGATGTTCTGCGCCAGCCAGCGACAAATTAAACATTTGCTGTGCTTCTGCTCACAAGCTGCTGCACTGTAAACTGCCTGTCTTGTCCCAGCCTGATGAATGTCGCACCAGTTGCCAGCGATCCTTTCACGAGGCACTAAAGGAAGGCGAGAGACGAGAGGCTCAGCCATTCTTCGTGGCAACACCAGAATGAAGTACAAACTGGCACAGGGCCTGTTGTCCTCAATAAATGTTGGCACGTGTCGCATTAACAAATTGGCTCTTTAATCGGCAGGTTCGCTCTGCCGGGTTACTGTGTGAGCATGTCTGCACCAGAACATTAAAAATGGAAGCTGTTAAACAAGCACTGTCTGGCTCCCCCGACGGTTCAATTGATCAAAGCACTGCCCAGTAGTGAACTAAGCCATATTGTTCTAGTTAGATGATCTTATCCAGGTTGAATGTTAGAGGAACTACAATATGACAAAGCGCCCTTGCTGTGGCATGCATGCTGGATTGGGCTTGACGTGATGCACCCCCGCTCAAATAGTCCGCTGACACTCACTGTCTAGTCTCACACGTGGCCACTCGGACCAGAAGAGGGATGGCATTCGGGGCACCAGCATGATTCAACAACAACAACCCGCTACCATCCGTGAGACACTTTGGGACATCCGGAGGTCGTGAAATGCGCTATATAAGCGCAAGTCTTTCTTTCTTTCAATGCCAGCTACATGCATCCACGTGGACCGTGATCCTGGGACGCTGACACTCTTCAGGCCTCACTGAGCCGATGTATAAACATTGAACGTTGTGGGAAAACACACAATTACAAAGCTGCTGCTTTACTCCAAACACTGTCGCACCTACGTATAAATCAGCCGTATCTTTCCGACGGTTGTTTTATTCAAAATAGCAGGGGAGCCCGGCGTTGCCAGGGCAATTTTGGGCCGCGCAGTCTCCGTGCCTCTGTGTGTCCCCCCTCTCTGTCCCTCTCCCCCTCTCCCTGTGCTGTCCTCTCCCTGCCTCCCTCCCTCCCCCTCCCCCCTCACCTCCCCCCCTCCCCTCACCTCCCCCCCTCCCCTCACCTCCCCCTCCCCCCCTCCCCTCACCTCCACCTCCCCTCACCTCCCGCTCCCCTCCCCCCCTCCCCTTCTGATAGCGGCCGTGCGGGGCCTAGCGCTTGAAGCGCGGCCGGGCGGAGACGGACCCGAGCTGAGCTCCCTCGCGGATCGCGCGGCTGACGGGCGGCTGCTGCCGCTCCCCCGACCGCTGTGTGTCTCGGGCCGAGCGGTTGCGAGGCACGGCCCGAGTGAGCCCAACTTACCTGCCGGTGCGGCGGGGCAGGAGCGGGATCGGGAGCTGCAATGTGAGGGTTGCTGTGGGGATGGAGCTCCCCCGCGGGTGGCGCAGTTGACGGTCGGCCGCTGCCGATGACCCGCCCGCTGCGTGGAAACTCACCTGCCGCTGCCGGAGTCGGAATGTGGGGGTTTGTTTGGCTGGTTGTGTCCCTGTGGGGATGAAAAAAATGGCGGCGAAGTTTAGGGAGACTGGAGCATTAGGTCCCGCCTGTGACGCACCGATTGGTCAACCATCAGGTGAGTGAACTGTAGGATTGGTCAAGCAGCACGACACTCAACGCTAATGAGAGGTAGGATTGAAGGATGAGAGCTGGAGAGACAGTTTGAAGGTCGAGAGCTGGAGAGACAGTTTGAAGGTCGAGAGCTGGAGAGACAGTTTGAAGGTCGACAGCTGGAGAGACAGTTTGAAGGTCGAGAGCTGGAGAGACAGTTTGAAGGTCGAGAGCTGGAGAGACAGTTTGAAGGATGAGAGCTGGAGAGACAGTTTGAAGGATGAGAGCTGGAGAGACAGTTTGAAGGATGAGAGCTGGAGCGGAACCCGGTTACCAGGACGCCAAGTTGGACAGCCAGGGGTAATGTGCAGGCCAGGTGTTTGGAAGAAACCAAGGGGAAACATCGAGAAAAACTGAGAGAAAACATCGAGAAAGACAGAGGAAACATCGAGAGAGAGGGGAAACATCGAGAGAGACCAAGATGGAAACATCGAGAAAGACTGAGGGGTCACTTTATTTATTTAATTTTATTAATTTATTAATTAATTAATTAAATTTATTTAATTATAAGTTGTGAGTTCCTCACAATGCTCTCCCAGTGCGGCCACCCTGTAACCAGAGATTATTCTAGAAGCCTGGGTAGAAATATCAATGTAATTACTGTAGAAATTACTTTTTTTACATTATTGCTTGTTCATTTTATGTGCTGTCTTTTTATGTCTTTTATTTATTTTATGCCTGCTTTATTTATATTTAAAGTATGCATGCGTGTATATGTCGGTATGTGTTTTTTTGTGATGGCGCCGATGAAGATGGCTGCCGTCCTTGCGAGCTCCGTGCGTACCAGGCAGCTAAGTGTTCTTGCTGCTTGGTGCTCTCGGCTCGTCAAGAAAAAAACATTTCACTGACTAGATTACACTTCTTGTATTTAGCTATGTGACCAATAAAATTGAAATTGAAATTGAAATTGAAATTGGATTGGTCAAGCGCTAATGAGTGGATTTTTGAGTATTTTTGAATGTTTTTTGTACACTGTGCAAACAATTTTTGTGTGACAAAAAAGTAAATACACCTACAAGAGTGCCCTAATGATAAGCTTTCTTTTGATATAACATATGTGTAGGTACGCTCTATAACTTTTGATTGTATAGCCGGACAGAGAGACAGAAAGACAGACAGAGCGACATACTGTTTTATATATATAAGATAAGATAAGATACCTCAACTGCGCTTCTATTTATTGTATACTTGCCTTTTATGTACATTAATTCTGTTACATTCAGCAGAAAAGATTAATAAGCAAGTGAAAATTTTTAGCTGTAGCTTGTTTAAAATAATTTAAAAAAAAATCTAAATAAAAGTTCCCTGTGTACAAATTGCACCACTGTATAAATCAGTGGTGCTTCTAATCTAGCCCAGGGGCCATTTGCAGGCTACCTCCATTTTGAGTATCAGCTGAGCTTTCTGCTCCACGTGTTCCTGGGCATCCATTCATGGTGTGTCTGGCTATGGATGTCGGAATCCACCCTTTTCTTGTCTTCCAACAGAAGAACACAGGGAATACTATTTGGAAGCAGGTTTGTCCTAGTTTCCATCCAGTAAGTGCCCAGGCCTACACTTGACAACTTCCCAAAGTGGGATGATTGAAATCAGGAGCTCACTGTGTAGGGAATCACAGGCCCACTTCCAACCATGACTCAGTGTTAGCACTTGTATCGGAAGGGTGTGGGTTCAAGCCCCACTCCAGAGACTTGAGCACATAATCTAGGCTGACACTCCCAGTGCAGCACTGAGGGAGTGCTACACTGTTGGAGGTGCCATCTTTCAGATGAGATGTTAAACCGAAGCCCTGTCTGCTCTCTCAGATGGTTGTAAAAGATCCCATTCCACTACTCGAAGAGCAGCTGAGTGTTCCATGTTCTGGCCAACATTCATCCCTCAGCCACTACCACCAAAAGCAATTAACTGGTCATTCTTCTCATTGCTGTTTACAGGACCTAACTTTATGCAAATTGGCTGCAAAACAACAATGACTACAGAAGTAATTATTTGGCTGTAAAGCACTTTGGGACATCCTGAGGTCATGAAAAGCGCTATATAAATGCAAGTTCTTTGTTCTTCTTTCTTTCCCATCATTCCATAGTGTGTTGCAGCTTCCCTGAGCGCAGCATTCAAGCAAGATCATTGGTTGGGATTGTGGCTCTTGATATAGGGGACAACCTTAATATTAGAGCTAAGTCATTCAGGGGTGTTGTCAACAACAGCGACAACTTGCATTTATATAGCTCCTTTAACACAGGAAAACATCAGGAAACACATCTTCACACAAAGACTAGTGGAAATCTGGAACTCTCTTCCCCAAAACACTATTGAGGCTGGGGGTCAATTGAAAATTTAAAAACTGAGGTTGATAGATGTTTGTTAGGCAAGGGTATTAAGAGTTACAGAACCAAGGCGGGTAGATGGAGTTAACATACAGATCAGCCATGATCTAATTGAGTGGCGGAACAGGCTAGAGGGGCTGAATGGCCTACTCCTGTTCCTATATGACAAGCAGGTAGAATACTCCTGCAACAACAACAACTTGTATTTATATAGCGCCTTTAACGTAGTAAATCATCCCAAGCCGCTTCACAGGAGCGTAGTCAAACAAAATTTGACACCAAGCCACAAAAGAAGATATTAGGGCAGGAGGTAGGTTGTAAGGAGCATCTTAAGGAGGAAAGAGAGGAAGAGAGATGGAGAGGTTTAGGGAGGGAAATCCAGAGCTTAGGGCCTTGGCAGCTGAAGGCACGGCCGCCAATGGTGGAGCGATTAAAATCGGGGATGCATTTCAGGGCCATTGGAGTAAAGCAGCTCCGGCCAACAAGCTGAAGTTGTGGTGGATTTTTTCACTCTGCTTCCAATTGAACCCACTTTCCCATGAGAAGAACATGGTCCCCAGGCCTGTAATTTCTGTACTCCTGAGGGGAGACAACACTACGACTATTGACTGACAAATCACTGTAAAAACTCATGGAATACAAGTCATCTAACATCGCTCAAACCATGCAGTAAGGCAATGGAATCTCTTAAATATAATCTCAAAAAAAATATATTCCACTGAGGAAAAAAGGGTGTAAAAGAAAAGATAGCCATCCGTGGCTAAGTAAAGTAATTAAGGATAGTATCCGACTAAAAACAAGGGCATATAAGGTAGCCAAATCTAGTGGGAGGATGGAAGATTGGGAAGTCTTTAAAAGACAGCAAAAAATAACAAAAAGATTGATTAAGAAAGGGAAGATAGATTATGAAAGTAAATTAGCAAAAAATATAAAAACAGACAGTAAAAGTTTCTATAGTTATATAAAAAGAAAAAGGGTGGCTAAAGTAAATGTTGGTCCCTTAGAGGATGAGACCGGGAAATTAATGGTGGGAAACATGGAGATGGCAAAAACACTGAACAATTATTTTGTATCAGTCTTTACAGTAGAGGACACTAAGAATATCCCAACACTGGACAAACAGGGGGCTCTAGGGGGGGAGGAACTAAATACGATTAAAATCACTAAGGAAGTGGTACTTGGTAAAATAATGGGACTCAAGGCGGATAAATCCCCTGGACCTGATGGCTTGCATCCCAGGGTCTTGAGGGAAGTAGCGGTAGGGATTGTGGATGCATTGGTAATAATTTTCCAAAACTCACTGGACTCAGCAAAGGTCCCGGCAGATTGGAAAACTGCTAATGTAACACCCTTATTTAAAAAGGGTAGTAGGCAGAAGGCTGGAAACTATAGACCTGTTAGCCTAACATCTGTGGTTGGTAAAATGTTAGAGTCCATTATTAAGGAGACAGTAACGGGACATTTGGATAAACATAATTTAATAGGGCAAACTCAGCATGGTTTCATGAAGGGGAAGTCATGTTTAACAAACTTGCTTGAGTTTTTTGAGGAAGTAACATACAGGGTGGATAAAGGGGAACCAGTGGACGTAGTGTATTTAGACTTCCAAAAGGCATTTGACAAGGTGCCACACAAAAGATTATTGCTCAAGATAAAAAATCACGGGATTGGGGGTAATATTCTGGCGGGGGTGGAGGATTGGCTCTCTAACAGAAAGCAGAGAGTTGGGATAAATGGTTCGCTCTCAGATTGGCAACCAGTAACTAGTGGTGTTCCGCAGGGGTCAGTGCTGGGTCCCCAACTCTTTACAATCTATATTAACGATTTGGAGGAGGGGACCGAGTGTAACATATCAAAGTTTGCAGATGATACAAAGATGGGAGGGAAAGTAGTGAGTGAGGAGGACATAAAAAACCTGCAAAGGGACATAGACAGGCTAAGTAAGTGGGCAGAGATTTGGCAGATGGAATACAATACTGGAAAGTGTGAGGTTATGCACTTTGGCAGGAAAAATCATAGAGCAAGTTATTATCTTAATGGCAAGAAACTGGAAAGTACTGTAGTACAAAGGGATCTGGGGGTCCTGGTGCACGAAACTCAAAAAGTTAGTATGCAGGTGCAGCAAGTGATTAAGAAGGCCAATGGAATGTTGGCTTTTATTGCTAGGGGGTTGGAATATAAAAACAGGGAGGTATTGCTGCAGTTGTACAAGGTATTGGTGAGGCCGCACCTGGAATACTGCATACAGTTTTGGTGTCCATACTTAAGAAAAGACATACTTGCTCTCGAGTCAGTACAAAGAAGGTTCACTCGGTTAATCCCGGGGATGAGGGGGTGGTCATATGAGGAGAGGTTGAGTAGATTGGGACTCTACTCATTGGAGTTCAGAAGAATGAGAGGCGATCTTATTGAAACATATAAGATTGTGAAGGGGCTTGATCGGGTGGATGCGGTGAGGATGTTCCCAATGATGGGTGAAACTAGAACTAGGGGGCATAATCTTAAAATAAGGGGCTGCTCATTCAAAACTGAGATGAGGAGAAACTTCTTCACTCAGAGGGTGGTAGGTTTGTGGAATTTGCTGCCCCAGAAAGCTGTGGAAGCTACATCATTAAATAAATTTAAAACAGAAATAGATAGTTTCCTAGAAGTAAAGGGAATAAAGGGTTACGGGGAGCGGGCAGGAAATTGGACATGAGTCTGGGTTCGGAATGGTCATGGCCCTGTGGGTAGTGGAGCGGGCCCAGGGGCCGTGTAGCCTTGTTCTGCTCCTACTGTGTTCTAATTCTGTTAGATTTCAGGAGATGGTTTTATTCCTGTTCCTGGCTGGGGTGGAGATCGCCTTTACAGAAGGTAAGTACTGTAGAAAATATAGGGACAGAGTGATCTCCTGGAAGAATTTCGATCGCCTAGATGGGTCGGAGAGGAATTTCCCAGATTTTTTTCTCCCAAATTGGCCATTGGGTCTTTATCTGGTTTTTCGCCTCTCCCGGGAGATCACATGGGTTCGGGTTGTTGCAGAGTGATAGAAGATTTGAGGTTAGGATCAGATCAGCCATGATCTTATTGAATGGTGGAGCAGGCTCGAGGGGCCGATTGGCCTACTCCTGCTCCTATTTCTTATGTTCTTATGTTCTTATGTTCTTATGAATCACAAAAATCTCAAGCAAATTATCCGTTAATTCAGAGCTATAACCGGAATTTGATAATATTTTGAGACAACTAATCTTTCTTTGTGGCAGGGATTCTATTCCTAGGGCTGCCAACCCTCCAGGGCTGCCCTGGAATCTCCAGGAATTAAAGGTTAATCTCCAGGACACCGCTGCCAGCAACAGCCGGGAGAAAAATCAAAGGGGCCTTAAAAAAAAATCGTTTGTTTTCATCTTTTTCTTTGAACACTTTCACTTCTTAGTTCTAAAAATATGGGAAATTGGGGAAAAGTTGGGTGGGTTGGAGGTGGGTGGTCATGTGATGAAATCTCCAGGAATATGTCCAACCAGAGTTGGCAACCCTGATTCGGTCCCTGATTAACCTTTCATCAAACGGCTGCGTTCAACTGATCCACGTTTAGTGTTTCCCGTGTACTGTCAAAAAAACGAAACTCAGCCCAAAATAAATACGGAAACAATACAGACGTAGTGCTGTTTTACGAATAGTAAATAAATCTGGTCTCCATTTCACAGCCAGTTATTACCTCAGTTCATTTTGGGCCCTGTGCCAAAAGTGTTCAAAGAAAATTAAAAATAAAACGCAATTTTTTTTTTAATGCCCGGATGATTTTTTCCTCCTGGGTGTTGCTGGCAGTCGTGTCCTGGGGATTAGTCGTTAATTCCTGGAGACTCCCGGTCAATCCTGGAGGTTTGGCAACCCTATAGTGTAGCCCATCACTCCTGACTTGAAGCCCACTGGTATAGGCCTGACATAGAGCAGTGGAGGCAGGTGGGGGGGGGGGGCGGGGGTGAAGATCAAAGGTCAAATTTTAAGGTGCGTTTTCCTGCGCGCACGGGATATCCCGTGATATCCGAGGGGCCGCTGTGCTGTTTATGTCCCCAAAACTGGTTGCACTCTACTGTTAATGACAGGCAGCCAATATAAGCTGAGAGAAAAATCACATCATCACCAAACCATCACTGTGGAAACAAAAATCAAAATTTCCCTCAGCGTGAGGCAAATATTCCTTTTGTTCTCCTGACAGAAACCGTGGAAAAAGTGAAATGACCAATTAAAAAAAACTTGGCAAACGAATGTGGGACATTACTTTGCGTCTGCCAATTATCTCTGCTGTGTTAAGCCCACCACAGCAACATTGCATATGAGGCTGGTGCGTCTGCTAATAGGGTTCAAGTAGGTCACATTTTCCACAGCAGTGTTCTGCCTCTGTGAAGATTTTCCCATCAGGATTTTCCCAGGATCCTCCTTAAACCCTGCGGCCTTGTTATAGCCATTGATTTCCTTATGGAAACGGTTTCCGACAGGCTTCAGGGAGCCTTGCTGTTGAAGCTCTTTAAGGATGAAATAGGGGCGATTATTTGGATGACAAATAATTTCGGTTTTCTGAAGGACACGCACAGTACTTGCTGATCCCTGTGTTTACAGAGAATCGCAGGTGCCTTTGTCTGTAGTTTTTCACAGTGGAGTTGGGAACCTCCAGCGATCTTTTAGCCAAGCAAAGTGATAAAACCGTGCAGCACCTCATCTTATGGTTGACTGGGAGCTACTTTCATCTTATCACGGTCATATATTTACTGTTAACCACTGGATGGACATCAATGTGGAGCATAGTACAGGATGGGGGTGGGAAGGCATTACCTTGTTCAATTCCACCACCACATATTGTTCCTGACTTCAGACGTGTTGAATGGAAAGATGCTGAGCAGATGTCAGATGTCCCAGCAGGTGGGTGGTGGGTAGGGGAAGTAAAATCAAATGGTGGGTCCCCACTGGATTTCTCGCACACAACGTTCTAGTGCCTGGTCAAGAACTATAATGGTAGCATTCTGTCAGCCATGGCTCAGTGGGTAGCACACTTGCCTCTGAGTCAGAGGTTGTGGGTTCAAGTCCCACTCCCTAAACTTGACCACATATTCTAGGCTGATACTCCAGTGCAGTACTGAGGGAGTACTGCACTGTCGGAGTTGGCGTCTTTCAGATGAGGCGTTAAACCGAAGCCCCCTCTCAGGTGGACAAAAGGATTCCAAGTCAACATTCATTTTTCCCAGGTCCGATATTTTTATAACCAATGATCAAAAGTGTTGAAAGAAATTTTTTTTTAAAACCCAATTTTTTTAATGCACCCTATGATTTCTCTCCGGGGTTTTTTCTGGCGGCAGTGTCTTGGAGATTAGGCTTTAATTCTTGGAGACTCCAGGGCAATCCTGAAGGGTTGGCAACCCAACAACTGGAGCACAACTGGATCTACATCCACCAGCACTGCAGCCCCGAATATGGAAATTGCCCCAGTTTAAGCCGTAAACTGAGGTAATGGAAACTTATAGCTTCTGTAACTCAATAATGCTGAAGAAATAGTAAAAGAAAGAAACTAAAACGGGTTGTGCCGCCAGGGTGAGGTGGGAATTGCCGCAAATAATGATGATGGTGCTAATTGAGATTTTAAAGTCTCTTTCGATCAAGCCAATGGCAATCAAAGTCAGTGGGGAGATGGAGCAATAAACAGAAATGATATGCAAAGATACCCTCTGTCTCGGTGCTGTGTGGTGTTCCCCTTCTAAAGTGGGAGTGAAATAAAGATATTCCAACAGACTAGTGATAGTAATGCAATTCCAATGGAAATTTAGTTCTCGTGTAACCCACCAATTCTCACAGACAACTCTCCTGATCTGGCACCATTTATTGGCAAGAACCACACCACAGAATTAACCTTCATCTCTAGAATGTCATCTGTGGAAAGCCGCCTGTGAGGGTTTGATAATGTGAATTCCAATGTTAAGATTAATATCCTGGAGGTTCCTGTTGATTGGCTCTGGGGTAGATGTCACAGGATTTTCTCGCATTTGGATTTTTTTTTTTATTAAACCTGTAATTACTCGCTTCCCTCTGAAGATTAAATGTATTAGCGAACACTCACAATGGGCACAGATTGAACAGGGCCCATCAGAACAGTTTCAAAGCAAATAATTTAGAGTCTTATACCAGATGTTGCAATTTAATTGTGAAATGGTGCAGTGCAGATTCACCAGAATGATAGCGGGGTTAAAAGGGTTAAATCACGAGGACAGGCTGCATAGACTAGGCTTGTATTGCCTCGAATATAGATGATATTAAGGGGTGATTTAATTGAGGTGATTAAGATGATCAAAGGAGTTGGCAGGGTAGATAGAGAGAAATGATTTTCTCTGGTGGGGTGAGTCCAGAACAAGGGGGCATAACCTTAAAATTAGAGCCAGGCTATTCAGGGGTGATGTCAGGAAGCACGTCTTCACATAAAGGGTAGTAGAAATCGGGAAATCTGTCCCCCAAAAAGCTGTTGAGGCTGGGGGGTCAATTGAAAATTCAAAACTGAGACGGATAGATTTTTGTTAGGCAAGTGTATTAAGGGTTACAGAACCAAGGAGTTAAGAAACAGATCAGCCATGATCTAATTGAATGGTGGAGCAAGCTCAAGGGGCTGAATGGCCCACTCCTGTTCCTATGTTCTCCCTGCTATACTTATTCATACTGCTGACAGGAAGCTAACTGCGGCATTCATACTGTCACCTCATTTCCCTAACCCCCTTCCATTTTTTTCGCTTGTGTGGGAGTGCTAATCACCCTTGGGTGCCAACAGTCATCCGGTACCTCAACCATTTTCTGCCTGGACATCGAGGGCTGAACATTGCGCTGTGGCAGAATTGGCTCCCCATCTGTGGTCTTTCCACAGGGCCAGTAAGATGCACCCCGTACCCAGGCGGTTTTCATAGGATCTTACAGCACAGAAGGGGGCCATTCAGCTCATCATGCCTGTGCCAACTCTTTGGAAGAACTATCCAATTAGTCCCACTACCCGCTTGCTCTTTCTCCATAGTCCTGCATATTTTTCCTTTTCAAATTATATATATCTAATTTCCTTTTGAAAGTTACCATTGTCTGGCCTCAGGGTCAATTTTACATCAATTTGGCAGCTCCCTGGTCTCTGTAATGAAGGCTGCCTGGAACGGGGAGTCGGGGATTGGTGACAACAGGCCTTGGAGGCCATTCCTCCTCAGTTTCTGGTTCAAAAAAACAGAACAAACATGTAAAATTTGCACCCTAAGTCCTTTGATCAATTGCACAGGCTTTCCACTCTTCATATTTTAAATTCCACCCCTCCCCCTCCATTGCTAATCGCAATGCTGGACCCTGGAATGAACAGTTGTCCCTGGCAACCAGCTCTGCTATTGCACAAATGACGGGGAATGCGCAGCATTCTGTGTTTCCATTATTTGAATATCACTACTGTACACCCGCCCATATATGAACATCATAGAAATGACAGCATAGAAACAGGCCGCTCGGCCTAACCAGTCCATGTTGGAGTTTATCCGCTGCACAATATAGTACGTCATCCACCACTTCCAACAGGAAGTAGGTCCCATTTCCTGATGTGGTTAGAACGTGGAACTTTCTATTACATGGAATAGTTGGGGCAAATAGCATAGAGGCATTTGCAACAACAATAACAACAACAACTTGCATTTATATAGCGCCTTTAATGTAGTAAAACATCCCAAGGCGCTTCACAGGAGCGTTATCAGACAAAATTTGACACTGAGCCATATAAGGAGATACTAGGACAGATAAGAGGTAGGTTTTAAGGAGCGTCTTAAAGGAGGAGAGCGTGGTAGATAGGCGGAGAAGTTTAGGGAGGGAATTCCAGAGCTTCGGGCCTAGGACGCTGAAGGCACAGCCACCAATAGTGGAGCGATGAAAATTGGGGATGCACAAGAGGCCAAAATTTAAAGGGAAGCTAGATAAACACATGAGGAAGAAAGGAATAGAAGAACATGCTGGTAGGGTTAGATGAGGTCGGGTGGGAGGAGGCTCGTGTGGAGCATAAACACCGGCATAGACCAGTTGGGCCGAAAGTCCTGTTTCTGTGCCCTAACTTCTATGTAATTCTATGTAGGTCCCATTTCCTTCTTCCCTATTCCGCTCCTTTTCCACCAAAGGACTGGTGCAAAGGAGAGCAGAAAATCCTGGCCAAATGTCACCCAATGCCACTCACGCACACTCACACTCACACTCACGCACACGCACTCCAGCAGGAAGTCAGTGGACAGTGTTTAGCAATGCTGAATGATTTTTCTTTCCCTTCCCAGTCTCCGACAGAGATTAGATGAAGCGGCTGATGATGAGAAAGATAATGTTCTATAGATACATCATTTAGGACTCAGGTGGAAAATGACTGGGACTGATAGTGTCTGGGAAAGCGGATGGTAATAAATCAACTGACTGTCAAAGAAGAACACGTCTAGGTGATTGGATAGATTGGAATGATACAAGTCACCTGTGGGGAGGCTGCAAAGTATGGAGATGCCAGCCTTCATAGTGAAGAAGGCGTGGAGAGAGAGAGCCTAGAAACCAATTCTTGTGCCTCTATTGTTGCCCTTAGTAACACATTTACCCACTGAGCCATCAAGGCAGCAGATCTAATATCTTAATATCAATGAAGATGCCCCCAGAGTGAAAAAAGATATGTTCTGAAATAGGAAGAAGTTACAACTTGCAGCAAACACCAAACAATCAATCAACACAGTTAAATTCCTAACCAGCACTAACTAAATAAACCGATACCAGACTAAATAAACCAATACCAGACTTTAATTAGTGCATCATATGCAGGATAATAGGATTTATTTCAAAAACAATTACTGCGCGACTGAGCTGAGTCATGCCGTGCAGAGACAATCGACCTGTGATACTGATGTTATTATGGAGCTTCCCCAATCGATTCTCCCGGTTTCAGAGTAAACTGAGTGCTGCTCCCAATGGAGGCCTCGGCTCTGTTTAAATCGCACACATTCTTTATGCTGGAGTTACAGAAATTCATTGCCGTCAGCTCAGATTGCTTTCTGTCTTTCAACGGATTTTCATTATCAGAGTGAAGTTTTAAAGATTTTTCCTCCATAGAATGATACAGCACAGAAGGAGGCCATTTGGCCCATCGTTCCTGTGCCGGCTCTTTGGTAGAGCTATCCAATTAAACCCACGCCCCTGCTCTTTCCCCATAGCCCTGCAAGACTCTGCTTCCACCAGCCTTTCAGACAGTGCATTCCAGATCACAACAACTCGCTGTGTAAAACCATATTTCCTCCTGTCATCTCTGGTTCTTTTGCCAATCACCTTCAATCTGTGTCCTCTGGTTACCAACCCTTCTGCTACTGGAAACAGTTTCTCCTTAGTTACTCTATCAAAACCTTCATGATTTTGAACACCTCTATCAGATCTCCCCTTAACCTTCTCTGCTCTAAGGAGAACAACTCCAGCTTCTCCAGTCTCTCCACATAACCGAAGTCCCTCCTCTCTGGCACCATTCTAGTAAATCTCCTCTGCACCCTCTCCAAAGCCTTGACGTCCTTCCTAAAGTGTGGTGCCCAGAATTAAACACAATACTCCAGCTGAGGTCTAACCAGTGTTTTATAAATAATTGGCATTACTTCCTTGCTTTTGTACTCTATGGGCTCAAATTTATCAATGGGGACGTGATGGAGGCGGGGCTCCCACTTTTTGGGTTGTAGTCCCGCCTCCATCGACTTGTGGCCAACCCACGCTATTTTCCCTTGATTGACCATGTTAAGCCCGCCCAGCGGGCTCAGCAGGCCAATTAAGGGACACCTGGTTACTGGTGACGTCAGCGATTGACATTTCATCTGTCAAGAGCTTTTGACAGATGAAAAATCAGCATTTGACAGCTCTGTGAAGCTGTCAATCACTGACAATCTGTCTTCTAACTTGAGTCCTTCTACTCAGACTCAGTTAGAGAGCTCTCCAGACCAGAAAGCAGAGGCTGCAGCTTTTGACAGTTCAGCGGCCATTCTGCTTTCTGTGCCGGTGAGCTGAGGGACTCCCGAGAACTGAAGGAAGGAAGCCTGCAGGAGAAAGTAAAGGTAAGTAAAACTTATTAAAACACTTTACACGTACCTCACACACTTACCTCTGCACACATGCACCCATCACTCACCTGCACAATGGACATCTCGACCCCTCCAACCCCTTCAGACCGACGGTCCGCCTCGCTAACTTGCCGTGGTTCGGAGCCGTCGGACAGCCCACACTTCAGGGCTAAAAATAGGGATTAGGCAAAAAACTGCCTGTTAAAAGGCAGTTAATTGGCACTAATCCCCTTCCCGCCTCGGGGAGGCGGCTCACAGCTCAGGTCGGATACCCGCCTCCTGGGACATTGGCACGGAGGCAGGTTGGGGGCGGGATGGGTTCCTGCCCCCCGATTCTGCAATTTTCCCACCACTTCCGCTTTCAAACCCGCCTCCACGGGGCTTGGAAATTCGAGCCCTATGCCTCTATTAATAAAGCCAAGGATCCCATATGCTTTTTTAACTGTCTTCTCAACTAGTCCTGCCACCTTCAAAGATTTGTGTACATACAGCCCCAGGTCTCTCCATTCCTGCACTCCTTTCAAATTGTACCATTTAGTTCATATTGCCTCTCTTCATTCTTCCTACCATAATATATCACTTCATACTTCTCTGCATTAAATTTCATCCGCCACGTGTCTGCCCATTTTACCAGTCTGTCTATGTTCTCCTGAAGTCTGTTACTGTCCTCCTCATTGGTTACTACATATATTGGATGGTTTGCTGAAACTTGCACAAATATTCAGAATATAGAAAAGGGAGAAAAGGTGGAAGATTGTGAGATCTGAAGAAAGACATCCATTTATTTAACATTTTTCACATCTTCCGGATGTCCCAAAGCGCTTCACAGCCAATGAATTACTTGTGAAGTGTAGTCACTGATATTTTGTAGGGAAACACGACAGCCAATCTGCACACAGCAAGGTCCCACAGACAAAAAATGAAATGAATGAGTTTGTTTTTGGCACTGTTGTTTGAGGGATCAGTATTGGCTAGGACACCCTCCCTGCTCTTTTTCAGACAGTGCTATGGGATAGCCCACTCCAGAGACTTGAGCACAAAGTCTAGGCTGACACTCCAGTGCAGTACCGAGGAAGCGCTGCACTGCCGGAAGTGCCGTCTTTTGCATGAGACGTTAAACCGAGACCCCGTTTACCCTCTCAGGTGGACACAAAAGATCCCATGGTACTAATCGCAGAAGAGCAGGGGACGTCCCCCCAGTGTCCTGGCCAACATTTATCCCTTAACCAACACTTAAAAAAATAGATGATCTAGTTATTTATCTTATTGCTGTTTGTGGGAGCTTGCTGTGCGCAAATTGGCTGCCGTGATTCCTACATTACAACAGTGACTACACTTCAAAAAGTACTTCATTGGCCGTAAAGCGCTTTGGGACATCCTGAGGTCGTGAAAGGCGCTATATAAATGCAAGTTCTTTCTTTCTTATTAAAAAATGATTTTAAAGCCATTTCTTCCGCTAATAGCAAAAGGTCACTCGTCAATCTGCAGAAGTTGAGGTTCTGCTGTTCCAATGTGAACAAGCATCAGATATGCAACTAAATTACCCCATTACTGTTCAATATAATGACAATTTGTGCGCAAGGAATATAATGTGATTCAGTGCTGCAACAATGGGATGCGTAGCGGGCTAGCAATGAGTGCTAGTGTCTACAAATGTAAAACTACTGTTGTTAGAGGACATATAAACACATCCTATAAAAGGAGGTTGCTTGTACAACCATTTTAATGACAGGAGGCACACATCACTTACAGGGATTGTCGTCACTTTAACAACTGTAGCTATAGGAGATACATAATAATCAGACACCTGTCACTATATTGCTGCACTTAAAGGAGTTATACCCACATCACTTGGAGAGACAATTATCACTACAGTTATTACAGTTACAGGAAATATATATACATATCACTTACAGAGACATCTATCTGTAAACCCATTACAGTTACAGGAAATGAAAACATCACCCAGAAGGAGAGAGAGTGAGAGCCTGTATGTCATGTATAGTTACAGAGCTGCACTTGGCTTATTGAGATTCTCATCACTATAATTGGTTAGAAATACACATCACTTAGACATCTGTCATTGTAATTACTGCAGTCAGAGGAAATACATACACAGCATCATCCTCTACACGATACACTTAACACGTTCATATCGTAAGCTGCAATTTTAACTGAGATGCGAACCCATTTACAATACATGGGTTAACGCTGTATGAATCATAGAATCATAGAATGGTTACAGCGCGGAAGAAGGCCATTCGGCCCATCAAGCCCGTGCCGGCTCTCTGTAAGAGCACCTCAGCTAGTCCCACTCCCCAGCCCTTCCCTGTAGCCCTGCAAAATTTTTTCTTTCAGGTACTTATCCAACTCCCTTTTGAAAGCTGTGATTGAGTCTGCCTCCACCACCCTCTCAGGCAGTGCATTCCAAATCCTAACCACTCGCTGAGTAAAAAAGTTTTTCCTCATGTCGCCTTTGGTTCTTTTGCCAATCACCTTAAATCTGTGTCCTCTGGTTCTCGACCCCTTTGCCAATGGGAACAGTTTCTCTCTATCTACTCTGTCCCGACCCCTCATGATTTTGAACACCTCTATCAAATCTCCTCTCAATCTTCTCTGCTCTAAGGAGAACAACCCCAGCTTCTCCAGTCTATCAACGTAACTGAAGTCCCTCAAGCCTGAAATCATTCTCGTAAATCTTTTCTGCACCTTCACATCCTTCCTAAAGTGTGGTGCCCAGAATTGGACACGATACTCCAGTTGAGGCCGAACCAGTGTTTTATGCAGGTTCATCATAATTTCCAAGCTTTTGTACTTTAAACCTCTATTCATGAAGCCCAGGATCCCGTAAGCTTTTTCAACTGCTTTCTCAACCTGCCCTGCCACCTTCAATGATTTGTGCACATATACCCCTAGGTCTCTCTGTTCACGTACCCTCTTTAGGATTGTACCCTTTAGTTTATATTTCCTCTCCTCATTCTTTCTACCAAAATGTATCACTTTGCATTTTTCTGTGTTAAATTTCATCTGCTACGTGACCGCCCATTCCACCAGCCTGTCTATGTCTTCTTGAAGTCTATCACTCTCCTCCTCACTGTTCACTGTACTTCCAAGTTTTGTGTCATCTGCAAAGTTTTAAATTGCGCCCTGTACACCCACATCCAAGTCATTAATATATATCAAGAAAAGCAGTAGTCCTAGAACCGACCCCTGGGGAACACCACTGTATACCTTCTGAAAAACAACCGTTCACCACTACTCTCTGTTTCTTGTCACTTAGCCAATTTCGTATCCATGCTGCCACTGTCCCTTTTATTCCATGGGCCTCAGCTTTGCTGGCAAGCCTATTATGTGGCACTTTGTCGACCATGTACACCACGTCAACCGCATGATGTTACGAAAATTAGCACATAGTTTAATTTCCACGCTATAGACACAGCTGTCACACTGTAGTTACAGGAGGTACAAGCATACCATTTACAGAGACAGAGACCAGTCTGTATAACTACTGTAGTTACAGTATAAACATAACACCTGTTAATGTGGTTTTATTAAAATAAGGACTCTGGACAAAAGTCAATCAATTGTACTGAGGCCCAGCCTGCTGAAAAAACCTTAGTGACATGTTACTATGGTTTTTAAAAAAAAAGTAGGAAATGTGTGAGTGAAACCTCAGGTGTAAAGCTACGATAAACCATGTGACCACGTGCCCCAAGCTCTTTCACATCCGATGTCGCCATCGGCATTTAAGGCCTTCTCGGAGCCCAGGATTTTGCTCAGCTCGGCGGGTCTGGGGCGGACGACATCGGTGGCGGGTTCCGACCCCGCTGCTGGCTCCATCCTGGCCTCTGAAATGACTTTCCATTAATAGGGCATGTTAAGCCCGCCCAACGCGTTTCCCGGTCCAATTAGAGGAAGCGGGTCTGGTGATGTCATTTCATGACGCGTCATCAGCCGGTTCCCTTAAAGTGACCATGGCCAACTTTACTTTGACATTTGTGCTGTCAGTGTTCTACAGCATTGAGGTGCTGCAAACACTGACAAGCACTGCACAGAGGTGCAGGGCTGCACCCAGGTTCTCCCATGCACGCAGGGAGGTCCTCTTCCCTTTCGATGGGTGGAAGAGACCTCCCCAGGACATCAACACAGCCTGGTTGCACATTGCACAGGAGGTCACAAGCAGGGATGTCGTCAGGAGGACCTGGGTGCAGTGGCATAAACCTTTCAACGATCTCAGTAGATCACAAAACGTGAGTACTCAACCTCATCCAGCTGTGACTCTCATCACATCTCCATCACTCTGCCTTCCCCACCCTACCCCTGCACATCATTACGAACACCAACTTACCTTGCACATCCACCCATCCCTCTCTCTCTAAATTATCACATCCCCATCTCATTAGCCACCCCTCACACTCACCTTCATCCTAATGCAATCATACCAACTAACAACACACAAGGGTAGCCACTTGGGTGTATTATCCAATGTTCATGTAAAGTTTCTGTTAATGTGGTGTCAAACATTGAAACCTTTATTTTCAGCACTTTGCATTCTTGGACAGATTTGTGTGCACCTTTGGAAGTGGCTTAGTGAGTTGCAGTGAATGGTAAGACATAACGGTACCCCCCGCAATGGTGGTGAGTGTGAAAGGAATGGCTTGGACATTGTAGGGATGCTTTATGGTGTTGGTGTGGGGTGGTGACAACCTGGCACATCATGTGGCAGCCAGGGTGTACAGTATCAAATGAAGTAAGTCTGGCCATGGTGAGGCCATCCCTGGCCTCCCGGGCAGCAATGTGCTCGGGTGCTGATGCCCTCTGACCTGTGCAGCATCAGGTGCTTGTGGAGAAGGTTGGTGGTGTTGGTGCTGCTGGTGTTGGGGCTGATCGTGGTCGGATTCTGAGGACCAAGGTGAGACAGTATAAAGGGCATCCATGTTGATGGAATAGATGGCAGGTGAAGTAGAGATGAAAGAAGCATTTTGTGAATGGTGAGAGAGTTCTTCCAAAGAGGTGCTAGTGGGTGGAGAGTGGAAAGACTCCAGAATCTGTGCTGGAAATGGACTGAGAAACAGCTTGAGGTGGAGGAAAGTGAAGACCTGTCAGGTGGGAGCTGTTACTGTACATCCGAAGCTGTCAAGGAATCAGCTGGAGCGATGGCCACTGAACTCCTGCCTCAGGTTGACAGCCGTGGTCCCCGAACAGCTTCCATGAAATTAAAGTGAAAAGGTATGTTAAAAAATCCTGTTAATGATCTGTTAACAAGATAATAATGAGATTAATTGGGTCACCCGCCGCTGCCTGTCGGGTCAGCTCAGCGCTGACAGACCCGACATTGGGAAAGGTGCGTGACGGCGGGTTGACAGCGGGTTCCCGACCCGTTGTCAACAAAAACGTTCCCACCTGACCCACCACCAATCACAGCCCGCTGACTCCCCACAAAATTCTGGCTGGAGTTTATGTTAGAGCCGCAAGCATCAGGTTCCCAATGTCAACTAAATTTACAAAGGTTTCATTGAGTTGCACTTTCCTGACCTTTGAGCAAAACTGATGTTATGTGTCCCAAGTTTTAGCTCCTTAATGCAACTCAAAACTCGCTGCACCAACACAGAGCTTAGAAAATAAATGAGAACACTCTGCTCGGAGATGTATTCAGTCGAGAGGTGGCCAGTTCCCTTCTGCTTCATCTTAAATGACTCCTGATTCCCCCAGCAAAAAGGATGCCTTTCAGTATAAAGTATTATACTGTTGAAGATGTTTGACTGCAAATGAAGTTCGCGGTCCATACACAACTCTCTACAGTACTCTGCACACGCCACTGGACGAACGGATTTGATCAGAGAACCAGTGAGAGGGAGAATGCTGCTTTTAACCAGATTCACACTGACTGCCCTGCACAAAGCGTACTCGGACAGTAAAGGTGTTCAGCCATTTCACAGCCATTAAAACTGTTTTAGAGCAGTCACTTTACAACAGGCTTGAAGGTGGCTCCTGCATATTAAAAATCAAATTCTTTTGGTACTGCCCTTAGCGGCGAGCAAGCTTTCACGTTTAAGCTCTTGTTCCGTTTAAGGCGAGTGACATATTGGCCCTCATGGCTAGGGTTGCCAACCCTCCAGGATTGCCCTGGAGTCTTCAGGGATTAAAGATTCATCTCCAGGACACGACGGCAAGCAATCCAGGAGAAAAATCATAGGGGCACTAAAAAAAAATGGTGTGCTTTTTTTCTTCATTTTCTTTGAATACTTTTGATTATAAATTGGTTATAAAAATGTTGGGAAATGAAAGACTGTATGACTGACCATCAAGGACCATCCAATCGGATAATGAAGAATCTGTTCGCTTTCCAATGGCCGTGGGAAGGTGGTCCGCCGTGATGATTGGCATGTCAGGTGACCAATGGCGAGAGTGTGAGGGCGGGGCGGTTGGAGGCTGGAGGTCATATGATGACACCTTCAGGAATATGTACAACTAGAGTTGGCAACCCTCACATCAGCCTAGCTCAACGATAAACAGAGCCTGGATCGCACTGGATGGTTTCCCATTTCAACTATTCAAACCAACTTGTCTGCAGCATTAATCATTTTTTTTAAATAATGGGACTAGTCTGTTAGCAAATCAGGGCCCTATTGATTAATGGCCCAACGGAAATTTCAGAAACACTTCTGTTTGTGTCTCTTTTCTTTTAAATTCCATTTTCCACCAAATCTCTCCTCGCCCCTTCTCTCCTGCAGGTGTTAACTCCTTGTTGGGTATGGTGCCACAGGTCATCTGGCACCTTGCCAAAGAGCAATTATTCATTTGCGAGCCTAAACAGTGAACATCAGCAGGACATTTGGCCATGAAGACATCCCAGTCGAGCCCAATTCTGCTCTCACTAGATATCCACACGCTGTCACATCCAACAACAACATCTTGCATTTATACAGCACTTCTAAGATCGTAAAATCATCCCAAAATGCTTGACAGCAGAGATTATCAGACAAAAGTTGACACCGAGCCACTAAAGGAGATGTTAGGACAGGTGACCAAAAGTTTGGTCAAAGAGGTCGGTTTTAAGAAGTGTCTTAAAGGAGGAAGGAGAGTGAGGTAGAGCGGCGGAGAGGTTTAGGGAGGGAGTTCCAGAACAGGGGAGCAGAACTGGATAGTGAAAAATTAGAACCCTCCTTCACCCAAAGGCACTGAGGCCAATTGCAGAATGGTCTCAGGTGACATTAGCTAACTCATGGGCTGTAGGAAGTGTGGACAGATCTGTTTATTAAGGGCCTCACTGAAAAGAATAATTGTGTTCAACTCTGCAACAGATGATCTGGAGCTAATTAAATCAGAAGACGGCAGCTCTGTACCTCTTAGTACAGAGCACAACCTCTGTGTTCACGCTGTGTAGTCACGGTGTCTACAACAAGAACGTTAATGCCCCATAATTCCACTTTGCTGGATGTACAAATTACTCTTTCATCACAATATTGCTTCAGTTGTGTTCATTTTCAACGGAAGATTCTTCGAGATGTGTCTGGCAATCTTTTGAAAGGCACTTTCTCAGGCACAGAGCCAAGGTAGTATCTCACTGCTTACTGCTGGACGCCACCCAAAACATCATTTTCCATCTGTTCCCCATCCAGTTTGCATACCACAACTTTATGATATCTTAAGCATTGGGTTCAGTTTCCAATTGTACAAATTCCAAAAATGGTCTTATCTCTGCGTTTATGGTTTCCAAGCGTGTATTCACACTCAAAGCATAGTATTGCTGCAAAGTGTTTTTCCTCAGCATTGACGGGTAGTTACAGTGCAAATGCAGCCTGAATCCAGAGTCAGGCCTCGACGCACATCAGAGCGAAGAGGAGTGAGATTCCATGACTTTGTTTTGGATTCAGGATGGCCATGGACAACCTTAGTTATACTCCACAGATTTAGTGCCAGTGCAAAGCCTCAGCTGCTGCACCCCGACGCTCCACTAATAGTGTGAACACACTGTCATCCACTTGATATGGCTACACCAGAACCTTCCACCTGTCCTTTAGGTCCGTGTGTAGCCAATTCCATTACTCTCCACCGGGAAAGTAATTTTCTTGAATCTCCTTCGCAAACTTGCTATTGGAAGTGTTTATGTTCAGGTTGTTCTCAACCATGACAACACAGCCTTGGGTATGGAGCGAGTTTGATGCGAGTACAGAGAGATAAGCTTTTACTCCGTCTGCCATTTTGAAGCCCATTTACACCCAAACTCTGGGAGACCGGAGTTATACCGCACAAAGGGACTTGTTCACCTGGTCTGAAAACCCCAGTTGTTGGGGTTTCACCCACAGTTCCCAAGAGCAATACGCTGATCTCACGATGTATTGCGAGGGGAAGTGGGAACCGAGAACCGCTTAAAATTTGGAGTATAAATGATCACTTAAAGATGTTTGACCAATAATTGTCACAACACAGAAAAGATTTCAACTTTCTTTTCTCTCTCCTTATTGCCTATTTGCAAGGACGTGGTGTATTTTACTTGAGCTAAATTTATATAAAATACACTTTTAAATCTACAAAGCGCTACAGCAAGCATGCTTCTTGAAATGCCTTCAGATAAACAGAGCAATTTTGTTATGTTGGATTCAGGTCCTTTTAGGGGCATGTGTTCTCTGGGTTTTAAAGATGCTGCTCTGGAAATGGCATGATGTCAACTTCACTTGAAGTCAGTGGTGCTCAAAGTCTTCTATAGGTTATAAACATTGAAGTAATCACCCTTCGATGACCTATGGATACAGACTACCAGACTGTTGGAAGCTATAGACAGTCTGCACAGTCAGTGGAGAGCATCACCTGCCCGTAGGGGATATCGGAGATTCCCATGCCCACTTCCCCGGATTTTCTAACCATTTGGTGCATGCCAAGATTTCAACTAGGCACTGGTAGGGGGCGAAGCTACTGCCAGTAACTCAGACTTGTAAAATGATCCCTTATAACTCATGTATATTAGTGCACTTGTCATTCCAGGTTTTAACTTGTTCCACGGTGTCAGCTGTGGCTCAGTTAGTAGTTCTCTTGCCTCGGGGTTAGAAGGTTGTGGGTTCAAGTCCCACTCCTGAGACTAGTGCAAATAATCTGGGCTAACAGCCCAGTAACAACCTCAAGATGTCCCAAAGCACTTTACAAACAATGACTGTACTTTAGAACAAAGGTTAAATACTGCGGATACTGGAAATCTGAAATAAAAGAGAAAATATTGGAAACACTCAGCAGGTCAGGCAGCATCTGTGGAGAGAGAAACAGAGTTAACGTTTCAGGTCCATGACCTCTCGTCAGAACTGGAAAAAGCTGGAGATGTAACAGGTTTTTAAGCAAGTGTAGGGGCAGGGAAAGGGGGGAGGGGAGGAAAGAACAAAAGGGAAGGTCTGTGATAGGATGGAAGGCAGGAGAGATTAAAAGACAAAAGGGGTGATGGTGCAAGGCAAAAGGAGATGGTAATGGGACAAGTTAAGAAACAAAAGATGGGTCTAGATGAGGTGTAAATGGCAATGGCAGAATGATCGACAGCTGCCATGTGAGAGAGAGAGGAAAAAAGTACTTTAGAAGTGGAGTCACTGTTGTAATGTAGAGAAACGTGACAGCCAATTTGCACACAGCAAGGTCCCACAGACAGCAATGTGATAGTGACAGAATAACCTGTGTTAGTTGAGGGATAAATGTTGGCCAGGAGAGAACTTCTCTGCTCTTCTTCAAAATAGTGCCATGGGATCTTTTACGTCCACCTAGAGAGGGCAGTCTTCATACCCAGATATGACGTCACACAGTGCCGGTTCAGTACAACCTAAGTCAAATGTACTACAAAGACCTGTCTGCATTGCTCTGTTCGTGATCCTGTTTACATGGTCAGTCATTTTAGTTTCCTTATTGAATCTAGTTGACGAATAGGGGGAAAATAAATCATTATTCTGGCGATTTGTACGCAGTCTATAAATGACTACATCAACAAATCTTGGAATATTGACCAACTACACGTCACCCAGCCTATACAAAAAAGCCGGAAAAGCTGTCGACTGATATCTCCTGCTAGTCCAGTGACAATTCCATTTTCCATAAGAGCTATCCTGATGAATTCACCGTGTGAAACTTTCAAGTTAAAACTCAGTGCGGAATTCCAGTCACCATTTTGCATGGCAGACTCACGCTGCATGGGGATCTTTAAAAGGGGCCGAAGAGAGGAGACTTTATGCACTGCGTCTTTATTTACCTAAAATGTATAATTTGATTTTGGTTTAACTGATGACTCAATTAGCCGAGGGTTTAATTAGCAGCACATGGCCAGAGCAATGATAGCATTTAGGTACGAGTGAGCGGAATCTTATTACTGTAATTAGTGACAACGCTCTTCACCTTCCCCCATGTTCATCAGGGACAAGCCAATCCTGTGCCTTGGATGCAAATTAGACGGGCTGCTGGAATTGCTCATTGCACAAGCCCAGTATTAACATTTGATACTTCCATTCATTCGTAGAAATGATGGAGCAGGAAGTGAGCTCAGGTATCACAGGGAATATAGCTGTGTATATAATATGAGAGCTGATTGCTTTCCATAACATGCTGGGTGGCTTCACATTCTAGATAGACCAAAAGAACTTGCATTTATACAGCGCTTTTACATGACCTCAGGATGCCCCAAAGCACTTTACAGCCAATGCAATACTTTTTGAACCGTTGTAATGTAGGAAACGCGGCAGCCAATCTGCAGCAAGCTCCCACAAACAGCAATGTGATCATCACCAGATCATCTGTTTTATTGATGGATAAATATTGGCCAGGACATCAGGGAGAAATAGCGCCATGGGATCTTTTCTGTCCACCTGAGAGGGCAGATGGGGCCTCGGTTTAACATCTCATCCGAAAGACTGCACTTCTGCCAGTGCAGCACTCCCTCAGTACTGGGAGTGTCAGTCTAGGTTTCGTGCTACAAGACCCCGGAATGGGACTTGAACCCACAACCTTCTGACTCCGAGGCGAGAGTGCTACCAACGGAGCCACGGCTGACCCCTCAGTACAGAAAACCCCAGCACCACTGGGATTGGGAGGGACAAATATCTGCGAGGGCTCCCACTCCTGGTTGCTACCCAGCAATTCCTGCTGGAAAATGTATGCATGGAGGGACTAGGCAAGGGCAGGATCAAGCTCGGTTATGAGGTCCCCCACATTTGAATAGTCTGCCGATATTTATCACTACTCCCATCGTGTCAATCACAGATAAGGCCATCTCTGATCACTTCCTTGTATCGCTCTCTACCCACATCCCCCTCCCAACCCTACTTCCTTCTGTGTCCGCCCCTGTAAAAACTCTCTCCCAATTCACTTACAACTGCATTTTCAAAATCCCAACTGCCTAGCCTTTGACCTTCCATTCACCACGACATTTCTGCAGTTACCGATCTGCTCAACCACACCCTCACCTCCACCTTTGATGCCCTAGTCCCCATTAAAACCATTACTCTCTCTCACTCTGGGCGTTCCCCCTGGTATGGCCCTCATCTCCGCTCCCTTAAGTCCAAGGGATGCAGACTTGAACGTATATGTCGGACAACTGGTTTAGCCATTCGCTGCAAGATCTGGCTGGACTACATAAAGCACTATCAGGTCCTGCTCTCCTCTGCCAAAACTGCTCACTATTCCGGGATCAGCCTGGAATGCAATGATAACCCCCGGCTTGTTTCCTATACTGCAAACGGTCTTCTTAAACCCCTCTCCCCTGGCTCCTCCGCCCTCACCACCAACAACAAGTGCGAGGAGCTCATGGACTTCTTTGTCTCTATGATTGAGTCCATTCGCTCAGCTGCCTCTGCCGCTTCCCTCCCTTCCCCTAACCCACCGGGCCAAACTTCCTCTAAGGTTCCCCCCTGCCCTAGCCCTGAACTTGCATCTTTCTCTTGTTTCTCTCCAATCTCCCCTCATCTTGTCCATGAGATTCACCTCCTGCTCCCTCGACCCTGTTCCCACCAAACTGCTGACCACCCAACTTCCCTTCCTGGCTGGTTAGCTGATACTGTTAATGGTTCTCTCTCCACAGGTACTGCCTCCTCTCCGTCAAATCTGCCGTCACCACCCCCTCCTCAAAAGTCCAACCCTTGACCCCTCCATGCTTGCAATCTATCGCCCCATCTCCAACCTCCCTTTCCTCTCCAAAGTCCTTGAACATGCTGTGGCCTCCCAAACCCATGCCTATCTTTCCTGCAACTCCATGTTTGATTCCCTCCAATCCGGTTTCAGCCCTGTCACAGTACCAAAACAGCTCTTATCAAAGTCACAAATGTGACTGTGACAGTGGTAAACTATCCCTCCTCACCTTCGCGATCTGTCTGTAGCCTTTGACATGGTTCATCACACCATCCTTCTCCAACGACTCTCTACTGTTGTCTAGCTGGGCGAGACTCGCCTGGTTCCATTCTTATCTATCCAGTCATAACCAGAGAATCACCTGCAATGGCTTTTCTTCCCACTCCCACACCATTATCTCTGGTGGCCCCCAAGGATCTATTCTTGGCCCCCTCCTATTTCTCATATACATGCTGTCTCTCGGCGACATCATCCAAAAACACAATGTCAGTTTCTACATGTACGCTGATGACACTGAAGTCAATGGGAATCGGGGGGAAAATGCTCCACTGGCTGGAGTCATACCTAGCACAAAGGAAGATGGTTGTGGTGGTTGAAGTTCAATCATCACAGCCCCAGGACATCGCTGCAGGAGATCCTCAGGGCAGAGTCCTAGGCCCAATCATCTTCAGCTGCTCCCAAACCCACGACCTCTTCCACCTAGCAGGACAAGGGCAGCAGGCGCATGGGAACACCACTACATCCAAGTTCCCCTCCATGTCACACACCATCCTGACTTAGAAGTATATCGCCGATCCTTCATCGTCGCTGGGTCGAAATCCTGGAACTCCCTCCCTAACAGCACTGTGGGAATACCTTCACCACACGGACTGCAGCGGTTCAACAAGGCGGCTCACCACCACCTTCTCAAGGGCAATTAGGGATGGGCAATAAATGCTGGCCTCGCCAGCGACACCCACATTCCATAAAGGAATTTAAAAAAAACACCCAGCTGTACTTCACCACCATCTCTCTCGACCCTTACACTGTCTCTAAATTGTGTGACATTCAGTACTGGATGAGCAGAAATTTCGTCCAACTAAATATTGAGAAGACCGAAGCCATTGTCTTCGGACCCTGCCACAAACTTCATTCCCTAATCACTGATTCCATCCCTCTCCCTGGCAACTGTCTGAGGCTGAACCAGACTGTTTGCAACCTTGGCGTCGTAGTTGACCCTAAGATGAACTTCCAACCACATATCCACGCCATCACTAAGACTACCTATTTCCACAGCTGTAACATTGCCCGACTCTGCCCCTGCCTCAGCTCATCTGCTGCTGAAACCCTCATCCATGGCTTGTTACCTCTAGCCTTGACTATTCCAACGCACTCCTGGCCGGCCTCCCATCTTCCACCCTCCGTAAACTTGAGGTCATCCAAAACTCAGCTGCCCATGTCCTAACTCGCACAAAGTCCCGATCACCCATCACCCCTGTGCTCGCTGATCTTCATTGTCTTGCGGTTAAGCAATGCCTCGATTTTAAAATTCTCATCCTTGTTTTCACATCCTTCCATGGCCTCACCCCTCCTTATCTCTGTAACTTCCTCCAGCCCTACAACCAACGTTCCCTCTAAGCGGCTGCGCACCCAAAAAAAATTAGGGGGAACATTGCCTACAACCCTCCGAGATCTCTGCGCTCCTCCAATTCTGGCACCTTGCACATCCCCATTTTTAATCACTCCACCATTGGCGGCCATGCCTTCAGCTGCCGAGGCCCTAAGCTCTGGAATTCCCTCCCTAAACGTCTCTGCCTCTCTATCCTCTTTTAAGACACTCCTTAAAACCTACCTTTCATCTGCCCTAATATCTTATGTGGCTCGGTGTCAAATTTTGTTTGATAATGCTCCTGTGAAGCGCCTTGGGATTGTAATGATCACAGAATCACAGAAATCACAGAAACCCCACAGTGCAGATAGAGGCCATTTCGGCCCATCGAGCCTGCACCGACACATATCCCACCCGATCCCCGTAACCCCTACACCAACACATATCCCACCCTATCCCTGTAACCCCACGTATTTAATCCCCCTAACACTAAGGGTCAATTTATCATAGCCAATCAACCTAACCCGCACATCTTTGGACTGTGGGAGGAAACCGGAGCACCCGGAGAAAACCCACGCAAACACGGGGAGAATGTGCAAACTCCACACAGACAGTTGCCCGAGGCCGGATTCGAACCCGGGTCTCTGGCGCTGTGAGGCAACAGTGCTAACCACTATGCCACCGTGCTGCCCTTGAACTTTGATCAAGAGGAGGACAGAGAAAAAATGGACGATGTGCTAAAGAAGTTTGATACACATTGTTCTCCCAAAAAGAACGAGACATATGAGAGGTATGTGTTCCGTTCACGGACACAGCAGCAAAATGAGACTTTTGATAGCTTTGTGACCGATCTGAAACTGAAAGCATAGACATGTAATTTCTCTGAACTGAAATCGTCCATGATTCGTGACCAGATTGTGTTTGGTATTCATGATAAAAAGGTCAGGGAACGTTTGTTGAGAGAAACTGAACTAACATTGGAGAAAGCTGTGAAAATATGCCATGCCAGTGAGCTAGCTCAACAGCACGCAAAGACTTTTAGTGAAATTAATAATGATGCGACTGTAATGAGTGACTGTGCTGCTGTCGGTGCTGTGTCCTACAAGGGGAAGAAAAGTGGGCAGGACAGAAATGCAAAGCAATCGGAGGATGGAATTTTTAATTGCAAACGCTGTGGTTACCAGCACCAGCCAAGTCAATACCCAGCGTTTGGGAAAATGTGCACAAAATGTAATGGAAAGAATCACTTTGCCAAACAATGCTTTTCGAAAGTAAAAACAAAGAAAGGGCAACAAGTCAATGTGATTGAGGATACTGATTTAAGTGAGACATTTTTTGTAGGAATGGTGTCATGTGACAATATAGAAAAGGATACAGAAAATGTGCAGCCCTCAGGAATGGACAATGCTGAACATAAAGTTAATGCAGTAAAAGAGGACAAATGGATAATGCCACTGCAGGTAAATGGAGCATTAGTTACATTGAAACTAGACACTGGGGCAAAAGCAAATTAATCAGTATGAGTGACATTAAAAATATGAAAGAAAAGCCCAAAATACAGAAAAAGTCAGTACTACTGAAGGACTATAATGGACAGAAAATAGATAGCTTAGGTGTATGCAGACTTAAAGTGACAGTCAAAGACAAAGTGCATCATCTCATGTTTTCTGTTGTGGCTGAAGGACTTGATTCACTGCTAGGTGACAAAGCTTGTGAGGACTTAGAACTGGTCAAGAGAGTCTACCGTATAAACTGTGCCATAAGCAGACCAGATGACTCAGTGGATTCTGTAGTGAGTAATTTCCAGGATGTGTTCAAAGGATTTGGAGTTCTACCATTCACTTACAAGATCCAGCTAAATCAGGATGCTCAGCCAGTGGTACATGCTCCACGGAGAGTTCCAGCACCCCTGCGTGACCGGCTCAAGAAAGAACTGGACAGAATGACCACACTAGGAGTCATCAGGAAAGTCGAAGAGCCAACAGGCTGGGTTAACTCCATGGTATGTGTAAAGAAAAAGAACAATGATTTAAGAGTATGCATGGATCCAAAGGACTTAAATGCAAACAAAAAACGTGAACACTACCAGATTCCCAAGCGAGAAGAAATCACCAGTGAAATGTCAGGTGCCAGATACTTCACAAAGCTCGATGCCTCACAAGGATTTTGGCAACTAAAACTGGATGAAGAGAGCACCAAATGCTGTACCTTCAACACACCATTTGGCAGGTATTGTTTCCTCAGAATGCCTTTTGGGATAATATCTGCATCTGAAATCTTTCATAGAGCGATGGAACACATAATTGAAGGTCTGGAAGGAGTTCGGGTCTATGTTGATGACATCATCATCTGGGGCTCCACACTGAAAGAACACAATGAGAGACTGACTAAAGTGCTACAGAGCATACGCCGGAATGGACTCAAGCGCAACAAAGCCAAGTGTCAGTTTGGCATCCAGGAAGGCACTTTCCTAGGAGACAATCTATCTGGTAAAGGAATAGAGCCAGATATGGAAAAAGTAAACGCCATACTCAAAATGCCCCGACCCACTGACAAAAAAGGAGTGCTACGCATCATGGGGATGATAAACTTCATTGGAAAGTTCATTCCTAACTTGTCAGCCAAGACAGCCTGTCTGCGAGACCTGCTACATAAAACAAATGAGTTCGCATGGACAGAAAGACATGAACAAGAGTGGATGAACCTCAAAACAGTGCTGACAACCACACCTGTACTCACCTTCTTTGACCCAACAAAGAGAATCAAAGTGTCAACGGATGCATCAAAAGATGGCCTAGGCGTGGTCTTGCTACAAGCAGAGGGTGAAGATTGGAAGCCTGTTGCCTGTGCCTCCAGGTCTATGACTGACTCTGAGTGTCGATACGCCCAGATTGAAAAGGAATGTCTAGGCTTGGTAGTTGGACTAGAAAAGTTCCATGGCTACATATATGGACTTCCCACCTTCACAGTTGAGACAGACCACTGCCCACTGGTTGCCATCATAAAAAAAAATCTGAATGAGATGTCTCCAAGGATTCAATGACTCATGATGAAGCTGCAAAGATATGACTTTGAACTGATCTACACACCAGGCAAACACATAGGGCTGGATTTTCCTAAGCCCCTGGAGTCGGGTTGGAGGCGTGCGGGCGATCCGGGGGTCCCGACCCCATCCCGCCTCCAACCCACCTCCATGTCAATTTCATAGGAGTCGGGTTGCCGACAAGTGCTGGAACCCGACTCCCAGAGGCGGGAAGGGATTAAAGGCAATTAAACTGCCTGTTAACAGGTAGTTAACAGGTAGTTTTTTGCCTATTCGCGATTTTTATTGCTGGTTTGTGGGCTTCCCGACAGCTCCAAACCACGAAAAGTTTTCGAGGCGGGACGTGGGTCTGAGGTCTTGGAGGGGTCGAGATGCCCAGTGTTCAGGTGAGTGAGGGGTGCAGGAGTGCAAAGGTAAGTGTTTTGCAAGTGTTTAAAGTGTTTAAATAAGTTTAACTTACTTTTACTTACCTTTGCAGGAGTCCTGCATTCCGGTGTCGGGAGTCAGCTGCAAGAACCACAGAAGCTCCGATTTAAAAAAAAAAAATCACCTTCTTGGTTTCTGCAGCAAAATGATTTTAAAGTTATCCTGAGAAAGGACTGAGGCTGAATTAACAGTTTTTCAGTGCTTGACAGCTTCAAACAGCTGTTAAACACTGATATTTCATCTGCCAAAAGCTTTTGACAGATGAAATGTCAATCTCTGACGTCACCTGTTGCCGGGTGGCCCTTAATTGGCCTGCTGAGCCCACAGGGCGGGCTCAACAAGGTCAATCAGAGGAAAATCCAGTGGGTTGGCCACATCTCCATGGAGGCGGGACAACAAGCCCGAATGTGGGTTTCCCACCTCCAACCCGCCCCCGTAGCAAAATCCAGCCCATAGTGTTAGCAGATGCACTATCCCGAGCACCCACAATGAGTCATGTGAGCTCTACTGAGGAAGACGTGGATGTTCATGTGAGTATGGTCACTGCTGCGCTGCCCGTGTCAGACACAAAATCAAAGCAAATAGCAGAAGAAACAGTAAAAGATACAGGCCTAGAAATTGAGTTTGCCTCCGCCAGGGCTGTAGCGCCCGAAATTTAGCGCCAGCGTTAATTGCCGCTGCGCCCGCCAAAAATTCAGCTGCGCCGCGCCCAGACGGCTGCGGGCGCTAATGGAGGGTGTCAGCGCCTCGCAATGGGCGCTGAATGCAGGATTGCGGCGCTAATCCCCCGCTGCGGCACCCGATGCGGTGCGGCAGGCTGGGGTACTGCAGGCCTCCTCCTTCTGTTAAGGAGGAGCTGCCTGCAGCCGACCGCTGGCCGGTGGAATCGCACGAAAAATGAGCCCGGCACCTCGGAGAAGTGCCGGGCTCGAGGCCCACACACATCTGTGCCGCGGGGGGGTGGTGGAGGAGTCCAGGGAGGGAGGTGCAGGCAGGCGGCCGCCGGGAAAGCGGCCGGCCGCCGCGCCACCTTAATGCGCCGGCGCTAAGTCCAGCAAGAAACTTTTGAAAAATCGTTGGTTGCGGCTGCCACGGGCGAGGCGGCCGCAACTGAATTTCGGCGTCCGGCCGCGTTACCACGGCAACCGGGACGCTGCGCACACCGATGATGTCATCGGTGCCGGCGCAGCGCTACCGGCTAACGCCGATGGTAGGGCCCAAATCAATTTCCGAAGCGGCTATAATTCCGGCGCAAGGCCCTCTAGCGCCTCTAATTGGGCGCTAACCCCACTCAATTTCTAGGCCACAGTGTTACAAACAGTAATAGAGAACCTTCATCATGGTTGGCCAAAAGGTTCCTGTCCAAAGTACTATCACATCAGGTCAGAGTTAAGTGTCGCAAGTAGACTATTACTAAAACAGAACAGAATAGTCATTCCACAGACTCTACGTCAAGACATGCTCAAAAGGATTCATGAGGGACACCTCGGAATTGAAAAATGCAAAAGGAGAGCAAGAGACACTGTTTATTGGCCTGGCATAAATAAGGACATTGAGAACATGATAGGCATATGTGAGACATGTCAGAAACACCAAAACAAACAAGCAAAGGAACCAATGATAGTAGCTGACTTACCAACAGCAGCATGGCAAAAGGTTGGTATGGACCTCTTTCATTTGAATGGTAAAGACTATCTAATAGTGATCGACTACTATTCTAACTATCCTGAGATGGCGCTGCTCTCAAGCACATCAGCAAGCAGTGTCATAATGCATGTTAAATCCATCTTCACCAGACATGGAATTCCCAAGATTGCCGTTAGCGACAATGGTCCGTGCTTCAACTGTAAGGAGTGGCAACAGTTTGCAGCACATTATGACTTTCAACACATCACATCCAGTCCTCTGTATGCTCAGTCGAATGGTAAGGCAGAGAAAGGTGTTCAAGTTCTCAAACAGCTACTGAAGAAAGCAACAGAAAGCAAGTCTGATCCTTATCTCGCCCTGCTGAGCTACCGAGCCTCCCCTTTAGACTGTGGTTCTTCACCTGCTGAACTCCTAATGGGTCGCAAGTTGCGCACAACGCTACCCTGCTGTGCAAAAGAAAAGCAGAGTAAGGAACTGAGACAGAGACTTGAACTGTTAAAGCTGAAACAGAAATCACACTATGACAAGTCATCCAAAACTCTGAAACCATTGACAAGGGATGATGTTGTCAGGATTGAGGATCCAGATGCATGGAACAGGAAAGCTACAGTTCTTGAGGAAGTAGGACTAAGGTCATACACTGTTAGAACTGAGGAAGGACAGATTCTCAGGAGGAACCGCCGTTCCCTCCTGAAAACACAAGAAACTATCCAAGAGCAAATCGATGACAATGCCGCAACTGAATCTTGTCACTCACCACCAGAACAATCTAACACAAACACACATACAGGCTCTCATGAAAACACATTAGACTTACCTGTGCTGAGAAGATCCACACGTGAAGTAAAAAAAGCCTGATAGACTTAATCTTTGAGTACAAAGAAAACTATAATAAAAGAATGAAAAGCTTAGAGTTCATAAAGTAAAGCTTTGAAAATGTGTTGACTGTTGTGAAGATGTTTATGTCGTTATGATTGATTGATATTGATTTTGTTTAACCTCTAAGGAAGGGGGATGTAATGATCAGTAACATGTCATTCTAGAATGGTACACTAAGTGGAGCTGTATGTTTAGTAGTGGGCTACCCAGAAGGCAGTAGTCAAGATGGATGTCTGTACACTAATCCACATGGCTGAATAAATGACTAGCTCAAGATAGCTGTTCATAATGAAAATGTCTATTTATTTATCAACATAACAGGAATTGGATATATTTCTGAAGGCTAAGGGGATTAAGGGTTACGGAGAAAAGGCGGGGACGGGGTACTGAACTGGTAAGATCAGCTATGATCTCAGACGAAGATCAGCCATGATCTCATTGAATGGCGGAGCAGGCTCGAAGGGCCGAATGGCCTACTCCTGTTCCTATCTCTATGTTTCTATGTTTCTATGTTTTATTATGTTAAAGGTGTTGTATAAATATAAGTTCTGTTGTTATGCGCTCACGTGAAGAATGGCCAACTGTGCTGGAGAAGAGATAGGCACCTTCAAGCACTGATCAAAATTTCCTCACTCGCCTCCTGAGCTCCACCTCATGCAGGTCGTCCAAAACTCTTGTTGCCTGTTTACTGTCCCACACTAAGATCTGCTCATCCATCACCCCTGTCCTCGCTGACCTCCAGCTCCCAACTTACCAAATTCAAAATACTTGTTCTCATTTACAAATCCCTCCATGACCTTGCCCCACCCATACTTGTCCCACGTCCTGCATCAGCCCATGCCCTACAGTTCTCTGCTTCTGAGCTCCTGTGCATTCCCTCCACCCCAGTTGCTTCGCTTGGTAGCAAAGCATTTACCTGTCTAGGTTACAACAGTGACTACACTTCAAAAGTACTTAATTGGTTGGAAAGTGCTTTGGGACATTCCGAGGTTGTGAAAGGCGCTATATAAATGCAAGTCTTTCTTTTTCTTTAGGTTATCTGGAACTTCCTGCATGAAGCTCTTTGACTTGCTACTTTGCTCCCCGCCGTTAAACACTTCCTCGGTCACCTCACCAATTCTTCCTTCTGCAGTTCATTCTCTCCTATCAGTGGTCTCTTTGGACATGTTCTACATTAAAGGTACTATTCAAATACAAGCTGCTATTTTTCAAGGAAGGAAGGGAGAAAATTGAGGGGGAATTGGGGATCCCATTAATCCGGCACTAAATTAGTGCAGAGAGGAATTTATTTTCTTATATTTGTTTTAAAAATCAAATCATAACATCCCACTGAGCAATCCTGCCTGCCTCCAACTCTGGCCTCTTGCGCATCCCCAATTCCCATCACCCCACCATTGGCGGCTGTGCCTTCAGCTGCCTAGGTCTTAAGTTTCTGAAATTCCCTCCCTAAGCCTCTCTACCTCTCTCCGTCTTTAAGACGCTCCTTAAAACCTACCTCTTTGACCAAGCTGTTGGTGACCTGTCCAAATAAAGATGTGGCTCACTGTTGGATGTTGTCTGATAACGCTCCTGTGAAGCGCCTCAGGACCAGTGGTCCTTGTAAGGTGCGCGGCCGCACTCTGCTCCAGAGAACCCATGCAGCCGGCTTGCAGGCATTTCAATATAAAAACCTCACCTTAAAGGGGCCGCGCAGGGCCAAAATAATTACAGGGAACATAGCTCAGGATGTTTTCCTATGTTAAAAGTGCTGTATAAATGCAAGCTGTTGTTACTTGCTCAGCCCACATATACAGAATGACAAAGCGTTTTTGCCTCTAAGGCCAGAAATGGAAGTCACAATGGCGACTTTCAAACAACTGGTGCTATGGAATTCACCCTACGATGTAAATCGGGGGGATTCCATGGCACATTACAGAACTTCCGCTACGAGACCTGGTTCTATAACATAAAGGAGCCATGATCTCCAAGTTCAGATGATTAGCAGTCAGCCCAGCAAGTCACATGGCATGCCAGGATAACGTTCGATAGCACTTTATTATTAGTCTTGTTTCAGCAGGCTCCACTCCACATAGAGCAGAGCAAGGAAGACTTCAATCAAATACATTCTTTGCTTTGTACATGGTAGCATCTCAAGTTACCAGCAGGAAACCTACTTGTTATAAAGTTGCAAATGACTGAAGCTGGCAATGGTACAAGTGCCTGACAATAGCTAAAAAAAATCAGTGCCAATGACACAGAGAGAATTACAGTGGCACACACACAATAACAGAGCGAGAGAGAAAGAGACAGAAAGAAGTGGAGGAGTATCCTGATAAGAAGAAGACAGAGAAGACTGAGGCTCAAGTCCAAAGTGAAATGGAGACTGAATTTGAAATTGTGTCGCATACTCAGTTGTTGCTGGTGGCCATGCTAGAAGCTGTTAAACTCTCCCAGCTTGGTTCCCTTTCCCCCTTTAATTTTTGTCCATACTTGGCTTGTCCCTTTGACATAAGAACATAAGAAATAGGAGCAGGAGTAGGCCATACGGCCCCTCGAGCCTGCTCCGCCATTCAATAAGATCATGGATGATCTTCTACCGTAACTCTACTTTCCTGCCCTAACCCTATACCCCTTGATTCTCTTAGTGTCGAAAAATCTATCGATCTCTGTCTTGAATATATTCAACGAGCATCCACAGCCCTCTGGGGTAGAGAATTCCAAAGATTCACAACCCTCTGAGTGAAGAAATTTTCCCTCATCTCAGTCCTAAATGGCTGACCCCTTATCCTGAGACTGTGACCCCTAGTTCTAGGCTCTCCAGCCAGGGGAAACAGCACTGGCCTACATCTTGAATCCTTGGCTGTAGTGAATACTGCGTGAGGCTTAGCATCCAATGCATCATTCTAACATTATCTCATCTCCGAATAGACTGTCCAACCTATTAATTGTGTCTTTGGGAAAACAATTTGTAGATTGCAACACTTAAAATACTCTGTTTCTCACAAATTAGACACAAATTTATTTCTAAGACACCACAATTGCAATCTGTTTGGTTGATCTTGATGACTACAGATCAGGCAGCAAGTCTCCCTTCATAATGTACCAGCAAGTCATTTAGTTTCATTAATAACCTAAGATTCCTGAAAAGTCCCCTTCATTTACATGGGAAATGAAAAAAATAGTATTCATTTAACAAAATGAAAAATACTCACAGAAATTCAACTTCACATAACAGACAGTATCAGTATGCATCAAACCTGAACTACTTTGAAGAGTTACATGTCAGGAATGCTGATTTTAAGCAATGTCAAACCCATGTCTCTGCCCTACGCTCCACTCCTATTGCAGTCATTCCTGTTTGACCAGTTGTGTGCAGTGCTTACTGCCTCTCTATTTATGCAGAAATGTCTTTTTCTATAGATACAGCATCAGTGACAATCATCAATTTGCCATCAGGATTGTTGCAACCAAAATATATACAATGTGCTTGAGAAATGTGAAACCAATGGGCTTTTAAGCAGGAGCACGTCGTCGACAGAAGGAGCAAGTAAAGGGCTGCTGCTGCAATTTAACAAAATGTGATAACTTAAAAGAAAAAAGAAAGACTTGCATTTATATAGCACCATCAGGAAGTCCCAAAGCGCTTTGCAGCCAATTAAGTACTTTTGAAGTGTAGTCACTATTGTAATGTAGGAAACGCAGCAATCAATTTGCACATAGCAAGGTCCCACAATCAGCAATGAAATAAATTACCAGATCACCTGCTTTAGCTGTTGGATGAGGGATAAATATTGAAGAGAACACCCCTGCTCTTCTTCGAATAGGGCCATGGGATCTTTCAAGACCACCTGAGATGTCTCGCCTAAGATGAATCGCAGCTCCCTTATCTCAAAGAAACGTTTGCAACAACTAGTCTTGAAGAAAATTTGGTTCAAGTAAGACAAGGGCTAGGCATGCTCCAGAAAGTGCCCTTGAGGAAAAGTAAATGGGGGAAAAATTTGGTTGGTTAGTGCCTCCTGTTAGCGCCTCCGGGGGCGCTAACGGGGCGCTAGGAACTTAGCGCCCGAGCACAGCAATTTTAACGCCGCTCGCAAAATTGACCAGTCGTTTTGTGGCGGCGCGAAACGTTACTGCCAGGACCTCCTGACAGTCGAGCGTGCAACGCTCCGTTAGCGCCCTGGACCAGATAGCGAGTCGCGCCCCCTGCCTTAGCGCCTGCCACTAGGAATGACAGGGAACGTTTTCAAGTCGGAAAGGGGCTGGGGGAGCGCTATTTAAAGGCGGGTGCTTCCTGCCTTTTCTTGCTGGCAAAATTTTTGGTACATGCAGGTTGAGAGGGAGAGAGACGTCTGGAAAGATTTAACACTGTCCTAAGGAGTTTTGGTCCTCAGCACCACTTTTGAGGTTCCTAAGCGCTGAGCTCTTTCCCTGGGCCTATCCATCAGTGCTTCCAACACAATTGCTTTAGAGGTCTCTCCAGGCTGAGATTCAAGGCTGCAATGAGTAGGCTGTGGCTGGCCAGCAAGATGGCCCCTCCCCTTTAAGAACTGGATGGCGAAGTCTGTCTGGCTTCCATGGTAACTGACATCGCCTGAGCTTCAGTAGCGCTCTGAGGTAGCACCTCGCTCCCCAACGTTTGCGCCTTAAGAGAGGTGTGTAGCGCCTGATTTAGCGCTCCAATCACCTCCAGGGACGATAGAGGCAAATTTTGCAGTCGGAGGCAATAATTAGCACCGGGCGCTAAACTTTGCGTCTGGCTGATATTAGCGCCCCAAAATGGACGATACCCAATTTTCCCCCCAATGTTTTTAAAAGCTGCAACTTAGCAGTTTATTTGTTATATACATCTTCTTTGGGGGCAAACACTAAATAAAAACACCTGTAACTCCAATTGTCAGAAACCAACAGCTCATCCTAAAACTTCTCTGCCTCAAATTCGTGCACAACCAACAGTTTGAGGCAAAAACGGTTCCATCAGCCTTTAGTTCTCCAACTGAATGATTTGATTGGCTTTCGCAGCCTCCAGCTGTGCCTTCCAACTGACCTAATTGGTTCATATTGACAACATCCAATCCCATTGATAAAAGCAGAGGTTTCTTGTGAAACCCTAACAAGTTGAAACATGGGTTCAAAAGCTACTAGTTGGCATGTATGCTGGTTGGGTCTCACTACCAGATGGAGTAGTTGAGGTGACTAGCATAGATGCAGTTAAGGAGAAGCTAGATAAACACTTGAGGGAGAAAGGAATCGAGGGATATGTTGATGGAGTTAGATGAAGAAGGGTGGGAGGAGGCTCGTGTGGAGCATAAACTTGTTGGGCCGAATGGTCTGTTTCTGTGCGGTAAATACTATGTAACAGATATATGTAATATGTATGGGAGGGGTAGAGTAGAGGAAAAATAGGTGGGGAAGTCATGGGTAGTACCTGGTGTCTTCTATCAGCTGGCTACAGGGGGCATTGGCAGGGGACTAGGAGCAGACTGTGTGCCCACTGTTATGGCCACAAGGTGTCAGGCCTGGCAGATGAAGAAAGAAAGAAATACTTGCATTTCTATAGCGCCTTTCACAACCACCAGACGCCTCAAAGCGCTTTACAGCCAATGAAGTACTATTTTGAAGTGGAGTCACTGTTGTAATGTAGGGAAACACGGCAGCCAAACTGCACACAGCAAGATCCCACAAACAGCAATATGGTCTGATAATCTGCTATTTTGGTGATGTTGGTTGAGGGATAAATAATGGCCAGGAAACCAGCAGAAATGTCCTGCTCTTCTTTGAATAGTGCTGTGAGGTCTTTTACGCCCACCTGAGAGAGCAGACGGGGCCTTGGTTTAACGTCTCACCTGAAAGACGGCACCTCTGACAATGCAGCACTCCTTCAGTACTGCACTGGAAGCGTCAGTCTAGATTATGTGTTCAAGTCTCTGGAGTGACACCCTTCTGAACCCAGAAGCGAGAATGTTACCCACTGAACCACGGCCAACCCCCCGCATTTAACGAGTTGACATGACAGTTTAGGAATCAGCTGGCACACCAAAGCTATCAGCAAGGTCGTGGAGCTGGCCTCAACATGTCTATTGCTGGGGAGAGAAAAAGAAACACACACATACACAACATGCACTGATAGGATCATCCAACCTATTGAGAGAAAGTAATTGGGATCAGCTTGGCGCAGATTAGTGCAGCTCTTAACACCGTGCTGCTCTTTACTTTGATAAGATTGCACTTGCCCCCTGGGTCAGCCAGCCGACTGCAAGGCTACTGAATCTTTCAGTGCGTTCATCGGATTACCAGCATGCTGGAGGCTGGGCAGGGAGATACGTGACTCCATGTTTACCTCAGCCACCAGCCCTGTGCAGACTCGAGCAACAATCGATAAAGTAGCACTGGGCTGCCCTAACTTTGTGTACTACAGCATTGCATCGACAGTTCAAGGCATCTCTGCACAGAGCTGTTATTTTTCTTGTTGCTCTTATCTGTGGAGAGCTACAGTCTCCGCCACATCCTTTGTAGGTAATGAAAGTGTCACAAAGAGATCCTGAAAAGCTGACACAGCTCTACTTTCATAGTGTAGAGATGATATTATTGCAGTAACGTGATTCCTCTGCCCCCGCCCCTGCCCCCACCCCCGCCTCTACTGCAGCTCATGAAAATCAGGCAACCAAGAAAACCCACTTACTAGTCATTAAATAATCATTAGCCCAAAGACGCTTTGTCATTGGGTCCTGGCTGCTCAAGGACTCTTAACATAAGTTGCAGTCAACAGCTGAAATGTGAGCAGCCACAATGAGCACAGCCATTAGAGCAAGCCCTGGCTCAGTTGGTAGCACTCTTGCCTCTAAGTCAGAAGGGTGCGGGTTCAAATCCCACTCGAGACTTGAGCACAAAATCCAGGCTGACACTCCCAGTGCAGTACGTTAAACTAAGACCCTGTCTGCCCTCTCAGGTAGATGTAAAAGATCCTGTGTTATTATTTTGTAAAACAGCAATGGAGCTCTTCCTGGTGTTTTGGCCAATATTTACCCCTCAACCAACACCTAAAAACAGATGATCACGTTGCTGTCATGTCAAGTGCAACTTGGCTGCCACGTTTCCTGCATCACAACAATGCCTACACTTCAAAAGCACTTCATTGGCTGTAATTTGAGATTATGAAAGGCACTGTTTTTTCAACTGTTTTTTTTCCTTCTTTAGTTTTCAATTACCATTGAGGACTCTCAGTTTCCACTCTCTGCAGCAGCCCTGGTATAGAACAGAGAGAGGTTCAGAAGCAGGCTCCATCCAAGCCAAATTGGAATTCAATGCGTGTTTTCACATTCAAATGTGGAGTTTGCACATTCTCCCCGTGTTTGCGTGGGTTTCCTCCGGGTGCTCCGGTTTCCTCCCACAGTCCAAAGATGTGCGGGTTAGGTTGATTGGCCATGATAAAAATTGACCCTTAGTGTTAGGGGGGATTAAATATGTGGGGTTACGGGGTTACGGGGATAGGGCTTGGGTGGGATGGCTGTCGGTGTAGGAACCGGGTGCTAGGGTTTGGATGATCAGCCATGATCTCGTTGAATGGCAGAGCAGGCTCGAAGGGCCGAATGGCCTACTCCTGCTCCTATCTTCTATGTTTCTATGTTTCTATGTTAGTCAACCATAGCCCATTCCTTGGCTTTACATGCTACTTGATTTCCAGAAGCAACAGCTTCAGCTTAGATTTTATGCTCAAGTCTCATGGAGTGGGACTATGAACTCACAACCTTCTGACCTAGAGGCAAGAGTGCTACACACTGAGCCACAGCTGAAACCTTATGAACAGTTAGCCGGAAGGACAAAGACTGGTATTTCAGAACAAAGGCAAACTCTTTAATGAAGAATTGTTCATCAATAGAATTGTACAGCACAGAAGGAGGCCCTTCGGCCACTCGTGCCGGTGCTGGCTCTTTGAAAGAACTAACCAATCAGTCCCACTCCCCTGCTCTTTCCCCATAGCCCTGCAAATTATTCCTTTTCAACTATATATCCAATTCCCTTTTGAAAGTCACTATTGAATCTGCTTCCCCCACCCTTTCAGGCAGTGAAATCTAGATCATAACAACTCGCTGCGTAAAGGAATCTCTTCTCATCTCACCCCTGGTTCTTTTGCCAGATATCTTTGTTGTGAAAATAACAATGAGCAAAATTACATCTGTGCCACCATCCTTTGTACAGGAAACTTTGTGTTATCCGGAGGTGAACCGTCCGGCAAGCTCGAGCCACCGGCAAAAATCAGGAGCCGTTTTTTATTCTTTTCGTTTCTTTTCTTTGCTTTTTTTTAAACAGTCAAGCTCTGCAACATCTGTAGCTAAGCAACAGCTTCAGCTAGAGATGCTACAGAGACGCTTGCCGACTGTTTAGAGGCTGTTGCTAAGCAACAGGGTTTGTTGATTCATACGGAGATGAAAATCTCCGTATGTTTCAACATTAGCTCTGGAGTGTACGGCAGTTTTGAGGGAACGGCAGCAGCTCAGTCCCGTCGGTGCCGGATAGCACAAAGTTTCCTGTATATAGGAATTTTTGGCTTGCAAGAGGGAAATTCTCTGATCTCCTCCTGTAACTTCCTTTAATGCAGTAAAATATCCCAAGGCAATTCACAGGAGCGATTATCAAACAACATTTGGCAGTAAGCCACATAAGGAGATATTAGGACAGGGGTCAAAGCGGTAGGTTTAAAGGAGCGTCTTAAAGGAGGAGCGAGAGGTAGAGAGGTGGAGAGGATTAATGAGGGAATTCCAGAGCTTGGGCCTAGGCAGCGATGAAAATCGGGGATGCACAAGAGGCCAGAATCGGAGGAGCGCACTTAACGGCTATTAATGATGTTTCTCCAGGGTTTCCGCCCATCTTCTGCTGAAATTACGATGACAGATCGGAAGAACTCTACCCCAATGATTTTAGGGTCAGTGTGAAGCACTTGTGCTTCACATTGATACTGCAGTTATGGTGTCAACACAGCCCTACTCTGGTGTCAAGGCCCAACTGACCCTGGAGCTTAGCGCAGAGTGAGACTCGGTGGAGGAGTCTCACTGTTTCATCTCGCAGTCAGTTTGGGCCTTGACACCTGATTTATACTGCACAAGTTTAGCGTTGGTGTGAAGCTGATACAGCTTTGCACCAATGCTAGTGCGTAAATGCCACATAACATTGCTGCACTGTATTCATCTGTACCGTTCCAGTGACTGTAACAAGTTCTAAACACATATTGACTGAAATGACATCTGAAAGAGATTGGAGAATGACTGGCATTACAGCAAATACAAATTCCTCACAGCTCACCGTAGTTTGGACACGTTTCCTTGAAAGCTTTTCAATGTCTTTAGTCTTGCTGATTGCTTTACTGACCATTTCAGAGCATTCCCCAGAGGTCCCCATGCAAATCAATGAATGCCATTGCATGTTGCTGAAAGGTCGAGGACATGCCTTGCATGGAATCTGTCCATACTGATCAACAGCTCTTGTGCGTTCATGAAAAGCCTTCGGTTCACAGATGTTTCTTTAGTGCCGACAAGATCTTTCGGTCGACGTGGACTTAAATGAATGTACAACAGCAAGAAATCATGGGCACCAATAAAGAAACCCAAGTGATCATTTGAAATATGAAGGCACAGAGAAGCAAGGCACAGAGCCCAAATAAATGTTTATCTTGCTTTGAAATAAACAACATTTATGCACCATTTCATCCCCCACTCTTCATTTCATAGAATTATTGATGTGTAGGACTGATTAATGAAGCTATCAGTTACTCCAAGTGTCCAGATAACACCATAAAGTACATGGACATAGTGAGTCATTTAAGGGTCTGATCTGAACCTTGAGATTAGATTGCAAGATATATTCTATTATCTATCATTTTTAAACCACATACTATAATTGCAATAAAATAAATGCTAATAAACCTAAAAGTGGTCTGAAAATGACCCTGCTCAAAGACTACAAGTGACTATTGCTATTACCGTCCTGCATCTAACTGAAGGAGTTCCTAAACATTTAAAGTATATATAAATTACCTTACTTGCATTGTATATTTCTTACAGGCCATCGCCAAAATGGAAGAAGGTGTTTATTTATTGTGTGTCAAAACATCTATTTAGATGGCCCACAGATACATGTTGGGTTTATCCTGAAGCCACATCATGGAATAACATCTGTCACATTGCAGCGGAAAATGGGTAAGAAAGTGTCCGCAACTTTAAAGGGTGTCAAAACAAAGGCAGAGAATAAGTTAGGTCCTGGGCAATCACAGCTCACAAAATTCTTTAGATTTTAAAATTTCTTCAGTGTTTGCATTCAGAGCTTACAATGTGGAGTTGGCTCAGGTGCACAATTTTGTATCCCAGAAAACAACAGGTGTAATGAGGATGCAGTTTTGGGTGAAGTTTTTGAACTTCATGGATCCATTAAGGAGACAATGACCAGTGAATTGCTGGCTCTGGTGGGTCCAAAGGCTTCACCATAAATTGAACCCAGCAACGCTGTCATCTGGGCAAAGGCCAATTTCTCATCGCCAATTGGGGGACAAACTCCCATCTTCCTGCCAGCACTCAACTTCACTTCCCCGGTGTCCTGGCCGATAGTTATCCCTCAAGTAACATTACTAAAACAAATTACATAGGATTACATAAGATATACGGCACAGAAACAGGCCATTTGGTCCAACCAGTCCATACCGGCATTTATGCTCCACACGCGCCTCCTCATCTAAATCTATCAGCATAACCCTCTATTCCCTTTTCCCTCATATGTTTAACTAGCCTCCCCTTAAATGCATCTATACTATTCGCTTCAACCACTCCCTGTGGTAGCGAGTTCCACATTCTCACCGCTCTTTGGGTAAAGAAGTTTCTTCTGAATTCCCTATTGGATTTCTTGGTGACTATTTTATATTGATGGCCTCTAGTTATGCTCTTCCCCACAAGTGGAAACATTCTCTCTGTGTCCACTCCATCAAAATTTTTCATAATTTTAAAGACCTCTATTAGGTCACCCCTGATTATCTGATCAATATCTCATTGTTGTTTGTGGAAGCGTGCTGTGCGCAAATTGGCTGCTGCGTTTCCTACATTACAACTAGGACTGTACTTCAAAAAGTACTTCATTGGCCTTAAAGCGCTTTGGGATGTCCTGAGGCGGTGAAAAGCGCTATATAAATGCAAGTTCTTTCTTTCTCCACTTGCAGAGTTTTTCAATGTGTCCATATCATGTGATAGACATACTCGGCACAAGATTATAAGCATCTGAATCTTGCCATTGTATTATCTTACTTGAGTGCTTATTGCAGATTAATTTTGTGATATGATTCATAGATGGATATAATGGAATTACTGTGCAATTGTGCAGTAGAATTAAGAGCCCAGCATTTAATCTTTTGATTAATATCTTTTGAATTTCTGTCCAGGTCTGCTGTTTAAGAGCGAAATTCCTTTTTTAACGAAAAGTGAGAAGACGCTTGTTTTCTCTGGAGCAAAGTTCCCCATGAATTAAATTGCAGGAAGGTATGGCTTTGACATGTGTCATTTCCGAGGAGCCGGTTCTGTCAGCGGGTTATTCATTTGGCAGAAGGGTTGGCAATCCTACGTGGAAGCAGGAATCTCACTCCCACCTGACCCAAAAATGTGACAGCGTAACATCGCACAATGCTGTGGAATTTCTTATGATTGAACTCCGAGCAGTTGCTATGGCAACACAAAGAAATTCAAAAATTGATTCTTGCGCTGGAATACCCAAGAGCCCGCCTTCTCCAACACTGCAGGAGAATCGGGAACTAAAAGGTTTTTGTACGCAATTCACAAAAAAGTAAATAACCACTTATTTATGAATGAGTTTTACCTCCTATGCTATCCCTTCCTCTCCTGACAGACAATTGCTGGCGTTCCTTAGACATCAGCAGTCCTGCCCTGCAGTAGATCACCCAAATGATCTTGTTACATGTGTGAGCCGAGGCAGTGACTGTCACCAGATTATTTGAACAAGAAGGCATCACGCTTGATGTAAATATTGGAGGACAAAGTTGGGCAATTCCTTTACTCAATGATTGGGGATTTAACCTGAAACTTTCCTGGTCTCCTTGGCTCAGTTCTACACGCATTAGCAGGCTAGGACATAGAAGGGGGCCATTTGGCCCATCATGCCTGTGCCGGCTCCTCGAAAGAGCTAACCAATTTGTCCTGCTCCCCACAATTTCCCCACAGCCCAGCAAATTTTTCCTTTTCAAGCATTTATCTAATTCCCTTTTGAAAGTTACTATTGAATCTGCTTCCACCACCCTTTCAGGCAGTGCATTCCAGATCGTAACAACTCGCTGCGTGAAACAAATTCTCCTCATCTCCACCTCTGGTTCTTTTTCCGGGGGCATCAGCAACCCTTCCCCCTTTAATTTACTGATCCCAAGTTCCCAGCCACTCTACCCTGCCAGCAGTGGCATCTTCTGCATCTGCCCGTGATGAGAGATGCAGAATAATTATTCCAGTGGCTGCACTGATACCACTTGTCCCATGAGGGAAACACAAATTAAGAAGCATTGTCTACTATAAGAACAATCTCAGCACAGCGGGCACATCAAAGGATATTAAATTGGTCCTCGGTGTCATCTCGTCAACACTATCTAATACTGTGCTGCATGAGATGCTGAAATACTGCATCATTAAAATACAATATTGGGGCTTTATGAAAGGATTTTACATTGAATCTTTCATAACTAAAGTACTCCTGTTCAGAACTCACTGGTCACTTTAATTATAGTGTTATATATGTGATTTCTTTTGATTTATTGAAGTGGAGGTCTTTAAGATTTTGAAGGGGTTTAGAGAAGATGTTTCCACTTTTGGGGAGTTTAAAACTAGGGCCCACAAATATAAGACAGTCACTAGCAAATCCAATAAATAATTCAGAGTTGACTCAGAGAGTGGTTAGAATTAATTATTAGAATCAACTACCACAAGGAGTATTTGAGGCAAATAGCATAGATGTATTTAAGGGGAAGCTAGATAACTACATGAGGGAGAAAGGAATAAAAGGTTATGCAGATAAGATGAGATGAAGTATGGTGGGAGGAGGCTCGTGTGGAGCATAAACACCAGCATAGACCAGTTGGGCCGAATGGCCTGTTTCTATGCTGTAAATTCGATGTAATTCTATGTAAGTTGAGGGAAAGGCCTGAGGCAGAAAGGAAAGGGGTTTTATAAAGCTTCTGGTGGCAACGTAAAGTGATTTCAGGAGAGAATTCCAGAGGGCAGGAATGAGGTGACTGAAAAAACACCCAAAAATGGTCATCGTTTAACTCCACTGAGAGGTTTATGCATCACAACTTTATCACATAATCTGCTGACACTGCAAGCTGGATAAGTGATGACAATGATGAGAATCAGATGAAGATATTAATCTAAAATATGAATATATAGATGTGAAGATCGCACACTTGTTTCTTCAATTAGCAATTTTGTTTGCTCGCAATGCTGTCTGTTCTCAATTATGATATCAGCTCAAACTTGGGGACCATATTACGACAAATGATAAAAAGTAATATCCCTACATACAGCTGGCATAGTTCCTTCCAGCTGATGGCAATACGGCCAGTGCTGGAGTTCATCTTTAAAGGCAAGCTGTCTTCATCAAAAAAGCATCTGCCAAATCTTCCTTTCGGGGTGGAGGAGTTCGCAGAATGAGGAGCCTTATGCTATGTGGAAGTGAAAGGATGATGGGTTTCCAATGAAAAATTACTTAACTAACAAGTTTCCAAGAAGGCAGTGTCCCTTTAACCACCCCCCCCCCCAAAAAAAACCCCACTCCGTCTGTGCTGTAACCATTTGATAATTCTATGATTCCTGTGGATTAACAGGCTGGCGACACGCTGCCACTGAGAAGTGTCGTGTCCTTTAACAAAGACATTTATGCTTTATAGCCACAATATTCTAGGGTAATTGCTCATTGTTTCAGATGAATAATTAATTATTTTCTAATTACCTTGGTGATCAATAGACTGAGATCCAAAGGGAAGCAGCTCGTTACTGCTGGAGGCAGAGGCTGCAGTTAAAAAAAAAGACAGCAAAAAAATCTGACTTTAATCAGACACAAATGGGCCTTTCAGGAACCAACTTCCTGCCTCTCAGCTGATTTCATCATGTTCGTCTGTTGTTACATTTTCCACACATAAATCCATACACGTGCGTAAAATGGCAAAATTTCAGCCACCTGTAAATCAACCTGTACTCTATATCTCTATAAAGTTCATAGTGGCCTTCCCAGTGTCTTGGTGGATAAACAGACGCACCAGCTATGGTACTGAGCCACGCAGAGCAGGAAAATCCCAGGTTCAATCACTGATCTCTGCTGAGTTAACTGATCTCAGCCAGGGCGGGTGTCGGGGCATGGCAACTGACCACAGCACTCCTGGGTAGGGTCGCCAACTGTGGTTGGACGTCATCCTGGAGGTTTCATCACATGACCTCCTGCCTCCAACCGCCCCGCCCAGTCAAACAGCCTTTGTGCCCCATCTCCAATATTTATATAACTAATAAATTAAAGTGTTCAAAGAAAATGTAAAAAAACGCACCATTTTTCTCTTGGGTGTTGCTCGCGGCAGTGTCCAGGAGATTAATCTTAAATTCTCCAGGACAATCCTGGAGGGTTGGCAACCCTACTCCTGGGTTATGAACGGGAGGCAATCAGCCAGGGTTCCTACTCCTGATCAATAGCCAGCGACCCCTGTTAGAATGTTAGTGAATGTTGGATGAGGCGAACATCAGGCCACTATATGAAGAATGAGCACTTGAGTGATATACTGGAGAGCTGCCAGTACCCATGCTTATTCGCTATTGTCATGAATAATGCACAGCTTTAAAATACACAGGACATATCTCATTAGGGACATCGAGTTGTAGATGGTACCATATGATGAAATGACATGCGGCAGCCTTGGCATGAGTGACTGATGAGAGGGAGAGAGGGGGGTAGGGGGGAGGGGGGAGAGAGAGAGGTGAAGAGAGAGAGACAGAAAGAGAAGGAGGGACAGAGAGAGAGTGAGGGGGAGACAGAAAGGGAGGGAAAAAGCAAGAGAGGGAAGGAGAGAGACAAAGAGGGGGAGAGGGACAGAGAGAGGGAGATAGTGAGAGATACAGAAAGAGAGGGAGAGGGAAAGCGAGAGAGGGAGAGAGAGAAGCACAGAAAGGGAGGGAGAGAAAGAAAGGGAGAGAGAGGAAGAGAGAGAGAGAGAGAGGAGGAGAGAGAGAGAGAGGGAAAGAGCAAGAGGGAGAGATAAAGAGAGAGGAGGAGAGAAAGAGAGAGAAAAGCAAGAGAGGGAGGGAGAGAGAGAGAGGGAGAGAGATGGAGAGGGAGGGAGAGAGATAGATGCTTTCTAATCACCCGAATCAACATTCTAGATGTCGTTTGTATCTCTGGTTGTTAACCTTTTGTAGACTGAACCTGACCTTATTGTGATATCTTGAGACACAGCATATATATACAACAACACAACATGGCTTCTGGTAAGAACTGTACTGCATATGGCTTTATTATTATATGCATCAGTAGTCCACCAAATGGCTCTATTACACTTCTCCCTCCTTATTGAAGAAGTTAATCATAGCAAATAATCATTGTACATCACTTGCATGGTATACACAACTCTTTGTATACATTTCTCAAATGGAACCCATTTTATATTTCCAGAATTCTGTAACACAAACAAAAGATATGAACTTATTTTCCATATTTACAGATTAAACTTAAGGATAGTATTAGATCCAAAGAGGAGCCATATAAAGTTGCCAGAAAAAGTAGCAAGCCTGAGGATTGGGAGCAGTTTAGAGTTCAGCAAAAAAGGACCAAGAGATTGATTAAGAGGGGAAAATTAGCACATGAAAGTAAACTTGCAAGGAACATAAAAGTGGATTGTAAAAGCTTCTACAAGTAGGTAAAAAGAAAAAGATTAGTGAAGACAAATGTAGGTCCCTTACAGTCAGTAATGGTAGAATTTATAATGGGGAACAAGGAAATGGCTGAGCAATTAAACAAATACTTTGGTTCTGTCTTCACAGAAGAGGACACAAATAACTTCCCAGAAATGCTAGGGAACCAAGGGTCTAGTGAGAAGGAGGAATTAAAGGATTAAAGTATTAGTAAAAAAATAGTGCTGGAGAAATTAATGGGACTGAAAGCTGATAAATCCCCAGGGCCTGATAATCTGCATCCCAGAGTACTAAAAGAGGTAGCCATGGAAATAATGGATGCATTGGTTGTCATCTTCCAAAATTCTGTAGATTATGGAACAGTTCCTGCAGATTGGAGGGTAGCAAATGTAACCCCACTATTTAAAAAAGGAGGGAGCGAGAAATCAGGGAACTATAGACCAGTTAGCCTAATATCAGTAGTAGGGAAAATGCTAGAGTCTATTATAAAGGATGTGATAACAGGACACTTAGAAAATATCAACAGGATTAGACAAAGTCAACATGGATTTATGAAAGGGAAATCGTGTTTGACAAACCTACTGGAGCTTTTTGAGGATGTAACTGGTAGAATAGATAAGGGAGAACCAGTGGATGTGGTGTATTTGGATTTTCAGAAGGCCTTTGATAAAGTCCCAGATAAGAGGTTAGTGCGCAAAATTAAAGCACATGGGATTGGAGGTAATATACTGGCATGGATTGAAAATTGGTTAACAGACAGGAAACAGCAAGTAGGAATAAATGGGTCTTTTTCGGGGTGGCAGGCAGTGACTAGTGGGGTACTGCAGGGATCAGTGCTTGGGCCCCAACTATTCACAATATATATATCAATGATGATTTGGATGAGGGCACCAAATGTCATATTTCCAAGTTTGCTGACAACACGAAACTAAGTGGGATTGTGAATTGTGAGGAGAATGCAAAGAGGCTTCAAGGCGATTTAAACAAGTTGAGTGAGTGGGCAAATACATGGCAGATGCAGTATAACGTGGATAAATGTGAAGTTATCCACTTCGGTAGGAAAAACAGAGTATTATTTAAATGGTGCTAGATTGGGAAATGCTGATGTACAAAGGGACCTGGTTGTCCTTGTACACCAGTCACTGAAACATGCAGGCGCAGCAAGCAGTTAGGAAGGCAAATGGTATGTTGGCCTTCATTGCAAGAGGATTTGAGTACAGGAGCAAGGGTGTCTTACTACAGTTGTACAGGGCCTTGGTGAGACCACACCTGGAGTACTGTGTGCAGTTTTGGTCTCCTTACCTAAGAAAGGATATACTTGCCATGGAGGGAGTGCAGCAAAGGTTCACCAGACTGATTCCTGGGATGGCAGGACTGTCGTATGAGGAGAGATTGGGTCGAATAGGGTTGTATTCGCTAGAGTTTAGAAGAATGAGAGGGGCTCTCATTGAAACGTATAAAATTCTGACTAGGGCTAGACAGACTGGATGCAGGGAGGCTGTTTCCCCTGGCTCGGGGGGTCTAGAACGAGGGGTCACAGTCTCAGGATACGGGGTAGGACATTTAGGACTGAGATGAGGAGAAATTTCTTCACTCAGAGGGTAGTGAACCTGTGGAGTTCTCCACCACAGAAGGCTATGGAGGCCAAGTCACTGAATATATTTAAGAAGGAGATAGATAGATTTCTAGACACAAAAGGCATCAAGGGGTATGGGGAGAGAGCGGGAATATGGTATTGAGATAGAGGATCAGCCATGATCATATTGAATGGCGGAGCAGGCTCGAAGGGCTAAATGGCCGACTCCTGCTCCTATTTTTCTATGTTTCTAGCCACTGGTTTTCGGTTTCGAAGAGGATACCTTCTTTCTTGAACAGAACTTTCAGATCTTGTTGTAGGACTTTGACTCATTCTAGGCTGAGCCTGCGGAGAATTTTTCTCCAAGGGCTGACTTTGATCTACATTTGGACTCTCTACACTTTCAGACTGTTTGTCTGCCTGACTCGGGCTCAGACTTAAACTCTGAGTTTGTCTTGGACTTGTTTCTGGTACGTCTGATGTAGGATTTGCTATTGGTGCTCTCCTTGTAACAAGACTATCTGACTCATCAGAATAAATTGAATCGGCCCAGTTTTCAACTCCTTCCACATCTGTAGGTAAGATATGATCAATGTGAACAAACCTAACCTTTCCATGATCAAACATCTTGACCAAATATGTGCGAGGGCCACATATCTTCACTACTCTTCCTGGTAACCACTTTAACCATTTATGGTGATGGTTCTTCACTCTAACCTTCTGGTTCAACTTCACACTTCTCTCTCTAACTCTACCTTTATCATGACTCTCTTTCTGCTTTGATTGTTTCTCTTCTGTGGACTGTGCCAAGTTTGGCTTTAACAACAAGAAGCTGGCTCGTGGCTGTCGTTTGAGAAGCAACTCTGCTGGTTTTCTACCAGTAGTGGTATGAGGAGTATTCCGATAGGTAATCAGAAAATTTGCCAGTTAGTGGTCCAACGACAACTGACGTTTCTTTGGATTTGGATCCAACATTTGCTTGATGAGGGCATGTTTGACAATTTGTACTGTGCGCTTTGCTGCTCCATTTGAAGCAGGGTGGTACGGTGGAACTTTGATATGTTTCACACTGTTTCTGCTCATGAACTGTGTGAACTCTTCTGAACAAAATTGCAGCCCATTATCAGATACAATTTCTTCTGGTAGGCTGTATGAAGAAAACAATTTTTGCAAATTGTCTAGCGTTTTGCTTGTTGTTATTATCCCCATCGGAAACACCTCTACCCACTTCGAGTGACTATCTATCACTATGAACAATTGCTGTCCTTCTAGCTCAGCAAAATCTATATGTAACCTTTGCCGCACTCTGGGAGGCTATTTCCATGGCTGTAATGGTACTGATAGTGGTTTCTTGCTCACCGATTGACATGTTGTACTCTGACTGACTATGTACTCTATCTCTTTATCTAAACCTGGCCACCATAAGTAACTGTGTGCAAAGCTCTTGGTCAAGCATCTTTCCAGCTGCTGGTCATGAGGATCTCCTAACAATTTAGATCTGAATCTATTTGGGATAACCACTCTCTATATGAATAAAGTATGGATATCTGATATCTGGTTTGGCCATCCATTTGCTATGTAATCATACACCTTTGACATAATTGGGTCATGTTTGGTTGCCCTACCAATCTCTTCAGCTGTGACTGGCAGCTTATCAATGTATGAGAAATAGAACACTTCCTCCTTATTGGGTGTAACTTGTGATGGGGATGGCAACCTGGACATAGCATAACATTACTGTGATCAGCTGATCATCTGTACTCAGTGTCATACGTATACGCTGACAAAATCAAAGCCCATCTCTGCATTCGGGCTGCAGCTAAGGTTCGAACTAGGGACTTTGGTTGGAGGATTGCTGTCAGGGGCTTATGGTCAGTGATGTAATAAAACTCACTACGCACTTGGTTTGAGTATAAAGCAAGGCTTTAATCAACTTGTTTCAGAACGTGGAGGTCCAGTTGTACTTCACTAGTTCCTTGTCTTTACAAAATGTCCCTGGAAAGGTGGGCCCACACCCGAGTATTTATACTCCTTGGACGGTGCCACCAGCTGGCCGTCCAGCGTTATTTCACGAGTAGTTTGTTGATGAATGATGAGATTTATAACAATCAGTAACTATGGTAAACTTACGACCAAACAAGTATTTGTGAAACTTCTTGACCCCAAAAATCAATGACAAAGCTTCCCTTTCGATCTGCGCATAATCCTGCTCACTGGCACTGAGAGTGTGTGAAGCAAAAGCAATTGGTCTCTCCTCCCCACTATCTAGTACATGAGAGATCACTGCCTCAACTCCGTATGGAGAGGCGTCACACGCTAGCTTGATCTCCTTAGATACATCATAAAAGTGAACTAACATGGTACTAACTGGCTTTTACACTCTTTGAACTCTGTGTCGCATTCTTTTGACCACTTCCAAGGGATCTGTTTTCTCAACAGCTCATTCAGTGGATGTAACAATGTAGCCAACTTTGGGAGGAACTTTCCATAATAATTCAAAAGACCCCAAAATGATTGAAGTTCAGAGACATTCTTGGGAGTGGGTGCATTTCTGATTGCATTCAGCTTTCCCTTGGTTGGATGGAAACCATCTTTGTCTACTCTGTGCCCGAAGTACTCCACTGAGTTTTGAAACAACTCACACTTGTGAGCTGTCACTCGTACTCCATGTTTCTCTAGCCATTTGAGCACATCATTCAACACCTCATCATAGATTTGCCTGTTTGGTACTGAAATGAGTATGTCATCCAAATAACACGCTACCCCTTCGATCCCTTGCAAAATTTGGTTTATCACCCTCTGGAATATGTCGGGGGCAGAAGACGCTCCAACTAGAAGCCTACTGAACTGATATAGGCCTCGGTGAGTATTTACAGTCAAGCATGACTTGGACTCTTCATCTAACTCAAGTTGTAGGTAGGCATTTGTTAGATCTAATTTCGAAACAATTTGGCCACCTGTCAGTGTTGTGAACAAATCTTCCACATTTGGCAACATATTGGGTAGATTACACTCTAGAACCTGGCTTACAGTTACCTTACCATCTGACTTAGATACAGCAACAATGGGTGTAGCCCAATTACTCAGATCTACCTTAAAGATATTGGCCCAGAAATTCGGGTCGGAGGCTTCCCGCGGGTGCAAGCCTCCGACCAGCACTTACCTAGCGCACCGGCCATTGTGCTGTGGGCCCGCATGGGATACCAATCCTGGGCCTCCTCCAACTGCCAGTGTGCAGTGCTTGCGTATCCCATGGGCGCAGTTAGTTCGAAGTGTCCCCTGGAATCACGTGGGCCATGGAGAGCCAATGGTAGCAGGGAATCTGTATTCATAGATTTGACGGGAAGACCTGTCAAAACTATGAATACAATTCAGCCCCAAAACATAACTAAAACTTCAAATAAACTTTAAAAAATAATCACATTTTTAAAATAACTATAAATTACATAAAATAACAATTTTAAACAATAATTTAAATTTTTGAAAAAGTTAATTACAGTTTCTAACGGGGCTAAAAATAAACTTACCTTTCTTTAAAGCATTTAAAAATAATAAAACTGTGTAAAAAATGTTTTAATTTTACTTAATTCATCACTTACCTTGTTAAAAGCAGGCCTTGCGACTGCTTTTTAAAAGTGTAACTGCTGGAGACTTACTCTCCCGGAGAAAGCTGCAAAAAAACCGGAAGTTCCAGGCGAACGCGCTGCCTCTCCGGCGCACGTGTTCGACCTGTGAACCCCTTCCTTTAAGGGAACGGAAGTTCCGGTTTCCCGCGCAAGCGCAGTGCATGCATGAAACCGGCACTTTCGTTGGGTCTACGCGTGAGTACCCAGCGCGTACTCACCCGTGGGGTCCTGAAGTTCTAATGTTCTCAGTTTCTAGTCTTTTGAGTGCGTAAAGTATGGGACGTGGCTTGCAGTAAACTGGTCTTGCGTCCTTCTGCACTCTGACACTCACTTTGAAGTCTTGGATTGGAATGCCCGTTTCGCTGAACACCTTCGGATACTGCTTGATGACATTACCTTTCAATGCAAATTTCGTTTCCACATGAAAAATCTCATTCCAATCCAGCTTCAGTGATCCCAACCAAATTCTACCTATTGTAAGAATTCGCAATAATTTACAGCTCCGAAGATTAATTTCTTTGATTAAAGAATCCCTGGGTGATGTGCCTTTAAAAGATTCCAGGGATCAAAAATGGCCGTCAGACCACATGGCCGAAAGCAAAGGATTTGGAAACAGCTTGTGTGTGTGTGTCTGTGAAGAAAGGTTCAATGGCAGTCAAATCTGTCAATCAAAGGGGTTTCCCCCCCACCCTGCAGCAGGACAATCGATGCCTGTTTACAGAACATTATACAATGTTGACTCTAAGATCAAGTGCTTGAAACTGTATATTAAGTGGACACATCCAAACTGAGGAGAAACCATTTAAATGAATGGGAGAACACATTCAAACCCATTACTGGACAATGGGGCAGTTGGATCCCTTTTGTTTTAGCCCAGAAACATCCAGATCTGGGCGGGCCCCAAATGGGGGTATAAAAGATAGCTTCCCAGAAGCTCTCTCTCTCTCTGGCCTCGCCTCCGTGTGCCTCTACAGCGTGGGAGCCTGCCTGAGGAGGTAGAACACCAGCAGTCTACTTTTAAAACACTGGGGTGTTTCTTACTTCGGGGCAGTGAAGATCTAAGTTCGCAGGGCATGGAGCAGGCATTTGTATTGGTGAGCATATATTTTTCTGGCCTTCCACAAGGCAACTTAGGATAGGTATAGGGGTGGGAATTAAAGGGAATTTTGTTAAGAACTGTGATTTTAGTCGATCTTCCCTCGTTGTGTCCGTTTCTCCTCCCCTATTTAAGTAAGACAGTGTTGCACCTAGCAGAGAAGTGCTATAGTGAACACTGAATTCGGTATTTAAAACTGTATTAAAAAGGAGTAGCTGTTTCAAAGTACTGTATTTAAAACTGTATTAAAAGGAGTGTTGCACCAAGCAAAGAAGTGCTGTGGTGAACGCTGTTAGCTGTTTTTTTAAGTAACTGTATTTAAAGTGCTGTTTTTAAGTAAAAGCCACTAAGCTAAGGTGCTGTAGTGAGCAAAGTGTTTCTATATTAAAAGTGCTGTTAAAAGGATTGTTGTGCTAAGCAGAGAAGTGCTTCAGTGAACACTTTACAGCTGTATTAAAGTGCTGTTTTTAAGTAAAAGCCACTAAGCTAAGGTGCTGTAGTGAGCAAAAGGGTTTTTAAGCAAACGGTGCTGGATTTAAAATAAAGTAGTGTTGCACTGAGCAGGGAGTGCTCTAGTGGACACTGAGTGTACTGCGTGTATTTAAAATAAAGTAGTGTTGCACTGAGCAGGGAGCGCTCTAGTGGACACTGAGTGTACTGCGTGTATTTAAAATAAAGTAGTGTTGCACTGAGCAGGTAGTGCTCTAGTGGACACTGAGGGTATTGCGTTAAGCAAAAGTGTCGTACCAGGCATAAGAGCTATATCGATTTTTTAAAGTTCTTTCTTTCTTTTGTTTTCAATAAATGCTGGTCTGTTTTGCACCCAAACCATGAGTCACGTTGTTTTCTGTCTACATCGCTACCGAATAAGTCCGGCGGTCAGAACTCAGGAATAGGGGAGCGCTTCGAAACTGTAAGGGGGTCCCTGGAGCAGCTCAGAGGCTTCTGACTGGCCAGAGACAAATAACCCCAACCCCGCTCGTGTGTGCTAATTCCTTACACTATCAAGGCAGGCTTGTCTCCTGCCACTACTATGAGAGGCAAGCTCTGACACTGATCCTTTTATTTCACTGGTATGGTGGCACTTCCTACTACAGGAAACTCTCTTTTTACCGGCACCTAAATAACCGGCAATCTCTCTTAACCGGCAAAATTCAGGAGTAGGTTCAGGTAAGTTTTACTTCATATTAGTGGCCGTGTAACCAGGGTTCCTGGATCTGTGGCCATGTAACCGGGGTTCCTGCACCTGTTGCTATGCAACAGGGACGCCTGGATCTGTGGCCGTGTAACCGGGGTTCCTGCACCTGTTGCCATTGAACAGGGACACCTGGATCTGTGGCCGTGTACGGGGCTCTTGTACCTTAGTAAGTATACCTCTCTGTAATCCAGACCTTTTGATCAACCGGCACCACGCCGGTCCCGTCGGTGCCGGATAAAAAAGAGTTTCTTGTACAGGGATTTGCTCTCCTGAGTATCCTCGCAGCTCTACCTTTGATTTCTCTAGTCAATAATCACGCAACCTGATGCGATATAGTGATTCCGGTACTACGCTCACGGATGCACCAGTGTCAATTTCCATGGGTATTCTGGTTCCTGCGACATCTACTTGGATGACGATACCTCGCGAATCGCTGTTAGATACCTTCGTGCTCCTGATAACGTGAATCTCCAGAAACTCCTCATCCTGCTGCTTCTCTTCAACGGCATGTAGTGTCTGCTGAGTTCTACTTACATAAGAACATAAGAACATAAGAAATAGGAGCAGGAGTAGGCCAATCGGCCCCTCGAGCCTGCTCCACCATTCAATAAGATCATGGCTGACCTGATCCTAACCGCCAATCTACTATTACAGAACCATCTCCTGAATCTAACAGAATTAGACACACGAAATAGGAGCAGGATCAGGCTACACGGCCCCTGGGCCCTCTCCGCTACCCACAGGGCCATGACCGATCCGAACCTAGACTCATGTCCAAATTCCTGCCCGCTCCCCATAACCCTTTATTCCCTTTACTTCTAGGAAACTGTCTATTTCTGTTTTAAATTTATGTAATGATGTAGCTTCTACAGCTTTTTGGGGCAGCATATTCCATGGACCTACCACCCTCTGAGTGAAGTAGTTCCTCCTCATCTCAGTTTTGAAAGAGCAGCCCCTTATTCTAAGACTATGCCCCCTAGTTCTAGTTTCACCCATCATCGGGAACATCCTCCCCGCATCCACCCGATCCAACCCCTTCACAATCTTATATGTTTCAATAAGATCGCCTCTCATTCTTCTGAACTCCAATGAGTAGAGTCCCAATCTACTCAACCTCTCCTCATATGTCCATCCCCTCATCCCCGGGATTAACCGAGTGAACCTTCTTTGTACTGACTCGAGAGCAAGTATGTCTTTTCTTAAGTATGGACACCAAAACTGTATGCAGTATTCCAGGTGCGGTCTCACCAATACCTTGTACAACTGAAGCAATACCTCCCTATTTTTATATTCTATCCCCCTAGCAATGAAAGCCAACATTCCATTGGCCTTCTTAATCACTTGCTGCACCTGCATACTAACCTTTTGAGTTTCGTGCACCAGGACCCCCAAATCCCTTTGTACTTCAGTACTTTCCAGTTTCTTGACATTAAGATAATAACTTGCTCTACGATTTTTCCTGCCAAAGTGCATAACCTCACACTTTCCAGTATTGTATTCCATCTGCCAAATCTCTGCCCACTTACTTAGCCTGTCTATGTCCCCTTGCAGGTTTTTTATGTCCTCCTCACTCACTACTTTCCCTCCCATCTTAGTATCATCTGCAAACGTTGATATGTTACACTCGGTCCCCTCCTCCAAATCGTTAATATAGATTGTAAAGAGTTGGGGACCCAGCACTGACCCCTGTGGAACACCACTAGTTACTCTTTGCCAGTTCGAGAATGAACCATTTATCCCAACTCTCTGCCTTCTGTTAGATAGCCAATCCTCTATCCATGCCAGAATATTACCCCCAATCCCGTGATTTTTTTATCTTAAGCAATAATCTTTTGTGTGGCACCTTGTCAAATGTCAAATGCGTTTTGGAAGTCTAAATACACTACGTCCACTGGTTCCCCTTTATCCACCCTATATGTTACTTCCTCAAAGAACTCCAGCAAATTTGTCAAACATGACTTCCCCTTCATAAAACCATGCTGACTTTGTCCTATTAAATTATCCTATATGATTATCCAAATGTCCTGTTACTGTCTCCTTAATAATGGACTCCAATATTTTACCTACCACAGATGTTAGGCTAACCGGTCTATAGTTTCCAGCCTTCTGTCTACTGCCCTTTTTAAATAAGGGTGTTACATTAGCAGTTTTCCAGTCTGCCGGGACCTTTGCTGAGTCCAGGGAGTTTTGGAAAATTATTACCAATGCATCCACAATCACTAGCATTACCAGTCGGTTTACTCTTCTGTCGGCACGCCTTCGCAAGATGCCCAGTTTTCTTGCAGTAGAAACACTCTGCCTTCACATATGACAGCTTTGTTGTCCCAGGCACCGATAGCACGACAACAATGCACTGTTAACTTGACCAGTTGCTGAGGCCTTGTGTCCCAACTGCCTTTTACTTTTAGCTTGCAGCCAATTCACCTCGGTTGTCTGACGACTGGAAATGGCGCGGAACTCTCGGGAGTATCGGTCGGCCATATCCACCGACATAGCTATCTGACATGCTAAGTCAAAAGTCAAGTTAGGGATTGCCAACAATTTACTTCTAATATGTTCATTTTTCAACCCACAAACAAAGCGGTCACGCAAAGCTCGGTCCTGAAAGTTTCCAAAATGACAGTGAATGGATAGCTTTTTTAAAGCTACAATGTACTCACTGATAACCTCATCATTTAATTGATCGCGTGTTCTAAAATGATAACTTTGAGCAATTTCCAGGGGCTCAGGACTATAGTGCTGTTCTAACTTGTTTAGGATCTCCTTCAGTGGCGTGTCCTTCGGCATAGCAGGAACAAGCAAATTTTTCAGGGTTTCATACACCTCGAGGCCTGCTTCAGTTAAAAAAATAGCCTGTTTCATTTCTAAAACTGCCTGGTTACGGTTTACATCATCGGGGACTTCGACGATACTATTCACGGTGAAAACGTTTCTAGCCACTTCACATATGCTCAGAAAGTCTCTTGGTCATGATAGAACTCACCCAAGCACCCTATTATTCCCATAGGCATGGCCATCTGGACTCTGGCAATATCGACAGTTCAGCCACGTGTGCTCGAAATATACCTCGGATTTTGAAGTTTTTCTGCAAAACGAATAACCTCTAACAGTCCCTCTGTCTGTTGACAGGATTATCCTCCAACAAAAATTTCAGCTAGGGAATCCGCAATTGCATCCTCATCGCCAATTCTGTGATATCTTGAGACACAGCATATATATACAACAGCACAACATTGTGTCGGTGCAGGCTCGATGGGCCGAAATGGCCTCTCTGCACTGTGAGGTTTCTGTGATTTCTGTGATTTCTGTGAACATAGCTTCCAGTAAGAACTGTACTGCATATGGCTTTATTATTATATACATCAGTAGTCCACCAGGTGGCTCTATTACATTTATATCTGTAACATAATACAAATTAAACCAATAGGCCAAATAGATAAAAGTGCCAAATAGATGTTACACAGTTTATTATTTTCATTGCTGTTTGTGGGGCTTTGTTGGATGCAAAATGGTTGACATGTTTGCCTAGATAACTATAATGATTGTAATTCTGCTTTAGGCAAAATGGTTTGACAGGTTTGAGAAACGTGATAAATGCAAGTCTTTCTTTTCATATTTGCTTTCCTATGATACACTCATCAGTTTCACTGCATCAGAGAGCCTGCAACAGTTTCAATCAAAGTGACTGAAAAAGTAATATCTGGTCATTTATCACATTGCTGTTTAGTCATAGAGTCATAGAGTTTTACAGCGCAGAAAGAGGCCCTTCGGCCCATCGTGTCTGCGCCGTCCATCAATCCCTGTCCAGTCTAATCCCATTTTCCAGCATTTGGTCCATAGCCTTGTATGCAATGGCATTTCAAGTGCCCATCCAAATGCTTCTTGAATGTTGTGAGGGTTCCTGCCTCTACCACCCTTTCAGGCAGTGAGTTCCAGCTTCCAACCACCCTCTGGGTGAAAAAGTTCCTCCTCAAATCCCCTCTAAATCTCCTGCCCCTTACCCTGAATCTATGCCCCCTTGTTATTGACCCCCCTACTAAGGGGAAAAGTTCCTCTTTATCTACCCTATCTATGCCCCTCGTCATTTTGTACACCTCAATCAGGTCCCCCCTCAGCCTCCTTTGCTCCAAGGAAAACAACCCCAGCCTGTTTAGTCTTTCTTCATAGCTGAGGCGCTCCATCCCAGGTAGCATCCTGGTGAATCTTCTCTGCACCCTCTCCAAAGCAATCACATCCTTCCTATAGTGAGGCGACCAGAACTGCACACAGTACTCCAGCTGTGGCCTCACCAGCGTTTTGTACAGCTCCATCATAACCTCCCTGCTCTTATATTCTATGCCTCTGCTAATGAAGGCAAGTATCCCCTATGCCTTTTTAACCACCTTATCTACCTGTTCCGCTGCCTTCAGGGATCTATGTACATGTACACCAAGGTCCCTCTGACCCTCTGTACTTCCTAGGGTCCTACCACTCATTGTGTATTCCCTTGCCTTATTTGTCCATCCAAAATGCATCACCTCGCACTTTTCTGGGTTAAATTCCATTTGCCACTTTTCCGCCCATCTGACCAACCCGTTAATATCGTCCTGTAGCCTGAGGCTTTCCTCCTCGCAATTTACCACCCCACCAATTTTCGTGTCATCCGCGAACTTACTGAGCATACCCTTTACATTCTCATCCAAATCATTAATGTAGATCACAAACAGCAAGGGACCCAGCACCGATCCCTGAGGTACCCCACTGGACACAGGCTTCCAGTCACAAAAGCAACCTTCGACCATCACCCTCTGCCTCCTGCCACTCAGCCAGTTTAGGATCCAACGCGCCAAGGCCCCCTGGATCCCATGGGCTCTTACCTTCTTGACCAGTCTCCTATGCGGGACTTTGTCAAAAGCTTTACTGAAGTCCATGTAAACCACATCCACAGCATTTCCCTCATCCACACACCTAGTCACCCCCTCGAAAAATTCAATCAGATTGGTCAGACATGATTTACCCTTGACAAAGCCATGCTGACTATCCCCGATTAATCCTTGCCTCTCCAAGTGGAGACTAATTTTGTCCCTCAGAATTTTTTCCAATAATTTCCCTACCACAGATGTTAGGCTCACTGGCCTGTAATTCCCTGGTTTATCCCTGCTACCCTTCTTGAATAATGGTACTACGTTAGCTGTTCTCCAGTCCTCTGGTACATCCCCTGTGGCCAGAGAGGTTCTGAAAATTTATGTCAGAGCCCCTGCAATCTCCTCCTTTGCCTCACACAACAGCCTGGGATACATCTCGTCTGGGCCTGGGGATTTATCCACTTTTTGGCCTGCTAAAACCGCTAGTACCTCCTCCCTCTCGATGCTAATATGTTCAAGTATGTCACAGTCCCCTTGCCCGACTTCTATGTCTACATCATCTTTTTCCATAGTGAACACAGAGGCAAAAAATTCATTTAAAACCCCACCTACTTCATCTGGCTCTACACACAGCTTGCCACTTTGGTCCCTAATGGGCCCTACCCTTTCCCTGGTTATCCTCTTGCCCTTAATATACTTATAAAACATCTTAGGATTTTCCTTTATTTTGCTCGCCAGTGTTATTTCATGGCCCCTCCTCGCCCTCCTAATTTCCTTTTTAAGTATGCCCCTGCACCTTTTATACTCCTCTAGGGCTTCCTCCGTCTTTTGTCTTTTGTAACTGCCAAAAGCCCCCCTTTTTTCCTAATGCATTTTTGTATATCCCTTGTCATCCAAGGTTCCCTTTGCTTGTTGGTCCCACCCTTGACCTTTACAGGAACATGTTGGTGTTGTACTCTCTCTATTTCCCTTCTGAAAGCCTCCCACTGTTTTGATGTGGATTTTCCTATAAGTAGCTGCTCCCAGTCCACTTTGGCCAGATCCTGCCTTATCTTATTAAAATCGGCCTTCCCCCAATTTAGAACCCTTATTTCCGGGCCGTCTTTGTCTTTTTCCATGACCACCTTAAATCTCACCAAATTATGGTCACTATCGCCAAAATGCTCCCCTACAGACACTTCCACCACCTGCCCGGCTACATTCCCTAGAATTAGGTCCAGTACCGCCCCCTCTCTTGTAGGACTTTCTACATGTTGGCTCAAAAAGCTCTCCTGGATGCGCTTTAAGAATTCTGCACCCTCTAAGCCCTTCACACTCTGACTATCCCAATTTATATTGGGGAAGTTGAAATCCCCCACTATTATTACCCTATTAATTTCACACTTTTCTGAGATTTGCCTACATATCTGTTCCTCTATCTCCCCCTGACTCTTTGGGGGCCTATAGTACACTCCCAGCAAAGTGCTTGACCCCTTTTTGTTTTTAAGTTCTACCCATATGGCCTCATTGGAGGAACCCGCTAATATATCATTCCTCCTTACAGCTGTAATTGACTCCTTAATTAATATTGCAACACCCCCTCCCCTTTTACACCCTCCTCTGTCTCGCCTGAAGATTCTATACCCCGGAATATTCAGCTGCCAGTCCTGACCCTCCCTCAACCATGTCTCCGTGATAGCAACAATATCGTACTCCCATGTGTTCAACAACAACTTCAGTTCATCCACCTTATTTGCAAGACTCCTTGCATTAAAATAAATGCCTTCCAGCCCTGCCATATTCCCTTTTGCCTTCACATCTTTGCTCTGCCTTCCCTGCTGACTTGTTTTTTCCTCCGTATTTGGCTGTACATCACCCCCTACTGTAACTCCACTCTGTATCCCATCCCCCTGCCGAGTTAGTTTAAACCCCCCCCAGCAGTGCTAGCAAACCTCCCCGCAAGGATATTGGTTCCCCTCTGGTTCAGGTGTAAACCGTCCGACTTGTACAAGTCCCACCTGTCCCAGAAGCAGACCCAGTGATCCAGGAAACTAAAGCCCTCCCTCCTGCACCATCCCTTTAGCCACGCATTCATCTGTTCTATCCTCCCATTCCTATACTCACTAGCACGTGGCACCGGGAGTAATCCAGAGATTACAACCTTTGAGGTCCTGCTCCTTAATCTTGCCCCTAGCTCCCTAAATTCTTGCTGCAGGACCTCATCCCTCTTTTTACCTATGTCGTTGGTACCAATGTGGACCATGACCTCTGGCTGTTCACTGACCTCTTTCCCCCGAATGGTCTTGTGTGGGATTATGGATAGGCCTTCAAGGCCTCTTTAACCTCGTATTAGCTTTCCACTGATATTTTTGTTATGACCAATGAACACTCAATTTCAGATGAGACGTTAAGCCAAAGGCTCGTCTGCCCTCTCAGGTGAATGTAAAAGATCCCATGGAAATATTTCGAAGAAGAGCAAGGGGGAGTTCTCCCCGTTGTCCTGGTCAATATCTATCACTCAACAAACATCACTAATAAACAGATTATCTGGTCATTTATCACATTGCTGTTTGTGGGACCTTGCTGTGCGCAAACTGGCTGCTACGTTTCCTACATTACAAGTGACTACACGCCATTGGCTGTAAAGTGCATTGAGACATCCTGAGGTCATGAAAGATGCTATATAAATGCAAGTCTTTCTTTCTCAAGTTGTTGCGGCAATGTAGTGTTTGCTTTTATTTCAGACTATCTGTAACATTGGAGTCGATATTAAGCTCCCACGATGAGCGGGAGAGGGTCGGGGGGGAGGGTTAAAAATTATAAATCATGAAACACGACCCCAACCCGCAGCATAAAAAAATGATAATGAGGTCCTGTCGTTAAATTCGGCAGGACCTCCGCATCCCCAGGATTTCCAGGTTCCACCCCCCTCCCTGCCCACTACCGCAGTCCCTCGCTCCCTCCCTGTATTTATCGGGGCCATTCCCTCTGGATATAACTCTCAGTACAAGAGGAGACCACGGAGGGTAATTGCTGCTTGCTCCCATCGCACGGGCCCTCTAGTGTTCAAATACCAATATGCAAGTACAATCCATATCAATTTCTATGTTTGACATTCCTCATCACTGCAGACAATATGAATTACAAGCACTTACAAAGTTATTTTAAAAAAACAGCTATCAACTGACTTGTACATCAATAGCAGTGTTGCCCCAGCATACATTAATATGGAGAGATAGGATACAGGCTCTGCTTCTATAGAATCATAGAATGGTTACACAGCACAGAGGGAGGCCATTCAGCCCATCGAGCTCATGCCAGCTCTCTGCAAGAGCACTTCAGCTAGTCCCACTCCCCCTCCCTTTTCCTGAAGCCCTGCAAAATTTTTCCCTCAGGTAGTTCTACATTTCACTGCACAGTGAGAGCTCACGTTTTCCTCACTGGCGATGGAGAGAGAAGTGTGGCGAGGCGAGTCAACCCAGACCAGTGCCAGAGTAGCTGGTGGCACGAAGGTGTTGGGCCAGGGGTGGGAGCAGGCTGCTTGCCTGAGTGGCGGAGCAGGCTCGAGGGGCTGAATGGCCTACTCCTGTTCCTCACGTTACTATGTTCCTATTGTTTGGAGAATGGGGCATGACACGGGATGACCCACGGTTAGAGCGAGGCAGTAACCTGCCACAGGAAAGAGAAATGGCTCTAAGTGGAAGAAAAGTAAACAGCGGGGGATCCGAGCTGCTCACAGGCTCTCTGGTGGCTCAGTCAGGCCAGCCTTTAACGTTGCCAGAGTATTCAGAGACGCTGCATTGCGGTGGGATTAAAATAGATTTATTGTGCTGACTTCCCTTGAACTTTATGTCAGGAGCCAGCAGTGGGTTTTCAGTCCTGCACTCCCTTCCACCTTTTCCCTGCTGTCTGAAAATGCCTGCTCTGCAATCTATTCAGAACATAGCTAAATAACTCCATAGGGACATACCGCCTTACATCACACTTTGATTGTACATTAGGCTTGTCGACCGGCTCCAAATTCAGCCAAGAAATGCCACAATCTTCCTGAACTAGGCATCCAGAACAAACGAAACCAGGGGCGTTAAGACAGAACAAATTCCAGATTGTGTACCCAATCATGCTTCACACATATTTGATGTAATTGTGATTATTGACTGATGCGCTTTAAAACTGAAAAATTTTAGTGAGGCAAATATAACTGACCCAGAGTATGACTTCCTGCTTGTCACCTGGATTGCTCCTGATTCTCAGCACCAGGAGCCAACTGCTAGATGCCAGGGTATTCCGGTCCTCGGCTGTACTGCCTGTTGTGATCAGGGGCACCTGAGCTTGACTCAAAGTGTGCTGGTTTGAGATGAGTTATCTTACTGAGTGGCACTGACTCCTTTTGGGTCCCGTGCAAGGGCATCTTCAAATGTTTAACGGTGAACTATTTTGCCTGCATATGGCTGGGAAGATTCAGGTGAGTGGGTAATAGGACATTGGTCCCCAAGCTCTTCTTTCTGGTCCAGGGTGGAAATACGCCCTGCGACGATTTTCTTACAGGCTGTTTGTCAGGGTTAGTTTCTCAAAATTAAGCATTAATCGAGCACGATAATGAGGGCCTTTAGCAGGAATAGTCATAAATAAGCATGTACCTATTTGTTTAGATAAAAAATACTAACAGGATTATAACCCTTTAAGATATCATTATTTAATGTTGTACAACAAGAATTCATAAGCATTTTTCCTTTAAATATTGTCCCTCCTCTTGGTGTTTAGAAAATTCTAGTTCAAGCTGGTAAGGAACCAGCTGCTTGCACTGCTGCAGATAAGCCAAAGTCAAGGCCTGGATCTCTTCTAAAGCTTGTGCGTAGATGTTAGAGCACATCCACTGCAAGGCGAGCCTCGGAGTTTGGTGCAGTTAGTTCTGGTATCAGACATGGCAAATTGCAGAATTCTAGCATGATGTAATGCAGTGTCCCTTATGACACTTCCTCCCTGACAGCTGATTCCGAGAGAGAGCCGTGAAGAATTTTCATTCTCCGCCGACTGTTCTTCCTGATTGATTAGGGAAATGATGCATTTTTAAATGAATGCAACTTCATTAATATTTCCAAGGCTAGTCCGCGGTGTGCGACAATGTCTTGACACGTGTAACTGTTTCGAATGTCCAGAGCGGCACTGCTGTCAGTATTCTGTCACATTGCTAAATGCCATGCTGAGACAGAGACGGATGTCCAGCTCCCCCGAAGATTAATTGTATTCCTGGCGAGGGACCGAGGAACTGAAGGGAAGCATAAGTAATTTTTTACTGCAACCCTACTCCGGCAGAAAGCTTATGACTGTTAGACATCAGTTAGAGATTCCTGTGCTGGAATAACAGATATGCCCGCAGAGAAACTGCAGGGAAAAAGTTGCCTCAAATGTATCTTCATTGTATCGATGATCATTGAGCTGACAGCACACAGAGATTTCTGTTATTAATGAGGACGGGATCTCATTCTTGGTGACATTAACAACAATAACAACCTGCATTTATTTAGTGTCTTTAACATAATAAAACTTTCCAAGGCAATTCAGAGGAGTGTAATCAGACACAATTTGACACCGAGCCAAAGAAGGAGACATATGCACAGGTGGCAGCATCTTAAAGGAGGAGGGAGAGGTGGAGTGGCAAAGAGGTTCGGGGAGGGAATTCCAGAGCTTAGGGTCGAGGCAACGGCCGCCAATGGTGGGGCAAAGTAGAATTGGTCGTTGTCCAAGCAGTAATACTATAAGGACATGCTAAGTAAAACAATTGGAGGTGCAGGGTGTCAGCACATATACAGTCCATTGAGGTTCTTAAATGCTTGTAACAATTGTCCTCTACATAGATGAAGCAACTTTCTTATTCTGAAGTTAAAAACAAACTTCTTTACATAACTGTACACAGTTGACAAGGCCCATCACTGACTATGTACTTTTAACTGTCAAGGCAGTTACTTAACCTGAGACAAAAGCACTGTCCCACTGTCCCTGTCCTTTTACCTCCACCCTTCCCACTGTCCAGGGCCCCAAACACTCCTTCCAAGTGAAACAGTGATTTACTTGTACTTCTTGCAATTTAGTATACTGTATTCGCTGCTCACGATGCGGTCTCCTCTACATTGGGGAGACCAAACGCAGATTGTGTGACCGCTTTATGAAACACCCCCTGTTCAGTCCGTAAGGGTGACCCTGAGCTTCCGGTCGCCTGTCACTTTAATTCTCTGCTCCACTCCCACTCTGACCTCTTGGTCCTCGGCCTCTTACACCGTTCCAATGAAGCTCAATGTATGCTCGAGAAACAGCACCTCATCTTTCGATTAGGCACTTTACAGCCTTCCGGATTCAACACTGAGTTCAACAATTTCAGACCATAACTTCTGCCCCCATCATTTTTTCTCTCTCTCTCACATGGCAGCTGTCGATCATTCTGCCATTGCCATGCACATTTCATCTAGAGCTATCTTTTGTTTCTTAACTTGTCCCGTTACCATCTCCTTTTGCCTTGCACCATCATCCCTTTTGTCTCTTAATCTCTCCTGCCTTCCATCCTATCACAGACCTTCCATTTTGTTCTTTCCTCCCCTCCCCACTCTCCCTGCCCCTGCACTTGCTTAAAAACCTGTTACATCTCCAACTTTTTCCAGTTCTGACGAAGGGTCATTGACCTGAAATGTTAACTCTGTTTCTCTCTCTACAGATGCTGCTTGACCTGCTGAGTATTTCCAGCATTTTCTGTTTTTACTTAACCTGAGAGATTGTCAGAGCTGAATGCTCCAGAAGGTTTAGAGAAGGTTCTCAGGAGTGTTTCTCCAGGAACAGGTCACGTGACAGCGCTACAATTAGATGAACAGCATCATTGCAGAAACAGCTCAACATATTGTACAATTCAACAGTAGAGTAAAGGAACTATTCTTATGTAAGATGCTGTGCCTATAAATAATGAATGTTCCTAGAAAGGGCTGATTATGAATATGTAAATTATGCACAATGAATTTGTTAGCTGTAGCTGCTTTCCAAATAAAGCTCTTGGGTAAGATTCTATTTGAAAGTCAAGCTATTAGTCCCTGCTCTGGAAGCAAACCCACACATTTCCCACAAGTGTTACAAGTTTGACTACACCACGCTTAATTGGCCATGACACTTTTGTTTTACAAGAATCAGCTTCAGGAAGCAAACAGATGTCACGGAACACATTGGCACTTGTGCGGTTGTTTTTCTCATTTGTTCCTGGGATCTGGGCGTCGCTGGCAAGGCCAGCATTTATTGCCCATCCCTAGTTGCCCTGGAGAAGGTGGTGGTGAGCCGCCTTCTTGATCCACTGCAGTCCATGTGGTGAAGGTCCTCCCACAATGCTGTTAGGGAGGGAGTTCCAGGATTTTGACCCAACGACGATGAAGGAACGGCGATATCCTTCCAAGTCAGGATGGGGTGTGACTTAAGAGGGGTACTTGGAGGTGGTGGTGCTCCCATGCGCCTGCTGCCCTTGTCCTTCTAGGTGGAAGAGGTCGCAAGTTTAGGAGATGCTGTCGACGAATCCTTGGTGAGTTGCTGCAGTGCATCTTGTAGATGGTACACACTGCAGCCACGATGCGCTGGTGGTGGAGGGAGTGAATGTTTAAGGTGGTGGATGCGGTGCCAATCAAGCGGGCTGCTTTTTCCTGGATAGTGTCGAGCTTCTTGAGCATTGTTGGAGCTGCACTCATCCAGGCAAGTGTGTGTTGTGCCCTTGCAACCAGTTTGTTTGTTTAACTCTCAAACTGCACTCATTCTGAGTCGCAATATTTTGTTGTGTGAGGGCCACTTGACACCAAAGGTATATGGCCCAGTAATTCCGGTTCCAATGCGTGAGTACGGACGGGGTACTCACGCGTGGGCCCGTTGGAAGTGCCGGATTTCAGCATGCACAGCGCATGCGCGGAAAACCGGCATTTCCTCTCCTCTGAACCAAGGGGTTAAGAGGCGGTTCCCTAGCGACGTTTGAGGCAGCGGGTACGCATTGAATTTTGTTTTTTTTGACAGGTTTGTCCGTGCGTGAAGGCCTCCACTTTTTACAAATGTAAAAAGCAGACGTAAGGACTTAGTTTTATAAGGTAAGTGGTCTAATAATTAAAGTTAGAAATTTTTTTCCACAGGTTTATTATTTTTAAAGAATTTACAGTAAGGTGAGTGTATTTTTGGACCCGATTTCTGGAAAAAAAAATTTGGCAGAAATTTGAATAATTGTTTAACTTAGTTTTTAAAAGTTATTAATAGTTAATTTAATTAATGGAATGTTTTTTTAACTTTTATTTACAGTTTGAGTAGTGTTTTGGGCGCCCGTACTTTTCATGAGTTTGACAGGTCTTATGTCTAACTCATGAATGGACTTTTGTAAACTCCCATTGGCTGCCCAGTGCTCACGTGATCCCAGCCGGCTCATCGCACTAAGTACGCCGCTGGATCACGCACGCACAGCGCGCCGGGAGCTGAACCGGGCCACAGACCGGAAATCCAAGCAGGCCCAGTCTTCAAATGTCAGCGCGATATGTAAGTGTAAGTCAGGGGCTTGCACCCGCGGGAAGCCCCCCGACCCGAATTTCTGGGCCATAGTGTTTATCAATAATGGTGATGCCCATCCTGAACATGCATCCCTTGGTTAATGAAGCAACCAAGGATTTACAGAGGACCAGAGTTGGTGGATATATAGCCGAAGAATTTCAATATAGATCAATCCAAGGTCCTGCACATTGGAAGAAAAAAAAACAGGGGCCACCCTAACTTAATGAATGGCGTCAAACTAGATGGGAGAGACTGAAAAATTTCAGGGATTGCTAGTGGACTCAACTCTGGCCCTGACCCAGCACTGCAGAGCAGTATTCAAATCAAATCAAATCAAATCAACTTTTATTGTCATTGTTAGTGCACAAGTGCAGTACAACGAAATGTAGGCTTGCGGCTCCCGAGAGTGTACAATTTGGATTAGGACACTTAAACATTTCAACATACATTTGTACATATATATTAGCATAAATATGACCATAATAAAGTGCATCGGCAGATGTGCAGGCTTTAGTGTTTATTTGTGGAGTTCAGTAGGATGACAGCCCTGGGAAAGAAGCTGTTCCTAAATCTGGTCGTACGGGTGCGAATGCATCTGTAGCGTCTTCCAGATGGTAGGAGGGCGAACAGACTGTGGCTGGGGTGGGTAGGGTCTTTGATGATGGACCGTGCCCTCCGTAGGCAGCGTTTCTGATATATATGTTCTATGGTCGGTAGCCGGGTGCCGGTAATGCGTTGGGCAGTTTTGACTACCCGCTGCAGGGCTTTCCGGTCATGGGAGCTACAGCTGCCGTACCATACCGTGATACAGTTTGTCAGGCTGCTCTCTATAGTGCAGCGGTAGAAGTTAGAGAGGATCGGGGGTGACAGATTACATCCCTTCAGCCTCCTCAAGAAATATAGGCGCTGCTGGGCCTTCTTCACCAGAGAGGAGGTGTTGAGGGACCAGGAGAGGTCTTCCGTGATGTGGACTCCGAGGAACAAAGCAAACAGAATGTTGTGCTATATTACCAAATCAGTGGAGTATCAGTGAAGCAGCGCTGACAGTCACTTCGAAGACTGTGAATATAGTTTGTGCTGTATTTTAATTTGTCTTTTTTGCCTAATTACGGGTGAGTATTTGACACTACTCAACGCAGGGGAAACCAAATTCTGACAGTTTTGTCAATCAGACGGACTAGACTGTTTCAGCAAGCTCAATATTCCCCAACATTCAAACCCACTCCACGCGACTCAGTGCGGCAATTTCGTGCCAGTTCAGGGGGAGTAAGTGCCACACAGCTAACAGTAGGTAAGTAACCAATATTTACATATCAGAGTTTATCAATCAAAGTGCCAGCTGTGGCTCAGTTGGTAGCACTCTCGCCTCTGAGTCAGAAGGTTGTGGGTTCAAATCCCACTCCAGAGACTTGAACACAAAATCTAGGCTGACACTCCAGTGCAGTACTGAGGGAGTGCTGCACTGTCGGAGGTGCCGTCGTTCGGATGAGACGTTAAACTGAGGTCCCGTTTTCCCTCTCAGGTGTGGATGTAAAAGATCTCATAGCAGGGAAGTTCCCCCTGGTGTACTGGCCAATATTAATTCCTCAACCAACACCACTAAAGCAGGCCATTATTGCATTGCTGTTTGTTGTGAGATCTTGCTGTGCGCAAATTGGCTGCTGTGTTTCCTACATTACACCAATCCTATGTGAAATCTTCACTGTATCTAACAATATCTCAATTTAAAGTATTCGAGTGCTGGAATTGATCTAAACCAGAAAAAATTATTATGGGGCAGTAGGTTGTAGCCAAAGCGTAAAATGTCTTAGGACTTAGTGAGTACTGCTTCATAATGGAGCATGGATGGAGCCTGCAATCATTTTCTTTGACCTGTTACTGAAACAGCTGCACTGGAATACATACAGCCTCTTCTCTCCTCATAATGGTGAATTAGATACAGCAGCCTATGTGATACTGACCTTGTTGTAGTTACGATGCAACTCGATTCCCTGTAATAAATTCAATTACCATGGTGGCGTGGTGTACTATGTGCTATAAACTGATTTCTTAGTGTTCCACATGATACACTCAGGATATGAAATGAAGGGGAGCATAAGATTTAATTGTTCTCAGCTGAGAGGAAACAGCCCCCATAACCCTTACTTGGAGAGCCCTCACCCTCTCTGCTTTATGAATATCGTGATGCTTTTTACTTCCTGCCATAGATTCTAGTCCTTCCACCATCCCATCTTCTATTAGTGGCCCTTTGTTCAAGAATCCAGACCCCAAGCTCAGTTCCATCAGTAATTTGACTCGGAAGTGGGGAAGGAAAGTCATTGATCCTCTTTGTTATTATAGGAATGACCTGGTGCTAATTTTCCACAGTAATCCAAAAGGCTAATGGAATGTCGGCCTTTATCTCAAGGGGGGAGGAATTCGAAAGTGAGGAAGTGAGGCTTCAGTTATACAGAGCCTTGGTCAGACCCCATCTGCAGTACTGTGCTCAGTTTTGGGCACTGAACCTCAGGAAAGATATTTTCAAGAGTGGGATTAATAGATTTCTGTAACGGTAGCAAGGGATTTGGATTAAAGGTGGGTAAATGGAGTTGAGGTACAGATGAGCCATGATCTAATAGAATGGTTTGAAGGGCTGAATGGCCTATTAATATTAACCTTTTATAACAATGGACAGGACTTGGGCATCACGGTGGCATAGTGGTTAGCACTGTTGCCTCACAGCGCCAGGGACCCGGGTTCAAATCCGGCCTCGGGTGACTGTCTGTGTGGAGTTTGCACATTCTCCCCGTGTTTGCGTGGGTTTTCTCCGGGTGCTCCGGTTTCCTCCCACAGTCCAAAGATGTGTGGGTTAGGTTGATTGGCCATGATTAAAAAAAAAATTGGCCCTTAGTGTTAGGGGGGATTAAATATGTGGGGTTACGGGGATAGGGCTTGGGTGGGATGGCTGTCGGTGTAGGGACCGGGTGCTAGGGTTTGGATGATCAGCCATGATCTCGTTGAATGGCGGAGCAGGCTCGAAGGGCCGAATGGCCTACTCCTGCTCCTAGTTTCTATGTTTCTATCTCTATATTTACATATACATAAATGCTCATAAGAACACACAACTAGCATTCAGATCATAAATCTACTGCTCTAATCAAACAAGTGAAGGAAAAATATAGAATAAAGTAATTAACTTGGTGCAAATTTGCAGTTGTAATCTTGCAAGTAAAAGACATCCCCATGCATCATATGTGACACCTGAAGTTGCAGGCTTCAGATTACAGGAGATGTGGGGCCTCCTAATGGAACTTGCCGTTTGCTGTGAAGCTGAGCGTAGAGTGTTGGGGGAGAGCTTGAACTGTAACACGCCAGTGAAACCACCTCCAGGTCCACTCTCAGTCACCATGGAGCCTTTTGGTTCACCTTCTCTTGAACTGTTTCCAAATTTTTGGCTTGGGGGTGGGGAGAAAAAACTACTGGGGCCGATATTGCAAGCCCCACTTCCAGCAATGGAGCCTCACTAAATGCAAGCACAGGTCAGGGATAGGACTAAAACACTATAGAGCCAACTCTGCAACCTGAACTGGTGAAACTCCGCGATGATAGAGGAGCATTTCAGTATCAGTCACACTTCAACCAGTGAGTAAAAAGATTTGGGCATCGGGTACTTTCCTCTTAGACTTGGATCTCACTGTCAACTAACGCACATTCATTCATGTCCATATTTAAATTGATCTGCACTTTAATTAAATTATCTTTTTACACCTTTAAGCCCATTGGTCTGCTTGGGAAGCAACTGGAACAAGTCTTTTACCTCTACGGTTATTAATTAGCAAAGCGTTACTCCTGATTGGTTCATTAGGTTACCAATCTCGAGGGTAGTGCAATAAGAACCGAAGTTACCTGAAAATTTAGATTTTGCAGGTTATATACAGTACATCCTGCAACACCTTAACCTAACAGTGGGCAACCTCTTCGTCGTCGTGAGATTGTATTTTGCAGTATGTGAGTAATTTGAGACATGACGTGTGGTGAGTATAGCATGCTTGGGAGGAACAGGCGACTTTGGACCTATGGTTCCCAAAGCTCTCCACCACTGGGGTTTTCCTCGCCTCATGTCTGGGTCTGTTGTAGACTAATTGATGGAGATTGATTGCTATGGTTAGTCAACAACTCCATCATTGTTGTATCATGGGACTACCAGGATGGTAGAAGGCAAACTAGATGGACCTTGGTCTTTTTTTGTCTAGCAGTTCCTAGGTTCCTAAGAAATACCTTGCAGGCACGAACACAAGCCAGCTTGTCTTGTCTTCTACTTGATATGGTAACAACATGAATCGCACATCCTATGTTCTGGCTGCTTGATTGAATAGATTAGATATGTATCGCCAGTCACCTGACCAGATTTTCACAAACTTGTTGCCAGGTCAACTTGCTACAAGTTATACACAACACCAAGCAACTTGCATTTATATAGTGCCTTTAACATAATAAAACGTCCCAAGGTGCTTATGCAGCTGTGCATGAGATGTTTCACAATAAATAGCCACATTTCCATTATCATTCACCTTACTGGCTGGCTGACACACATTGACCCTTTGTTTTTTTTTTAATTTCTCTAACAAAGTGTTTTACTTCTGTTCCATGTCCAGAAATCGTTGTGTCTCATCCCATGTGGTTTCACCACGTGACGTGGTTCGTCAATTCCAATGCTATGGAAAACTGACATGAAGCAATTTCAGAACACGGATCATAGAGATATGGTAATAATCTCTTGCAGGGTTTTGACTGGATTTGAAATGAGGTTTTATCAAAAAGTAACTTACCATTTTCGTCCGCCTACGTTCACTAGCTGATCTCTATTCATGGTTCAGTGGAAACCTGCCCCATATTTAAGGTGCTATGTATGTAAAACACTTCATGATTCTTCAATCAGCAGGGATAAAGCGAGCAAGTGGTTTTATTATTATGCGACAGTGACCCTTTCATGTTGTCAAGGCTATTCAGCTTTTCCGTACTCCACACAATTTGAATTGTTCGCTATGATCTGTACTTGGAGTACAATTTCAAGATTGCAAGATTAATTCGGCTGCTATAGAAACTTGTCAGTTAGAGAATAATGCAGCACAGTACTTATATAATACTCCCTCAAGTGGCCCTTGTGTGGTTTTGGTTGCCTTGTAGCTAAGGGCCATCCCTCTGAGTACTGAATGAGCTCCTGGCTTTCCAAATACACAGCAATCTTCTCCAATATAGTGTCTGCAAGAATGGAGCCCAATTAAAAGAATTACATAGAATTTTACAGCACAGAAACAGGCCATTCAGCCCAACAGGTCTATGCTGGTGTTTATGCTCTACACGAGCCTCCTCCCACCTATCAACATAGCCTTCTATTCCTTTCTCCCTCATGTACATATCCAGCTTCCCCTTAAATGTATCTCTGCTGTTCACATCAGCCACTCCATGTGGTAGTAAGTTCCACATTCTCACCACTCTCTGAGCAAAGAAGTTTCTCCTGAATTCCCTATTAGATTTATTTGTGACTATCTTATATTTATGGCCCCTATTTTTGGTCTCTCCCACAAGAGGCAACATCTTCTCTACATCTACCCTATCGAATCCCTTCGTAATTTTGAAGACCACTATTAGGTCACTCTGCAGCCTTCTCTTTTCTACAGAAAAGAATGTAGAAATAACTGGAACATCCAAAATACTCTAGAAGCAAACTAAAATATATCTATATATAATACAGTGTATTGCTTTCATTTCAATAAGAGCACAGACAGTGAGAGCTTCTAAAGGTATATAAAAAGGAAGAGAATAGCTAAAGTAAACATTGGTCCCCTAGAGGATGAGTCTGGGGAATTAATAATGGGAAACAGGGAAATGGCGGAGACTTTGAACAAATATTTTGTATCGGTCTTCACGGTAGAAGACACTAAAAGCATCCCAATAATGGATAATTAAGGGACTATTGGGATGGGGGGGAACTTAAAACAATCACTATCACTAGAGAGAAAGTACTAGGCAAACTAATGGGACTAAAGGTGGACAAGTCCCCTGGACCCGATGGCCTGCATCCTAGAGTCTTAAAAGAGGTGGCTGCAAAGATAGTGGATGCATTGTTTGTAATCTACCAAAATTCCCTGGATTCTGGAGAGGTCCCAGCAGACTGGAAAACCGCAAATGTAATGCCCCTATTTAAGAGTGGAGGGGGACAGAAAGCAGGCAACTATCGACCAGTTAGCCCAACATCTGTCATTGAGAAAATGCTGGAGTCCATCATTAAGGAAGTGGTAGCAGGACATTTAGAAAATCATAATATAGTCAAGCAGAGTCAGCATGGTTTTATGAAAGGGAAATCATGTTTGACAAATTTGCTGGAATTCTTTGAGGATGTAACGAGCAGGGTGGATAAAGGGGAACCAGTAGATGTTGTGTATTTGGATTTCCAGAAGGCATTCGATATGGTGCCATATAAAAGGTTACTACACAAGATAAGAGCTCATGGGATTGGGGGTAATATATTAGCATGGATAAAGGATTGGCTAACTGACAGAAAACAGAGAGTCGGGATAAATGGGTCATTTTCAGGTTGGCAAACTGTAACTAGTGGGGTGCTGCAGGGATCAGTGCTGGGGCCTCAACTATTTACAATCTATATTAATGACTTGAGAGTTATGTAGCCAAATTTGTTGATGATACAAACATAGGTGGGAAAGCAAATTGTGTGAAGGATGCAAAGAATCTCCAATGGGATATAGATAGGCTAAGTGAGTGGGCAAAAACCTGGCAGATGGAGTTTAATGTGGGAAAATGCGAGGTTATCCACTTTGGTAGGAAAAATAAAAAAGCAAATTATTATTTAAATGGAGAGAGATTACAAAATGCTGAGGTACAGAGGGATCTGGAAGTCCTTGTACATGAATCACAAAAGGTTAGCATACAAGTATAGCAAGTAATTAGGAAGGCAAATGGAATGTTGGCCTTTATTGCAAAGGGAATGGAGTATAAAAGTAGGGAAGTCCTGTTACATCTGTACAGGGCGTTGGTGAGACCACACCTGGAGCACTGCGTACAGTTTTGGTCTCCTTATTTAAGGAAGGATATACTTGCATTGGAGGCAGTTCAGAGAAGATTCACTAGGTTGATTCCGGAGATGAAGGGGTTGTCGTATGAAGAAAGGTTGAGCAGGTTGGGCCTATACTCATTGAAGTGTAGAAGAATGAGAAGGGTTCTTATTGAAACATATAAGATTCTGAAGGGGCTTGGCAGGGTAGATGCAGAGAGGATGTTTCCCTTCGTGGGCGAATCTAGAACTAGGGGGCATAATTTCAGAATAAGGGGGCACCCTTTTAAATCGGAAATGAGGAGGAATTTCTTCGCTCAGAGGGTCGTGAATCTTTGGAATTCTCTTCCACAGAGAGCTGTGGAGGCTGGGTCATGGAATATATTTAAGGTGGAGATAGACAGATTTTTGAAAGAGAAGGGAGTCAAGGGTTATGGGGAGCGGGCAAAGAAGTGGAGTTGAGGCCAAGATCAGATCAGCCATGATCTCATTGAATGGCGGAGCAGGCTCGAGGGGCCAAATGACCTACTCCTGCTCCTACATCTTATGTTCTTATGTTCATTTTGTTTAGTTTCACTGCAGATCTCAAAAGGATTAATATCTAAGCCCATGACTTTGCAGGCAGAGGTATTAATCTGAGGCAGTGTGATGATCGAATGAGCATCGGACACTGAATTAAATATCTGTTCACTTTTTTAAACTTTTTTATTTAAAAGAGGGTAAAGCATTGGCTTTAATGCTGTGCTAATTACTACTAAGGCCAGGACTGAATGAAATATCGCCGTCAATGATCATGACGAGCTGATTATAACCTTGCGTAGTGCAGGATCTGACACTTCCTGCAGCACACTGTGAATTTGCTGGATATATCGCTACAGATACTATGCATCAAAGAATCTCACCAATAAACCTAATATTGCAGATAGAATAAGACATTAAATACAAGTTCAAATCGAATCATAAAATCATACAGCAGAGTGGGAGGCCATTAAGCCCATCGTGCCTGTGCCGGCTCTTTGAAAGAGCAATCCAATTAGGCCAACTTCCCCCGCTCTTTCCCATAACCCTGCAAATTTTTCCCTTTCAAGTATTTATCCAACTCCTTTTTGAAAGTTACGACTGAATCTGCCTCCACCACCCTTTCAGGCAGTGCATTCCAGATCGTAACAACTCGCTGCGTAAAAATAATTGCCCTCATCTCCACTCATGGTCAATGTTCACACGTAAATAATGGCTACTTAGGTGAGGTGGTGAAGGTGGCCAATTCCTTGGAATCGTACCACAGCAAGGTGTCAATGCCTTCAGGAGAGAAGAGAAGAACATTGGTGAGGGGGTGGAATGATACATGGGAACAGACAAATCATAGTACAATACAGCACAGAAGGAGGCCATTTGGCCCAACTGTACCAGTGTCTATAGTCCACACAAGCCTCCCTCCACTCATAGAATCTTAGAATCTTACAGCAGAAAAGGAGGCCATTCGGTCCGTTGTGCCTGTGCCGGCTCTTTGAATGAACTATCTGATTAATCCCACTCCACCCCCCATGCTCTTTCCCCATAGCCCTGCAAATGTTTCCTTTTTAAGTATATATTCAATTCCCTTTTTGAAAATTTTGGGCAATAGATGGACTGAGAACCCCAGCAATCCCACTTGTATTGTTTATGGATAATTGTTTGTCTTTATCCAGATCTAACTCTGAGCTGCTGTTCCCAAGTACCACAATGCCCTTAGTGACAGCCCAAGTTGGCCCCTCTTTGCCGTTATTACAACCTCTAACCACTGTGGAGGTGAAGGCTTAATTACTGTCCTCTGCACACCTAGTGCACAGCGAGCATTTGTTCCAGCCTCCATGCTCTATGACTCAATCACAAATACCTATTATTATTTTTTTCCCTATATAGATACACCGCCCACCTAAGTGCACCAGTTCCAACAGCTCGACAACAAACTGCATCCCTTCTGTATATCTATGCTGGAACCTTTACACTACTTGTCCCTCCTGACTCGGGTTGCCAACTCTGGTTGGACATATTCCTGGCGGTGTCACCACTTGACCTCTCACCTCCAACCGCCCCATCCCCCACACTCCCGCCATTGGTCGCCCAACATGTCCATCCTCTCAGCGTCCCGTCTTCTCACACCAATTGGAAACCGAATAAACACTTCATTATCTGATTGGATGATACCTGACTGTCAGACAAACAGCTTTTTTTTCCCCGTCTCCGATATTTTTATAACTAATAAACAAAAGTGTTGAAAGAAAAAAATGTTTAAAGCACTATTTTTTAATGCCGCTATGGTTTTTCTCCTGGGTTTTGTTCGCAGCGGTGTCCTGGAGATTAGTCTTTAATTCCTGGAGACTCCAGGTCAATCCTGGAGGGTTGGCAACCCTACTCCTGACACTGTTGTCTTTGATTTAGTGACTGTAGTCAACAAGCCATTGCCCGTTTCCACCTTAGTAACCAGTATTGGTTCTATGCTCCTATTTCTTATGTTCTTATATTTTTAGAATGGAAACAGCAGTCTATTAGCCCCTTGCTTTCTTCTCTCATTAATATGTTTTAAAGAGCAAATTTAATAAAACCCTGGTTAAAAATAGTGTTGCTAAGAGATGCTGTGAGTCCCACAAGCTAAGCCAATGGGCTTCGAGCCTCACTAATGGAGTGGATTCGCAAACTGAAAGAGCGCTTTTCTATTCTGTGGGATGCTATTACTGTCTGTAATACTACACTACAAAAACAGAGAGCTGGCACATAACTGGAGACAGGAAGTCTGCTGGAACTGTCCATAGCACACATCACACACCACCAACAACACCATTCTGTTATTCTCTGTCATTAAGGTGTGAGGGATGAAAATGATCCTTGGGTCTTCCAGTAAATTGCCAACATAACTAACCCCGTGGAAAATTCAAATTCCCCCGTCCTCAACCTGTACCATATGGCTCCTAAAAAAAAATCAGATATTAGAGATTACAGTAAAGCAATCAACTTTCTAATAGTGGAAAGCAAACCCTTACCCAGAGACAAGCAGAATCCTTTTTTATTCATTCATGGAATGTCAGTGTCGCTGGCAAGGCCAACATTTATTGCCCATCCTTAATTTCCTTTGAGAAGATGGTGGTGAACCGCCTTCTTGCACCGCTGCAGTCCGTGTGGTGAAGGCACTCCCACAGTGCTGTTAGGGAGGAAGTTCTAGGATTTTGACCCAGCGATGATGAAGAATCGGCGATATACTTCCAAGTTAGGATGGCGCGTAACTTGGGAGGGGAACTTGGAGGTGGTGGTGTTCCCATGCGTCTGCTGCCCTTGTTCTTCCAGGTGGTAGAGGTCACGGGTTTGGGAGGTGCTGTTGAAGAAGCCTTGGTGAGTTGCTGCAGTGCATCTTGTAGATGGTGCACACTGCAGCTACTCAAAAAGTTCTTCAAAAAGTTTCACTGCCATTTATGTATAAGGTTATGTAACAGGGGAAATGCATTATTTTATTTTTAAATTTCCTATGCATTTATGAATAAAAATAAGAATTATGTAAGAAAACACTGTGATAACTAATAGCTATAACCTTTTAAGTACGTACATGGTTACTCCTGCCAGACTTCTCATTTGTTTGCATTGAACTGCTGTCAATTTTTTCCGTGCAGGCTGGCAAAGCTCTCGCCTGGCATCCAATTACAAAGGTTTTAAATGCATAAGTGCCAGGGCCTCAGGAAGGTTGGCAAAGATGTGCCAGTTTCTCCATCTAACCAAAATAAAGCAATTTTATTGATGTTTTCCCTTGCTTGTTCCCCTGGAAGGTATTTAGAAAGTCACAGGTTTGATCTCTCTGAGCTCACTAATTAAATACAGGAGCTTTAACAATGGCTGTTGTAGTGTATGTACTTTTACAGCTCCTGTATACTGTAGTACCGGCAGTGACCACACCTGTATATAAGCCTTGAGCATGCCTCTGTACTGTCAGTCTTTAGACTACCCTCTTCCAGTAAACACCTGTTGATTGTTAAGTTACAGCCTCCGTGTAGTTATTGGAAAACATTATACTTTAAGAATCACGGATTCAACAGTGGCGACGAGGTCGATTCGAATCTGCCTGCAACTCTGCATTTCCCTTCAAGGATTCGTTCCAGGAGGGCGGTGGAAGAAAGTCGAGGCCAGAAGCACGGGCGTCGACCACGAGCAATCGCCCAGTCATCCGGCAGAGAGTGAACATCGCAGGGGAGGCTGTTGAGAGCCGGGCTTGGTTCCCCAGCCATGACGATCCGGCAACAGACTGGCAACAGGTACAGCGCAGACCCTTCCCGGACAGCGGCGGCTGGAGCCGACCGACGGCATAGAAAAAGCTGAGCAGTGTCGACGGGGTAAGAGAGAGGGTGAAGCGCACAGGGCGCGGCCAGGGGTTGAAAACCGAGCGGCGTCGAGGAAAAACAAACAGAGAGAGAGAGGGGGTAAAGCAGCAGCCGGGTTCAGGACCGAGCGACGGCAACGGGAAAGGCGCACAGGAGAACACGCAGAGCACAGCCAGGGCTCAAGGGCTGAACCGCGTCCGCGGGGAGAAGAAGGGAGAGCGCGGGAGACGCCATTGAGCCGCGGAGAAGAAGGGAGAGTGCGGGAGCCGCCATTTTAGAAGCCGCAGCGGAGAAGAATGGCGAGTGTGGGAAGAAAGGAAAGTGCGGGAGACGCCATTTTGTGCCAGCGGAGAAGAAGGGAGAGCGCGGGAGATGCCATTTTAGACAGTTAAATCACACTCAGGGATGCCAAAGAGTGGCAGTATCACTGCGTTCGACAATGAAGTTGAAGATTTGGGCGACATATGTAGAACGTATTGAGGTGTACTGCAGGGCGAATGAAGTGCCAGATGCTAAGAAAGCACTGGTTTTGTTAAATTCCATGGGTGCAAAAACTTATGGCTTACTGCGAAACCTGATAACCCCAGAGAAGCCCGTGGATAAGAATTTCGAAAGCACAGTAGAAATCCTCCAGGACCACTTAAACCCCACACCGCTGCTGATAGCAGAAAGATTTAAGTTCCACAAAAGGAACCAGCATAAAGACAAAAGTAATGCTGAGTACTTAACGGAACTGCGCAAGCTATTGAAACACTGCCAGTTTGGAGTGGGGCTAGCAGATACGTTAAGGGACAAGTTTGTGTGTGGGCTTCAAAGTGAAGGAACCCAGAAACGGCTTCTATCAGAAAAGGATCTTACGCTGGACAAGGCTTTCAGCATGGCAGTATCACACGAAGCAGCCGCACGGGGCGCTGCAGAGATACAACGGAGACCGCAAGAATATGGCACCAATGAAATGTCATATGGAGCAGGGAAGTGTTATCGCTGTGGCAGAACAACACACGACCAGAAGGATTGTTGGTTGAAGGACCAAGTGTGCAGACAGTGTGGAAAAGCAGGACACATAGCAAGAGTCTGCAGGTCAGGGAAGAAAACCAACAGCAAGAAATCTCCACAGGAGAAGTACAAAAAGGTACATAAGGTGATGGACAGTAGTTCAGATGAACAGAAAAGTGATACAGACTCCGGAAGCAAGGAGCTGGGTTGTCTGAAACTACATAAGGTAACCAAAATGGAGGATCACCAGACTATCTGGGTCACACTCAAGATAGACGGAGTCCAAGTGAAAATGGAATTGGACACAGGATCAGCCCGAACAGTCATAAACCAAAGGGACTACAAGCGGCTATTTTCACATATACCCTTGAAAGCTACAGAGATTGTCTTGAAGACGTACACGGGGCAAAAAGTCTACCCCAAAGGAAAAATAAGGGTGAAAGTGACATACAAAGGCCAGGAAATACCTAAAATGGACCTATATGTATTGCCAGATGGAGGACCACCACTACTAGGACGTGAATGGATCCAGAAGATACAATTAGATTGGCATTCCATACAGGCACTGAAGGTTGAGGCCAAAAAGGATGACGACGTCACACCTGGACGACTGTCAAAAATGCTAACTGACGCACAAGAAGTGTTCCAGGAGGGACTCGGAACACTAAAAGGCATAACAGCAACGATTAAAATAGAGGAAAATGCAAGCCCAAAGTTTTTTAAGGCCAGACTTATGCGATCCGACCAGCCGTCGAAGCAGAGCTGGAAGGGTTGGAATGTTCAGGAGTACTGTCCAAAGTAGACTGGAGCGAGTGGGCTACACCCATCGTTCCTGTAATGAAGAGGTCGTTGAGTAATACGCCTGGGGAACCAAAGAAGGTCTGCATCTGTGGGGATTTTAAGGTGACAGTGAACCCAGTCCTTAACACGGTACAATATCCGCTTCCACGGATTGAGGATATTTTCGCCTCGCTATCTGGAGGTAAACGCTTCACCAAAATTGATCTGGCCCAGGCGTACTTGCAAATGGAGGTAGAAGAAGCCTCAAAACAATACCTCACGATCAACACTCATAAAGGTCTCTACCAATACAACCGGCTGGTGTTCGGGGTAGCATCAACTCCGGCTATTTGGCAAAGGGCAATGGATCAAGTCCTGCAAGGGATTCCAGGGACCCAGTGTTATTTGGACGACATCCTGGTCACGGGCGAAAATGACAGTGATCACCTCGCCAACCTGGAGAAGGTGCTCACTAGATTAAAGGAATATGGGCTACGAGCTAATCGCCTCAAGTGCGAGTTTTTCCAGAAGCAGATCTCGTATTGTGGCCACGTTATTGATGAAGAGGGGTTACATAAGTCCCCTGAAAAGATTGAGGCAGTAGTCAAGGCTCCAGCACCGGAAAATGTGTCACAACTGAGGTCGTTCCTCGGGCTGGTAAACTACTACCATAAGTTCTTACCAAATTTGTCTACAGTATTACACCCACTGAACACCCTACTGCAAACGGGGGTACCATGGAAGTGGAGTGACGAATGTAAATGAGCTTTCCAGAAGTGCAAAGAATTGATCACATCAAAAGAGGTGTTGGCCCATTTCAACCCAGCACTACCAATTCGGTTGGCATGTGATGCATCACCCTATGGTATTGGAGCGGTGCCGTCGCACAAATTCCCAGACGGGTTGGAGAGGCCAGTAGCCTTTGCGTCTCGGTCACTAACCTCAGCAACTACGCCCAGGTTGACAGGGAGGCCCTCAGCCTAGTATGGGGAGTAAAAAAATTCAACCACTATCTGCATGGGCAGAAGTTCACCTTGCTGACTGACCACCAACCAGTTGTCTCCATCTTCAATCCAAAGAAGGGCGTTCCGGTGATGACTGCACAACGGTTACAAAGATGGTCCCTTTTTCTAGGGGCGAACCAATATGAAATAGAATATAAAGGCACGAAACAGCATGGAAACGCTGATGGGCTATCACGCCTGCCACTGCCTACTGTGGAGGAAGCACCAGCAGTGGACCCTATTGAGATATTTTATTCGTCAATAATTGAACGATTGCCAGTAACTAACGTGGATATAGAGAAGGAGACCTGCAATGATCCGACACTGTCTCAGGTATATGATTTGACGGTGAGGGGATGGCCAACACATGGCGACTCACTGTTGCCAGCATTCTCATCCAGAAGAGAACAGCTGTCAGTATGCCAGGGAACAGTGATGTGTGGATCCCGAGTGGTAATTCCACCCACGGTAAGGGAGAGAGTGCTCAATGAGCTTCACGAAGGTCATCTGGGAGGGGTGAAAATGAAAAGCCTTGCTAGGGCTTATGTGTGGTGGCCGGGGATCGATCAACAAATCGAGGACCTAACCAAGAGCTGCTCAGGATGCCAGAAGGTCCAAAATGCACCACCACATGCCCCTCTACACCCATGGGAGTGGCCCTCCTCTCCATGGCAAAGGGTGCATATTGATTTTGCTGGTCCATTCATGGACTCAATGTTCTTAATAGCAGTGGATGCTCACTTGAAATGGCCTGAGGTGATAAAAATGTCCTCAACCACTACAGAGAAAACGATTGCAGTCCTACGGACCATATTTACCAGGAACGGCTTGCCAGAGCAGATTTGCTCTGATAATGGACCACAGTTTGTGTCCGAAGAGTTTCGGAAATTTATGAGAAGGAATGGGGTAAGGCATTACACATCCGCCCCGTATCATCCAGCCACAAATGGATTGGCTGAGAGGTTCGTACAAACCTTTAAAAAGGCGATAAAGGCCATGTGCGATGATGAAATTCCACTACAGCATAAGGTGGACAATTTCCTGTTAGCCTACAGAAATGCGACGCATGCAGTTACCAACCAGACCCCGGCCATGATGTTCTTTAACCGAAGGTTGAGATCTCGTCTGGATTTGCTCAGACCAAATGTGCGAAGAAATGTTGAGGATAAACAATTCCAGCACATCAATGAGAAGCCGACAAGGAGCTTCAATGTAGGACAACCAGTCTTGGCCCGTGACTACCGAACAGAGAAATGGCAACCCGGAACGATATGCACACGGCAGGGACCATTAATGTACACAGTGGATGTCGGGGAGAACATTGTGAGACGCCACGTCGACCAGATCTTAGCGTCACAGGAACACGTCAACCCCATGTCTCGCGTCCCTGGGGATGAACCCGACATACCGGTAGCATCTACCTCAGAAACAGTAGCAGTGGAAACTGATGAAATAACCGACGAAAAGGGGCCAGAATCGCCTCCGCACCAAGGACAAGAACCTCAGGAAAGGCGCTATCCAGAAAGGATCAGGAAGCCGCCCCAAAGACTGAATCTATAAATGGACTATTTCAGTTTAATGTGCATGTTAAAGTGTTAATTGTTATTTGAACATTATGGGTACTGCTAATCTAAAAGGGGAGGAATTGTAGTGTATGTACCTTTAAGACAGAACTACTTTTACAGCTCCTGTATTCTGTAGTACCGGCAGTGACCACACATGTATATAAGCCTTGAGCATGCCTCTGTACTGTCAGTCTTTAGACCACCCTCCTCCAGTAAACACCTGTTGATTGTTAAGTTACAGCCTCCATGTAGTTATTGGAAAACATCATACTTTAAGAATCATGGATTCAACAGCTGTTGAATTGTATTCCAATAAGAAACAGTACATCCCAAAGAGTAGAGACAAGAGTTCTGGTCTCTGAGGAATGTTGCACTGTCGGAGGTGCCGTCTTTAGAATGAGATGTTAAACCAAGGCCCCGTCTGCCTTCTCAGGTGGATGCAAAAGATCGAAGAAGAGCAGAGAGGTCCTGCCTAATATTTATCCCTCAACCAACATCTCCAAACAGATTATTTGGTCATTATCACGTTGCTGTTTGTGGGACCTTGCTGTGTGCAAATTGGCTGCCGCGTTTCCCACATTACAACAGTGACTACACTTCAAAAGTACAGGAAACTCTCGATTTACCGGCACCCAAACAACCGTAAATCTCGGTTAACCGGCAAAATTCAGGAGTAGGTTCAGTTAAGTTTTTCTTCATATTAGTGGCCGTTACTTGATTCTTGGCTGTGTAATCGGGTGTTTCTGCACTTGTTGCTAAGCAACAGGGACGATTGGTCTGTGGCTGGGTTTTTGCGGCTGTTGCTAAGCAACAGGGAAGCCTTGTTTTTGTTGCTGTGTACGGAGCCCTGGTACCTTTTAACTATAACTCTGTAATCCGAACTTTTTGATAAACCGGCACCATGCCGGTCCCGTCGGTGCCGGATAAAAAAGAGTTTCCTGTACTTCATTGGCTGTAAAGCACTTTGGGACTTCCTGAAGTCGTGAAAGGTGCTTTATAAATACAAGTCATTTTTGGTTTCTTTGAACACTGGGTTGCCATCCAGCGGGATGCTCAGTCTGGTGGGAGTGCGTGCCGATCTCCCACTGAATCTAACTGTTTTTCCTGGTCGGGAGCTGGGAGTCAGGCCCGGCAAGCTATCCACGTAAAAAGGGACTTTTTGGGGATCCACTATATGAGTAATTTGGGACATGATGTGTGTTAAGTGTAGCATGCTCAGGAGGAACAGGTGACTTTGGACCTATGGACCCCCGCTATTTACCGGGAGGCGGGGAGGGAGTGGGGTGATTGTCAGTGGCTGGGAAACACGGACCAATTTAACGCCCAACAACCGGCCAGGTTGAAGGCTGGCTGCCGCTCGGGAAAGTCTGTGCTACAAGGCAGCAGCCGAGGAGGGCAATAGAGAAGCTCGGGGGAGAGGTCAGTGCGGGGTGGGCTCGGATCGCGCGGGGAAGAGAGATCGCGGGAGGGAAGAGAGATCACGGTGGGGGGTCGGAGGATCACTGGGTCCTCAGCTGACCGCGACACTCTAGCTTGGGAGTGCTGGGGGGGGAGCACCCCTGCTCCTCCTGGCCCACAAGCAGTGCTGGAAAAACACCTACCTGCAGCAGCCGTCTCTTCCCGTCTCCCTTAGCTGCCCGGATTTCCCGAGCCCTGGGAAACGGTAAATCCAGGTTGATGATAAAATCTGAGGCATGCAGCCTCATTTAAATATTATAATTACCGACCCACCACTAGAGAGCAGGTTACTCGTCCCACCCCAAAATGGCCCGTTGAACCAGAAGTAGGCGCGTTCGCGGTGGCGTGGGATTGGGTTTCCCCCTCTCCCACCCATCCAATTCCCCACATGTTCCCCAAAGCTCTCCACCACTGGGGTTTTCCTTGGATCATAAGATTGATTGCTGTGATTAGTCAACAACTTCATTATTGTTGTATCATGCGACTACCAGGATAGTAGAAGGCAAACTAGATGGACCTTGGTCTATTTACATCCAGCAATTCCTATGTTCATTCTGGAACCAAGCCAGAGGGCGATCTGCTGGATATAAAGCAGTGGAAGAGATGGGTTGCCTCATGTGCCACTACGCACGGGAGAGAAGAGACAGAATCAGTGCCTTCAGAAAAGATCATTTTAGTCTAAGGCGGGGGAAACAGATAATAGTTGCAATTTTATTTTCACCTTCTTAAGTGCTGGGTTTAATCACCTTAGCACTGCGAGGGAAGGATTTCCCTTTAGTTCTGTATATTTCCTCAGTTCTAATTAATAATATTCAGTGTTCAGAACTCGCAGAATCTCGGTTATAGAGATCTCGTGGTATTATCAATATATTTCTGCTTCAAATCATTCCAACAGTTTCAGCGTTCACTTGGCTACAGCTCAAATTACAAATGGCTAAACTTCACAATCCAATACATATTGCAGCTCATCGCTTATAAATTGACACTTCAAAGCGGTTTGTTAGCAAAGTAGGACTCTCTGTCAGAGTAATTGATTATAACGAATTTCTGAAATGATAATTGCTGACTTAGATATCTCATGTAGGGTCCAGACAATGCTCCAAGGGCTAGTTTTATACTATACCTAATTTCTTGCTTTTTTCGTTCACTGTGTATTTTTGTTCAGGTTCCCATTCTTTCTGTTTATGTTTTTTTTTCACCTAATCCAGTGTGCATTACCTGACATGTCTATATAATGTTGAGCACAGCTCCACTGGACTTGCATGCATTAACGAAAGCATCAATTGTGAGGTAGATCTGATTGGAATAATAACCGGTATTGTAAGTGTCAACTGTAGCCTAATGGGTAGCACCGGGAGTCAGAAGACCTTGGGTTCAAATCCCACTCCAGAGGCTTGAGCACAAAATCTAGACTAACACACCCTTTGCAGTACTGTGGGAGTGCTACACTGTCTGAGGTGCCGTCCTTCAGATGAGAGTTAAACCGAGGCCCCGTCTGCCCCATCAAGTGGATGTAAAAGGTCACATGGTAGTATTTGAAGAAGAGCAGGGGAGTTCTCCCCGGTGTCCTGGCCATATTTATCTAATGTAAGAAATCACACAACACCAGGTTATAGTCCAATAGCTTTATTTGAAATCACAAGCTTTCGGAGCGATTTCAAATAAAGCTGTTGGACTATAACCTGGTGTTGTGTGATTTCTTACATTTGTCCACCCCAGTCCAACACCGGCATCTCCACACCATATTTATCTAACATCACTATAAACATTCAGGCTTGGGCTGATAAGGGACAAGTAACATTTGCGCCGCTCAAGTGCTAGGCAATGACTATCTCCAACAAGCGAGAGTCTAACCACCTCCCCTTGACATTCAACGGCATTACCATCGTCAAATTCCGCTACCATCAACATCCTGGGGGGTCACCATTGACCAGAAACTTAACTGGACCAGTCACATAAATACTGTGGCTACAAGAGCAGGTCAGAGACTGGGTATTCTGCGGCAAGTGACTCACCTCCTGACTCTTTCCACCAGCTACAAGGCACAAGTCAGGATTGTGATGGAATACTCTCCACTTGGCTGGATGGCTGCAGCTCCAGCAATACTCAAGAAGCTCGACACCATCCAGGACAAAGCAGTCCACTTGATTGGCACCCCATCCACCACCTTAAACATTCACTCCCTCCACCACCGACACACCATGGCTGCAAATGTGTACCATCTACAAGATGCACTGCAGAAATTCGCCAAAGCTTCTTCGACAGCACTTCCCAAACCCGCAACTTCTACCACCTAGAAGGACAAGGGCAGCAGGCGCATGGGAACACCACCACCTCCAAGTTCCCCTCCAAGTCACACACTATCCTGACTTGGAAGGATATCGCCAATCTTTCATCGTCGCTGGGTTGAAATCCTGGAACTCCCTCTCTAACAGCACTGTGGGAGCAGCTTCACCACACGGACTGCAGCGGTTCAAGAAGGCGGCTCACCACCACCTTCTCAAGGGCAATTAGGGATGGGCAATAAATGCTGGCCTTGCCTGCGATGCCCACATCCCGTGAATGAATAAAAAAAATACTAAAACAGATTATTTGGCCATTATCACATTGCTGTTTGTGGGACTTTGATGTGCGCAAATAGGTTGCCGCGTTTCCTACATTACAACAGTGATTACACTTCATTGGCTGTAAAGCACTTTAGGATGTCCTGAAGTTGTGAAAGGCTACTATAGAAATGCAAGGTTTTTTTCCTTTCTTTAAATTTTCTAAGGGTGCTAAAATGACTCTACTAAATTAGATTAATCCAGGTTTAATACTATTTGCTCAGAGGTATTTCATATTTTTGGCATAAATAGGAATCTGTCATGAGTCAAAAAACTTCTTTATCTTTCAGTGTGATGCATATGAAAAAAAATCATTCCACAAACACATGACAGGTTCCTTGCTTGGTTTGGCAACTCTTTGCTGACACTTGAAGATAACCATCAGGTGAGGATTCCTCCACCTCTCATAGCAAAATCATTATTAAATTTGATTTAAAAACTGAAGTCATTAGCTGGGTCCCTGCCATTCCAGCCCACATTTTCAGCATGGTGAACTGATTCTGGATTTCCATTCTAAATCTGTCAATTCCAATGTCCAACTTGCTCTTCCAAGCTATACTAACTTCCAAACCTCTCCAGGACTCCATTTGGGGTTTACATTTCATAAGAAGAACCTGGGTTTATATAGGGCCTTTCACAACCTCAGGACCTTCCAAAGCACTTTACTGCCAATGAAATGCTTTTGAAGTGTCATCACTGTTGTATTGTAGGAAACACGGCAGCCAATTTGCGCACAGCAAGATCCCACAAACAGGCATGAAGTAAATGACCAGATCATCTGTTTTAGTGATGTTGATTGAGGGATAAATATTTTCTAGGACACCTGGTTTTCTTTGAGTAGTGCCAGGGGACCTTTTACGTCCATCTGAAAGGGCAAACGGAGCCTCGGTTTAACATCTTATTTGAAAGACGGTACCTCCGACAGCGCAGCACTCCCTCGGTACTGCGCTTAAGTCTCTGGAGTGGGACTTGAAGCCAAAACTGTTGTGTATATAATATGTATGTTACTTTAAACCTATGGCCAGGGCAGCACTACTTTGTAGGGCGTAGTGATACCGTAGTACCACTCCTGGCCATAGGGGTATAAATAGTACTGTGGGTACTGATCTCCCCTCAGTTCCCGCCTGTTGGTATTAAGTAAAGACCTACGTTGAATCTTCCAAGCTGTCTCTTCATTATTGGATTAAGTATAGACACATACTTTACACTGGCGACGAGTAACGTTCGAACTCACCAGTACACGGTGCAACAAAGGATCGGTAGCAGTACGGAGAGAGAAGGAGAGAGGCTTCTTACCAGCCAGCCTGCAGAGTCCAGCGTCGACCGAAGGAGGCCGCCCAGTTCGGGAGGAGCGGCAGCAACGGAGCGAGAGAGAGAGGTTTCCAGCGGAGGCTGCGGCAGCTGCGAGAAGAGGCTGAACGGGCGTTCCAGCCACGGGGCAAAAGTCCACCCAGGGCCAGGTAAACTGCAATCCTTCCTGGGGAATGCGAGCTGCAAGGGCCAGAACGGGCAGGCGATCTGGGGAACAAACGGAGCCACGAGGACTAGCGGGCCACGAGAGGGGAAGGTCGTTGTAATAGCGGCAGTGGCAATAACGGGAGCTGCAAGGGCCAAAAATAACGAACCTGGAGAGAGGTCGTTGACAGCAGAGGGAGAAAAGGCGGGAAAAGCGCCATCTAGTGGACAAAGGGGGAAAGTTTTTCTCTTCAGCAGTTTAAAATTTAAAAAAAACAACAGCGCCATCTAGTGGAAAAAGGCGGGAAAACCTATTCAGCAGTTTTTAAATGTCTAAAGAAGCTTGGTTGTCAGAATTTGTTGAGGACACAGAAGAATGGGATGCATATGTCGAAAGGCATGAACTTTAGTGCATAGTAAACAAGGTGAAAGATGACGAAAAGGTAGCAACCTTATTAAATTTTATGGGGGCAAAAACATACGGTCTGCTGAGGAATCTTCTTACTCCAGAAAAGCCAGCAGACAAAACGTATGCCCAAATTGTTGATACGTTAAGGGAACATTTAAACCCTAAGCCACCATTTATAGCGGAAAGGTACCGCTTTTACAGATGCGACCAAAGGAATGATGAGTCACAGGCAGCCTATTTGGCTGAGCTCAGAAGGTTGTCCAAACATTGCCAGTTTGGAGCCTTTTTGGCGGACGCGATCAGAGACAGATTTGTCTGTGGCATGTTAAATGAGAGTACACGAAAATGGTTGCTAGCCAAGAAACAGCTCAGCCTAGATCAGGAGATTGAAATAGCATCGTACCATGAAGCAGCAGCACAGGGTGCTGCTCAAATACGACAAAACACAACCGGCTATGACACCCATGAGGTGACATTTCACAAAGGTAAATGCTACCGTTGTGGCAAAACCACCCACGACCAAAGTAATTGTTGGTTTCGTGATAAAATATGCCGGCAGTGTGGGAAAAAGGGGCATATAGCGAAAGTTTGTCGGTCGGGTACGAAACCCAATAGTGGGGGCAATCCGAGCAGTACCAAGGCAAGGACAAAAATACATAAGATATCTGACAGTAGCTCAGACGAGTCACAGGAAGGCACAAAAGCAGAGCCTAAAGGTCTGGGATGTCTCAAGTTATATGGTGTAGACAAAACGGAGGACCACAGCACAATGTGGGTTAAAATGAAGGTAGCAGGCGTCGAAGTTAATATGGAGCTGGACACGGGTTCAGCCCTATTAGTAATTAATGAACAAGATTATAACAGGCTGTTCAAACGCATTCCCTTAAAGGATACCGAAATCAAATTAAAAACATATACGGGACAAAAAGTTTACCCGAAGGGAAAAATGCAAGTAACAGTTAAATACAACGGCAGAAAAGTGCCAGGACTTTATTTATACGTCCTACCAAATGGTGGACCACCACTTTTGGGTAGGGAATGGATAAGAAAAATCCATTTCGACTGGAAGTCGATACACGAGATAAAAGTAGAGACCGCCAAGGATGATACAACCATTACAAGCAGGCTGTCGAAAATATTGGCAAAAATGCCAGAGGTGTTCCAACAAGGGCTGGGGACCTTAAAGGACATTAGAGCAAAAATAACTATTGCTCAAGACGCAAACCCCAAGTTTTGTAAGGCCAGACCGGTGCCTTACGCCATTCGGCCAGCTGTGGAAGCAGAACTGGATGCCTTAGAGAGTGCAGGTGTCCTTACAAAGATTGAGTGGAGTGAGTGGGCCATGCCCATCGTCCCAGTTATAAAGAAATCTGCAAATAACACACCGGGGGGACCAAAGAAGGTTCGCATTTGCGGGGATTTTAAGATAACTATTAACCCAGTCCTGCACACGGTACAGTATCCACTGCCGCGGATAGAGGACATATTCGCATCGTTAGCTGGGGGTAGACACTTTACGAAGATTGACCTTTGTCAAGCTTATTTACAGATGGAGGTGGAACAAGACTCGAAAAAGCTCCTAACGATTAACACACACAAGGGATTGTACCAGTACAATCGCCTGGTATTTGGTGTGGCGTCCGCCCTGGCAATATGGCAGAGGACCATGGAACAGGTCTTAAAGGGCATTCCAGGAACGCAATGCTACCTGGATGACATCCTGGTGACAGGACAAATGGATAACGACCACCTCGCTAACCTGGAGCGAGTACTTCTGCGGTTACAACAATACGGACTCAGGGCGAACAAGCAGAAATGTGAGTTTTTCCAGGAACGTATCTCATACTGTGGTCACATTATAGACAAGGCCTGCATAAGTCCCCGGAAAAGATCGAGGCAGTAGTGAAGGCCCCGCCCCCTGAGAATGTATCTCAGTTACGATCATTCTTAGGCCTTATAAACTATTACCATAAGTTCCTCCCGAACTTATCGTCCATTTTACATCCACTAAATTCATTGCTGCAAAGGGGAGTCTCCTGGAATTGGGACGAAGCGTGTGAGGCTGCTTTTAAAAAGGGTAAACAACTCATTACATCAAAGGAAGTGCTCGCACACTTTGACCCAAAAATGCCAATGAGGTTGGCATGTGACGCCTCCCCGTATGGTATAGGGGCAGTGTTGTCACACAAATTTCCCAATGGGACGGAGAGGCCAATAGCATTTGCCTCAAGGTCGTTAACTACAGCCGAAAGAAACTATGCGCAAATCGACAGGGAGGCCCTCAGTCTGGTGTGGGGTGTAAAAAAATTCCACCACTATCTACATGGGCAACGTTTCACACTACTGACGGATCATCAACCGTTGGTGTCCATATTTAGTCCAACAAAAGGGGTGCCCCTGATGACGGCACAAAGGCTACAGAGATGGTCACTGTTCTTAGGAGCACACCAGTACCTTATCGAATATAAGGGTACCAAACAGCATGGCAATGCGGATGGCCTGTCGCGGCTACCATTGCCTGCCGAGATCGAAGAGATAGTACAGGACCCCGTGGAAATATATCATACGGCTGTTATGGAACACTTGCCCATCACCAGCCAATGTATCGAGCGGGAAACACCGAACGACCCGACACTGGCAAGGGTTTACGAATTGACCGTGAAAGGCTGGCCGGCGCAGGGTGATGCATCATTGCCGGCGTTTTCGGCAAGGAAGGATCAGTTGTCCGTCTGCCGGGGCACATTGATGTGCGGAGCCAGGGTGGTGGTCCCTCAAAAATTACAACATAAAGTGTTGCGGGACTTACACGAAGGTCATCTGGGGGGTGTCAAAATGAAAAGCCTCGCCAGAGCCTACGTCTGGTGGCCCGGCATTGACAGGGACATCGAGGAAGTAGCAAAAGCATGCCAAGGGCGCCAGATGGTACAGAACGTACCACCCCAAGCCCCACTACATCCGTGGGAGTGGCCCTCAACGCCGTGGCAAAGGATCCACTTGGACTTCGCTGGGCCCTTCCTGGATGCGATATTCCTTATTGTAGTGGACGCCCACTCAAAATGGCTGGAAGTCATAAAGATGTCATCAACGACAGCCGAAAAGACGGTCGCAGTCTTAAGGACCATTTTTGCCCGAAACGGGGTGCCCGAGCAAGTCTGTTCGGACAATGGGCCACAATTTGTGGCAGAAGAATTTCAAGCATTCCTAAAAAGGAATGGAGTGCGACATTATACGTCCGCACCATATCATCCGGCTACAAATGGGCTGGCAGAGCGATTTGTACAGACTTTTAAAAAGGCCATCAAGGCGATGGGGGAGGAAAGGTTGCCACTACAACACAAGGTGGACAATTTCCTATTCGCGTACCGTAATGCTGCACATACGGTGACCAACCAGGCCCCCGCCGTCATGTTCTTTAATAGAAGGTTAAGGTCTCGCCTCGAATTGCTCAGACCAAACATCCGGAGAGATGTGGAAAACCGAGTATTTCGTAGGGCTCCTGACAGACAGACACGGAGCTTCGAGGTGGGGGAGCAAGTGTTGGCCCGTGATTATAGAAATGAAAAGTGGCGGTCTGGTACGATAAAGGCCCGCCAGGGACCTTTGATGTACACAGTGGATACAGGGGACGGCATAATCAGACGACATGCTGATCAACTTGTGGAGTCCAGAAACCCAACTGATTCACTACCTCAAACGTCTCAGCACATTGTTCCAGCGGAATCACGGCCCAGCTCGTTGTTACAGAGGTCTCAGGATTGCGAGGAGTTCATCACTCCAGTGAGCTCCACGGCACAGGATGTGCCATCAGACACCGACGACTCCAGCGATGAAGTGGTGACGGAAGTACCGCCGCCTACACCGAGACCGACTAGAGAAAGACGTTATCCTAGTCGAGACAGGAGGCCTCCTCAGAGACTGAATCTATAACATGTTTCTTTTTATATATATATATAGGTAGACAACTCTGATGTAAATATGTTATGTATGTTGTGTTACCAAATGTTATTAGCCCTAGTTATGGTGCATCTGTTGACTTAATTGCACGGGTACGTTTTAATTAAAAGGGGAGGAATGTTGTGTATGTAATATGTATGTTACTTTAAACCTATGGCCAGGGCAGCACTACTTTGTAGGGCATAGTGATACCGTAGTACCACTCCTGGCCATAGGGGTATAAATAGTACTGTGGGTACTGATCTCCCCTCAGTTCCCGCCTGTTGGTATTAAGTAAAGACCTACGTTGAATCTTCCAAGCTGTCTCTTCATTATTGGATTAAGTATAGACACATACTTTACAGAAACCTTTCAACTCAGAGGCAAGAATAGTACCAACTGAGCCATGGCTGAACACCTGGTTCATATCCAGGTTTGAAGCACACCCAGATGAGATTGGAGTCCGGCTTATTGAACGACTCAGTATTTCTCCTTTTCTTTTGAATGCTAGATTTTTGAACTTGCCCCTTACAGCAGCCAGCATAGGTTGGTGGAACACAACTGCATGGGGGAGGGGGTACAATTCACCTATAGGAGGGCATGAGCAGTCACACAACTACCCGTCCCCAATCTGCATGCTTTATGATGTACTGCAGTATAAAGATGGTGGTTTTCCGTGTTGTTGTGATCTGGAATGACTGCCTGCAAGGGTGGTGGAAGCAGATTCAAAATTAACTTTCAAAAGGGAATTGGATAAATTCTTGAAGGGGAAAATATTACAGAGCTATGGGGAAGGGCAGGGGAGTGGGACTAATGTGGGGAAAGAGCAGGGGAGTTAGACTAATTGGATAGCTCTTTCAAAGAGCCGGCACAGGCACAATGGACCAAATGGCCTCCTTCTGTGCTGTATCATTCTATGATTCAAAAACATGGACATTGAGTTCCTATGCAAATTCTCCTGAATGCATTGTTTGCTTGTTGCAGTAAATGGGTACAAAACGTTCTCACTGACTGAGCTGCCCAAACAGTCAGCTAAATCCCAGAGACCAAAGAACAATTTTTTAAAAATTGCTTTAAATGCTCTTCTAGGTCAGTCATTTGCTTAAAATAACATCATACCAGTAATGACGAAGAGAAGATTAGAGAGACTTCTGTACAAAATACTACCTCATCTTCTTTTCAAAAGAAACAATTACCAAGATAACTCCTATTAATTGTGACATTTCTTCATCATAATCGTCTACTTTCAGCCTTACGGAAACTCCCTCCTTAGCTGCCCTGGTGTTATGGTTAATGGGGCATCCCATGTGCATCTCAAAGTGACTCTATTGATTTGAATTGGAGGTGGTACACTGGACCAGTCTGGGAGCTCATGTGGAGGCACATAGCTGTGTCTACATTGTATATTCTAACTTGTCCTTTCTACTGTTGCTCTGGGTTCGAGAGGGTGTGGTGACCTTTTAATACAATTTTGAAGCTCAGGTATGAGGCAGACTTTCAATTTAGGTATTCTGGCACTGTGTAATTACACAGTGCTAGTGCATCTCCCCTGGCATTGCCCCATGGCATAGGATGAGACTAGGCTGTGTGTATGTGGCTCAGTTGGATGTGGGCAAGGCATGAATAAAAAAGATATCTAAGTAATCACATAAGTCTCTGTCTCTAAGCTATCCCATCTACTCGGCCTGCGCTTGAAGCGGGGTAAAGTCAAAACCAATCTACGGAAACAATATTCCAGTGAGCGAGTGGTCAATCTATGGAACAGGCTCCCGAGCAAGACAGTGGAAGCAGTTAGAATTGATTCATTCAAATGCAAATTAGATAGATCTCTTTCAGAAAATAACATTTTGGGATACAGTATGTGAGCAATTTGAGACATGACATATGGTAAGTGTAGCATGCTTGGGAGAAACAAGTGACTTCGGACCTATGGCTCCCAAAGCTCTCCACCACTGGGGTTTTCCTCGCTTCATGTCTGGGTCTGTTGTAGACTAACTGATAGAGATTGATTGCTATAATTAGTCAACAACTCCATTATCGGTGTACCATGCGACTACCAGGATGGTAGAAGGCAAACTAGATAGACTTTGGTGTTCTTTCATCTAGCAATTCCAATCTCTCTTGACTTTGATAAATCTAATCCCAAACATCTGCAGGCCCAGGTCTCTGTAGGTTGGACTGCTGATGAATCCCATCCCAACAGACATTTAGGGCTCGAATTTCCAAGCCCCGAGGAGGCGGGTTTGGAGGCGGGAGTGGTGGGAAAATTGCAGAATCGGGGGGCACGAACCCATCCCGCCCCCAACCCGCCTCCGTGCCAATGTCCCAGGAGGTGGGTATCCGACCTGTGCTGGGAGCCGCTTCCCAGAGGCGGCAAGGGGATTAGTGCCAATTAACTGCCTGTTAACAGGTAGTTAACCGGCAGTTTTTTGCCTAATCCCTATTTTTAGCCCTGAAGTGTGGGCTTCCCGACGGTTCCGAACCACGCCAAGTTAGCAAGGCGGACCGTCGGTCTGCAGGGGTTGGAGGGGTCGAGATGTCCGTTGTGCAGGTGAGTGATGGGTGCATGTGTGTGAGGTAAGTGTAAAGTGTTTTAATAAGTTTTGCTTACCTTTACTTTCTCCTGCAGGCTTCCTTCCTTCACTTCTCGGGAATCCCTCAGTTCATCGGCACAGAAAGCAGAATGGCCGCTGAACTGTCAAAAGTTGCAGCATTCTGCTTTCTGGTCTGGAGAGATCGCTAACTGAGTCTGAGTAGAAGGACTCAAGTTAGAAGACAGATTGTCGGTTTTTGACAGCTTCACAGAGCTGTCAAACGCTGATTTTTGATCTGTCAAAAACTCTTGACAGATGAAATGTCAATCACTGACGTCACTGGTAACCAGGTGTCCCTTAATTGGCCTGCTGAGCCCGCTGAGCGGGCTTAACAAAGTCAATCAAGGGAAAATAGCGTGGGTTGGCCACAAGTCGATGGAGGAGCGACTACAACCCAAAAAGTGGGAGTCCCGCCTCCATCACGTCCCCATTGACAAAATCCAGCCCTTAATGTTAAAATCCCACCAGCAAGAGTAGGTGGCATTTGAATGTATAAGGTTAAGTTTATCAAGTGCCTGCCTGACATCTGTTAGCAACTAGTAGATTCTTGCCGTAGGAAGTGGAAATGATAATGATAGCTGAAATTCATTCTCATAGCCAGCCAATCACTCCCATTGGGCCTCTGCTACCTCAATGACTGACATCTGCGATATCACAGATATCCAGATACAAGAAATTTAGATTGATGGGCCCAGATGATATGTCACTGCCAGATATAGATAATTGCCTTCATTAGTGCAACTGCATGAGTAACCTAATGCCAATGCATTATAATGTGTGTTTACAATTTAGTTTGACTTGTTAAGATCAAATAAATATATACAAAAATACATTTGTAAACTGAACATAAAGGCGTGGTGAATAAAATTATATTGTAGCCGCAGTGATATATCGCTCCACTCATGAAGCAACCATTATCCACTCATGCCTTCTTTTCTGATGAAGTATCAAGTCAGCCTCACTTGTGGAGATATTTTAAACATCACATATTTCTGCCTGTGATGTAGCCTGCATTAATACCTCATTTCCATAAACTTATTAGCCGATATTTATGGTGTAAAACTGTCTTAATCTCAGAGGAGTGGCATGTTACAAGTGCCTCCATTTTAAAAATCAAAGGGATTCTGATGTGCTTAGGCTTGCTTTCTCTACAGGCGTCTAATTACACAAACACCATGTGTTAATGCATTGTGTGTGAACTGAATGTATTTCAAAATTCATTTGGAAAAGGAAAAGGCATTATAAACAATTGCTAATGGAGCATTGCCTTTTGCACACATTGTACTCCATCTCAGCGCTGCCTTGGTAATTGCTCTGAGGTGAGGAGACAAATGTGTTTCACTTACTTCTTCAAAAAAAAAATCTTGTGATGATATTAAACCCATATTGTATTTAATTATGGGACAATCGCTACAAGACTGCCTTTGGGTGTCACACACAGTGACCTGGATATTCCTTTTCTATCTGCCCCGATCTAGATATTTCTGGTAATTTTTCTAGAAAGAAAGAAAGATAGACAGAGAGACAGACAGAAAAAAACAAAAAAAGAAAGAACTTGCTTTCACAACCTCAGGACGTCCCAAAGCGCTTTACAGCCAATGAATTCTTTTTGAAGTGTAGTTACTATTGTGATGTAAGAAATGCGGCAGGCAATTTGTGCACAGCAAGCTCCCACAAACAGCAATGAGATAATGACCAGGTAATCGGTTTCAGTGGTGTTGGTTAAGGGATAAATATTGGCCAGGACACCGGGGAGAACTCGAATAGTGCCGTGGGATCATATACAGAGGGCAGATGGGACTATTTTATCAAATTCTAATTTAAATGGCAGGAATTTTATCTCAGTAAAGGTTTTGAAAAGTGCTTTACCGAGAAGGTCTCAGATTTGATTCTTGCTTTGTGCTGAGCTACTTGATCTCAGTAAGGGGAGGCGACGGTTGGGGGTGGGGCAGAGGGGTGTTAATGGGGCACTAAAATTAGCCTCAGTGCCTCAGGATGGAAATTGGAATAATCCTCCACGGTTTCCACTCCCAATCTCACCACCTCTGCTGCGGAAAGTGCGTGCTCGAATGTTGTGGCAATATGCGGCTTGACAATGGCTCCGGTTGGGCAGCCCAAGAGCGTCGAAGTTGCCGCATGAAGCATAGTCAACTGGTGAGGTAGCGAAGGGCTCCTGGAAACTTTTCCCCAATTGTGCACTCCTGGCACGGAGTGGCACCCCACCTGGAGCGCACGTCAGGAAATCACGTGCGCGCAGGCCACCATGTTGCGTCCACTGATGGCTGCACGTATGCAATCTCCTGACTTGCGCTCCCGGTTAGGGTTGCCAACTCTGGTTGGAAATTTTCCTGAAGGTGTCCTCGCATGACCTCCGGCCTCCAAACGCCCCGCCCCCACACTCCCGCATTGGTCGCCCGACACGTCCACCCTCGCAGCACCCTGCCTTCCCCCACCAATCGGAAAGCCAATAGACTCTTCATTACTCAATTGGATGATTTTGAACTGTCAGTCAAACAGCCTTTTTTCCCATGTCCAATCATTTTTTAACTAATAAACAAAAGTGTGCAAAGAACTTTTTATTAAAAACTCAATTTTTTTTAATGCCCCTATGATTTTTCTCCTGGGTTTTGCTGGCAGCAGTGCCCTGGCAATTAGTCTTCAATTCCTGGAGACTCCAGGGCAATCCTGGAGGGTTGGCAACTCTACTCCCGGTGGTACTGCAGGCACTGCAATTGGCACCTTTACCCGCCTCACCCAACAAGCATCAGCAGCTTCAGAAGAGACGGTGAGAAAATTGAGGGGGAAAAAAATGAGACGGTACATTTCTTTTGATACATACAAGTCCATTACGCTGACATTACATGCACAGGAAAACATTACTTTGAAGTGGTCGACAAGCAAGAGTGCAGGTAGTTAGAGCGTTGCAGTCAAATCCAGTCAACAATAAAAGGGGAAATGATCAGGAAAAGGCAAAATCCAAATTCCAAACTCAAAGTAGTAAAAGCCTGAAGAAGGCCGAGGGAAGGAGCTAATGCAGCTTTGAAGGTAATATAATTGATTTTTACCCATCTTATTCCTTTAACAGGGAATAAATTGATGTATAACAGGCTGTTAAAGAAGTTTCCAGACATTAAAATAATAAATTACCAGGCATATATCGGAGATTGGAAACCTAGAGGTTACAGGCCAGAGCTGAGTGACAGTTTAATCAACCACTGACTTGTTCAGTATGCTGGACCGCATCCAGTCCGACTGATGGGGATAGGCCTTCCCACTAACAATTATTTTGTCTTCCCCTTCAATTTTTCTCTTCCTAATGCTATTTTGTCAATGTTGTTAACTCCAGTTCAACACCCACCTGATCCTAAAAGCAAATCCACGCCAAGCACAGAATTACCACCACTTCTCATTTAATCCTCTGCACAAAGTCCAACATTCAGACCATTCCCCAAATGCTACGTTGCCACTTTTCATTAACCGTAAAAGCGTTGGCCGCTGAGAGCTTCTAGAGTTTCTCATTATCTCGATGATTTGTGTCATTTTTAAAAATTTAGATGTTGCTGCAGAGTTAATGATTAAATGGATTGAAATATGATATTTGAAAATGCACATCATCCCGCTAACCCAATCAGAAAACTTCTTTACAGACTGCCCATGTGTTAGAATTATTCCGTACAGGGGCTGATAGTCAGATTGGAGAAATGTAAATGATTTCTCATATGTTTACGTGAATTAAAGTAATGAAGGAGGGGACAATTTATTTTCTTTCCCAATTTTCTCCCCTCTTTCCTCAAGGGACTTGCACTTTGTTGGTGTTTGGTTCCACAGACCCTTTGTTACCTCAGCAAGTGGCTTATACACATATAGGTGTCATCTGTGGCTCAGTTGGTAGTACCCTTGCCTCTGAGTCTGAAGTTTGTGGATTCATAGTCCCGCTCCAGAGACTTGAGCACAAAATCTAGGCTGACATTCCCAGTGCAGTACTGAGGGAGTGCGGCAATGTCGGAGATGCCGTCTTTCAGATGATACATTAAACCGAGGCCCCCTCTGCCCTCACAGGAGGATGTAAAAGACCTCACGGCCACTATTCGAAGAAGAGCAGGGGAGTTCTCCCTGGTGTCCTGGCCAATAGTTATTCCTCAACCAACATCACTAAAACTGATAATACTAAAAACAGATTAGTTGGTCATTATCACATTGCTGTTTGTGGGAGCTAACTGTGCAAATTGGCTGTTGCATTTCCTACATTACAACAGTGACTACACTTCAAAAATACTTAATTGGCTGTAAAGCGCTTTGGGACATCCTGAAGTTGTGAAAGGCACTATATAAATGCAATTTCTTTCTTTTTACTTCATACAGTCGCCTAGACAGTTGGATGTCAGCTTGTTGACTTTGACACACACAAGAACATAAGAACAGGAAAAGGCCGTTCAACCCCTCGAGCCTGTTCCGCCATCCAATTTGATTGCGGCTGATCTGTACCTCAATTCCATTCTAGGGATCAGTTGATAGGGGTCAGAGGTGGTGGTTTGGTTGATTGTTCCACTCCCTAGCCCAGGGGCATCGTGGCCCATTATTTTGTATGCTGACACCCTGGCTAAGATCAATTAACTGAGCACAGACTGAGGATTCAACCTGAGACCAATCTTGTTTGGGTGGTCGAGTGCCTCAGAATAGTACCACAGATCGGCAGCCATCTTGTTTTTTTAAATGAAAAGAGGTAATGAAAGTCATGTTTTATATTGTATTTTGACTCCTAAACTGCATCCGATGATAAGAATGCAATTGCCAAACCAGTAACAATGGAGTTCACCCTCAAGAACAATAAGCAGTACTAGCTTCCATCAGGAAGAGAAGAGACACTGCTCAAAGACGGTTCAATTCTAGGGTTAACACGAAATGAGGGAAAGACAAAACTGCTTTCACAGCAATTGGGCTTTCCAAAGCACTGACACAAATCTTGCGAGGCGATAACACCTAATAAAAGTTGGGTGACGAGGTGAGACCCATGAGGATCATAGACACACTCTCATAAACAGAGCAGGGAGCTGCTGCTAAATAAATAGCTATCTGTGCACCTCCCCCAGGACCTGGTTGCTAGCAGAAGCTCGTGCACAAGCAGTTGATACTATACACTCAAGAAAAAACACAATGGTTGAATGGTTCGAGAAATGTCAATGCCTAATTCAGGAAGTCTTTCAGAATCCTTGTACTGTGCCTAGTTGGTACAATAGTAGAATACTTGAAACAGGTAGGTATTCATGTCAATGGGTCAGAGGAAACACTATTTCACTTTTAGGTTTACTGCACATACATATTGGCCAGCATAGGAATGTGCACTATTTACTATTAGAGATAACAAATAGGCCCCTTGGGCATGCTTAGAAAAATAATGTATGTAACTGTATCTAAATGCGTCAGTGTAGTTAGTGGAATTTGAAAAAGCTCACCAGGGCAGTCGAAAATGTCTTCAGTGCTTTCTTGGGATTTGTCAGCTGTGGTTCAGTTGGTAGCACTCTCACCTCTGAGTCAAAAGGTCATGGGTTCAAGTACCACTCCAGAGCACATAATCCAGGCTGACACTTCAGTGCAGTACTGAGGGAGTGCTACACTGTCGGAGGTGCCGTCTTTCGGATGAGATGTTAAACCGAGATCCCCGTCTGCCCTCTCAGGTGGATGTAAAAGATTGTAAAAGAGATCTCCCCAGTGTCCTGGCCAATATTTATCCGTAAACCAACATCACTAAAAAAACAAATTATCTGGTCATTATCACATTGCTGTTTGTGGGATCTTGGTGTGCGGAAAGTGGCTGCTGTGTTTCCTACATTACAACACCACACCTCAAAAGTCCTTCATTGCCTGTAAAGCACTTTGGGACATCCTGAGGTTATGAAAGGCGTTATGCAAATGCACATTTTTTCTTTTTCTCTTCTATAAAGACTTTTATTCGATTCTAATTCTATAATATACAAACAAACCTGGAGTGGGTATATTACATAAATGCATGCTGGATGAAGAGATGCTTGAAAACGTGATCAGTAATTGATCATTTGGGCATCTTCATTATAACTAATTTAACCAGAATAAGTGATTCTTTTGCATAATTCACTTAGTTCCATTTCATCATTGACTCACCCTGTCTCATTGTAATTAGGGATTCATAGTCACTTTGTGGATTTATATATCAAAGGTTCGATGTGCTTGTTAGATTTTTAATCTTCCTATTCCAATACAGTGCATTTAAACAAGGCGCTGTTGTAAGAGAAATCGTAAATTCATTCACGCAAAATTTTCATGCCTACTGTTGTAAAAAAAAATTGTTTGCAACTGCATACCCTTATGAGTGAATTCATTGTGGGAGGGTAACACTTCTGTGTTCTGTACCTGTGTTATACAACATCTCAAATAGAAGTGACGCACTTTATTGAAAGAATGAACTTGCATTTATATAGCACCTTTCATGGTCTCAGGACTTTGCAAAGTGCTTTGCAACCAATGAATTCCTTTTGAAGTGTAGGCACCACAGTTTTTTGTGGGTCAGCAGGGCAGCCAATTTGCACGCAGCAAGATCCCACAACAGCAATGAGATGAATATCCAGTTAGAACTCTGTTGGTGGTATTGGCTGACGGGATAAATGTTGGCTGGACATCAGGGGAAATCGCCTGCTCTTCTTTAAACTGTGCCGTGGGATCTTTTACGAGTAGGCAGACAGGGCCTTGGTCTAAGGTCTCATCCAAAGATGGCCGTTCTGACAGGCCGCTGCAGTCCATTTTCGTGAAATTCTGGGGGATATTTGATAACACGGTTACAGAGCGCGGCCTCTCTGATTGCACTTCCCAGAATGCACTGCACAAGAAAGAAGCAATGGCATCCCCTTGGTGGCAAGGAAAAAACTCCCCATGACCAGGCTACCTCCATAGACGAATAGCTCGGGGCTCAGAGTTCTTGGCAGAATTTACTGGTAAACTATAAAGTTTTGCACTAATTTATAGGGTAAAGTTGACCTTTGTACAACAATAGTTTTTAAATGCTCTTCACACCGTTTTACGCTATAAAAATCAATGTTTCATGTAGAAAGAACTGTCTTGAAATCATTTTTGTACCAAATGCCTTAATACGCTCACAGTAAATTCCTTAACCCTTTATTTTAACAAACAGTCAATGAGTTAAAATACCGGACAGAGGAATTGCAAACCAACTTATTACGAAAGCTTCTCACTAATATTACACAGGGAGAGTTCAGCCCCAATGTTCTGTCACTCCTTGAGACCTGCCTCCAATCCATAACTGTAATAAAAATCACGGAGCAATATCTTTAATGCGCAATAGGTTTTCGCCACCAAATGTGTTTATTTACCTTCCACCTGAATGATGTGCAATCAGAATAGAAGGTGAGGTGCAAGGTAAGCGAATGTTGAATTTTGATAGGTCTTTGCCCACAGGAGGCCCGTGCAGATCTTTGTGTGATGGCAGAAGCTGCCTCTACTTTTGATGAACCTCTTCACTTGCTCACTATCACCCATATTTGGATTGAGACCTATTATCGTTTCAAATGAAACATCGAATACAACATCAACTATTGAGGCTAAACCTGCATGCATTTCTTTTAATATCTTGGGTATAAGAAGAGACAGATGGTGTTCCTTTTTTAAAAAAAAGCTTAGAACAATTCCAAAAATGAAGCACATTTACACAGATTTAGGCTACACCTGAATTCCATGGAGAGTATTTGTTGGCGGAGTTACTAGACCCAATAGTGAGAAAAATATATATCAAAAAATGTATTTTCATAGCGCCTTATCGCATCTCTTAGAAACATCCCAAAGCATTTCACATATAATGAATGACTTAGGAGTGCAGTGATTGCTGTTATGTGGGTAACTATGGCAGCTATTTTGTGCAAAACGAGGTCACAAAAGCACCAATGAGATGAATAACCAGTCAATCCAGCCGTACCTGGACTGAGATGTGATCATTGACAGCAACATTGTTGATGAATCTGAAATCTACCTTGTCTAATCTCATAAGAGACTTTATAGGGTCGATTTTAACCCAGCCCACCCAGCACGGGAACGGTGTGGGCGGGAGGTTAAAATGGCTGCTGGGCAGAAGCCGCTGCATCCCCACAGCATTCCTGCTCCCCACCATTTTAACGCCCGCGTTTTCGGGAGCGTGGAGGCTCCACGCACAAATATTGAATGAGGGATCAAATGATACATTTGAGACACCAACGTGATTTTCATTTTAATTCCACTAATACTTCCTCAACCCATGGAGGGTACAGGGCGGGGGGGGGTGGGATGTAGCCATATCCAGCACTGCTAAAAGGGATCATTAGCTGCAGTAAGGGAAAGCTAGAAACGGGTCTCGTACTCATGTTTCCCTGATTCCTTTGGGAGTTTTGTGTCTTAAGGCTTCCTTAACTTTGACTCCTTGCTGCTGGTTGTAGCCATTAGAATTTCCGTCACTGAAATAAGCTGCTACGTTGACACCCCAATCTTCCCAGTCCCCTTCCCTTTAAAGGCCCAGGATCATTGTCTATCCTGCTAGATCTCCCGCCCCTCTCAAAGGTCAAGCTGCCTATAAACAGCGGGATTAGTACTGTCAGCCCCGCCTGTTCGATGCTAATGAGGCTCGACCACAAAAATCCATCGGGCCTCCTGCTGACGCCAGGAGTAGGCACAATCAGCGATCCAGGTGAAAATCGCCCCCATTGTGGGGGGCGTAGTTAATACAGAGGAGGCCTGTGACAAAATATAGGAAGACATTAATAAACTTACAGAATGGGGGTGTAATTGGCAAATGAGCTTCAATATAGGTGGTGAATTTTGGAAGGCAGAATAAGGAGGCCACATACTCCTTGGAAAATAAAAGTCTAAATGGCGGGGGGAGAGCAGAAGGATCTGGGGGGGCACACATTCACAAATCATTAAAGCTGCGACCATAAGGCCATAAAAAAAAGCAAACAAAAGCACTGGGGCTCATTTCTAGACGGGTACAATTGAAAAGCAGAGAAGTTATGTTAAACTTGCACAGAACCTGGGTTAGACCACACTTGGAGTACTGTGCACAGCTCTGGTCTCCATATTATAAAAAGGATACAGAGGCACTGGTGAAGGTGCAAAAAAGATTTACAAGGATGATACCAGAATTGAGTGGTTATACCTATCAGGAAAGATTGAATAGGCTGGGGCTCTTTTCTCTAGAAAAGAGAAGACTGAGGGGTGACCTGATAGAGGTCTTTAAGATTATGAAAGGGTTTGATAGGGTAGAGGCAGAGAAGATGTTTCCACTTGTTGTAGCAGGACTTCCCTGCTTTTATACTCCAACCCCTTTGAAATAAAGGCCAACATTCCATTTGCCTTTTTGATTACTTGCTGTACCTGCATGCTAACTTTTTGTGTTTCATACACAAGGACCCCCAGGTCCAACTGAACTGTAGTATTTTGTAACCTCTCTCCATTTAAATAATAATTTGCTTTTTTATGTTTCCTGCCAAAGTGTATAACCTCGCACTTTCCCACATTATACTCCATCTGCCAAATGTTTGCCCACTCACTTAGCCTGTCCATATCCCTTTGCAGATTCTTTGAGTCATCTGCACAACTTGCTTTCCCACCCATCTTTGTATCATCCGCAAACTTGGCTACTTGACACTCGATCCCTTCATCCAAGTCATTGTAAATAGTTGGTAGGGTTAGATGAAGAGGGATCGGAGGAGGCTGACGTGGAGCATAAACACTGGCATGGACCAATTGGGCTGAATGGTCTGCTTCTGCACTGTAGAATCTAATAATTCTATATAATTCTATGTAATGCTATGAAATATAAGCCTGGAGAGGATTGTCTGTGATGCCAATGCTTCATGTCTTCATAGGACATTCTTTGTCCGCTATTTTAACTGAGGCGGCAACCTGTTAAAATAGCAAAGGAATGTCGTACAAGCATGTTACGTGCACAATGCTAATAACTTAACTTCCAGACTACAGTTGCAACAAAACTAAGGCCAAAGTGTTGACAATCTGAAAGCTTGAAACTAAAGGATTTCCAGAAAATGGATGCAACATGGCTTTAAATTAAAATCAAAGTTTGAATTCTGCTCATACTCAAAATGTGGAACATTTGGACAGAGTACCTGGATTTAAAGCTACAGGGCACCTTTGTGAATCAAAATGTGCACACTGAACAGGCTCGGCACATTCTGAATGTTGCCTCACGGCCTACAAGAAGGGCTCTGTCTTATGTCTGCAGGGCTACAGAAGGACAATTACATCTGATTCCCCAACTCAAAGCAACCCATTAATATCTGAGTTCCCAAAGCTGTCAGCAGCAGCTTCAATGTAACTGAGATCAAGCGTCTGACTAACCTCATTCTTCATGCCACACTCTTATTTGTTTCAGCTTTTTATTCCTAAGGATTTACAAAGTTTTCTGAAATATTGCACTGGTGACATTCATTCAGGAACGTGGTTCAGTCACAAATGATTGGTTTCTATCAAAGCAATGGCAGCTCATTTAGGATCACATGTTGTAACACTATTGAACTTTCAGTTTGATTGATAGCAGTGACTGGAGTTTGATATATTATTAAATAATGGCAGTTCCATTTACTTAACCAATTTACTCAAATACAAAGTAATATTACCGAGCTGCCGGATGTTATTGCTTTCAACTGTGCTTGGGAACTCCAGTTTAATCGGAGACTTAATACATTGTCCTACCTGATCTTTCTCTTCCCGCATCCTCGCAGTGTTGAAGTCAAGACTCTTAACATTGCCTTTTACACAAGCTCATTCTGTTCCTGGACTCACAATTATGGAACTCTTAACACTCTCACTCTTCCCCTTCTCTTACAACCATCAGGCTTTTGAAACCCAAATTTGGTGATGCTTAAATCGCTACTTCCTGGCTAACCTTGTCCACTCTCCTACTCTTGAGGAACAAAGGTCGGCGAGGACGCCGGAGAGAACTCCGCTGCTCTTCTTCCAATAACGCCATGGGATCTTTTACATCCACCTGAGAGGACAGACGGGGCCTCGGTTTAACATCTCATCTGGAAGACAGCACCTTTGACAGTGCAGCACTCCCTCAGGACTGCACTGGAGTGTCAGCCTGGATCACCTGCTCAAGTCTCTGGAGTGAGACTTGAACCCACAACCTTCTGACTCAGAGGCAAGAGTGCTACCCACTGAGCCATGGCTGACATTTAAAAGTGCTTGACATGTAAATTGGAGCTTTTACAGTGTTGCCATTGAGCCGTTCTTGTGCAGGAGTTGATGAACACTGAAAAGCACAGAGACTATAACATGACACCAATTCTCCATTAAAAGGTAATCAGTACACATCAAAAAGAGCAATAGTGGCTGAGCTGAGAGACTACTTGGTAATATGATTCATTCGTTTCACAACAGGAAGTTAGAACAGCCATTGAGAGGCAAGTTAAATATATCTTGAGTATCACGAATAAAACCAGGTGTTCCAATATATTCATAAGGCCGTTAACTTTCAAGAACAACTTGCATTTGTTCTTTAAATGCCACAAGGCGTTTCACAGAGGCACAAGGAAAAATGGACCCTGAGCTGAAGGAGGAAAGATTAGGAGGGGTGACCAAAAGCTTGGCCAAAGGGGTGGGTGTTAAGGAGGGTCTTAAAAGGGAAGAGAGAAGTGGCGGGTTGTAAGGAGGGAATTTCAGATTGTGGGACCTAGGCGGTAGAAGGCACAACGGTCAATAGTGAGGCGAAGGGAGAGAAGAATGCACAACAGGCCTGAGTCAGAGGAATGGAGAATTTACGGAGAGTCATAGGGCTGGAGGAGGTTACAGAGATAGGGAGGGATGAGGTCATGGCAGCATTTAAACACAAGAATGAAAATGATAAATTTGAGGCTGGGAGCCAATGGAGGTCAGCGAGCTCAGGGGTGATGGGCATGCAGAACTCAGTGTGAGAATGGACACTAGCAGCGGAGCCTTGGATGAGCTGAAGTTTATGAAGGATTGGAGGACGAGCAGAAGAGTATTGAAGCTGTCAGTTCTGGAGGTGACATGGCATGGGTCAGCATCAGATAGACTGAGGTGGTAGGGAAAGGCAGGTAATGGTATGACACTGACCTGGAATACCGCTGTAGGTCCCATTTACACTGCTCCAATCAATGGCTGGACGTCAGTACTTTGCCGCCATCCAATTCGCTGGGGAAAGTGGAGGCAGGAAATCTGACAGCTGACACCATCCCACCCCCCGGCCCCACCTCCTCCTTCAATGGCAGGTCTTCAATGGGGCAGATGGATCTTTCTCAGCCCCTGCAGCAATTAGAACATGAGAAATAGGAGCAGGAGTAGGCCATACGGCCCCTCGAGCCTGCTCCACCATTCAATAAGATCATGGCTGATCTTCTACATCAACTCCACTTTCCTGCCCTATCCCCATATCCCTTGATTCCCTTAGTGCCCAAAATTCTATCGATCTAAGTCTTAAATATATTTAATGACTGAGCATCCACAGATTAACAGGAACAAGACAGGATGATACTGAATTTTTCTTCCTGAAATCGTAGATGGTTCCAGAGATTCACAACCCTCTGAGTGAAGAAATTGCTCCTCATCTCAGTCCTAAATGGCCGACCCCTTATCCTGAGACTATGACCCCGAGTTCCAGACTCTCCAGCCAGGGGAAACAGCCTCTCAGCATCTACCCTGTCGAGCCCTCTAAGAATTTTATATGTTTCAATGAGATCACCTCTCATTCTTCTAAACTCCAGAGAGTATCGCCATTCTACTCAATCTCTCCTTATTGGACAACCCTCTCATCCCAGGAATCAATCTAGCGAACCTTCGTTGCACCGCCTCTAAGGCAAGTATATCCTTCCTTAGGTAAGGAGACCAAAACTGTACACAGTTCCATGTTGGCCAAGTAGCGCACTAACCAAGTGAGTGACCTGGACAGTCAAGTGATAATTCAGAGGTATTATTGAGGGGCTTTTGAGGATACTGTCTAATAAAAAGAGGTAAGTTTGTCCTGGTATTTTCTTGTCGTTAGTAGTGCGATTGAACTCCCTTGTTCGTCACAAGGATTCCTTGGAAAAAAAAAGTCAGGATGCAGCTGGGCCAGAACTTGTGAAATGAGGTCCAAGTATAATTGGCGGTTGTTGCAAGGCTACTTGGAGCATTCGATTTGTTTTTCACAACGGACAGGCAGGGACTTTTTTCTTGGTGGCACCAACTCAATATTAGCTAATCTTGTCTGCAGCACACCAGCTACCTCATCCGTCTCCCCAAAGCTATTCTCGTCTGCAGCCAGAATCGAACCCAGAAATTATTCTGACATCCGAAAGAGAGTTTAACTGAAGGGTAAGATATTCCGTAGAGGATGTTGAACATGGCCAGGGGGGCAGCAATAGGAGTGTGCAGCCCGTGCAAGTGCACGGGGCCCCGAGTGGGTCGAGTGATAAGTCGAAGGCGTCAGCCGTGGCTCCGTTGGTAGCACAACTCGCCTCTTACTCAGAAGCTTGTGGGTTCCAGTCCCACTCCAGAAACTTAAGCACAAAATCTAGGCCGACACTTACAGTGCCAAAACTGCACTGTCGGAGGTGCCGTCTTTCGGATGAGTCGTTACACCGAGGCTCCATCTTTCCTCTCAGGTGGACGTCAAAGATCCCATGGCAATGTTTCGAAGAAGAGCAGGGGAGTTCTCCCCGGTGTCCTGGCCAATATTTATCCATTGACCAACATCACTAAAACAGATGATCTGGTCATTATCACATTGCTGTTTGTGGGACCTTGCTGTGCACAAATTGGCTGCCACGTTTCCTACATTACAACAGTGACTACACTTAAAAGTACTTTATTGGCTGTAAAGTGCTTTGGGACGTCTTGAGTTTGTGAAAGGGTTATATAAATTCAAGTCTATTTTTCATTTCTTGCATTCAATCTATCTATTTTTACATTACCGATTGCAAACACACCTCTTCACGACCGTACCTGGGCAGATCTGACACCAGATGAAGTCGGTAGTATAGAAACATAGAAAAATAGGAGCAGGAGTAGGCCATTCGGTCCTTCGAGCCTACTCCGCCATTCAATATGATCATGACTGATCCCCTGTCTCAATACCATATTCCCGCTGTCTCCCCATATTTCTTTTTTCTATGTATCAAAAGAAAACTGAAATTTATATCTAGTATCATTGTCTAGTAAATGCCCCAATCTGAACCTATACATGGGGTAAATGCTGCTCCTGAACACAGCATACTCACTGCTGGATACGCAAAGCAGTGAGGCAGTTAAGAAGGCAAATGGTATGTTGGCCTTCGTAGCGAGAGGATTCAAGTACAGGAACAAGGATGTCTTGCTGCAGTTGTACAGGGCCTTGGTGAGACCACACCTTGAGTATTGTGTGCAGTTTTGGTTGCCTTATCTGAGGAAGGATGTTCTTGCCATGGAGGGAGTGCAGCGAAGATTCACCAGACTGATACCTGGGATGGCAGGAATGACGTATGAGGAGAGATTGGGTGGATTGGGCTTATACTCGCTGGAGTTTAGAAGAATGAGAGGGGATCTCATTGAAACTTATAAAATTCCAACAGGACTAGACAGACTAGATGCAGGAAGGATGTTCCCGATGGCCAGGGAGTCCAGAACCAGGGGTCACAGTCTAAAGATAAGGGGTAAGCCATTTAGGACAGAGATGAGGAGGAATTTCTTCACCCAGAGAGTGGTGAACCTGTGGAATTCTCTACCACAGAAGGCAGTTGAGGCCAATTCATTAAATATATTCAGGAAGGAGTTAGATATATTTCTTAAGGCTAAAGGGATCAAGGGATATGGGGAGAAAGCAGGGACAGGGTACTGAGTTTGGATGATCAGCCATGATCTCATTGAATGGTGGAGCAGGCTCAAGGGGCCGAATGGCCTACTCCTGCTCCTATCTTCTATGTTTCTATGTTTCTAAAAGCCTCAAAGACACAAGCTGTGAATACAGGCTTCTGAGATAAGATGGTTTGTTGACACAAAGCTGTAAAACACCATACAAGCTTTTGAAATGGGAATTGGTTGTAAATACTAAAACAATGGCCCTATTGAAGAAGCAAAGGCTTGCTTCCAAGATGTCTGCAGTTTGGAACCAACACAATAGCTATACCCAGTTTAAAGTGTTAAAAATTAACACTTCGAACAGAAACACAGAACATTAAAGAACCATGTGCCTTTGATAAATATGGCATCAAATGAAACAGGAAACACGATTATATGTACAACCAACTGAAGTAGATAAGAAGTGCATAGAACACTCTAGTTGAAGAAAAGGAAAAGACTTGCATTTATATAGCGCCTTTCATGACCTCAGGACGTCTCAAAACACTTTATAGCCACTGAAGTACTTTTTGAAGTGTACTAACTGTTGTAATGTAGGGAATCATGGTAGCCAATTTGCACACAGCAAGGTTCGACAAATAGCAACCGAGACAAGGCATCGGTTTAATGTCTCAGCTGAAAGATGGCACCTCCAATGGTGCAGCGCTCCCTCAGTACTGCACTGGGAATGTCGGCCAGGATTATGGGGCTCAAGTCTCTGAAGTGGGGTTTGAACACATGGCCGTCTGACTCAGAGGCGAGAGTGCTACCCACTGAGCCACGGCTGGTGCAAAAGAGATAAAACAAAGTGAGGAGCTACCCCATGCACATCATCGGACTGGCATAGGTGAAGTGGGCTGAATGTGGGCATCAATCATGTCAAATGATGAACAGGAAAGGAGTGCCAATTACTCTGGCAACAGCACGTGACTGGCAACATTGGCACAGGAGCGTGCGTGTGGCAGACTAACCTCGGACAAAAGGGGGTGCCACTCAAAAGAAACTAATGCGACAGACAGTGTTTTGCTCGGCCAACACATCCAAATCTAGAATGTGCGTGTGACTGAGTAAAGCTTAAAAAGCATTCATGGAGACTGGGTCCAATCCCTGTGGACAATGCCTAGGAAGTCTGGAGTGTGAGCAGCAGGTACAAAAAGCACGATGCCTTTCAATCCAACTCATTTCGCCAGCTAATAATGGTGGAGTCAATAAACACACATTCAGGGCTGCCCAGCATTAAGTCGGCCCATCTCACTGGGGAGTGTTCAGGAAGATTTTGTTTCCCGATGATGTTCTCAAACTGGGCTATGATGGTGGCTGCAGCGTACAGTTTGCAGTGCAGCAGATGGTAAATGTGCAGCAGCAGTGACATTCACAGCCTGGTCTTCACATTACTGTTTTATTTATATTATTAATATCTTTCTAAGTTACATTTTTTTTTTGGAAGCCAGCTGATGCCAGCACCTGAGCCTGGCAAAGACGGCTATCCACGGGGTCAAGGATGCGCGCTGCCCGTGGGAGTGTCGCTCCGACTGCCTGCCTATCTTTTCCACAGTCTTGTCCGTGCCCAGGTCGAGAGGGAGCAGGCAGTGTCCACTGGAATGCTCAAGACCTTCCGTGACCAGTGGGCACTGCAGGGAATAGTGGGGACTAAATTAGATAGCCCCCAAAAACGGGCACGGGGAGCCCGAATGTGCAATTAACCTGCGCCCATTCAATGTAATGCAGGTAGCACGCCAACTTCGTGCTGCCTGCTCATTTCAATGATTTCAGCATGTAGCCAATGCTAACCGTGCTGTCGATTGGCTGCATGTATCAGCAGGAATCCCAGTATCGTTACTTGCTAGCACCAGTTAAAGCTAGCCTGCACTGCTTAAAGCTAGCTTGCACCTCTTAAAGGGGCGGTGCATTGTGGCTGGAGCAGGTGCTGGAAGTTGTTCAGGAAGTGAATCTGACCTGGGAAACAGTGACGAATGGCGCAACATGGGTGAGAGCAGGCTCCAAGGTTTTCGGACGCTGCACTGGAGGCCTTGGTGGAGGAGATGGAAAGGAGGAGAGGTGTCTTGTATCCGCAGGGTGCTAGGAAGCCCGACAGACGCATGCTCAGAAGGCAGTGGGAGCAGATAGTCATGGAGGTCAATGTCAGGAGTCAAGCCCAAAGGACCAGGATCCAGTGCTGCAAGAAGTTCAATGACCTCACATGAGTGGTCAAGGTCAGTGAATGCATCTTCAAATACCATATCCCACCAACTGCACCACTAGCCTCAGCCACTGCTCAATGCACCACACCCCCTGTGGTAAACCACTGTTACCGTTCACAACCGTTCACTATTGTTGCACTGTTGTTATCACTGTTTACACTGTTGTTATCACTACACAAGGTTACCTCTTGCCACGCACACTGCTATACCTGGGCTTACCTCAGCTGACTCCGCCCATGGCTCCGCCTGCTTGCCCAGGTATAAAGGTGACCGCTTGGCTAGTATTCTCTCTTGTTTGCTAAAAGAGCAGTACCGGAGCCCTGTAAATTCTATGTATGCCAGACATCTCCTAAGATCCCGCTTGCAACAGCCAGGAGAGTCTGTAGATGAATTTTTACGGGCGCTACAAACACTCGGCAGGGACTGTGACTTTAAAGCTGTAACGGCTGCAGAAAATACTGAAGGAAATATCCGCGATGCCTTCGTGAAAGGCCTTCGGTCCGACTACTCACGGCAAAGACTGCTCGAATCAAAGGACCTCGACTTGAATACAACTGCAGCCCTCGCTCGCTCTCTGGAAGTGGCCCATCGGGACCTCGAGGCGTACTCCAGGTACTGTGCTGCGCGACCCTGGGACTCGGGCCCGACTCCGGCCGCAATTCCCCTCGCACCGCCGCCCCTGGGACCCACCACGGCGTCGGTGTCCCGGAATCGATCGGGACCACCACCCCCGGGACCCGCTGTGGCAGCGGACCTCCGCGATCGGGCCGCCAGCTGCTTCTTCTGTGGCCAGGCGAAACATCAAAGGGCGCGCTGCCCTGCAAGGAACGCGACCTGCTCCGGCTGCAAAAAGAAAGGCCACTTTGTAAACGCCTGCAGGGGGAAAGCCACAGACGCCAGCATTGCCTCATGTGAGTTGTGGGGGCGGCCATCTTTGATCAAGGCCACAGACGCCAGTATTGCCTCAGGTGGGTCGTGGGGGCAGCCATCTTTGATCAAGGCCACAGACGCCAGCAGTGCCTCATGTGAGTTGTGGGGGCGGCCATCTTCTCCGCCATTTTGTCCAACTTCGTGGGGACCCGCGTCATGGGCGCCGCCATTTTGTTCGCCGCACTCGGCCGCCGTTTTGTCTCCAGACCCGACCACCGCCTCGCCTGCAGACTACAGCAGCTCGCTCAGCCATACACTGGCCTCCGTCACGCTTGACCAAGCTCTCCCGCATCATCTGTCCAAGTCCATGATGGACATCGAAGTAAACGGCCACGCCACGTCCTGCCTGTTCGACAGCGGAAGCACGGAGAGTTTTATTCATCCAGACACGGTGAGCTGCTACTCCCTCACTGTCCGGCCAGCGCGCCATCGGATCTCGATGGCGGCGAAGTCCCATTCAACAGACATTAGCGGCTACTGTGTAGTGACCCTGTTGGTTAGGGGCACGGAATATAAAAATTTTAAACTTCTCGTCCTGCCCCAGCTCTGCGCTGCCGTCCTACTAGAGCTGGATTTCCAATGCCACCTTCAAAGTGTCACTTTTTGGCTTACGGTGGACCCCTCCCCCCACTCACAGTCTACAACCAGCAAATTTTAAACCGCCCACTGTGTACCACCTGCGGCCTCTCCACCCTCAAAGACCCGCCCCCCTCCTTGTTCGCTAACCTCACCCGTGACTGTAAACCCGTCGCCACCAAGAGCAGGCGGTACAGCGCCGGGGACAGAGCTTTTATTAGCTCTGAGGTGCAGCGACTCCTGAAGGAGGGCATCATCGAGGGGAGCACCAGCCCCTGGCGTGCCCAGGTCGTAGTCGTTAAGACCGGCGATAAACACCGCCTGGTCATCGACTACAGCCAAACCATAAACCGGTACACCCAGCTGGGCGCATACCCCCTTCCCCGCATATCTGATATGGTCAACCAGATTGCACAGTACCGGGTATTCTCCACCATCGACCTCAAGTCAGCCTATCACCAACTCCCTATCCGCCCTGAGGACCGCCAGTATACTGCCTTCGAGGCGAACGGCCGCCTCTACCACTTCCTTAGGGTTCCCTTCGGCGTCACCAACGGAGTCTCGGTCTTCCAAAGGGAGATGGACCAGATGGTCGACCAGAACGCGCTTCAGGCCACGTTCCCTTATCTAGATAACGTCACCATCTGCGGCCGCGACCAGCAGGACCATGATGTTAATCTGGAGAAATTCCTCCGTACGGCCCAACGGCTGAATCTCACTTACAATAAGGATAAATGTGTGTTTAATACCTCGCGCCTTGCCATCCTCGGCTGCGTAGTAGAGAACGGAGTCATCGGCCCCGACCCCGAAAGAATGCGCCCCCTCATGGAGCTTCCCCTCCCCCACTGTCCAAAGGCGCTGAAGAGAACCCTGGGGCTCTTCGCTTACTATGCCCAATGGGTGCCGAATTATGCGGACAAAGCCAGACCCCTCATGAAGTCCACCTCCTTCCCCCTGACAGCAGAAGCAGGCGCAGCCTTCTCCCTCATAAAAGGAGACATTGCGAAGGCCACAATGCACGCAGTGGATGAGTCCATCCCTTTCCAAGTGGAGAGCGATGCCTCCGACTTCGCCCTAGCGGCAACCCTTAACCAGGCGGGGAGACCTGTGGCCTTCTTCTCAAGGACCCTCCAGGGCCCTGAGATCCGACACTCTTCTGTCGAGAAGGAGGCCCAGGCGATTGTGGAGGCGGTACGACGCTGGAGGCATTACCTGGCAGGCAAACGATTTACCCTCCTCACCGACCAGCGTTCGGTTGCTTTTATGTTTAATAACAAGCTGAAGGGCAAAATCAAGAACGACAAGATCTTCGACAAGATCTTGAGGTGGAGAATTGAGCTCTCCACCTACGATTACGATATCTTGTACCGGCCTAGTAAACTCAACGACCCCCCGGATGCTCTATCACGAAGTACTTGCGCAAACGCACTAGTTGATAGACTACGGACCCTCCACAACGACCTCTGCCACCCCGGGGTCACCAGACTTTACCACTTCATTAAGGCCCGCAACCTGCCCTACTCCATCGAGGAGGTCAGGACCATGACCAGGAACTGCCAAACCTGTGCCGAATGCAAACCGCATTTCTATAGGCCGGACAGAGCAAGCCTGATCAAGGCCACCCGCCCCTTCGAGCGCTTGAGCATCGATTTTAAGGGGCCCCTCCCGTCCTCTGACCGTAATGTGTACTTCCTCAACATTATTGACGAGTACTCCCGTTTCCCCTTTGCCATCCCCTGCCCAGACATGACCAGTACCACGGTCATCAAATGCCTGAACGACCTCTTCGCCTTGTTCGGGTTCCCGAACTATATACATAGCGACCGGGGCGCATCCTTCATGAGCGAGGAACTTCGTCAGTTCCTGCTCACGAGAGGTATTGCTGCGAGCAGGGCCACCAGCTACAACCCCCGGGGGAACGGCCAGGTAGAAAGAGAAAACGCGACAGTTTGGAAGGCCGTCCTCTTAGCCCTAAAGTCTAAGGGCCTCCCAATCTCTCGCTGGCAGGAAGTCCTCCCGGCAGCACTCCATTCCATCCGGTCACTGCTTTGCACTGCCATTAACGCCACCCCCCATGAACGAATGTTTGTTTTCCCCAGGAAGTCGACTACGGGAACCTCGCTACCAACATGGCTGACTTCTCCGGGGCCCGTCTTGCTGCGGAAGCACGTGAGGTCCCATAAAACGGACCCCCTGGTCGAGAGGGTGGACCTCCTGCACGCCAACCCCCAGTACGCCTATGTGGCATACCCAGACGGGCGGGAGGACACTGTCTCCTTGCGAAACCTCGCACCCTCGGGCGGCATGCCGGTACCCCAGGAGCCTTCATCGACCACGCAGACACCAGCATTACCATCGGATACTGCACCACCGCCGCCGCTGCTGCGCCGATCAGAAAGGCTTACGAGGCCTCCTGAGAGACTGACATACACGAACTGGTAGTACACTTCACCCCGCCGGACTCAATTTTAAACAAGGGGTGAATGTGGTAAACCACTGTTACCGTTCACAACCGTTCACTATTGTTACACTGTTGTTATCACTGTTTACACTGTTGTTATCGCTACACAAGGTTACCTCTTGCCACGCACACTGCTATACCTGGGCTTACCTCAGCTGACTCCGCCCATGGCTCCGCCTGCTTGCCCAGGTATAAAGGTGACCGCTTGGCTAGTATTCTCCCTTGTTGGAACCGATCGCCCACGAGGGTGGGCTCTGTTATTTAGCCAATAAAAACCTATAGTTACTATCTTAACTCATCGCTTTTCATGGAATGAATTGATAGGTATATCACCCCCATCACTCACCTACCAACAATCTCTATCAATCTGGACTCATATCTCACATTCATAGCTTCACCTCACCCTCACACACTTAGTACTGCTGCAAGCCTCACACCCACATCTCACAGCTTGCTCACACTGCCAGCTATTCAACCATGACAGCCACATCACCCAAACAGATTGCACGACCCTCACTGACACACTTCCCTCTCTCTTGCAGGACAAGGTGGCGCACAACCGGAGGCAGCAGGAGCTAACCGGTGGGGGACAGGCGCGCTCACGTGTCCTAAACCCAAGGAGAAGACAGTGCTCGCCATTATTGGAATGGCCATTGCTGAAACCATCGAAGATAACGTTATCTTCGTACCTAATATGTCAGCCGTGGCTCAGTGGGCAGCACTCCTGCCTCTGAGTCAGAAGGTTGTGGGTCAAGTCCCACTCCAGAGACTTGAGCACAAAAATCTAGACCGACACCCCAGTGCAGTGCTGAGGGAGTGCAGCACTGTCAGAGGTGCCGTCTTTTGGATGAGGCATTAAACCGAGGCCCCGTCTGCTCTCTCAGGTGGATGTAAAAGATCCCATGGCACTATTTCGAAGAAGAGCAGGGGAGTTCTCCCCAGTGTCCTGGCCAATATTTAATTCTGAATCAACAGACTATCTGAGCATTATCACAGTGCTATTTGTTGTAAATTGGCTGCTGTGTTTCCTACATTACAACAGTGACTACACTTCAAAAGTACTTCATTGGCTGTAAAGCGCTTTGGGATATCCTGAGGTCGTGAAAGGTGATATATAAATGCAAGTCTTTCTTTCTTTCCTTCTCACATCCCACTTTCCCCTCATCCCACAATCTCTTTTGAATTCCAAGCTGCAGATGGTGTAAGCATGTACCTCTTAATTTCACCCCTGCCGCCATCCCACCCCCCCCACCCCCCACCCTCAACACAATTCACAATTCAAATCGCTTTATTGGCATGATAAGTTACATCTTATGTTGCCAAAGCATCAAAATACATTTATGGTTGAGCACATAAACGCAGTTCTATTCATACAGTGTATAAACAGGTATATCCCTGAGTGTATAAATATACATTCGCATTGTTTATATATATTCTTTTCTTAGTTTACTGGTTGTCCCTCTGTTCATGGCAAGCTGTAACATAGTGTGCCGCCAGTGTTACACAGCTTCTCTCCTCTCCCAGTAGGAATGGGAATTTTTGGTTGTCATTCAGATTTCTGAATTCAGGGCATATTTGTGAGAATTTTTGGTAGAAATTCTCCCTGATGTCCTGATATTTTCCACAGGCTGTGAGGAAGTGCATCTCTGTCTCCACTACTCCCTGACTGCAGTGAGAGCATATCCTGTCTTCTCTTGGCAGCCTGGTCTGCCTGTGTCTGCCTTTTTCGATCGCTAGGCTATGTTCGCTAAGTCTGTACCTTGTCAAGGTTCTTCTCAGTTTGTTATCCTTTACCATGGTCAGGTAATCAGCTATATTGTATTGTCTGTTTAGGGCCAAGTAGCAATTGAGTTTCCTTTGGGTTTTTGTTGTTTCTGCCCAATATGTCAGATATTTTTCCTTTTGCTTAGCGACGATTGTGTTGGGTCGAATTCTTTGTGTTACCCTGTCACTGTCACTGTCACTGTCACAACCTTACCCTAATGCCTTTCTCCTTTCTGATACCCAAGAACTGCAACCTGGCCAGGCAGTGGTGGAAGAGCAATAAGACAGTGATGATGAAGCCACACAGTCACTTGATTTCACAGTCACCAGCTCAGATACTGTCACTGTTCTTAATTTAGAGGATAGCATAGAGGTGGGATTTGCACATGGTGAGTGGCCTGCAGCCAGAGCAGGGGGCAAGGATAGCGCAGGCACCAGCTCATCGGAGGGAGAGGTCGCATACGAGTTCTGCTGCAGAGGACTCAGATGAGGACTTTGATGGGGCAGGTTACAGACAAGCACAATGAAATGTTTAGTGTATTGGGAAGCCTGCCAGAAAGCCTGCGTGCAATGTCAAGGAGCATGAAGACGTCCGGCACCAACTTGGCACAGGGATTTGCGCAGAGCATGGAGCCCATCCTTTCCAGCATGGAAGTGGTGGCCAACTCCATTAGCACACTTGTGGACCCAACAATGCTGCAGCATCTGATGGCCAATGTCTCAGCTTCCATTGCAGCACAAGCAGCAGCCACCCAACATCTGAGTGCTGCAGTGGAAGCTCAGACTGCTGCCGTACAAGGTCAGCTTGCTGCCATCATGGCTCTGGATTGCAGTGTTGAAAGGGGCTTGCAGGGTGTCACGGCATTCCATAGGATTGCTGAAGTGCCGCCCCAGGGGAGTGGCAGTGGCTCCATGGAGCACGAACCTGCTGTCCTCTCTCAGGATGACAGCATTCGTCCTCCCACCCCTGCCACTCTGCCTGTGCCCTTGCTGTTGCCTGTCAGCCAGCCAGCCCAGACTCCTGCCGCCTATGCCGAGATGGTGCAGGCCGCAGCCGGGCCTTCAAGGCTCAGAGTTACTCGAGGTCGTCCTCCAAGGCCATCTGCATCTCCTCCACTGAAAGTCAGCAGCCTTCCACTAGCCATGCTGCAGCCACTGGGGAAGCACTGCGTAGGAGCACTAGGAAAAGGCAGAGGCACACGGAAGACAGGCACTAAGGGACAGCACAAGGATGATTAGTTTATGTTTGTATGCAATTTGGTTTGGAATGTTTATTTTGTGCAGGCTTTTTTTGCATTGTGGCCAAGCAGACACTGTGATGGTCAGTGACGGAGGGAAGGTAAGGTGTGGGACTGTTGGTGAATGGGGAATTGGGGTTGCAGTTACTGGTGTCACACTCAGATGAGCTCTTCTTGAACAGGCCGGACAGAAAAGGGCTGTCTAGGTCGCCTCCTCCCTTCCTCTTCCTCCTCCTCCTCTTCCTCCTCCTCAGCTGTTCACTGTATAGCTGCTGGCAAGGACTGTGCCTTCATGATGGTGAGGTTGTGCAGCATGCAGCAGACCACCATGGATCTCAACACCCGCTCTGCCGAGTACTGCAGGGCTCCTCCAGAGCGGTCCTGGCAGCGGAAGCGTTGATTCAGCACTCCAATGATCTGCTCTATCACATTTCGTGTGACAGCATGGCTTTCATTGTATGCACGCTGCGCACGTGTGCGTGGGTTGCGAACCGTAGGCATGAGCCATGTCCTCAGCAGATAGCCCTTGTTGCCCAGTAGCCACCCTTTGGTTTGCCATGATGGCTCAAATGCAGATGGCACAGCAGACTGCCACAGAATGAAGGCATCGTGACTGCTGCCAGGATACCGGGCATTGACCTGCATGATTCATTGCCTACAGTCGCACACCAGCTGGACGTTGAGGGAGTGGGATCCCTTTCGGTTCTGGTATAGGGCAGAGTTGACATACGGTGCCCACAAAGTGATGTGTGTGCAGTCAATGGCACCCTGCACCATGAGAAGCCTGCAATCCTAGCGAAGCCATGTGCTCGCTCCGCCTGCTGGTCTCTGGCAAGAGAGAATGAAATGTAATCAGCTCTCTTTGAATAGAGAGCCTCAGTGACCTCCCTTACGTAACAGTGGATGGCAAACTGAGAGATGTTGCAAATATCTCCAGCTCTGGCCTGGAAGGAGCCCGCACATAAAAGTTCATTGCCACGGTCACCTTCACAGCCACTGGCAATGCGGTCCTTGCCCTGCTCTGAGGTTGCAGCAGGCAGCAGATTTCAGTGAGGACATCCTTACTGAAGCGCAGACATCTCACACATTGTTCCTCACTGAGGTTCAATTCAGGTAGGAAAATTGCTCCCTGAACACTCAGTACAGATATGGCCCCCTGCTGAGAACCCTTCTCCCCCTCCTCCTCCTCCCCCTTCCAGCAACTTGTCCTGCTCTGCGTTGCCTCTGTTCATTCTCCAAGTCATGCTGTATTCCAAGGGGAATGCCTACTAGTGCACCCATGTCTGGCAGCAAGTGGTTTGTCCTATCAGCACCTGCCACACCAGTCCCTGTAGACTTAAAACAACTATGGAAAGCACCAAACACTTGTAGAATCGTAACAACAGCCAGAAAAAATCAATCAGCAACTAATCTGTAAATTGTTGATGATCCCTTTAAATAGCACTGGTGGGGGGTCCTTCCTGCTGCCGAACATGTGGGAGGTTAAGAGAGGGCGTTAGCTGGAGTGTTGAGCTCCAAAATGGCAGCGCTGATTGACGTCATGATCTGCCTGCTCTGCGTACTTCTGGTGGATGTTCACTGTGCGCACGCTAATGCCCTCACCGATATTGCGTCTGGCTCGATTCGCCCCACAAGTGTGCGCGCGTGCCGCGGATGCCATTTTGGAGCTCTAAGGGCATGCATAGCGCACAAAAAACGGATGCTATGGATGAGAATTTTCAACCAGTGTGTCTGATAGACAGCCGCACTAATATTACGATTTAATATTGGAATAGCTGCCCGTATCCTAACTCACACCAATTCTAGGCGCCCATCGCTCCTGTGTTCATTGACCTACATTGGCTCCCAGTCCAGCAACGCCTCAAAGTTAAAATTCTCATCTTTGTGTTCAACTCCCTCCATGGCCTCACACCTCCCTATCTCTGTACCTCCTCCAGCCCTACAACCCTCTGAAATTTCTGTGCTCCTCCAAATCTGCCCTCTCCGCATCCTCGATTTTCATCGCTCCACCATTGGCAGCCGTGCCATCAGCTGCCTAGGTCCTAAGCTCTGGAATTCCCTCCATAAACCTCTCCGCCTCTAACCTCTCTCTCTCTTCTATTAAGACGCTCCTTAAAACCTACTTCTTTGACCAACCTTTTGATTATCTGTCCTAATAGCTCCTTCTGTGGCTCGGCGTCAGATTTTGTCTGATAAGATTCCTGCGAAGCGCCCTGGGATGTTTTACTACGTTAAAGGTTTTATATAATTGCAAGCTGCTGTTGTTAAAATAGGCAGATGCAGTGTGTAATTCAATGAGGCTAATGCTTCATTACAACCTCCTTCATTCAGTGAGCTTCTAAATTGTCTTTCAGGGTAACTCAACACAACGATCCTCAGATGGTGTGCGGGTAAGCGACTGGGGGAGGGGGGTCCTCCTCAGGGCACACTTCATAGCGAGCAAGTGGAAGTAATCGGGCCAGTCGGAATCTGAATTTAAGGAACACTGTCAAAGTAGGCTGCTGGGATGCATTCCAAAGAGGTAAAACTAAATGGGGAGCTATCGCATGCACATCAGTGGACTGGCAGGTAGGCGGAATGTGGGCATCTTTCATCCGTCAATGGCAAACAGGACAGGGGTGCCAATCACACTGGCAACAGCACACAACTGGCAACATTGGCACAGGATTGTGCATGTGGCAGACTAACCACGGACATGAAGGTGACAGTGTTGAGCGAGTTGAGCAGGGAATGCCGATCATAGACACATAGATTGATACAGCACAGAGGGAGGCCTTTCGGCCCATCGTGCCTGTGCTGGCTCTTTGAAAGAGTTATCCAATTAGTACCACTCCCCCGGCCTTTTCCTCACAGCCCTGAAAAAGTTCTCCCCTTCAAGTATTTATCCAATTCCATTTGAAAGTTACTGTTGAATCTGCTTCCACCGCCCTTTCAGGTAATGCGTTCCAGATCATAACAAAACGCTGGGTAATCAGTTTTTTCCCTCGTGCCGCCTCTGGTTCTTTTGGCCAATTACCTTAAATCTGTGCCCTCTGGTTACCGACCCTCCTGCCACTGGAAACAGCTTCTCCTTATTTACTCCATCAAAATCTTTCATGAGGGTGCCACTCGGGGGAAAATAAAGAACGCAACAATGTTGAGCCTATTGAGCAGGAAATGCCGATCGGGTACAAAAACACATCAGCCCAACCACTGTAACATCTGGCACAGCTTGCGTGCGATCCTGCAGCTGTTAAACAGCGCACCAGTGTAGTCGGCTCTCCACTAGAAGAGTTCTGCAGTCCAAGTATTTATACGGTCCCAGAGTTAACACGAAGATTTCCAGTCTCTGGGCTGAAGTGTTAACGTTTGCAAATCTCTGAGGCCCATAACCTCAGATGAGTGAATAGGGGTCGCCAACCCTCTAGGATTGCCCTGGAGTTTCCAGGAATGAAAGATTAAGCTCCCGAATACTGCTACCAGCAACTCCTGGGAGAAATGACACTGGGGATTAAAAAAATTGTGTGTTTCTTTTTCATTTTCTTTGAATATCTTTTGTTGATTAGTTATAAAAATATTGGAAATGGGGATAAGAGGTTGTTTGATGGACAGGAATCATCCAATTGGGAGACGAAGGGGATAATTTTACCTCCCAAAAACAAGCGGGCTGGGGTCGGGTGAGATTTAAAAATTTTATAAATCTTGAACCCAACCCCAACCTGCCTCCAACTCGCCCACTCCCGGGTTTAATGGAGACGGGACAGGGGGCGTCAGCCAACCCGATCCCAGGAGGCGGGTTGGCCATTTAAATATTATAATGAGGCTTGGAGCCGCACATTTAACCTGTTTTACAGGTTTGACCCCGGCCGACCAGGTTTCCCAGGCCTCGGGAAACCTGGCAGCTCAAGGGAGGCGAGGACAGCTTTGGGGAAATGCAAAGGTAAATGCCTTTACAGCACTGCTTGTGGGCCAGGAGGAGCAGGAGTGCACCCCACCCCACCCGGCCCACCAAGCTTCCTGCTTCCCTGCCCGAGCCCGGGGTTCAGACCCCTCCCGGGATTCGCCCCCCCCGCCCCCCCACCCCGGGGTCAGAGTTTGGACCCCTCCCCCGGGTATCGGACCCCCCGCCCTTCCCATGCTCGCGCTAACGCGGCAGCAGGTTCCTTACCTGCTCCTCCGGCCTGTTTCGGAGCGATCCTTGGGAGCCAAGCCTGTCAATCAGGCTGACTTCCGGGCGGGGATCCTGTAGGGAAAAAAAAGATGCACGCTGTGGAATTAAAACTCCACAGCATGCGGGGCAACCTGGACTTCCGACCGAAACCCCACCCCCCCCCAACCCCGGCCAGACTACAAAACCCGCCCATCAATATTGAGGCCGAAGAGTCTGTTCGCTTTACAATTGGTGCAGGAAGGCTGGAAGCCGCGCGGATGGACGTGCCAGCTGACCAATGGCGGGGCGGTTGGCGGTCATGTGATGAAATGTCCAGGAATACGTCCAATCAGAGTTGGCAACTCTATGAGTGAGCCCAACCCAGCCAGACTCCACATCACACCGGGAGGGGGCCCGCATGTCAGCAGTTCCTTTTTTAGCTGATCCTTCTGCTGCAGGGCATAAAAGGTCATTTTCTCTTTTCAAAGCTACAGCCTCTTCTGCATTTTTAATGTGTGCGCTCCCCCTGACACTTCATATCAATGTTCCTGAGCTCGTACCACAAATCTATTCGACAGGCTTGGTCACAATGCTCCTGCTGCAATACTGCAGCTAAAAAAATTCTTCCATTACACGTTGGGTATTACTACCATATATGGGAACAGAATTAAAAAGGCACTGCACGAAGGAGCAGGTGCCACACTAGACTGCAATATTGTTCCTTTCACTTCTGGGAGCTGGGTTGGAATTCAGCCCACAGTGATGGAATGAAAGTTTCTCTCACTTTACTGGCAAGAACTCTGTGTTCCTCCATCTCTGGCCTCTTATTCATCCCCCACTCCCTTCGCCCTACCATTGACGGCCGTGCCTTTAGCTCTGGAATTTCTTCCGTAAACCTCTCCACCTCTCTCTCCTCCTTTAAGATCCTCTTTAAAACATATCTCTTTGCCCAAGGTTTTAGTCACCCATGCTAATATCTCCTACTTTGGCTCAGTGACAATTTTGATCTGATTTACGCTCCTGTGAAGCGCCTTGGGACATTCTACCATGTTAAAGGCACTATATAAATGCAAGTTGTTGTTGTAATGTGTGTAATTTGATAAAAAGGTTCTGCAATTGTGCTATAGAAAGACTTGCATTTATATAGCGCCTTTCACGACATCAGGATGTCCCAAAGTACTTTATAGCCAAATAAGTACTTTTGAAGTGTAGTCACTGCTGTAATGTAGGAAATGCAGCAGCCAATTTGCGCACAGCAAGGTCCCACAAATAGCAGTGAGATAGTGACTGGATAATCTGTTTTAGTGATGTTGGTTGAGGGATAAATATTGGATCGGAGACATGGGAGAACTCCCCTGCTCTTCTTTCAAAATAGCGCCATGGGATCTTTTAAACTGGGTCACCAGTTTAACGTCTCATCCAAAAGATGGCACTTCTGACAGTGTAGCACCCCCCCGAGTACTAGCCTAGATTAAGTGCTCAAGTGTCTGGAGTGGGACTTTCTGACCTTCTGACTCAGGGGCGAGTGTTTCCTACATTGTAACAGTGACGTCACTTCAAATGTACTTCATTGGCTGTAAAGCACTTTGGGATGTCTTTTTTTTATTCGTTTATGGGATGTGGGCGTTACTGACAAGGCCGTCATTTATTGTCCATCCCTAATTGCCCTTGAGAAGTGGTGGTGAGCCGCCTTCTTGAACCGCTGCAGTCCGTGTGGTGAAGGTACTCCCACAGTGCTGTTAGGGAGGGAGTTTCAGGATTGTGGAAGGCGCTATAGAAATGCAAGTTCTTTCTTTCTTTAAAGCTTTAGGAAATGCAGAATGTGAAATCTGGTGTTAATCAAAGAAAATGGCCTAGAAATTGGATAAGGCCCAAAAACAGCGTGGGGATCGCAATGCGCTATCAACCCGTGCCCGTTTAGGGGACTGCAGGCAGCTGCAAACTTCGTGCTGCCTGCTAACTTACATGAATATAGCATTCAGCCCAGCGCTGAACGCTCTGCTGAGTTGCTGAACACTCAGCAGGGGGCCCAAGTTCATACGAAGCTGGCTCCAATTAAAGCTAGCCTGCATAACTTAAAGAGGAGGTGCCTTCTGCCTGCAACAGGTGATTGAAGTGGCTGGGAGGACATTGGAGAAGAAAGTTGTAATGACGGCACACAGAGGAGAGAGCGTGCACCTAGGTTCCTGGATGCAGCACTGGAGGCATTGGTCCAGGAGGTCAACTCCAGGAGAGAGGACCACTTTCCACAGGGGGCCAGGAGGCCCTCCAGGCAACAGACCAGACTGCAGTGAGAGCAGATAGCCACTGTGGTGAATGCCAGCAGTGTAGCCCCGAGGACCTGGACTCAGTGCAGGAAGAAGTTTAATGATCTCACATGAGTGGTCAAGTTTGTTGAATTCATCCCCAAATGCCATATCTCACCATCTGCACCACTAGCCTCACACAATGCTCAATGCCCCACACCCCCATCACTCAGCTACCAACAATCTCCACCAAACACGACTCACGCCTCACATTCATAGCTTCACCTCACTCGCATTTACCACTGCTGCAAACCTCACACCCACAGCTCACAGTTTGAACACACGGTGTGCTATTCAACCATGATAGCCACATCACCCAAACACATTGCACCACACTCACTGACACACTTCCCTTTCTCTTGCGGGAAAAGGTGACGAATAACAGACGCCAGCAGACCTTAACCGGCAGGGGACAGGCTCGCCTGCATCACCTCACCCCCTTGGAGGAGACGGTGCTGGCCATTCTTAGCAGGGCATGGCTGAGCCCATGGCCAGTGGCGCGGCTGAATGAATACAAGATGCTGGTATCCTCATATGTTATCCTCCTTCTCACATTCCCACTTCCCCTCATCCACAATCTCTTTCGATTTACAATCTGCACATGGTGTAAGCATGCACTCTTGCTTTCCCCCTCCCCTCACCACAACTCTACCCTTGTGCCTTTCCCATTTCAGACACCCAAGAATTGCCACCTGCCCAGCCAGTGGGTCAACAAAAAGAGGGAGAGGAGAATGAAGAAGAAGAAGAAATACCATCACTTGATTTTGCACTCCCAGCCACAGCTCAGATACTGACACTCCGCATACTTTAGAGGATAGGTTAGATGCAGGATCTGCACGTGGTGAGACACCGGGAGTGAGTGGGCTGTAGTCAGGGCAGGGGGAAACAGTAGCGCAGGTTCCAGCTCCCCAAAGGATGAGGCCGCACATGAGTTCTGCTGCACAGGACTCAGATGAAGACTGGGTGGCCTACTGAAGAATGCTGATGTGTATGCATGATGAAATGCTTGGTGCATTGGCAGGCCTGCCAGAAAGTCTGAATGCAATGTCAAGGAGCATGGAGGAGGCCAGCTTCAGCCTTGCACAGGGTTCTGGCCAGAGCTTGGAGCCCATCCTTTCCAGCGTGGAAGAAGTGGGCAGGGTCCCAAACCTGAAATGTTAACTCTGTTTCTCTCTCTACGGATGCTGCCTGGCCTGCTGAGTTTTTCCAGCTTTTTCTGCTGTTATTTAAGATTTCCAGCATCCGCAGTATTTTGCTATTGTAGTCAGGAGCAATGTTGGCCCCTTAAAAACTGAAAGCAGTGATGTTGTCAATGATAATAAGGAAATGGAGGACGTGTTGAATAATTACTTTGCGTCAGTATTTACAGTAGAAGATAAGGCTAGCATGCCAGAAATCCCAAGGAAACTAATATTGAATTGGAGACAGGGACTCAAAAATATTAATATAAGTAAAATAACAGTAATGAAGAAAATAATGGCACTAAAGAGTGATAAATCCCCAGGACCAGATGGTTTCCATCCCAGGGTTTTAAAGGAAGTAGGTGAGCACATTGCAGATGCCCTAACTATAATCTTCCAAAGTTCTCTAGAATCAGGAACCATTCCTTTAGATTGGAAAATTGCACATGTCACTCTGCTTTTTAAGAATGGCGAGAGAGGGAAACCAGGGAATTATAGACCAGTTAGCCGAACATCTGTTGTCGGGAAATTACTAGAGTCTATAATTAAGGATAGGGTGACTGAATACCTCGAAAATTTTCAGTTGATCAGAGAGAGCCAGCATGGATTTGTGAAAAGTAGGTCATGCCTGACAAACCTGATTGAAATTTTTGAGGAGGTGAGTAAAGCAGTGGACAGGGGAATGTCTATGGATGTTTTTTATATGGACTTCCAGAGGCATTTGCTGAAGTCCCAGATAAGAGATTGTTAACTAAGGTAGAAAGCCAATGAAATTGAGGGCAAATTATTGACCTGATTAGGAAATTGGCTAAGCGACAGGAGACAGAGAGTATGGCTAATGGGTAGGTACTCTAATTGGCAAGATGTGACTAGTGGTGTCCCACAGGGATCTGTGTTGGGGCCTCAACTATTCATCGTATTTATTAACAACTTAGATGTTGGTATAGAAAGTCAGATATCCAAATTTGCCGATGACACCTATACGCCATTGTAGGCAGTGTAGATGAAGGCATAAAATTACGAAGGGATATTGATAGATTAAGTGAATGGACAAAACTATGGCAAATGGATTTCAATATAGGCAAATGTGAGGTCATCCACTTTGGACTTAAAAAGGATGGAACAGGGTACTTTCTAAATGGTGAAAAGCTAAAAACAGTGGAGGTCCAAAGAAACTTGGGGGGTCCAGGTACACAGATCATTAAAATATCAAGAACAGGTGCAGAAAATAATCAAAAAGACTAATGGAATCCTGGCTCTTATATCTAGAGGACTAGAATACAAGGGGGTAGAAGTTATGCTGCAGCTGTACAAAGCCCTGGTTAGACCACACCTGGAGCACTGTGAGCGGTTCTGGGCAGCACACCTTAGGAAGGATATACTGGCCTTGGAGGGAGTGCAGCGTAGGTTTACCAGAATGATACCCAGACTTCAAGGGTTAAGTTATGGGGAGAGATTACACAAATTAGGGTTGTATTCCCTAGAATTTAGAAGGTAAAGGGGTGATCTGATCGAAGTTTTCAAGATATTAAGGCGGACAGATAGGGTTGATAGAGAGAAACCATTTCCGCTGCTTGGGACTCTAGGACTGGGGGCATAGTCTAAAATTAGAGCCAGACCTTTCAGGAATGAAATTAGGAAACACTTCTACACACAAAGGGTGGTAGAAGTTTGGAACTGTCTTCTGCAAACGGCAATTGGTGTTAGATCAATTATTAATTTTAAATCTGAGATTGATAGCTTTTTGTTAACCAAAGGTTCTAAGGGACATGGGCCAAAGGCGGGTATCAGCCATGATCTCATTGAATGGCGGAACAGGCTTGAGGAAATGAATGGCCTACTCTTGTTCCTATGCTGCAGCCACTGAGGTAGCACTGCGTAACATCACTAGGATAGGCAAAGGCACATGCAAGACAGTCACTAAGGGATTGCAGAAGGGTGATCAGTTGATTTTTTGATCTAATATTGGATGGATAGATGTATAAAGTTGGATTGGAATGTTTGCTCTCTGGTGGTTTTTACTTCAGCATTGTGGCCAAGACAACACTGTAATGGTCATTAACAGAGGGAAGGTAAGGTGTGGGATTAATGTTGAATGGGGAATTAGGGTTGCGTTCACTGGTACCGCAGGTGGATAATTCAATCCTAGATATCCCGGCCAGAAGGAGACTGTCTGGGTTGCCTCCTCCTCTTCCGCTTCTTCCTTTTCCGCTTCCTCCTCTTCCTCTTCTTCCTCCTCCTCTTCCGCCTCCTGCTCCTGAGCTGGTGGCCGTATCCCTGGTGGCAAGGGCTGTGCCCTCATGATGGCCAGGTTGCGGAGGATACAGCAGACAACCACAAATCGGGACACATGCTCCAGTGAGTACTGTAGGGCTCCACCAGAGCAGTCCAGGCAGTGGAACCGTTGCTACAGCACCCCAATGGTCTGCTCTATGATGTTTCCTGTGGCAGCACGGCTCTCGTTGTATGAATGCTGGCACATGTGGTTGGGTTGCGGAGCGGAGTCATGAGCCAGGTGGTCAAGGGATAGCCCTTGTCACCCAGCAGCCAGCCTCTGGTTTGTCTTGGTGACTCAAAGACTGAGGGAACAGCGGACTGGCACAGAATGAATGCATCATGACTGCTGCCAGGATGCTGTGCATTCAACATCATGATGTGCTGAGCATGGTCGCACACCAACTGCACATTCAGAGAGTGGTAATCTTTGCAGTTGGGGTACATCTCAGCATTTAGATACGGCGCCTGCAAAGCCACGTGCGTGCAGTTAATGGTGCCCTGCACTATGGGGAAGCCCACTATCCTGGCAAAGCCACGGGCACACTCTGCCTGTTTCTCTCTGTTCAGAGAGAAGACAATGAAGTCCCTTCTCCTGGCATGAAGTGCTTCTGTCATTTCTCTTATGCAGCAGTGGACGGCAAACTCTGATATGTTACAGATATCGCCTGCTCCAGCCTGGAAGGGTCCTAACATGAAGAAATTTAGGGCCACGATCACCTTCACAGCCACTGGCAGCGCAGTCCTTGCTCTGAAGTGAGGCTGCAGGTCAGGTTGCGAGAGGTGGCAGAGTTCTGTGAGCACCTCTTTCGTAAAGCACAATGCCTCAGACCCTGCTCCTGGCTCAGGTTGAGGTAAGAGAATTGCTCTCGGAATACCCTAGCTCTGCAAGGCCTCATGCTGAAAGCCCTTCTCCCCTCCTCCTCACTCTGTGAGCAGCTTGTCCTCTTCTTTGCTGCCTCTGCTCCATCTCCCTGTCATGCTGCAGGCCAAGGGGGATGACAACTAGAGCACCCATGACTGGGAGCAAGTGGTCTGACCAGAACCCTTCTCCACTAGCAGCACCACTCCCTGTCTCCTCACCAACTTTAAATAACTCTAGAAAGCTGCAAACACTTCCACAAACTTACAGAGAGCCAGTAGAAATCAAAAAGCAAGTTACCTGAAAGTTGTTGATGATCCCTTTAAATATCGCTGGTTGGGGGGGGGGTCCTTCCTGCTGCTAAATGCATGTTCAGCTGTGCGAGGTTAACACAGGGCATTAGTTCCAGCGCTGAGGACAAAAATGGCAGCACCGGCGTCAAATCGGCATTGCACGCTGATTGACGTCACAATCTGCCTACTTACCATACTTCCAGTGCACGCTCCTAACAGCCATCCTACTGCCCTCACCAAGATTGTGTCCGGCGCAGCCCGCACCAGAAGTGTGCACGCACGGTTCAGACACCATTTTGGGCCCAATTTGGCATCCATAGCGCCCAAACAACGGTTTTAAAAAAAATATTCGTTCATGGGATGTGGGCGTCGCTGGCAATGCCAGCATTTATTGTCCATCCCTACACAATTGAATTTTTAGCCCAACAACTTTCATTTATAAAGTGTTCCTCACGTATCAAAACAGAGTATAAGTAATCCTGACTAAATTGAGTACTGATACCTGCATCCCAAGTCCTTAAACAGTTTATTTTGCTAACTAGTACAGGAAACTTTCTGATATCCAGCACTGATGGGACCGAGCTGGTGCCGTACCATCAAAAGTGCCGGACATACCAGCATAATGTTGAAACATACGGAACTGAAAAGCTCCGTGTGAATCAACAAACCCTGTTGCTTAGCAACAGCTTCAAAACAGTCGGCTGCAGCTGCAAGCGTCTCTAGCTGAAGCTGTTGCTATAGCTACAGACCTTGCAGTGCCTGACTGGGGAAAAAAAAGCAACCAGAACTAAAAAAACTTATAGAAAATGGCTGATGATTTTTGCCGTTACATTGAGTATTCTGGACATATAACCTCCGGATAAACCAAAGTTTCCTGTAATAACAGATAGTAATAATTCCCATTTTGAATTGTCCCACGGAGTTTGCAGAGTGAGAATCCTGACACTTTGATATCACTGCTGAGGACAGAGAGAGTTACACAAACCTTCGAGTGATTTGCAGGCGCAATTAACAGCTAGGAAAATCTCATTATGTCGCAGAAACATGCTCAGCGCCCCTCCAAAACCATTCTGGAAATGAAAAGCCTTCAGTTTTGTTCAGCTCAGTGAGGAAGCAGCTGCTGCTGCTCAGTTTCCAGGAGTATAACATGAGACACGAGACCGTTCTCGCAAACTTGGACCTCGCGAACACTGATGGTTAATTTTGTCGCTTGTACAGTGTTGTCATCATCACATGTGTAATGTATTTTGTGCAAATACTCCTTGCTATTGACGTGTACAGTATATAAATGTAGCTGTGAACTGGTAAGAGCCATATTTCCTTTTCTCTCTTCCCCCCAACCCCTCCCAATTTTCTGAAGGTGCTGACTGTTGTTACGGTATCACCAAAGCTCTGATTAGACCACATCTGGAGCACTGTGTACAGTTCTGAGCACAGCAACTTAGAATTTATATACTGGCCTTGGAAGGAATGCAGCGCAGATTCACCAGAATGTTACCAGGGCTCCAAGGGTTAGATTATGAGGAGAGATTACATACTCGGCTTGTATTCCCTGGAATATAGAAGGTTAAGGAGTGATTTGGTTGACGATTTTAGGATTTTGAAAGGAATTGATGGGGTAGATTGAGAGAAAATTTTACTGCTGGTGGGGGAGTCTAGGAGAGCACATAAACCCAGAACATAACCTTAAAATCAGAACCATCCCATTCAGGAGAGAAGTTAGGAAACACTTCTTCATGCAAAGGTTGGTAGAAGTGTAGAACTCTGACGAAAGGTCATTGACCTGAAACGTTAACTCTGTTTCTCTCCCCACAGGTGCTGCCTGATCTGCTGAGTATTGCCAGCATTTTCTGTAAATAACATGGGCCCTGCAATCAAATCGAGAACCTACTGCAAAGAATGACATCTTGGGGCAACACTGCATAGGGCCTAACAGTCAATATTGCCTCCCTGGAGTTACAATTGTTCATTAATGTTTAACTGATTCAGCAGCAAAATCAATGAAAAATTATACGGGGCTAATTTAGTTTTGAGCCTTCTGCTACAGAAGTCTCAGGATAGTGGCAGATTTAATTTATGATTTGATTATTGATATAAAGTCCAACTCTCAGAACTGTAAGACTTAGAGACATCATAGAGCAAGTAATCTTCTAGTGACAGGTGCATCATTTCATTTCTTGCACTATCAGGCAGATTGCAATTTCTAAATTACTACCTCTAAATTTATACTCACAGTATAAATTCTCCAATACTATTAGCATTTTCCTTACAATCTTATAGGTGTGATAGTACAGGCAGAATTATTCCTTGATTCAAAAACAAATGTGACACCTCATCAAACTAGCCAACATGATCAATAAATCAATAACCAATAAATCCAATTTAGAATTCAGGAGAAACTTCTTTTCCCAGAGAGTTGTGAGAACGTGGCACTCGCTACCACAGGGAGTAGGTGAGGCAAATAGCACAGATGCATTTAAGGGGAATATGTAAATGCCTGAGGGAGAAAGGAATAGAAGGATATGCTGATAGGCTGGATGAAGAGGGGTGGAAGGTGACTTGTGTGGAGCATAGACCAGTTGGGCCGAATAGCCTGTTTCTGTGCTGTAAAATCTATGCAATTCTATGTAGTTCCCACAAAATAGAGATTCCTACCTAGCTGGAGTATCTTAATGAGGGAACACATCCGCCCAGAGTACTGTAATTTGTATCCACGCATCTAACCTCACCTACCCCTTGTTACAGTTCACATACTCACTGGACCTATTCCTCGTGGACGTCACAGAACATCTATCTATCTATATATATATAAAACGGTTGGTCTGTCTGTCTTTCTGTCTTGTTTGTCTGTCTGTCCTCCTATACAATCAAAAGTTATAGAGCGTACCTACACATATGTTATATCAAAAGAAAGCTTATCATTAGGGGACTCTAATAGGCGTATTTACTTCTTGGTCAGACAAAAATTGTTCGGACAGTATACAAAAAAGGTTCAAAAAATGGCAAAATTCCGCTCATTAGCGTTGAGTGATGTGATGGTTGACAATCGTACAGGGGATTAACCTGATGGTTGACAATCGGTGCATCACGGGGGGCGTTTCATTGCGTGTGTGGCGGGCCTAATCCTTCTGAGCTGAGGTGAGTGGCTGCCATCTTGATTCCTAACTATTGATTTCTTTTTCCCACTTTCTGCGTGTTTATTTTGAAATATAGATTTCCAGCAAAAAAAAAGTTGCTTTTAAAAGAAAAAAAAATCCTTTTGCAAGGGGACTCGGGCTTTCCCCCCCTCGGTGGTGGATCAGCTGCCTGCAGGCCTCAGGCCTCGAAGCCTCGGCCTCTCCTCGCCAGCCACGCCCGAGCTAGGCACCGCCCGTCCCGCCCCGCGACCGCCGCCATCTGGTAAAGGCTGGCGGCACGGGACTGAGCCAAGCGTAGATATTGGCCGCCATCTTAGTAAAGGCTGGCGGGGCGGGAGTCAGCGCCGCGTGTCAACGTCGGCCCGCAGCGCGACCTGAGCTAAGGTGAGTCCAGCCGGGCCTCACGCGCTAGGCCGCACACCGGCTGGCCCTGAGGCGCTGATCCGCACATGAAGGCTTCGGCTCACCGCGTCCGGGCTCTGAGGAAAGGCAGAGAGAGAGGGGGAGGGAGGACAGAGAGGAAATCTGGGAGAGACAGGGGGAGGGAGAGGAGAGGAGAGGGGGGAGGGGGGAGGGGGGAGGGAGAGGAGAGGGGGAGGGGGAGGGAGAGGAGAGGGGGGAGGGGGAGGGAGAGGAGAGGGGGAGGGAGGGGAGAGGAGAGGGGGAGGAGAGGGGGAGGGAGAGGAGGGGGAGGGAGAGGAGAGGGGGGAGGGAGAGGTGGGGGAGGGAAGGGGGGAGGGAGAGGGGGGGAGGGGAGGGAGAGGAGGGGGGGAGGGATGATGGGGAGGGGGGAAGAGGGCGGATGGGGAGGAGGGGGGAAGAGGGAGGAGGGGCAGGGAGGGAGGGGAAGAGGGAGGAGGAGAGAGGAGAGGGGGAGGGAGGGGGAGGAGAGCGGGCAGGGAGGGAGAGGAGAGGGGAGGAGCGGAGAGAGAGTAAAGCAGGGAGAGACAGGGGGCAGGAGACAGAGAGGGTGAGGGAGGGAAAGAGTGAGGGGGTGGGACAGGGAGGGAGAGCTCGCCTTCTTCCTTCCTTCCTTCCTTCGCAGGGGTCGATTGGGCTAGGCCTGAGGCGCTCCTTCCCCCCCATCTCTCTCCAGGCTAATCCTGAACTAAATCCAGCAGTCTCTCTCTCTTCCCCTCCGTCTCTCTCTTCTCCCCCAGTCTCTCTCTCTCCCTCTTCCAACAACAACATGCCCTCAAAAAACCCTCGACACCGCCGGGCACTCCAGCTAGTCTATCTATCTATATATATAAAAACGGTTGGTCTGTCTGTCTTTCTGTCTTGCTGTCTGTTTGTCTGTCTGTCTGTCTGTCTGGCTATACAATCAAAAGTTATAGAGCGTACCTACACATATGTTATGTCAAAAGAAAGCTTATCAATTTCAATTCAATTCAATTCAATTCAAATCGCTTTATTGGCATGACAAGTTACATCTTATGTTGCCAAAGCATCGAAAAACATTCATGTTTGTTCACAAAAATACAGATCTATCCATACAGTGTATAAACAGATATATCCCTGAGTGTATAAATATACTTTCATATAATTTATATATACTCTTTTCTTATATTTAGTGGTTGTCCCTCTGTTTATGGCAAGCTGTAACATAGTGTGCCGCTAGTGTTACACAATTTCTCTCTTCCCCTCTCTGGTCCCGGTTGGTGTGGTGGTGGTCTCTGTAGTGGTCCTGGTATGTACCCCGCTGATCTCTGGTGGTCGGGGGGGGGGGTCCTCTTGGAGTCTGGGTATGGACCCGATTAAAAGCGACGTCCTTCAGGGCTTTAGCAAAGATCGATATTCGTTTCCTGTGGATGTGGACGCGGTCGTAAAGACATTCCACATCGAGGGTGGGGTGTTGGGCCAGGTGCACGTTGTGTTTTGATTCACAGTCTCTTGCTATGCTGGCATTTATCTCATGAATTGTGTTGCTGTTAAAGTCTGTTCTCGGCAATATTGTGGAAACAGTGATTCTAGTGTTTGGAAATGTATTGCTTGCCTTCCTAATCACTGCTCTGAGCGATGTTGCTACCCCCTTTCTGCTGGGCCTTTAGGTCATTTGTGCCCGTGTGTATTATTATGTGTTGGGGGGAGCCTAATCGGGTTTTGGTCAGCCATTCCAGGGCTCTGTCTGTTGTTGGGCACCAGATCTTTTCTACTTTACTTCTAGGGAAGAGCTTTTTCTCCCATAGAAATTTCCCATTTGAGTCTATGAGTATTACGATGTCAGCCTTGTTTGTGTTTACTGTCTGGTGGCTTTCGCCTGGACTCATAGCGTGTGTGTTGGGCTGGGGTGGTCGTGTCTGGTGTGTGCGCTCCTCTTGTGGGCGGCTCGCTTGTGGTTCCACGGTGGTGGGGGAAGACTGAGCTTCAGTATGCTGGTCGGTCTGTGTGGCACCCCTTGTATTGTGTGTCTGCTGCTGTTGTTCAGTGTGGGAGTGCAGCTGTTCAGTCGGGCTCTGTATTGTCTTATCTCTAGCCTCTGGCTGCTGGTCTAATGGTGCTATCTCTCCTCTATGGCTCTCTTTGTTTTCCTGCAGCTCTTTCACCTGATTTCCAAGTAGATTCACCTGATTCTCAAATAGATTCAGCTCTCTCCTGTATCTCTCCCTCTCTTGCTTTTATTCGTGTTTCAGTTTAAGGACCTCCTCTCTAAGTTTAACCATCTCTGTCTCTAACTGATTAAATTTATCCTTTAGTTGTATCTGGCTGTGTGATCCCAGGGTATGTGTCTGGTCGGCCCTGGAGGGCTCACTCACTTCCTGGCTAGGCTGCTCTTCTCTTGGTGAGCTGGAATTGGTAGGGGGACTATGTGTGGCTTCCTCCCTGGTAATTACGCTGGGGTTAGTCAGTTGTATCATGTGGCTGTGGGGCCCCGGGGTTAGTGTCTGGTTAGAACTGTGTGGCTCGTTCACCTCCTGACCAGGCTGATTTACTCCTGGTGAGTTGTCAATGGTGGGGGGAGTGCGGGTCGCTTTTCCCCTGTTAGCCACTCTGGGGCTGTTCCTTCCCCTCTCAGTTATTTCTTTCAGTGTCTTGAAGGCCGTTTCAAAGTTGTCGAGGTTGCCTTGCACTAATATTGTTCCGTTATCGTACACGTTGACAGTCGTGGTTGCCCTGTCCCCTGGTTTCTTAATTTTCATTTTGGACCCATTAGCGGTTCTTTCCTGCTTAACCCTGGTAAAGTGTGATTTTATTGCTGTGATCCAAGCCGCTGGCTGATCTGAGTAAAAAATGAGATTACATTTTTTCCCAGTGCTGTACCGGTCAGCAAAAAGAGTTTCTGGTTTTTCTCTCAGCTGCTCATGCTTGATTGATTTTATAGCATTTTTTCTGGTGTTGGGGGGAATCTGGAAGAGGTTGCTCTCAGTGTGCCTCGGGAGCTCTAATAGGCGTATTTACTTTTTGGTCAGACAAAAATTGTTCTGACAGTATACAAAAAAGGTTCAAAAAACGGCAAAATTCTGCTCATTAGTGTTGAGTGACGTGATGGTTGACCAATCGGTGCATCACGGAGGGGGGGGTTCATTGTGTGTGTGGGCGGGCCTAATCCTTCTGAGCTGAGGTGAGTGGCCGCCATCTTGATTTCTAACTATTGATTTATTTTTCCCACTTTATGTGTGTGTGGAGGGGAAATTGTTTTTAAAAAAAGTAAATTAATTTGTAAATATTTTTTCTAAACTGATTAATTTTCCTACCTTTCACCCTTTTTTTTCCTCTTGACTCGCTGCCTCCGCCGGGCGCCGCAACCTTGGAGGGTTACCCCACCTGTAGGCCTCGAAGCCTCGGCCTCTCCTCGCCAGCCACGCCCAAGCTAGGCACCGCCCGCCCCGCGATTGCCGCCATCTTGATAAAGGCTGGCGGCGCGGGACTGAGCCGAGCGTAGCCATCGCCGCCATCTTAGTAAAGGCTGGCGGGGTGGGAGCCAGCGCGCGCGTCAACGTCGGCGGCGGCCCGGAGCGCGACCTCAGCTAAGGTGAGTCCGGCCGGGCCTCACGCGCTAGGCCGCCCACCGGCCAGCCCTGAGCCGCTGATCCGCACACGGGGGCTTCGGCTCACCGCGGCCGGGCTCTCAGGAAAGGCGGACAGAGAGGAAATCAGGGAGAGACAGGGGGAGGGAGAGGAGAGGGGGAGCGAGAGGAGAGGGGGGGGAGATGAGAGGGGTGGGGAGGGAGAGGGGTGGGGAGGGAGGAGGGAGAGGAGGGGGGAGGGAGAGGAGAGGGGGGGAGGGAGAGGAGAAGGGGGGAGGAAGAGGAGAGGGGGAGAGGGGAGGGGGAGGGAGAGGGGAGGGGGAGGGAGAGAGGAGGAGGGGGAGGGAGAGAGGAGGAGGGGGAGGGAGAGGAGAGGGGGAGGGAGAGGAGAGGGGGAGGGAGGGAGAGGAGAGGGGGAGGGAGAGGAGAGGGGGAGGGAGGGAGAGGAGAGGGGGAGGGAGGGGGAGGAGAGGGGCAGGGAGGGAGAGGAGAGGGGAGGGAGGGAGAGAGAGTAAAGCAGGGAGAGACAGGGGGCGGGAGTGGGAGAGGATGAGGGAGGGAAAGAGTGAGGGGGTGGGAGAGGGAGGGAAAGCTTGCCTTCTTCCTTCCTTCCTTCCTTCGCAGGGGTCCATCGGGCCAGGCCTGAGGCGTTCCTTCCCCCCCTCTCTCTCCAGGCTAATCCCGAACTAAATCCAGCAGTCTCTCTCTCTCTCTCTTCCCCCCATCTCTCTCTTCTCCCCCCATCTCTCTCTTCTCCCCCCAGTCTCTCTCTCTCTCTCTCTCCCTCCCCCTCTCTCTTTCCCTCACTCTCTCTCCCCCCCCAGTTGCTCTCTCCCCCCCATCTCTCTCTCCCCCCCAGTCTCTCTCTCTCTCTCTTCCCCCAGTCGCTCTCTCCCCCCCCCTTCCCCCCAGTCGCTCTCTCCCCCCAGTCTCTCTCTTCTCCCCCCAGTCTCTCTCTCTCTCTCTTCCAACAACAACATGCCCTCAAAAAACCCTCGGCACCGCCGGGCACTCCAGCTAGTGAAGAATAAAGGCCAGTGTAAGAGCTGTTTGGGAAGTCTGAGATACAAGGGATTAATGAGACAGCAGTGTCTCTGTGTCAGGTACCCACTGGATGTCATGTAACTAGGTGATGCTCCAAGACAGTTGCCATTTGAGACAAAAAAATAATGACTAAAAATCAGTCAGTAAGTTTGGTAACGCATGTAAGGAGGACAGACCAGTGACTAATTCACATTAGCCAATTAGACCTATTCTTATCATCAATTTCAGTAACATTGATGCCTGTAAATAGCACAAATGTGGCATCAACTGAGACTAAATGTGTCGTGCAAGGAGTATATATTAATATAACAGCAATTGATAATAGGATTGGTATTATTGTTTGCTTGATCATGAGGCCTTTGCACCAGAGCATTTTTTTTTACCTCAGCATATTGGATCAACTGGGAATTCATATAGAGGAGATTTTGTGGGAGAATTGTCTAAAAACAGATCATATGTCATAACCATAATGACAACTTGAACTACTGACATTTAAGATTCAAGTATTTCTTCTGCCAAGGAAAGGTGGAAAGGGTAGCTCTTTAATAGGCTTTTGTGGGGAGGATGTTCTTGATATCTAGAGACTGTCACAGAATCTCCATATATTTATAGGCACAATGTATCCAAGACAGGATGCTAAGACAACTAATTAAGATGGCATTTAATAGGTCGGCCTGCTTCATGCAGACTAATGAAAACCTTGTTTGGATAGCAATCATTGCATTGTTGACATATTGTTGGCTTTGCAGGCCACACTCATTCAAATCCAACCCTGCGACAAAATCATTTATTAACCTTTCAATGACATTTCCATTTCCATTGGGTTCAGGACTGCAACTGTCAAGAATCACTCCAATTGTGATGTTTGGAGTTTGGAGTATTTGGGCTAGATTTTCAGTTGCTTGCGCCAGCAGTTAGCGCCTTAAGAGAAGTGATTTTCGGGCGCTATGCGTGTAGCGCCCGGGCGCAGCGCAGTTTGCGCCCCGCCCCAAATTAAGTTGCCCGTTAGCGCCGGCGCAAAGTTTAGCGGCCGCCCGGATGCGCGCGCAGAAAATGACGTCACATCCTCGTGCAACGCCCTTTGGCCGCCCCGAATCCAAACTTCAGTCGGACCGCCCCATTGTGCGGCTGGCGTCCAGAGCGTTTGTAAAATGGAACGCAACACACCCTGGGGAGCGCAAATTAAAGGGCACTCCTCCTGCACTATAAAAGGCAGTCTGCATGTGTTGTGTGGAAGGATCCAGTGTGCTGTTGTGAACGGTGTATTTATGTTTCCGGCCACCACCACCACCACCACCACCACCACCACCTCCTCCTCCTCCTCCTCCTCCTCCTCCTCCTCCTCCTCCTCCCCCCAGACTCTGCCTTTGAAAAAAACACATGCACCCTTCCCCTTTAAGAGCTCACTGGCACCAGAGTGTCTGCCGTGCGCAGCGCCCGAGCTCGGGTGTTGCGCTCTGCACCGCCGGCTTAGCGCCTAAAGATAGTAGTGGAACGCCTCTTTTAGCGCTCCACCAACCTCTTAGGGCGAAGCCACTGAATTTCCGGCAACGGGGCGCTACTTTGGGGCGGGCGCTAACTTCGGGCGGGCGCTAAGGTTAGCGCCCCAAAACTGTCTATACTGAAAATCTAGCCCTTTGTCTCTTCAGCTTGGATCTGTCTGAAGGTGGGTGGACAACTGTTGCTATAACGTTAAATGTATTTTGTCAGCACCTTGTCATTTTCGCGTTACACACAAAGCAGATGAATTGCGTGACCAACTCGGTCAGGTTTATCAGTTATCATTAGATGGGGGAGGGGGGTTGTATGGAAGAATGGATCTCAAAACTGTAGCTCTACTGAAACTGGCCCATAAAAGGTAGTTGCTTCACCTTCTTATTGTATCCATCTCCAAACCAAGCTGAGCACAGCCTGCACGCTAGTGCTATATTGGCAGAGAACATTCAGGAGTAGCTACACAGAGCAAAGGGAACGGAAAGCAACAACTTGCCTTTTTAAAGCCTATCATGACCTCAGGACGTCCCAAAGGGCTTTAATGTCAATGAAGTACTTTTTAAAGCGATGTCACTGTTGTAATGTAGGAAACACAGCAGGCAAATTGTGCACAGCAAGCTCCCACAAACAGCAATGTGATAATGATCAGATAATCTGTTTTTGTGATGTTGGTTCAGGGATAAATATTGTCCAGGACACCTGGGGAGAATCCCCACTGCTCTTCTTCGAAATAATGCCATGGGATCTTTTACATCCACCCGAAAGGGCAGACGGAACCTCAGTTTAACATCTCTTCTGAAAGACGGCACCTCCAACCGTGTAGCACTCCCTCAGTGCTGCACTGGGAGTGTCAGTCTAGATTATGTGCTCAAGTCTCTGGAGTGGGGCTTGAATCCACCACCTGCTGACACAAATGCTAACACTGAGTCATGGTTGGAAGTGGGCCTGTGATTCCCTACACAGTGAGCTCCTGATTTCAATCATCCCACTTTGGGAAGTTGTCAAGTGTAGGCCTGGGCACTTACTGGATGGAAACTAGGACAAACCTGCTTCCAAATAGTATTCCCTTGTGTTCTTCTGTTGGAAGACAAGAAAAGGGTGGATTCCGACATCCATAGCCAGACACACCATGAATGGATGCCCAGGAACATGTGGAGCAGAAAGCTCAGCTGACACTCAAAGTGGAGGTAGCCTGCAAATGGCCCCTGGGCTGTATTAGAAGCACCACTGATTTATACAGTGATGCAATTTGTACGCAGGGGACTATAATTTCAATTTTAAAAAATTATTGTAAACAAAGTACAGATTATATGCTGGCAGCCTCTGGAGCGGGACTTGAACCCACAACCTTCTGACTCAGAGAGCCACAGCTGGCACGCCCAATAATATGCAGCATATCTTCAGTGCTTCCCGGTCTCCAGGGATTCCTGTGTTTTACAGGGAAAACATTTTCCAAGTTGGGAAAATGGAAAAAGCACAGAGTTTTGTGACCCTGCTTAGTTTGTCTGGGTTCCAAAATGTCCGCCTCATGTTTTCTAATTACTATTCATAGGAATATCAGTGCAGTTTCCATCGGTCTTGATCTGTCTTCATTCCTGGTAGACACAGGTAAGTTAGCAAACAGGTCCAGAATAAAATACACAGTACTGCAAAACCTGTTTATAATCTGGGCACTTTCAATATCACATTATGGCCTGGAGTCTCCAGCAATTGAAGATTAATCTCCAGGACACTGCTGGGAGCAAACCTGGATAAAAAAAATCATAGGGGCATTAAAAACAATTTGTGTGTTTCTTTTCATTTTCTGTTTATTAGTTCTAAAATTATTTGAGATGGGAAAAAAGGCTGTTTGACTGACAGTCAAGAATCATCCAATTGGGTAACAGTGAGTCTTTCCACAACGGTGGGAAGGCAGCGCGCCGTGAGGTTGGACATGTTGGGTGACCAATGGCGGGAATGTTGGGGGCGGATCTTGTGATGAAACCTCAAGAACAACAACAACAACGTCTTGCATTTTCTAGCGCCTTTAACACATCCCAAGGTACTTCACAGGAACGTTATCAAACAAAATTTGACACCGAGCCACATGAGGGGATACTAGGGCAGAAGACCAAAAGCTTGGTCAAAGATGCAGGTTTTAAGGAGCGTCTTGAAGGAGGATAGAGGTAGAGAACAATATTCCCTTTAAGCTGCACGGCTGTGCAGCTCTCAGGACCTCCCGCGCAGCCAGCTTTTCAATGCGAAAAACCGCGCCTGCGTAGTATTTTGAGTAGGCCGCGCAGCCCCTTAAAGGGGCCACGCACCCAAAATAAAATAAGGAACATTGGTAGAGAGGCGAAGAGGTTTAGGGAAGGAATTCCCGATCTTAGGGCCTAGGCAGCTGAAGGCACGGCCACCAACGGTGGAGCGATTAAAATCGGGGAATGCGCAAGAGGACAGAATTGGTGGAGCGCAGAGATCTCAGAGGGTTTTAGGGCTGGAGGAGGTTACAGAGGTAGGAAAGGGCAAGCTCCTGGAGGGATTTCAATACAAGGATGAGAATTTTTTAAGTGAGGCATTGCTGGACCTGGAGCCAATGTGGGTTAGCGACCATAGTGGTGATGGGTGAATGGGACTTGGTGCGAGTTAGGATACGGGCAGCAGAGTTTATGGAGGGTGGAAGATGTGAGGACAGCCAGGAGGGCATTGGAATAGTCAAGACCAGAGGTAACAAAGGCATGGAACCTCCAGGAATACATTCAACCAGATTTGGCAACCCTTAGTCAAAACTGCTGTTTCCATTTTGGTGATGGGTGCACACCCAAGACATCAACTGTCCTCCTCTCTCCACAGAGGATGCCTGACCTGCTGAGGGTTTCCAGCATTTAGTTTCAGGTTTCCAGCATCTGTGGTATTTTGTATTTTGTTCACGAAGGGACAGACTGGAGGGGGAGTGATTCATGAGACGAGCTGCTTTTTAAAGTCTTCATTGATTTTGTCGAAAGTCAACATGAAACGATGTTGCTATGGATGCTTTGTGTACCCTACACAACTCCACATAAATAAATTGAAAAATACATTTAGGTTCCCTATTATTTGAATCTCAGTCAGAGCACCAGGAATTCCAAATGTCCCACTTTTGATGATCTAATTTGTAAACCCCTGTTCCTTCTTTCTCTCCAAACTTTCTGATCCATGTGCTACGTTGAAAATTAAAATTACTTAGTTGTCAGTTTAGCGTTTAATTTGTTCCATTACTATTTTCAACTGTAGCCATGAATTATTTACATGTGTGCCGTGCGCCGATCTTTTTGAGGGGAGGTGTCCTGTTTAGATGGTGATGTTACCTGTAGAAATCTGCTAATCACATTAGATAATCCTTGAATTGATAACTGATCACAAATGGTTTCTTTATGGGTGCTTCTTATAGAATCATAGAATGATACAGCACAGAAGGAGGCCATTCGGCCCATCGTGCCCGTGCCGGCTCTCTGAAAGAGTGATCCAATTGGTCCCACTCCCCTGCTCTTTATCCACAGCCCTGCAAATTTTTCCTTTTCAAGTATATATCCAATTCCCTTTTGAAAGTTACTACTGAATCTGCTTCCACCACCCTTTCAGGCAGCGCATTCCAGATCATAACAACTCTCTGCATTAAAAAAAAAATTCTCCTCATCTCCCCTTTGGTTTGAAAGAAACTTTCTGTTCCACTGCTTGTTTTTGGCCCCTTTTTCCGCCCCTCTCCTCTCCTGAAAGTGTTGACTCGTACTGGAGTATGATGAGGTTAACCCTGTGGTACCCCTTCAGATGTGATTTAGAGAATGAAATGCAGGCAGTCTACTTAACCATGGAGGGCATCATAGTTGAACCTGCCCCAACCATACATTACATTACATAGTATTACATTGAATTTACAACACAGAAACAGGCCATTCGACCCAACTGGTCTATGCCGGTGTTTATGCTCCACACAAGCTTCCTCCCACCTCTAATTCATCTCACCCTATCAACATATCCTTCTGTTCCTTTCTCCCTCATTACAACAGTGACTACACTCCAAAAAGTACTTCATTGGCTGTGAAGTGCTTTGAGGCGTCCGGTGGTCGTGAAAGGCGCTATATAAATGCAAGTCTTTCTTTTCTTTCTCGTGTACTTATCTAGCGTCCCCTTAAATGCATCCACACTATTCACCTCAACTACTCCTTGTGGTAGCAAGTTCCACATTCTAACCACTCTCTGGATTCTTTCTTGGATTTATTCGTAATTATCTTATATTTATGACCCCTAGTTTTGGACACATCGACAATCTACAGTTCACAAATACCCACGAAGAACATTGGTTTTGTTTAATTATTTTTAATGCCCTGATTTCCATCTTACAGAAAACAAACCCCCTTTATATTTTATACCCAGGTTGGCAATGATGCTTTTGCCCCCAACTGAGAATTTCATCTCACCTCCATTCTGCCGTGCTACAGCCCATGATTGCTGGTGTCTGGCATTAAATACTGACAGCAGGAAACAGTGACGTGAAGTTGGTTGCGAGCAGTGCCCGTGGCTTAAAATCAAAATGCAGACAAATAAAAAATGAGGGGCTTTCTTCCTATAATAGGTGCACGCTTGTGATTGACAGTGGTCATTAAATGGATCTTTGCCATCCTCCAGATACTCGGGGGCTACCTCCCAATCTAACTGTCAAGTCAAGCGGTTGCAAGGAATAGACTATAAGGCAGGCTCGTGTAAGGTTTCTCGGTGCATTAGGACTGTCACGAATCTCACTGACTGTGATTTATTGAAGCTGATGATTCAGGCTCTTCCAGGAGCCAAATGCTCAACCGCTTGACCCATTAACCAAACAGACTCTGACAAAGGAAATATTTGTCCATGAATTAATCAGGAATTCCGACCAGCTGGCTGTTGACATCCTGGAGAGCTCTAGCTGGCTTTCCCTGGTTGGCAGGCTGAACGGGCCAGCTTGCCTGGGCAAACTGGGCTTCCGTAGCTGGACATGCAGAGAAGGCCAACTTCAAATAAATTGTTCAAGAGGCCCTTGGCCATATCGAATCCCACCTTGCCCTGTCATGGCATCTACACAACTCACTCGGTCTCCTGAGTGAGGTGACCTGACATGTTTCCCTAGCCATACAGGTTAGACTTTCCTACCTGTTTCTCCTCATCATGGTTTTACTTGTTGGTTACCGACATGAAAAAAGTTGGAGTCAACGCTCCTTGTCAATCTCAACTGGTGAAGTGCTCCACATTGCAGTGAACACTCTGTGAAGTACAGATGTTCTAGCTAACATCTCCGCTAAATTAAAAAAAGAAAAATGGAATTGACAAAGGGCCATGCCCCAAAGCTAATCACCTATCAGGTGGTACTAGCGCCCCAGTCATTCTGTTAGTCCTACCTCTATCCGGCGGCACCAGCACCAAATCCATTCCATTACACCATCACCAAACATAGGAAACCATGAGGAAACTGCACCACATTCATTGCAGCACCCCCAATGCGCAAAAAGAATCTCTTAACCTGCTGTTTCTGTGCCATAGCAGGTAAGTGAAGGTTTAAAGTGTGGAATCCTTTGGGGGTCTAGCAGCTTTCCAGCTAGCTCAATACCAAGTCTTCTGGCTACAACATAGGACAGACAGTGAAATGTCCAAAAAGGTGCCAACCCAGTCCTTTCAAATATATTTGGTTTCAGATAGACAGTCACTGCTCAGTGATGAGGATGCTGTCAAGGACGCTTAAGTCCACTCCAACTGAGTGGCTCCCGGTGCTGTCCCACATTGTCCTACCTTCCATTCATCATGGTGCCACCATGCTCCGTGAGATGGAAATAATCATGAGCAACATTGACCTTCCCATCCACGAAGACTTGAAAAGCCCACCACGAAAGTGCTTAAAATCACGCCGGCCATTCTGGGAAACAGCAGCTAATATTCACGCAGTTGGTATCAACCTACTATCCAGATGGACGGAATCGTGGGACGCATGCAACATAAAGAACCAACACCTCATCACTGACCCAACAGTAGAGGTCTCTGGCTTCGACCTCCCTCGAAGACAGTGGACAGCGCTCAACCGAATCCGCACAGGGCATGCTCCACAAGTGGAAGATGAGGGACCATCCGAAGTGCGACTGAGTCCCAGAACATGGACCACATCACATCAAACTGCCCACTAAGATCTGTTGCGGGAGGCATCTCATTTCTCCACTCGGCATCTCAGGAGGCCATTGAATGGATAGCCAAATGAGACATTCCATTATAAGTATTTCCCATCATACGAAAGTAGTAGTAGTTTATTGCAAGGGGGTTGGAGTATAAGAGTAAGGAAGTCTTGCTACATTTGTACAGGGCCTTGGTGAGACCACACCTGGAGTACTGTGCATAGTTTTGGTCTCCTTATCTAAGGAAGGATATACTTGCCTTGGAGGCGGTGCAAGGAAGGTTCACTAAATTGATTCCTGGGATGAGAGGGCTGTCCAATGATGAGAGATTGTGAAGAATGGGCCTATACTCTCTGGAGTTTCGAAGAATGAGAGACAATCTCATTGTAACATACAAGGTTCTGAATGGGGATTGACAGGGTAGATGCTGAGAGGTTGTTTCCCCTGGCTGGAGTGTCTAGAACTAGGGGGCATAGTCTCAGGATAAGGGGTAGGCCATTTAAAACTGAGATGAGGAGGAATTTCTTCACTCAGAAGGTTGTGAATCTTTGGAATTCTCTGCCCCAGAGGGCTGTGAATGCTGAGTCTTTGAATATATTCAAGGCTGAGATCGATAGATTTTTGGACTCTAGGGGAATCAAGGGATATGGAGATTGGGCGGGAAAGTGGAGTTGAGGTCGATGATCAGCCATGATCTTATTAAATGCCGGAGTAGGCTCGAGGGGCCATATGGCCTACTCCTGCTCTTATTTCTTATGTTCTTATGTCACTGCTCTTGCCTTATTAACATGTTCATATTCATTGGAGAAAACTCTTAGCATCATTATAGACCTCTTATTGCTTCTTGCCAGTCAAACTAACAGGAGCAATATAGAAAAGTTATGGTATTCCTAATGACAAGATTTGGAACAGGAATAAAGCCCAGAACAGTTGGCTTTCCTTCCCAGAATCGCCTGCTTTCATTACATTCATTTTGCGAGGTTGACTGACAAACAGTAATGTAGTTATTACAGCTCAGCTTTGAATGGAGCTTGTGTTTGTGCTGCAGCAATATGTTCACCTCTGAGGATAAGGGAATAACTGGCTTCTCCAACTTCTGTTGACCAAATTCAGCCTCAGACAGTTGCCATGGTTACCTCAGTAAAAGCGATGAGATTACAACTAAAGGTTGTTCAATGCATTGTTATTCAAAGCAGTCTCAATACCTCACTAGAAACACAATACATATCAAAAAAGCAATGTCATCTCATTTATCTAACGCAAGGTTGTGTGAAACTACCAGTAGTACCTGATGGATTTTAGCACTTTTTAGTGAATTTTAGGGATATAGTAACAGGAGTAGGCCATTCAGCCCCTTGAGCCTGATCCCCCATTTAAGTAGATGATGGCTGATCTCTACCTCAACTCCATTGTTCCATATCCCTTGATACAATTTCCCCCCAAAATCTATCGATCTCAATCTTGAAAATTTCAAATGACCCAACATCCACAGCCTTTTGGGGGAGCGAGTTCCAGGTTTCCACTATCCTTTGTGTGAAAAAGTGCTTCCCAATTTCAATCCTAATTGGCGATTATACCGTCTTGTTCTGGATCCGCCCAACAGAGGGCATCTTATATAGAACTGCATAGAATCCACAGCACCGAAACAGGCCATTGTGCCCAACTGGTCCATGCCAGTGTTTAAGCTTCACATGAGCTTCCTCACACGCCTCTTCATCTAACCCTATCAGCATAACCTTCTATTCCTTTCTCCCTCATGTGTTTATGTAGCTTCCCCTTAAATGCATCGATGCTATTCGCCTCAACTATTCCTTGTGGTAGTGAGTTCTTCATTCTAACCACTCTCTGGGTAGGAACATAGGAACAGGAGTAGGCCATTTAGTCCTTCGAGCCTGTTCTGCCATTCGAGATCATGGCTGATCTGCGACCTAACTCCATAAACCTGCCTTTGCCCCATATCCCTTAATACCTTTGGTTCACAAGAATCTATCAATCTCAGATTTAAAATTAACAATTGACTTAGCATCAATTGTCATTTGCGGAAGAGAGTTCCAAACTTCTACCACCCTTTGCATGTAGAAGTGTTTCCTAATTTCACTCCTGAGAGGCCTGCCTCTAATTTTTAGACTATGCCAACTTGAGCTAAAGAACCTGAATTCCCTATTGGATTTATTAGTGACTATCTTATATTTCTGGCCCCTAGTTTTGGTCTCCCCCACAAGTGGAAACATCATCTTAATGCCTATCCTATCAATCCCTTTCATAATCCTCAAGACCTCTATCAAGTCACCTCTCAGCCTTCTCTTTTCCAGAGAAAAGAACCCCAGCTTGTTCAATCTTTCCTGATAGTTATAACAGACCTTTGCACTCATCAGGATGCAGGATAACTGTCCATGTTGGGGAATGGAACTCTGGCACATTTTCCTCAGGTCAGGTATGGGATAGCCCAATGTATAGCAAATCTCCCTCAGCTGTGCAATAGGAGTCTGCTTAAGTAACAATACTGTGGAGGAGGAATTCCTAGAGTGTATACGGGATGGTTTCCTGGACCAATATGTCGAGGAACCAACTAGAGATCAGGCCATCTTAGACTGGGTATTATGTAATGAGAAAGGATTAATTAGCAATCTTGTTGTGCGAGGCCCCTTGGGGAAGAGCGATCATAATATGATAGAATTCTTCATTAAAATGGAGAGTGAAGTAGTTGACTCAAAGACTAGGGTCCTGAATTTAAATAAAGGAAACTACGATGGTATGAGGCATGAGTTGGCTAGGATGGATTGAGGAACGTTACTTAAAGGGTTGGTGGTGGATAGGCAATGGCAAACATTTAAAGATCGCATGGATGAACTACAGAATTTGTTCATTCCTGTTTGGCATAAAAATAAAACAAAAAAGGTGACTCAACTGTGGCTAACAAGGGAAATTAGGGATAGCATAAGATCCAAGGAGAAGACATATAATTTGGCCAGAAAAAGCAGCAAACCTGAGGATTGGGAGCGGTTTAGGATTCAGCAAAGGAGGACAAAGAGATTAATTAAGAGGGGAAAATAGATTATGAGAGTAAGCTTGCAGGGAACATAAAAACTGACTGTAAAAGCTTTTATAGATATGTGAAGAGAAAAAGATTGGTGAAGTCAAGCGTAGGTCCCTTGCAGTCAGAATCAGGGGAATTTATAATGGGGAACAAAGAAATGGCAGACCAATTAAATACATACTTTGGTTCTGTCTTCACAAAGGAAGACACAAATAACCTCCCAGAGATGTCGGGGAACATAGGGTCTAATGAGAGGGAGGAATTGAATGAAATCAGTATTTGTAGGGAAATGGTGTTAGGGAAATTGACGGGATTGAAGGCCAATAATTCCCCAGGGCCTGATAATCTACATCCTAGGGTACTTAAGGAAGTGGCTCTAGAAATAGTAGATGCATTGCTGGTAATCTTCCAAAATTCTATAGACTCTGGAACAGTTCCCATGGATTGGAGGATAGCTAATGTAACCCCACTATTTGAAAAGGGTGGTAGAGAAAAAACAGTGAATTATAGACCAGTAAGCCTGACATCGGTAGTGGGGAAAATGCTAGAGTCCATTATAAAAGATGTAATAGCAGAGCACTTGGAAAATAGTGACAGGATTGGACAAAGTCAACACGGATTTAAAAAAGGTAAATCATGCTTGACTAATCTACTGGAATTTTTTGAGGATGCAACTGGTAGAATAGATAAGGGAGAACCAGTGGATGTGGTGTATTTGGACTTCCAGAAGGCTTTCAATAAGGTCCCGCATAAGAGATTGGCATGTAAAGTTAAAGCACATGGGATTGGGGGTAAGGTATTGTCTTGGATAGAGAACTGGTTGGCAGACAGGAAGCAAAGAGTTGGAATAAGCGGGTCTTTTTCTGAGTGGCAGGCAGTGACTAGTGGGGTACCGCAGGGATCGGTGCTAGGACCCCAGCTATTCACAATATATATAAATGATCTAGACAAGGGAACTAGATGTAACATCTCCAAGTTTTCAGACGACACAAAGCTGGGTGGGCGTGTGTGCTGTGAGGAGGATGCAGAGAAACTCCAGTACCATTTGGACAGGTTGGGTGATTGGGCAGATGCATGGCAAATGCAGCATAATGTGGATAAATGCGAGGTTATCCACTTTGGTGGCAAAAACAGGAAGACAGATTATTATCTGAATGGCAATAGATTGGGAAAAGGGGAAGTGCAACGAGACCTTGGTGTCCTTGTGTACCAGTCGCTGAAGGTAAGCATGCAGGTGCAGCAGGCGGTTAAGAAGGCAAATGGTATGTTGGCCTTCATAGCGAGAGGATTTGAGTACAGGAACAAGGATGTCTTGCTGCAGTTGTACAGGGCCTTGGTGAGACCACACCTTGAGTATTGTGTGCAGTTTTGGTCGCCTTATCTGAGGAAGGATGTTCTTGCCATGGAGAGAGTGCAGCGAAGATTCACCAGGCTGATACCTGGGATGGCAGGAATGACGTATGAGGAGAGATTGGGTCGATTAGGCTTATATTCGCTAGAGTTTAGAAGAATGAGAGGGGATCTCATTGAAACTTATAAAATTCTGACAGGGCTGGACAGACTAGATGCAGGAAGGATGTTCCCGATGGCAGGGGAGTCCAGAACCAGGGGTCACAGTCTAAGGATAAGGGGTATGCTGTTTAGGACTGAGATGAGGAGGAATTTCTTCATCCAGAGAGTGGTGAACCTGTGGAATTCTCTGCCACACAGGGCAGTTGAGGCCAATTCATTAAATATATTCAAGAAGGCGTTGGATATATTTCTTGATCTTAAAGGGATGAAGGGATATGGGGAGAAAGCAGGGACAGGGTACTGAATTTGGATGATCAGCCATTATCTCATTAAATGGTGAAGCGGGCTTGAGAGGCCGAATGGCCTACTCCTGCTCCTATCTTCTATGATTCTATGTGCTAGAATCATACCATTTTACAACACACTCATGTTGGCTCTCTGAAATAGAGTCCTATTTTCCATCCCTTTCCCGACCCCAATTTTTTTCTTTTACAAATAACCCCTTCCTTTTTGAACGCTATTAAGGATTCCACTTCCACCAATGTTTCAAGTAGAGCATTCCCATGTCCTAACAACCCTCTCCTAACCACTCCCTTCATTCTCTTGGTAGTGATCTTAAATCTATACCGTCTAGTTGCCAACTCACCAACCAAACGAAGTCATTGTTTGTCCCAGTTTAGTTAGCGGAGAGGCGGCGGACCTGCGAGGGAGCACCAGAGGCGGCGGAGGTACTTAAAGAGCAGCCCGAGGCAGCGAGGCCCAGAGCCCCGAGAGAGCGGAGAGGCGGCGGACCTGCGAGCGAGCACCAGAGGCGGCTTACCAATCCAGCTTCCGGGAGAGGGAAGCAAAAAGTAATCGAAGTGTGATGTCACCAAGTAGCAGGTAAGTGATTGGTTGGTGAGTATTTTCTTTCTAAATTTTTCTAAACTTAAATGTTGTGGTTTCTAAGGTCTCTGTTGTGCAGCGGGGACTACTATTAAGCAAGGGCCTTTGAGTATATCATTTAATTGAAGTGAAATTGGTGGGATTCATTTAATTTTAATTAATTAAAGGGTAAGTCATGGCAGGACAGCCCAGCCCCATAGTGTGCTCCTTCTGCTCTATGTGGGAAATCAGGGACGCTTCCTGCGCTTGGAAAACAGTGACAGGATCGGACAAAGTCAACATGGATTTACAAAAGGTAAATCGTGCTTGACTAATCTACTGGAATTTTTTGAGGATGTAACTGGGAAAATAGATAAGGGAGAACCAGTAGATGTGGTGTATTTGGACTTTCAAAAGGCTTTCGATAAGGTCCCGCATAAGAGATTAGTGTGTAAAGTTAAGGCACATGGGATTGGGGGCAAGGTATTGACTTGGATAGAGAACTGGTTGGTGGACAGAAAGCAGAGAGTAGGAATTAACGGGTCTTTTTCTGAGTGGCAGGCAGTGACTAGTGGGGTACCGCAGGGATCGGTCCTTGGACCCCAGCTACTCACAATATACATGAATGATCTAGATAAGGGAACTAGATGTAATATCTCCAAGTTTGCAGACGACACAAAGCTGGGTGGGCGTGTGTGCTGCGAGGAGGATACCGAGAAACTCCAGGATGATTTGGACAGGTTGGGTGATTGGGCAGAAGCTTCCTGCGTCCCTGACGACCATGTGTGTGGGAAGTGTGCCCAGCTGCAGCTACTGACAGACCGCATTGCGGCACTGGAGCTGCGGATGGATTCATTTTGGAGCATTCGCGATGCTGAGGACGTCGTGAATATCACATTTAGCGAGTTGGTCACACCGCAAGTAAAGGGTGTACAGACAGGAAGGGAATGGGTGACCAGCAGGCAGAGTAAGAGGCGCAGGCAGGTAGTGCAGGAATCCCCTGTGGCCATCCCCCTCTCAAACAGATATACCACTTTGAATACTGTTGGGGGGGATAACTCATCAGGGGAAGGCAGCAGCAGCCAACTTCCTGGCACCATGGGTGGCTCTGCTGCACAGGCTGGGAGGAAAAAGAGTGGAAGAGCTATAGTGCTAGGGGACTCAATTGTAAGGGGAATAGATAGGCATTTTTGCGGCCGCAATCGAGACTCCAGGATGGTGTGTTGCCTCCCTGGTGCAAGGGTCAAGGACGTCTTGGAGCGGCTGCAGAACATTTTGGAGGGGGAGGGCGAACAGCCAGTTGTCATGGTGCATATAGGCACCAACGATATAGGTAAAAAACGGGATGAGGTCCTAAAAGCAGAATATAGGGAGTTAGGAGGTAAATTAAAAAATAGGACCTCAAAGGTAGTAATCTCAGGATTGCTACCAGTGCCACATGCTAATCAGAGTAGAAATAGGAGATATTTCAAATGAATACGTGGCTAGAGGAATGGTGCAAGGGGGAGGGATTCAAATTCCTTGGACATTGGAACCGGTTCTGGGAGAGGTGGGACCAGTACAAACGGGACGGTTTGCACATGGGCAGGGCCGGGACCGATGTCCTAGGGGGAGTGTTTGCTAGTGCTGTTGGGGAGGGTTTAAACTAAAGTGGCAGGGGGTTGGGAACCTGAGCAGGGAGACAGAGGAAAGGGAAACAAGGAAAAAAGCAAAAGACAGGAAGGAGAAAAACAAAATTAGAAGGCAAAGAACGCAACAGTTTAAATCAAACATGGTCACAGTAAATAATAATTCATATAGGTCTGAGAGCATTAAAAAAACAAGCCTGAAGGCTTTGTGTCTTAATGCAAGGATCATTCGGAACAAGGTGGATGAATTAGCTGCGCAAATAGAGGTAAACGAATATGATTTGATTGGGATTACAGAAACATGGCTCCAGGGTGGCCAAGGCTGGGAACTCAACATCCAGAGGTATTCAATATTTAGGAAGGATAGGCAAAAAAGAAAGGGAGGTGGGGTAGCATTGCTGGTTAAAGAGGGGCTTAACACAATTGAAAGGAAGGATATTAACTCTGATGATGCGGAATCTGTATGGGTAGAACTGAGAAATATCAAGGGGCAGAAAAAGTTAGTGGGAGTGGTATATAGACCTCCAAACAGTAATATGGAGGTTGGGGATGGCATTAAAAGGGAAATTAGAGAAGCATGCAGTAAGGACATCATGGGTGACTTTAATTTACATATAGATTGGGCTAACCAAATTAGTAAAAATACTGTGGAGGAGGAATTCCTAGAATGTTTACAGGATGGTTTTCTAGAACAATATGTCGAGGAACCAACCAGAGATCAGGCCATCTTAGACTGGGTATTATGTAATGAGAGAGGATTAATTAGCAATCTTGTTGTACGAGGCCCCTTGGGTCAGAGCAATCATAATATGATAGAATTCTTCATTAGGATGGAGAGTGAAGTAGTTGACTCGGAGACTAGGGTCCTGAATTTAAATAAAGGAAACTACGATGGTATGAGGCACGAATTGGGTAGGATTGATTGGGGAATGTCACTCAAAGGGTTGATGATGGATAGGCAACGGCAAACATTAAAAGACCGAATGGATGAGCTACAGAAGTTGTTCATTCCAGTTTGGGATAAGAATAAAACAAAAAGGGTGACTCAACCGTGGCTAACAAGGGAAATTAGGGATAGCATAAGATCCAAGGAGAGGGCATATAAATTGGCCAGAAAAAGCGGTAACCCTGAGGATTGGGGGCAGTTTAGGATTCAACAAAAGAGGACAAAGGGATTAATTAAGAAGGGGAAAATAGAATTTGAAAGTAAGCTTGCAGGGAACATAAAAACTGACTGTAAGAGCTTTTATAGATATGTGAAGAGAAAAAGATTAGTGAAATCAAGTGTAGGTCCCTTGCAGTCAGAAGCAGGGGAAGTTATAATGGGGAACAAAGAAATGGCAGACCAATTAAATGCATATTTTTGTTCTGTCTTCACAAAGAAGGACACAAATAACCTCCCAGAGATGTTGGAGAACATAGGGTCTGATGAGAGGGAGGAACTAAAAGAAATCAGTATTTGTAGGGAAATGGTGTTAGGGAAATTGACGGGATTGAAGGCCGATAAATCCCCAGGGCCTGATAATCTACATCCTAGAGTACTTAAGGAGGTGGCCCTAGAAATAGTAGATGCATTGCTGATCATCTTCCAAAATTCGCTGGAATCTGGAACTGTACCCATGGATTGGAGGGTAGCTAATGTTACCCCACTATTCAAAAAGGATGGTAGAGAGAAAGCGGGGAATTACAGACCGGTAAGCCTGACATCGGTAGTGGGGAAAATGCTAGAGTCCATTATAAAGGATGTAATAGCTGAGCACTTGGAAAACAGTGACAGGATCGGACAAAGTCAACATGGATTTACAAAAGGTAAATCGTGCTTGACTAATCTACTGGAATTTTTTGAGAATGTAACTGGGACAATAGATAAGGGAGAACCAGTAGATGTGGTGTATTTGGACTTTCAAAAGGCTTTCGATAAGGTCCCGCATAAGAGATTAGTGTTTAAAGTTAAGGCACATGGGATTGGGGGCAAGGTATTGACTTGGATAGAGAACTGGTTGGTGGACAGAAAGCAGAGAGTAGGAATTAACGGGTCTTTTTCTGAGTGGCAGGCAGTGACTAGTGGGGTACCGCAGGGATCGGTCCTTGGACCCCAGCTACTCACAATATACATGAATGATCTAGATAAGGGAACTAGATGTAATATCTCCAAGTTTGCAGACGACACAAAGCTGGGTGGGCGTGTGTGCTGCGAGGAGGATACCGAGAAACTCCAGGATGATTTGGACAGGTTGGGTGATTGGGCAGAAGCGTGGCAGATGCAATATAACGTGGATAAATGCGAGGTTATCCACTTTGGTGTCAAAAACAGAAAGGCAGACTATTATCTGAATGGCAATAGATTGGGAGATGGGGAAGTGCAACGAGACCTGGGTGTCCTTGTGCACCAGTCGCTGAAGGTAAGCATGCAGGTGCAGCAGGCGGTGAAGAAGGCAAATGGTATGTTGGCCTTCATAGCGAAAGGGTTTGAGTACAGGAGCAAGGATGAGCTGCTGCAGTTGTACAGGGCCTTGGTGAGACCACACCTTGAGTACTGTGTGCAGTTTTGGTCGCCTTATCTGAGGAAGGATGTTCTTGCCATGGAAGGAGTTCAGCGAAGATTCACAAGGCTGATACCTGGGATGGCAGGAGTGATGTATGAGGAGAGATTGGGTCGATTGGGCTTATACTCGCTGGAGTTTAGAAGAATGAGAGGGGATCTCATCGAAACTTATAAAATTCTGACAGGTCTGGACAAACTAGATGCAGGTAGAATGTTCCCGATGGTCGGAGAGTCCAGAACCAGGGGTCATAGTCTAAGGATAAGGGGTAAGCCATTTAGGACAGAGATGAGGAAGAATTTCTTCACCCAGAGAGTGGTGAACCTGTGGAATTCTCTACCACAGAAGGTGGTTGAGGCCAAGTCTTTAAATATATTCAAGAAGGAGTTAGATATATTTCTTGGAGCTAAAGGTATCAAGGGATATGGGGAGAAGGCAGGTACGGGGTACTGAGTTTGGATGATCAGCCATGATCTCATCGAATGGTGGAGCAGACTCAAGGGGCCGAATGGCCTACTCCTGCTCCTATCTTCTATGTTTCTATGTTTCTATCAGGACGCCTAATGTATCAGGGTTATTTATCCCACTTCATACACCAGTCGTTCTCATAGCAGAGACTGCGGATTTAGCATCAATTCGTGTTGAATTGTGGTCAGTTTTGTGTTGTGAATCTTCATCCATTAGAAAGTAGGTTGACACTGCCCAACCTAATTTCAGGTCCATTACAACTTGCAGGGAGAAGAGACATTTTATCCCTTCTGCCTAGCCTGGATTCCAGAGTTGAAGTGGCAGTGTATAGCTTGTTGAGCCCCATAATCTACAGCCTGCTAGAATGAAAGGCACATAGTCAATTGGAGAGCAGAAAGAGCCGTCTATTTAACAAGGCCCAGCTTCTTTCTGTATTAGCTTTGTGGGTTAAGGACCCACAGTGAGCATTTCAATGGCTTAAATCCTTAAATCAATTAAGGAGTGTAATCCTTCAATGCTTATCTCTTCACAATTAGTGCTCATGAAAACATCACAATGCATTCAGTTGCCAACACATTGAATTGGAAAACTGGCAACCATGTCACCCAGTCAGGTACACATGCTCCTATAGAAATACTGGTGACTGTGTACATTTGCTTAGAGCAATCACTATCCTGGGTGTCTTTTAGTGCAGTGTATTAAATACTCAATACCAATAAATATACTATATAGAAATATAGATAAGTTAATAATAATAAAAATTTATAATTCAATTTTATTTGTCAAATATGCAGCAGACATGTGTACTACACAACGAAATGTTGATTTTTACGAGTCTTCCCAACATTGGAATAAATATGGCATAGCAATAATAAAAATACTAATAGAAATACAGTAATAATAAATAAAACAACAGTAATAAATAATAATAAATTATTCGTTCATGAGTCTTATGGCCTGGGGGTAGAAGCTGTTTCGAAACCTGCTGGTACGAGACCGTATACTTCGGTATCTCTTACCGGACGGGAGCAGGGCGAAGAGATTGTGGCTGGGGTGGCTCGCGTCTTTGATGATTCTCAGGGCCTTCCCCCGGCACCTCTCGGGGTAGATATCCTGCACAGCAGGTAGTTTAATTCCTATGGTATGTTGTGCAGCTTTCACCACCATCTGTAGAGCCTTGCGGTCTATGGCGGTGCAGTTGCCATACCAGTTAGTAATGCAGCCGGACAGGATACTCTCGATGGTGCACCGGTAGAAGTTGGTGAGAATCTGGGGGGCCATTCCAAAGTGTCAGCCATGGCTCAGTTGGTAGCACTCTCACCTCTGCGTTAGTAGGTTTTGGGTTCAAGTCCCACTCCAGAGACTTGAGCACAAAATTCTAGGCTGACACTCCCAGTGCAGTACTGAGGGAATGTTGCACTGTCGCAGGTGCCATCTTTTGGATGAGACGTTAAACCAAGATCCCACGGCACTATTTCGAAGAAGAGCAGGGGAGTTATCCCCGGTGTCCTGGCCAATATTTATCCCTCACTCAACATCACAAAAAACAGATTATCTAGTCATTATCACATTGCTGTTTTTGTGGGACCTTGTTGTGCGCAAATTGGTTGCCGCATTTCCTACATTACAACAGTGACCATACTTCGAACTTCAAAAGTACTTCACTGGCTGTAACACAGGGCATCCTGAGGTTGTGAAAGGCGCTATAGAAATGCAAGTCTTTCTTTAATTATATTTAGATAGAATTAGAGACAGATTCTCTGATTCCCAAATATATATTCTAGAATATTCTGGAATGTAAAGGCCATGAAATTCAGTAAGTTAGCGCCTCCAGATAGCGCCTGGTAGGGGCACTAACGGGGAGCTAAGGGGTTAGCGTCCAGGCGCGGCGAATGCAGCAACGCCTGCGAACTTCAGTGCCGGTTTAGTGCTGGCGCTAACTCTTAGCGCCTGGGCCTCTAGCACCTCGCAGGTCATGACATCATAAAGTGCGTAGCGCCCCGGATGGAAAATTGACTCTTGCCTCCGCTTTATCACCTCGTGCCAACCTATCTTTATTTGCACCAGTCTTGTGCCTGCGCAAACTTTTTAATATTTCATTGATGCAAGATGTCTAAGCCCTCCAGTTTGTGAGAGTATTTGGGGCTGTAATGGCAGTCGCCCAGGTCCCCTTGCAAAACAGAACTGATGACAACTAGCTTGTGCAGCATCATTGGCCCTTCCCTTTAAGCGAGGGTAGCAGCCTCTTTGATGAAAGAGTGCTGTTTACAGTGCGCTTGAAATTGTTCAGCGCTCTGCCACTACCGCCCCGCTGTCAGACTTTAGTGCCCTAAGAGAAGTGGTTAGCACTTGATTTAGGGCTCCACTTCCCTCTTGGAGCACTAAAACTGAATTTCACGGGAGGCGAGAATGATTAGTGCCTGGCGCTAATTTTTCAATGTTTCAAGTTTTAGTGCCCCAAATGGGGCTATACCGAATTTCTCCCCCGTTGGGGCAAAATTCGGCTCCTTTGCGCTAGCTGTTAGCACCTCTGGGGGACACTAACAGGGCACAAAGGGATTATCACCCGGGGGGGCACGGAAAAAGCGCCACCTGTGAAATTCGGCAGGGCGTTGCTGAGGTGCTACCCAATAGCGCCTCACCCCTGCCGATAGCGCCCCAGGCCGCCGCACCGCCGGCAATGACGTAATTGCCGTGTGCGGCGACCCCTTAGCATCCCGTAGCAGAAATTTGGCTGTGCCCTGCGAGGCTGCCACAGGCGGTCTCAGCACCAGCCTCGCGGGTTGCAAGCCGGTCCGACCTCCACTCGTGGGGCGGTATTAAAGGGGAGGTGCGGCCGTGACCCGCGCCGCCATTTTCTTTTTTTTGGCCGCCCTCCAGGTCGGACCTCCGTGGTGTCCCATGGTGTGGTCCTGGCCGCCATCGCATAGCCTGGTACTGCGTCTTGGCGCCGGGCTGCTGCCATGGCACCACACGGCCCTGGTAGTCTAGTTGGGGCCATCGGAGGCCCTGCAGAGTGTGCAGCAGCCCTCGCCTTTAACTGAAGGGGAGGGGCGTTGAAATGCAACAGCGCTCCGCGGCGCCTCTGTGGAGTGCTGCCGATCGCGCCCTGACATCGCCTCAGTTACCACCCCAACAGGAAGTGGAGCACCCGACGTTGCGCTCCACTTCCTGGGCGGAGCGGTAAGACGAATTTCGCAGCCGGGATGGGACTTCCTCACCTGGCGCAGGATGTCTCGCCTCGCCAGCGTTACCGCCCCGAAGCGGGGCGCTGCAGAATTTCGCGCTCAATGAATTGCAAAATTTCAATAGTTAATTGAAAATGTCAAAGCTGAGACTGATAGATTTTTGTTAGGCAAGGATATTATGGGTTACGGAACCAGAGTGGGTGGATGGAGTTAAGATACAGATCAGCCATGATCTAACTGAATGGCGGAACAGGCTCCAGGGGCCGAATGGCCTATGTTGCTACCTTCCTAATGGCAATGTTATGCCATATAATAAAATGTATCCATATATAGATAAAATTAGAAACAGATTTTCTAATTCTAGAAAACATATTGTAGAATTTTCTAGAATATATATATTCCATATAAATATAAATAGCGATGTTATGCCGTATCATTAAATGAATGATCAGAATCATTGACTGAATTAACTGAATTAATTTTTTTATTACATGATAATCTGGGACCTCTGCCTCTCAGAAACAGTAACTAAGCACATAATTGCTTTAAATAACATTTAGTTTTACTTTCAACCAACAAAATTCTGTCAGCAATCTGCTTCCCTTAGAGAGATTTTGGAGACTAAAAACCCAACAATAAAATGGTTTATGTTTTCAGGCTGTTAATAAAACAAATCAATTAGGGGTTTTTCCACTCCATTGCCAGGGGCCGACGTAAAAACAGAACCTTCTAGATCTGTACCATTACGGGTTGGAGAGGAGGCATTCTTCCATTTTCAGGACAGATTTATTTTTTTACTTTAAAAATGAGAATGACCATCACGTACAACAATTTTTATTGATGCGGCGAAAGATCGTTACAATCACTTGTTACAATTAAACAGAACCTAGTCTTACCATCGTCCCGACTGTAAGCAGTTTACATGGCAGGTAATTTATGAAACTGGAACCTAGAGCAGGAGAGTTTTAATAAAACTAATAAATGAAAGACTCACCAGAGACAGCATTAGAAGTAATCTGTATGTCTCTATAGGAACAACAAACCATTCCTTCATGTAGTAAGATACAATCTAATCCCTGCTGATGTGCTCTCGGGCCTAGTCTCACAAATTTTAAACACAGATGAACCAATATTACACGATGACAGCAGCATTGGGTTAATGAGGATGAACTGTTGCATACTACACGGTTTCCCTGTGTCGTATCTATTTTGTCTCCTGTACTAGACTGTGTCTGTTATTCTCCCTTGGGTAGAAAGGCCTTGATGCTGGTACATGCTGCAGAAGTAGCTTTAATAAATACCTGATGGCATCAGAGCATTTCCCCCCAAGGTTTAGCTGCTGGCACTAATTCATTTTCAACTACTGAAGAAAAGCGGGCTGCACAGTGACTGTGACTTGGGGGGCAATAACTCAAACCATGTACCTGTGCGCTTGAGTGCATCTGCCTCTCTTGTAGCTGTCCCCGTGGGCTTTTCCAAATTATTTCTACCCCTGTAGATTTCTGGGAAAGCAATAAAATTCAAGCAACATTGCCCCAGGTCTATTCTCACTCTCCTCCAAGAAAGGCTCACAGAAATCTCATTATGGTGTACAACAGCAGAACACTGTTCATCGGCGATGTTTGACTGGACATCGGGGCGCGCCTGGCAACACGACTGGCGGAGAATGGTGTCGCTGCAGTGTCCGCCACATCTGCCCTCCTTAATTTATTAAAAGGAAAAGCGCCTGGCAGTCCAGATAATAGAATACCCGCACCCGTGTGAATTCGTCACAGCAGCCAAGATGGCGGACACTGGACGGCGTGGTCGGTAAAAACACACCATCCCCGATTGTGTTGGCAACTCATTCACAGGGTTACTGTCTGACCAGTTGGAACCGGATACTCCAAATTTTTCAGTGAGGTGTCTGGAAATTCTAAACTATAAAGTGTCTTTTTAAACCAAGTCCATATTTCCCCACTTACCTCCGTTATGATGCAGAGGCAGTAGATCTTAACTATTTTAGGGGTGACCTAACAGAGGTCTTTAAAGGTATGAACGGGTTCAATAGGGTAGACATAGAGACGATGGCCTAGAAATTCAGTAAGGCCCCGCCAGCTTTGCGGCCAGTTACCGCCCAAAGAGGGCTTCTGCGCCAATAGAGGAGTTTGCGCTGATATTCAGCGCAGCGGTAATGGCGGCGGTAGCCGTTAGCGCTGCGCCGGCACCGATGACGTCATCGGTGTGCGCAGTGCCCCAGTTCCGCCCCGATACCGGCCCGAACCCCATATTTAGTTGCGGCCGCCTCTTCCGCAGCGGCCGCAAACAGCGATCAGAAAACGGGGCCGTACTGTAGCCTTAGTGGGGCGCTTTAAGGTGGAGGTGCGGCCGGCCGCTTTTTCGGCGGCCGCCTGCCCGCACCTCCTTCCCCGGCCTCCTCCACCCCCCCCCCCCCGCGGCATTGCCGGCTGCTTTCCGCGAACCCGGCACATCTCCGTGGTGCCGGGCTCATTTGCCGGCACTATCCAGCGGCGATCTCCCTGTTGCAGGCACCTCCCCCTTAAGAGGAGGAGGCCTGCAGTACCGCAGCCTGCCGCTCCGCAGCGGGTGGCGCAGCAGCGCCTAGAGCGCTGAAATTCAGTTTCAGCGCCCCAAGCGGGGGCGGGCACACCCTGGAATAGCGCCCGGTTCCGACTTGGGGCGCAAAAACTGAATATCTGACGGGCGCAACTGGTTCCGCGCTCAGCGCTAACTTTTGGGCGCACGCCAGCTGACGGGCCCAAAGTGAATTTCTAGGCCGATGTTTCCACATGTGGGGCAGTCCAAGACTAGAGGTGATAAATATAAGAGAGTCACTAATAAATCCAACAGGGAATTCAGGAGAAACTTCTTTACCCAGGGAGTGGTGAGAATGTGGAACTTGCTACCACAGGGAGTAGTTGAGGCAAATAGTATTGATGCATTAAAGGGGAAGCTAGATAAGTACATAAGTGAGAAAGGAATAGAAGGATATGCTGATAGAGTTAGATGAAGTAGGCTCGTGTGGAGCATAAATGGCCTATTAATGTGCTGTTAATTCTATGTAATTTTCAGCATTCCCTAAGCAAACATCAGATCTCAAGCTAGGGTCACATCCCCTGCCCTGCTCCTATCCAGTTCTGATGTTGCAAGAAATGGTAACCTTAATGTACAGAATACAATCTCCCTTTCTTCAAACATCACCTCACTTGGAAGAAAGAGCTTCCATTAAGACAGACATCAAGAAAAATGTCTTCAAGCAGTCAGTCACTGGAGCATAGAATGCTTTGCCAGAGAGAGTAGCTGAGGCGGAGACCACTGCATCATTTAAGGGAAGAATAGACAAACACTTACAGCAGGGGAACATACAAGGATATGCGGAGACAGCAGGACAGTGGGATTAGTTTTAAATTGCTCTAGCAAAAAGCCGGCACAGGCACGATGGGCCAAATGGCCTTCTTCTGTACAGTACACTTCTGTTGTTTGATGGTTAATGCTGAAGGATAAAAGATGGTTTGATCTCCTAGGTTCAATGCCTCTTTATCTGGCAGGAGAATTGAACTCAAAGCAGATAATTGAACCATTTGGATTTGACACCGACTATGTAGAAAAACAGGGAAAATTATTCAATGGCTTTGACATTGTTGCATGGCTGATTATTTTCCATGTGATGATTATTTTCCTTATACCTCAATGTAAATACACAGGTCACATTGTTCAAGCCTTGTGTCACAGTAGATGGAGCCTGTCACTGCAGAGATAGCTCCCAGAACTAACGTGGCCAAGCATTGCGGGAGTACCTTCGCCACACGGACTGCAGCGGTTTAAGAAGGTGGCTCACCACCACCTCCAAGATCCCTTCCAAGTCACATACCATCCTGATATCGCCGATCCTTCATTGTCGCTGGGTCAAAATCCTGGAACTCCCTATCTAACAGCACTGTAGGAGTACCATCACCACACGGACTGCAGCGGTTCTAGAAGGCGGCTCATCGCCACCTTCTCCAGGGTAATTAGAGATGGGCAATAAATGCTGGCCTTGCCAACAATGCCCACATCCCGTGAAAGAATACATTTTTAATAAACCTACTCAAGGGCAATTAGGGGTGGGCAATAAAAGCTGGCCTTGCCAGTGACGTCCACATGCCAAGCATGGCTAAAAAAAAAAGGTAGAAGACTTTTCAGGGAAGGTTGTGTCCAATTCTCCCAGGAATTGAACCACCTCAAAAACAACCTAACGAGGTGACAAAATAATTTGTAATTCACTCAACAGCTCAATCTAATAATACAAAACAATTAACAATAATATTTACACACAGTAATCAGGCTTGTGAAGTGTGATGCGCTCGCATTTGGCAGAAGATTTAAAGTATTTCACACGCTGAACTTTGAAAGAAAGAAAGAACTTGCCTTTCATGACCTCAGGATGTCCCAAAGTGCTTTACAGCCAATGAAGTACTGAAAAATCAAGTAACGGTGGGTGGGGGGGTGGGGTGGGGAGGGCGCAGTTATGATGGGATCAGGATTTTCTAATTAAATGTTATACTTGCATCAGGAATATCAGGAATTCTTTACAAGTGAACAAATGAGTCATGGCTGGGTGTCTGGATCCCCGTGCCTGGATCAGAGCAATGCTGGGCTGAGTTGGCACAGTGCGCTAATTTATAATGCCAAACACTGCTAGCATGTGGGTTCATGTTTGCAATTCTTCGTTTGGTGATATCTCAATCTCAGGCAAGTCATGGGAGTGGGCAGAGGGAAGCATTGGCTTGGTGGTTCCCTATAGGGACAAACTAAAAATCAACAGATACTCCAAGCTGCTTTCATTCGCCCAATTACACATCAACATTGGTTGAGGTCGAGGACCAGGCGCTTGAGCATCTCTTGTCTATGATTGCCCTGTTCTGTTCAGGAGGATCTGAGAGAGGATTGACCATTTCAAAGTGGGGATAAAGTAGATTGCTTTAGAAGGCATTATGGATCAGGATTCCATAACATGTACTGTAACATAGGTTATATTGGTAGATAGCTTGTGTTGATGGATTTCACATCTCACTGAGGATATACTAAGGCTGGAATTTTGCCTACATGGGTGGATCCGGTGCGGGCGGTGTCCGTGGCGGGTCGCGACCCCGCTGCTGACTCCAACCCGCTGTTGAAAATGAACTTAACTTAATGGGGCCTATTAAGCCCGCCCAGCGCGTTACCCGGCCCGATTAGATGGAGCGGGTCTGGTGATGTAATTCATGATGCGTCTTCAGCCGGGATCTTTAAAGGGGCCCTGGTCACATTAGATTTGAAGTTTAATCTAACATAATGCTGTCAGTGCACTGCAGCATTGGAGTGCTGCAAACACTGACAAGCACTGCACAGAGGCAGGGGCTTGCACGCAGGGAAGTCCTCTTCCCTTCCGATGGGCAGAAGAGACCTCTCCAAGAGATCAAGGCAGCCTGGTTGCGGATTGCAGAGGAGGTCACAAGCAGGAATGTGGTCAGGAAGACCTGGGTGCAGTACCACAAACGTTTCAATTATCTCAATAGATCACAAAACATTAGTACAAAGCCACACTCAACCTCATCCTGCTGTGCCTCTCATCACATCACCATCACTCTGCCTTCAAAGTGGGGATAAAGTAGATTGCTTTAGAAGGCATTATGGATCAGGATTCCATAACATGTACTGTAACATAGGTTATATTGGTAGATAGCTTGTGTTGATGGATTTCACATCTCAAGGTGTTATCACTGCGGATATACTGCACATCCTTACTCACACCAACTTACCTTGCACCTCCACCCATCCCTCTCTCTCTATCTACATTATCACATCCCCATCTCACTGGCCACCCCTCACACACACCTTCATCCTAGTGCAATCATACCAACTAACAACACACAAGGGTAGCCACTTGGGTGTTTTATTCAATGTTTATGTAAAGTTTCTGTTACTGTGGTGTCAAACATAAAATCTTTATTTTCAACACTTTCTGGTCATGGACAGATTTGTGTGCACCTTTGGAAGTGGCTTAGTGAGTTGCAGTGAATGGTGAGACATAACGGTACCCCCCGCAATGGTGATGAGTGTGAAAGGAATGGCTTGGTCATTGTAGGGATGCTTTGTGGTATTGCTGTGGGGTGGTGCCAACCTGGTGCATCATGTGGCAGCCAGGGTGTACAGTGTAAAGTTAACTAAATCTGGCCATGGTGAGGCCAGCCATGGCCTCCCAGGCAGCAATGTGCTTGGGTGTTGATGCCCTGTGTCCTGTGCAGCATCAGTTGATTGCAGAGAAGGCTGGTGCTGTTGTTGGTGCTGCTGGTGTGCCTGGTGCTGCTGGTGTTGGGGCTCGTTGTGGTCCAATTCTGAGGACCAAGGTGAGGGAGTATAAACGGCACCCATGTTGATGGAATAGATGGCAGGTGAAGCACAGATGACAGAAGCTTTCTGTCAATGGTGCGAGAGTTCTTTCAATGAGGTGACTGGATGGAGACTTTGGTAGAAACACTTGCAGAATCTGTTCTGGAAATGGGAAACTGTTCAACCTCCGTCACCTCCAGTCCAGTTTCAAGGTCGTCCCATCCTCTGTTGTCGAATTACAGTATGCAGACGATGCTTGCGTGTGTGCTCACTCGGAGGTCGAACTCCAAACCATCATCAACACCTTCACCGAAGCGATCGAGAGCATGGGCCTTACTCTAAACATCCGTAAGACAAAGGTCCTCTACCAACCTGCCCTCGCCACACAGTACTGCCCTCCGATTATCAAAATCCACGACAAGGTCTTGGACAACGTGGACCACTTTCCATACCTCAGGAGCCTACTGTCAACAAGGGCAGACGTCGACGACGAAGTCCAACACCGCCTTCAGTGTGCCAGTGCAGCCTTCGGTCGCCTGAGGAAGAGAGTGTTTGAAGACCAGGATCTCAAACCCAGCACTAAGCTCATGGTCTGCAGAGCAGCAGTGATACCCGCCCTGCTGTATGCCTCAGAGACATGGACCATGTACAGCAGGCACCTCAAAGCACAGGAGAGGTACCACCAACGCTGCCTCCGCAAGATCCTGAAAATTCATTGGCAGGATAGGTGCACCAACGTCAGTGTTCTCGCTCAGGCCAACATTCCCAGCATTGAAGCTTTGACCACGCTCGATCAGCTCCGATGGACAGGTCACATTGTCCTCATGCCCGATACAAGACTCCCAAAACAAGTGCTCTACTCGGAGCCCCGGCACGGCAAGAGAGCCCCAGGTGGGCAGAGGAAACACTTCAAGGACACCCTCAAAGCCTCCTTGAAAAAGTGTAACATCCCACCGACACCTGGGAATCCCTGGCCCAAGACCGCACAAAGTGGAGGAGAAGCATCTGGGGAGGCGCCGAACACCTCGAGTCTCTTCGCCGGGAGCAAGCGGAAGCCAAGCACAGGCAGCGCAAGGAGCGCACGTCAACCCAAGCACCCCACCCACCCGCCCCTTCAACCACCATCTGCCCCACCTGTGACAGAGACTGTAGGTCCCGCATTGGATTAATCAGTCACCTGCAAACTCATTTTTAATGTGGAAGCAAGCCATCCTCGGTTCCGAGGGACTGCCTAAGAGAAGAGAAGAGAAGACTGCACATCCTTACTCACACCAACTTACCTTGCACCTCCACCCATCCCTCTCTCTCTATCTACATTATCAGATCCCCATCTCACTAGCCACCCCTCACACACACCTTCATCATAGTGCAATCATACCAACTAACAACACACAAGGGTAGCCACTTGGGTGTTTTATTTAATGCTTATGTAAAGTTTTTGTTACTGTGGTGTCAAACATAAAGGCCTAGAAATTCGGAGTCTCGCCAGGGCGCCAGGAGTACCGCCTCGGAAGGAGGCGCGAGCGCTCGCCGGAAATTCAGTTTGAGCGCCCCAAATGGAAGCGCGGCGCTACTCGAGGCGCCCTGCATCCGTCTTGGGGCGCTGCAACTGAAGTTCGCAGTGCAACGTGCCGCAGCACCACACGCAGCGGCACGGTGCGCTGCGGTACTGCAGGCCTTCCTCCCCTTCTTAAAGGGGAGGGGCCTGCTGCAGCGCGATCTGAGATCGCAAGTGCCGGCAAAAGAGCCCGGCACTGAGGAGAAGTGCCGGGCTCTTGGGAGACAGCCGGCACAACGCGGGGGGCGGCTCAGGAGGCCGGGGACGGCTACGCGAAGAGGTGCTGGCAGGCGGCCAGCAAAAAAAATGGCCGCCCCGCACCTCCGCGCCTCTACCGCCGCAGGTAGGCCCCCCTGAACTGGCCGCAAATTGCGACCAGCGTTACAGTGGGGGGCGCTACCAAATTTCGCGATCGGGGCGGTAGCGGGGTGCTGTGCACACCGATGACGTCATCGGTGGTGGCGCAGCGCTCCCGGCTAACGCCGCCATTAGCGCCCCGCTAAATTTCACTGGAGGCGTGGCCAGTGGCGCTAAACCCACTAAGTGCACTTTTTGGGCGCTAACTGGTGGCGCAGCCCACCAAATTTCTAGGCCAAAATCTTTATTTTCAACACTTTCTGGTCTTGGACAGATTTGTGTGCACCTTTGGAAGTGGCTTAGTGAGTTGCAGTGAATGGTGAGACATAACGGCACCCCCCGTAATGGTGATGAGTGTGAAAGGAATGGCCTGGTCATTGTAGGGATGCTTTATGGTATTGATGTGGGGTGGTGCCAACCTGGTGCATCATGTGGCAGCCTGGATGTACAGTGTAAAGTTAACTAAATCTGGCCATGGTGAGGCCATCCATGGCCTCCCAGGCAGCAATGTGCTTGGATGCTAATGCCCTGTTTCCTGTGCAGCATCAGTTGATTGCGGAGAAGGTTGGTGCTGTTGTTGGTGCTGCTGGTGTGCCTGGTGCTGCTGGAGTTGAGGCTCATTGTGGTATACTTCTGAGGACCAAGGTGAGAGAGTATAAACGGCACCCATGTTGATGGAATAGACGGCAGGTGAAGCACAGATGACAGAAGCTTTCTGTCAATGGTGCGAGAGTTCTTTCAATGAGGTGACTCTGGATGGAGACTTTGGTGGAAACACTTGCAGAATCTGTTCTGGAAATGGACTGAGCAACAGCTTGTGGCTGAGGAATGTGATGATCTGTCAGGTGGGAGCTTTTACTGTACATTTCATGCTGTCAAGTAATCAGCTGGAGCAATGGCCACTGAACTCCCGCCTCAGGTTGACAGATGTGGTTCCGGAGCTGCGTGAATCTCATGGCCATGCAGGGAAATTTAAAAAGTAAGTGAAAAAAGGCTCTTAAATGCCTGTAAACTACCTGATAATGATCTCAATTGGGTCGCCCGCCACTGCCGGTCGGGTCAGCTCCGCGATGACAGACGCGTCAGGGGGGAAAGGCACGTGGAGGCAGGATGACAGCGGGTTCCCAACCCGCTGACAAAAATAACAACTTTCCCACCCGACCCACCACCGATCGCGCCTGCTACCACCCCAGAAAATTCCGGCCTAGGTCTCTGCATCTTCATATCCTGCTGGTCAGTGGCTGGAATAGATTCAATGGGGGTGAAATTGGGTGCCTCTGTGCCTCACGTTAGCACTAACAGGGCACAAATGGCTTTGCGACCGGGCGCAGCACTGACTTCGACTTGTGCCATATTTGGCGGGAGTTTTGCGGCGGCGCTACAGCGATGCGCCCCAATCTCCTTCGCCCGGAGATCATGACGTCATCACCGTGCGCATCACCCCAGTAGCATCCCAGGCCCAAAATTGATTTCCGTCCCCTGCAGCAGCGCCAGTCGAAAACACTGACAGCTGCAGGAGGTATGCATCGGGTGGCCAGCCGCTTCGGGGGTGTGGTGATTATTCTTGTTTTATAAGAAGCATTGTAATTGGTTGCCTGTTTTCCTGCCTTGAGATATATGCTGTAAACTTATTGGTTAGTTGATTCCATGTGACCTGTGGTGGCCATCTTAAATTCAGTTTTCTACAGTGGTTGAGACTGGGTGCTCAACATGTACTTGCTGGTTTTTTAAGGTTAATAAAGCCTAGCTTTTGAAAGGCAATCTACTCTTTATTTCAGGGGGCAATGATTAAAAACGAGGTGGCCGAGGTAAGTGGGAAAAAAAACTTACCTTTCTTGTTCCAGTTTTTGTCGTGGGTTCCTGCCCGCGATCGATCAGCCCGGCTGCAGTGACGGCCCTTCCCTTTAAGGGAGGGAAGGAGCCTTTGAACATGGCAGCGCTGCACGGCCCAGGGTGCAGCACTGCTGAAGTCTTCACCCCGCTCTCCGATGTTAGCTCCCTAAGAAGGAAATGGCGCGTTTGATTTAGTGCTCCACTTCCCTCTTGGGGTGCTAAATCTCAATTTCGCAGTCACCGGCGCTAATTCGCGTTGTGCGCTAAAGTTAGCGCCCAGGCAATGTTAGCGCCCCAAAATGGTCGATACTGAATTTTTCCCCCAATGTCTTTACCAATCTAATGCTTGACTTAGGCTTGCCAACCCTCCAGGATTGCCCTGACTCTCCAGGAATTAAAGGCTAATCTCCAGGACACTGCTGCGAGCAATGCGGGAGAAAAATCATTGGACCATTAAAAAATTGCGTGGCTATTTAAATTTTCTTTGTTTACTAGTTATTAAAATATTGGACTTGGTGGGTGGGGGGGAGAAAGGCTGTTTGATTGACTGTCAAGAATCATCCAATCGGGTAATGAAGAGCCTGTTTGCTTTCCGATTGGTGTGGGGTGGTGGGGCGCCGCAAGGCTGGACCTGTCGGGCGACCAATGGCGGGACTGTGGGGGTGGGGCGGTTGGAGACAGGAGGTCATGTGATGACCTCCAGGAATATGTCAAACCAGAGTTGGCAACCCTAGTTTGACTGCAAGCCAGTTTTTGGTCAACCACTCGTAAGTAAAGTCATGCTACGAGTCCGCCTTGCACGTACGCACGCACCAACGCAGGGCAAGTGAAAGAAAAAAGGCCAAACTGTGTGCAAAACCTGCCGAGAACTTCTAGTGTAAGCAGGAGAGTAATCTGGCCTTGAGGGCACAAATCTCTGATTATGCAACTCTGTATAAACACAGCAGCGCTGCGCGATCAAAACAACTAGCTCATTCATTCCAGCATAACGTGTGTGTGTGTGTGTGTGTGTGTGTGTGCGCGCAAGTGTGTATGTATTTTAAACCAAAGTTATTTAAATATATTCTGACTAACAGCAATGGAAGTTCCTTCAATAGGTCTTTTCTTAAAAGGGTTCTTCTATACGCCAAGCATACTTTGGGTCAAAATACATAAAACCCACAAGCAGTTACTGTCTTTGAAAGCATACAGCACTTTTTCTCAAAAGGAAGAAACGCGGCGCTTTTCTGATAGATCTTTATACATGTAAGCACACCTGACCTGTTAAATGTACCGAGCCCACATCTCTGGTTGAACCCTATGCTAGCAGTACACTTCTGGATTCAAAGCTCGACTAGCTCATTACATCTCATACCCCAGAAAAATTCCAGCAAAACAGCCTCTGAGAATTCATCCTTCTTTTCTGAGTGCCACCAGTGCATTCACAGCAAAACTACCAGCGATATTAAACTACTGCAATAACAGAGAGCAAGATGGCTTTCTTTGCAAACCCAATAAGCAGACTCTTGCTTTACAAAAATCACAGATGTTCTGCCACAAAATCATAAAGATAAAATTCTGGTCCATTTGCAGTTTGTTTTCAAATGCCTTAGACAAGGTAGAAGCCAATTCTGAAGCCAGATGTAATTGAATAAACCTCGAGTTTATTGCAATCAGAGGAAGCAAAGCCATGATTCCTGACCAACAAGTTATATATTCAACCATATATTTTTGTGGCGTGGACGACATTTTAAAAATACTATTTCCATCTTTCTACGTTATAAATGGCTTTTAACGTTTTCATTATTACATCGGAAAAACATCTTTTGCAACAATTAGTCGAAATGCAGGTACATCCTTACAGGTTCCAATCTAGCCGCTCGATCTGTTTCTCAAACTGTTTTAAGATGCTTATTACAGACCAGTAGACTGTCTCTGTGAAGTTGGTTATAGATCAATTTATTACGCCTTCTTGCCGTCTCTGAGTCAGAAGGTCGTGGATGCCACCCCACTCCCGGACACAATCCAGGCTGACACTCCAGTGCAGTGCTGAGGGAGTGCTGCACTGTCGGAGGTGCCATATTTCAGATGAGATGTTAAACCGAGGCCCCGTCTGCCCTCTCAGGTGGATGCACGGCACTATTCGAAGAAGAGCACGGGAGTTCTCCTGGTGTCCTGGCCAATATTTACTCCTCAACCAATTAAAGAAAGAAACAGGTTATTTCTTTGCTGTTTGTGAGACCTTGCTGTGCGCAAATTGGCTGCCACATTTCCTACATAACCTCAGTGACTACACTTCAAAAAGTGCTTCATTGGCTGTAAAGCACTTTGGGACATCTTGAGGTTGTGAAAGGCACTACAGAAATGCAAGTCTTTCTTTCTTGCTTTACCTCAACTACAGCTTGTGTGCCCTTCACACTGCTATTTGTTGAGGACAGGCAACTGATTGAGCCTCAAAACACTGTTCTATACTCCCCCCTGCCCATAGTCAACTGCCAACAGACGCTAACGACCATCTCAGTGTGATTCTTCCTATGGTTTTCTCACCCCATCTCCCACCATCGGGGACGCTGCAACCTCCACTCAGCAACTTCCAACTTTGTATGGCTTGGACTGGAACTCTAAGACAGAGTGACTAAACTTATATTCTAACCCCTTCATTCCACAGTCAGGAATCACTGCACCACACCGGTGTGCATTTTTATCTGGCTGCCTAGTGCCAATGAAAAGAAAAATCCTAATTACGTTGGTGTCCAGTCTTATGATACAGTGACATGACAAAGCAGCTATGGCTGATCTTCTTGGACACACAAACACTTATTTCAATTGATTCCTTCTCAGTTAGATACCTGATACTATGAGTGTTACAAATAGGATATGTCATGGCCAGTCTTGGCATGATAAATATCTCCACTTGCAAGAAAGGCAGAACTTACTCATCCTTTTCTCCTTTGTGGAGATATTTATATATATATATATATATATATCAGGGCTGCCCATAACCTATCCTCCATTTTTGTGCAGAGAAATACTAATGAAAATACTACTGTTTTCATAATGATGAATGGACTTAAAGAAAAAAAGAAAGACTTGCATTTATATAGCGCCTTTCACGACCACCGGACGTCTCAAAGCGCTTTACAGCCAATGAAGTACTATTTGAAGTGGAGTCACTGTTGTAATGTGGGACACGCGGCAGTCAATTTGCGCACAGCAAGGTCCCACAAACCGCAATGTGATAATGGCCAGATAATCTGTTTTTGTTATGTTGGTTGAGAGATAAATATTGGCCAGGACACCGGGGATAACTCCCCTGCTCTTCTTTGGAATAGTGCCATGGGATATTTTACGTCCACCTGAGAGAGCAGACGGGGCCTCGGTTTAACGTCTCATCTGAAATACGGCACCTCTGACAGTGCAGCACTCCCAGTTCCTCATGGCCTCAAGGGTGTCTTCCTTGGCCCTGATGCCTAGGTAAACATTGGTAGCATTCTCAGGATAATGAACAGGAAACCTTTCTTTGCAATTGTCTGGCTCTTTGCCTCATTGATCTTCCTGGGCTCCAAATTATTTATTTAGTTTCAATCTTTCAGCTGCGAACATTTGATGTGAACTACAGATAGAGTCCTTCAAAGGACTGACACAGTAATTTAGATATTAGCCGTTCAATTTCAGGACCTGGATTAAAATCTAAACCAGACTGATGGGATGAAATGTTCTTCTATTCGCTGATTATATGGGACCTAAGTTAAAGTGAGTCTCAATTCAGGTCCCAGTGGGCATGGGCCCACAGCACCAAACTGACAATAACTGACAATCTCAGAGACGCCATAGGATGGCTGATGTGGTAAATTTTTAAAAATGTCATAGAGGTTGCTCTAGGATTGGGACAGAGTAGAGGGACCATTACTCTGCACCTATCCAAGCCATACTTAACCGGGGAAATCCTTGATGATGAAAGTGGACAGCTGAAATGCAAAGTTTCCATTTCCCGGTACTGACATTTCTCGCATCGATGAAAGCACTTGCAGAGTTTTTTTTTATTTCACACTGCTGCCTACAACCTACCCTCTGAAACATTTTCCCAATTGAGCCATTTTCATTGCATCTGCGATTCTCTTCCATCCTTAGTTCTCATTGTGTTAAAAGTAATGGAACACCACATACGGGGAAATGACATCTCCCTATTGCGATCTTTAACTGGGAAAATCAACTCATTCCAATTTACCCCAAATTATCCCTTATCACTGGAACCCAGAGATGCTGACAGTGAATGCGTTACCATCATCATTAAAATAGGTGTCGTTAACAGGATAGCATAATGAACTTGGGGAGCTTGGGATAAGGCCGTTATCTCACAGGCCCTGAAATATGCATTACTTTATTTAAATGATTATGTTATGCTTACACAATAAAACTCAAATGATTAAAGTATGAAGCAGCATAGATCTTTAGCAATAGCACACTCCTGCCCATGGGATAGATTAGATATCCAAAACTTCAAAGTGTTTCATTAGCACAAAGATTTGTAACTCCTTTGCATGGCTTTTTTTTTTCTAAAAGGCAAAAATTTCTTACAGCAAAGCTAGACTAACTTTTAATAGCCAAAATGCCCAACACTTACAATGTAAGTTAGTAAGCATCATCGTAAAAATGTTCACCAGCGTTATATTTATGAGCAAGATACAAGAATAATAAAAAGGTTATGCATACAATGGCAGTAGAGCTTGGTTAAAGGTTATTGAGAGTCCTAGGGGCTAGATACAATCTGGTTTAGGAGATTTATGACAAGCACACTGTGCTGTTTTATTTTGTACTTGCTGCAGGCTCAGCAGTATCTCTCTGTCCCCCCACTGTCATTCTCAAAGGTTCTGTAACTGCTTCAGAAGAATATTAATTTCAACATAAAATACATTTGATTTATTCTTAACTTCATGAGGGCCCAAATATATTCTTCAAGAACAACTTGCATTTATATAGCACCTTCAAAGTAGTAAATTGTCCCAAAGCGCCTCACAGGAGCGTTATCCAACAGAATTTGACACCGAGTCGCATAAGGAGATATTGGGACAGGTGACCAAAAGCTTGGTCAAAGAGGTAGGTTTGAAGGAGCGCCTTAAAGGAGAGAGAGGTAGAGAGGCGGAGAGGTTTAGGGAGAGAATTCTAGAGCTTAGGGCCTGGGCAGCTGAAGGCACGGCCGCCAGTGGTGGAGTGATGAAAATAGGGGATGCGCAAGAGGCCAGAATTGGAGGAGTGCAGAGATCTCGGAGGGGTGTAGGGCTGGAGGAGGTTACAGAGATAGGGAGGGGTGAGACCATGGAGTGATTTGAAAACAAGGATGAGAATCAACATAATGCAACAAGATCTGTGCTAAACGCTAATGCTTAAACAATGACCAAATATTGATTTTTCAATGTGCTTTTCCTGGTTCCCAGAGCATACAATAGCAAGTTTACTGCAGCTTATATAACTGCCCGTATAAGGAAAAGCAATATTTCACAGCCAACATTATATTATTGCTGGGTGATTATAAAATAAGAAAATATACTACTGGTAGAAGCTCTTCAATGGCTATTTTTATGCAATTGGTATTGGCCCTATTGGTGCAAGAGAACGAAAGAAGCAAAACATGTGAGTTTACAGGTTTGTGAGTCAAAAAAAGAGAAGTCAATTGAGCAAACCAAAGAGGCAGACATGCAAATCCACCACAGGTTTTTCTGCTAAGGTTGTTTCAAAGATGAAATATTTCAATAAAAGCTTTCTATGACAAGCACTCTTTCAAGCAGTGTCCCTCTCCCTTCAAGATACGTCTTCAGTGCAACAACCCAGGTGTACTGATTTTTTATGAAGTACTATGGGAACAGGAATTTCTACCTTGCAAGCCAAGAATTCTGGATGTCGTTGGCCCTTTAAGGGAGGTGCAACCTGTTGTTCAGGCACCTGTCTCACGCTGCAGGAGTCACAACGCTCAGGCGATGTCTCCATCTCGGCAAACTAATCCACTACACTCGGTGGCACTGGGGAAGAGCCACAGCAGGCAAGCTTACATCTCGACATGGTGTAACCTGCAAAGCAATCCCAATACTTCAAAGGGGTTGATTATACTAATTGAAACTCCACACATGGTCCTCCAGGTTTCGATGCGATGAACAGAAAGCTCTTCTATGAATAAGTCTTAATTACTGAATGGTGTAAAAAAGAATTTTACAAATTGGTATTTTCAAGATTCTAACACAGTTCTGATGATGGCTCAATTACCATGTAAGGCCTTTAGCTCTTGAAGATTTAGATAGACACAGTAATAGAAGTTTTTACTATCTTTGACACCTCACTGCTGTTCGTTCGAGGGGCAGTAAGAAAGAAAAAGAAAGAACTGGCATATATACTACACCTTTTACAAACTCCCAAAGCACTATACAGCTTCGTGTAGTCACTGTTGTAAGGTAGGAAATGCAGCAGCCAATTTGCGCACAGCAAGGTCCCACAAACAACAATGTGATAATGACCAGATCATCTGTTTTAAAGATGGTGGTTGAGGGATAAATATTGGCCAGGACACTGGGGCGATCTCCCCTGCTCTTCATCAAAATAGTGCCATGGGTTCTCTTACGTCCACCTGAGATGGCAGATGGGCCTCGGTTTAACATCTCATCGAAAAGACAGCATCTCCAGCAGTGCCGCACTCCCCCAGTGCTGCAGTAGGAGAGTTAGCCTAGATTTTTTTGCTCAAGTCTCTGGAGTGGGACCGGAACCCACAGCCTTCTAGAGGCGAGAGGGCTACTGACTGAGCTAAGGTTGACGCCTGGATTCAGAGGACACCAGCATCATGAAAAATAAACTGCTTGGAGAACCTTTTGTTCATCCGTTGCCAAATGCACAAACTAATGGTAGAAACTCTGTCCAAATCCATCATTGTACATGGTGTCGCCATGATCAAATAATTTGTGGCTCCTTCAGACACCGTTATCTTTCCAAAACACAAGGGCCTAGAAATTTGGTGGGCTGCGCCACCAGTTAGCACCTAAAGAGGGCACTCAGTGGCTTTAGCGCCACTGGCCACGTCTCTCGCAATATTTAGTGGGGCGCTAATGGCGGCGTTAGCCTGTAGCGCTGCGCCACCACCGATGACGTCATCGGTGTGCGCAGCGCCCCGAGCGCAATATTGGGTCGCGCCCCCCCACTGTAGCGCCGGTCATAATTCGCGACCGGTTCAGGAGGGCCTACCTGTGGCGGTAGTGGCGCTACTTAAGGGGGAGGTGCGGGGCGGCCATTTTTTTCGGTGGCCGCCTGCCAGCACCTCCTCGCGCCGCCCTCCTGATCCCCCCCCTGCCCCGGGCAGTGCCGGCTGTGTCCCGAGAGCTCGGCATTTCTCCTCGGTGCCGGGCTCTTTTGCCGTCACTCGCGATCGGTGATCGCGCTGGTGCAGGCCCCTCCCCCTTAAGAAGGGGAGGAAGGCCTGCAGTACCGCAGCGTGCCGTTTGGGGTGCTGAAACTGAATATTGGGAGGGCGCAAGCGGCTCCGCCCGGAGCGCAAATTCCGGCGCCCAGGCGAGCTTGGCGCCCCAAACGCGGCGCCACCGAATTTTTAGCCCAAGGTGTTTGCCATACGCTTATTCCCAAAGGCAGTGCCATATACAGTTCTGACATCCATTATTTTTTCGGACAGTAGCTGCTGGTAATGATTCTGCTGTTGCCATTTACACCTCCTTTGGACCCATCTTTTATTTCTTTACTTGTCCCATTACCATCTCCTTTTGCCTTGAACCATCATACCTTTTGTCATTTAATCTCTCCTGCCTTCCACCCTATCACATACCTTCCCTTTTGTTCTTTCCTCCCCTCCTGCCTTTCCCTGCCCCTACACTTGCTTAAAACCTGTTACACCTCTAACATGTTCCAGTTCTGACGAAAAGTCACAGACCTGTAACGTTAACTCTGTTTCTCGCTCCCCAGATGCTGCCTGACCTGCTGAGTATATCCAGCATTTTCTGCTTATATGTTAGAATGTTGGGTTGTTCCTGGGATTCCCCAGAACTTGACCTCTTGATCGCGACTAGAGGGAGGCGCTGAGCAATGCTGCAACCAGCCCCTCACAGCTCGGAAAAGCAGCGGTTCGATTCCATTTACATCTTCCACAATTGTGAAAACATTGTAGATTGCACGCGGCACTGGTGTACAAACAAGTGCGAGACATTTCACTTTTGGCGTCAGTTCATGATGGGTTTGATGACTGTGTCTTATTGCCAAACGACTTTGTTGTTAGTAGATAAGGCTGCAACGATGCTAGGGAAATCATCTTGGTCCCTTTTAATATCAGATCACGTGCTTTTGCTCCAGATGGAATGTTACAACAAACGTGATCTGATTTTGATAAGGCTGAATTGCAGCCCAGTTATATCACCGTATTATACCTGTAGAAGGACTATGTTATCCTACTGGGGAGATTTATGGTTCGCCTCCATTCTTGCAGCAGCTATAAAGCTGCAGCCCAGAGCCAACACCCCCGTGTGGCGTGGCTGCTCCATCTGCTGCAGAATGACCTGTTCCCAACTGGTGTTAATTAAATGCCTTTCGTATGGAGAGCAGGCTGCTTATGAAGCTGCTGATCGTGATGTTTTATTCCACTTGTGAATAAGGCTCAATGCTGAAACGTTGACTCTATTTCTCTCTCCACAGATGTTGCCTGGCCTGCTGAGTTTTTCCAGCATTTTCTGTTGTTATTTCAGACTTCCAGCATCCACAGTATTTTGCTATCCTAATCTGTTTTTGATGTTGTTTGAGGGATAACTATTGGCCAGGACACCGGGAAGAACTCCTCTGCTCTCTGTTGAACAGTGCCATGGGATCTTTTACATCCACCCAAGAGGGCAGATGAAACTTCAGTTTAACAACTCATCCGAAAGATGGCACCTCCAACAGTGTTGCTCTCCCTCGGTACTGCACTGAAGTGTCAGCCTGGATTTTTTGTGCTCAAGTCCCTGGAGTGGGGCTTGAACACATGACCTTCTGATTGAGAGGCAAGAGTGCTACCCATTAAGTCACGGCTGATATTGTTGACATAGGTGTCTAAATCCTTCCTAGGAGGAATTCAAATATAGCCAACTGTAGCTGCTCTGCAACAATAGAAAGAAATTATATGGATTTATACAGATTTCTATAGCGCCTTTCACAACTTCAGGATGTCCCAAAGCGCTTTACAGCCAATGAAGTACTTTGAAGTGTAACCACTGTTGTGATGTAGGAATGGTGTGGATATTATATATAGAATGGTATAGAAGTCATGTGCAAGAAAATCAGGAGAAATCCCACACCAATGTCTTTAACAAGTTGTTAAATGGCTTTGTAACTTTGTGCGCTCTTTTTTTAATGTTTTCATAGAAAGCTAAAAGATTCTTATGTGTTAAGACTGGAGTTTGATGGGGTAACCCAGTAGTATACAGTAATGATTCCCCAGGATGCTGCTGCAGTCAATCCATATGAATTGCCACATTTACAGCTATGCTTACTCTTAATGACCGCGCACAACCACTGTTTGATTAGATTTGTTTAAAAACTATCAGCTCCTGGGAAATTAGGTTGCTATCTGCAGCATGTGAAATAGATTATTTTTCCCACATGCACAAGGTAGCAAGTAAAGAAAAGAAAGAACTTGCATTTATATAGCGTCTTTCACGTCTTCAGGACGTTGCAAAGCGCTTTACAGCCAATGAATCGCTTTTGAAGCGTAGTCACTGTTGTAATGTAGGAAGCGCGGCAGCCATATAGTGACATGCGATCTTTTACATCCACCCGAGCACACAATTAAACTTAATTTTAATTTTTAATTTTTTAAAAATCTCCAACAATAAATAAAATCTGAAGGAATGAGACTCCATACTTGTAAAAGTAAATTTTATGGGCCAGAGAGGTTGTTTGGCAGTAATTAAGACTTATACCATCATTAAAAGTCACTTACACTTGAATGGACAAGCCTTAACTTTTTCTGGCGTGTTTAGTGAGTATCTATCACTTAAGTACAGCAACTTCACACCCATCATGTACGTCAATGCCAAGTCTCTCGGCGAGATACTGGTATGGTGACATTTCTGGAGGAGCAGGGCAACTTAGACAGCAACTTCATGATTTCCACGTTTCGCTGGGCATGTGCGGACACTGGAAGTTGCTGTCCGATTTACTCCATAATAACGGTGAGCGCTGATAGCCTCACCATTATTCTCAATGCAAAATCCGGGCCATAGTTTCTTTGGCAAAGGGTGGCCAGTGCACTTGACTGGATGCATAATCAGATTATGGCAATCAGAGATGTCTGCTTACTGTTTGTGTCAACATCTCTGTTCAGAAATTGATTAATCCAGAGGTTGTGTGATGGCTAGGACTGGCAATTCTTCCCTAATTAAGCTACAGTATCGTCATTACGTGTTCCTGATTTACCCACTTGAAATCCTTTCCTGTATCCTATATATGTTTAATATTCTCTACATGCTTGTGTATATACTGACTCATCTGCCTTTAAAGTATAATATACATATGGATAAGCATACACATTATATAGGCACAGCCAACATACAAATCAACGCCTGATTCATGCTCTTTCCTCAGACTGACAAATACACTGGAAATTGAATGGCTTTTGATTGGCAATCCATTGCCTGGTTCTGCTTAAACATTAATTCTGTTCAACTTGCTTGGAACTGATCGATTCGCAGATAAATTCTTAACGAAAGCTGTGGAAATATGATTTTGATATAATTGGTCACGCTATCAATTGAGTGCGGCGGTGATGGTATAGCATTAATAATCACTGGGCTTTTACCCAGCTGTGAAAATGTGCTTCATTGTGGTGTACAATAGCAGCTCCACCACAAGGGTTCGAAAGTCACCTTATCATAACACTTCATCTCTTTCAATTTATGACCTTTTTGGACTATTGATTAGTCGATGCAGTTTCTCATACTAACTTTACTTGGAGCTGTGGGGAAAAAAATTGTATTGAAATAATTACTGTCAGCAGGAGAGGTTTCTTTGGCCTCCTTTTCTCCTCACACTTCCGAAGGAACTGACTGATACGCAGGTATGGTTTCACGAGAGTTGACTGCTGAATCGGTCATTCTTCATGGGTGAGTCTCGGCACTGGGTTTTGACGGGCTGCTCAGTCATGGGGAACCTTGCAGATGAACCCAATCCAGCCCCCACCTAATGCCTACACACGTCCACCTTCCAGCAAGGGTCACTGGATGGCTCTGAGGAGTGGGAATGCTGGCTGGTTATTCCTCCTCTCTAGCTCAGGGGCCCTGAGGCCACTCATAGTAATGTAACCTCTATTGCCAGCTGAGATGAGCAAGTCCAGCACAGGCCTTTCTGATCTGTAGAGCTCAGTTCATAAGAACATAAGAAATAGCAGCAGGAGTAGGCCTTACGGACTCTCGAGCCTGCTCCACTATTCAATAATGGCTGATCTTCTACATCAACTCCACTTTCCCGCACTATCCCCATACCTCTTGATTCCCTTAGTGCCCAAAAATCTATCGATCTCTGCCTTGAATATACTCAACGACTGAGCATCCACAGCCCTCTGGGGTAGGGAATTCCAAAGATTCACAACCCTTTTAGTGAAGAAATTTCTCCTTATCTCAGACCTAAATGGCCGACCCCTTATCCTGAGACTATGACCCCAAGTTCTAGACTCTCCAGTCAGGGGGAAACAGCCTCTCAGCATCTACCCTGTCAAGCCCTCTAAGAATTTTATACATTTCAATGAGATCACCTCCAATTCTTCTAAAGTCCAGAGAGTATGGGCCCAATCTACTCAACCTCTCCTCATAGACAGCCTTCTCGTCCCAGGAATCAATCTAGTGAACCTACATTGCACCCCCTCAAAGGCAAATATATCCTTCCTTAGGTAAGGAGACCGAAACTGTACACAGTTCCATGTTGGCCAAGTAGTGCACTAACCAACCTGGACAGTCAAGGTTTTAGTGATAATTCAGGGGTATTATTGAGGGGCTTTTGAGGATATTATCTAATAAAAAGAGATTGCTTTGCACTGGTATTTTCTTTTTCCTTCTACAATTTTATATCCCCCAGTTCAGTGGCTTATTGTAGGGTACAGTCCCACAGTGGAGCAGTGAGTAATGGAGACGACAATGAGGCAATCACAAATATCAGCAAAGTCAAACCGAATCCTTTATCCTGGAGTGATTATTTTCAAGGTCCATAGGGCAGACACCGTCCCGCCCCCGAAGGGAACTGCGCCTGCACACCCAATGTTGCGGCTGTGCATGCGCACCAGAGGTTCCAAACACGCATGCACCTAGCCACAAGGCTGCTCCTGTGGCCTCGACCACACTTTCCTTCCTGTGGAGAAGGTCAGGAGATCAGGGAGGGAGGGGATTGGAGGGGGGCAGAGGAGAGGGGATCAGAGGGTGAGAGAAGAGGGGATCAGAGGGGGGAGAGGGGATCAGAGGGAGGAGAGGGTTTCGGAGGGGGGAGAGGAGAGGGTATCGGAGGGGGGAGAGGCAAGGAGCTCGAAAGGGGGAGAGGAGAAGGGACTGGAGGGGGGAAAAGGTCAAGAGCTCGGGGCAAAGGTCAGAAACTTGTGGGCGAAGGTCAGGAACTCAGGGAGAAAAGGTCAGGAACTCGGGCGGACAAGGTCAGGACCTCAGGGGGGAAAGGTCAGGAACCCGGGGGGAGAAGGTCAGGAACTCGGGGAGAGAAGGTCAGGAACTCGAGGAGAGAAGGTCAGGAACTAGGGGGAAGAAGGTCAGGAACTCAGGGGGAAGAAGGTCAGGAACTCGCAGGGAGAAGGTCAGGAACTTGGGGAGAGAAGGTCAGAAACTCGGGGAGATGGTCACGAACTCTGGGGGAGAATGCCAGGAACTCGGGGAGAGAAGGTCAGGAACTCGGGGAGAGAAGGTCAGAAACTCGGGGAGGTGGTCACGAACTCTGTGGGAGAATGTCAGGAACTCGGCGGGGTGTGGTTAGAGCACAGAGAGAACTGTTGGGATAGCGGAAGAACGTGATGCAGGTCTAAAGGGGGTGGGGGGGGGGAAGATGAGAACAAGAATGTGATCCAGGTGGGAAGATGGATCACGTTCTTCCCCCCTCTGTTAGACGTGGATCACATTCTTCCAACCGGATGAATTAGTGAACCCCTTCTCACACACTGAGCAGGTGAACATCCTCTCCCCAGTGTGAACTTGCTGCTGTGCCAGCAGGTTGTTGGGCCGAGGGAATCCCTTCCCACACACGGAGCAGGGAAACGGCCTCTCTGCAGTGTGAGCACCAATGCTCCTTGTGAGCTGCGCTGTGTTCTGCACAGCCTGTTTCTTTTAATGCACAGTCCCTTTAAATTTCTGGGTTGTAGGGCTGGAGGAGATTACAGAGATAGGGATGGGCAAGGCCATGGAGGGATTTGAAAATAAGGGTGAGAATTTTGCATTGAAATTAATTTTTTTTAATGTTTTCCAGCATCTGCAGTATTTTGCCTTTTGCTCTGACCAGCAATTGAACTGTGACCTTGAAGGTCACAGGTCAGCATCACACCTGAGCCTTTCTACCCCATCTCTTTCCTATAAGCTTCATCTTGTGAGCATAAAAGGGAAATAGCTCATGAATACTGCAGACACAACTGTGTCTGTCCCTTTCACACATCGTGAGTGTGATCAATGTTAACTGCATGGTTTATACGTGCATCACTTGGTCCATCATTCTATAGTTGGGTTGACTTTCCCCACTGCTGTCAGGGGGCTTTTTAAAAAGTCTAAATATATAACGCTGCTTCTGCTAAACTGCTGCAGTGACATTACTGCAGCAAAATGGTCGAACAAGCTCCAGAACAGGGCAGTCGATGCAGTCAAGGATCGTTAGCTTTTATCACCAGTATAGGCTGTTATTAGGGCTCTTAGGTGGGTGTGCCATGACCAGAGATGTAATAAGAAAATAACACCAAGTGTGAAGTCCTGTACCGCTGAACAACAGCCTCATTAAAACAATTGTGTCTTCAAGCCGAAGACATTGATAACTTGATGCTAATTAAAAAGAGTGCGAAACTATTTGCCATTAGTAGTATGTGACAATGTGTTTGCAACAGTCTGCAAATTGTCTCAAATCCCTTTCTGAAAAGTTGTGTGATCAATGTTTTCTCATTAAAAGCTGTGTTTAAGTCAGTAATGAGTTGGCAAATGATATTGATTATGACGCACGTCTCTTAAGGGTCCTTTTCCTAGATACCCATTTGGCTCCCATTCCTTAATGACTCCATTGATTTACCGTCTTCAAGTGGCCGCTTAACTGTTGCAGCAACTGATTGCGGGGCCCTTGTTATCTGACCAACACGGCAGCCTCATTTCCTCATAATGCCAAGAAGAAGAAAAAAGACCAACAAATTGAAATGTTTCACTTCAAATAATGTAACTGGATGTGGAAAAGATGAGTGCTGCAGCTATTAATGTTAGCAATACTTCAGCCAATCTCTACAGCAACAGTCCTAATGGAGAGACAAACTGCACCATTTCCCTGATTCTTTCAGTGAGGGGGGTATCGCGTGTGGGCCGACCAGACAGAAGGCTAATTGAGGAATGCAGTTTGCCAATCTGTTCTTAGCGTGGCAGGATGCAGCTTTAATGTCCGCTGGGAAACTGTGCCAAGGTATTTATTTCTGCCGATCCCTGCCAATGTAGTGTCGTTTCGTTCAGTAGCTCCATTGTGCAATGGGAGCAGTAAGAGCTGGGGATTCACTGTGTTTTTAAAGAAGGAATCTCACCTGCCAGTACTCTGTTTAGGAATTAAATAACCACAGATATTTGTGAATTACATTCAACATCCTTTTGGGTTTGGTGCCATTTTGTTATTTTTTGGAATTTTTTTTATATCATGGGTTACAGTTATATAAAGCTCTGGTTAGATCCCATCTGGAGTATTGCATTCAGTTCTGGGCACCAGGAACCTCAGGAAGGATATATTGGCCTTGGAGTGGGTGCAGCGCAGAGTCACCAGAATGATACCAAGGCCAAAAGGATTAAATTATGAGGACAGGTTGCATAGACTAGGCTTGTATTCCCTCGAGTATGGATGATTAAGGGATGATCTAACTGAAGTGTTTAAAATGATAGAGAGAAAGTATTTCCTCTGGTGGGGGAGTCCAGAACAAGGGGACATAACCTTAAAATTAAAGCTATGCAGATCAGGGGTGATGTCAGGAAGCACTTCTGCACACAAAGGGTAGTGGTAATCTGCAACTGTCTCCCCCAAAAGCTGTTGAGGCTGCGGGGTCAATTGACAATATCAAAACTGAGATTGACAGATTTGTGACAGGCAAGGGTATTAATGGTTAAGGAACCAAGGCAGGTAGATTGAGATAAGATATAGATCAGCCATGATCTAACAATGGCAGAACAGGCTTGAGGGGCTGAATGGCCCACTCCTTTTCCGATGTTCCTACAATGCACATCTTCCCATGTAGCAAACAGCTCAGTGTTTGAACAGGTGCAAAACCTGTTGTGGCTGATCCAATTCCCCTCCAATAAACAATGGCCCGTAATTTGCGGCCCCCTACGGGCACGTACGCGCAAGTTCCAGGTTTATGCATGCGAAGCACATGCGCGAAAACCCCCGGGAAAAGGGCATGCGCGGGCGAAGGGTTCGGCTATTTGCCCAACTTCTGCCCAGCACATGCCCGTGAAATTCTTACGCCTGGTAAAAGCATAAGGCCTGCTTTTACCAGGCATAAGAGTTTAAAAAAACATAAAAATACATTTTTTTCCAATCATTTATACATTAAAAAACCTGAGCAATAAGGTAAGTTTATTTTTAGCCTATTTAAAACATTAAAAAATTTTAAAAATTAAATTGTTTTAAATATTTAATTTAATGGTATTTTAATTAATTTTAAATGTGTAATTTTTTTATTAATCGGATGTGTAGATGTATTTTTTGGGGTATTCCCATTCATGCTTATGGGGTTTCCATATATACAGAATCCCCATAAGTATGAATGGAGATTCCCTTCTTTTATTGGTTGGGCCAGCCCACATGATTCCAGGGGCGCTTGCGAACCGCCTGCGGCCCTGGGATAAGCGGGCCTCTACCCGCGGCTACCCAGAGAGGCCCAGGTACACGGGCATTTTATTTGCGGATCGGAGGCATTTCCCCTCAGGAAGCCCCCGACCACAAATTCAGGGCCAATGACTCACCAAGCTGATGACAGTGCCTTTAAACGTCAGTATAAGGTGACCTGTCTTCTTTTTCTGTACTTCACTCGTAGATCTGTAACCCTGAAAGGCTGAGATTTATACCTTTGGTCAAGTGTCTATTATGCAAAAATAGATGCCTTCTTTTAGATCTGGACCAGAAGAACAGATGGTCAGACAAGCAATTGTTGCCCGTCTTAAGAGGAAAAAAATGACACTTTGTACACAACCTTAGGGATTAATCGCCATACTGGGATCTTCAGACAATTACACTCTCAGATTGCACAGGGTCTGCTTTCTGAGGGTCATTTTAGTTTGTGTCACTTCGCTGTTACGTTTTGTAATGTGGTAATAATGGATCTGAAAGAATGAGTTGTCATTACATTTCAGCCTTGTGCTCAATGATGCAAGGAGAGTGCAGCCTTGGTGTTGCAGTGCCTTATATCGAGTTAGGTGGGCCTGATTTTATACACATTGTTTAAAGGTACTTCTACCGTTTATAAATGGAACTTCCATTATAATCAGATGAAAAATTTATTAAAACAATGAAACGTCAAATTAATATCACACTCTGCAGTTACAACATTCCACTGCATTTACCATGCATGAAATATGTAATCTAGGCCTACACTTTTTTTAAAATTATTTTATGGGATGTGGGCGTCGCTGGCAAGGCCAGCATTTATTGCCCATCCCGAATTGCCCTTGAGAAGGTGGTGGTGAGCCGCCTTCTTGAACCGCTGTAGTCCGTGTGGTGAAGGTACTCCCACAGTGCTGTTAGGAAGGCAGTTCTAGGATTTTGACCGAGCGACGATGAAGGATCGGCGATATGCTTCTAAGTCAGGATGGTGTGTGACTTGGAGGGGAACTTGGAGGTGCTGGTGTTCCCATGCAGCTGCTGCCCTTGTCCTTCTAGGTGGAAGAGGTCGCGGGTTTGGGAGGTGCTGCCGAAGAAGCCTTGGCGAAATGCTGCAATGCATCTTGTAGATGGTACACACTGCAGCCACGGTACGCCGGTGGTGGAGGGAGTGAATGTTTAAGGTGGTCAATGGGGTGCCAATCAAGCGGGCTGCTTTGTCGTGGATGGTGTCGAGCTTCTTCAGTGTTGTTGGAGCTGCACTCATCCAGGCAAGTGCGGAGTATTCCATCACACTCCTTACTTGTGCTTTGTAGATGGTGGAAAAGCTTGGGGAGTCAGGAGGTGAGACACTCGCCACAGAATACCTAGCCTCTGACCTGCTCTTGTTGCTACAGTATTTATGTGGCTGGTCCAGTTAAGTTTCTGGTCAATGGTGACCCTCAGGATGTTGATGGTGGGGGATTCGGCAATGGTAATGCTGTTGAATTTCAATGGGCAGTGGTTAGACTCTCGCTTGTTGGAGATAGTCATTGCCTGGCACTTCTGTGGCACGAATATTACCTGCCACTTATCAGCCCAAGCCTAAACGTCGTCCAGGTCTTGTTGCATGTGGGCATGGGCTGCTTCATTATCTGAGGAGCTGTGAATGGCACTGAACACTGTGCAGTCATCAGCAAACATCCCCATTTCTGACTTTATGTTGGAGGGAAGGTCATTGATGAAGTAGCTGAAGATGGTTGGGACTAAATTGCAGAATTTAGCCTAAAAGACAGCAGTTTCAACTGTGGCCTCTTGCCATTCTGCTGCTGAACCACTCTGCAAAGAGTTCTGTGAAAACTGCACATGAATCAAGCAATGTTTTTTTTAATTAATTCATGGGATGTGGGTGTCGCTGGCAAAGCCAGCATTTATTGCCCATCCCTAATTGCCTTTGAGAAGGTGGTGGTGAGCCGCCTTCTTGAACCGCTGCAGTCTGTGTGGTGAAGGTACTCCCACAGTGCTTTTGGCTAGGGAGTTCCAGGATTTTGACCCAGCGACGATGAAAAAATGCGATATATTTCTGAGTCAGGATGGTGTGTGACTTGGAGGGTGGTAGAGGTCACTCGTTTGGGAGGTGCTGTCGAAGAAGCCTTGGTGAGTTGCTGCAGTGCATCTTGTAGATGGTACACACATCTCATTTAAAATCCTCATTCTCTACCGCCCACCCAAGTACCATAAATATTTTCTTACCAAGATATCTTCACAGCTTTCCTCCCAGTCTCTGCACTGAGCGACTTTTCGTCAGTGATTTCAACCTCCATCTCAATTCATCATGCTCTCTCGCCTCTGAGTTCACTATCCTGCCTTAATCTTTCCCTCCATGTAAACTCCCCAACCCATGTTCAAGGCAGCTCTCTTGACCTTGCCATCTCACATGGTCTCGCTGCTCCCATCATGTCAATCACAGATAGTGCTGTCTCTGATCACTTCCTTGTATCGCTCTCCACCCACGTCCCCCTTCCCCCTCCCAACCCTACTTCCTTCTGTGTCCACCCCTGGAAAAAATCTCTCTCCCAATTCACTTACAACTGCCATTTCAAAATCCCAACTGTCTAGCCATTGGCCCTCCATTCACCACAACATTTCTGCAGCTACCGATCTGCTCAACCACATCCTCACTTCCACCTTTGATGCTCTAGTCCCTATTAAAACCATTACTCTTTCTTACCCTGGTACTGCCCCCATCTCCGCTCCCTTAATTCCAAGGGATACAGACTTGAACGGACATGGTGAACAACTGGTTTAGCCATTCACTGCCAGATCTGCTCTGCTTGGGTTAAACTGCTCACTATTCCAGGATCAGCCTGGAATGCAAAGATAACCCCCGGCTTCCGTTCTCGATGAAAAACCGACTTCTTAAACCCCGCTCCCCTGTCTCCTCCAACCTCACCTCCAACAACAAGTGTGAGGAGCTCATGGACATCTTTGTCACGAAGATTGAGACCATCCAATCAGCTTCCTCTGCCGCTTCTCTTCCTTCCCCTAGCCCAGCGGGCCAATCTTCCTCTAAGGTTCCCCCCCCCCCCCGCCCTAGCCCTGAACTCGCATCTTTCTCCAGTTTCTCTCCTATCTCCCCTCATGCCCTCTCCGAGCTCACCTTGTTCTGTTCCCTCGACCCTATTCCCACTAAACTGCTGACCAACCAACTTCCCTTACTGGCTCCCATGTTAGTTCATATTGTTAATGGTTCTCTCTCCTCGGGTACTGTCCCCCTCTCCTTCAAATCTGCTGTCATCACCACTCCCTTCAAAAATGCAAACTTTGACTCCTCCGTCCTTGCAAACTACCGCCCCATCTCCAACCTCCCTTTGCTCTCCAAAGTCCTTGAATGTGTTGTCGCCTCCCAAATCCATGCCCATCTTTCCCAGGACTTCATGTTTGAATCCTTACAATCAGGTTTCTGCTCCTGCCACAGTACCGAAACAGCTCTTATCAAAGTCACAAATTATATCCTATGCGACAGTGATAAAGGTAAACTATCCCTCCTTGTCCTTCTCGACCTGTCTGTAGCCTTTGACACAGTTGACCACTCCATCCTCCTCTAACACCTCTCCACCGTTGTGCAGCTGGGTGGGACTACACTCGCCTGGTTCCATTCTTATCTATCGAACCGTAGCCAGAGAATCACCTGCAATGGCTTCTTTTCCTGCTACCGCACCATTAGCTCTGGTGTCCCCCAAGGACCTATCCTTGACCCCCTCCTATTTCTCATCTACATGCTGCCCCTCGGCGACATCATCCGAAAACACAGCGTCAGTTTCCACATGTACGCTGACGACACACAGCTCTACCACACCACCACGTCTCTCGACCCCTCCACTGTATCTAAATTGTCAGACTGCTTGTCCGACATCAAGTTCTGGATGAGCAGAAATTTTCTCTGATTAAATATTGGGAAGACCGAAGCCATTGTCTTCGGTCCCCGCCTCAAACTCCGTTCCCTAGCCACCGACGCCATCCCTCTCCCTGGCAATTGTCTGAGGCTGAACCAGACTGTTCGCAATCTTGGTGTCATATTTGACCCCGAGATGAGCTTCTGACCACACATCAGTGCCATCACTAAGACCGCGTATTTCCACCTCTGGAACATCGCCCGACTCTGTCCCTGCCTCAGCTCATCTGCTGCTGAAACCCTCATCCATGCCTTTATTACCTCTAGACTTGACTATTCCAATGCACTCCTGACTGGCCTCCCACATTCTGCCCTACGTAAACATGTCATCCAAAACTCGGCTGCCCATGTCCTAACTTGCACCAAGTCCCATTCACCCATCACCCCTGTGCTCGCTGACCTCCATTAGCTCCCGGTTAAGTAACGCCTCGATTTAAAAATTCTCATCCTTGTTTTCAAACCCCTCCATGGCCTCGCCCCTCCCTATCTCTGTAATCTCCTCCAGCCCCACAAAACTCTGAGACATCGGTGCTCCTCTAATTCTGGCCTCTTTAATAGCCCCGATTTCAATCCCGCCACCATTGGTGGCTGTGTCTTCAGCTGCCAAAGCCCTAAGCTCTGGAATTCCCTCCCTAAACCTCTCCCCCTCTCTACCTCTCTTTCCTCTTTTAAGACGTTCCATAAAACCTACCTCTTTGACCAAGCTTTTTGGTCACCTGCCCTAATAGCTCCTTATGTGGCTCGGTGTCAAATTTTGTTTTATAACGCCCCTGTGAAGCACCTTGGGACGTTTTACTGTGTTAAAGGCGCTATATAAATACAAGTTGTTCTTGTTGTTACTTGAATGGGATGATATTTCACTTGATGGTAATTCTGCCATTAGCAGGAACTACTAGTCTTGGCCTTTAGTTGTGTTAGGTGGTATTTATGCCCTTTTGCAAATCCAACACAGTGATACCAATGGAAATAAAAATGGGGTGGGGGGGGGGGGGGGAGATGTAAAATGGGCTGCTGACTCGCGATCACCTGTTTTACGCTATTGCACAAAGTCAAAATTACCCCCATTCTCTTTAAGGACATTTGTCTGGCTAGAAATTCAGGATGTGCTACTTGAGCATGCCCTGCCTGAGTCTCTCGCGATGTCCGAAGTTTAATACCCATAGAATATGCTTCGCCCCACAAGGTTCCTGTCAGTCAGTCTCCAGTTCATACTGAGCAGGTCATTATGTCATGACTGCCCTCCCAAATTCTATTCTACTGTGTTCACAAGTGATAGTTTCACATGCTGGAGTCTCATTTCATGCACAGTGACTCCATTATTTGCCGTTTACTTCCCCTTTTACTACACCCACACAGGGCATCCTTGAGTCAGCAGAAGGAGCAGCTTTCCGTTCTCTATCGTGAAGGACACAGAATCAAATGATCTTTATCCTCCTAGCTGAAGCACCTTCAACTGCATAATTGAGATCCAATTGTTTAAACTGCAGGAAGGAGGGAAGAAGGAAACCAAAAAAGCCTTGTCATTTTTCATTTGGACTTCCCCTGCTCGCCCAGTTTTGCTAGACGTTGAGGTTAATGCAGAGAGAGAGATACAGAGACAGAGAGATACAGAGAGAGATACACAGAGAGAGAGATACAGAGAGGGAGATAAAGAGAGAATGAGATACAGAGAGAGAGATACAGAGAGAGAGATACAGAGAGAGATACACAGAGAGGGAGATAAAGAGAGAATGAGATACAGAGAGAGAGATACAGAGAGAGAGATAAAGAGAGAATGAGATACAGAGAGAGAGATACAGAGAGAGAGATACACAGAGAGAGATATACAGAGAGGGAGATAAAGAGAGAATGAGATACAGAGAGAGAGATACAGAGAGAGAGATAAAGAGAGAATGAGATACAGAGAGAGAGATACAGAGACAGAGAGATACAGAGAGAGATACACAGAGAGAGAGATACAGAGAGGGAGATAAAGAGAGAATGAGATACAGAGAGAGAGATACAGAGAGACAGAGTTGACTATTCCAATGCACTCCTGAATTCAATCCATTTGAAAAGGTACCACAATTTTACCGTACTAATCTCCTGGGTCTAGTGGATTATAACGGAACAACCACCGGGCCTCTTGATTTGATGGGTGGGTGAGGGGGGCGGTGAGGCAGATTTTGCTGCACAGTTAATTACTTACAAAAAGATTGAAGAGAGTAGCTGGGAAGAACATTTCATCTATTTTTGTTATGTCCTATAGATAAAGAGCAAAAGAGGAGTTTGTACAAAGAGATGCCACAATGCTTAAAGCATTTTGCAAGAAAGCAAATCCTCAGTATGTGGGACTCAGATGAAACTTGTGTTGTAAAGATGGTGCATTATGAGCGCAATTTTGCTTCCAATGGGCTCCTTGATACCATGCTCATCTTGTGTATCAGATGACTCTCATTTTTGTGCTTGTTAGTATGTTTGGTATGAGCAAGGCACACCAGGAACATGGCTGCAACTTGGGGATGCGGAAATCCTGAATTGCGGTCTGTCAATGACAGCTCTGAATCAGGCTGCGCTGTGCCCCCACCCACAGAGCCGGCAATCGGTGTAATCAGCCAATTCAGGAAACTGACGAAAATTTCGGCTCTCCCGCAGTAAGTACGCTGTTAAATTCCCCACTAAAAGTTAGACCCAAAGGGATTGGGTGTAACTGGGGTTTTGACAGCATTATTACTGCTAAACAAATGTTAAGGGCCCGGAAAACTAAAATTAATTTTGTGCAGTGTGAAATGTGACCATTTTAATAAAAATTAAAATTTTTAAGAAACTTTTCAAAAAAATGTTTTAAAATTATTTTTTAACGTTTGCCCATCTTTATTTCAGGTTTGGCTTTTCCCAATGTGAGAGCCCCAATCTTTGTTTTGCTCTCTCTAACATTTTTTAAGAGCTTACCCACTTCCTTGTTTGCAGTCTGTGAGAATTCTGCGTTTTGATTGGCTGCTTGGGCAGCCTGTTGCTGTCACAGCAGTTTGCAGAAGGTGATCCCCACTATACTTCATTGATTTGAATCGAAGGTCGGAAAACCTAAAGTTATCAACACAGGGATCGCGAGGTCCTTGTGCGAAGCGTACTTTGGGGCCACCAGCAAACACCTTCGCTTTGCTGCTGACTGCAAATTCCGGGCCTATCTGGGTTTTTTTCCAGTGATGTTGATTGAGGGATAAATATTGGCCAGGACACTGGGGTGAACTCCCCTGCTCTTCTTCAAAATACTATGCAATGGTATCTTTTATGTCCACCTGAGAGGGCAGACAGGGCGTCAGTTTAACGTCTCATCCAAAAGACGACACCCTCTGTCAGTGCAGCACTCCCTCAATACACCACTGGAGTGTCAGCCTAAATTTTAGGATGATGGTGCTGTTGACCAATTATGGCAATCAATCTCTATCAATTGGTCGACAACACATCCAGACATGAGGCAAAGAAAACCCCAGTGGTGGAGAGCTTTGGGAACCATAGGTTCAAGTCAATTGTTTCCTCCCAAGCGCGCTACACTTACAACACGTCGCACAGTGAGGGTTTACTAAATGTACAAATACTGAACACGCAGTTTGTACTGTAAGCGACCTTGTAACATCCGAGTACTTGTCACATGATCTTCTCCCATCTGGTTTGCTTTCATCACAATGTGGTACCTACTAACGACTGAATGGCTACTTGTATTTTTTAGCACCTCTCTCTCTCTCAGATGGTTTAATATGGGACACAACAAACCCACACAGCAATCCTGCAAATGAAAACGCAGCAAAGCTTTGTATCAAACCTTGGTTAGACCACACTTGAAGTATTGTGCACAGTTCTGGTCTCCATATTATAAAAAAGGATATAGAGGTACTGGAGAAGGTGCAAAAAAAGATTCACAAGGTTGATACCAGAACTGAGAGGATATACTTGTCAGGAAAGATTGTACAGGCTGGGGTTCTTTTCTCTGGAAAAGAGGTGGCTGAGAGGTGACCCGATAGAGGTCTTTAAAATGATGAAGGGATTCGATAGGGTAGACATAGAGATGTTTCCACATGCTGGAGAAACCAAAGCTAGGGGCTATTAATATAAGATAGTCACCAATAAATCCAACAGGGAATGCAGGAGAAACCTCTTTACCCAGAGAGTGGTTAGAATGTGGAACTCGCTACCACAAGGAGTAGTTGAGGTGAATAGCATCAATGCCTTTAAGGGGAAGCTAGATAAACACATAAGGGAGAAAGAAATAGAAGGATATGCTGATAGGGTTAGATGAAGATGAGTGGGAGGAGGCTCGTGTCGAGCACAAACACTGACACGAAGCTGTTGGGCCGAATGGCCTGTTTCTCTGCTGTAGATTCAATGCAATTTTGTTAACTATCAAAATTTTCCTGTAATGACTGCAATTTTTGTTTGTGTTAGATAACATGACAGATGTTGGACGTGTACGAACAGGCTGGAACATACTGTCAGGCATCTGTTATTGTTGAACAATATTACACACATATATAGATCATAGTGAGCTTGTTAGCAGAGTTCCCACTTACCAAACCATTTACTATTCATTTATGTCACAATTGAAGCGCATTTTCTATCAGAGTTATTTACTTTGGTTGAGAACTTAACTCAGTGATCTCCATGTCTTGTCCTAGACCCTCTGAACGTGCTGGTCAGAGACAACCTGAGCACAAACATCTGGGGGTGCGGGGGCGGGGGGGGAAGGATTGCTTTGGTCGCACTTTGCAGCAATATTGTAAAAATGTTCATGCAGATCTGCTCCATATTGGTATTTCTCATGAAATCGTGAATGGGTTTACCATTTGGTACAGATACCCACCGAGGAAAAACCTCACAATATTTACAATGTAATAAAATGTAGGCTGCATATAGCGACACCACAAGTCCTGGCCAGAATGGAGATGATTGGGTAATTCCCTCATCAATTAAGCCTGGAGACCACACTGCTGTAAATGACTGGGATTACATAGGATATACAGCACAGAAACGGGCCATTCGGCCCAACCAGTCTATGCTGGCGTTTATGCTCTACTCGAGCCTCCTACTGTCTTTCCTCATCTAACTCTATCAGCATAACCCTCTATTCCCTTCTCCCTCATATGCTTATCTAGCCTCCCCTTAAATGCATCAATATTATTCACTTCAACCACTCCCTGTGGTAGCGAGTTCCACATTCTCACCACTCTCTGGGTAAAGAAGTTCCTTCTGAATTCCCTATTTGATTTCTTGGTGACTATCTTATATTGATGGCCTCTAGTTATGCTCTTCCCCACAAGTGGAAACACTCTCTCTGTATCTACTCTATCAAAACCTTTCATAATTTTAAAGACCTCGATTAGGCCACCCCTGAGCCTTCTCTTTGTGGTGTATGTAACCTGTTCCACCTTAAGAGAACTTAAGCCTGGTCCACCTTAAGAAAGGTACTACTTTCTTTGGCTGCTGTATACGTAATACCGGTGGTGACCACACCGGTATATAAGCACAGTGTAATAATATTGTATTCAGTATAGTCCGACCTCCAACCAGTAAAGACCTGTTTAATTTACTCTTGTGGTCTGTGTAGTAATTCTCACTATAACACACAGACTTAACAGTGGCGACGAGTCCGATTCTTACCCTGCTGCAGTAATTTCCACGGCGACTTCGTCCACAGACAGGACGTCGAAGAGAGGTTTCCACCCTCATCACCTACGGGAAGACACGTCGAGCGGCAGGCATTGAGCAACCGGAGTGCAGAAGACATCCTGACCTCGAAGCCTCCATCAGCGACTGTCAGCTTCTTCTACTACCTCATGGTGGATAAGCCGGGCAGCGACGCGACAGAAAGTCAACCGCGTTGGCTGTACAGACGGGGCTGGGAAGACGGAGGAATAAGGGCGGTGAGGTCGATCGCGACCAGAGATAAGGGCCGGGCCGCTTTCGAGCGAGAGGCGCAGCGCGGGACATCGATCGCGACCGGAGATAAAGGCCGCATTCGGGCTAAAGGCGCAGCGTCTGGGGAAACTGAAGGCACGAGAGCCGCGGTGAAGCAGAGACAGCGTCGGGGGACGGGTGAAGACCGCCAAGCACGGGAAAACCGCCATTTTGTGGGCGGAGGACGACGGCAAGGGCGGGAAGCTGCCATCTTAGATAACATTAAAAATACGATAAATTGCTACGATGCCTAAACATGGGAACATTAATGCCTTCGACAGTGATATAGAAGACTGGGCTATGTATGTAGAACGCATACAAAACTATTGTAAGGCAAATAAAATTCCTGAGGCAGATAAAGCACTAACATTACTAAACTTAATGGGTGTGAAGACATACGGGCAATTGAAACACCTGTTATCACCAGATGAACCGACGGATAAGATGTTCGAACAGATTGTTACTGTCCTAAAAAATCATCTTAACCGCACGCCGCTGATGCTAGCGGAACGATTTAAATTTTACGATAGAAGACAGCTGCAAAATGAAAGCAATGCTGAATATTTGATGGAATTACGTAAGCTAGCAAAATATTGTCAGTTTGGAACGGGACTGACAGAGGCACTTCGAGATAGATTTGTGTGTGGTTTATTTAAACAGGATACACAAAGGCGACTGCTCGAGGAGAATGAGCTGTCTCTCGAGAAGGCGGTCACTATGGCAGCAGCACACGAGGCCGCAGCGAGAGGCACGGCAGCAATGCAGCTACGGCCACCGGAACTCGGTACAAACAAATTGGGTTTGAGTTCCATCAAATGTTATCGTTGTGGAAAGACAACGCACGATCAGAACCAGTGTTGGTTTAAAAACCAAGAATGCAGAACGTGTGGCAGGCTTGGCCACATAGCTAAAGTATGCCGGTCAGGAAAGAAGACCAGCAACAAAAAGTCACCGCAAGGAAAATATGCAAAGGTACACAAGGTGACAAAGAACAGTTTGACCGAACAGAAGTCAGATTCAGACGCTAGCAGTAATGAACTGGATAGCTTAAGGATACACAACGTTGGTAAGGATACAGACCTCCAGACAATTTGGGTTACTCTTAAGATAGCAGGAGTCCAAGTAAAAATGGAATTGGACACTGGATCGGCATTGACGGTCATGAATAAGAAAGATTACAGAAGGTTATTCCAACATATTCCCTTACAGGTTACGGAGATTATATTGAAAACGTACACGGGGCAAAGAGTGTACCCCATCGGAAAAATAGAGGTAGAAGTGGTCCACAAGGGCGAAGGAAGCCAAGTAATGGACTTATATGTGCTACCTGAAGGAGGTCCACCACTACTAGGACGGGAGTGGATTAGGAAAATGAATATGGACTGGCACTCCTTGAAAGCAATAACGGTAGATTCCGGGGAAACAGCTGTCAAACCTAAACGATTGTCCAGAATATTGGATGAGGCTAAAGAGGTGTTCCAGCCGGGACTGGGAACACTGAGAGGAATTACGGCAAACATCAAGATTGATGAACATGCACAACCAAAATTTTTTAAAGCCAGACCGGTACCCTATGCAATACGACCTGCGGTTGAAGCGTAGCTGGAAGCACTAGAACGTTCAGGTGTACTGTCTAAAGTAGATTGGAGTGAGTGGGCTACGCCCATTGTTCCCGTTATGAAACATCCTGCGAACAATAAGCCAGGAGATCCAGGGAAGGTTCGCATCTGTGGAGATTTCAAAATCACCGTTAATCCGGTGCTTCACACGGTGCAGTATCTGCTTCCACGGATTGAGGATATTTTCGCTTCACTGTCTGGCGGGAAACACTTCACCAAGATAGACCTGGCGCAGGCGTATTTGCAGATGGAGGTTGAGGAAGAGTCACGCCAATACCTCACGATCAACACGCATCGAGGGTTGTACCGGTACAATAGGCTGGTTTTTGGAGTGGCATCGGCTCCAGCAATTTGGCAGAGGGCCATGGAGCAGGTATTACAGGGAATTCCAGGCACACAATGTTACCTGGACGACATTCTGATCACAGGTGATGGTGATGAACAGCATCTCGCTAACTTGGAACTGGTGCTCAACAGACTGAAAGAGTATGGACTTAGAGTAAATCGGCAGAAATGTGAGTTCTTCCAGAAGCGGATCTCGTACTGTGGGCATGTCATTGACCGGGAGGGGCTTCATAAGTCTCCTGACAAGATAGCGGCAGTTGTAAAGGCTCCCGCTCCGGAGAATGTCTCTCAGTTGAGGTCGTTTCTAGGATTAATTAACTATTACCATAAATTTCTGCCAAATCTATCCACGGTGCTGCATCCGTTGAACGCTCTTTTACAGAAAGGGGTACCATGGGACTGGGGCGAAAACTGTAAGAAGGCATTTCGCAAAAGCAAAGAATTGATCACCTCAGAGGAAGTGTTGGCTCACTTCAACCCGACACTGCCTATTCGGTTGGCTTGTGATGCTTCTCCATATGGTATTGGGGCAGTACTCTCACATAAATTGCCAAATGGCACGGAAAGGCCAGTCGCGTTTGCATCCAGATCATTGACCTCCGCTGAGCGCAACTATGCGCAGATCGATAGGGAGGCCCTTAGCCTTGTGTGGGGAGTGAAGAAGTTTAATCATTACCTACAGGGCCAAAAATTCACACTTCTGACGGACCATCAACCGTTGGTGTCCATTTTTAACCCTAAGAAGGGTGTTTCGGTGATGACAGCACAGCGTCTCCAGAGATGGTCTCTTTTCTTAGGGGCACATCAATATCAGATAGAATTCAAAGGTACGAAACAGCATGGCAATGCTGATGGCCTGTCGCGCCTGCCACTACCTGAAGATGAAGACACGATGAAAGTTGACCCTGTTGAGTTATTTCATTCGACCATTATCGGTGTTTATCTGTCACCAACGCAAGTATTGAAAGAGAAACCAGGAACGACCCGACACTGTCCAGAGTCTACGAGGTGACAGTGAAAGGATGGCCAACACGGGGTGATCCTCTGTTACCGGCATTCTCGGCAAGGCGAGACCAGCTGTCCGTCGGCCATGGTACTTTGATGTACGGGACAAGAGTGATTATTCCTCCCAAGTTAAGGGAAAGAGTTTTAAAAGAACTACATGAAGGTCATCTGGGGGGAGTTAAAATGAAAAGTCTTGCTAGGGCTTATGTATGGTGGCCGGGTATTGACCAACAGATTGAGGAGTTAACGAAAAGCTGCGCTGGGTGTCAAAAAGTGCAAAATGCACCTCCGATAGCACCGCTACACCCATGGGAATGGCCTTCAGCTCCATGGCAACGCGTACACATTGACTTTGCTGGTCCATTCATGGACTCCATGTTCCTAATCGCGGTGGATGCACATTCCAAATGGCCAGAAGTCATCAAGATGAATACCACTACTTCAGAAAAGACAATTGCGGTGTTAAGAACAATATTCGCAAGGAACGGATTGCCAGAACAGATCTGTTCGGACAACGGACCACAGTTTGTATCGGAAGAATTCCAACAATTCTTAAAGAAGAATGGAGTTAAACATTATACCTCTGCCCCATATCATCCGGCGACAAACGGGTTGGCTGAAAGATTTGTCCAGACATTCAAAAAGGCTATTAAGGCCATGAATGATGATCAGATTCCGCTGCAACACAAGGTCGATAAGTTCCTGATGTCATATAGAAACGCCGATCATGCCGTGACTAACCAAAGTCCTGCTATGATGTTTTATAACAGGAGGTTGCGGTCCAAGTTGGACTTGTTAAAACCAAATGTGCGGAGGGAAGTGGAAAACAAACAGTTTCGGCATATTAACAGCAAGACCACTCGAACTTTCGACGTAGGACAACCAGTGATGGCAAGGGGCTATGGAAACGAAAAATGGCAGTCCGGAACAATCCGGGCCAGACAAGGACCTCTGATGTACACCATAGATATTGGTCATAATGTGATAAGGCGTCATGCGGATCAACTGGTAGAGTCGAGAGCAAGGGTCGAACCCATGGTTGTGACAGAGACAGCTGTGGAAGACGTTCATGAACCTGAAGCATCTACCTCGGCCGAGAATGTATTTGATGATGATGACACCCAATACATTGGCAACCAACTAGAGGAGGCACCTCAACAACAAGAATCAGAGACCACTGAAAGGCGTTATCCAAGCCGAATCAGAAAGCCTCCTGAGAGACTGAACCTTTGAACTGTTATACCTGAAGTTATATATGTATATATGTTATGTTTATTTGGGGATATGACTGTTAAGCTAAAAAGGGAGGATTGTGGTGTATGTAACCTGTTCCACCTTAAGAGAACTTAAGCCTGGTCCACCTTAAGAAAGGTACTACTTTCTTTGGCTGCTGTATACGTAATACCGGTGGTGACCACACCGGTATATAAGCACAGTGTAATAATATTGTATTCAGTATAGTCCTGACCTCCAACCAGTAAAGACCTGTTGAATTTACTCTTGTGGTCTGTGTAGTAATTCTCACTATAACACACAGACTTAACACTCTTTTCAAGAGAAAAGAGACCCAGCCTGTTCATCCTTTCCTGATAGGTATATCCTCGCATTTCTGGGATCATCCTTGTAAATCTTTTTTGTACCCTCTTCAGTGCCTCTATATCGTTTTTATAATATGGTGACCAGAATTGTACGCAGTACTCCAAGTGTGGTCTAACCAAGGTTTGATACAAGTTTAGCATAACTTCTCTACTTTTCAAATCAATCCCTCTAGAAATAAACCCTAGTGGTTTTTTTTTATGGCCTTGTTAACCTGTGTCGCTACTTTCAATGATTTGTGTATTTGTACTCCGAGATCCCTTTGCTCTGCTACCCCACCTAGATTCATATTTTCCAAGTAATATAGAAACATAGAAACATAGAAGATAGGAGCAGGAGTAGGCCATTCGGCCCTTCGAGCCTGCTCCGCCATTCAACGAGATCATGGCTGATCATCCAAACCCTAGCACCCGGTCCCTACACCGACAGCCATCCCACCCAAGCCCTATCCCCGTAACCCCGCGTATTTAATCCCCCCTAACACTAAGGGTCAATTTTTTTATCATGGCCAATCAACCTAACCCGCACATCTTTGGACTGTGGGAGGAAACCGGAGCACCCGGAGGAAACCCACGCAAACATGGGGAGAATGTGCAAACTCCACACAGTCACCCGAGGCCGGATTTGAACCCAGGTCCCTGGCGCTGTGAGGCAACAGTGCTAACCACTATGCCACCGTGCTGTGACCTCCCTATTTTTCTTACCAAAATGTAATACCTCACACTTCTGTGTTGAATTTTATTTGCCAATTATATGCCCATTCTTCAAGTTTATTAATGTTTTCTTATAATTTGTTGCAGTCCTCCTCAGTATTGACTATCTCCCCCTCCCCATTTGGTGTCATCTGCAAATTTAGAAATTGTGTTTTTGATTCCAAAGTCTAAATCGTTAATATAAATTGTGAACAACAATGGTCCCAGCACTGATCCTTGTGGAACACCACTTCCCATCTTCTGCCACTCTGAATAGCTACCCTTTACCCCTACTCTCTGCTATCTGTCTTGAAGCCAGCTAGTTATCCATTCTGCTACTTGTCCCCTGACTCCGCTTTCTCTGACCTTATTCATTAGTCTATTATGTGGTACCTTATCGAAGGCCTTTTGAAAACCTAGATAAATTACATCTACTGCATTACCCTTGTCTACTCTCTCTGTTACCTCTTCAAAAAATTCAATGAGGTTGGTCAAGCAAGGCTTTTCCTTTTGAAATCCATGCTGACTATTCATTATTATATTTTTGGTTTCTAGATGTTCTTCTATTTTCTCCTTTAGTAGGGATTCCATTATTTTTCGTACCACTGAAGTTAAGCTGACTGATCTATAGTTCCCTGGACATGTTCTATCACCCTTCTTAAATATAGGTATTACATTAGCTATCCACCAGTCATCTGGCACTATACTTTGTTTTATTGAATTATTAAAAATATGAAGTAATGCCTGTGCTATCTCTTCCCTAGATTCTTTTAAAATGCGCGGATGTAATCCGTCTGGACCAGGGGTTTTATCCTCTTTGAGTTTATTTAGTTTATTTAATATTTTTCCTCTTTTTATTTTAAATGCAGTTATTTCACTTCTAATCTCATCATCCGATGTCATGTCCATCTGTTCTGTCTCACTGGTAAATACTGAAGCAAAGTAATTATTTTAATATTTCTGCCATCTCTCTATCACTGCCTGTGATATTATCCTGTCCATCCCTTAGTGGCCCTATTCTCATCCTGACTTTCCTTTTTTTATTTATGTGCCTGTAAAATATTTTACTATTTTGTTCTATGTTCCTTGATAATTTAATTTCGTAGTTCCTTTTTGCCTTTCTAATTTTTTTTTTACTTCTTTCCTAATCTCTTCGTATTCTCCCTTGTCATGTGTTCCCCTGCTGACCATGTACTCAGTGTATGCCTCTTTCCTTACCCTCAATTTTTCACTTATGTCTTTATTCATCCATGGTATCTCATTAGTGTTTAGCTTATTCTTGTTTTTTAGCGGAATTTTTTTTCCCAGACTCTGTTGAACACCATTTTAAATATTTCCCACTGCTGTTCTACATCATTGTTTGCCAATATTGTTGTCCATTTTATTTTCCCAAGTTCTATTCTCAGCCCTGCAAAATAAGCTTTACTCCAATCTAATACCCTGGTCTTCATCATACTTATGTCCTTCTCAATTATTATCTTAAAGTGAATTATATGATGGTAACTATTGTCTAGATGTTCCCCTACTTTTACTTCTTTTATCTGCTGTGTTTCATTCCCCATTACTAGATCCAATAGCGGATCCTCCCTTGTTGAGTGTTTTACACAATGGGTGAGAAAGGAGTCCTGTACACATTGTAGGAACTCCATTCCCTTAACCCCTTTACCTACCTCTTCTGGCCAATTACTATCAGGGTAGTTAAAATCACCCATGATTATATTTTATGATTTTTACTTATTTCCCTAATTTGTTTGCATATTTCTTCTTGCACCTCCCTTCCACTATTAGGTGGTCTGTAGTCTACCCCATTAGTGTGATTGATACTTTATTATCTTTTATCTCTATCCACATGGATTCTATTTTTGTCTTGCTGATAGCTGCATCACTTTTTTCTACTGCCATTATGTTATCCCTAATAAGTACAGCTACTCCACCTCCCCTTTTTCCCTCTCTATCTTTTCTAAATATGTTATACCCTGCAATGTTTAATTCCCAGTCCTGATTTTTCTGTAACCATGTCTCAGTAATCCCTACTATGTCTGGTTCCTCGCAATGTATTATTGCCTCTAGTTCCCCTGTTTATTACAGACACTGTGTGCATTGCTGTACAGTTTAAATCATTTTTAATAGCAGTTCCTCTCAGTTTACTGTTAACCATCTTTTTACACTCCTGTTCTATAACTCTATTTATTCCCTGGCCATCAATGTATGCCCTTACTTTATTCTTTCCTATGCTTTCCTTTCCTGTTTTGTTTATATTTAGGCTGGTTTTATTTCTTGTAGATCCCTCCTCCCTTCTTCGACGATAGCAAAATACTGCAGATGCTGGAAATCCGAAATAACAACAGAAAATGCTGGAAAAACTCAGCAGGCCAGGCAACATCCGTGGAGAGAAAATAGAGTCAACGTTTCGGGTGAAAACCCTTTTGTCAAGACTAAAGAAGCACAGGAAATGAAATGGATTAAGAGGCCAGGCTGGGAGAGAACAAAAGAGAAGAGACATTAAGAGGTATTCAAAACGAGACGAGATGGTGATAGGACTATTGGAGACAAAAGACGGCTCTAGATTAGGTGTGAAATGCGCTGGCAGAGTGGGAGACAGTTGCCATGTGGGAGAGAGAGAGAAAAAAAAGGGGGTGGGGAGAAAGGCCAAAACAAAGGTGTGGATAAAAAATGTAAGTAAAAATGTAATAGGGGCCGAGGTTATGATCTGAAATTGTTGAACAAAGGCAAAGCTGCGATCGAACAAAAGAAGAAAAGGAGACAATAAAAGGTATTAGAAGCCAGATGAGATGGTAATGGGCCCGTGGAGACAAAAGGCAGCTGAGCCCTGGCACTGGGTAGGCAACATATCCTTCAGGTTTCTCGTTCATGGCTGCTGAGGACGCTATCTATCCCCCTAATTATAGAATCCCCTATCACTATCACACTTCTATTCTGCTCTTCCCCTCCCCTTGGACAGCCTTCTGAGCCACAGTGCCTTGGTCTGCATTGTGGCTGTCCTCCCCGCAGTCTTTCTCCTTGTCCTCACAGGTAGGGAGTACATCGTACCTGTTGGACAGGACCAGTGTCTTGTAAGAATAAAAATATATGTTTTCTATGTGTGATGGACTCGAGACTATTAATATAAGATGTATGTAATAATAAAGATAAATTTGATGTGTATGGATCTCCCCTGGGTAAGGCAACGGCGTGAAACTTAACAAAGGAAACCTGCATAACAGGATAACCCCTCACAGAGACACCATCGAAACTCACCATCGAAACTAAAAGGTGTCAACAAACAATTAAGTTAAGCAAGGAATGGCACCAGCCACTGCAGACAGACACATGTTCAAAGGAAAGCCAATCAAGAACTGCCATGAATCTAAGCCCCAATCCTGGGGTCTTAGCAATTTAGACTAGAGACAATGGACTTAAAAAGATATAAAACAAGGAACCCAAAGGCTTTCCCTCTCTCTCTCTCTCTCTGGACGACCACACGGAAAAACAAGAAGCCCTCCCTCTACAGACCAGACCAAGAAGCAAGGAACTCTACAGACCAGACCAAGAAGCAAGGAAAAAGGCCGCGTGCATTGCTTAACTCAGGGAAGTACCAGTCTGTGTAAATCTAACCCATTACCTTACGTGTTATAATCGAGTAGAGTCCATAAATACCAGTAGGTTATTGTTTTGATGTGCATGAGCGTGTGTGTTTAATAAACTTATTCCAAATTGTTTCAAAAGAATTGGTCTTGCTGTCAATTTAATGCCAGCCGAAATAAAAAGCTTACAAAATTGGTCTGCGGGACCTCCTTCACAACCTCTCCTAAGTCCTCGCTACCTGGCTCCCTAACAGTCACACCCTCCCTTTCCTGAACCGTGCTTTCCTCTGGGGTGTGACTGTTTTCTGGATAAAACTATCCAGAAATTCCTCCCCCTCCCTTATTTCAGAGTGTGTCTAACTCACACTCCAGCTCAATGGCTCTGAGCCGGAGTGACTGAAGGCAGAGACATTTCCTGCAGATGTGGGAATCCGGGACAGTCTCGCTGTCCACAAAGTCCCACATACTACAATCTGGCACATAGCCTGCCCTGCCATCTCTATTTGCTTATTGATAGCCTGAATTAATTTAATTAGTTATAAAGTTTTTATTCAAATGATTATTTATAGTTATATTAATTAATTTGTTTATATCTAGTTAAGTTATTAATTTAAGAAAGTATTAATTATAGTTCCCCAGCTCTTACTTTAAGCCACTGCCTAGCTTAGAGAAAAAAATGTAATACTCATCAACCAATCACCTACCTGCTGTCCTGTGGAGGCAAAAGCAGCACCTTCTTCCCCAAATTCCCACTCTCTCCAAATTCCCAAGTTTAACACCCTGTTAATTATAGAGTCCCCTTCTCTATATAAATTATAGAAGTCGTCTTCTTCTTAGGCAGTCCCTCGGAACCGAGGATGACTTGCTTCCACATTAAAAATGAGTTCTCAGGTGACTGATGAGTCAAATGCGGGTCCTACAGTCTCTGTCACAGGTGGGGCAGACGGTGGTTGAAGGGGCAGGTGGGTGGGGTGCTTGGGTTGACTTTCCCTCCTTGCGCTGCCTGCGCTTGGCTTCTGCTTGCTTCCGGCGAAGAGATTCGAGGTGTTTGGCACCTTCCCGGATGCTTCTCCTCCACTTTGTTCGGTCTTGGGCCAGGGATTCCCAGGTGTCGGTGGGGATGTTACACTTTTTCAAGGAGGCTTTGAGGGTGTCCTTGAAGCATTTCCTCTGCCCACCTGGGGCTCTCTTGCCATGCCGGAGCTCCGAGTAGAGCGCTTGTTTTGGGAGTCTTGTATCGGGCATGCAGACAATGTGACCCGTCCATCGGAGCTGATCGAGTGTGGTCAAAGCTGTTTAAGTGCACTCCATTTAAGATCATTCTGTGCAGACTACTCTGATTGATTTTATGCACAGAATTTGTATTATGTATCTATTCTCCACTCACTGCATTTTGCTGCAGAAATAATCCTGCTTTTCTTGGGAGACTTTGCTGTAGTTACAGTCATGAGTTCTGTTTAATGTAGTTTGCAGAGACTTTGCTTAAATAGACTGTTTGCTGTGAGACCTGCCATAAGCCCCGCCCCGCTACCAACTCATTGGCTAACACAGTGGTATCAATACTCAGTTCATAAAATGTAACAGACCCTTTCCGGTTTGGATGGCTCAATGCTGTATTAGGCAGTGCACTCACTCTCTGAGCCCCCAGACTCTCCACATGGGCTTTATTCACTAGTTCTCACTGTGGCCCATACATTAGTCTGAAGCGTGCATCATTCCTTGACCAAGAAGAATAACAAGTGACTTTCTTTCAAGCCAGTGATGGTGCCACTCTCGGACTTGTCGCAAAGAGTTGCAGGATAGTCCATGGTCATTCCCCTCTGGTCTTCCCTCTCTTCCTCTGGGGTAATATTTAGCCTCTGCTCTGCAATGCACCTTAACAGCATTTACTCAAGTTGAGTGCTTATTGCCGGGTTGTTGCGTGACGCCATGTCTTGCTGCTCGACGGTACAGCTTTTTTTCTCTTCCAAGCCCAATTAGGTGATTACGCTGCCATTTTAATATATGGATCACATCAAGGGAACCGATACATAGGCATTACATGACATTGTGGGGTTCAGGTAATGTCATAAATTTGGAGAATGAAGCTCGAGCTGTTCAGGAATAGAATATCATTAGATTGCCTCCAATGGTTCAGTGGGTGAGTGTGCCATGCAGTGTGGACTTGTGTCATACAGCCCAGGAAGATCCCAGGTCTGATCGCTGATCAGTGCTGAGTTAGCTGGTCATAGCTAAGACAACAGTAACGGTGTTTACAATGGTCCTCAGTATCCTTAGGCTAGAACGGGGTGGGAGGAGGGCGGTCGGTGAAGAGCCATGGGGTCATGGGGTAAGAACAGGGTCTGTGATGCCCCCACAGTTAAAAAGCCTGATCAAGTACATAGAGATGAGTTTATCATCAGAGGTAATAAAAAAGTGAGGGGAGCGAAGTTTGAAGCTGAAATTCAGTGAGTCAAACAACATTGACCATAATGCACTGTAAATTGATTTGGAATCCTGGTTCCTCTACAATAAGGTATTTTTCACTTACTGTGCTTTGTGCAAGGCTGGTCGTGCAGGGAATGACATATTTAATGAATACCATTGTCCACTGTCTGGGTGATTTATGAAGCATGTTCGGAGGTTCTGGCAGCAGAAGGTACAGTTGAACTGAGATCTTGTGCGATTAGTTGCTGACTTAGTTTCTGCCTCCCTCCGCTGTTATTTAACTGGATAACTCTGTCCTTACGAAGAATGGTCCAGACTTCCCGCTGATGCATCACCTCCGATTGCCATCATAATTTTGACGAAGAACTGAAATCTCGAGCCCCCCCCCGCAACCACCCACCACCACCTCCCACCTCCCCTCCACACCCCAAAGAAAAACTTTCCACAGCTTCAGGAACAGCGGTGATCAACTAAAACATGGAAGAACCATCGTTAACATTGGCCCTGAGATCTCAAGAGGTTCTCCCAGCCTGCTGCTTTAACTCCGCCTGGAGATTTGCGTAATCCACTGGGAAAACAACAGAAAGCGACCACTCACATCGCTTCCCTTCAGGTTCTGGCAGGAGACCGGTAGAACCTCCACGAAATTTCAGGGCCATTGGCCTAGAGATAGAATGGGCACCCAAAGGCCCAAGATGGCAGGCGATGTGCACGTGTTCATTCTGCACCAGAAAGTCAGCCGCTGCCACCATATTAGTAACGGCTCCCAGTTGGGCGTACAAGACGCATGCTGCATGTGGTGCGGTCAGTACTCTTGGGCACTTGGCAGCCTTAAAAGGACCGCTGGAGGCTGCCACCAGAAAGTTAAGTTTTAATTATTTTACTTAAATCACACATAACTAATCCATGGTGTCTCTCCTTCTGATTTCTCCCCACCCCATTTGGTCCCTGCTTGGTAACTTCCCACAGCGTGACAGGCAAGATTGAGTGCTCGTAACATGGACGATTGCAGGCATGGACCTGTATCCTTCCATTCCACAGCAAAGTGTTTTCAGGCTCACTGGCAATTGCATGATTCAGTGAGGTACTAAGCCACACAGGCCAGGAAGATCCCAGGTCAAGCCCTGGTTTTCGCTGAGTTAGCTGATCTCAGCTGGATAGCAGTCGGCATGCAGTGATTTATCGCAGTCACTAGACCGGGTTGTGGAAACCAGCCTGGTGACTATCTAGTGAGCCCTGTTGGAAAGTGCATGTGTGAGAATGTTGAGTGCGAATATCACTAGCTTCAACTGTGATGCCCTCTTCATCAAGTGGCTTGGCAACACCCACTATCTAGTCTCGCACATAAAGAATGGCTACAAGGGCAAAATATCAGAAGATGGATGGTGCCATTGGCCCCGTACCCCAGTATGAATTACCGATTATAGAAGAGGAAAGAAATTCATAATATTTGAAAACTGACAATATATTTTCCAACAATTGCATTTTTTCAAGTTTCAATTCATGCCTTCGTAATAAAGATCAAGGCTGGAGAATGGAACATCTTACCATTTTTTGAACAACAAAAAAATCAAGCAATGCCAGGTGTAGCATAGATACAGAGTAAGCTCTCTTTACCCTATTTTAATTATGGTCACAAGATTCCTGTCTTCACTAATTTTAGTGCAAGTCAGTATATGAATATAAAGTAGTCTTTTCCGCTTTATAGGAACATAGGAACAGGAGTAGGTCATTCCGCCCCTTGAGCCTGTTCCGGCATTCAATGAGATCAATGGTTGATCCTTGACCCAACTCCATATACCAACCTTTGCCCCATATCCCTTAATAGCTTTGGTTAAAAAAAATCTATCAATCTCAGATTTAAAATTAACAATTGATCATGCATCAATTACCATTTGCGGAAGAGAGTTTCAAACTTCTACCACTCTTTGTGTGTAGAAGTGTTTCTAGTTTCACTTCTGAAAGGTCTGGCTCTAATATTCAGGCCACGTCCCCTAGTCCTAGGCTCCCCAAACAGCAGAAATAGTTTCTCACTATCTACCCTATCAGTTCCACTTAATATCGTGAAATCTTTGATCAAATCACCCCTTAACCTTCTAAATTTCAGGGAATACAACCCTAGTTTGTGTAATCTCTCCTCGTAACTTAACCCTTGGAATTCAGGTATCATTTTGGTAAATCTACACTGCACTCCCTCCAAGGCCAATATAACCTTCCAAGGTGTGGTGCCCAGAACTGCTCAGGCTAACCTTTTTGCTCAGGTTAGCAAAGAGAGGGACTTCACTCCCCAGCTAACTTAATCTCATCCTTAGTAGCCAAACAGCATTTATGTGACGTTGCCAATCCCAGCATCAACCATCTTTGTTGTGCCCACTCTGAATGGCACTGCCAATTTAGCGTTCGATATGGACAGTTTTTCATTCTGGATTCATGAGTATAAAATCTGCACTCCATCTCCTTTCAAGTGATGCACATTCGAAATTTTAATTTAAAAAAAACCAAGGGACATGATATATTTTCTACACAACTGGTTTAGTGCTTTGTTAAATGATTTCCAATTGCCCTAGTCATTTGTCTTGCCATAGGATATACGTTTTCATTGCATGTAATGGATGATATTAGCTGTGTGTGATGACAAACTAGATCAGTAACTCAGCAGAATACTTTTCAATGGCGTTTTCTTCTAGGAGTCAGGAAGATTTATTGCCCAAAAGCTGCCCGTTTCAGGAAACTGCATTGCTTGTGCTAACACTGGACCAAAACACAGACTCCACTACTCGAAAATAGTGGAACGCAGCACAGAAAACAAACGTAAACTCCAAGTGTCAGCTGACAGTGACACATGTGACCTACAGGAACAATGGCTGCAATTGCTCTAGGTTAGGGGTGTCAAACCCATCACCCTAGAGAAACATGCACTTCTCAAACCCTGGCTATCTAGCCTTGGAGCCCAGGTAAGGTAGGGCACCTCCACATCCTGTAGGAATGATAGAGGGATGACGCATCTCCTCACATCTCCTGACTTTTCTGTGTCATTAACTGGATACAGGAAAACTGCACCATTCACAAGAAACCACTGGAACCAATTATGCACCTTCTTAACTCCATACCAGTGGGTAAAATCCCATTGCCTGACGCAAGAGGGTTGTGCTGTTCTTGAAGGAGAGATGTTTAAAGGAAGTCTGCACCTGCAAAGCGTTATAATCATGGGATGGAGGCAGGCACCTGGGTGAAAACGAGTGCAGCTGCCAATCTGGACACTTCATCATTGTGCTTTGTCCTTGTGTGCAACCAGCGTGAACGGGACTTGGTGCAAGTTAGGATACCATCAGCAGAGTTTTGGGTGAGTTCAAGTTTATGTAGGGTGTGTTATAAATCTCATCATTCATCAAGAAACTACTCATGAAATAACGCTGGACGGCCAGCTGGTGGCGCCGTCCAAGGAGTATAAATACTCGGGCGTCAGCCCCAGCTTTCCAGGGACATTTTGTAAGACAAGGAACTAGTGAAGTACAACTAGACCTCCATGTTCTGAAACAAGTTGATTAAAGCCTTGCTTTATACTCAAACCAAGTGCGTAGTGAGTTTTATTATGTCAGGGTGGAAGATGGGAGGCCAGCTAGGGGAGTGTTGGAATATCCAATTTTTAGAGGTAACAAATGCATGGATGAGGGTTTCAGCAGCAGATGAGCTGAGGTAGGGGCGAAGTTAGTCGATGTTACGGAGGTGGAAGTAGGCAGTCTTGGTGATGGAGAGGATATGGGGTCAGAAGCTCAGCTGAGGATCAAGTAGGACACCAAGGTTGCAAACAGTCTGGTTCAATCTCAGACAGTAGCCAGGGAGAGGGAATGGAGTCACCTGACCTAATAGCTCGGTGTCAAATTTTGTTTTATAACGCTCCTGTAAAGCGACTTGGGACGTTTTACTATGCTAAAGGCGCTATATAAATGCAAGTTGCTGTTGTTGTTGTTGAAAGGGATGCAGCTTGAGGGGAGGATTAACCGATCTCAAACGTTGTGAAGACACACAAGGAGGGCAGCATTGTAGCTCATGGGAAGACACACACACAAAGCCGTGGGAGATGGGGAAATGAGAGGCAAGCTGCCAAGGGGCTTGGGAAAGGCAGGGAAAGGGAGGGCACAGTTGCATACAGCTTTATGTGGAACTTCAAAGCCTTTAAACAGGCTTTGACTCAGCTGCCAGTTCTTCAGAGACACGTCAGTAGCACTGTTGCCTCTGTGTCAGGCATTAATACAACAATTACACGGTGCTTCCCGGACCTAATTGGGACTACTGAGTTTCTTCACACACCAACCAATAGCACATCGAACCTGAGCCCTAGTACCAGTGCGTCACGCGTCAAGAGGTGGTAACAGCTGTCACTTTCTCTCGTGAGACACTGCAAAATTGCCCAGAAATGGATGGTTTTGCAATTCAAAAAGCTAGGCCCAAGTGTCACTAAACAGTAGTGACGTCCCCAAAGGCTATCTTTAGCCCTGCACTTGACAAAATGACTGTTTGTAACAATCAAAAAAACATGCATTTGAAGCTAAATGGCATAATTCCTCAACCTAAGCACCACGAGATATAATCTTTGTACTACTAAGCACACGTTTTATATCGGGCCGTTGTGTATTAAGTACTGATGTTTCCATATGCCTTACTTCAGACTTTGAGTTATTACTAGAGCACCTATCTTTGCCTGGCCTACTCTAGTTAGTGGAATGACCTGCATATAAAGTAGATCAGAAGTGATGCAAGGAGAGTAGCAGATCCGCAAACTAACAGTAATGACAAATTTCATATGCATATTATCTTAAGCTACAGCATATCGCATTTAATTAGATACCAAGTTTTGAGCACTTACCCAACATTTGACCACAAGGGCTTTTTAACAAAGATGGATTTTTGGGGATGAGTTCAATTAAAATTTTTAATGGGAAAATTAAATTAGATTGTTTTATATTGTCAAACATGATAAGCTTCAAAGAAACATGACTTTGTAAAAGGATGTTCATAGCTGAGAGATTCAAAGGTAATTAATGACTACCGATATCAGCAATATAAATAAAAAAAAGACTTACATTGACATACATAGACATAGAATATACAGCTCAGAAACAGGACATTCGTCCCAACTGGTCCATGCTGGTGTTTATGTGTATTTACATTTATATAGCGCCTTTCATGAACTCAGCATTTTATAGCCAATGAAGTACTTTTTGAAGTGTAGTCACTGTTGTAATGTGAGAAACATGGCAATCAATTTCCACACAGCAAAGTCCCACAAACAGCAATGAGATAAATGACCAGATGATCTGTGCAGTCGGGCATCAACTGGCTCCAACGGGTATGGAACCAAGTGTCCCCTCTATCTACCTGCAGGTAATTATCACATCCCTCGCAGCACTGATCTAACATGGTCTTGTGCTGAATCAAACAGTCCGGGAAGAGCTTGACTTTGCGCGACAGTGTAAAACGGGTGACCGCGAGTCGGCGGCCCGTTTCACACCTCTCCCCGTTTTAATTTCCATTGCTCCTTTTCAATCGGTACAAACCAATGGAAGCAGCATTATGCACAGAGACTCAACGCAAACCCACTGAAATCTCCAAAATGCCACTACAACAATACAATGGAGCAAAACAAATAAAACCTTGTATGAAAAGAATATTACATTCGTGAGCACGCGTCACTGGATTAGAATAAGTGGTATGTAAGCGAAAAATAATGTAATCATGACTACAGTGCTTGTGCCTTATTCCTCTCTTAGACCCTTCACAATCAGAGCCCATGGCCTCTTACCAGAATTTAAAGGGCCCAGGTTAGCCCTGAGATGGAAATCAGACTTTCCGCCCTATCTGGGCCCTGGCATTTCAGGGCCATTGTTATTAGTTGATGCTAAGCTTCGGCTGTGAAAGCCGGTAGATTATAGGAGGGAGGCAGGCTGAGGAAGCTAAGTTTTGTAAGAAACAATGTGTTAGAGTAGGAGACACTGCAATGAGTTTCACTACAGTGTAGATGAAAAGAAGAGAAAGGTCACGTCAGGAGACATCCAGTCAAGCTAGCTGACAGTCAACTAACTGAGCCAAGCAACGTTCCTTACCTACCCGTTGCTCTCCTAGCCTGTTGCTGTTCTTCAGCCAGAAATGCTGTGCTCTAACTTTCATGCACCCCCAGCAGATTAATGCCCCTTTTGCAGTTCAAATGAGGGCAAGTAAACATTGTCATTGAAAGGATATATTAATTAAGGATCAGTTCTTGAATGATTAGGATCCCATTAATCCGTAGATGTATAAATGCAGTGCTGCAACATCCATCATAGACACAAGCTGGGGCTTACTCTTGGTGCATGGTCATGTTATCGGGCCATACTGATAAACCAATAGCTCATAGCTCCTGTAATTGTTGCCTCATAACATGCACTTGCTTCTACCCTGACCTGATGCTCAGGAAATTTACCGACACGTTCCATGGTAACGTCTTCTAATTTCACAATAATAAACATGGCCAGGCCACCATAACAATTTATAAAACTGTACCACAAAGCAATCAAAGGCAAAAGTACCTAACCTGTATTAAGGAAAGACTTGAATTGATACAGCGCCTTTCACAATCTCAGGACATCCCTAAGCCAATGCAGTACTTTTGAAGTGTGGTCACTGTTGTAATGTAGGGAAACGCGGCAGACAATTTGCGCACAGCAACGTCCCACAAATAACAATGTAATGATGACCAGATAATGTGCTTTTAGGCGTTGGTTGAGAGATAAATATTGTCCAGGACACTGGAGAGAACTCTCCTTAATATTCTTCAAACAGTGTCATGGGATCTTTTGTACCCACCCAAGAAGACAGGTTGGTTTAACATCTCATCCAAAAGATGGCACCTCTGATAGTGCCACACTCCCTCAGTGCTGCACTGGAGTGCCAACCTTGATTTTGTGCTTAAGTCTCTGGAGTGGAACCTTCTGACTCAGAGGCCAGTGTGCTACCCACTGAGCCACGGCCGACACTTTAGCCAAATTTTCACAGCTGGATCCAACATAGGGTCCTTTGCAGCTTTCATAGAATGTTGTTGAACCATTTCAAAGCTGCAATTTTGAGCAGACTTTTCAAATTGTTCAAACATTCGCTTGTTATGAAACAGACAATGGACTCCGTATCAGTAAGCCCTGGGGACTGTGGTTTTTTTTTTGCCTTACAAGGCACTTCCACTAGACAGTATAATCCTTTTAGACAAGATTCCTCCTAGCTGGCAGCATGAAATGTAAATTATATTTAATTTAATCAGCAAAAATGTATTCAGGGCTGATACCATGTTTTATCACAGTGCAGTGCATTTCCTTAATTTAGGTCAGTGGCAACCTTACCTACGCTATTCATTTTTTTGAGATGGAATTGATTTTGAGTTAGAGTGGGAGTCTATTTACACAATTTACAACTGTTAATAGAGTCTAATTAGCATAATTAATCAACATGTCATCCAAAACAGTTATGCTCTCCAAGTTTCCGAAAGGTTGAATTTATGTTTCACGAGTTACTTGTAAAAGCCGGTTATGTAAATTGTCCTTGTTTGCATTATGTATTAAGTGTTGCATCGCTGACAACAGGACAATTCTAACTTCTAATTTTTGTAAAGGTGGGTCTTACAGTTTGAGCTATCAATAGATTAAGACAAAAGCATTGAATGTATGTTCACACCATCTCATTACCTATCCTATAGTTTGCCTAGTTATATGGACTAAGTGACAATGAAACAAGGGATCTAGGTGGGTGAACGAGAGGGCCAACTAAATTTGCCCCTTGCTAATAGGGTGAACAACTCATCTCTTTCATATAGTCCAATGCAGACGATTTTTACTCGTGGGAATGTATGTGGGAAACTCATGATGACCATGTTTAAGGGTCTCAGAACCAAGCTACTAAGAAATCTACACATGGAAGGGTACTGTTGGACTTGAACCAACTAAAACGGCACAGCTTGCCAACAGAGAGGGCTGCCGAGCTCCCTGTTGTTTGTCCAGCTAGAAACACCTTGTAGAGCATTGGTTTGCAAGGCTATCATGGAGCTGAGTGGGAAGAATTCTAGTCCTTAGTGACAAGTTTACCTCCTCAGGTTCCATTAATGAGCCAGATGGCTGGTCAATCATTAATGGTAGTCTGCAGCACTGTAGCCAGCCTGGTTCAGGTGTCGAGTTACCTAATCTGCCACAGAGGGATGAATTGGAACTTCCATAGTCAGGTATGTCACCTTGGCGTCACCTCAATTCCACAAGCATCCTGCTTCCCTCTCCCGCTCACCCCCCGCCCCCATCCCCCACCTCCCCCGCTGCAACCCCCACCAAGACAATAATCACCTATCGGTCATTAGACAAATGACATGTGGGTTTGAACCCTCCCAGAGTGGACAACAGGTACCAGATGTTCCCTATGAGTGGAATGGTGAGCAGTACAACTCACTGTCGCCTGAGTCAGAAGGCTGTGGGTTCAAGTCCCACTCCAGAGGCTGACACTCCCAGTGCTGCACTGTCTGAGGTGCCATCTTTCGGATGAGACGTTAAACCAAGATCCTGTCTGCCCTATCAGGTGGACACAAAAGATCCCATGGCACTATTTGAAGAAGAGCAGGGGAGTTCTCCCTGTGTCCTGGCCAACATTTATCCCTCAACCAACATTACTAAAAACAGGTGATCTGATCATCATCACATTGCTGTGTGCAAATTGGCTGCTGCTTTTCCTACATTACAACAGTGGCTACACTTCAAAAGTAAGTTATTGGCTGTAAAGCACTTTGGGATGTCCTGAGATTGTGAAAGGCGCTATAGCAATGTTCTTCTCCTATGTGCACCACAGCATGTGTGTTAAGAGATGGAGCCAAGTTTCAGGCTGCAGCTAACCGCTACTGTTGCAGGATGTATCAGCTCTATGCTCCATGGTAGCTGCAGGTGCCCTTGCAACAGGTGGCATGGCTCTGTGCCATGCTGGCTGCTGAACAGACCCTACGAAGACAGTTCTTCACAGTCGTTGCCAAGTAGATGTGCCAGAGCCTGCAGATATGGTTGGTGGCATCTTGGAGGGTTAGGGCACTCGGGATACTCTGGCTGATTACCCTGGCATAGCTTCCTACATGCAGTGCTGCTAAAAGTGTGACATACTGTGACTGAGATGATTCTGATGAAGCATCCAAAAGTAGTTAGTCAGACACTGACATACCTTCATGGTGCCATTGGATCAGCTGTCATAGCTTTCTTTGGGAATAAGAATTCTTTACATACACTAATCATACGAACAAGAGTGGGCCATTCAGCCCCTCGAGCTTGTTCCACCATTCAGTTAGATCATGGCTGAACTGTACCTCAACTCCATTTACCCACTTTTGCACGATATCTCTTGATATCCTTACCCAACAAAAAATCCATTGATCTCAATCTTGAAAAATTCTATTGACCCAGCATCCACAACCTTTTTGAGAAGAGAGTTCCAGATGTCCACTACCCTCTGTGTGGAAAAAGTGCTTCCTGATTTAACTCCTAAATGGCCTAGCTCCTTGTTCTGGATTCCCCCACCAGAGGAAATAGTTTCTCTGTATCAACCCTATCGAATCCCTTAATCATTTTAAACAGCTTGATAAGATTGCCCCTCAACATTCTAAACTCAGGGGAATGCAAAACAAGTCTATGCAACCCGCTGTCATAATTTAACCCTTTAAGCCCCGGTATCATTCTGGTGAACCTGCGCTGCACCCCCTCCAAGGCCAATAGATCATCAGCCAAAGCAAAGCAAATTCACCTCTGTTTATTGGTACTGCGCGGGTACTGACACATGGGCGCAGAGCACCACATCAAGCACCGAACTGCCTGGCATCCCTTTGTTGGGCTTTCTCTTTCAAACACCCTCGATAAGGGAATTTCCATTTGGACAAAAAGTGGCATAAAGGCTCAAGCAAACCCAAGTGCCAGCAAGGGGAAAAATATGAAAAGGAAGAAAATGATTAAGAAATGGCTGAAATATTCTTACCTTGACATTGATGTGCCTTTTGCATGACCTCCTGCACACTTATCACTGCCTAACAACCCCGGACACCCATTTCATACGGACAAGATTCATCATAGAATCTTCCAGCACAGAAGGAGGCCATTCGGCCCGTCGTGCCTGTGCAGGCTCTTTGAAAGAGCTGCCCAGTTAGTCCCACTCACCTGCTCTTTCCTCATAGCCCTGCAAATTTAGTCCTGCAATTAGGATTGACAATCCCCAAATTAATATTTAAATGATACACCCACCTTTTTGAAATGGGCATTTCTACCATTGCTGGTCCTCACCCCACCCCCCTGTACTAGGGCGTGAAGTGGGTGGAGTTCCACCAGGCTGGACCTCCTGCCCATTTTCCACTAATGGTCACCTACTTATGCCACAACAGGCAGCTGGCACTCACAAGTCCAGGCCATATATTGTGAGCAGTTCTGGTCTCCACATTACAAAAAGCGTATACAAGCACTAGAGAAGGTGCAAAAAGATTAACAAGGATGATACCAGAACTAAGAGGGTACAGCTATCAGGAAAGATTGAACAGGCTGGGGCTCTTTTCTCTAGAAAAAGAGAAGGTGGAGAGCTGAACTAAAAGAGGTCTTTAAAATTATGAGGATGTTTGATAGGGTAGATGTAGAGAAGATGTTTCCACTTGTGGGGAAGACAAAAACTAGGGGCCATAAATATAACATAGTCACTAATAAATCCAATAAGGAATTCAGGAGAAACTTCTTTACTCAGGGAGTGGTGAGACTGTGGAACTCGCTACCACATGAAGTGGTTGAGGTGAATAGTATGGATGCATTTAAGGGGAAGCTAGATAAATACACGAGGGAGAAAGGAATAGAAAGATATGGTGATAGGGTGAGATGAAATAAGGTGGGAGAAGGTGTGTGTGGAGCATAAACACAGATCTGTTGGGCCAAATTGCATGTATCTGTGCTGTAAAATTTGATGCGGTTCTATGTGTGTTGGCGTAAGTCGTGTAGTTCTGAATCAAGAAAACATAAAGGAAAGGAAACCAGAAACAGAGATTTGGAAAAAAAAAGGCTACTGATGATAACTGCAGCTAGCCTCAGGTATAAGCATTTAGGTGAGCCGACAATGGAGCTAGGTGACTCGACTTGAGATCTCAAATTGGCCAATCATTTATTTAACTGTTTGGGAGAGAAAACGCTTCCTGGCTGTTTCTACGTTCATTATGAGGAGATGACAATTCAGTCTGTGAAGCCAAAGTCGACAGCAGATGAGATCAACATAGTGAAAAACTGCATTCGTATGTTGACGAGGCAATTTGTGCAAAACCAGAATACAAGGCTTCTACTGCTGGTGTAGAGAAATAACAGAGCGGATATTTTTACTGTACAAGATTACAAGCAAGTTCGAGCAGATTTCTTGAACTACAAACAAACTTCAATCTTTGAAATTCCTTCTCTTAATGGCAAAACAGTGTCATGACAGTGTGACACAGTGAAGCCTGTGGTGCTAAATTGCTCATGACCTGTCTGTAATTCCTTCACTGACAAGCTATCATCTCAAGAGATATGTCTCAGATCCGCTGTCCATCACATAGCACCTGCATCTAGAATGATGGTTTTCGTCCTTCTGAATCATTTTCCAAAGATTTCTTGACTCTTTCCCACCATTATTGTTTATTGCTGTATTAGGAGTGATGGATTATCACATAATATCCGAGTCAACCTTTGGAAAATAATCCATTCCACTTTTTCCCCCAACCAGTCCCTTATTCTTGGAAACCCAGGTTCATTGTGTAACTAATACACCTTGTATCATTAAAGGAATCTGCTAGTTGTCTCCTACTTTTGGCACGCCTCCCTGAGACCACAATGTACTTGGGGAGTTTAGAATCAGGCTGTAATCTTTGTATCCGGCATATGACTCATAAATTGTGTGTACAGTCCATAAAACAATCAGAAAAATGCCTTTAAAAAAATAGTAATGGAACATCACAGATCGGAGAACCATGTATTTATCTGCAAAGGATTTGGTCATTTCCTTCTGTTTATAAGCAGAAGATAAAAGAAAAAAAAGACTTGCATTTCTACAGCGCCTTTCATGACCACCAGACATCCCAAAGCGCTTTACAGCCAATGAAGTACTTTTTGAAGTGTAGTCACTGTTGTAATGTAGGAATTAATCTTACAATTGTAAGTATAATAGTTACAGGCCATTGATTGATGTCTAGGGATTATGGAAATTGTTTGATATACAGCCAATAATTGAACTTTTGGGTCTGTAAAACTCCAGAATGAATTGATGTCTGGAGTCTGCTTAAATTTGCTTTTGGAAACAATATGCTAATGATGCCCGAGGCAAGCAAAAAATAAAAATTACAACCAGTGACAAACTGGACTTTAACTGAGTAAAAATACTACATTATTGCAGCTAAACTACAATCTCGGTAATCATAAACTAAACAAAGGGAAGGTGCAACAACTGAACAGTATTTGATTACACAATGGGCAGCGTTACAACAACAACTTGTATTTATATAGCATCTTTAACATAGTAAAACGTCCCAAGGCGCTTCACAGTAGTATTATAGGACAAAAATTTGACACCGAGCCACATAAGGAGAAATTAGGGTAGGTGACCAAAAGCTTGGTCAAAGAGATAGGTTTTAAGGAGCGTCTTAAAGGAGGAAAGAGATGTGGAGAGACTTAGGGAGGGAATTCCAGAGCTTAGGGCCTAGGCAACAGAAGGCACGGCCACCAATGGTTGAGCGATTATAATCAGGGATGCTCAAGAGGGCAGAATTAGAGGAGCGCAGATATCTCAGGGGGTTGTGGGCCTGGAGGAGATTACACAGATAGGGAGGGGCGAGGCCATGGAGGGATTTGAAAACGAGGCTGAGAATTTTGAAATCGAGGCGTTGCTTAACCGGGACCCGATGTAGGTCAGCGAGCAGAGGGGTGATGGGTGAATGGGACTTGGTGCGAGTTAGGACACGGGCAACAGGGTTTTGGATGACCTCAAGTTTACGTAGGGTAGAACATGGGAGGCCAGCCAGGAGTGCGTTGGAATAGTCAAGTCTAGAGGTAACAAAGGCATGGATGAGGGTTTCAGCAGCGGGTGAGCTGATGCAAGGGTGGAGACGGGTGATGTTACGGAGGTGGAAATAGGCGGTCTTAGTTATGCCACAGATATGTGGTCGGAAGCTCATTTCAGGGTCAAATATGCCACCAAGGTTGCGAACAGTGTGGTTCAGCCTCAGACAGATGTTAGGGAGAGGGGTGGAGTCAGTGGCTAGGGAACGGAGCCACCACCTCCTTCTCCAGGGGCATCTAGGGATGGGCAATAAATGCCGGCCTTGCTAACGATGCCCATACTCCAAGAATGAATGGAAAACTGTTGAGTCTGTGTTTCCAAATGTAGGTATGCTGAATAACTGGACACAGACTACAGAAATAATTAAACAGGTCTTTAGTAATTGAGGGTCAGGGCTGAACTGGAATACACTTTGCTCCACAGGGTTTATATACCGGTGTGGTCACCACCGGTACTACAATGTACAGGAGCCATCAAAAAGTAGTCCATCACCTTAAGGTATCCTCTTAAGGTGGTACAGGTTACATACACTACAATTCCTCCCCTTTTAGCTTAACAGTGTACACCCCAATTTAAACATTACATGGATAACATATATACAACTTTCACACAAAACTGTTCAAAGATTCAGTCTCTGAGGAGGCCTCCTGATCCGGGCCGGATAACGCCTTTCAGGGGTCTCTGGTTCTCGTTGCTGGGGTGACTCATCCATTTGATCTCCTATGGATTGAACATCATCATGTACGTTCGAGTCTGAGGTAGATGCTACAGGCTCAATAACTTCTTCAACTGGTGTCTCTGCCGTAGACATGGGGTCGACCCTTGTTCTCGATTCCACAAGTTGGTCAGCATGACGTCGTATTACGTTCTCTCCAACATCTACCGTGTACATCAAGGGTCCTTGTCGGGCACGAATTGTTCCGGATTGCCATTTATCATTCCTATAGTCCCTGGCCAACACTGGTTGTCCTATTTCGAAACTCCGAGTGGCCTTGTTATTTACGTGCTGGAATTGCTTGTTTTCGACTTCCATACGCACATTGGGTTTTAACAAATCCAACTGGGACCGCAACCTCCTGTTATAGAACATTATGGCAGGGCTCTGATTTGTCACTGCATGCGTGGCGTTTCGATATGCCATCAGGAAATTGTCCACCTTGTGTTGTAGTGGAATATGGTCTTCGCTCATGGCCTTTATCGCCTTTTTGAACGTTTGTACAAATCTCTCGGCCAACCCATTTGTAGCCGGATGATATGGGGCAGATGTATAGTGTTTCACCCCATTCTTTTTCATGAATTTCTGGAATTCTTCTGACACGAACTGTGGTCCGTTGTCTGAACATATTTGTTCCGGCAACCCATTCCTTGCAAATATGGTTCTTAGAACTGCGATCGTCTTTTCAGAGGTATGGTCGACATCTTAATCACTTCTGGCCATTTAGAATGTGCGTCTACTGCTATCAAAAACATGGAATCCATGAATGGACCTGCAAAGTCGATATGCACACGTTGCCATGGGGTTGAAGGCCATTCCCACGGATGCAGCGGTGCAATTGGAGGTGCGTTTTGAACTTTTTGGCACCCTGAGCAGCTTTTAGTCAGATCCTCTATTAGTTTGTCGATACCTGGCCACCACACATAAGCCCTAGCAAGGCTTTTCATCTTGACTCCCCCCAGATGACCTTCATGCAATTCCTTCAGAACTCTCTCCCTTAATTTAGGAGGAATAATCACCCTTGTTCCATACATCAATGTTCCTTGACAGACGGACAGCTGTTCTCGTCTGGCTTAGAATGCTGGTAACAGTGGGTCGCCATGTGCTGGCCATCCCTTCACTGTCAAATCGTAGACCTGAGACAGTGGCGGGTCATTTCGGGTCTCTCTCTCAATACCCGCATTGGTGACTGGTAAGCATTCGATGATGGTCGAGTGAAATATCTCGACAGGGTCAACTGCCGGTGCCTCTTCCGCTGTAGGTAGTGGCAGGTGCGACAGCCCATCAGCATTACCATGTTGCTTTGTATCTTTGAATTCGATATCATATTGATGTGCCCCTAGGAAAAGGGACCATCTCTGAAGCCTCTGCGCCGTCATAACCAGAACACCCTTCTTAGGGTTAAAAATGGAAACCAACGGCTGGTGATCTGTCAGCAGCGTAAACCTTTGGCCTTGCAGGTAATGGTTAAATTTCTTAACTCCCCACACGAGGCTGAGAGCCTCCCTATCTATCTGAGCATAGTTGCGCTCTGCGGAGGTCAATGATCTGGATGCGAACGCGACTGGCCTTTCCGAGCCATCTGGAAACTTATGGGAGAGCACTGCCCCGATACCATATGGAGAAGCATCACAAGCTAAGCGAATAGGCAGCGTTGGGTTAAAATGAGCCAACACTTCCTTAGAGGTGATCAGTGCCTTGCTTTTTTGAAAAGCCCGCTTACAATCATCGCTCCACTTCCATGGTATTCCCATTTGCAAAAGAGTGTTCAGCGGGTGTAACACCGTGGATAAATTTGGAAGAAACTTGTGGTAATAGTTAACCAACCCAAGGAACGACATCAACTGGGATACATTTTCCGGAGCGGGAGCTTTCACAACAGCTTCGATCTTGTCAGGTGACTTATGGAGCCCCTCCTGGTCAATGACGTGGCCGCAGTACGAGATTCGCTTTTGAAAGAACTCACATTTCTGGCGATTAACTCTGAGCCCATATTCTTTCAATCTGGTGAGCACCTGCTCCAAATTCGCGAGGTGATCCTTATCATCATCTCCTGTAATCAGAATGTCGTCCAGTTAGCATTGTGTGCCTGGAATTCCCTGCAATACCTGCTCCATGGCCCTTTGCCAAATCGCTGGAGCCAATGCCACTCCAAAAACCAGTCTATTATACTGATATAAGCCCTTATGTGTGTTGATCGTGAGATACTGGCATGATGCTTCATCAACTTCCATCTGTAGGTACGCCTGCGCCAGGTCTATCTTGGTGAAGTGTTTCCCGCCAGACAGCGAAGCGGAGATATCTTCAATCCGCGGAAGCGGATATTGCACCGTGTGAAGAACCGGATTAACAGTGATCTTGAAATCGCCACAGATGCGAACCTTCCCAGGTTCCCCCGGCTTGTTGCTCAACGAACGCTTCATGACAGGAACAATGGGTGTGGCCCATTCGCTCCAGTCCACCTTTGACAGTACTCCTGAACGTTCTAGCCCTTCCAGCTCTGCTTCCACAGCAGGTTGTATCGCATAAGGTACCGGTCTGGCTTTGAAAAATTTTGGGTTTGCATGTTCTTCAACCTTGATGTTTGCCGTAATTCCTTTCAGTGTTCCCAGTCCCTGTTGGAACACCTCCTTAGCATCGTCCAATATTTTGGACAGTCGTTTAGGTTTGACGTCGTCCTCTTTACAGGAATCTACAGTCAGTGCTTGTATGGAATGCCAGTCCACATTTATTCTCCGGATCCATTCCCGTCCCAGTAGTGGCGGACCTCCATCAGGTAACACATACAAGTCCACTTCCTGACTTTCTTTACCATTGTAGACCACATTTACTTTTATCTTTCCGATGGGGTATACTATTTGCCCCGTGTATGTTTTCAATACAATCTCCGTATCCCTCAGGGGAATGTGCGAGAATAACCTTTTGTAATCTTGCTTATTCATGACCGTCAATGCCGATCCAGTGTCCAATTCCATCTTCACTTGGACTCCTGCTATCCGAAGCATGACCCAGATAGTTTGGTGGTCTGCTGTGTTACCCACATTATGTATTTTTAGACAACCCAGTTCCTTACTGCTGGAGTCTGAATCCATCTTCTGTTCATCCGAACTGTTCTCTGTCACCTTGTGTACTTTTTTGTACTTCTCCTGCGGCGACTTTTTGCTGCTGGTCTTCTTTCCTGACCGGCATACTCTCGCTATGTGACCAAGTTTGCCACATTGCCTGCATTCTTTATCTTTGAACCAGCACTGGTTCTGGTCATGCGTTGTCCTTCCGCAACGATAGCACTTTACTGCGCCCAATGCCATTTCATTGGTGCTGAATTCCAATGGCCTTTGCTGTATCTCTGCAGCACCTCGTGCTGCTGCCTCGTGCGATGCTGCAATGCTGAAAGCTTTGTCCAGCGTAAGATCCTTTTCCTCTAGCAGTCGCTTCTGGGTTCCTTCCCTTAGGAGCCCACACACAAACTTATCTCTCAGTGCGTCTGCTAGTCCTGTACCGAACTGACAGTACTTTGATAACTTGCGCAGTTCGATTAAGAATTCAGCATTGCTTTCCTCTTAAGTTGAATTCTTTTGTAGAATTTAAATCGTTCCGCTATCAGCAGCGGCGTGGGGTTTAAATGCTCTTGCAAGATAGTAACAATATCCGCGAAACTCTTTCCTACCGGTTTATCTGGTGTTACAAGGTTCCTTAATAACCCGTACGTCTTTGCACCCATCGAGTTTAATAGGGTTAGTGCTTTCTTATCCTCCGGTACCTCATTCATTGTACAGTAAACTTCGACGCGTTCCACATAAGTGGCCCAATCTTCCACATCGCTATCAAAAGCAGTGATGTTACCCGTTTTTGGCATCCTTGTTGAGTTTCCTTTCCTTCGGATATGATTATTATTTTATTTTATTTTTTTCAAAATGGCGGCTTCCCGCGCTTGGCAGCTTTTCGCGCGCTTGTCTTCTTCCCCCGCCGACTCAAAATGGCGATTACCGCGCTGTTGCCGTTTTCGCCTCCCAGCGGTCCTTTATTTTCCCCTACGCTGCTGCTCTTGTTCCCCGCCGCTCCCGCGGTCCTTGTGGACATAAACGCTTTTCTGGCTGCTGCGCGTCTCTGCCCCGATTGCAGTCCGGCCCCTGACACCGGCTGCGGTCGTGTTCTCCGCCCTTTTCGTCGTTTCCCTCCCCTTCTCTTACTGACAACTCGGCCGACTTCCCCCCCGTGCCGCTCGATCGGGCTTACCCGCCGCTGTCGTCGAAGGGATGTTCACTGATGTTTGACTTCATGGCCAGAAACCAACCCGGGTTCCCGATTGCCTCCCCTGCTATGCAGTGCCCAGCAGGATGTTGAGGGTGGATGTCCTTGATCGACGCCCGTTTCAGAGGCGAAGCTTCCTTTGATGCAACTGCCGCTAGGTAAGATCAGACTCGTCGCCACTGTTGAGTCTGTGTTTCCAAATGTAGTTATGCTGAATAACTGGACACAGACTACAGAAATAATTAAACAGGTCTTTAGTAATTGAGGGTCAGGGCTGAACTGGAATACACTTTGCTCCACAGGGTTTATATACCGGTGTGGTCACCACCGGTACTACAATGTACAGGAGCCATCAAAAAGTAGTCCATCACCTTAAGGTATCCTCTTAAGGTGGTACAGGTTACATACACTACAAAAACAAATTGCACGTGACTGGCTACGGTTTTTAAACATAGTTTGGCAACCATTTGATAGCAATTGCTCAGAGAGTTCTTCCCATGATCACCTAAACCATTTTGATTTTTTGGTCAACTCGGCTGATTGATTTCAGCCAGGGAGCTACAAATGCTAGGCTAGGGAAGGGGACATTAGTCGGGGTTCTCCTTCCTGGTCATTGTCCAGAAACCCCTGCTGGAAGCTTATATGTGCAGATATCCTCATTGGTCGAATAGTCCGCTGAGACGCACCGGAAATGCTCGCACGTAAATAATGGTCACTGTGGTGAGATATCAGTGGGTGTCCATTGCCCATAGACTGTACTCAACAAAGAAGTCAATGCCTTCTTTGTTGGGGGATGGGGGTGATAAATAAATATTACATAATAAACTGAAAATAATTTTTAAAATAGCTGATTCTTAATTAAATGATACTAAAGCAGGTATAGTCAGTTACTCTGAAGCCACTTCACCTGCATTAGAAACAAAAGATGGTGGCTTCATGCCATAGGATTTATCCAACTGCTTCAGGAACTACTGACACCTCATGGCCATCATGACCTCCTGGTCCAGCAATGTCTTGAATTTAAAATTCTCATCCTTGTGTTCAAATCCATGATCTCGCCCCTCCCTATCTCTGTAACCTGCTCCAGTCCTACAACGCTCTAAGAACTCTGCACTCCTCCAATTCTGGTCTCTTGCACGTCCCTGATTTCCTTCTCCCACCATTGGTGGTCATTCCTTCAGCTGCCTAGGCCCTAAGCTCTGGAATTCCCTCCCTAAACCTTTCCGCCTCTCTACCTCTCTCTCCTCCTTTAAGAAGCTCCTTAAAATTTACAGCTTTGACCAAGCTTTAGGTCACCTGTCCTAATATCTCCTTCGGCAGCTCAGTTTCAAATTTTGTTTGATAACGCTCCTGTGAAACACCTTGGGGCAGTTTACTACGTTAAAGGTGTTATATGAATGCAAGTTGTCATACAATAGCAATATCTAAATGAGCTAAGCTCACAGTATGGTGTGAGGTCAGCTAATTTTGACCAGCCCCTGATGAGAGATGCCCCAGCATAGCGCTCTGTCGGGACCATGTGAACAGCCATACCACACACAATTACCCTATCTTTCGAGGAACGTTCTGCTTTTAAATGCTTCCCTGATCCTGAAAGGTAATCTGGCAAAAAACACCGGAACATTTATCCACCTATTCAGTCCCCCTCCCAGGTGCACAGGGAACCATTGTGTTCCCTGGAATGTCTGATTGACGCTGTCTGCACTTCCCCATGTAACCGTCAGTTGCCATTTTAGAGTATGAGCTGGTCATTAACCATTCCTAACCAGATTCTTATCTAGCTCTTTTCTTGATAATTAACGCAGCACAAACTGCTTGTTGCGACAGGGTGTAAGCGTCTATGTAGGCCCAATCTGTGACTGTGCTATAACTGGAGCTTTGGACTGCAGTAGTACTGACACTTTTCACACTATCATTTACACATCCAGTTAACACCTGGGTCTCCATTTTGGCCATTAATAAAAGAAAGAACATGCATTTATATATCGCCTTTCATGACCTCAGGATGTCCAAAAGTGCTTTACAGCTAATGAAGTACTTTTTTGAAGTGTTGTAATGTAGGGATGAATAAAGCTATACTCACACAATGGAAGGTATCCCAGGTAAATAACTCTTTCCTTTTTCTCCAGGTTGTATACAATGAAATGTGAAATAATTAAACATTGGGGTTTGGTCAGCACCTGTCTGTCCCAAAATAGGGGGATAGGGCAGGGGAATTTCTTGTGTCAATAGCTTTAGTGAAAATGTCACGTGATACAAAATAAATCCCGTTTGTCCTTACAACAACTTCTTCAGTAAAATTATCAACAGGAGGAATTTCACCCACAATTTGTCAAAATTTTTGGTTAAATTTAGCTTCTGAATGAGTCTATACAATTGACCATTGGGCTTCCCCATGTAAACAATGATCATATTCAACAGGGAGAAACTAGGTATGTGAGGGGGCATGATGTATAATGTGGAAAGAGAATTTAAATTGCCTATTCCCTATAAACAATGTCAAAGAACATTGGCTATATATTACTGCAACCACTTTAAACAGAAACATGTGGAACAGTAGTCACAATGTACGGAATGGTCATCAGGATGGTTCAGGATGTTAAGCAATTGTATACAATTAAATATTGTAATGTTCTAAAAAAAAAGCTATGTAATTTCTTCACCATGTAACTGCACTCTGCAAGTGAACATTTTTACACACTCGCCAAATAAACTGGGCCTCATTCCTGCCAAGTAAGCGTCAGTTTATTTATCTCATACTAGCTGAAGTGCCCGGCGGTGCCGAGGCTTTTTTGAGGGCATGTTGTTGTTGGAAGAGAGAGAGAGAGCGACTAGGGGGTAGAGAGAGAGCGACTGGGGGGAAGAGAGAGAGAGGCTGGGGGGAAGAGAGAGAGCGCGGGTGGGGGGAAGAGAGGGCGGGGGGGAAGGGAGGGCGGGGGGGGAAAGGGAGGGCGGGGGGAAGGGAGGGGGGAAGGGAGGGCGAGGGGGGGGAAAGGAGGGCGGGGGGGGAAGGGAGGGGGGAAGGGAGGGCGGGGGAAGGGAGGGGGGAGAGAGGGGGGAGGGGAGGGCGGGGGGGAGGGGGGAGAAGGGGGGGAGAAGGGAGGGGGGGAAGGGGGGGAGAAGCCCCCTCCGAGGGTCGCGGCCACCCCGAGGGTCGCGGCCCCCCCCCGAGGGTCGCGGCCCCCCCGAGGGTCGCGGCCCCCCCCCCCGAGGGTCATGCCCCCCCGAGGGTCGCGCCCCCCCCCCCGAGGTGAAGACCGCCGATTGCGGCTGTGCGAGACGGCCGGCGGGCCCGGTTGCCAGGGTAACTCTTGACGCTCAGCAAGCCCCGCCCCCCGGCCGAGCCAGAGAGAGACGCCGCGTCTCAGCTCCTGCTGCGCACGCACCCTTTAGTAAGGTAGCGGCGCTGGACTGAGGCCTGCCCCTCCAGCCTTCGAGTGGGGCCGGGAGGTGCCTCGCTTGGGCGTGGGTGCGGAGGAGAAGCCGAGGCTTCGAGGCCTACCTGGAAAAACAGGGAAAGGTAGGAAAATTAATGAGATTAGATAAGTTAATTCGTTTCTAAATCATTTTTTTTTTAAACAATATGTGTTTTAAAAGCAACGTTTTTTTTAAAGACGCAGAAAGCGGGAAAAAGGAAAAGTTTGGAATCAAGATGGCGGCGACTCACCTCGGTGCAGAACGATAAGGCCCGCCCACACACGCACTGATTGGCCCAGCCGCACGCGGCAGCAAGCCGCCGTACGATTGGTCGACCTCGAGGTCACTCTGTCGCTAATGAGCGGATAATGAGATGCTAATGAGCGGAATGTTGAAGGTTTTTGGGATACCGCGGGCGTGATTTTAGCCCGGCCGAAACGTAAATACGCTTAAAACCGTCTCGGAAGCGTAAGCTTTCTTTGGAGGTAACGCGCGCGTAGGTACGCCCTGTAACTTTCGAGCGCATAGCCCGCAAGACGCACACGCGATGACAGACAGAATGACAGAATGACAGACAGAATGACAGACAGAATGACAGATGTACCGATTTATATATATAGACTAGCTGAAGAGAGAGAGAGCGAGGGGGAAGAAGGGGCGGGGGGAGGAGGGTGGGGAGGAGGGAGGAGGAGAGAGGAGGTGGGGGGGGGAGAGGAGGAGGGGGGGGAGGGGAGGGGAAGGGGGAGAGTCCACGAGCCCCCTGATCCCCGTCCCCCCAAACTCCCGAGCCCCCTGATCCCCACCCCCCGAACTCCAGAGGTTGGCCCCCCCGAGATTCACCCCCCCCCACCCCCGAAGCTCGCCCCCCCCCCCCACCAACCAAGCACCGAACTCCGGAGGCGCGATCTTCAGAGCACTGGCCTCCCGAGCTGGCTTCAAGATTGCGGCTGTGCGAGACGGCCGGGTTGCCAGGGTAACCGTTGACGTTGACCAAGCCCCGCCCCCCGGCCGAGCCAGAGACGCCGCGTCTCAGCTGCACCAAGGCCGAGATCCGCACTCTCGAGAGCCCCACACCCCCCCCCCGCCCGAGCCGAGCGCGGAACAGAGTCTCACCTGCTCCTGCTGCGCGCGCACCCTGACCCTCGTGGCTGACGCCGTTGCCCCGGGTAACGTGACACCGGGGGGGGGGGTGGGTGAGGAGCTTAGCAGCAGCCCAGTTACCTAGCTCGGGCCTGGCTGGGCAAGAAAGGCCCAGGCTTTCTGGCCTAAGAAAAAAACGGGCAAAGGTAGGAAAAAGAATGTTCAGGTTAGATAAAATATTTACAAATGAGTGATTTATTTTAAAAGAATTTAATAAATTGAATTTTATTTTGCTGGAAATGTATATTTGAAAAGAAAGACGCAGAAAGCAGGAAAAAGAATGGAAGCAAGATGGCGGCGACTCACCTCGGTTCAGAACGATAAGGCCCGCCCACACACGCACCGATTGGTCGACCGTCAGGTCACCAAAGCGTAGGATTGGGCAATCGTCCCGTCACTCGACCGTAGGAGGGCCCGGTCGCACGCGGCAGCAAGCCGCCGTACGATTGGTCGACCTCGAGGTCACTCTGTCGCTAATGAGCGGATAATGAGATGCTAATGAGCGGAATGTTGAAGGTTTTTGGGATACCGCGGGCGCAATTTTAGCCCAGCCGAAACGTAAATACGCTTAAAAACCGTCTCGGAAGCGTAAGCTTTCTTTGGAGGTAACGCGCGCGTAGGTACGCCCTGTAACTTTCGAGCGCATAGCCCGCCAGACGCACACGCGATGACAGACAGAATGAGAGAATGACAGAATGACAGACAGGTATCGACCAATTTATATATATAGACTAGCTGAAGTGCCCGGCGGTGCCGAGGCTTTTTCGAGGGCATGTTGTTGTTGGAAGAGAGAGAGAGAGAGAGAGCGACTGCGGGGGGGGGGAGGGAGGGTGGGGGGGGGAGGGGGGCGGGAGGGAGGGCGGGGGCGGAAGGGAGGGGGGGAAGGGGGGGGCGGTGGGAAGGGAGGGCGGGCGGGGGGGGGAAGGGAGGGGGGAAGGAAGGGGGGAAGGGGGGGGAAGGGAGGGCGGGGGGAGGGGGGGGGCGGGGAGTGGGGGAGGCGGGGGGGGAGGGAGGGCAGGCGGCCCCCCCTGAGGATCGCGGCACCCCCCCCCGCCCCGAGGTGAAGACCGCCGATTGCGGCTGTGCGAGACGGCCGGTGGGCCCGGTTGCCAGGGTAACCGTTGACGCTCAGCAAGCCCCGCCCCCTGGCCGAGCCAGAGAGAGACGCCGCGTCTCAGCTCCTGCTGCGCGCGCACCCGAGGGTCGCGCCCCCCCCCCCCCGAGGTGAAGACCGCCGATTGCGGCTGTGCGAGACGGCCGGCGGGCCCGGTTGCCAGGGTAACCGTTGACGCTCAGCAAGCCCCGCCCCCCGGCCGAGCCAGAGAGATGCCGCGTCTCAGCTCCTGCTGCGCGCGCACCCTTTAATAAGGTAGCGGCGCTGGGCTGAGTGCCGCCCCTGCAGCCTTCGAGTGGGGCCGGGAGGTGCCTAGCTCGGGCGTTGGTGCGGAGGAGAAGCCGAGGCTTCGAGGCCTACCTGGAAAAACGGGAAAGGTAGGAAAATTAATGAGATTAGATAAGTTAATTCGTTTCTAAATCATTTTTTAAAAAACAATATGTGTTTTAAAAGCAACGTTTTCTTTAAAGACGCAGAAAGCGGGAAAAAGAAAGGAAAAGTTTGGAATCAAGATGGCGGCGACTCACCTCAGTTCAGAACGATAAGGCCCGGCCACACACGCACCGATTGGCCCGGCGGCACACACCAGCAACCCGGCGTACGATTGGTCGAGCTCGAGGTCACTCTGTCGCTAATGAGCGGATAATGAGATGCTAATGAGCGGAATGTTGAAGGTTTTTGGGATACCGCGGGCGCGATTTTAGCCCGGCCGAAACGTAAATACGCTTAAAACCGTCTCGGAAGCGTAAGCTTTCTTTGGAGGTAACGCGCGCGTAGGTACGCCCTGTAACTTTCGAGCGCATAGCCCGCCAGACGCACACGCGATGACAGACAGAATGACAGACAGAATGACAGACAGAATGACAGAATGACAGACAGAATGACAGACAGAATGACAGACAGAACGACAGACAGAACGACAGACAGAACGACAGACAGACAGATCGACCGATTTATATATATAGATTATCACGGCGCTTTTGAACTTCCTGACAAGTCCAAAGTCAGAAAAACGTGCATATTTCCCTCCAATGTGCGACAGTATAACAGGAAATGGGAATCTGATCTCTTTAAATGTGCTGCTATCGCTCAGCCTTACACACTGGGTTTTAGTTCTGATGAGCCTGTGGCTGGTGACCAGAAATACAGTGTGACTAAACCATTATCTACCTCACTCCTCGAAGGTTTAAGCTAGCTCAGCTATTGTTACTTGTCACAAAAGAAGCAAAGCACCATAAATGTATGTGATAACCCATCGCCTTCTGAAGTCAGTATTTATTACATAGCATGTACAGCACAGAAACAGGCCATTCGGCCCAACTGGTCCACGCCAATGTTTATGCGCTACACGAGCCTGCTCTCAACCCTACTTCATCTCTTCCTATCAGCATAACCTTCTCCCTCATGTGTTTATCTAGCTTCCCCTTAAATGTATCTATGCTTTTCACCTCAACTACTCCCTGTGGTAGCAAGTTGCACATTCTAAACACTCTCTGGGCAAAGAAGTTTCTCCTGAATTCCCTATTGGATTTGTTAATGACTATCTGATATTTATAGTTATGAAACATTCTTCTTTCTAGAATCAAGACTGAAGCTCCAGCAATTAAATTATGAGGTGTAAGGATTCACAAATGTACAAAACTGGAGTCCTTTCCTCCACTTTTTCCACAGAGCATGGAAACAAGGAGAGTTCAAGTCCAGTCCTGATACATCCATTGATCAACAGACTAAAACACCCATTAAACATTCAGCAGGCAATGCACAGCAATAATACTAATCGTATTGTGGTGTTCCTGTGAGAGTCTCGCACCCAGTTCAATGAGAAGCGCTCTTGGCCAACGTTAGTCAGTGGATGCTACACCCGGATCCACTGGACCAATAATGTGGTCTAAGACTATTCCTGGGGCTGATTCTACACAGGAAACACAACAACAGGTTGTTCTCAGCTAAATTGTAAAGGTGCCGGTAATGGTTCTGCTGTAACCATTTACACCTCCCCTGGACCCATCTTTTATTCCTGTACTTGTCCTATTACTGCCCCCTTTTGCCTTTGCACCATCCTCCCCTTTGTCATTTAATAATTTCCCCTCCCTATCTCTGTAACCTCCTCCAGCCCTCCAACCATCCGAGATCTCTGTGCTCCACCAATTCTGGTCTCTGGCGCAGCCCCGATTATAATCGCTCTACCATTGGCAGCCGTGCCTTCAGCTGCCTTGGCACTAAGCTCTGGAATTCCCTCCCTAAATCTCTTTGCCTCTCCACTTCTCTCTCCTCCTTCAAGGCGCTCCTTATAACCTACCTCTTTGACCATTTTTTGGTCACCTGTCCTAATATCTCCTTATGCGGCTCAGTGTCAAATTTTGTTTGGTAACGCTCCTGTGAAGTGCCTTGGGACGTTTGACTACATTAAATGCAAGTTGCTGTTGTCAGTAGAGGTACAAAATGGTCCTCGATGTTAAGCATACTGCCGTTTTCAGTTGTGAAGATCTTCAAGTATCTATGACTGCACATATTAACAAAAAGCAGATAAATGAATTATTATTGGAGGGGGTGAAATAGAAGGAAATCGGGGTTTGTGATCACTTTTCTATAGCTAGTCCACATTTTTAACCAGTAATAACCAACGGAAGGGTTAATGAAGACTTTGCCAAGAACAGACCGAGGGGACGAATGTTACTTGCCACTTATCAGCCCAAGTCTGAATGTCATCCAGGTCTTGCTGCATGCAGGCATGGACTGCTTCATTATCTGAGGAATTGTGAATGGAACTGAACACTGTGCAATCATCAGCGAACATCCCCACTTCTGACCTTATGATGGAGGGAAGGTCATTGATGAAGCAGCTGAAGATGGTTGGGCCTAGGACACTGCCCTGAGGAACTCCTGCAGCGATGTCCTGGGGCTGTGATGATTGGCCTCCACCTCACCTCACCTCTGGAATTCAGCTCTTTTGTCCATGTTTGGACCAAGGCTGTAATGAGGTCTGGGGCCAAGTGGTCCTGGCAGAACCTAAACTGAGCATCGGAGAGCAGGTTATTGGTGAGTAAGTGCCGCTTGATAGCACTGTCGACGACACCTTCCATCACTTTGCTGGTGATTGTGAGTAGACTGATGGGGCGGTAATTGGCTGGATTGAATTTGTCCTGCTTTTTGTGGGCAGGACATACCTGGGCAGTTTTCCATATTGTCGGATAGATGCGTGTTGTAACTGTACTGGAACAGTTTGGCTAGAGGCGTGGCTAGTTCTGGAGTACAAGTCTTCAGCACGACATCTGGGATGTTGTCACGGCCCATAGCCTTTGCTGCATCAAGTGCGCTCAGCCATTTCTTGATATCACGTGGAGTGAATTGAGTTGGCTGAAAACTGGCTTCTGTGATGATGAAAACCTCAGGAGGGGCCTGATATGGATCATCCACTAGGCACTTCTGGCTGAAGATGGTTGCAAATGCTTCAGCCTTGTCTTTTGCACTCACGTGCTGGGCTCCACCATCATTGAGGATGGGGATATTCATGGAGCCGCCTCCTCTCATTAGTTGTTTAATTGTCCACCACCATTCACAACTGGCTGTGGCAGGACCGCAGAGCTTTGATCTGATCCGTTGATTGTGGGATCGCTTAGCTCTGTCTATAGCATGCTGCTTCCACTGTTCAGCATGCATGTAGCCCTGTGTTGCAGCTTCCCCGGGTTGGCACCTCATTTTTAGGTACGCCTGGTGCTGCTCTTGGCATGCTCTTCTACCCTCCTCATTGAACCAGGGTTGGTCCCCTGGCTTGATGGTAAAGGTAGAGTCTGTTGCAAACATTATTTGCCCAAAGACACACCCTGCAAATAACAATCAATTGTGCCCTTGGATATAACAGTGTTCTGCTAGGAAATGAGATTTCACTTTCGAATCCATTTTCGTTCACAGATATTGATTGGGAGCATTATTGAATGGCCTAAGTTCCTTGAACTTCTTCAGAACTGCATTCTTATCACTCAGGGAATGGGGAGACTCAAATTCACTTTTCAATTAAAGTAAAATAATGCACAAGGAAAGAAATTAAAATTAAATATTTCGTGATTCAGTTGAGCACAAGCCACCATCATGAAAATGTTTCATGACCCCTCCTGTCTAACCTGCAGAATTGATTATCAATGAATACTGTATTCATTTCAGACAGCACTGGAGATCATATGTTCAGGTCTGTAGCCCATTCCTGAATCTATGCAAGGTTTTTTTGGCGCCTGATCACAAGTTTAACATAGAGGGAAAAGTCCTTCATTTTATTTTCCTGCCCGTGGGAAACCTTCAGAGTTCTTTTCTAAGACTGTGGCAGGTCCATATCTATGACTTGATATTGGAAGGTTTCAGCAGGAAGTCTAAGGTAATACAGTATTACATGAAACACCACAAGGGCATGCCTCCGAGTCAGAAGGTTGTGTATTCAAGTCTTGCGCCACAGACTTGAGCAGAAAATCTAGGCTGAAACTCCAGTGCAGTACTGAGGGAGTGCTACACTGTCGGAGGTGCCGTCTTTCGGATGAGCCGTTAAACAGAGGCTCTGTCTGTCCTCTCAGGTGGACGCAAAAGATCCCAGGGCACTATTCGAAGAAGTGCAGGGGAGTTCTCACAGTGTCCTGGTTAATATTTATCCCTCAAATAACATCACTAAAACAGATTATCTGGTCATTATCACATCGCTGATTGTGGGAGCTTTCTGTGCGCTACAACACTGTTGTTCCTATATTACAACACTGACTGCACTTCAAAAATACTCCACTGGCTGTAAAGTGCTTTGGGATGTCTTTATTAAGGAAGATAATAACTTGAGCAGTATCCTGTTTATGTTGTGTTGGGACTGTGCTTGGAACTGGGCCAGTGAATTACAGATGTTTGGTTTAATTGATTCACTGTTTATGCTGGATTTAATTTATTAATTTTACTACAATTTTCAAATTTGATGGAAATGTAGATAATGAATCAATGATTAACTATTTGATCACCCACCCGCCCAATTTAAAGAGTTTATTCCCTTCTTAAGACCCACCGCCATGGCATAAACTAATTTGTGCTTGAGAATACGGATGGGTAACTTTGCTTCCAGACTTCTACTTATGTTCCATTGTAACCAGGTGCTTGCAGGTGTGCAAGGGCAATCTACATTAACTTGGCCTCTTATTTTCCCTCTCAGGTGAAAGTACTGCTCGTTCTCTCGCCGCTTCCTCTTCATGGTTTGGTTGCGATTGGAGCCTTCCTGACCAAGGATTTGGGGGCATGATTTCATCTCCCATCAATGCGCTGGCACACTAGCAGAATGGGCTACCCCAGACTATTAGATTATTGAAATAAGCAGCTGGATTCGCTCCAGCAATAATCCAGTGCAAACAGTGATTCAATTAATCCAAACATCTTTAATTCACTGGCCCAGTTCCAAGCACAGTCCCAACACAGTATAAACAGGATACTCTTCAGGTTATTATCACCCGCAATAAAGTCAGAGAGGGCTTTAGAAACAGTTACATCACTGTGCCTAATTGCTAACATTTGATAGATGAAATTAAATATTCAATAGCGCAATGCTACGAATTCTCCTTTAAGATGTTAAGTACAAGCAGAGCTTATGAACCAGGAGTAGCACCAGATGTTATCATCGCAAAACATGCTGGGCAACAGACGTGCCATCAGAATAATTAATGCAAAAACACAAATTTCCCAGAAATTACAATTTTCTTCTCCCACTACCTTGTTCACTCAACGTACCACACAAAAGAAAGACAAAAATATGGTGCCCTTTTTGTATTGCGTTCCCCGAAGGCATGCAGATTAACAAAAACAACTTGCATTTATATAACATCTTTAACGCTGTAAAACATCCCAAGGTGCTCAGCTATTGAAAAATGGGAATCATATTTTACATAAAGCAATAAAAGAAAGATTTGCACTTATATAATGCCTTTCATGTCCGCAAAACATCCCAAAGCGCTTTGCAGTGAATGAAGTAAATTTGAAATATAGGCCGGAAGTTTCTTTACCTTGGCGGGTCCTGTGCAGGCGGTGGCCATGTTGGGTTCCGACCTCACTGCTGACTCCATCCCGCTGTTGAAAATGAACTTACCTTAATGGGGCCTATTAAGCCCGCCCAGCATGTTACCTGGCCCAATGAGGTGGAGCGGGTCAGGTGACGTCATTCATGACGTGTTTTTAGCTGGGATCTTTAAAGGGACACTGGCCACATTACATTTGAAGTTTAATCTAACAAAGTGGGTGTTGAATCTTTACTCTACAATAATATAATAAAAAAGTTATATATGAGTGACAAAGAAATATTTAAATAATATTATCATTAAGTAATATGACGTCATCTACAAATACGATCAAGAACATAATTAAAAAAGTACATTAATTGGGAAGTTATTTTTTGCTTTAGTCACAAATCTATAGACTTTTGTATCAGTACTGGTACAAATAAAAGATGTGTGTATAGGTAATATATAAAATTAAGCAGATTTTAAATGTAATTGGAAAGGGGTGGATTTACAATCTTGTGCAAGTTCAGCGGAAGAGCTGCGGAAACCCTGACAAACAGTGTAAGTGGTGCTTATGTGTTTCTGGGATTTCTGTAGCTCTTCCGTTGAAGTTAACAATGGACAAGTGAGAGAACCTCTGCAGAAATTCATCCCCAAAGTCACAAACTGAAAAATTAAATTAGTTATGCTCAGGGACTGAAAGCAAATTGAACCAGTGGAATGAGTGATGAGAATGAAATTGTTACAGTTGATGATTTGATTTAATCTGTAACTGGACAATCACAGTATACTGTGAGAAAAACCTGACCAGAAACAACACAAAAATGTATTAAAATGGTATATGATCAATTCACTGCAATTACTGCTGAGTTGGAAGGCAACAGCTGAGAATGGCCAGTGAAATGTATTTCCCTCGCCATCCAGGGGAGGAGGGGAACCTTCAGCACTCACATCTCTTCAGGAATTCCTGAATTAACATTTACCAGTAGCTTTTCAAGTAGAACAGAATCTCCATCAATCTGTTAGTTGATGTAATCAACATGTTTTTATTTTGGTTTGTTTTTCATGCTATCAAGTAATCAGCTGGAGCAATGGCCACGGAGCTCCCGCCTCAGGTTGACAGACGTGGTTCCCGAGCTGCGTGAATCCCGTGGCCATGCACGGAAGTGAAAAAAGGCTCTTAAGTGCCTGTAAACTACCTGATAATCATCTCAATTGGGTCCCTCGCCGCTGCCAGTTGGGTCAGCTCCTCGAAGACATATGCGCCTGGAGGCAAGGTGCGTGGGAGCGAGCTGACAATGGGTTCACGACCTGCTGTCAAAAATAATAACTTTCCCAACCGACCCACCACTGATCATGCCCGCTACCACCCTGGAAAATTCCGGCCATAGTCACTGTTGTGTTGGCCAATGTTTTTCCTTCAATCAACATCACTAAAACTGTTTATCTGGTTATTATCACATTGCTGTTTGTGGGACCTTGCTCTGTGCAAATTGACTGCCACAATTCATACATTACAAGAGTGACTCCACTTCAAAAGTACTTCATTGGCTGTAAAGCAGTTTGGGATGTCCTGAGGTCGTGAAATGGATGCAGGAAGTATGTTTCCCCTGGCTGGGGGGTCCAGAATGAGGGGTCACAGTCTCAGGATACGGGGTAGGACATTTAAGACTGAGATGAGGAGAAATTTCTTCACTCAGAGGGTGGTGAACCTGTGGAATTCTCTATCACAGAAGGCTGTGGAGACCTAGTCATTGAATATATTTAAGGAGATAGATAGATTTCTAGACACAAAAGGCATCAAGGGGTATGGGGAGAGTGCGGGAATATGGTATTGAGATAAAGGATCAGCCATGATCATATTGAATGGCGGAGCAGGCTCGAAGGGCTGAATGGCCTACTCCTGCTCCTATTTTTCTATGTTTCTATGAAAGGTGCTATATAAATGCAAGTCTTTCTTCTTTATTCATTGGCACACTCAATGTCAAGGTACATCCCAGTCTCAGCAGTCTGGTAGCGGAGGGTAAGTACTCACGGTCCGGTGGTTAACTTCAAAGGCACTATATAGTTGCAATTTTAAAATTTCTTTTATCATAAAACCCATAGCAGAGGACACAGATTTAAGGTAATTGGCAAAAGAACCAGAGGGGAGATGAGGGGAATTTTTTTTACTCAACGAGTTGTTGTGATCTGGAATGCACTGCCTGAAAGGGCGGTGGAAGCAGATTCAACAATAACTTTCAAAAGGGAATTGGATAAATACTTGAAGGGGGGAAATTTGCAGGGCTATAGGGAACGGGTAGGAGAATGGGACTAATTGGAGAGCTCTTTCAAAGAGCCAGCACAGGCACGATGGACCGAATGGCCTTCTGTGATGTATCATTCTATGATTCTATTCTATATTAAGTCTGTTTCCAGTACCCAATTGTTAGTTTGTTTTGAGCCAAGAACTAATGAATCTCTTTTACACGTATGAACCTTAGTGCTGCCCTGCACTATGGGCCTTGGCCGTTCACTTTGGATTCCCAATATTTTTTAAAAATCTACTATGTGATTTGAGCTGCAGTTCCCTTTCATATTTCCTGCCTGACACTCCATATATAATATTTACTATAATATCTTTAGCAACTGAGGTATGTGCCTTCTTACCAATTTTCCTTTGGCCCTGGCCCAGATCACACAATATCTGCTAAGTTTACAGTTTTTCCCCCTCAGCCTGTTCCAGGCGATTCACCGTGTCCAATATTGTCCAATTGAGTTAAATTAGCAGTGGAAATTCCCTCATGGCTTGAGCAAGGCAGCTGAGGACAAGTTCCACAATGCAGTGCTGCACGTCACGAGGGACATGGGCTGAGCGAATGCCAAATGGCTGGCCATTTTCATCGAGGTCCAACTACTCCCTTGTAGTTCAGTTCAGGGGATGTTTCAATGGTGCCAGGCCCATAGTTAAAGTCAAACTACTTCATTATACTCCATCATTGCCAGTAATAACAATCTCATTAGAAAGAAAGACTCACATTTATATTGCACCTTTCATGACTGCAGGACGTCCCAAAGCGTTTTACAGCCAATGAAGTATTTTCTGAAGTGTCTTTACTGTCGTAACATAGGAACCGCGGTAGCCAATTAGCGCCCAGCAAGCTCCCACAAGCAGCGACGAAATAAATGACCAGATCATCTGTTGTAGGTGTTGGTTGAGGGATAAATGTTGACCCAAGACACCGGGGAGAAACTCCCCATCTCTTCTTCTAAAAGTGACATGGGATCTTTTACATCCACCTAAAAGGGCAGATGGGGCTTTGGTTTAACATCTCAGCCAAAAGACGGCATCTCTGACAGTGCAGCACTCCCTCAGTACAGGAAACTTTGGTTTATCCGGAGGTTGTATGTCCGGAAACCTCAATCTAACGGCAGAAATCAACAGCCATTTTGGTTAGGTTTTTTTTCTTCTCCTAGCATTTTTTTTTAACAGTCAGGCTCTGGAAAGCATCTCTGTAGCTTAGCAACAGCTTCAGAGACGCTTCCAAGGTACGGGCCGAGTGTTTACAAGCTGTTGCTAAGCAACAGTGTTTGTTGTCAGATACGGAGATGAAAACCTCCGTATCCTTCAACATTAGCGCTGGTCTATCCGGAAGTTTTGATAGATCGGCAGCAGCTCGGTCCCGTCGGTGCCGGATATCGCAAAGTTTCCAGTACTGCACCGGAGTGTCAGCCTAGATTCCTGGAGTGGGACTTGAACCCACAACCTTATGACTGAGAGGCAAGAGTGCTACCAAGGCTGAAAATGAGATAGTAAGAAGTCAACAAAGGTTTTTGTCCTACCTCCCCACCTTAGTCATATTAACCAATAAAATAATTACGCCTAGAAAACTGATTTGCTAGATGCTACCTCAATTAATAATTTAAAATCTGAGAGCAATACATTTTTGCTAGCTACCTTTATTTGCCTTTATTCCATATCTCTTAATACCCTTACCTAACAAATAAATATCGATATCAGTCTTGAAAATTTCAATTGACCCAGCCTTTTATGGGAGAGAGTTCCAGAATTCCACTACTCTCTGTGTGTCTGCAGAAAACAATTTATTTCTCTCTACCCATCCCCGGCAGGTTTGTAACTATATTTCAATCTGTTTCTAGAGAAAAGTGTCACCAAGGGCCTCAAAGAAAAATCAGTGGCAATTGCATTTAGAACAGATACCAAGGAAAACAAGGCTTGTTTATTAAAGGACGTTTGGGAATCATCCGTCGAGGAAGGTAATAGAGGCAAAAAACAGTGCGGATCATTCAAAATGCAATCACTTCTCACGATTGGAGAGTTCATGTACAAGAGGGATGAGTTTCAAGGGGCTGTAAGGGTTTTTCTCATCCCTGACAAGTCTTAATGTTCTTAAATGGCATTAAGATCTTTTTCTAAAATGGAAATAAACACAAATACCTTCACTGCAGCTGAACTCATAATGAAGTTCTGGCTATCTACAGTCTTTAGCTTCAGGATGAGAGTATTCTGGTCTATTTGTGTTTCAAGTGTAGTTCAAGACCTTCATTTTGATGGTGTGTCTGATTTATTACAGCATGATGAATGATCATTCAATTACACATAATTTAATAAAATTATGATTTCATATCAAAGTGGTCGAGTCGACAGGGTCATATATACATATATATGAGAAATACTGCCAGTCTAAATGTTAAATAGGACATGCTATTCAAAAAAAGATTAATTGAGATGTCATTTTTTGCGACCTCGAGCAAACTGTAGATTGCCCTTGTTGCACTCAGTCTTTTAGTCCACAATCCAGCCTGCATTTCAGAACAACTCATTCAATAATCAACTGATATTGGATCCTAACTAACAAATGAGTCAGGAGTGCTTTAAAGCCTCTAAAGTAGGCTGACCATACGACCCCATTTTCCAGGGACAATCCCCGGATTAGGGACTGTGTCCCCGGGCAAACAATGTTCCCGGAAGAGACCCCGGTCCACAAGACTCGTCCCTGCGGTGTACCCCTGGGCAGTGAATTGTCAGTTTGCGGTTCTGAGGCTCTCCCCTCCCCTCTAACCGTTGACCCCCACACTACAGGATCGGACACTCAGCCAGTTTCGCCTCCTTTCCCCGACCGGCGAGTTGTCTCCGAGCGCCAGATTGGCCCTCGCAGCTGGCCAGCTGCGTGCTGATGAGGCTCGGCTACCTGGAGGGTCCGCCGCCCGCCTGATTAGCACAGCAGGCACAATCGGCTCCAGCAGCAACTTCTCACGGTTGGTTTTTGATCCCTTTGTTGACCCCCAGAGCACGAGTATTAGAGATAAACTGACAGATCACCACTCTGGTATGATCCACTATCAACCACAGCTCATCCTTTCAACATCCAAATCTGGAACTGGAGATAAACCTCCCATCTGAGACTGTCAGCGAATCCAGTGGGGTTTTCCATTGCCATGACAATAAAAAGACTCATGAACAGAAGCAAATAGAGCAACATCAAGCTAAAAGGATAGCTTTGATCATCTGTGTAATATTTATGATTGGGGAACTGGTTGGTGAGTACATTAATCCTAGACACTGTGGGGGGGGGGGGTCAGGTGTGACCTCAGTCATTGGGGGGGTCGGGGTCAGGAGTGACCTTAGTTACTGGGGTGAGGGGTCAGGTGTGACCTCAGTCACGGGGGGAGGAGGGAGGTGTGACCTCAGTCACTGGGGGGAGGTGTCAGGAGTGACCTCAGTCACTGGGGGGAGGTGTCAGGAGTGACCTCAGTCACGGGGGGAGGGGATCAGGTGTCTGAATACGCTTCAATAGTGTGATGTCACATCTGTGGGAATTATATGCACAGTTGTATTGCATTTGTAATGTATATGTGCAACTGTTAGAATATGGGCTGCTAAAAATTGTGCCTCGCCAAGCTGCACAACCTACATTTTCTGTTCTGGCTACTTTGCTGTGCTCCCACCCTGTGTGTCCCCGGATTCGGTTTAGAAAACATGGTCACCCTACTCTAAAGTACCTCAAAGTGTTGGAGGCAGAGATACTAAATGATGAAAAGAAAGCTTAAGGGCATCGTGATTTATTTGCCAGTAAATGCAGCGATGTACTGTAAAGTTCAAATTTGCCTTTTATTTTAAATTGAGTAACATTTCAGAACTCCCATTTTCTACAGGCAGCGGACTGGAAATATTTGTATTGACATTGAACAGATCAATTTAAAAGTTGGTACAGAAAGGTTCCATTATATATCTGCAAAGTAATTGATTCTCCCAGGATTTATCTATTTCAAAATCCTGAGTTTCCATTTTTTATACTACAATGTGCATAGCAATCGGGGAAAAAATGGTTGCCAAGCCAAAGAAGGGGATATTAGGAGGGGTGCCTAAAAGCTTGGTCTAAAAGGTGGGTTTTAGGGAGGGCCTTGAAAAGAAGAGAGAGGTTGGATAAGCAAGGTGGTTTAGGGAGGGAATTTCGGAACTTGGAGCCTAGATGGCTGAAGCTACAGCTGCTAATGGTGGGACCAAAGTGAGGGGGTTGCACAAGAGGCCAGAATCGAAGGAATGGAGCGTTCTGGGAGGGTTGTAGGAGGAAACAGAGCTAGAGATACAAGGCCATTAAAGGATTTAAACACAAGGGCGAGATTTTTAAATTGGGGGGTTGGGAACCAATGTAAGTCAGCAAGGATGCTGGGTGAGAGGGACCTTGTGCAGGATAGGATACGGGCAGCAGAGTTTTGGATGAGCTGAAGATTACAGAAGGTTGGGAGTCCGCCCATGAGAGTATTGGAATAGCCGAATCTGGAGGTGACAAAGACATGGATCGGGGATGAGGACTAACATGTACAGCAGTGTCCCACAACTCTAAAATGTCTCTTCTTGTCAGATGATCCACTATACCTAACTGCCGCATTTCCTACATTACAACAGTGACCACACTTCAAAAATACTTCTTCGGCTGTAAAGCGCTTTGGGACGCCCTGAGGTTGTGAAAGGCGCTGTTCTTTCCTTCTTGATAATGAGGTCTCAAGATTCCAATGGGTTTATGCTTTATTACGGTCTGTATGCGATACTCCTGTCCCATTTTACGCCTCAGCTTAGTGTCCTTGTGGAACCAAAAATAAATCTACATAAAGTGTTGATTAATTGAAGCTTGTGATTGGGGGATCTGTGATGCCGCAGAGATCTCCTGCAACTGGAAAAGAAACACCTATCAATAAATCCCTTGGCGCAGAGACAACAGCCGGGTAAAATCAATGAACAGCAAGAAAGGTCAGCGATAAGCATGCACTGCAAGATTGGGCAGGGACAAGGAGCAATGAATCTTTTATCTTTAGGCTTAGCGGTGAAAAATAGTGTAAGAATCTTTCCTTCCTCCCCTTACAAAATAATCATAAATGGTTAATACACGAGGCATCACCAATTGTGACAGACAGGCTGGATGGAGCAGAGCGTCTTTTCCTGTCCAGCATTGTTCGTATGTGCGCAATATTGGCTCACTGTTTCAGGAACTAATGTGTAATTAATGGCAGGTTTCCAAATATTTGCCATGAAAATTGCTGTCTCGCCTGGTTTAGGATGGGACCACGATGGACCAATGTTCAATAAAGAGAACAAATGACAAGATTCCACCAGCGAGCAACAAACACCCGTGCACTTCACTCAGGGTCAGGTTAATCCGTCAAGCCAATGTATTCAGCCGCATGCCCAGGAGAAATTGTCCAAGCATGTGTCCTCTTGGAAACCTCATGATTAATACCCAACTTCCTACATCCCACTTTTAACAAAGTCCAGTGATTCACGAAGAATGAGAGCTGCGGTGTTGGAGAAGCGTATAAATACACTAAAGCTCTGAGCTGGGGCCACAACTTCTTACAGGGGACCCATCCAACACAGCGGATCAAGGGCGAGGGATTTAGCATCAGGTAACAGAAAATGTTGGAAATACTCAGCCGGTCAGGCAGCATCTGTGGAGAGGGAAACAGAGTTAACGTTTCAGGTCGATGACCTTTCGTCAAAACTGGAAAAAGCTGGAGATGGAACAGGTTTTTAAGCTCCAGCTCCAGTTCCATCTCCAGCTTTTTCCAGTTCTGACGAAGGGTCATCGACCTGAAACATTGGGCTGGATTTTGCCAATGGGGGCGGGCTGGGTGCGTGTCAGGTGGTCGGCGGTTCCCGACCCCGCCTCAGATGTGATTCGTGACAATTGCCCGATTTTCCCCTAATTGGGCACTTGATTTCCAGCGTGTGGAAACCCCCGGCCCAATGAGTCTTTTCATACAGAAACTTGCCTCTGATGACGTCATCGATGCAGCTGGATTTAAGGCCTGCAAGCAGCCTTGCTTCTTTTTCAGCCTTACAACTTTATGACCATTCTTCTGAGGGATTCCTTCTGCAAGTTTGTCCAGCACTAGAACAAAGTGTGCACCCAGATTCGATGAGGCCTTCCTCCAAGCTCTGGTGGAGGGAGCAAGAGCAAATAAGGAGGTGCTCTTTCCTTCCTCAGGGAGGAAAAAGCCTCCACAACAGAATAAAGCTGTGTGGCTGCAAGTGGCACAGGAGGTCAATGCTATTTCTATGTGCAGCAGAACCTGGCTGCAATGCAGAAAGAAGTTTCATGACCTTCTCCGCACAGGAAAGTGAGTATTACATTCCTATCACCCTCAATCTGATCCCCATCGCCTCTCATCACCAGCACTCTGCTTTGTCAACCTCCTCCTCCACATTCCACTTCACCCTTACATCCCTGCACCCTTACCCATTCCCTCTCTCTATGTTCACATTCACTTAACTATTCGACTATGCAGCCCTCACACTCCCTATCACGGTGATGCAATGACAACAACTTACAACACACAGGGAGGGCCCTTGGTCTTGGCACATCACTCCATCTTTGTTTCCTTCTAAACATCTATGCTTTGGATTCTCTACACTCACTCCTTCATTCTCACTCAAACTCCACTTGTGTCCCTCATTGCAGGAAAAGAGAGCCCACAATAAGAGAGAAAGGGCGAGGACAGGAGGAGGGCCACCCTCAATAGCCCAGCTCACCACAGCAGAGGAGGTGGCCCTGGAGATCGTGGGACTGGAGGAGAATGCGCAAGTGGGGGACGGACAGACAGGCGCATCACAAGCTGGTGACAGAATAGTTTAGCATCTCTCTCATTGACATTGCATGAGACACTGATAATGATTCTGATGCTCTAACAGATTAACTTATGATCATCTGTACAATTCAATGTGTATGCAACATTTATTTCACATCTCTAACTCTTTCCTTTACTCCCTCACAGGACCATCGAGAGGCCCTGTCCCCACTGTCCAGAAGGAACAGCCTGAGCCTGAAGACTCCTCAGAGGAAGTTGCAACCTCTGAGGACGCAGCATCAGTAGAATACTGCGCACCCAGCACCAGCGCAGACACTCGCACCTTGGTGGGACCTTCGTGAGATAGAGTAGTGTTGTCACCTGGTGTATCACAGATCACAAATGAGCATCAGCAGGTGGTGGAGACAGGGACAGCAGTGGAGAGTCCTCATCGGAGGGTGCAGGACTCTGCCAGCTCGGCTCAGCTGCATATCGACCCTGTGCTTCCGGGTCCATCCAGAAGGAGAGCGGTGCTGGAACTCCAGGAACAGGTGCAGGAGTCTCTGGCAGGTTTTCTCTCCAGGGTCGCTGCAAGTGTGGAGCGAATGGAGGAGTCCAACGTGAACATGAGCAGAGCCTTTGTGGAGGCATTGGCGCATGAATGCATCACCACGGAAAGGATGGCAACATCCGTGTAAAGGATGGGTTGAGGAAGCGCTCAGTCAAGGTGGGGAGAGGGGTTTCCCAAGAGGTCACACTGGAGATGGGTGTCAGGCTCCAAACTTCCACAACATTCCCCCAGACCTGAGACAACAAAGTTCTGCCACCTGCAAATGATCTTTGGTGAAAACTCCTTTTTAATGGTGGAGCTGCAGCTGTTAGTAAGCAATCTACTTGTGAGGCCGCCAGGATTAACTGGCGTGTTCCAGAGGAGACGTGCAGCACGGGGGAAATGTCTTAAATTCAGAAAGGCCTCTCAAAATGGGATTATAGAGGCAATTAACTGGTTGTTAAGGGCCTTAAGGGCCTATCCTGCCTCTTGGAGGCGGGATGGAAACGGGGTCTGAAACCACGAACGTGGGAAAATTGCTCAGAGGCGGGATGGAGGCGGGATCGGATCCGCCCGCAATTTTTGCAATTTTAACACCTCACACGCCTCCAAACCCGCCTCCTTAGGCCTGGCAAAATCGAGCCCGTTAACTCTGTTTCTCTCTCCACAGATGCTGCCTGACCTGCTGAGTATTTCCAGCATTTTCTGTTTTTATTTCAGATTTCCAGCATCTGCAGTATTTTTTTTTTGTATTTAGTATCAGGTGCTGGGCAAATGCAAATCGATAAAGACATGGCGGCAAGCCTGGGACTGATACCTGGGATGGCAGGAATGACTTATGAAGAGAGATTGGGTCGATTAGGCTTATATTCGCTAGAGTTTCGAAGAATGAGAGGGGATCTCATTGAAACTTATAAAATTCTAACAGGACTAGACAGACTAGATGAAGGAAGGCTGTTCCCAATGGTGGGGGAGTCCAGAACCAGGGGTCACAGTCTAACAATAAGGGGTAAGCCATTTAGGACAGAGATGAGGAGGAATTTCTTCACCCAGAGAGTGGTGAACCCGTGGAATTCTCTACCACAGAAGACAGTTGAGGCCAATTCATTAAATATATTCAAGAAGGAGTTAGATATATTTCTTAAGGCTAAGGGGATCAAGGGATATGGGGAGAAGGCAGGGACAGGGTACTGAATTTGGATGATCAGCCATGATCGCATTGAATGGCGGAGCAGGCTCGAGGGGCCGAATGGCCTACTCCTGCTCCTATCTTCTATGTTTCAGACGTTCCTGTCATATTGTAACAACTGGAAGGGTTGCCTTGGATAGAGGTTATGTGCAGTGTTCCTGGGACTGGAATCTGTGAAATAAATGATCATTGTTTTGTGCCCATTCTCTTCACATCTACTGCAATGCAAATACAAGTTTCCACATTTGACTTTTGATTTTCTTCATTCCTAACAACACCACATAGTTGAGCAAGTCACTGCCTTTCAGTCAAACCAAAATGTACACAGAGACCAATTTATTTTGACATACACCAACAACAGCTACTTGCAATTGTATAGCGCCTTTAATGTAGAAAAATGTCCCAAGGCGCTTCACAGGAGCGTAATCAGCCAGAAATTGACACTGAGCCAAAGGAGCTATCTTGGTCAAAGAGGTAGGTTTTAAGGAGCGACTTAAAGGAGGAGAGGTGGTGAGATTTAGGGAGGGAATTCCAAAGCTTAGGGCCTAGGCAGTTGAAGGTACGACCGGCAATGGTGGAACAATTAAAATCGGGGATGCGCAAGAGGCCAGAAGTGGAGAAGCGCAGAGCAGGCTGGGGGAGGTTACAGAGATAGGGAGGGGCGAGGACATGGAGGGATTTGAAAACAAGGATGAGAATTTTATGTGTTTTTGTTTTGTATAAGTCTGACAGAAGAACAGGTGACAGTGTTCAGGGAGCGGTGTGTTTCTCTGCTTCACAATTAGTGACAGTGTGAAATACTGTGAAGTAAACCGTGCTGCTTCATGCAGTGCAGGCTCCCCCTCTGTCACCTTGGCAACATGCCTCAGGCCCAACTAGGAGAACAGTCCTACTGCACCAGTATGTCATTCCATTTCCCACTCTTACAAGCTTTTGTAGTCAGACTGTCACTGTGGTAATAATTAGAAGCCAACACACTGGATAATCCCTTTTGTTGTTTGCTACAAGGTTCTACCCATTCATCAGACACTTAACTTGCATCAAATTTCAATTTCTCTCTGTGAACATTAAAATTCCCAGCAAAACAATATTGTTTGAAACACAGTGAGGGCAGATAGGGTTACAGGAATTTATAAAACATAAACTCTACACCATAAATCTCATTTTTAACATGGAGATGCATTTTTCCACCTCTGTGTTTTATGATGAGGAGATATTAATTATAAAGGATACCAAATGCTCACCTGTGGTGTTGCTCATGGACAACAATTACATAAATGTCTCAGCCTGTTCTTGCCCCACGGAAATGATTTCTTCCTATCTCGATTCTATTTTTTCTCCCCTTGTCCAGTCTCTTCCCACCTACTTCCACGACTCTTCCGACGCCCTCCGTCACTTTAACAGTTTCCAGTTTCCTGGCCCCAATCGTCTCCTTTTCACTATGGACGTCCAATCCCATTACACCTCCATCCCCCATCAGGATAGCCTGAGGGCGCTCCGCTTCTTCCTTGAACAGAGACCCAACCAATCCCCATCCACCCTACTCCGCCTGGCTGAACTTGTTCTCACATTGAACAACTTCTCCTTTGACTCCACTCACTTCCTCCAAATTAAAGGTGTTGCTGTGGGAACCCGCATGGGTCCTAGCTATGCCTGCCTTTTCGTGGGATGTGTGGAACATTCTTTGTTCCCGTCCTACTCAGGTCCCCTCCCTCACCTCTTTTATCAATACATTGATGACTGTATCCATGCCATTTCCTGCTCTTGCCCTGAACTGGAAAATTTCATTCACTTTGCTTCCAATTTCCACCCTTCCCTCACCTTCACATGGTCCATCTCTGACTCTTCCCTGCCCTTCCTCGACTTCTCTGTCTCATTTTCTGGGGATAGGCTATCGACAAACATTCACTATAAGCCCACTGACTCTCACAGCTACCTGGACTACACTTCCTCCCACCCCGCCTCCTGTAAGGAGTCTATTCCATGCTCCCAGTTTCTCCATCTCCGCCGTATCTGCTCTGATGATGCCACTTTCCATACCAGTGCTTCCGATATGTCTTCCTTTTCCCTCAACCGAGGATTCCCTCTACCATGGTTGACATGGCCCTCGACCATGTCCGTTCTATTTCCCGCACTTCTGCCCTCACCCCTTCCCCTCCCTCCCAGAACCAAGATACGGTTCCCCTTGTCCTCATCTTTCAGCCACCAGCCTCCACATTCAGTGGACCATCCGCCGCCATTTCCGCCACTTCCAGCGTGATCCCACCATCAAACACATCTTCCCCTCCTTTCAGCGTTTCGAAGGGACCAGTCCCTCCGCTACACCCTGGTCCACTCCTCAATCACCCTAACACTCACCCCCCTTCCACACGGCACCTTCCCGTGCAAGCGCAGGAGATGCAACACCTGCCCTTTTACCTCCTCCCTTCCCACTGTCCAGGGCCCCAAACACTCCTTCCAGCTGAAACAGCGATTTACTTGTACTTCTTGCAATTTAGTATACTGTATTCACTGCTCACGATGCAGTCTCTACACTGGGAAGACCAAACGCTTTGCGGAACACCTCCATTCTGTCCATAACCGTGACCCCTAAGCTTCCGGTCGCCTGTCACTTTAACTCTCCGCTCCACTCCCACTCTGACCTCTCCGTTCTCGGCCTCTTACACTGTTCCAACGAAGCTCAACGTAAGCTCGAGGAACAGCACCTCATCTTCCAATCAGACACTTTACAGCCTTCTGGACTCAACATCAAGTTCAATAATTTCTCACCAAGGCTTCTTCGGCAGCACCTCCCAAACCCACAACCACTACCACCTAGAAGGACAAGGGCAGCAGGCGCATGGGAACACCACCAACTCCAAGTTCCCCTCCAAGTCACACGCCATCCTGATTTGGAAATATATCACGGTTCCTTCATCGTCGCTGGGTCAAAATCCTGGAACTCCTTCCCTAACAGCACTGTGGGAGGACCTTCACCACACGGACTGCTGCGGTTTAAGAAGGTGGCTCAACACCACCTTCTCAAGGGCAATTAGGGATGGGCAATAAATGCTGGCCTTGCCAGCGACGCCCACATCCCAAGAACAAATTTTAAAAAAAGACCATAACCTCTGCCTCTATTTTTTCACATGGCAGCTGTTGATGATTCTGCCATTGCCATTTACACTTCTCTAGAGCCATCTTTTGTTTCTTTACTTGTCCCATTACCATCTCCTTTTGCCTGCACCATCATCCCTTTTGTCTTTTAATCTCTCCCGCCTTCCATCCTATCACAGACCTTCCCTTTTGTTCTTTCCTCCCCTCCCCCCTTTTCCTGCTCTAACTTTTTCTCAGTTCTGACAAAAGGTCATCGCCCTGAATCGTTAACTCTGTTTCTCTCTCCACAGATGCGGCCTGATCTGCTGAGTATTTCCAGCATTTTCCGTTTTTATTTCAGATTTCCAGCATCCGCAGTATTCTGCTTTTGTACATAAATGTCTCCCTACTTTGTGTCTCATTCTGTAAATTCCATTTATCTTTCTCTCTCAATGGATAACACACTTTCCTTTGCTATCTTTGAAGCTGTGAATTTGTCGCTACCTCTCTAATTCTCTCTGTGTAAATATCTCATCGTCTTATTCAGTATGTCTCATAATCTCTCCCTATGCCTCTTCATCACATAGTCTTTCTCTGTGTATGTGACTCTGTCTTTCTCTCTGTATGACTTCTTTCTCTCTTTCTATATGTCTAGTACTCTATATGCCTCTCATATACTTTTTCTCCCTTTCATTCTCTCTTCTATTTTAACATCACTCCCACTCTCCTTTTCCTCTCACTTATCACAAGAGGCATGGAGGCAGACTCGAAGTTCAAACCTCCAATTGCCTCCCAACTTACATAAGAACATAAGAAATAGGAGCAGGAGTAGGCCATTCAGCCCCTCGAGCCTGCTCCGCCATTCAATAAGATCATGGCTGATCTTCTACCTCATCTCCACTTTCCTGCACTATCCCCATAGCCCTTGATTCCCTTAATACCCAAAAATCTATCGCTCTCTGTCTTAAATATACTCAATGACTGAGCCTCCACAGCCCTCTGGGGTAGAGAATTCCAAAGATTCACAAGCCTCCAAGTGAAGAAATTTCTCCGCATCTCAGTTCTAAATAACCGACCCCTTATTCTGAGACTGTGACCCCTGGTTCTAGACTCCCCAGCCAGGGGAAACATCCTTTCTGCATCTACCCTGTCAGGCCCTGTAAGAATTTTGTATGTTTCAATGAGATCACCTCTCATTCTTCTCAACTCTAGAGAATATAGGCCTAGTCTACTCAATCTCTCCTCATAGGACAATCCCCCCATCCCAGGAATCAGTCTGGTGAACCTTTGTTGCACTCCCTCAATGGCAAGTATATCCTTCCTTAGGTAAGGAGACCAAACTGTACACAATACTCCAGGTGTGGTCTCACCAAGACCCTATATAATTGCAGTAAGACGTCTTTACTCTTATACTCAAATCCTCTTGTAATAAAGGCCAACATACCATTTGCTTTCCTAATTGCTTGCTGTACCTGCATGTTAACTTTCAGTGATTCGTGTACAAGGACACCCAGGTCCCTCTGAACACCAACATTTCCCAATCTCACCATTTAAAAAATACTCTGATTTTCTATTTTTCCTATCAAAGTGGATAACTCACTTATCCTGTCTATATCCCCTTGAAGCTTCCTTGCATCCTCCTCACAACTTACATTCCCACCTAGCTTTGTATCATCAGCAAACTTGGATATACTGTATTACATTTGGTCCCCTCATCCAAATCATTAATATAGATTGTGAATAGATGAGGCCCAAGCACTGATCCTTGCGGTACCCCACTAGTTGCAGCCTGCCAACCTAAAAATTACCCATTTATTCCCACTCTCTGTTTTCTGTCCGTTATCCAATCCTCAATCCATGCTAGTATATTACCCCCATCCTATGAGCCCTAATTTTGTTAAATAACCTCGTGTGGCACCTTATCGAATGCCTTCTGAAAATCCAAATATACCACATCCACTGGTTCCCCCTTATCTATTTTGCTAGTTACAACCTCAAAGAACTCTTAACAGATTTGTCGAACATGATTTCCCTTTCATAAATCCATGTTGATGCTGCCCAATCCTATTATTATTTTCTAAGTGCCCTGTTACCATGTCCTTAATAATAGATTCTAGCATTTTCCCCACTACTGATGTCAGGCTAACTGGTCTGTAGTACCCCTAATATGTCTCTCACTGGGAATGGGATGAGGAATGTGTGTCATTTTGCTACCTTTAGATGAGGGATTGGGAAGTATGACATAGCTGAGGAGGCAACAGGGAATATTAGCAGCCATTGAGAACCAAATGTTCTAACCCATTAACCTCCCAAATTCAAGAGTATGTACCCCGAGGGCACGGTTGAATGACTAAACTATCATGAAGATGATATTACTCCATACATGATTTTCTTTAAGGGTGGCTTGGAGATTGAAAAAAGCTAAACCTGCACCATTTTACTTGAAATAAAATTGGACTGGTATTGGTTTGAGCTGACTGCTTATTGGAAATGGAAGCATTGGTTTAACAGTTAAGTTGTAATAAAGACATTCATCCCCTAAAAAAAGAAATTCCCAGTTAAACTCTCCAAAAACAGAAATTCCTCATTATTAGCTGTAGTTCAGTACACTCTTGAATATTTTTTTTATTCGATCACGGGATGTGGGTGTCACTGGCAAGGGCCAGCATTTATTGCCCATCCCTAATTGCCCTTGAGAAGGTGGTGGTAGGCCTTCTTCTTGAACCGCTGCAGTGTTGTGGTGAAGGTACTCTCACTGAGCTGTTATGGAGGGAGTGCCAGGATTTTGACCCAGCGACGATGAAGGAGTGGCGATATATTTCCAAGTCAGGAAGATGTGTGGCTTGGAGGGGAACTTGGAGGTGGTGGTGCTCCCATGCGCCTGCTGCCTTTGTCCTTCTAGGTGGTAGAGGTCACGGGTTTATGAGGTGCTGTCGAAGAAGCTTTGGCGAGTTGCTGCAGTGCATCTTGTTGATGGTACACACTGCTGCCACATTGCGCCAGTGGTGGAGGGACTGAATGTTTAAGGTGGTGGACGGGGTGCCGATCAAGCGGGCTGCTTTATCCTGGATGGCGTCAAGCTTCTTGAGCGTTGTCGGAGCTGCACTTATCCAGGCAAATGGAGAGTATTCCACACACTCATTGCTGTTTGAGGGATCTAAGCAGTGGTGAGCGTTATCTAATACTGTGAGGTCAGGTCGTCTAGTCCTGTATCCAGACTGTACCTGTGGCAGGAATCAGGAGATAAGGTCCATTTCTCCATGATGCGATAGGAATGGGCCGGTACAGTAAGTGAAGGAGGCCTCCCCACCCTCCCCTGGTTTATCTTAGTGTTAGTTACAAATCAGTGCATGTTTTGAGATGAATACTGAAGAGGTTTGCACCAGTATCAAATTAAAATGGTGCATTTTAAAGTTTACAATTGAGCCCAGCTCCAATTGACATAAATTTCACAGAACATCTTCCTGTGTGGGCAAGATGTTCGCTCCTGCTTACTGTGGGTGAAATTATATTACTGTGCAACCCGAGAAATTTCATAACTGGTTTGTCAAAGATGATCGTGCTTGGAGTGGAAGTCAACTTGGATCAGAAACTCTGTCCAAGGCAAAATTGCCAATTTGCAAACGTTTATTACTCCAGTCCATCTCACTATTTGTTCAGAAATGCAATACGAAGCAAAGACCATACACATGTTAAATTGATATACCTTACACCAGGCTGATCAGATGTCTACACGGCACAGCTGTCCCTCGGTGAAATGCAACAGCAGATCAACTGCGACAGTGTGTGCGGAGCAATGAAATCTGGTCAATTGGGCTTGGTCAGGTGAGCTGTCAACCGTGGCTCTGTGGGGAGTACTTCACCTCTGACTCAGAAGGTCAGGGGTTCAAGTCCCACTGCAGAGAAGTGAGCCCATGATACTAGGCTAATACTTACAGTGCCAGTACTGAGGGAGTGTTGCACTCTTTGAGGTGCTGTCTTTCAGATGAGACGTTAAACTGAGGCCTTGTCTGCCCTCTCAAGTGAACCTAAAAGATCCTATGGCACTATTTTGAAGAAGAGTAGGGGAGTTCACTCCGGTGTCCTGGTCAATACTTATCTCTCAACTAACATCACTAAAAAAAAACGATTATCTGGTCATTATTTCAATGCTGTTTGCAGGATACCGGGATTTGACTAAATCATTTCTATCCAATTGCCATTCTAGCCAACTGAAGTTAGGATCTATACTTGAAGCATTAACTGGTCTGTTCTCTCCACAGATGCTGACCGACCTGCTGAGTGTTTCCAGCAGTCTTCATTTTTGTACAGGGTCTGTGTTGTTACTGTAGTGTATGTACCTTTAAGGGGAGAACTACTTTTTACAGCTCCTGTATACTGTAGTACCGACAGTGACCACACCTGTATATAAACCCTGAGTAGGGATCTGTACTGTTAGTTTTAGAGTAACCCTCATCCAGTAAACACCTGTTGATTGTTCTCTGCAGTCAATTCAATTCAATTCAAATCGCTTTATTGGCATGACAAGTTACATCTTATGTTGCCAAAGCATCGGAAAACATTCATGTTTGTTCACAAAAATACAGATCTATCCATACAGTGTATAAACAGATATATCCCTGAGTGTATAATTATACTTTCATATAATTTATATACAGTCTCTGGTCTAGTTGTTGAAGGACACACAACATCAAGATACACGGATTTAGCAGTTACCTCTTCATATAGACCGGTGGGTGCTGTGCGACCTTCCACACACATTGCCGTCCCTTCATCGCCGCTGGCTCAGAATCCTGGGAACTCCCTCCCGAGCAGCACTGTGGGAGCACCTGCACCACACGGGACAGCAGTGTTTCAAGAAGATTGCCCACCACTACCTTCTCGAGGGCAACGAGGGGGGAACAATAAAGGCCAGCCTTGCCAGCGATGCCCACATCCCCATGACTCATCCCGCTATGTATCTCATCCTGCAGATAATTTAACTAAAGGTTTGATATGGTGCCACACTGCACACAGGTAAAAACAGAAAGAAAGAAAAGAGGATATTGTGGTGGAATGTGTCTTGTTTACTCAACATTTACAGTGATTAGCACTTCAGTTCATTTCGCTGCAAAGTTGCAACAGTAATGAGTGAGGAGCTGTTTAAGATTCCAATGCCGTTTTCAGACACTACGCATCTGCCATGGTTGCTGTAAGATTCTGGATTCTACTGCGTTACAACCACTTGCAGCCGTCAGCAACAACAAAAACTTGCATTTATATAGCGCCTTTAACACAGTAAAACATCCCAAGATGCTTCACAGGAGCGTAATCAGGCAAAATTTGACACAGAGCCACATAAAGAGATACGTATTAGGACAAGCAACCAAAAGCTTGGTCAAAGAGGTGGGTTTTAGAGAGAACCATAAAAGAGGAGGGAGAGGTGGAGAGGTTTAGGGAGGGAATTCCAGAGCTTAGGGCCTGGGCAGCTGAAGGCACAGCCACCAATGGTGGGAGCGATAAAAATTAGGAATGCGCAAAAGGCCAGAATTGGAGGCGCGCAGAGATCTCGGAGGGTTGTAGGACAGGGGGGAGGTTACAGAGATAGGGAGGGGTCGAAGCCATGAAGGGATTTGAAAACAAGGATGAGAATTTTAAAATCGAGGCGTTGCCGGACTGGTAGCTAATGTAGGTCAGTGAGCACAGGGGTGATGGGCAATGTTCCCGTTAATTTTTTTTGGGGTGTGCGGCCCCTTTAACGGGCTGCATAGCCCATTCAATATACTGTGCATGGGCGGTTTTTCCCACTGAAAAGCCTGCGAGCCGGCCGCACAGGAGGTCCAGAGAGCTACGTGGCCGCGCAGCTTAAAGGGAACATTGGTGATGGGTGAACGGGACTTGGTGTGAGTTAGGATACGGGCAGCAGAGTTTAGCAGCGTATTACTCTCTTACTGTCGGCCACAGCTGGAGATACAAACTGCCAAACTTGCTTGTCCTGGCGACGATGGAGACCTAAGTGTTTTTTGTGCCTCGTGAGCCACCGTAGAATTTGCTATCCCCTGCCTCAGTGTCTGATGGGGAATGGTGGCGGCTCAGCATGTAAAATGCAGTAAAGCAGGAGGCTGCACTGTCAGAAGCAGCTCTGTTGGTAGCACTCTCACCTCTGAATTGGAAGGTCGTGGGTTCAAGTCCCGCGCCAGAGACTTGAGCACATAATCAAGGCTGACACTCCCAGTGCAACACTGACGGAGTGCTGCATTGTCGGAGATGCTGCCTTTCAGATAAGATGATAAGCAGAGGCCCCAACTGCCCTCTAAGGTGGATGTAAAAGATCCCATGGCGTTATTCAAAGACGAGCATGGAGTCCTGGCCAATATTTATCCCTCACCCAACATTACCAAAAACAAATGATCTGGTCATTATCACATTGCTGTTTGTGGGAGCTTGCTGTGCGTACATTGACCACCACGGTTCCTACATTAGAACAGTGACTACACTTCAAAAGTACTTCACTGGCTGTGAAGCGCTTTGGGAGGTCCCAAGGTTGTGAAAGGCGCTATAGAAGTGCAAGGTTTTTTTTTTCTTTCTTTAACATTCTGCTGAAACCAGCACTGCCCCATAAAATCACCTTACCATGGGCCAGACTTCACAACAGCAGCACAGAATCACAGAAACCCCACAGTGCAGATAGAGGCCATTTCGGCCCATCGAGCCTGCACCGACACATATCCCACCTGATCCCCGTAACCCCTACACCAACACATATCCCACCCTATCCCCGTAACCCCACATATTTAATCCCCCTAACACTAAGGGTCAATTTATCATAGCCAATCATCCTAACCCGCACATCTTTGGACTGTGGGAGGAAACCGGAGCACCCGGAGAAAACCCACGCAAACACGGGGAGATATCACGAACAAAGATATCTCCCTCCTTCTGTATTAAAAGCAGACGCTCTGTCTCCAATTTACATTACAGAAATTTCCAGACAATCTGCCCAAAACAACCCAGCACAAAAGCCAGACCAAACCGGTGGCAACACCGTTTGAGATGGAGCCACACATAAACAGCTCACAGATTAAAATCTCACACCTAGGATTTGCTCGATGTTTGCACCTCTGAATGTGTCTCTCCCAGATACAGACAGGCCTTCCAGTCTTATGAATGGTAGAGTGTGCCACATTAGCAAAACCTGCTGGACAAGCAAAGAAGGGACTTGCTGTTCACTGCTGAATTAAACACACACACACACACAATCCAGGCTTCCAAAGCAGAGTCCCAAGATTCCCAACTACTCTATCGGTGCACTAACATGCGTTGCCTCTATTGTGACAGCAGGCATGAAGCGCTGATCAACTTTCAGCAGAGTTGTAGAAACATTTCGGGTTGTTCATTATACTGCACAAAAGGAGCTACATGAAACTCTCAAGGGCTTAAAAGGACAGTGCGGCTCTATCAGGGAGTGTTTGCACAGTCTGCTCTATGAACTACACTGTGTGGAAGGACACAAGTTGGTAAGCTTGTGTTGCAGTGGGTGTTTTACCAATATCAATAGATTTCTTTCTGGGGCTGAGAGAATCCATTTACTGTACAATTTACAAAGAACTGACTCCACATCACAAGACAAAGAAGTAAGTGGAAAAACAGATTTCTGTTTTAAATACAGACTTTCTTAGTCCAGTTTATATTTTAGATACTTCTGGCCCATCCGCCCAAGAAATGGACTTATCAGTTTAAAACTGTCCCGAGAAACGTCATTAAAACAGAGAGCCTGAACCTATCCGTGTGCTTTAGTATCTGTAAGAGAGATCATACTGATGTAAATTTTTACATGTCATATACCTGGGAAATTTGGTTTGCAAGGTGTTTTGAAAGAGTTGGCTATAGAGATAGTGGATGCATTGGTTGTCATTTTCCAAAATTTCATTGATTCTAGAACAGTTCCCGCGGATTGGAAGGTAGCAAATGTAACCCCACTATTAGAGAGAGGAGGGAATGAGAAAACGGGGAACTACAGACCAGCTAGCCTGGTAGGGAAAATGCTAGAATCTATTATTAAGGACGTGGTAACAGGGCACTTAGAAAATAATAATAGGATTGGGCAGAGTCAACACAGATTTATGAAAGGGAAATCATGTTTGACAAATTTATTAGAGTTTTTTGAGGTTGTAACTAGCAGAATAGATAAGGGGGAACCAGTTGATGTGGCGTATTTGGATTTTCAGAAGGCATTCGATAAGGTGTCACACAAGAGGTTATTAAACAAAATTAGGGCTCATGGGATTGGGGGTAATATACTAGCATGGATTGAGGATTGGTTAACGGACAGAAATCAGAGAGTAGGAATAAATGGGTAATTTTCAGGTTGGCAGGCTGTAACTAATGGTGTACCGCAAGGATCAGTGCTTGAGCCTCATCTATTCACAATCTATATCAGTGATTTGGAAGAGGGGACCAAATGCAATATATCCAAGTTTGCTGATGATACAAAGCTAGGTGGGAATGTAAGTTGTGAGGAGGATGCAAGGAGGCTTCAAGGGGATATAGTCAGGCTAAGTGAGTGGGCAAGAACATGGCAAATGGAATATAATGTGGAGAATTGTGAAGTTATCCACTTTGGTAGGAAAAATAGAAAAGTAGAGTATTTTTTAAATGGTGAGAGATTGGGAAATGTTGGTGTTCAGAGGGACCTGGGTGTCCTTGTACACGAATCACTGAAAGTTAACATGCAGATACAGCAAGTAATTAGAAAAGCGGAACGGTGGTGTAGTCGTTATGTCATTGGGCTAATAATCCAAAGGCTGGGATTAATGATCGAGAGACGTGAGTTCAAATCCTACCATGGCAGCTGGGGAATTTTAATTCAGTTAATTAAGTAAATCTGGAATAATTTCTAGTTACCATTAATGGTAACCACGAAACTATCGGATTGTTCTAAAAACCCATCTGGTTCACTAATGTCCTTTAGGGAAGGAAATCTGCTGTCCTTACCTGGTCTGGCATACATGTGACTCCAGACCTACAGAAATGTGGTTGACTCTTAACTGCCCTCTGAACTGGCCTAGCAAGTCACTCAGTTGTAACTAACTGCTATGAAACATAATAAGAAAGAAACCGGATAGACCACCTGGCACCAGCTACGGCACACCCAGCCCAGTCGACCCTGCAAAGTCCTCCTCACCAACATCTGGGGACTTGTGCCAAAATTGGGAGAGCTGCCCCACAGACTAGTCAAGCAACAGCCTGACAGAGTCATATTCACCTATCAGCCAATATCCCAAACTCCTCCATCAGCATCCCTGGGTCTGTCCTGTCCCACTGGCAGGAAGCACAGTGGTATACAGTCGGAAGGAGTGGCCCTGGGAGTCCTCAACATTGACTCCAGACCCCATGAAGTCTCATGGCTTCAGGTCAAACATAGGCAAGGAAATCTCCTGCTGATTACCACCTACCGCTCCCCTTCAGCTGATGAATCAGTACTCCTCCATGTTGAACACCACTCGAAAGAAGCACTGAGAGTAGCAAGGGCACAAAATGTACTCTGGGTGGGCGACTTCAATATCCATCACCAAGAGTGGCTCGGTAGCACCACTGCTGGCCGAGTCCTGAAGGACATAGCTGCTAGTCTGGGCCTGCAACAGGTGGTGAGAGAACCACCATGAGGGAAAAACCTACTTGACCGCATCCTCACCAATCTACCTGTCACAGATGCATCTGTCCATGACAGCATTGGTAGCAGTGACCACCACACAGTCATTGTGGAGACGAAGTCCCGCCTTCACACTGAGGACACCCTCCATCATGTTGTGTGGCACTACCACCGTGCTAAATGGGATAGATTCAGAACAGATCTAGCAGCTCAAAACTGGGCATCCATGAGGCGCTGTGGGCCATCAGCAGCAGCAGAATTGTATTCCACTACAATATGTAAACTCATGGCCCGGCATATCGCTCAATCTACCAGTACTGTCAAACGAGGGGACCAACCCTGGTTCAATAAGGAGTGCAGAAGAGCATGCCAGGAGCAGCACCAGGTGTACCTAAAAATGAGGTGCCAACCTGGGGAAGCTGCAACACAGGACTACATCCCGGCTATCGTGCTGAAGACTTGTGCTCCAGAACTTGCCGTGCCTCTAGCCAAGCTGTTCCAGTACAGCTGCAACACTGGCATTTGTGGAAAACTGCCTAGGTATGTCCTGTCCACAAAAAGCAGGACAAATCCAATCCGGCCAATTACCGCCCCATCAGTCTACTCTCAATCATCAGCAAAGTGATGGAAGGTGTCATCGACAATGCCATCAAGCAGCCCTTACTCACCAATAACCTTCTCACTGATGCTCAGTTTGGGTTCCGCCAAGACCACTCGACTCCTGACCTGATTACAGCCTTGGTCTAAACATGGACAAAGGAGCTGAATTCCAGATGTGAGGTGAGAGTGACTGCCCTTGACATCAAGGTAGCATTTGATCGAGTATGGCATCAAGGAGCCCTAGTAATACTGAAGTCAATGGGAATCAGGGGGAAAACGCTCCACTGGCTGAAGTCATACCTAGCACAAAGGAAGATGGTTATGGTAGTTGAAGGTCAATCACCACAGCCCCAGAACATCGCTGCAGAAGTTGCTCAGGGCAGTGTCCTAGGCCCAACCATCTTCAGCTGCTTCATCAATGACCTTCCCTCCAACATAAGGTCAGAAATGGGGATGTTCGCTGATGACTGCATAGTGTTCAACGCCATTCGCAACTCCTCAGATAATGAAGCAGTCTACGCCCGCATGCAACAAGACCTGGATGACATTCAGGCTTGGGCTGATAAGTGGCAGGTAACATTCACACCACAGAAGTGCCAGGCAATGACTATCTCCAACAAGCGAGAGTCTAACCACCTCCCCTTGACATTCAACGGCATTACCATCGCCGAATCCCCCACCATCAACATCCTGGGGGTCACCATTGACCAGAAACTTAACTGGACCAGCCACATAAATACTGTGGCAACAAGAGCAGGTCAGAGGCTGGGTATTCTGCAGCGAGTGTCTCACCTCCTGACTCCCCAAAGCCTTTCCAGCATCTACAAGGCACAAGTAAGAAGTGTGATGGAATACTCTTCACTTGCCTGGATAAGTGCAGCTCCAACAACACTCAAGAAGCTCGACACCATCCAGGACAAAGCAGCCGTTTGATTGGCACCCCATCCGCCACCTTAAACATTCACTCCCTCCACCACCGGCGTATCGTGGCTGCAGTGTGTACCATCTACAAGATGCACTGCAGCAACTCGCCAAGGCTTCTTCGGCAGCACCTCCCAAACCCGCGACCTCTTCCACCTAGAAGGACAAGGGCAGCAGGCGCATGGGAACATCACCACCTCCAAGTTCCACTCCACGTCACACACCATCCTGACTTAGATGTATATCGCCAATCCTTCATCGTCGCTGGGTCAAAATCCTGGAAATCCCTACATAACAGCACTGTGGGAGTACCTTCACCACACGGACTGTAGCGGTTCAAGAAGATGGCTCACCACCACCTTCTCAAGGGCAACTAGGGATGGGCAATAAATGCTGGCCTTGCCAGCAACACCCACATCTCATAAACAAATAAAAAAACATATGGAATGTGTCAGCTCTGGCTCAGTTGGTAGCAAACTCGCCTCTGAGTCAGAAGGTTGTGGGTTCAGGTCCCACGCCAGGGACTTGTGCACATAAAGCTAGGCTGACACTCCAGTGCAGTGCTGAGGAAGTGCTGAACTGTCGGAGGTGCTGTCTTTCGGATGAGATGTTAAACCGAGGCCTCGGGTGAACGTAAAAGGCACTATTTCGAAGAAGAGCAGGGGAGTTATCCCCGGTGTCCTGGCCAATATTTATCCCTCAATCCACAAACAAAAACAGATTATCTGGTCATTATCGCATTGCTGTTCGTGGGAGCTTGCTGTGTGCAAATTGGCTGCTGCCGTTCTCACATAACAACAGTGACTGCACTCCAAAAGTACTTCATTGGCTGTAAAGCGCTTTGAGACGTCCGGTGGTTGTGAAAGGCGCTAAATAAATGCAAGTATTTATTTTTTATTTCACGAGGATTTGAGTATAAGAGTAAAGACGTCTTACTGCAATTATATAGGGCCTTGCTGAGATCGCACCTGGAGTATTGTGTACAGTTTTGGTCTCCTTACCTAAGGAAGGATATACTTGCCATAGAGGGATTGCAATGAAGGTTCACCAGACTGATTCCTGGGATGGGAGGGATTGTCCTATGAGGAGAGATTGAGTAGACTAGGCCTATATTCTCTAGAGTTGAGAAGAATGAGAGGTGATCTCATTGAAACATACAAAATTCTTACAGGGCTTGACAGGGTAGACGCAGGGAGGATGTTTCCCCTGGCTGGGGAGTCTAGAACCAGGGGGTCACAGTCTCAGAATAAGGGATTGGCGATTTAGGACTGAGATGAGGAGAAATTTCTTCACTCGGAGGGTGGTGAATCTTTGGAATTCTCTACCCCTGAGGGCTGTGGAGGCTCAGTCGTTGAGTATATTCAAGGCAGAGATCGATAGATTTTTGAATATTAAGGGAATCAAGGGATATGGGGATAGTGCAGGAAAGTGGAGTTGAGGTAGAAGATCAGCCATGGTCTTATTGAATGGCGGAGCAGGCTCGAAGGGCCAAATGGCCTATGCCTGCTCCTATTTCTTTTTTTATTTATTATTTGCTCCTATTTCTTATGCTCTTATGTAATACTGGGATTTGAACACCTTTGTATTTTTGTCATCCGGTTCAGTAAAAAAACACTTCCAGGTTAGGTATCGGGAGCACCAGATTCAGAATAAAGTTCCAGTTATCCTGTACCTGAACCCCAAAGCATCCCTATTGCAGTCCTGTGACAATTCTGTTTCCCGCTCCATATTTATGGTCTCTGTGGGCACTATTGATATAGTGCCAAGTGTTGATTTATGGGTAGTTTCATCCATTGGTCTCATGTCAAATGGGAACTGAGTTCTTAACTTATGTCCGATTAAACGCTCAAATTGGTGTGGTAATAATTAACTGCTTTTATTTCTAGGTCCTCCAGAACATTCTGTCACTGAATAACAAGGTAATGCAAGAGAAGTATAAATGTTACAATGTGCTTACTCCCATCAGGGGGCCATCTAGTGTTCAGTTAACAATATACAAGTACAGGTAGACTATCCTTTATCCGAACTTCCGAAAACCGAAAACCTCTAAAAACCGAAAGTTTTTTCGTTCAGCGTAAGTCGTGCGCACGACGCCGCCCCCCGTCCCCCCGCCGACCCCCCCGCCGACGCCGACCCCCACCCCCGACCCCCCGCCGACCCCCCCGCCGACGTCGACCCCCACCGACCCCCACCCCCGACCCCCCGCCGACCCCCCCCGCCGACGCCGACCCCGACCCCCCGCCGACCCCCCTCCGACGCCGACCCCCCCGCCGACGCCGACCCCCGACCCCCCGCCGACCCCCCCGCCGACCCCGACCCCCACCCCCGACAAATTTCCCAGTCTTATAAAATATCTTCTGAAATCCGAAATTTTCCGAAAACCGAAACACGGCTGGTCCCGAGGTTTTCGGATAAAGGATAGTCTACCTGTACCATACATATCACGTACAGAGATACCACCCCATTGATCTGGGTTAGATTTGAATCCAGGTCCCAAAGGTTTAAGGGCAGTCTGCTAACCTATGCACCACTCAACCAGCTCCTTTACCATTTTTAATCAACCCTACAAAATTACACCTACCTTCTTTCCCCTCTTTACTATACCCCCCCCCCCCCCCGTTAATAATAAACAGATCTATGATACAAGTATACATATGCAAATGACGGGCAGGAAAAGACCAGCTAGTCCATCAAGCCTGCCCTACACTCAGGTTGTTTCCCCTGGCTGGAGTGTCTAGAACTAGGGGGCATAGTCTCAGGATAAGGGGTAGGCCATTTCAGACTGAGATGAGGAGGAATTTCTTCACTCAGATCATGAGCTTAGTACTGGGTTTGAGGTCCTATTCTTCAAACATTCTCTTCCTCAGGTGACCGAAGGCTGCACTGGCACACTGAAGGCGGTGTTTTGGACTCTAGGGGAATCAAGGGATATGGTGATCGGGCGGGAAAGTGGAGTTGAGGTCGATGATCAGCCATGATCTTATTGAATGGCGAAGCAGGCTCGAGGGGCCATATGGCCTACTCCTGCTCTTATTTCTTATGTTCTTATGATGCCTGGAGATGATGACGAGACACTTTCTACCTCCTCATCACCATGTAATCTCCTGGGAGAGACAAAATAAACAGGAAAAAACACATGGCCAATAATGGAAAATAAAACTCTGGAAAATTCCTCTCTGACCCCCAAGAGTTACAGAGTCAGAAAGACTGAGGGACAGACGGGAAATATTGTACGTGTGTTTATTTGTGTGTGTGTGTGCATGTTTTGGGGGTTGAACGTGAAGGGTACTATTACTAGAATTAATACAAGAAACCCCCAGAGTGTGTAATGTTCCACAGTAGAGTCATTAGCACTGCCATATTTTAAGGATGCCATTTATGATTTGCAAAGAACGACACGGATTGCAAAAATCAATCTAAGTGATGTGGAGCTGAGTTTACATTAAGTGACATACATGAAAAGAAGGCCACGCTTTTCAACCAAACAGGAATGTTTGTCAATCTGAATGATTGGCACTTGGCCTGCTTTGGAAAGCAGCAGGAAAGCCCCGAAATTGCAGGGTTGAGAAAGCTGATCTTCTCCCTCTTCAATTCAAACGTCACATCAGGTCACCTGGGCCCTGATCTCCCTGTGGGAGTAGAAATGCGAGCCAGAGGTCAGCATCAATCTTTCTGGATATGTTTGTGTAATTGCAAACAGCGACTAGCATTTTGACAACTAGTTCCTCTGATAGCACAGTGAGTTTATCCAGAGCAAGGGGCCATCTCAGGTTTGATCCCCCCAGTCTGTGTTGAATTAGCTGATCTCAGTCGGGGTGGCATTACCACGGGTAAATGGAGTCGGGGTACAGATCAGCCATGATTGAATAGAATGGTGGAACAGGCTCGAGGTGCTGAATGGCCACCTCCTGCTCCTTTGTTCCATTACGGGTGTTACAATTGGCTTCAGTGCCTCTTTGATAGAGATGGGAGGGGGGAGGGCGGGGAAGGGTTGCCAACCCTCCAGGGTTGTTCTGGAGCGTCCAGGAATTAAAGATACATTTCCTGAACACTGCGAGCAACCTGGGAGAAAGATCATAGGGGCGTTAAACAAAATTGTGGGTTTTTTTTCATTATCTTTGACCGCCTTTGTTCATTAGCTATAGAAATATCGGAGATGGGGAATAAGGGCTGTTTGACTGGGTGGGGCAGTTGGAGGCAGGAGATCGTGTAATTAAACTTCCAAGAATACATCCAACCAGAGTTGGCAATCCTAGGGGAGGTGGAGGAAGAAAAATCAGTGAGACTTCATGTTCCCCATTGTTATCTAGTGTCCCGGTTGAATGTTACTAGTGTGTTGATGTCATTCAGGTGATCAAGCTCAGCTATGATACACTACAAGAGATTTTTCCTCCCTAGACCAGAGGCACTGAGCTCAATTCTAATGCTAACCAAGCTGAAACCAAGCCCTTCATGGTCTCTATGGCACATTGGACTGAACCATCAGGAGAACACTTATTGTGCTATTTATTTAGAACCCCCCCCCCCCCAATTTTTGGTTAATTCCAGTTTGATATCACAATCCCATTATGACATCATGACCATAATCAGTCCAAGCAAACAACCAACCACCTGTCAATATTCAAATGAAGTAGAGGACATTGCATAGAATTTACAGCACAGAAACAGGCCATTCGGCCCAACTGGTCTATGCTGGTGTTTATGCTCCACATGAACTTCTTCCTACCCCACTTCATCTAACCCTATCTGCATAGCCTTCTATTCCTTTCTCTCTTGTGCACTTATCTAGCTTCCCCTTAAATGCATCTATGCTGTTCACCTCAACTACTCCATGTGGTGGCAATTTCCACATTCTCACCAATAATATATTCAACTGTATCCCTTGATTCATTGTTGCTTTCAGTCCTTTGTATTTTCAGTGCTGTGTTTATAGAGAAGGTCAGTGACCAACTTACTAATCATCTAGCCTCAGAGTTACGAAGTAGGATACCTTTGTAGTTACTGGCAAAAAGAAAAAGAAATTACATTTATATAGCGCCTTTCATGACCTCAGGACTTCTGAAGAGCTTTACAGCCAATGTAGTGCTTTTGTAATTTAGGAACCACTGCAGCCAATGTGCGCGCAGCAAGGTCCCACAAATAGCAAGGTGATATGACTAGATAATCTGGGTTTTCTTTAGTGATGTTAGTTGGGGGATAAATATAAGCCAGGACTCCCTTGGTAGAACTCCCTTGCTCTTCTTTGAAATAGTGTCGTGGGATCTTTTATGGCCACCTGAGAGGGCAGATGGGGCCTCGGTTTAACGTCTCATCCAAAAGACGCCACCTCCGACAGTGCAGCACTCCCTCAGTATTGCACTGGAGTGTCAGCTTGGATTTTGTGCTCAAGTCTCTGGAGTGGGATTTAAACCCATGACCTTCTGACTCAGAGGCAAGCGTGCTACCCACTGAGCCTTTCAGATGGTCTTTATGGCTGGATGAATAGGGTACCAACACTCGCTATCCAGGCACACTCAAATGAGATGGAGGACATCAACTGCACCCCAACATAATTCAGAAAACTAGGAAAAAATAAATAAAGAGAAAGTTGGGGGGAAAAGTATCTCGCTTGTAAGAATATGAGCCCCATAACTCTCAAAAATGGCAATTTAACAAATCGTTTGCAGTGAAACGTAATCAGTTCAAGGCGATAGTCCCATAGGAAGCAATCCCAGCCGTCAAAACAGTCAGCCAAAGGGTAGGGAAACTCGATATGTATCTGATGACAAGAAAATTCAGTCAATCAGGCATGATAGCCACCCAGTGGGAAGTTAACAATGGCTGGGTTCTTGATGGGGGGTGTTGGGGACGGGAGGACGGGGATGGGGGGTGTGGGTGTACAGTATCCTTTGCTCCAGCAGGAACATTCCAAAATACAGCCTGTGCAACATCAGATGAAAGTCTGCGGAGCTCTTGCAGGTCTGCCACGTGTAATCATCAGCTCTCAAAAACATAACAAAAAAACTGAACTGACACAGTAGCATCAGACTTGAAGCAATATTTGAACATGTGATGAAAGGTCTCTGAGCTTTGGTGGGGCGGGATATAATTCACTCTGAAAAGAACTAGGTTGAAGCTGCTCATCAATTTTAATTAAATTTTTAATATGCTGCCACATTCAAGACTTCTAGTCCATAATTAATTAAAACCATTTATGGAAGGAGATGGAAATTGGAATTAAAGTACAACCGAGTGGTTCGTATGAACACACAAGGACTGCATTATTCTACGCTGGTAATTCATTAGACAGACAAGCGTGTAACTCAACACTCTCTGCACACAAGGTTAAAATTCCTCTGCACTAGAGACACACAGAGTTCCAAAATTAATGTTAACCGTTTTCATACTGTGTGAGTCAATACGGGTGTATTGTCCAACCGATTGTCAATGTTCCCCTGGGTGTAGCCCACAGCCTTATAGCTTTCCGTGCGAACATAAAATCCAGTGTTGACCATTTCAAATATACATGTTTAGCTTTTACTGACTAAATTGCCCTACAATCGGGAATGTTCTTTCAGTTGCTCTTTGTTGCAGTTAATTAAGGACACCTGGCAGCCTGGGAATCAACTGTCCTTTATACAACATTTTCTTTTAATCATTCATGGGATGTAGCCAGTTGTTCCCTGTCCTTAGTTGCCTCATAGAACATAGGAGCAGGGGTAGGCCATTTAGCCCCTCGAACCTGTTCCGCCATTCAATGTGACCTAACTCCATATACCCGGCTTTGCCCCTTATCCTTTAACCTTCTAAATTCCAGGGAATACAACCCTGGTTTGTGTAATCTCTCCTCGTAATTTAACCCTCGGAGCCCAGGTATCATGGAGAAGGTGGTGGACGAGCTGCGTGGCTTGCAAAGGCCAGTTAAGAGTCAACCACATTGGTGTGGGACTGGAGAAACAGGCCAGGTAAGAGACAGCAGGTTTTCTTCTCCAAGGACAACCGGTGGGGCTTTTTTGGCAATCCAATAGTTTCATGGTCACTACACAGGCTTTTTCTTTTATATTCTCAAACAGCCATGGTGGGATTTAGAACTTGCGTTCAGCTACTGTATTATTAGTCCAGGCCTCTAGATTACTAGTCTAGTAACATAACCATCACTGTATCCATACTGCTGTGGAGTGTCTGGGGCCCTGGACAGGTTTACCAGGTGGTGAATGGACAGGTGTTGCATCTGCATAGGAAGGTGCTGAAGGAAGAGTAGCTGAAAGTGGGTGTGGTGGGATAGTGAACCAGGATGCTACAAAGGGAACAGTCTCTCTGAAAGGCAGAGAGGGAAAGGGAAGATGTGTTTGGTGGTGGGATCATGTCAGCCATTAAGCCTCCTTACAAGCAATTTACCAAATATCTTCTGGAAGTCAAGAGCCAACATCTACCACATTAATCTCACCTACTGGTTCTAGTACATCATTGAAATGATTTTCCGCTTGATTCTTTCCTTTTACTGCCAATTTTCTACCTCCCCCAACCCCCCATCTTCTGATGGAGTTGAATCTTTATGGTTCCACAAAGTTTCGGTATCTGACAAGTGGCGATTTTCCACACGCAAGCCTTGGCAGTAAGTATCAGCAGGTTATTCTTCTGCAGGGGGCTTCTCCGTGGAGTCAGTTCTCCTATTCGCCCAATGTCCACACAGGGCTCAATGAATGGCAGTCATGAACAGGAAACCTCAATTCTTCTCTATCTAACACAGGGGTACCAAGACCAATTGTAATGTCCTACCGCACGTGTTATGAGACCAGCTAAGGCAACAGAGACAAGGATCAAACCTATAACCCTCTCTAGACCAGTTACAAACTGAATAAACTCACAGAGTCATGGCGGGAGCTGAATTAAATCTTTTATAACGAACTCCACTACAGCCCATGTGTCAGCTGTGGCTCAAGAGGTAGCACTCTCACCTGTGAGTCAGAAGGTTGTGAGTTCAAGTCCCACTCCACAAGACTTGAGCATAACATCTTGGCTCAAGCTTCAGTGCATTATTGATGGAGTACTGCACTGTTGGAGGTGCTGTGTTTCAGATAAGACGTTAAACTGAGGTTCTGTCTACCTCTCAGGTGGATGTAAAACATTCTCTAGCACTATTTTGAAGAAGAGGAGTTCTCCCCGTTCTCCTGGACAATATTTATCCCTCAACCAAAATTTAAAAACAGATTATCTGGTAATTATAATATTTCTGTCTGTGGGACCTTGCTGTGCGCAAATTGGCTGCCACATTTCCTACATTACAAGAGTGACCATACTTCATTGGCTGTTATTTTACAACTTCCAAAAAAAATATATTCCACTGAGAAGAAAAGGGTGTAAAAGAAAAGACAGCCATCCGTGGCTAAGTAAAGAAATTAAGGATAGTATTCGACTAAAAACAAGGGCATATAAGGTAGCCAAATCTAGTGGGAGGATAGAGGATTGGGAAAACTTTAAAAGACAGCAAAAAATAACAAAAAGATTGATTAAGAAAGGGAAGATAGATTATGAAAGTAAATTAGCAAAAAATATAAAAACAGATAGTAAGAGTTTTTATAGTTATATAAAAAGATAAAGGGTGGCTAAAGTAAATGTTGGTCCCTTAGAGGATGAGACCGGGAAATTAATGGTGGGAAATATGGAGATGGCAAAAACACTGAATGAATATTTTATATCAGTCTTTACAGTAGAAGACACTAAGAATATTCCAACACTGGACAAACAGGGGGCTAAAGGGGGGGAGGAGCTAAACACGATCAAAATCACTAAGGAAGTGGTACTCGGTAAAATAATGGGACTCAAGGCGGATAAATCACCTGGACCTGATGGCTTACATCCTAGGGTCTTGAGGGAAGTGGCGGTAGGGATTGTGGATGCATTGGTAATAATTTTCCAAAACTCCCTGGACTCGGCAAAGGTCCCGGCAGACTGGAAAACTGCTAATGTAAGACCCTTATTTAAAAAGGGCAGTAGACAGAAGGCTGGAAACTATAGACCGGTTAGCCTAACATCTGTGGTAGGTAAAATTTTGGAGTCCATTATTAAGGAGACAGTAACAGGACATTTGGATAATCATAATTTAATAGGACAAAGTCAGCATGGTTTTATGAAGGGGAAGTCATGTTTGACAAATTTGCTGGAGTTCTTTGAGGAAGTAACATATAGGGTGGATAAAGGGGAACCAGTGGACGTAGTGTATTTAGACTTCCAGAAGGCATTTGACAAGGTGCCACACAAAAGATTATTGCTTAAGATAAAAAATCACGGGATTGGGGGTAATATTCTGGCATGGATAGAGGATTGGCTATCTAACAGAAGGCAGAGAGTTGGGATAAATGGTTCATTCTCAGACTGGCAATCAGTAACCAGTGGTGTTCCGCAGGGGTCAGTGCTGGGTCCCCAACTCTTTACAATCTATATTAACGATTTGGAGGAGGGGACCGAGTGTAACGTATCAAAGTTTGCAGATGATACTAAGATGGGAGGGAAAGTAGTGAGTGAGGAGGACATAAAAAACCTGCAAGGGGACATAGACAGGCTAAGTAAGTGGGCAGCGATTTGGCAGATGGAATACAATACTGGAAAGTGTGAGGTTATGCACTTTGGCAGGAAAAATCGTAGAGCAAGTTATTATCTTAATGGCAAGAAACTGGAAAGTACTGAAGTACAAAGGGATCTGGGGGTCCTGGTGCACGAAACTCAAAAGGTTAGTATGCAGGTGCAGCAAGTGATTAAGAAGGCCAATGGAATGTTGGCTTTCATTGCTAGGGGGATAGAATATAAAAATAGGGAGGTATTGCTTCAGTTGTACAAGGTATTGGTGAGACCGCACCTGGAATACTGCATACAGTTTTGGTGTCCATACTTAAGAAAGGACATACAGGGTACTTGCTCTCGAGTCAGTACAAAGAAGGTTCACTCAGCTAATCCTGGGGATGAGGGGATGGACATATGAGAAGAGGTTGAGTAGATTGGGACTCTATTCATTGGAGTTCAGAAGAATGAGAGGCAATCTTATTGAAACATATAAGATTGTGAAGGGGTTGGATCGGGTGGATGCGGGGAGGATGTTCCCGATGATGGGTGAAACTAGAACTAGGGGGCATAGTCTTAGAATAAGGGGCTGCTCTTTCAAAACTGAGATGAGGAGGAACTACTTCACTCAGAGGGTGGTAGGTCCATGGAATATGCTGCCCCAAAAAGCTGTAGAAGCTACATCATTACATAAATTTAAAACAGAAATAGACAGTTTCCTAGAAGTAAAGGGAATTAAGGGTTACGGGGAGCGGGCAGGAATTTGGACATGAGTCTAGGTTCGGATCGGTCATGGCCCTGTGGGTAGCGGAGCGGGCCCAGGGGCCATGTAGCCTGATCCTGCTCCTATTTCATGTGTCTAATTCTGTTAGATTCAGGAGATGGTTCTGTGATAGTAGATTGGCGGTTAGGATCAGATCAGCCATGATCTTATTGAATGGTGGAGCAGGCTCGAGGGGCCGATTGGCCTACTCCTGCTCCTATTTCTTATGTTCTTATGTAAAGCGCTTTGGGACATCCTGAAGGACATTATATAAATGTGTGTCTTTCTTTCTTTAAGGGGCCCCACTGTCGGATTCATCCAACTATGACCCCCTTGACAATTTCCCCCAGTTTTCTTTTGCTTTTCTTCCCAGTAATCTTCATGGTAATTTAATTTTATAATTTCTGCCAGCTCGCATCTGGCAGGACACCTCTTGGCAAAGCTCCTTTAAAAGTGTCAAATTTAGGTCGTGCACAGGAACTTACTGTGGCATTAGCCAAGATAGAACAAAAGATTAATTGGAGACAAAAGAGAACAGATGAGAGCAAAACAGAGAGGGAAGAAAAGAGAGAAACACCCATAAAGATGGAAAGTGAGAGGGAGGGGGGAAGAGGGAGGGAGCGAGGGGTAAAGAGTGAGGGAGAGAGAGGGGAAAGAGCAAGGGGGATAAAGAGGGAGAGAGGGGAAGAAAGCGAGAGAGGGGAGAGAGAGAGAGACAAAGAGGGGGAAATAGTAAGGGGAAAGAGATGGAGAGAGGGGGAAGAGAGGGAGAGAGGGGAAAGAGAGAGGGAGTCCCGCATAAGAGATTAGCGTGTAAAATTAAGGCACATGGGATTGGGGGCAAGGTATTGACTTGGATAGAGAACTGGTTGGCAGACAGAAAGCAAAGAGTTGGAATAAACGGCTCTTTTTCCGAGTGGCAGGCAGTGACTAGTGGGGTACCGCAGGGATCGGTCCTTGGACCCCAGCTATTCACAATATATATTAATGATCTGGACGAGGGAACTAGATGTAATATCTCCAAGTTTGCAGACGACACAAAGCTGGGTGGGCATGTGTGCTGCGAGGAGGATGCCGAGAAACTCCAGTATGATTTGGACAGGTTGGGTGATTGGGCAGAAGCATGGCAGATGCAATATAACGTGGATAAATGTGAGGTTATCCACTTTGGTGTCAAAAACAGGAAGGCAGATTATTATCTGAATGGCAATAGATTGGGAGAAGGGGAAGTGCAACGAGACCTGGGCGACCTTGTGCACCAGTCGCTGAAAGTAAGCATGCAGGTGCAGCAGGCGGTTAAGAAGGCAAATGGTATGTTGGCCTTCGTAGCGAGAGGGTTTGAGTACAGGAACAAGGATGTCTTGCTGCAGTTGTACAGTGCCTTGGTGAGACCACATCTTGAGTATTGTGTGCAGTTTTGGTCACCTTCTCTGAGGAAGGATGTTCTTGCCATGGAAGGAGTGCAGCGAAGATTCACCAGGCTGATACCTGGGATGGCAGGAATGACGTAAGAGGAGAGATTGGGTCGATTGGGCTTGTACTCGCTGGAGTTTAGAAGAATGAGAGGGGATCTCATCGAAACTTATAAAATTCTAACAGGACTAGACAGACTAGATACTAGAAGGATGTTCCCGATGGTCGGGGAGTCCAGAACCAGGGGTCACAGTCTAAGGATAAGGGGTAAGCCATTTAGGACAGAGTTGAGGAGGAATTTCTTCACCCAGAGAGTGGTGAACCTGTGGAATTCTCTGCCAAAGGCGGCGGTAGAGGCCAATTCATTAAATATATTCAAGAAGGAGTTGGATATATTTCTTAAGGCTAAAGGGATCAAGGGATATGGGGAGAAGGCAGGGACAGGGTACTGAATTTGGATGATCAGCCATGATCTTATTGAATGGCGGAGCAGGCTCGAGGGGCCAAATGGCCTACTCCTGCTCCTATCTTCTATGTTTCTATGAGTGGGAGAGAGGGGCAAAGAGAGGGAGCAGGAAGAGAGAGAGAGGGGAGGAAACGGAGAGAGGGAGAATGAGAGAGGGGAAAGAGAGGAATGAGAGGGAGACACGGGGAAGAGAAGGGAGAAGGGAAAGAGAGAGTGTGTGTGTGAGAGAGAGAGCGAGCAAGAGAGAGAAAAAGAGTGCAAATAAAAACAAGCAGGAAATACGGGCAGTTATTACCAAACAGAGACATCAAAGGCAGAAAACAAATGACCCCTACAAATGCACACAGGATAGCCGCAGGCAAATGATGTACTGTAGCAATAAGGCTTGTCTGGCCCATGGAGAAATCAGAATGTCAGTGCATCTCTCCTGCCTTAACAGAATGGTGCACTGCTCATGATTATTGTCTGCACAGACCGATTCACAACCCTCGAGGATCTGCTGAGGTCAGTTGGCAGACATGTGGCTTACCACCGACTTCCTTGTTTATATTAAGAAAACTCCTGATCTATTCTAAGCCATTTCTTTGTAGTGTTTATTTCAAAAACCATGTGCACACATACTTAACAAAATAATTATAGGGTGGGAGGATCAACACATCAATTTGAGGCTTTGTATCATTACAGCTTTAATACTTAGAAACATAGAACATAGAAAAATAGGAGCAGGAGTAGGCCATTCGGCCCTTCAAGCCTGCTCCGCCATTCAATGATCATGGCTGATCCTCTATCTTAATACCATATTCCTCCTCTCTCCCCATACCCCTTGATGTCTTTTGTGTCTAGAAATCTATCTATCTCCTTCTTAAATATATTCAGTGACTTGGCCTCCACAGCCTTCTATGGTCGAGAATTCCACAGGTTCACCACCCTCTGAGTGAAGAAATTTCTCCTCATCTCAGTCCTAAATGTCCTACCCCGTATCCTGAGACTGTGACCCCTCATTCTCAACCCCCCAGCCAGGGGAAACATCCTCCCTGCATCTAGTCTGTCTAGCCCTGTCAGAATTTTATACGTTTCAATTAACCAACTAAGGAGGGTCTACAGCAGAACCTGGATCTGCTGGAGTCGTTCTGCCAGACCTGGGCCCTGACAATAAATCCCCAAAAAACCAAAGTCCTTGTGTTCCAGCAAAGATCCAGACATCCGGGACCCAAAATAAATTTCACACTAGGAACAACCAAAATTGAACAAACCACTAACTACACATACTTGGGCTTAAAAATCAGTTCTACGGGAAATTTTCATCTGGCTGTGAATGAACTGAAAGAGAAAGCAAGAAGGGCTTTCTATGCCATTAAAAAATCAATCCAAATAGAAATCCCAATTAGCATTTTGCTCAAAATTTTTAAATCAGTAATTGAACCAATTGCACTCTATGGCAGTGAGGTGTGGGGACCGCTAACACAACAAGAATTTGCAAAATGGGACAAACACCCAATTGAGATCCTACATGCAGAATTCTGTAAAAGTATCCTCCGGACTCAAAGGAAAACCGTAAACAATGCATGCAGGGCAGAACTAGGCCAATATCCATTAATAATCACTATCCAAAAAAGAGCCACCAAATTTTGGAAACACCAAAAATGAGCAACCCCCAATGCTATCATTACAAAGCCCTGAAATGCCAAGAGAGGACCATAAAGAAGAATACCCTCAGTCAACTAATCCTGGGACTCAGTGAAGTAACTACTAATACTAACAATAACCAGCCCCAGGACAGTGACAGCGTAACACAAAGAATTCGACCCAACACAATCGTCGCTAAGCAAAAGGAAAAATATCTGTCATATTGGATAGAAACAACAAAAACCCAAAGCAAACTCAATTGCTACTTGGCCCTAAACAGACAATACAACATGGCTGATTACCTGACCATGGTAAAGGATAGCAAACTGAGAAAAACCTTGACAATGTACAGACTTAGTGAACATAGCCTGGCGATCGAAAAAGGTAGACACAGGCAGACCCGGCTGCCAAGAGAGGACAGGATATGCTCTCACTGCAATCAGGGAGTGGTGGAGACAGAGATGCACATCCTCACAGCTTGTAGAAAATATCAGGGCATAAGGGAGAATTTCTACCCAAAATTCACAAAAATATGCCCAGAATTCAGAAATTTGAATGACGACCAAAAACTCCCATACCTACTAGGGGAAGAGAGAAATTGTGTAACCTTAGCGGCACACTATGTTACAGCTTGCCATAAACAGAGGGACAACCACTAAATATAAGAAAAGAGTATATACAAATTATATGAATGTACATTTATACACTCGGGGATATATCTGTTTATACACTGTATGGATAGATCTGTATTTTTGTGTACAACCATGAATGTTTTTCGATGCTTTGGCAACATAAGATGTACCTTGTCATGCCAATAAAGCGATTTGAATTGAATTGAATTGAATTGAGATCCCCTCTCATTCTTCTAAACTCTAGCGAGTACAGGCCTAGTCGACCCAATCTCTCCTCATACGACAGTCCTGCCATCCCAGGAATCAGTCTGGTGAACCTTCGCTACACTCCCTCTATGGCCAGTATATCCTTTCTTAGGTAAGGAGACCAAAACTGCACACAGTACTCCAGGTGTGGTCTCACCAAGGCCCTGTATAACTTCTGGAGCAAAGCAAGTTTAAAGCAGTCATTGGAACCCAGAAATCAGAATCATAAGAACTGGAGTAGGCCATTCACAACTGAATCCTCATATTGGATTAACAACAGCAGGAAATAGAAGGTTATGATTGCCTGCATTAGGCAAGTGTTTTATGCTTCAAGGAAATACTTAATTTGGACTGTAGGACAGGATCCCACACTTCTCGGCAGTGCATTGCATGTCCTCACACATTTGTACAAAGAAGTTTTTTATTCTGCTGATTTACTTTTCAATCAGCTTAGTCGTAATTTCAAAATCACGTCCCTTATTCTGCATTATGCTGCTAGAGGAAAGAGTTGTTCCTAACTCATTGTATATAACTCATTGCAGAATTCCCCTTCAAGTCACACACCATCCCAACTTAGAGCTATATCACCTGTTCCTTCATCGTCGCTGGGTCAAAATCCTGGAACTCCCTCCCTAACAGTACTGTGGGAGCACCTTCACCACACGGACTGCAGCGGTTCAAGAAGGCGGCTCACCACCACCTTCTCAAGGGCAACTAGGGATGGGCAATGAATGCCGGCCTTGCCAGCGGGGCCCACATCCTGAGCATAAAAAAAGGGCACGGGGCATCGAAAAAAAATTACAAAATTAGTGACTATTTTTATTTCCATGCATTTCAAAACTTATGCTGGAATACATCAGCTCTGTAACGCTGTGCATTGGCTGGTACACGTCAAATATAGTGCTGACACGAGCCCTGGGTGATGTTGCAGGAGCTGGAGACTTAATGAAAGCAATATACTGCTCTGCAGAGTCCACTCCGTGAGGCAGCTGCTTTTATGTATGTAGATTGGAATAAAATCTGTCAATACCATCTTGCAGTCTCCTTTCTTTTCTCAGGACAGATGTTTACCTGAGAGCCAGCCTGCAGTTTGCCCGCTGAAAATAAATCTGCTTTTCAGTTTCATTTAGCTGCTTGTAATGCTCTGGGACGTACAGTCGTTCTGTCAGCGAGCGGTTTAAAGCTGCATTTCATCGAACTTTTCTTTTATTGAAATCAATAAGGCTGCTTTCAACGCAAGCAGTTCTTTCCAGGAAAAAAAAACTGACAACACATGCAAAAAAATAAATTGAAATCTGCTTAGTTTGTGACATATTAAGGCGGCAGGTTTGCTGAATCAAAGTTAACCCGATTGCTTTTTCGATCCATTACACCCAGAGCTCACCTCATCAGTCACAATATGGTTGCTTTGCGTGTGTAGGATCACAGTCAACAATTGCTCTTGTTTCTCATTTTAACAATGGAGTACAGAAAGAAAAAAAAAAGACTTGCAGTTATCCAGCACCTTTCACCTCAGGATGCCCCCAAAGCGCTTTACAGCCAAATAAATCCTTAAGAAGTGCAGGCACTGTCGTAATGTTGGGAACGCGGCAGCCAATTTATGCACAGCAAGCTCCCACAGGACCGGTGGCAGGACCATGGCTAATTGGACCGTCGGCCTCATTTACTACTGCCTGAAACCAATTTACATCCCCATAGCCGATCGGCAGCAAAAAAAAAAATCCACTACAGTGTGAGTTCGCAGTCAGCTTCAAACCTGTGAAATAAAAACAGAAAATGCTGGAAACACTCAGCAGGTCAGGCAGCATCTGTGGAGAGAGAAACAGAGTTAACGTTTCAGGTTAATGACCCTTCGTCAGAACTGGAAAAAGTTAAGAGATGTAATAGATTTTTCAGCAAGTGCAGGGGCAGGGAAAGGGGGGAGGGGAGGAAAGAACAAAAGGGAAGGTCTATGATACCGACTTCCCAGAGATTATCTTTCTCCTGTGATCGAACCCACCCAGTCGTCTACGACTAAAGCGACCGCACATGTATCTACTCAGCCCGTGTCAGCAATTAGCAGAGAACAGAGGGCAAGTTTACAGCAATCTAGACAAGGTTTACCAAGGAAATGATGTTGGAGATAGTTACCTGCTGGCTCCTACAATATATTACTTTGAGTCATTGAGTGGGGGATTTCATTAAGAACAAGGCAGTGTGGAAAACATCAAGTTGGATGAAGTGAATTGGAAGTTACATTTTAAAGAGTTTTGGAATATAGCCAAACCAAAAAAGGAATTTCAGTCTTTTTCAGATGGAAGGAAACCCAAGACTGCTAGAAGTCTGAAATAATTTGCTTTACTGTGGCTTTTATATTCAACCGATTAGACTTCTCCTCCAATAAGATCCTTCAAACTGAATGTCCAACGGGTAAAAATATTAGTGAAAGTGGTAAGAGACAATTTACACTTGATGGTCACAGAGGAGAAAGATCCTCCTGCTTAACACCCAGTGACTCTATTTTTGTATATCATATGAGGACACAGCTAAGGCAACTGTAACACAAAAAGAAAGGAAGAGCTTGCATTTCTATAGCGCTTTCACGACCTCAGGACGTCCCAAAGCGCTTAACAGCCAATGAAGTACATTTTGAAGTGTAGTCACTGTTGTAATGTAGGAAACTTGGCAGCCAACTTGCGCACAACAAGCTCCCACAAACAGCAATGTGGTAATGACCAGACAATCTGTTTTTTTTAGTGATGTTGGTTGAGGGATAAATATTGGCCAGGACACCGGGGAGAACGCCCCCCTGCTCTTCTTCGAATAGGGCCGTGGAATCTTTTACGTCCACCTGAGAGGTTTAACGTCTCATTCGAAAGACGGCACCACAGCGCTCCATCAGTACTGCACTGAAGAGTCAGCCTCTGGAGTGGGACTTGAACCCATGACCTTCAAGGTCAGATGTGTCATCAATCTGACCTTCTTGACCTCTGGGGGCACAAAAATAACTTGGAGAAATTATCCTGAGGCATCAGCTGATTTCCTCATAGCCTATAGAACACTTTCATCCTGGTTTTTCCAGAGATGGTTAACTCTGCATTCAACCTTCTGCATACAAGGGACAACCAGCGGCTGGGACCCTGTCGGAGAGAGAGTGCCACAGGCAGGAAAAGTGCTGAGTGAGGATGGTTCAGTGGGAAATGCACAGAATTTTTGAACTAAATTAGAACACTGAGACACAGCTACAGTATCAATCTCAGTTGGTGAAGTTACTGGACGTGATGTACGTTAAGAGGAAGGATTGACATCAGACACCTGTGTCTTGTATCTCATTGCTGCCAAGGTATGATAGATTTGTACAGGGCCTTTCAATTATCTTTGGTTATTTATTCATGGGATTTGGGTGATGATGGTCAGGCCCATATTTATTGCCCATCCTTTGTGGAATGGCTTGCTAGGCCACTTCAGGCACATTAAGAGTTGGCGTAACAGGCTCGAGGGACTGAATGGCCTACTCCTGTTGCTATGTCAGTCACATTGTGTGGGGCTGGAGTTATAGGTAGGCAAAACCAGATGGGGATAGAAGGTTCTCCTTCCCTGACGGACATTAGTGAGCTAGTTAGGTGTTTGCTACAATCTGGAAACTTTCATGGTCATTTTCTGGTGCCAACTCACAAAGTTCCCAGAACACATTAGAAAATCGTGGGCCTCTTGCTCACGATTTTCCATCCATGAAGGAGAATTGCAGACAATGAACCCACGAGTTTCCAATAAACCACTTGCTGCGCTCAAGGCCATGTCAGTGGCACGAGACCTTGGAAAGTTCTGTCTGCCATGTCTAAAATATACCGGGAGGTGAAGCAAAGGATGCTCCTCATCCTTAAAGCTTTCAATGTATACTCTACCTACCACACATACTCACTGCACAATGGATGGTATCATTTACTATTAGCAGTTCAGAGCGCTCTGGTGAGTACAGTTCCTCTTTAATACATTAATGATTTCAAACATCATTTCAGAATGCACAAACAATTTTGTATTAATTTAGCTTTAATTGACCAAATTGCACTCATAACAGGCAATGCTGAAAAACTCTCTGGTCCAGATACCGAGGATTAAAATAGCCAACCGATTCAACACATGTCAATAATTGAGAATGATGTTTATTCGTTTTGGCTTAAATTCGAGACCCATTTGGATTTACGCTGCTCTGGAGAAAAATAAACACAGCTCTATGTGTTTGAGTGGGTTTGCAATGGGTGCCACTGTTGCTGATCATAAACGTCGCTCTTTGCATTTCTGCAGTGTTGACAGCTCTGCGCTAACCCTCTGCTGACTTAGCATCTCTTGGCCCGTGTACGTGCAAACCCTTCATGCCACAGTGATTTTATTCAGGACAAGAGATCTGGCCGCAAAGTGCTGTGTGCCTGTGAAAAGGGAAACTTGAATTGTGTCTGCTTGTAAACCGCAAAGTTCCAGCATTAGAAAGATAATCAGTTATTTTTCTTTATGGTTACATTCTGTCTCATTCTCACTACTTTGAATCAGTTTATAACTTCCTCTTGCCATGCAACAAGCTAGATGGACCAGTTAAAACAGAATAGAATAAAACTTACAAAGTATTTACAGCACAGAAACAGGCCATTCGGCCAAAACAGTCCATGCCGGTGTTTATGCTCAACACAAGGCTCCTCCCACCCCTCTTCATCTAACCCCGTCAACATAACCTTTCTCCCTCTTGTGCTTATCTAGCTTCCCCTTAAATGCATCTATGATATTCACCTCAACTGCTCCTTACAGTAGCAAATTCCACATTCTCACCACACTCTGGGTAAAGAGGTTCCTCCTGATTAGCACCTTCCATGACCTCAGGATGTCCCAATGAAGTAGTTTTGAAGTGTAAATATTGGCCAGGATACCAGGGAGAACTCCCTTGCTCTTTTTCGAAATAGTGCCATTTTAAGTCCACTGAGCGGGCAGACAGGGCCTTTGTTTAACATCTCATTTGAAATTCGGCACCTCCAACAGTGCGGCACTCCCTCAGTACTGCACTGAAATGTCAACTTAGATTATGTGCTCAAGTCTTTGGATTGTGACTTGAACCCATGACCTTCTGACTCAGAGGCAAGAGTGGTACCTACTGAGCCAAGGCAATTGGTCCTTTCCTGTCTGACATTTTGCTAGGCTTGTATGTATGTTCATTTTCTGTTTCAGTTTCTATAATTATTGTTTTCAATATCATTATGCCACCAGTTTCCCTTACTTTTTTATGAGGTCTAACCTTTTTGGGTGTGGGCACCCAGTTAATGCAACAGAGCAAGAATTGGAGAGTTGCAGTTCTCTTGCAAAATGCATTACTGGAACTCTGCATCAGCTCAGTCCCACTCCAGGCCTCAGGCATATAATCCAGGCTGACACTTCAGTGCAGCACTGAGGGAGAGCGGCACTGTCGGAGGTGCGGACTTTCAGATGTGATGTTAATCCAAGGTCCCCCATTCAGGTGGAGGTAAAAGATCCAAAGGTATTACTCAAAGAGGAACAAGGAGTTCTGCTGGTGTACTGGCCAACACTCTTTCCTCATCCAACACCAAAAACAGACTAGCTGATCATTCAATTCTATAGTATTTACTGTTTTGAGATCTTGCTTTTGCCTTCAAAACAACCGGCATTACATTTTGAAAAGTTGGCTGCAAAGAGCTTTGAGACATCCCGAGGCTGTGAAAGGCGCTCTATAAAAATATAAGTTCTCTCTTTGCCTCTCATTGGAGTGCTTCTTCCATCACAATGCTGTGGGCTATCATTGACAGTCTGTCCACACATGCACTACCAGCTGGGCTTGCTGGATAGTGATCAGGAGGAGGAATCCTGGCCGATTGTCCCTTGCCCTACTGAGGAGGGCTGAGATCAGCTAACTGAGCGCAGTGGGAATCAAACCTGGGACTTTCCTGAGATCTGTGTAGCTCCTTTACTCACTTAACCAGCTGAGCCATTGGAGGGGGTTGTGGGTGGGGGTGGGGGGAAGTATGAAGCAGATCTGCTTTTGTCCCAAGAGTGTTAGTAGCCGATTTTCCACCATATCCAAAGAATCCTGTTGGGATATGGTGAAGTCTGTCAGGAGAATAAAATGTTGACTTGTGTTGTTAAAACGAAAAATCTCTCAGCTTCAGTACAGTTGATTTTCATAATCACAGAATCACAGAATCTACAGTGCAGATAGAGGCCATTTCGGCCCATCGAGCCTGCACCGACACATATCCCACCCTATCCCCGTAACCCCACGTATTTAATCCCCTAACACTAAGGGTCAATTTATCATAGCCAAATCAACCTAACCTGCACATCTTTGGATTCGTGTCAGTTAATTTAATGACTTGATGGGGAAAAATATTGGTCGACTACAACACTGCATATGTGATCACATCATCACGCACAATCGCCATAATATTTCATCCTCGTTTTCTCCCCATCGCTCCTGAAGCCACTGACTCTTCTCTGGGGTATCCTCACTATCGTTGTAACCTCCTCCAGCCCTACAACCCTCCAAGATCTCTGCTCGTCTCCAATTCCGGCCTCTTACGCAGCCCCAATTTTCATCTCTCCACCATTGGTGGCCGTGCCTTCAGCTGCCTAGGCCCTAAGCCCTAAGCTCTAGAATTCCCTCCCCAAACCCCTCATCCCCTCTACTTCTCTCTGCTCCTTTAAGATGCTCCTTAAAGCCTACCTCTTTGACCAAGCACCTGTCCTAATGTCTCCTTATGTGGCTCGGTGTCAAATTTTGTCTGATATTTGCTCTGGAGAAGCGCATTGGGACGTGTTACTATGTTAAAGGTGCTATACAAATGCGAGGTGTTGTTGTTGTTGTTGCATGATTGGGCGCTGGTACCTTGCTCAAGTGATCATTCTTCAGCCGTGAAACTAAGCAGCCTATTCGGCCTTGGAAGACACAACAGCCAAGCCTGACTCTGTCGGCACCTGACAGCCACGCTTGGGCAGGACGCATTGGAAAGTGAATCTGAAGTGGGGGACCCCGAGATGGGTCTTTCCCCCTCTGTAGCCCAGGCTGTCTGGTTGCAACTGCAGCACTGATTGGGATCAGCTAACTCAGCACAGCCTGAGAGTCCAACCTGGGAACTTCTAATTTATGAGCACAAAATCGACACCATCCAGGACAAAGCAGCCCGCTTGAATGGCACCGCATCCACCACCTTAAACATTCACTCCCTCCACCACCGGTGTACTGTGGCTGCAGCGTGTACCATCTACAAGATGCACTGCAACAACTCGCCAAGACTTCTTCAGCAGCACCTCCCAAACCCGCGACCTCTTCCACCTAGAAGGACAAGGGCAGCAGGCGCATGGGAACACCACCACCTCCAAGTTCCCCTCCATGTCACACACCATCCAGACTTAGAAATATATTGCCGTTCCTTCATCGTCGTTGGGTCAAAATCCTGGAACTCCCTCCCTAACAGCACTGTGGGAGTACCTTCACCTCACGGACCGCAGCGGTTCAAAAAGGTGGCTCACCACCACCTTCTCAAGAGCAATTAGTGATGGGCAATAAATGCTGGCCTTGCCAGCGACGCCCACATCCCATAAACGAATAAAAAATTTAAAAAATCTAGGTTGACACTCCAGTGCAGTACTGAGGGAGTGCTGCACTGTCAGAGGTGCCGTCTTTCAGATGGGACATTATACCGAGGCCCCGTCTGCTCTCTTAGGTGGACATAAAAGATCCCATGGCACTATTTCAAAGAAGAGTAGGGGAGTTCTTCCTGATGCCCTGGCTAATATTTATCCCTCAACCAACAATCACTAAAAAAAGATTATCTGGTCATTATCTCATTGCTGTTTTGGGAGCTTGCTGTGCACAGATTGGCTGCCATGTTTCCACTTTACAACAGTGACTACACTTCAAAAAAGCACTTAATTGGCTGTAACGTGCTTTTGCACATCCTGAGATTGTGAAAGGCACCACATGAGTACAAGTCTTTCATTTGCTATATTGTATAATTTATCTATGTCCGTTGTCTCTATTCCTCAATTTCTATCTACTTCCCTATGTATCATTAGAATAATTGAGCATACAGGTCTCTCTCCACAGGCAGATTTTACGGTTTGATAGTTACAGTCTATAAAAATGCAACGCAGATGAAGGTGAGTGTCATGTGGTCCTAACAGCACGGTGGGAGTACCTTCACTACACGAACTGCAGCAGATCAAGAAGACAGCTCACCATCTCCACTTTCTCAAGGGCAATAAATGCTAGCCTTGCCAGTGAAGCCCACATCCAGAGAATGATTTTTTTTTTTAAAGCTTTAAAAGAATATCAGTCAGATGTGAAATAAAGCAACACAAGAGGCTATTGGAATGCAAGATAACCAGCAGAAATTATGACCTTTTTAATAAAAATTCTGAGCACTGTTATTATAACTAAATAATACATTTAAAAAAAATATCAAAGACAATGATTGATTGAGAGGATTCTGTCAATCAGGATGTGATCTGTGCTTTCCTGTTGCTGAAACATATTCTTGAAGGTGTTGCGGGATCAAGACCATGTGTGGATATTAAAAGCTGAAAAGGCCACAAGGTTTCCACACATACAGGGCAATACTAATCTGTCTGAAATGTGTCCATCGCAAATCCCTTGTCAACCCACCAGCTTCGAAGAATTTGCAGACAAGTAACCGAGACTGCGGTGGGCACAAACATTAACACCATGCGACTAGTGTTTGCCTTTGGTTCTGAACATACGGGAAGAGTTTGACTTTAATTAACATTTGCTTCACAAAGTGGCGCCAAAGTGTATTTTTCTTTTGAAGGTTAATCTTCCTTTACTGGAGTGGTAGAAATTAGAAGCTGTTTGTTCGAAAGCAGCTGGGGATGTTTTGATGGCACCCACCCACCCCCAAATCTAGCCAGGATGTAGCCTCCGTACACTGAAATGGAGGAGTACGTCCCCCTAGCAGAACGATCGGGTATTACCACGGGGCAGGCCTGTTTCAGCCAGCCCACATAGTAATGTCTTGACTGCTATTTGCAATGCAAAATCCACGGCAGCTGATGAGGCAGAACAAGTGCCGTCGGATAGCTCCTCGAGTGGAAGGGGGTTAAATTACCTGACCATGGTAAAGGATAGCAAACTGAGAAAAACTTTGACAATGTACAGACTTAGTGAACATAACCTGGCAATCGAAAAAGGTAGACACAGGCAGACCCGGCTACCAAGAGAGGACAGGATATGCTCTCACTGCAGTCAGGGAGTGGTGGAGACAGAGATGCACTTCCTCACAGCTTGTAGAAAATATCAGGGCATAAGGGAGAATTTCTACCCAAAATTCACAAAAATATGCCCGGAATTCAGAAATTTGAATGACGACCAAAAACTCCCATACCTACTAGGGGAAGAGAGAAATTGTGTAACACTAGCGGCACACTATGTTACAGCTTGCCATAAACAGAGGGACAACCACTAAATATAAGAAAAGAGTATATATAAATTATATGAAAGTATATTTATACACTCAGGGATATATCTGTTTATACACTGTATGGATAGATCTGTATTTTTGTGAACAAATATGAATGTTTTTCGATGCTTTGGCAACATAAGATGTAACTTGTCATGCCAATAAAGCGATTTGAATTGAATTGAATTGAATTAAATGGCAAATGGCAAGTCTACATACTGCATTCTATTTTGTTTCCTCTAAACTCCCTATTAAGGGATTTGGCAGGGCAGATAGAGAAACGATTTCCTCTGGTGTGGGGAGTCCAGAACAAGGGGCCCTAACCTTAAAATTAGAGCTCGGCCATTCAGGGGTGATGTCAGGAAGCACTTCTTCACATAAAGGGTAATGGAAATCTGGAACTTTCTCCCCCAAAAAGCTGTTGAGGCTGGGGGTCAATTGAAAATTTCAAAGCTGAGATTGATAGATTTTTGTTCGGTAGATGGAGTTAAGATACAGATCAGCCATGATCTCATTGAATGGAGGAACAGGCTCGAGGGGCTGAATGGCCTACTCCTGTTCCTATGTTTCTATGATTTCCACCACCCCCCCCAAAGAATTTTGAACTTAAACAATTCATTAAAATAACTTGACACAGCCAGTCAGCAGTCAGTCAGTCACTTCCCGTATCAGCGTGCCCTCACTGCAGTCTTGAGCTGACAAAGTTAACATTATGAAGCCTGAAGATAGGTTGGTAAAGGGCAGCCAGACACAAGGGTTTTGGAGTTGTAATCCAGCAGGATCAAATCACTAAGCCTAAAAAAACTATTGATCCACCTGGAATTAGAATCATACATACACATCTTCAAAAAAAAACTATCATAACAAGAAAGTCATTGTAGAGGGGAGATACAGCTATTACTCTCATGCAGCAATGAGGGACTGCTGCATTGTCGGAGGTGCCATCTTGCGGATGAGTCGCTAAACCGAGGCCCCGTCAGCTCTCTCAGGTGGACGTAAAAGGTCCCACGGCCACTATTTCGAAGAAGAGCAGGGGAGTTATCGCCGGTGTCCTGGAAAACATTGATCCCTCAATCAACATCACAAAAACAGATCATCTGGTCATTATCTATTTGCTGCTTGTGGGAGCTTGCTGTTTGTGTTTCCTACATTACAACAGTGATTACACTTCAAAAGTATGTAAAGCGCTTAGGAACGTCCTGAGGTCGTGAAAGGCGATATATAAATGCAAGTGTTTCGTTGTAATGACCCTGCTCAGATATTTTGTTAAAAAGCCTTTCTCAAGCTCAGGAAAGCGCTTTACAACCAATGAAGTACATCTGCAGTGCAGTCACTATTGTAATGCAGTGAAATGCAGCATGCAATTTGCGCACAGCAAGGTTCTACAAACAGCAATGACCAGATAATTTTTTTTAGTAAATGCTGTTTGAAGGATAAATATTGGCCAGGACACTGGGTAGAACTCCCCTGCACTACTTTGAATAATGCCATGGGATATTTTAGTTGCACCCGAGAGGGTAGAGGGGGCCTCGGTTTAATGTCTCATCCAAAAGATGGCACCTCAGATAGTGCAGCACTCCCTCAGTATTGCAGTGAAGTCCCCGTATAGCACCACAATGCAAGCGCCTCCAACCTTCTAACCTCAGCGTTCCAGATCCATTCTCAAGCTCATACGATGTTGCTGACCAGCAATAACGCTCAACCACCCCACTTCTTAATTATACGCCATTGTGGCAGAACCACTGAATGACTCTGGCTAACTGTATATAATTCTCTTTAACGATGTTCTAACACCAGCTTAGACCTGTACCATTGTGTTAGGCATTACTGTGTTTTGTATATAGAGTTTGCATGTACGGGGCGTGGCCTCTTTAACAGCGCGGGAAAACGCGGGCAAACGCGAGGACGTCACGTCGCAAACCACGGGACAGCCCAGGCAGTCCTCGTGGCATCTCCGTTGAGTAAAGACCTGTTTGATTGTTCTCTTGTGTCGATCTCAGTTATTCGTAGGAATTCGTTAATTCCTACATTGGTTACCCCGTTTTTGTGAACGTTTTCACAAAAGAAGAGCACAGCATGGAAGCAAACGTCGTTTCGCTAAAGCTACCGCAGTTCTGGGAGCAGCAAGCGCCTGCATGGTTTATTCAGGTCGAGGCCCAGTTTGCCCTGAGGAACATCGATGCGGATCAGACCAAGTATCTTTACGTGGTCTCCGCACTCGACAGCTCTACCGCCTCTCGGATCGTCAGCCTCCTCGAAAAACCCCCAACGGAGCGCAAGTATGAAACTCTCAAAGCGCGGTTACTGCAGGTTTTCGGGCTCACAAAATCGGAGCGCGCCCGTCGATTACTCGCTATGCCCGGGCTCGGGGACTCCAAGCCTTCAGAGTTGATGCGCCAAATGTTCACACTCCTGGGCTCAGAACAGGAATGTTTCCTATTCCGCGAGATTTTCCTCAGCCAACTGCCTGAACAGGTACAAGCTGCCCTGGCCAGATCTGAAACTGAAGACTGCGCAACACTCGCTGTGGAGGCTGACAAAATTTTCGCTGTAACTCGGTAGTACTGCGCCGCCACGAGGCACCCATCCCCCGCAGACACCACCCCAGCTCGTCAGCCTGCTGGGCTGTGTTTCTACCACGCGCAGTTTGGCGCGAAAGCGAAGCGTTGCCACCCTCCCTGCAGTTTTCCCCCCCAAAAAACAACGACTGACACTGCAACCACCGAGGAACGGGTCTAACGGGCACCCCGCGGCCGCGATGGCGATCGGCAATGCGTGAAAATTGCTCTTCATCACGGATACTCTCTCCGGTTGTCGTTTTCTGTGCGACACCGGAGCGCAGTGCAGCATTTTACCCGCGTCCGCCCTCGATGTGCAGACGGGGAATCACGGCCCCGCCCTTGACGCGGCCAATGGCGGAACAATTCGGACCTTCGGCAGACGGCGAGTGGAGTTGTGCCTCGGGGGGCAACGTTTTCACTGGGAGTTTGTTACGGCCAAAGTTTCCCAGCCCCTCCTCGGCGCGGATTTCCTGTGCGCCAACAGCCTCCTGGTCGACATTAGGAACCGACAGCTGATCAACGCAGCAACTTTTAATTCTCTTCCATGTTACCGCAGTAACACTACGTCACGCACCGTCTCCTGTGCGTTACCAACTCCTGATGAGTTCGCTCGCCTGCTCAGCAAATTCCCCGACCTGACAAGACCCACGTTCTCCTCCACAGCCACGAAACGTGGTGTGGAACACCACATCACCACCAACGGCCCCCCGGTCTACACGTGGGCCCGGCGCCTAGAACCTGGCAAGCTGGCGGTCGCAAAGGCGGAGTTCGCGACCATGGAACGGTTAGGGATTATTCGCCGGTCGAATAGTCCCTGGTCTTCACCCCTCCATATCGTCCCGAAGCCTGGCGGCGGATGGCGGCCATGCGGCGACTATCGACGACTAAACGATGCCACCACTCCTGATCGGTACCCGATCCCCCATATCCAGGATTTCTCTGCCCATTTGGCAGGGAACACCGTGTTCTCAAAAGTTGACCTCGTCCGGAGCTACCACCAGGTCCCAGTTCATCCACAAGACGTCCAGAAGAACACAGTCATCACCCCATTCAGCCTCTTCGAGTTTTTACGGATGCCGTTTGGGTTGAAGAACGCCGCCCAGGCTTTCCAACGCCTGATGGACTCCGTGCTGCGGGACCTCAAGTTCCTCTTCGTCTACCTGGACAATATTCTAATTGCCAGTCCTACTAAGGAAGAACATACCTGTCACCTACGCACCCTTTTTCGACGCCTCAGCCAACATGGCCTGATTATCAACCCGGCCAAGTGTCAGTTTGGCCTGAACCAAATTGACTTCCTGGGGCATCGCATCACCTCAGAGGGAGCGGTTCCTTTACCTTCGAAGGTAGAGGCGGTGACATCCTTTCCACGCCCGCAGAACATAAAGGGCCTGCAGGAATTCCTAGGCATGGTAAACTTTTACCACCGTTTCGTGCCTAAGGCAGCACTACTCATGCAGCCCCTGTACGAGGCCCTCAAAGGCAAGACTGGCATGAACCCGGTAGACTGGACGGATGACATGGCCTGAGCGTTCGCTGACACCAAAAGCGCCTTAGCCAACGTGACTATGCTGGCGCACCCGCTACCAGGAGCCACCATCGCCCTCACCATGACGCGTCAGACTACGCAGTCAGTGCCGTGCAACAGCAGTGGGTGAACGGGACGTGGCAGCCGTTGGCATTCTTCAGCCGTCAACTACGGCAGAACGAGAGAGCATACAGCACGTTTGACCGGGAGTTGCTCGCCCTTTTTCTGGCCATCCGCTATTTTCGGTCCCTCCTGGAAGGACGTCCTTTCACCGCTTTTGTGGACCATAAGCCACTGACCTTTGCAATGTCCAAGACCGCCGAACCGTGGTCAGCCTGACAGCAGCGTCAACTGACCTACATATCCGAATTCACCACAGATATACGGCACGTGGCCGGTAAGGACAACCTGGTGGCAGACTGCCTCTCCGGCGCGATTGTCAATACGGTTCATTTGGGCATCGACTACGCCCTCATGGCAGCGGACCAAGCCTCAGACCCGGAAGTCCAAGCTTACCGAACGGCCATCACTGGCCGCCAGTTGGCCGACGTCAAGTTCCATTCGGCAGGTACCACGCTGTTGTGTGAGGTCTCCGTACAGGATCCTCGCCCTGTTGTACCGGTCGTCTGGCGCCGCAAAGTGTTCAACGCCATACATGGGTTGTCACACCCTGGAATGAAGGCCTCTCAGAAACTGATGTCAGCGAAATTTGTATGGCATGGCATGCATAAAGATGTCTGCGACTAGGCCAACATCTGCGTGGTCTGCCAAAAGGCCAAGGTACAGCGCCACATCAAAGCTCCGTTGGCCGCCTTCACAGTTCCGCAGCGACGTTTTGACCACGTCAACGTGGACCTGGTAGGACCACTCCCACCCTCCCATGGTTTTTCACACATCCTGACCATGGTTGACCGCACCACCAGATGGCCAGAGGCGGTCCCCCTGTCATCCACTACTTCGGCAGACGTGGCCAGGGCGTTCATTTCCTCCTGGATTGCCCGTTTCGGAGTACCCGCCGATATTTCGTCAGACAGGGGACCGCAGTTTTCCTCCGAACTCTGGAATGCAGTGGCCCAAGGACTCAGTCAAATTACACCGCACCACAGCCTACCACCCACAGGCGAATGGCCTCTGCAAATGCTTCCAGCGGTCAATGAAAGCCACCCTGAGAGCCAGCCTCCAGGACGCTGGATGGGCAGACAAGCTACCGTGGGTCCTGTTGGGCCTTCGCACGGCCCCCAAAGAAGATCTTCACTCTTCATCAGTGGAGCTTGTGTATGGTCAGCCGCTGCGGGTCCCAGGGGACTTCCTACCAACATCGACGGAGCAATGGTCCGCGTCTGCCCAGCTTGCTAGTCACCAAGAGGCGGACAGATGTTTCGCATCGGTGCCCACTTCGCACCACGGGCCGCAGAGGTCACACGTTCCCACGGAGCTTCACAAGGCTGAATACGTTTTTATTCACCATGACGCACATAGGGATCTGCTCAAGGCCCCATATACCGGTCCCTTCCGCGTGCTGGAAGCAGGGGACAAAACCTTCACGGTAAATGTCGGTGGTAAACCGGACCACATTTCGGTCGACCGCTTAAAGCCAGCACATTTGGACCTCGACCGCCCCGTCGAGACAGCACAACCGCCGAGACGGGGTCGGCCACCCATCATCGTTGCGGCAGACCAAGTGTGACCGCCCGTCAGCCCGCCAGCCGGCCAGCAGCCTCCACTTCGAGAGTACAGGAGTCGTTCTGACAGGCTTGTCAGACCCCCTCACCGTTTGACTTTGTCCGTTAAAGCGAATTCTGGGGGGGCGCATGTGGCAGAACCACTGAATGACTCTGGCTAACTGTATATAATTCTCTTTAACAATGTTCTAACACCAGCCTAGACCTGTACCATTGTGTTAGGCATTACTGTGTTTTGTATATAGAGTTTGCATGTACGGGGCGTGGCCCCTTTAAGAGTGCGGGAAAACGCGGGCAAACGCGAGGACGTCACGTTGCAAACCACGGGACTGCCCAGGCAGTCCTCGTGGCATCTCCGTTGAGTAAAGACCTGTTTGATTGTTCTCTTGTGTCGATCTCAGTTATTTGTAGGAATTTGTTACTTCCTACACCATGAGATTTTTCATTAATACCCAGGTCAAATCAAAACTTGGCCCCACAGACTGACGATGCTTATTATAGTTTAAAAAATGTAAATTAAAATTGGCTGGCACAGTAGCAAAGAACATTGTCCTTGTATTGCTGGTAATAAGCCAATACAGCCTCTCTGCTCAATACTGAATTAATTTTTTTTTTAATTAAGAAATATCTCCTTAAAAACAGGATTGAAGGGTAGAATATAAATGTAAATTCTTGAATATTCTACAGAATATGTTGTTTCAAGTTGCCAACTGGCCGGAGTTGAATACTGGGCTTTGTAATGTCAGATTGATATCCCAGAGTTATACTGGGCTATCTTGTGGAATCTAGGAGAAAGCTCCCAGAGTCTTATCATCCTGGATGTGGTCAGTCACCTCCCTTGCGGGTAGGGTAGCATAGTGGTTATGTTACTTAGGCTAGTAATTCATGTAGGCCTTAAACTACTCATCAGGAGATATGAGTTCAAATCCCACCAAGGCAGGTGGAGAATTAAAATTCACTTAATTCTGGAATAAAACAACTAGTAATGGTGACTGTGAAACTGCCGATTGTTGAAAAATAGGAGTAGGCCATTTGGCCCTTTGAGCCTGCTTTGTCATTCAATATGATCATGGCTGATCCTTTATCTTAATACCATATTCCCGCTCTCTCCCCATGCCTTTTGTGTCTAGAAATCTATCTATCTCCTTCTTAAATATATTCAGTGACTTGGCCTCCACCGCTGTCTGTGGTAGAGAATTCCACAGGTTCACCACCCTCTGGGTGGTAAAAACCCATCTGGTTCACTAATGTCCTTTAGGGAAGGAAAGCTGCCGGCCTTACCTGGTCTGGCCACACAGAAAGGTGGTTGACTCTTAACTGAAATGGCCTAGCAAGCCATTTATTCAAGAAGGTGGCTCACCACCACCTTCTGGTGGGCAATTATGGATGGGCAATGCCAGTGAATAAAATAAGAGTGAATGGAGACCCATGATGGGGTAAATTGTACATAGTCTGTGGAGAAAACAGGCTTTATATCCTTTTGTGGTTCAGAATTTAGCTTAAATTTGTAACATTATGAATCCAAAAGGAAATGGATTGAGAAATAGCTTTCCAGACAGAACTAGAAGACAACATGAACAATTTCAGATCATAACCTCAGCCCCTGTTATATTTTTTATCCACACCTTTGGTTTGTGCCCTTTCCTTGTTTTCTCTCCCACATGGCAGCTGTCTCTCACTCTGCCAGCGCATTTCACACTTCATCTAGAGCCATCCTTTGTCTCTTTACCTGTCCTATTACCATCTCGTCTCGCCTTGAATATCTCTTAATGTCTCTTCACCTCTCAGACCTTCCCTTTTGTTCTTTCATCCCCTCCCCCATTTCCCAGCCCCCAAACTGGCCTTTTAATCTGTTTCATTTCCTGCTTTTTTCTCAGTTCTGAAGAAGGGTTTCTCTCTCCACGGATGCTGCCTGGCCTGCTGAGTTTTTCCAGTTTTCTGTTGTTATTTCGGATTTCCAGCATCCGCAGTATTTTGCTATCGATGAAATGTAGTAGTCTGACTAAAGGTGTGATGAATATGGATAATGTGGAGAAGCGGAAATGTTCAACCCCTGACGAAAGGGCATCCTCCTTCTCAGGCTGGGCTTCGGTTCAGTGCAAGAGATGCATTATCTTGTATTTAACTCCTGCTATCACTAATCTGCGAACTTGGCACGGACACTGGCTTCCTTAACCTTGAGAAGCACCTAAAATTCATAACTGATTTTTGTTTATATTTATATTTTATTGTATATTATTGAATTCTATATATCTTCAGGTTGGGAAACCCACCAGTCTGCACATTTCTAATCCCTCATATTTAAAATGCTTCCAATCAGCAAGTAGCAACGCATCAGCTTTGAAGCTGGAGAGAGATTTTCCCTCCTCCTCCCTCAGGGATTTTTACTCCAGAGTGATGCCTTTGGAGCTTTCATTTGGAATATATTACTCATCAACAGGCTTCTGCAGCTATTATTCCCCCGTGAAGAATTTTGAAGCACAGCATTCAGAGACCTTTTGTTCACAAGTAAACACTGATATCCCTGCACAATCTCCCTAGGCTCCTAGCAACCAATTCGGGGCAAATTTTGGGCACTTTCCCAATTGCCTCACCCGCACCTTGCATTGCACTTTGGGTGGCCAACTCTGGTTGGACGTATTCCTGGAGATGACCTCCCGCTTCCAACTGTCCCGCCCGCCCAGTCAAACAGCAGCAAAAGTGTGCAAAAAATGGTAAAAACACATAGCGGGTAATTTTAACCCCCAAAAATGGGTGGGTTTTTGTCGGGCGGGAAGTAAAAATGTTAAAAATTTCAAACACAACCCCAACGCGCCTCGAACCTGGCCACCTCCGGTTTTAACGGAGGCGGGACGGGGGCGGCCAACCAATCCGCTTTCAGGAGGCAGGGCGATCATTGTAACCTTTTAAAGGTGGCTGTGTGCCTCCATTTTAACAAAGTTTCTATTTTTAACTGCTGTCGGCTGGGTTTCCCCAGACTCGGAAAACCCAGCAGGTAAAGGAGGCGAAATGGGCTGGATCCATCAGGTAAGTGTCTTTACATCACTGCTTGTGGGCCAAGAGGAGCAACAGTGTTTCCCCTAGGCCCAACAAGCTAATCCCGAACTCCACCCCCCCCCGCCCCCAACAACCTTCCACAATCTCCCCACGCGATTCTTTTATAATACTCCTTTATATGTGAAAAAAGAAAGAACTTGCATTTATATATCGCCTTTCACAACCTCAGAATGTCTCAAAGTGCTTTACAGTCAATTAAGTACTTTTTTGAAGTGTAGTCACTGTAGGAAACACGGCAGCCAATTTGCTTACAGCAAGGTCCCACAAAAAGCAATGTGACAACGACCAGATAATCTGTTTTAGTGATGTTGATTGAGGGATAAATAACAGCAGAAACAGTCTGGGATCACTAAGCAATATCCATCTTAAGTACTTTAATAATACAGCTTGAAATGCTTCATTAAGATCGAGTTACATAGGGGTCGATTTTCCTGGAGCCGTCAGGCGGGGTTTCAGGCGTGTGGGGGGGAAAATCCCGAATTCGGGGGTCCCGACACCATCCCGCCCAAAACCCCGCTCCACGCAAGTTTCAGAGGCGGCGGGTACCCGCCCTGCACTGGGACCTGCCGACCCCAGGCGGGAAGGGATTAGTGCCAATTAACTGCCTGTTAACAGGTAGTTAACGGGCAGTTTTTAGCCTAATCCCTATTTTGAGGGGTTTCGTGTGGGATTCCCAACGGCTCCAAACCACGCCAGGTTAGAGCAGGCGGGCCATCGGGTTGAAGGAGTTGGAGGGGTCGCGATGTCAGTGTTCAGGCGAGTGATGGGTGCATGAGTGCAAAGGTAAGTGTGTTTGGTGTGTCTAAAGTGTGTAAAGAACTTTTACTTACCTGTACTTACCTTAACAGCCTTTCTTCCTGTAGGCGTCGGGAGCGCATCACTCAGCCGGCACTTAAAGCTGAATGGCTGCGATCTGTGAAAAGTGACAGCCTTCAGCTTTGAGTGCTGCTGAGAGTTCTAACTGAGTCCGTGCAGAAGGACTCATGTTAAAACTCAGACTGTCAGTGTTTGGCAGCTTCAAACAGCTGTGAAACACTGATATTTCATCTGTCAAGAACTCTTGACAGATGAAATTGCAGTCTGTGACGTCACCTGTTGCCGGGTGGCCCTTAATTGGCCTGCTGAGCCCGCTGGGCAGGCTTAACAAGGTCAATCAAGGGAAAATCATGCGGATTGGCTGGACGTCGATGTAGGCGGGTCTAAAACCCGAAAGTTGTAGTCCCGCCTTCTTCCCGACAGCTTCGGGAAAATCGACCCCATAGAGTCTACAGCACAGATAAAGGCCATTCAGCCCAACTGGTCTATGCTGGCATTTATGCTCCACACGAGCCTCCTCCCCTCTTCATCTAAACCTATCAGCATAGCCTTCTATTACTTTCTCCCTCATGTGCTTATCTAGCTTCCTCTTAAATGCATCTATGCTATTTGCCTCAACTACTCCTTGTGGTAGCGAGCTCCACATTCTAACCACTCTGGGTAAAGAAGTTTCTTCTGAATTCCCTATTGGATTTATTAGTGACTATCTTATATTTATGGCTGCTAGTTTATGAATTTCCTACAAATGGGAACATTGGCTGCAAATTTAATCGCACTGAGGAGGCGGGTTTGGAGGTGGGTCCGCTGTCAAAATTGCAAAGGTTGACAGCGGGTAGGAAACCCACTGTCAACCTGCCTCCACGCGAGTCTCCCAGGTGTCGGGTCTGTCAGCGGACAACTGATCCGACACCAAGCGGTGGGGGAGACAATTCACCTACTTAAATGGCTTGTTAAGAACCAATTCAAGAGGATTTTGAGGCTTCCTTGTAATTTTACCTTCTTCCCCAATGGTTACCCGCCGTTCTGGGACACGCCGCGCGATTTGAGTCTGCTCTGATGTTTGTGAAAAGCTGACAGCTGCAGAAGTGCTATAAAGGATGGCATGTTGCAGATGGTGAGTTTCAGAGCTCAGTAACTGTTGGTTACTGCATTTTTAATACATGTAGAGATTTCTTTAGCTTACAAGTTTTTACATCCAACTGTATGTCCAGTGCTACCTCATTGGGAGAACCTCTCTCACCATTGACAGATCGCTTGTCATCTCATCTGCAGCTGCCATCTATTCCAGCAACATCAGAGCCAATGAAACAATCAGACCTTGGTCCTCCGAACCCTTCCACGATCAGCCCCAACACCAACATCGCCAACAACATCACCAACCTTCTGCGCCATCACCTGATGCTGCACTGGATACAGGGCATCAGCCCCTGACAAAATTGTTGGCTGGGAGGCCAGCGATGTCATCACCATGACTAGATTTTCTTCACTTAATGCTGTAAACCCTGGCTGCCACAATCCCGCACCAGCACCATGAAGCATCCAGTTAATGTCCAAGCCACTCCATACACACTCATCACTATAGCTGGTGGGGGGGGGGGGGGGGAGTTATGACTGAACAATCACTGGAACTCAGTAAGACACTTCTCAAGGTGCGCTCAGATCTGTCCAATAAGGGACACTTTTTGAAAAAGAGATTTCACTGTATGGCAACACATTACCAGAAACTTCACATAGACATTGGCTAAACCTCTCAAGTGCCCACCCTTGTGTGTTGTTAGTTGGTATGCTTGCAGTAGGATGAGGGTGAGTGTGAGGGGTGGCTAGTGAGATGGGGAAGTGATAAAGTAGATAGCAAGGGTTGGGTGGAGGTGCAAGGTAAGTTGGTGTCGTGAGGAGGTCTCTTCCACCCTTGGAAGGGAAGAGAACTTCCCTGCGTACTGTGACTCCCTCCATAAGCATGACAGAACAACTGTCAAATGCCATGTGGACGTGGTCCCTTTAAGAAAACTGGCTGATGACGCGTCATTAAATGACATTATGAGACCCGTTTCCTGTTCATTGGTCGGGAAGCCCGCAGGGCGGGCTTAACAAGGCGAATCAAGGTAAAATCATATCTGCAGAGCGGAGGCAGCTGGGAGCAGGACCGGAACCCGGAAACCAGCTGTCCCATCCCCATCCCACCTCCTCCATTAAATTTACGGCCATCTTCTCTAAGTCTACTCTATCGAACATTTTAAAGGGCTCTATCAGGTCACCCCTCAGCCTTCTCTGTTCTAGAGGAAAGAGCCTCAGCCTGTTCAGTCTTTCCTGATAGTTATAACCCCTCAGTTCTGGTATCGTCCTGGTAGATCTTTTTTGCACCTTCTCCAGTGGTTCTATATCCTTTTTATAATATGGAGACCAGAACTGTGCACAGTACTCCAAGTGTAGTTTAACTAAGGTTCTGTATAAGTTTAACATGTACTCCCAATTTGATTTTGAACACGGCACATATAGAAACAAAGCCACATTATAAACAGGACTCTGATACTGTTTTACTTGTAACGATATATTATAAAACATTTTATACTTTTTTTAAACAGATATAACCTTTAAATGGGATTTCATTGCTCCATAGAAACATAGGAACAGGAAGGCCATTCGGCCCCTTGAGCCTGTTCCGCCATTCAATTAGTGTCAGCTGTGGCTCAGTTGGTAGCACTCTCGCCTCTGAGTCAGAAGCTTGTGGGTTCAAGCCCACCCACTCCAGAGAGTTGAGCACACAAAAAAAATTAGCCTGACACTCCACTGCAGTACTGAGGGAGTGCTGCACTGTCGGAGGTGCTGTCTTTTGGATTGAGGCATTAAGCTCTCTCAGGTGGACGTAAAAGATCCCATGGCACTATTTTGAAAAAGAGCAGGGGCGTTCTCCCCGGTGTCCTGGCCAATATTTATCCCTCAATCAACATCACTAAAAAAACAGATTATCGGGTCATTATCACATTGCTGTTTGTGGGAGCTTGCTGTGCACAAATTGGCTGCCACGTTTCCTGCATTACAACAGTGATTATACTTCAAAAAGTAATTCATTGGCTCTGAAGCGCTTTGGGACGTCCTGAGGTCATGAAAGGCGCTATATAAATGCAAGTCTTTTTTTTATTTTATCTTAACGCCATCTACCCACCTTGCTTCCATAACCCTTAATACCCTTGCCTAACAAAAATCTATCAATCTCAGTTTTAAAATTCCAATTGACCCCCAGCCTCAACAGCTTTTTGGGGGTAGAGTGTTCCAGAATTCATCCATTTAAATGGCACGGATCCTTTACAGTGGTGTGAACTGACAGCAATACCATCAATCCTGCACTGCTCCTGAATATAGTGGAAAGAGAGCACTGTACATGTTCTTAAAGACATGCATAATCCCATCCCGACCTGCTTCTGAATGCTGAGAGGATTTTTAATGTTAAAAGGCTGACAGCACAATTGGCTCGTCGCCATTAAAACTGGTGCCCTGCCCTTGAACTTTTTTTTATAACTTTGGAATTTAAACTTTAAAATCAAAGTTTAACCTCAGCCAGTAAGTGTGAACAGTCAAAGTTGTCAGACGAACTCCTTAGGCGAGCGCACACCCCGATGTGAGCCGATGGTTGGATGGTTTTACTTGTCCACACATTTCACACTGCAGTATGATTAACCCATCCAAACATTTGCATGTAAGAGGGTTTATCAACTGGGTATAACTATAGTGTATAATTTATTTCCTGGCAAGTTGTTGCTGGGGACAGACTGACCCACAGTTTCGCTCAATCAATGGTCATATATGGTCAGGTCCTAGGTCAGTGACTCATTTATTGTTCCTTGACCGCAGGCAAACTCTAATACACCAAGCTGCCTCGCCTCCTAATACTAAAGGGGAATAAAAAATCATATTTAAAAAATAAATTAAAATACACATCGCAGTTATGCACTCACTTTCAATATCTCTATTTTCCATAATCCACCAATATTTGTACTCTACGTGCTCTTCCTGTAGTGCTTATGTTTCTCACATAATGCCCTCTATTCCCCCATATCTCTCCCCATCTCTGTAACCTCCTCCAGCCCTATAACCCGCCGAGATCTCTGCGCTCCTCCAATTCTGGCGTCTTGAGCATCCCTGATTTTAATCGCTCCACCATTGGCGGTTGTGCCTTCAGTCGCCAAGGCCCTCGGCTTTGGAATTTCCTCCCTAAACCTCTCTGCCTCGCTACATCTCTGTCCTTTAAGACACGCCTTAAAATCTACCTCTTTGACCAAGCTTTTGGTCATCTGCCCCAATATCACCTTATGTGGTTCGGTGTCAAATTTTGTTTGATAACACCCCTGTGAAGCGCCTTGGAGCATTTTACTACGTTAAAGGTGCTCTATAAATCCAAGTTGTTGTTGCACCTTTACATCATACACTATACAATCTTCTATAAGGAATTCTAAATTCAAATATAATGCTCTGTATACTTCATTTAATGTTCCTTATGCTGTCATATATTGCTCTGTATACTTCATATAAGGTTCTGTGTCCCCCACATAACACTTTATATAATATATATATATATATATATATATGTCATGTCGATAGGGTGAGATGAAGTAGAGTGGGAGGAGGCTCATGCAGAGCATAAACACAGGCATAGACCTATTGAGCTGAAGGCCTGTTTCTTTGCTGTAAATTCTATGTAATTCTATATAAATATAGCATGTAAAGAACAACCAGTAACTAGCTGTGAGCTACAGACAGTAATTCAATCTCAGAGTTCTCCTGACATTTCTAAACCTTGAGTTTCTTTTTTTGCGGTTCATCATGATGTCATTAAGAGCCTCAATTAAGAGCCTCCGATTGAATTACTGCCGGTAACTCAGCACCAGGGCTCTATAACCCTACTGAAAATATCCACCTTTTTGCTCTCCACAGAGGAAAATCTACTTTCATATACTTCTGTAGAAATGACAGCACAATGGTACAGATTGGCTTTGCAGAATGGGACAGCTTCTTCAGGGAATTTTCAAAGGAAATACCTGCAAATGGGTACAAACAAAATAAAAACTATTTGTGATCAGTAAAATAAACTAAAGGTCTTAGCAAAAAAAAATCAATTTCATTAAGGTCACTGATAAAAAAAACCTCTCTTAAAAAATCTAGTCTAAATGCCTGTATGACAAATGTCCAAAATATATTAAAGATGCTCCTGGAGACGAGGTGGGGGGAAATGTAGGGAAACTGGAAGTTGAATGACCAATTTTTGATACAAACTTTTTAGATGAAAATCTTGCCGAATAAAATCGGCTAATTTTGCAAGGTTATATTCAGGAACATCTCACCGGATGGTTCTAATAGTTGTTGTAGAACTCTACCACTGCCTGTAAACTTGAGCTTATCCAAACTCTGCTGCCCGTATCCTAACCCGCATCAAGTCCCGTTCACCCATCACCCCTGTGCTCGCTGCCCTACATTGACTCCTGGTCTAGCAACAACTTTAAATTTACATCATTGTTTTCAAATTCCTCCATGACATCGCCCTTCCCTATTTCTGTAACCTCCTCCAGCCCTACAATCCTCCGAGATCTCCGTGCTTCTCCAATTCTGGCCTCTTGCACATCACCGATTTTCATCGCTCCACCATTGGCGGTCATGCCCTCAGCTGCCTCGACCCTATGCTCTGGAATTCCCTCCCTAAACCTCTCCACCTCTCCCTTCCCCTTTAAGACGCTCCTTAAAACCTACCTCTTTGACCATGCTTTTGGTCACCTATCCTAATATCTCCTAATGTGGCTCGGTGTCAAATTTTGTCCAATAACGCTCCTGTGAAGCGCCTTGGGACGTCTTACTACATTAAAGGTGCTACATAAATGCAAACTGTTGTTTTATTTTCAGCAGTTGGATCTCATAGTGGACCCTGAAATATTTAATCATTGCCCAAAAGGTATTGGTCTTTACCAACTGGCTGTTAAGCAATGTGTGCACCAGATAGTAGCAAATCTTGAAACTCCTATGGCCTCAAACCTCGACAGCTGTGGTCTCCTGATATTTCTGCTCCTCTTTCTCCAAAAAAAAGGCAGCACTGTTGGACTTGATGCTACAGCCATGCTGCAGAGCTCAATGAAAGACTCCTTGTTTAACCTATATATCTTGTTCCATTAGTCTGCTGCTGGTACTTTAATGGCAGCTACAAAATGGGGGAATGGGAGCCATTATTGACGTGAGTCCTATGTAAATCTGCATGTTCCCCATTAATTGTTGTTCAACAAGCAGTTAATAAACAAAAAACATGTTAAAATGTGTTAAGTGGATCAGGCGCGAGGGGCTGAATGACCTTTTCCTGTTCCCATATTCCTATGATTTACTCCCAGCAGCAATTTTAACTAAGTGGCACAAATTAGCAGCCATTCAATTAATACCAACTCTCAAAATGACTGTACTTTAACACGTGCAACAATTCCAGAAAACAGATTAAACTCAGAGAAGGTTAATTTGCCTCTGACTCTGAACTGAAATAAGTCTTTAGCTCTCTCCACCAAGTCTCGCTTTCCTTTCTACTCAATTGGGAACCGGTTCCTTGTTGAAAGTTCCATCAGAATCTGCATTCTAGTGGCAGTCTACAGTGTTCGATAAATGTGTGTCTACTTTTGTTTTTTTGTCCAGATTCATTACAAAGAACCTTATTAATATCCCTTTCTTATTTTAAGTAGCTAATTGTATGCCCAAATGATCATCACTTATAAAAGTGACGTTGAGGGCGAGCTTTACCCTTCACTAAAAACTTGGTGGTAAATTTTACTTGAGGGCTGTTCTCAGTATAAGGTGGATGATTTGCTGGGAGGGGGAGGATCTTTTTAGAATAGCTGCACTGTTTCCACAACTGTAAACCTATGACTGGAAGTGGCTCACTCGTCTGCAGTACACCATTGGTGCAGGAGCGCATTACAAGAACCAGTGATGTAATCAATGAAGAATTATAAAGAAAGAAAGACTTGCATTTGTATAGCGCCTTTCAGGACCCCAGCATGTCCCAAAGCACATTACAGCCAATTAAGTACTTTTGAAGTGCAGTCATTGTTATGTGGGAAACGCGGCAGCTAATTTGCGCACAGCAAGGTCCCGCAAACAACAATGTAATAATGATCAGATCATCTGTTCTTAGTGATATTGGTTGAGGGATAAATATAGCCAGCATACCAGGGAGAATTCCCTTGCTCTTTTTCGAATAGTGCCGTGGGACCTTTTATGTCCACTCGAGAGGGCAGATAGGGCCTCGGTTTAACACCTTATCCAAAAGACGGCACCTACAACAGTGCAGCGCTCCCTCAGTACTGCACTGGAGTGTCGGCCTGGATTTTGTGTTCAAGTGTCTCGAGTGGGACTCAAACCCACAACCTTCTGACTCACTGTAGCATTATGTAATTGATAGATGCCCATTATAAGGCTTTGTTTAGCAGTAGATTGTGGAGTTACTCACTGAACAGTATGTAACTTGGCTGCCAAGAGTTGTTTGAGGCACATACACATTTTAACAGTCATTAAAATATCCCTTTCTTTGCGACTAAAACAGAATGATCTGTTGTGATGTTGGAATCGCACAATTCACTCTTTTACTCTGAGAAACATATGGTCATTTGATCAGTGAACCACAGCTATAGAGGGCCCACTGTTCCGTCCATGGAGAACAGAATAATGTCACACAGGGACCATTGCTCTCGTCATAAAAGAGAAAGGATAGCAATGTCCGACAGGGCTCATTACCCTAGCCTTGAGGAGCAGCGTCACGTGGGGCCCACTGCTTGATGAAAAGCAGGAGAACATCACACGGCTAACCACTGCTCCAGTCATGAAGACTAGGGACAGCAGTATTACAAGGGACCCTTTTTAACTGTTGAAGAGCAGCCTCGCATAAGGCTTTTGCTGCAGCGATGAAGAGCAGGCACATCCCTGAGAAAGCACTGCGGCTAACCATACGAACAATGTCGGATAGGAAAAGACCTTCTGGTCCATTCAGCCTGTCCCACACAATTGTGATGCCTTATATATCACAATATATACACTCTCCACCCTACTCGAAACCATGTGATCTCCTGGAAGAGGCAAAAAAAAATAAAAACCCAGGCCAATTTGGGAAAGAAATCTCCGACCCCCTTAAGCGATCAAAACTAGTCCTGGAGAACCATGCTATTCTCCATGGTGGTTCTTCGTGTAACTTGTGTTACAAACACATTGACGTGGAAGTGAGAAATCTATTCACTAAACTCTCTCTTTTTAAATTGGTATTTTTGAAGGTTTTTTTTATGCAGCAAGTTATTATGATCTGGAATGCACTGCCTGAAAGGGTGGTGGAAACAGATTCAATAGTGACTTTCAAAAGGGTATTGGATATAGAGTTGAAAAGGGAATATCTGCAAGGGTGTGAGGAAAGAGCAGGGGTGTGGGACCAATTGCAGAGCTCTTTCAAAGAGCCGGCATGGGCACGATGGGCCGAATGGCTTCCTTCTGTGCTGTAGGATTTTATAACTCAATCAGGATGAACCCTATTGATACAATAATTTGTAGGTACATACGGCTAAAGTTGGAGTTGAGTTACTAAGGCTGTCCTGTGCTTTTTAAAGACATTGGGCTAGAAATTAGGTATAGCCCTGCCAGCTCGCTTGCGCCCAGAATTTACCACTGGGCACGGAGCCACTCGCGCCCATCGGATATTCAGTTTCAGCGCCCCAAGTCGAGGACGGCTGCTGTTCAAGGGTGTGGCCGCCCCCGCTTGGGGCGCTGAAACTGAATATCGGCGCGCTAGTTGCCGCAGCGCCACCCGCAGCAGAGCGGCAGGCTGCGGTACTGCAGGCCTTCCTCCCTCTCTTAAGGGGGAGGTGCCTGCAACAGCCGGAGCCCCGATCGCGAGTGCCAACAAAAGAGCCCGGCACAACGGAGAAGTGCCGGGCTCCCGGAAACCAGCCAGCAATGCCGCGGGGGGGGGGGTGGAGGAGGCCGGGGAAGGAGGTGCGGGCAGGCGGCCGCCGAAAAAGCGGCCGGCCGCACCTCCATCTTAAAGCGCCCCACTAAGGCTACAGTAAGGACCCGGTCTCTGAATGTTATTAGCGGCCGCCACGGAAGAGGCGGCCGCTACTGAAGATGGGGGTCGGGCCGGTGTCGGGGCGGAACCGGGGCACTGCGCACACCGATGACGGCATCGGTGGCGGCGCAGCGCTACCGGCTACTGCCGCAATTAGCGCGTCACTGAATTTAGCCCGAAGTTTCCAGACTGGCGCAGAAGCCCTCTTTGGGCGGTAACTGGGCGCAAAGCCCACTGAATTTCTAGGCCATTGTGTAATAGCAGAGGCACTGACCACATCAATCTCCAGTTTAAGGGAAAGAGGGAGAGTACTTCTGACTCTATCACGATGCCATCTATTCACAATTGTGTGACACACAATTCAATAACATATTGTTTGTATGGTTATCTCTGAAGAGCTTTTGAAGAATTTCAGAAGTTACTTTTAAAAAATATTATGAGGAAGGATTTTCTTATCAATCTCTGCCTGCTTCACAAAACATAATTCAAAACTTGAGAAAAGAGACTGAGAGAATTAATAACAGGGTATTTTGGGGGTAACTTCCAATGAGATTCTGTAAAGCATCTGCAATTATTTTGTCTTTATAATTATTTATTACTCATTCCAGTGATCAATAAGGGTCAGTTTGGACTGCAACCGTCTCTGGAAGCAGTTTACTCATTTTGTAATCCTAACACAGCAATTCCCTTTTGTATTCTGATGCTTTGATCAGGGATAATGAATAGCAACAAGGCTCATCAAATTCCCTCAATGGTTATGGTACAACCAGTTATGACTGAGGAGCTTAAAGAGCTGGTGAATAGCTACCGTACAAATTTCAGAATATGACTGCAGTCCAGTGGCACTACAGGCAGGTTAACAGCACAGTGATTCTAGTATAGTAGTGTTACTCGCTAATGGTTTCAAAAACGAGTGAGACAGTCCCAATGCATCTCCTGCTAGAGGGCTGCCCTCAGGGATGCTACACTGCAAAAGGAGTGAAGTGACGTGGGTCTGCATTCTGATTCCCCGTTAAAGCTCCTGATTTCAATCATGGCACTGAAGACAGTTGGCAGGAAGAGGCCTGAAAAACAGAAGAACTATAAGACCAATGCTTCTACTAAATGGTGCCATATCACCTGCTGTTCGAAGCTGTTTAAATGCTCTACTCTAAGTGCACACCCTTGCCACCCCTGCCAGCGTTTCCTTTTCAAGCATATATCCAATTCCCTTTTGAAGGCTACTGTTGAATCTGCTTCCACCACCCTTTCAAGCAGTGCATCCCAGATCATAACAAGAGAGGTCGCGTGATGAAACCTCCAAGAATATGTCCAACCAAAGTTGGCAACCCAAAGGTGATTGGGGTGCAGGCGGCAAATGGTCCCCAGGCTGTATTCAGAGTATCAATGTAATAAAAGGAAGTAATCTCCCCTTTCAAACTGCAGCACAGGATTTGTGAACTGAGAGGGTTCAGCTGGCAGACTTGCACAACGATACACTTAACTATCTGGGCTTAGTTTTACAGACTTGTCTCTCTCCACAGGATCTACACATATCTTGTGCTATCCTTCACTGACCATGAAGCTGTTAGATTGTCATGAAATCCCAATGTCCTTTAGGGAAGGAAACCTGCCATCCTTACCCGGTCTGGCCTATATGTGACTTCAGTCACACACCAATGTGGTCGACTTTTAATTACCCTTTGAAGTGCCCTAGCAAGCCTCTCAGTCCTATGAAACAGCTACCAGTGGTTCCAAAGGAAAAGTCCCACCACCACTTTCTCAGGGCAACTACAGATGGACAATAAATACCAGCCTTGCCAACGATGCCCACATCCCAAGAATGAAGAAAAGAGTATCATTGCGTTGTATCCATAGACATGGCCACATTAACCAGGATGAATGAGTAATCATGTTCCACAAAGATTGGGGCCACCAAAAGGACAACTCGTTGAAAAGCTTCCCTCCCTTATACTGTAGTAAATTACATTGTGTCATTTATTCTACAATTCCTCTTTGCAAAACAAGTCAAATTACACCAAGTTTGAAAAAAATCCAAATGACAAAATTTAGCCTATTGAGCCTTTTGAGGGAGGTGGACCTAAAGGACCATGTGTACTGGTACATGGAAAACAAGCTTAATAAATGAACATGTTGTTTCAATCTTATATACCCTATTCATTATTGATCCATTTTTACACCCGCATAGTGCATTTACCAAATAGTATTTGTACAATCTTTTCAAAAATAGAGGCTGAGTATTAATTCCAAGAATTCGTGTAACAGATGGCTTCATCCAAGCGTGGAGAGTTGACAACGCCAGTTGGGAGTGTGTGCTACAAAGAATCAACAGCTTTACTCAGAGAATTAATGATAATGGCTGGGAGTGTGTTTACACGGAGAAATGACGAGGGCTATGCGTGATTTACACAGAGGATTGACAACATCGATTGTGGCCTGTGTCACCTAAACAATGGACAATATGTTTCATTGAGATCGACTGACCATGGCTGGGAGTGAGACAGAGAATTGATGGCAACAACAACATGCATTTGTATAGAACCGTTAACATAGTAAAACATCCTAAGGTGCTTCACAAGATTATTAAACAAAATTTGATACTGACCAAAAGTTTGGTCAAAGAGGTTGGTTTTAAGGGGAGCCTTAAAGGAGGAAAGGTGGTAAAGAGGCGGAGAGGTTTAGGGAGGGAATTCCAGAGCTTAGGGCCTTAGCAGCGGAAGACATGGCCGTCAATGGTGGAGTGATTAAAATCGTGGATGCATAAGAGGCCAGAATTGGAGGAGCGCAGATATACCGGAAGGTTGTAGGACTGGAGGAGGTTACAGAGATAGGGAGGGGCGAGGCCATGGAGGGATTTGAAAATGAGGATGAGAATTTTAACATCAAGGAGCTGCCGGACTTGGAGCCTATGTAGGTTGGCGGGTGATGGGTGAACGGGACTTGGTGCAAGTTAGGCTATAGGCAGCAGAATTTTGAATGAGCTCAAGTTTACAGAGGGCGAAAGCTGGGAGGCCGGCCAGGAGAGCCTTGGAACAGTCAAGTGGAAGAACGTTAACGGAGGACAAGTGCTACACAGAGGGAGTGCCTTACAGAGAGATTTGACAATAGCTAGTAATGAGTTACAGACCTAATGATGGTTGGGAGTGAGTTACAGAGAGATTTGACAATAGCTGGTAATGAGTTACAGACCTAATGATGGTTGGGAGTGAGTTACAGAGAGATGTGGCGATGGCCAGGAATTTTACCAAGGCAAAAATACATTGAGAGGTTCAAATCTATGCTTCATGTTAGGACCTTGTACAGGTGAATTTATTCAATTTTCCGTACTTCAAATTGAAGTGCTATCATACCATGTGATTTGAACAGCAATGATATAGAGTTTAATTTTACTACATGTTACAGGGGGCTGATGAAAGGTCCTCACCCTGAAACGTCAACTCTGCTTCTCTCCGCAGATGCTGCCTGACCTGCTGAGTGTTTCCAGCATTTTCTGTTTTTGTTTCAGATCTCCAGCACCGCAATACTTTGCTTTTGCCCTATAACTATTGCAAGGTTTGACAGACATGCAGGGTTTGGATGATGTCGGTAAGCTATGACTGTGAAGAAGCTAAGGTCGCCAATTCTGATTGGACGTCATCCTGGAGGTTTCATCACATGACCTCCCACCTCCAACTGCCCCGCCCAGTCAAACAGCACTTTTCCCATCTCCGACATTTTTATAACTAAGAAATGAAAGTGTTCAAAATAAAATGAAGACAACAAACATATTTGATGCCCTTATGATTTTTCTCCCGGGTTGCTCTCAGCAGTGTCCTGGAGATTCATTCCTGGAGACTCCAGGGCAACCCTGGAGGGTTGGCAACCCTAGGAGCAAGAAGCTCAAGGAGTTTACATTACCGACCAAAACAGAGAGCCTGCTCCAATGGGTACACAGTTGCAAGCATTGTGTACATTGAGGGAAGAAAAGGATTACCTTTGTTTATCCTTTCACTGCTCTCCTGTTGGATTTCATTGCAACTTCCATTACCAGCACTAACTATTACAACTGCCAAGTTGTGACATGCTTTACACTGTAACACTCAGCTAGGGTTATAATGGGGTCAGATGACAGGGAAAGACAAGTAATTCATAACCACTCCTTTATGTACTGTAGTACTACTCACAGTGTGAAGTATCATTTCAACAGTGTGTGTGTTATAGAATTATGGATGGAGGTCTTTAAGCCCATCTTGAGTACTACTAACTTCTCTACTCTGGTCCAATTTTCCTGCCTTTTCCCCCTTTTATATTTCTTTCATCAAATGTTCACTGATTCTCTCTCAAATTGATTTATTTTCAATAGCTACTTGTCGTAATCCATTCCATATCCTAATAACTCTTAAGTGTGGAAAAAGCTCCTTTTATCCTCCACTTTATGCTTTCAGTATTAATCCCTAATTTTGGCCAAGTTGTATCCAGAGATGAGGTGAGAGTTACTGCCCTTGACATCAAGGCAGCATTTAACCGAATGTGGCATCAAGGAACCCTAGTAAAACTGAAGTCAATGGGAATCGGGGGGAAAACTCTCCACTGGCTGGAGTCATACCTAGCACAAAGGAAGATGGTTGTGGTGGTTGAAGGTCAATCATCACAGCCCCAGGACATCGCTGCAGGAGTTCCTTAGGACAGTGTCCTAGGCCCAACCATCTTCAGCTGCTTCATCAATGACCTTCCCTCCAACATAAGGTCAGAAATGGGGATGTTCGCTGATGACTGCACAGTGTTCAGCGCCATTCACAACTCCTCAGATAATGAAGCAGTCCATGCCCGCATGCAGCAAGACCTGGACGATGTTCAGGCTTGGGCTGATAAGTGGCAGGTAACATTTGCACCACAGAAGTGCCAGGCAATGACTATCTCCAACAAGCAAGAGTCTAACCACCTCCCCTTAACATTCCATGGCATTACCATCGTGGAATCCCCCACTATCAACATCCTGGGGTTCACCATTAACCAGAAACTTAACTGGACCAGCCACATAAATACTGTGGCAACAACAGCAGGTCAGAGGCTAGGTATTCTGCGGTGAGTGTCTCACCTCCTGACTCCCCAAAACCTTTCCATCATCTACAAGGCACAAGTCAGGAGTGTGATGGAATACTCTCCACTTGCCTGGATGAGTGCAGCTCCAATAACACTCGAGAAGCTCGACACCATCCAGGACAAAGCAGCCCGCTTGATTGGCACCCCATCTACCACCTTAAACATTCACTCCCTCCACCACCGGCATACCGTGGCTGCAGTGTGTACCATCTACAAGGTGCACTGCAGCAACTCGCCAAGGTTTCTTCGGCAGCACCTCCCAAACCCGTGACCTCTTCCACCTAGAAGGACAAGGGCAGCAGACGCATGGGAACACCACCACCTCCAAGTTCCCCTCCAAGTCACACACCATCCTGACTTAGAAGTATATCGCCGATCCTTCATCGTCGCTGGGTCAAAATCTTGGAACTCCCTCCTTAACAGCACTGTGGGAGTACCATCACCACACGGACTGCAGCAGTTCAAGAAGGTGCCTCACCACCACCTTCTCAAGGGCAACTAGGGATGGGCAATAAATGCTGGCCTTGCCAGTGACGCCCAGATCCCATAAATGAATTTAAAAAATCAATTCGCTTCCATGACTTATAACACCTTCTGAACCCCACAATTCCCATCCATTACTCTGTTTGTGAAGATGATTGTTGTATCTTCTGATTGTACACATACACTAATCATCTAAGCTCATCATCTTTTACTATTTATAGAATATAAAAAAACAGAAAATGCTGGAAACACTCAGTTCAGGCAACATCTATGGAGAGAGAAACAGAGTTGACAAGTCAATGACTTTTCATCAGAATTTTTTACTACTTGCTGTCTTAAAGCCTTTCATGATTTGAGCACATCTAATAGACTTCCCTGAACCTTCTCTGCTCCAGTGACAACAGCCCTCGCCTTTTTGTTGAAGTTGTTCATCATTGCTTCACCCTCGATATGAATACTAGCCAGGAGCAGCATTACTAAAATACGGCTTCAATAAGGGGGGAACCACTCAAGACTTGATTAAGAAAGAACAAACTTGTATTTGTAAAGCCTGAGGTTGTCCCAAAGTACTTCACGGTCAATAAATTGCTTTTGAAGTGTTTGCCACTGTTATTTTATAGCGAACTCTGCAACGAGAATGAACCATCAATTATGGGAGGTGTTGAGTGATTACATATCATTGGTGTGCATCTGGCGTTCTTCTCTCAGCTGTAAAAGTCATTCCATTTAATTTCTTTAAGACCGTTACACACTGATGTAATTTTAATTGTCTTATATGTTATTTGGCCAGCAAAGCATTGACCTGGTTATGTGCTGTGGGCATGCTAAGGATGCTTTATTGCACACATCTCTGGAAAAGAGGTCCAGTGAGTGTTTACAAGAATCATAGAATGATACAACACAGAAGGAGGCCATTTAGCTCATCGTGTCTGGGACGCCTCTTTGAAAGAGGTATCCAATTAGTCCCACTCCCCTGCCCTTTCCCCATAGCCCTGCACATTTTTCTCCAAGTATTTATCCAATTCCCTTTTGAAAGTTACTGTTGAATCTGCTTCCACCACCCTTTCAGGCAGGGCATTCCAGATCATAACAACTCGCTGCGTAAAAAAAAATTCTCCTCATCTTCTCTCTGGTTCTTTTGCCATTACCGTAGATCTGTGTCCTCTGGTTACTGAACCTCCGACTGGAAATAGCTTCTCCTTATTTACTCTATCAAAACCCTTCATAATTTTAAAAATAAAAATACTTAAACACTTGAACAAGAAGGAAGAGAGAAGAAAATTGGTTGGAAAAGGAAGGCAGAAAAAAGAAACTTAAGCTCCAACTGTGATTTCCGCAGAGTAATTTAATCAAAAATTCAGACAACAATTCCAATCTGCTCAGGGTTCAGCTCCATGGCTTAGAACATGTTTGAACACTATGGGTGTGATGTGGTCACTCCCAGGGATCCATTAATCTCCATGTTAAGAGAATTCCTCTATCCATTACTTGTAAACATACTGATGCAGGGTTACTTAAACTTACAGCTTGCTGTTCCTTATACAGAATACACACTTAAGGAGCTGATTAATACGCCCCATCGTAATCGGTAGTCAGCTTATTGTTCATCGCAACAGATCAGTTTAACACCTCATTAGTCACTAACTATCTCCATCTAGCTGGTAGAAATGCCGTAACACTGAGGTTTCCAAAACTCCCCTAGCATTGGAAATACAACAAAAAATGTTTTAAGCCTTGCATTTATGTAGCGCCTTTCACAATCACTGGACGTCCCAAAGCGCTTTACAGCCAATGAAGTACTTTTTGAAGAGTAGTCACTGTTGTAATGTGGCAGCCAATTCATGCACAGCAAGCTCCCACAAACAGCAATGTGATAATGACCAGATAATTTGTTTTAGTGATGTTGATTGAGGGATAAATATTGGCTAGGACACCGGGGTTAACTCCCCCGCTCTTCTTCACAATAGTGCAATGGAATCTTTTACGTCCACCTGAGAGAGCAGATGGGGCCTTGATTTAACATCTCATCTGAAAGATGGTACCTCAGGCAGTGCAACTCTCCCTCTGTACTGCACTGAAGTGTCAGCCTAGATTTTGTGCTCAAGCCTCTGGAGTGGGACTTGAACCCACAACCTTCTGACTCCGAGGAGAGGGTGCTACCAACTGAGCCACAGCTGACACCAACAGACGATTTCCACCCCCCCCCCCCCTCACCACCCCAAAAACATACACATTATACACTTGCATGGACTCCATCTAAGTGCATTTTCTGATTAAGGGTACTCGAACCTATGGACAATCTGCCACACACTTAGAATAATACAGAAGTGAATCCTGGGCAATCTAGAACTGTTAAACTGATCTGTTAAGATGAGAAACAAACTTACTGCCAATTGCAAGGGGAAGAATTACACATCGGATAATAGAGACAAATCACATCACAATCACAGGGTTCAAACATGCTATACACCACGGAAGGCCACCCTGAGCTATTTAGAGCTGTCATCTGAATCTCAAAGATTGAATTAACCTTGGAATCACTGTAGAATATTTCAGCAGTGAAATTAGGAAACATTTCTACACACAAAAGGTGATAGAAGTAGGGAACTCTCTGCCGCAAATGGCAATTGATGCTAGATCAATTGTTAATTTTAAATCTGTTAACCAAAGCTATTAAGGGATATGGGCCAAAGGCGGGTATATAGAGTTTGGTCACAGATCAGCCATGATCGCATTGAATGACAGAACAGCCTCGAGGGGCTGAATGGCCTACTCCTGTTCCTATGTTCCTATGTTCCTATATCTTTTCCTCGCCACAAATTGCTGGACAATTTACACACTAATAACGGCAAGTGCCATTAAACTCCCTGTTATTTTGCCAGCAAGATCCGGTCCAGAGTGTTCACTTTATGGGATGGCTAACTGACAGTGCCCTCCACAATGTCGAAGATAAATCATGTCACTTGCACTGAAGGAGCCACCACTACAATTTCATCAGTGTAAGCTAACCGAGAGACAATTTGCAGTCGAATGCTCCGCGGCTATTAGATAGCCTTAATAAAAAAGAAAATTATTCATCTTACCGTGTAAACAATCCATGTAAATCATTCATTGAACAATCCACATAATTACTTTATGGAAACATTCCCTGCAATGTCGCCCAATAAGGTTTGGATGTGTCTGGTCAAAGTGGAATAACAGTTTTACTATTTCTGTAATGCACCCAACCACTGCAATGTATTGCCAGCAGCACATGTGGACTGTTACTACTCTCAGGGACTCCCTTTTGTCAATGATTTAAAGCAGGAATACATTAACGGCCTGGATTTTACGGTGGTAATGATGGCAAAACTGTCAGCGTTTGCTGTCATTACCCCTTTGAAACCGATCACAACTTCAGGATTTAGCGCATATGCAGATAAATGCAGAAATCCTGAAGTTGCGGTCAGTCATTCACTGCTCCGCCACAGATTGCACTGTGGAACTCTCAGAGCCAGCAATCAGTTGAAATCACATACAAGGACGAAAACTTCTCCTTTTATGATGGAATATCACTGTTAAAAAATACCTGAAACTTTAAACCTTGTTGAAAGAGGTGTAACTGGGTTTTTAACAACTGCTGAACAACCGTTCTGGCCCTGGAAAACTAAATTTATATTTGTGAAATGTCAAATATTTCCATTAATATGATTAAGAATTACAAGTTTTTAATATAATATATATTTTTTAAAGTTTGTTTATGATATTTCAGCTTCTACCTTGATGCTTCTACCTTGATCATATGTGTATGTCCCAATCTTTATTTTGCTCTCTGTAAAATTTATAAAAAGTAAATTAGAATCTATGCATATTACTTCTTGGTTTGCTGTCTGAAATAATTCTTCAATGTGATTGGCTGCTTAGCCAGCTTGATGAAATCACTGTTGCTGGACGCTTAGGATTCGCTTGATTTTGCGCCAGATTCGAACAAAGGTCGGGACAGCTGAAATTCATGCCACAGAGATCATTAGATTTTTGTGGGCAGCTTTCTTCGAGCGAGCGCCGTCACTTCACTGCTGACTGCAAATTCCGGGCCAACATCTTTTATTAGGCAGTGACTTTAGGACAAAGACAACATATCCACTGCAGGCAGATCTATGATGTTCTTCATTCTGCTTTTGCTGAATTTTGCCATACATTAAAGGGGCACCATCTTCATTTTTGTTTAAATAAGTTTAAATACATTTCCGGCATGGACATGATGGGCCGAAATGGCCTCCTTCCGTGCTGTAACTTTCTATGATTCCATGAAGTGTTTGAACAGGGAGACAGAATGCCAGCAAGTGATTTTTTGCCAGGTTCATGTGAGGATATGATGTACTTTAAAACGCTTTAAGTAAATAAAATGAGGCTGGAATATCAACTTGCTTCTAACAGTACCACCAGAAAGCCATCACATTATCACAGGTCAGTCAATTCACCAAATTTTAGACAAACAGCTTATTATAGTACAATCTGATAATAAGAAAGGATGGCATTATTAGTTGGTGTGTTTTCTCATATGTATCATGAGTCTTTAAGTCTTGGCATACTTTATAGGTACTCAGTCACTACCAACAAAGGATGTAACCTGGAAGCTCAAATTATATGCCACGGATTCACAGTGAATCGCTGAAAGTGCTCACTGGAATTTGGCTGGAATCATTTTTCTACATCAGGTTTTATAGTTAGTTACAAAAAAAATCTCTCTTATTAAACATCAAAGATATCAATAAAATCAGACTATTAAACATCAAAGCTGAGACTCTGAACACTTCCACATGCCAAAGCTGCGATTTATTAATCACACCCTTGGGTGGCTCTCCCTCAGCTTCTTAAAAAGTAGTAGATAGGGCGCGTGACTGGGGCAGGTCCAAGGTTCGAAGTCTGGTGTTTGGCTTGATGCTACATTAGAGGGAGTCTCAAAAGGGGTTCCCGACTCTGCTGATGGACTAGCGGGTGCAACGTCATTGATTCTTTTGATGTTAGTGGTTTGTTACTGAAAACAGTAGCTGCAGAATTTATTGACCAAGGACCATTTCAGCCACCTTCAGATGGAAGCAATCACCAGCAACTGAACCAGACTGCTCAGTCACCTGAGGCACAATTTCTTTTATGAAGGGAATCCTTGGGGTGAGTAACCCAACTACGAAATAAAAATGCTTCATTTTGGTAAGTAATGAGCTCCATAAATGTCCGAGAGTTGTAAATTTTCAAAATATATCTAAGTTGCATTGTTAAAACAATAATTATGCTCCTTGTGTTCAAACATTTCCTTGATGAGGCAATCAATAATTGAAACACAATCACGTCAATCGAATTACCTGCATCGCATAGCATTACCCAGCTGAATAGATCTTTAATGGGGGGATGGGGATGGTGGGGTTGAGGGATGAGGCAGGAGGTTAACACATGTTGGTGGCAATATTTAAGAAGCAATGACTATCAGGGTTTAATATAAGAGGCTGGTTATCAGAAGCGAAGGATAGAATTTGCCCATAGTGATGAAGGTTGAGGCAAATTCTGGTCAATAGAAAGAAAGACTTGCATTTAATTACTTTTAATTACTTCAGTAAAGCGTTTTACAGCCATTTTTGAAGTGTAGTTGCTGTTGTACTATTAGAAAAGCAGTAGCCTATTTGCACATAGCAAGGTCTCACAAACAGCAATGTGATAATGAGCGATAATTTGTTGTTTTAGTGACGTTGGTTGTGGGATGAATATTGGCCAGGACACCGGAGAGAACTCCCCTGTTCTTCTTAGAAATAGTGCCACAGAATCTTTTACGTCCACCCGAGAGGGCAGCCTCAGTTTAACGTCTCATCTGAGAGACGGCACCTCCCTCAGTACTGCACTAGAGTGTTGGCCTAGATTTTGTGCTCAAGTCCCTAGAGTGGGACTTGAACCCACAATTTTCGAGAGTGCTACCACTGAGCCACAGCTGACACTTATGACAATATTATGAGTTCAGCTGTTGATTTAAAAATGACCCTCCAAATTGAATTTAAAAACAATCCCAGCAAATGATCCTGTTCTCTCTTATGTATCACAGCAGAAAATACTGATGGCACTTCAAATTGTATTCATGAAAAATAATGGCACTGATTATAAATAAACCATATGTATTTTGGTATACATCTCGGAATGGCACTGCAGCAATTAGCAGTGGGATTTTTCTTCCCAACTCAGTGTACTTTTATCTGTTGAATTTTCGTGTTGCCCACAATGGATCAGTACGAGTCTAACACAACGTGTTAGTCACTCAGGAATCCTGCTAAAGGGCCAAGTCTTGTCCTGCAGGACAACACCAAGATTCAAAAGAGGAGAGAGAAGCTTGCAGCTAGGGTTGCAAAGGGGTGGAAAGTTTCCGGTAAATTTCCGGAAATTTTCCACGGGAAGTTTAGCTTGGGAATTTTGGGAATTTTGCCCAAAAAAGCACATGCTAGCATAATATTGTTTTTTTTGTATTTCTTTCTTTTTTTCCCCACAGGTCCTCTCTTAAAATTACTAACAGAGATGGAATCTTAATTATTAAGGAATTTCTTAATCAATATATGTTTATCTTCTTACTTGGCTTGTTTTAATAATTACAAGTTTTGTGTGTGACTGTGAACAAATGTGCCCTGATTGGTTGGATGAGTGGATGAGCGATTAGCTCCCTCTATTTGTAATATTTGCATATCGAATTGTGATTGGCCTGCAGGCATCTGTAAGACTGCTATAGTTTTTTTAAGATCCAGGTTAGGGGTCCTGAGGGAAGTAATTTTGTTTTCTGCTGATGTTGTGATGATGCAGTAAGTAAATCAGACTTTATACCAAATAAACCAGTTACTTGTTGAACTCTGTTGTCCTTCAATTTAAAATATACAAAATAATACACTATTGGTGATGTAGCGTCGTGTGTGTACAGGTCATGCTTCCATCACATGGAGCATCAGCAAAAATGTACTCACCCTGTTGCACTCGTGCTGATCGACCGCAGTTCGACACAGAGATGAATGCCCTTTATTTCTCTGCATAGAACAATGCCACGTTTACCGTCGGATGTGTGGAAGCATTTTACCCCAGGCATTAAAGATGGAAAGACTGTGTACATGCGCAAACACTGTAGAAAGCCATATGTAAAGAATGCCACAAAGATGCAGCAGCATTTATCCAAATGCAACAACTTCACTCATATTACGTCTATTGGGTGCGCAGCTCATGGGCTTAACCTGCTCCTCAAGGACATCATGGGTTTGAGAACCATGGAAGCACTGTACAAGAGAGCCAAGCAAGTTGTTAAGTATGTCAGGGGAAAACAGGTAGTTGCAGCAACCTACAACTCCAAGCAAATGACAAAGAACAAGAACACCACACTGAAGCTGCCCAACAACACTAGATGGGGTGGTGTTGTCATAATGTACAACAGCCTTCTGGAGGGTAAGGAGTCGCTGCAAGAAATGGCAATATCCCAGTCTGGGGATATGGAAACCACCATCAAGAAAATACTGCTGGATGATGTGTTTTGGGAGAGAGTGGTTAGCAGCCTTAAACTACTCTCACCAGTAGCATCTGCAATTGCTCAGATTGAAGGAGATGACGCTGTCTTGTCAGATGTTCTCAGGCTTTTTACTGATTTAAAAGAACAAATCAGCATTGCCCTACCCACATCCCTGCTGCTCAAAGCAGAGGAGAAGGCAATTGTTCAATTCATACAGACGCGTCAAGAATTTTGTGTCAAGCCGATTCATGCTGCAGCATACATGCTGGACCCAAAGCATGTTGGGAGACCAATACTTTCTGGAGAACAGATCAACAGCGCTTACAGTGTGATTTCTACCCTCTCACACCATCTCAATCTGGATGTGGGCAAAGTTCTGGGAAGTCTGGCAAAGTTCTCTACCAAGCAAGGTCTTTGGAATGGGGATGGGATATGGGAATCATGCAAGCATACCAGTGCACATACCTGGTGGAAGGGATTTTGTGCATCTGAGGCCCTGTCACCTATTGCATCGGTGATACTCCAAATCCCACCTTCATCAGCGGCCTCTGAACGAAACTGGTCACTTTTTAGGAATACGCATACAAAGGTGCGCAACAGGCTGACTAACAAGAGAGTGGAGAAACTGGTGGCTATCCGGGCGAACCTACAACTTATTGAGCCAGATACAGAAGTGTCCACCACACAGCTAGACACTGACACAGAGGAGGAAATGGACACGTCAGAGCCAGAGTCAGAGAATCAGGAGGAGCAATGAGGAGTAGAAGACTCAGAAGACTCATGAGCAGAAGACTCAAAGGGACAAAATAAGGACAAATTACAGGCTAAATAAGCTGACGCTCTTTTTATTTTATTTTAGATGGGTCTTTTTTGTGGGGGTTCAATAAAGTTCAAAATTATAACCGAAATAAAGTTTTGAAAGCCTGTTTTTATTTGTATGGAACAGTATGTCTATTTTGACGACAAAGATAATATAAGGGTCAGAGACAAAAACCATCAGTGTGCAAAAAAACTCAAAATTCCCATAAATTCCCAAAATTCCCATAAATTCCCGAAAATTCCCATGGAAAGTTTCCTCTTTTAAAAATTCCCAGAATTTTGCAACCCTACTTGCAGCAGATGAAGAAACTGTGTTTAGGTGGTTCCACCATGGATGCTGAAGTCTGGTTGATATTAGGAGGAAGGAAAGGCTGAGCGAGTGTAAAGGAATCCCACAGGTTTCAGTTCACAGGAAATAATGAATTAGAACAGGAGGCAGTTTGACAAGTGCTGAGAATGCAGGGAGGATAAACAGAGTGTAGGTTGGTTTATTTACAACTTAGGATAAATATTTTACACATCACTTTAGAACATTCACAGCTTTTTAAAAAAAAAAAGCTGGGCAAAGGCTCAAAACTTGTGCTGACATTGCTATTTACACCAACTCAACTGGTGGTTAATAAAGATTTATCTCACCAGGAGTAATCCCCCACCCAGTCCCACTTACCCATCATTCTTATCTGCAACAGCCCACATTGGCTCTCCATCTCCCAACGCCTCATTTAAAATGGTCGTCCTTGTGTTTAAATCGCTTCATGGCCTCGCCCCTCCTCCAATGCTACCACCCCCACTGAACTCTCCATGGCTTTGATTCCAGCCTCTTGTGCATCTCCCCCTTCCCTTCGCCCCACCATTGGCGATTGTGCCTTCAGCCACCTAGAGATTCCCTCCATAAACCCTTCCATCTCCCTTTAAGACCCTGAAGACCCACTCTCTTTGACAACGCTTTAGATCATCCCTCCTAATATCTCCTCAGCATCCATTTTTCTGTTTTGCCATACACTTCCGTGAAGCACCTTGGGACATTTTTCTATGTTCAAGGCGCCATGTAAATGTCAAGTGATTGATTTTTTATTGTTGTCAGCTCCTGTGCTATAAGGAAATATGAAATTGCTACAGAGACAGTATCCTATTTCCTGACACACTATATGGTACAGATTTTTCAACTGGGGTCCCGAGGACCTGTGAGGTGATCCAAGGGTGGGGGGGGGGGGGTGAAAATGTCTGTATCAGTTGATTTACCAGCACGTTACTTCTGTTGTTATATACGCAAAAAAAAGGACTGTTTTACTTTGAGATCCCTGCGTATGAGTTAATATTTTCAGGAGGGCCCACCCTCCTACACAGTAAACCACTAGGCTGAAGGGCAGAAGTCAAAGCAAATAATAGCACTAGCATGAGCCTTTGCAAACAGGATGGTGTTCTGTTTATCCTGGGCCAGAGAGTCAGCGAACATCAGAGAAAGTTTAGAGTTTAGAAAAATGTCGAATTTTGTTTTTGTTGGATGGTGCGTGTGTTTTCACAGGTTAACTCAACTTGTGTTACTAATGTAACAGACTGGACTCTAATAAGTCGGCACCATTTTTGTGTTGATAGAAATCAGTTGCCGCTTCACATCAATGAGATCTGTGTAGTGTCAACCCCTCCACCCGCACCCGCACCCCACCCCCCCTCTACCCCCCGAATCAAATCTGGCCAATCTACGAGGAGAGCGAGTGCAGGGAGGGGTCTCATGCCATCTCGGCATTGCAGTTACACAAAAAGGAAGTCTTAAGAAGTCGCGAAGAAGCCCAGTGGACTTGCCTAGGAACTATTTAAAACTGCAATTGGAAAACTAATTTTAATGTTAGCCGAGGTAACTGTGGTAGCAGGATCTTTGTTTTCAACAGCAGGTACACGGGGAGAGCTCGCATTTTCCCTTGGCGGAGCTGGCGGTTTAACTCTGGTCTGCCAGCTAAGTGGCGCCCTAAGCAGCTGCTAGTCTCAAACTGGTACCTGCGACATAAGCCACATCTAAATAATATTATGGTCTGTCACAGGAGGAAGATCTCCTTGGGCTGTCTTTTATAGCAGAAATGTCAATGTGAACATAACAGGTTTATGATTTCACTGCAGTCATTAAACTGAATAAATCTTCTTCCCTGATGTATCTTCCCAATTTCTAAAATTGGTGTTGGAGTGAAAGCATATCGCAGGAAAAGAGGAATAGGAGAAGTGACCCATATAAAAAGCTTTTTCCACTGTGCTTTTCCACAGCTTTGTTCCACTGGTTTAAATATCTCCCAGAAGCTTAGCTGTATTAGCAACAACTTGCATTTCTATAGCACCTTTAAGGTAGATAAACGTCCCAAGGTGCTTCATAGGAGTGATCATTAGGCAAAATTTGACACCATGCCAAAGGAGACATTAGGACAGGTGACCAAATGCTTGGTCAAAGAGGTAGGTTTTAAGGAGCCTCTTAAAAGGAGGAGAGGTGGAGAGGTTTAGGGAGGAAGTTCCTGAGCTTAGGGCCTAGATTGCTGAAGGCAAAGGCATGGGGGGATGCGAAAGTGGCCAGAGTTGGAAGAACACAGAGTTCCCTGAGGGTTGGAGGAGGTTACAGAAATATGGAGGGGTGAGGTCATGGAGGGATTTGAACACGATGACAGAGACTGTTTTCTCAAGTAACGGACTCACTACATTTCCCTGCACCGTGTCCCTTGAGTCAATTTGGCTATTGTATGGTGTGCTGAACAATCTTTGGGTTTCCCTTATTTTTAAACTGTTACCAGTTGCGGTACATAGAATGTACACCAAACTTTCAAAAATTCACCACATGGGAGGGGATGACACTGTCATGTGCTATTTCTGTTATTATCTGTCACTAATAACCATCACTATTCTATAATTAACATGGAAATCAGGCCACCCATCAATCAGTGTGTTGTCAAAAGCCAGCACACTCCAGAAAGAACAACTCAAGAAGTTACGAGGGACATGTAAAGGGATTGATACAATGGTGGGTTTTAAATTGGGGCATAATGGATACAAATTAACACTAATAATTTACATATTTATGTTAACATCACAGCATAAAAGATGAAAGTTCTATTTCTATTAGATGAACTTAGCTCACTTGGTAGCGCTCTCACATTGGAGCCTACATAGGAATAGGAGTAGGCCATTCAGCCCCTCAAGCCTGTTCCACCAAAGAGTCTGAAGGTTGTGTGTTCAAGCCCACTTTAGCTCATAATCCAGTGCAGTGCTAAAGGGGTGTTGCATTGTCGGTGATGCTGTCCTTTGTTATGAAAGTTAAAGCGAGGCCCATCTGCCCATTCAGGTAAAAGTTAAAGATCCTATGGCATTACCCAAAGAAGAGAAGGGAGTTCTCCTGGCATTTCCGGCCAACTGATTAACCGGTCATTCCTCTTACTGTTGTCCATGGGATCTTGCTCTGTCTAAAATGCCTGCCACGCTTTGATACACAAGTCACTGTGCTTTCAAAGCAATCCTTGTACGGGAAGCAGTTTGAGAGGCATGATGAAACACCACATAAATGCAGTCTTGTTAATAAAAATGATTGGTGGGAGTATTCAATGTACTGTATATACTCCACAGCAGTTCCCATGGAGACCATCTCAGCAATGTTCTAGTCAGCAAATCCACAGAAAAAAAAAATCAAAGGCATATTTAGTTGCATTTACTTTTCATTTGAATAAATACTCCTGCTGTACATTGTCCTGTCTCATCTTCTGACACACTTGTCTTTTTACTATCCTCGTTTGAATGTGCAGCAATTAATTAAGCACCTTCTAATTGTAAAGCGAGTATGTAACAACGTTAACATTCTAATTGCAAGCCAGGCATGTAACAATAGTTAAGTGACTGTCTACTCTACGCTGTATCTCCCTCTCAGTAACCCAGACAGGCTTTAACCTTGACCTGCCAAAGCTCTTTCCTGTATGCGAGACCTTCATATAAAAGTGGATCACTGTGACACTTAGGAAAAGAATTGAAACATCATCTGGCAAAAACCCTGGGACACATGCTGTTAACATCCCTGCCTCCACCACTGATGGACAGTAAGATTGCTCTTCTGTGTAAGCTGATATGCAATCACTTATTAAAAGTATATTACTGTAACAATTTCTATTTCTGCCTCTTGGAGTCAGGTCAGCCTGTGAGCAGCTGCAGTATCTAACAAGGGAGTCCCGTGTGGGTTTATGCTCACTATCTACAATAAATCTTTCATCTGTGATACTCCAAAGAAATTGCTGCGTTAAAAGTCAGTTATTTTTATGACGATTACATCTCAAAGGTAGATTCCAGACAAATTGAACGATGCTCACTCATTTCAGAATTGGTAAGAAGCCCTACATAGGGTCGCTAAACCCACCAGGATTGTCCTGGAATCTCCAGGAATTAAAAGATTAATCTCCCGGACACAACCCGGGGGAAAAAAATCATAGGGGCGGTCATTAAAAAAAAAGTTTTTTTTTTCACATTTTCTTTGAACACTATTGTTTATTAGTTGTAGAAATATTGGACATGGGTGGGGGGAGGCTGTTTGACCGGGCGGAGCGGTTGGAGGCCGTGTGACGAAACCGCCTGGAATACGTCCAACCAGAGTTGGCGATCCTACCCATACTGCAAGGAAAGGCCGGGACCAGTTTTCAAAGAAATTGTGATTCTTACAGAGGAAGAATGTAAGGAGAACATTCAGCCCCACCAGGGTGGGGAGGAGCAAAGAGATCAGGGAGTGAGGGGAAAATTGGTATCAATTACCTGGGCTTTGCTGCTGTTGTAAGGTCCAGTAGCCAGTCCAGTGCGTTCAAGGCAATTCCTTAAAATGTTGTTGTAATTTCCACTCCGCATTCTACCCGATTGCTCAGTTCAACCCCACCCACCCTTGCAACTCTGATGTAAAACTGTGCACCTGTGACATCTAGCTTTCAAGAAAGGGGCTTCATTGTAACCTAACTTGCTGAGCAGGGTTGGGTAGAATGCCAGTTTTACACACTGCCAAATATTACTATCCGTTGACTTCAACCAGCATTGCACCCAATCCCGTCAGTTTCCCAATGGACGGATTAGGTTAAAATTGCCCCCAATATTTCCCTGCAAGTCTGCCTGCTCTGCACTCTTTTTTTTTTAAAGAACAGATTCACAGAAGGGCTTTGAAAAACTGGCCCCTTGTGTGCAATACATACTGCAGAGGTGATGCTATCTATTGCATACTGAAAATAATGCATTGGCATTTTCAGTATCAATGACTCAATTAACCAGGGCTAAAGGCCAACATAAAGAGCAATATGTACTTCGAGGTATTTCCTTTGCTGCTTTCGGATGTGGCGTTAAACCAAAGGCCCTGTCCTCTCAGGTGGATGTAAAAAAATCCCATGGCACTATTTCAAAGAAGAGCAGGGATGTTCTCCCCGGTGTCATGGCCAATATTTATCCCTCAACCAACACCTGAAAAAACAGATTATCTGGTCATTATCAGGTTGCTGTTTGTGGGACCTTGTTGTGTGCACATTGGCTGCTGCGTTTCCTACATTACAACAGTGACTGCACTTCTAAAGTAATTTGCTGGCTGTAAAGTACTTTGAGGTCATGAAAGGCACTATATAAATGCAAGTCTTTCTTCCTTTCTATGTAGAAATCCAGCTTCTGCCTTCTCGGTACACGATAGCCCTACAAAACAACAGTCACTGCATTTAGAAATTTCAACATAGGAGGTCACTCTTTGTGCCAGTGCTAGCTTCACCACTGGAACCATCTACTTTAATACCATTCCTCTGTCCTTTCCCTGTATCACAGAATCACAGAAACCCCACAGTGCAGATAGAGGCCATTTCGGCCCATCGAGCCTGCACCGACACATATCCCACCCGATCCCCGTAACCCCTACACCAACACATATCCCACCCTATCCCCGTAACCCCACGTATTTAATCCCCCTAACACTAAGGTTCAATTTATCATAGCCAATCAACCTAACCCGCACATCTTTTGGACTGTGGGAGGAAACCGGAGCACCCGGAGGAAACCCACGCAAACACAGGGAGAATGTGCAAACTCCATACAGACAGTCACCCGAGCCGGATTCGAACCCGGGTCCCTGGCGCTGTGAGGCAACAGTGCTAACCACTATGCCACTGTGCTGCCCTTTTAATATTTTTATCTAAGTCCCTCTCAAATGTCATGATTGAATTGGCTTCAATAGCCACTTGCACCATTGCATTCTGTATTCCAATACCCCTTTACATGAAAAAAAAATCTTCTCAGGTCCTCCTTGCTGTTTCTGTACTAAATTTGAGTTTATTTCCCCTGATCCTTGATTAGATTTGACATTTAGAACTGATGTCAGGAAGAATTTCTTCACACAATCAGTAATCAACACATGGAATAGGCCTCCGGGGAATATTGAGGCGGCAAAAATCCTTGGAGTCAATCGAAAGGCCATTGGATTGTGGGGGTGGGGGGCTGTAGATTTGTCTTTCTGCATGGATGGGCAAAGATGAGCCAAATGGTCTTCCTCATCTGAATCCATCTTGTGATATATAAAAATGATCAGTGGAACAAAGGTGGAAGTAAGCAAGACAAGAATAACTCAAGTGAGTCAAAAACAACATTTAGCCATTTACATCTTTAGAGATCGAGTCAAAGATCCCCTTGAGCCTCAGTGGGCAAATACATCGTGTGGTGAAGTACTGAGTCACGAACACCAGGTCCAAGCTTGAGCGGAGTTCACTAATGCCATCCAGGTCGGATGAGGAGGCACCTGGCTTTGCATCTTTGATATAAAGAGGTGAAAATGGGGAAAATGGCAGGGCATTCCACTCCTGATCACAATCCCGTGGCCACTGCAGGAAATGAGAGAGTGTGGATATCAGCTGAGGGCAGGACTTGGCGATGATGCACTCCACAACCAAATAGCCTGCCGACACTCACTGTTTAGGCTACATGCAAAATAACAATTTGGCCAAGGATCCTGTGCAAATGTACCCCAGCCTGTCACTGCCTTCAGCAGAGGAAAGGTAAGGGAAGAAAACGGGATCAAATAATGCAACCTGTTAATCATATCAGTTTTGCTGATGTCTATGTATTTATATTTCATACTAATAATGGGCATTTTCTCACAAATTAGTGGCCCCCAGAATTTCATCCATTCTCTTGACTCCAAGTAACTGAGCCTGTTTCATCTAAAACCAATCAATCAATCAAACATCCGGCTCCCTGATGTCTGGACGGTTATCTTTTGCTCATTTCACATCACGAGTGCTCAACCAATCTCTTAAAAATCAACATGGTTTCAGGAGTTTGACTTTATTTGTAATTGTCGCTGATGCGTCATTAAATGGGAAATAAAAATCGTCAAGTTGTTCTACTAGCACTTTTGTATCTTATTAAAGTGGTTTCGGATCGGGATTGATGCAAGAGTGGTAACGTAAGGCAAGAGTGCGGGGCGGGGTGGGGGGGGTGGTGGGCAGGGGCAGTATAACTTCAGCCTGCTACAAAGTGCCCAGGCAATCCATTGAACATCCCCAACAACTTTTTGGGCTTAGGATAGAATCCTATTGTTTACAGAAGTCTCGGCCATGAGGACACATTGCAGGTCATTTTGCCCTTCATCGGTGGGGGAGGGGATCAATGGAAATGAAAATTGGGCGGGTTCTATACAGGTAGACAATCCGCTCTACCAGGCTACCGACCAAGTGGCGAAGTTGCAAATGACACCCATTCTATCATTGCCTAATCACAAGAAGTAAAGGGAAAATAAGACACTGCGCTTGCCTATTAAGTATTTAAGGCTGCCATTATATTACAGATACCTGTCCTAGACCAGTGGATGTGTACAGCCAGCTCTCCCAAGTTACACTGCTGGTTGCATTTCCGTGTCAACCACCCTGCTCTCAGCAACAAAGGTAGACTTGGTAGAAGATCTCTGCATCTCATTTTCCTCGGTCTACCATTCTTGCTGTTTTAGGAAATGAGACAATATGTCCCCATGGCCAAGTCCTCTGTGATTCTGTTTCAAACTTCAAGAAATTCTGGTGCCAAGACCACCGAATCTCACGACACAATTTCACAGATTTGGTTGCGCAAAATGATTCACAGCTTACCTCACAGGCCAGTCAAACTGTTCCTAAATTAGATGTCAATGCACCCTTCTCATTTACTCCTTCTATACCCAAGAATTTCAAGAATTTCCACTGGAGTGTTTTCAATGGCTGGAAGCTTTTGGATTAACGATTCCAATAATTCCATAATGTCGTCCAAGAAGTGCTTATGAGACAAACTATCTCGCTTAAGGAATTATTTGTGCTCCAAATGACTGTTGGGGTTTGGGCATTCTCCAATACCTTTTCTCAAATGATCAGCTCAACAACCATTTCTGTAATCTGACGTGTCTCTTGTGACCTGAAACCTGCTTCCTTCATTCTCTGTCACACTGAGCTAGCATAGCCAGCATTTAGCAATTAACCCAGATTACTGGAGAATATGGAAGATGCCAAATATATCTTCTGTCAATTACGATGACTGAAAATATAACACGGTTAGACCTTGTACAGGTTAAATCCCATACCCAGACTTATTTACGAATTAAAAAAATCATAGAAGCACAACTTTAGGCAAGTTGTATACAGCAGCATCAGTAATATACTGTACACAAGACTGATAAAAGATGTCAGTTGCATACACACCTTCTGGTAAACTCTTGGAAAGACACAGTATCTGATGGTACATTTATAACAGAGCTCCATTGACCTCTGTCCATAGCATCACAAGGAATAGAAACCGAAGAGCACTAGGAGACCCCTGCATTGGAAGTATATTTTACCAATTGAAATCCAAACAACTTATCTGAAGACCATAAACCTTGAAGCCTGATTACATCGAGCATCAAATCAGCAATAGTGTTAACACCAACGTTCCTAAATCACAATTTATAATGGCTTTATATCCTCCAGAAGCTCGAGGCTGTGTGTCTACGCTGTTGATTCATAGACACTAGAATACACACCCTTCTGACACCAGTTAGATACAACATTCCTATATGGGGCACTGACCACTGAATTAGCATTTTAAATAGTAGTTCCCCTTGAAATATAGCCTTTAACTTGACTAATTCTTGATCAAAGATTTCCGAGCCATTAATACAGACAAATCCTCTCCAAGTAGCCATTTCAGTTTTCAATACAGTGCTCGGAAGCCATTTCAGAACTGGGTTACCACCACTTTTAAAAGGCATAGGTATATGACCAGCAGGATTGAAAATTTATTTCATCACACTAAGCAAATCCTTCTCTCTTATGGTTCCTGCTTTATGTATAATTCAGTAGATCTCAGAAAAGGGAAGGCTCTGGGAGCCTCCTGAAGAGCAGTGTTTGAATGATGTGTTTCTCCATAAAGAACAACATTTTAGGACATTCCTGAATATTGAGCTTTCCAATTCTGCACATTCCATTTACAAGAAACTTTCGATTTACCAGCACCTAAATAACCGAAAATCTCGGTTAACCGGCAAAATGCAGGAGTAGGTTCAGGTAACTTTTATTACTTGCCTTCCTCCATGTGTTGCTGTGCAAGGGTGTGGCTGCAGCTGTTGCTAAGCTACAGAGACGCTTGCAACTTGTGGCCATTGTTTTGAAGCTGTTGCTAAGCAACAGGGTTCTCCGTATCTTTTACTATAGTGCTCGGTTATCCGGAATTTTTGATGAACTGGCACTACGTCGGTCCCGTCCGTGCCGGATAAAAAAAAAAGTTTCCTGTATTACATTCGCAAAACCAAATGGCAGTATTCATCTTGGTCCCTTTATATCTTCCCTGTTTTTTTTTTAAAGAGTATTAGATCTAGCTGAAGAGCTCGCACCAGCACCAACATGATGGGCCAAATGGCCTCCTTCTGTGCCATGCTTTCATTCATTCTATGAAATGGTTGTTAAATCACTTCCTGTCTACTATCGGAAGTGATGCAATGGAACTTTATGTCCATGTTGGCTTCAGACTAGTTTCCAAAACAATTGTCTTGTGAACTAATGGATCGGAATGTAATAATAAATGACTTTTTAAGCTTGTGCTCAAATTTAATTAGAGAAAAGTGGGCACTCACACTCGCAGAACCACAAACCGATAGAAGCAGCCATTCACAATGCACTAGATTCGTCTGCCAAGAACTCTACAGATGTTTAACTCCTCCCTCCGAAGGACAAGGGATGATTCAATCACCCAGACAGATACATACAGAGGTGGACATTGGGCAGACCAGCCCGTTTAATTTCAGAAGACTTCTTATGTAAAGTGGTACAAATTTTAGTCACATTAGCTTTCTTTTACAAAAAAAATGAACCAGAGAAAATGATCTCTTCTGGCAGTCAATTTATTTCACTATTTAATCTGCTATCTCCTCTAATCTATCTTCAGTCATCCCTGCTATTTTCGTCCTACCACAACAAGATTATTCTCGCCTACGCTCCTTGACATACCATATATACTCGCTTATAATGGGTGATCCATGTATAAGACGACCCCACTACTTACCAGCCAAAATAAAGTATTCAAATCACAACAGCCGTACCTTCAAACAGCAACAGATTTGACTTTCTGTAAAGGCTCTCGTTACAACTCTAATTTATCTGCTCTTAGACTCCCTCATCTTGCTCTGCCCCATCGCTCTCTGCTCCCCATCGCCTCCTGCTTCCTCTCTCTCTCTTCCCGTTCCCTCTTTCTCTAGTTCTAATTATCCATAAAGTCTTCTAATTGAAGGCATGCTATGGGATACTGCACACAGGGCACGACAACAACAACTTGCAATTATATGGCGCCTTTAACGTAGGAAAACGCCCCAAGCCGTCTCACAGAGGCGTAATTGGACAAAGATGGATGCCAAGCTTAAGGTGGAGATGTTAGGAAGGGTGACCAAAAGCTTGGTCAAAGAGCTAGATTTCAAGGCGGGTCTTCAGAAAGGAGAGAGGGAGATGGAAGGATTTAAGGAAGAAATTCCAGAGTGTGGGGCATGGTAACAAAAACTAAAAACAAATTCACTTAGTAGCAGTTACTGAGAGAGGCAAGCTACTGAAACAATACTACACCTGAAGTGGTGTTGATTTGACAAAAAGATGCATTTGTTTTTAAATATTTAACCCAAAATTAGACACCTACAAAGTCTTAAACTGGATTTGTAAAGTAAATATTATTTTGCAGCGTTTAGGTTTGCTATGAAATAATAATCATGCATGCTAGTTGGAACATTCCTTTCCTCTCAGCCTTAATGAATTGAACAGGTTGTTTGGACAAATATTTGAACACTTTAGCCAGCGCAGTGCAGCTGTGTTTTAGTAATGGAGACGGTGCAATCCCAGCCATTAGTGACAGAAAGTTTTTATTGTAGACCATACATGTGTACTAAACTCCTCCAGACGTGTAGGAATTAGAAGCAATTCTGTATTTTATGATCAGAATTAGACTCATCTTTCATTGGGTACAGAGCAATGTACATTTCCCTGGGTCGGAAAAAAAAGGGGCCCTTCTTACTATCTGACATATCCACTATAGACGATTAACATATTCAAAAACATCTATTATGTGAGTATGGGTGGAGTGATTGGAAAGAGTGAGTACAAGGTACTGGACAGCACGCATTGTAAAACAGCTTGTCCCGGTCAGGAGCTCAGTGCCTCAAAAAAGGAATGGAAATCCATGCACAGATAAAGCTCGTCGTTAAGTGGAGCAGCCTGTCTTGGATATTATTTCAACTGGAACTTTTGAAATTCCATTACGTGTTTCAGGAGGTACAGTACGAAATATGTCTTCCGGGTTATAGAGCCTCTTAAGACAGCTGCATGAGGGAAAGGCAATATCTCGTGATGAGTGCAGACCAGTTTTTTTTTGGGGGGGGGGGATCATTTCAAAGTCAGCCTGGAGGAAAGGGCTCTTCTTTCATTCCCTCCCCCATTTCCCAGCCCCCAAACTGCCTTTTGTTTCATTTCCTGCCTTTTCTCTCAGTTCTGTAGAAGGGCTTCGACCCGAAACATTGACTCTGTTTCTCTCTCCACGGATGTTGCCTGGCCTGCTGAGTTTTTCCAGCGTTTTCTGTTGTTATTTATGGAGGAAAGGGCTGTTTGGTGCAAGAAAATATGAAACAACAAAAGTCCATGTTATCAATCAAGTGGTGGCGATTTGGGATTCTCCTTAGCCTGTTGAGATACAGAAGACAGATGTTCTTCATCGAGAACAAGCACGAGCAGAGCTATTGAAGTTAAGTGAAAAATCCATTTGCTCAAATTATAAAGAAACATGAAACTCATTGCCAAATTCTTCAATTTCATCTGGAACGTATCATCTCAGTAGTGTTGCTGGTGAGGAAGAAGTATGACTGCAGCAAACCTCAACAGCTGTCGACTAAAGCATGGAGTGCCTTTAGAAATCAATGTTTACCGAGAGTGAGGCGTGATTAAATGAGACCTCAAGAGTAGCATTATCCGATGGAAGAATGACGGAGCAGTGCTCCAGTGTAGCACCGAGCAGCAGGATGTAGGCTCATGTCTGCGATTGCTACATGGCAAGCTCCCAATCTCAGATGCGCTGCTAGAGGGACAAAATAAAGCAGGGCTCAGGTGTCTTCCAGAGGGAGAATGGCAGTGTTAATCACACCAGGTCTTACTGCACCTCCTAATAGACAGCTCAGAAACAGTGCTGATAGAGGTCAATGATTACCTTGCCAAGCAGAAAAATACATGTCAGGAGGGAAAGCGAAAAAGTTCATGAGTAGAGAGGGGAAGGGGACATGCTGACTATAGTGAAAATAAACTCATTTTAAAGACCCTAATCTCTCTCAAAGTAGAACTGGCATGAGTGTTAAGCAACAACACTGAATTATTGCTTTTTTTTTTAGAATTGCTATCAGACATTGCCTTGTGTGGGCCTGAGCCCTATCGATCAGGAAGATCCTAAGTTTTGATCTCCAGCATGTGCCACCTTAACTGATCTGCATCAGAGTAGCAGTAAGAATGGCACAATTGGCTTCAGTGTCACTGAATTGGTGTGTAGGAGAGAGGGAAAAACAATCAAGATTCCCGCTGCTGATCTTTATCCAGATCACATGTACAGACATTAGGTGAGGGTTGGATTGTGCTCCATTGTAATGCCCCTCATGCTTGAATAGCCTACTGACACTCAGTAGGCTCACACACAAAGACAGACTTCTGTGAGTGAAGTAATAAAAGGCTACTGGCATCTGTAGATCTGTACCCCAGTGTGAATCTGTACCCCTACATGAGGCTGTATCGCAGTGTGAACCACACCCCTGGGTGAGCCTCTACCCCTGGGTGAACCTCTACCTCTGGGTGAACCTCTACCCCTGGGTGAGCCTCTACCTCTGGGTGAACCTCTACTCCTGGGTGAGCCTCTACCCCTGGGTGAACCTCTACCTCTGGGTGAGCCTCTACCCCTGGGTGAACCTCTACCTCTGGGTGAACCTCTACCCCTGGGTGAGCCTCTACCTCTGGGTGAACCTCTACTCCTGGGTGAGCCTCTACCCCTGGGTGAACCTCTACCTCTGGGTGAGCCTCTACCCCTGGGTGAGCCTCTACCCCTGGGTGAGCCTCTGCCTCTGGGTGAGCCTCTGCCTCTGGGTGAGCCTCTGCCCCTGGGTGAACCTCTGCCCCTGGGTGAACCTCTGCCCCTGGGTGAACCTCTGCCCCTGGGTGAACCTCTGCCCCTGGGTGAACCTCTGCCCCTGGGTGAACCTCTGCCTCTGGGTGAACCTCTGCCTCTGGGTGAACCTCTGCCTCTGGGTGCACCTCTGCCTCTGGGTGCACCTCTGCCTCTGGGTGCACCTCTGCCTCTGGGTGCACCTCTGCCTCTGGGTGCACCTCTGCCTCTGGGTGCACCTCTGCCTCTGGGTGCACCTCTGCCTCTGGGTGCACCTCTGCCTCTGGGTGCACCTCTGCCTCTGGGTGCACCTCTGCCTCTGGGTGCACCTCTGCCTCTGGGTGCACCTCTGCCTCTGGGTGCACCTCTGCCTCTGGGTGCACCTCTGCCTCTGGGTGCACCTCTGCCTCTGGGTGCACCTCTGCCTCTGGGTGCACCTCTGCCTCTGGGTGCACCTCTGCCTCTGGGTGCACCTCTGCCTCTGGGTGCACCTCTGCCTCTGGGTGCACCTCTGCCTCTGGGTGCACCTCTGCCTCTGGGTGAACCTCTACCCCTGGGTGAACCTCTACCCCCTGGGTGAACCTCTACCCCCTGGGTGAACCTCTGCCCCTGGGTGAACCTCTGCCCCTGGGTGAACCTCTGCCCCTGGGTGAACCTCTGCCCCTGGGTGAACCTCTGCCTCTGGGTGAACCTCTGCCTCTGGGTGAACCTCTGCCTCTGGGTGAACCTCTGCCTCTGGGTGAACCTCTGCCTCTGGGTGAACCTCTGCCTCTGGGTGAACCTCTGCCTCTGGGTGAACCTCTGCCTCTGGGTGAACCTCTGCCTCTGGGTGAACCTCTGCCTCTGGGTGAACCTCTGCCTCTGGGTGAACCTCTGCCTCTGGGTGAACCTCTGCCTCTGGGTGAACCTCTGCCTCTCGGTGAACCTCTGCCTCTCGGTGAACCTCTGCCTCTCGGTGAACCTCTGCCTCTCGGTGAACCTCTGCCTCTCGGTGAACCTCTGCCTCTCGGTGAACCTCTGCCTCTGGGTGAACCTCTGCCTCTGGGTGAACCTCTGCCTCTGGGTGAACCTCTGCCTCTGGGTGAACCTCTGCCTCTGGGTGAACCTCTACCTCTGGGTGAACCTCTACCTCTGGGTGAACCTCTATCCCTGGGTGAACCTTTACCTCTGGGCGAACCTCTACCCCTGGGTGTACCTCTACCTCTGGGTGAACCTCTACCTCTGGGTGAACCATTACCCCTGGGTGAACCTCTATCTCTGGGTGAACCTCTACCCCTGAATGAACCTCTACCCGTGGGTGAAACTCTACCTCTGGGTGAACCTCTACCCCTGGGTAAGCCTCTACCCCTGGGTGAACCTCTACCTCTGGGTGAACTTCTACCTCTGGGTGAACTTCTACCTCTGGGTGAACCTCTACCCCTGGGTGAACCTCTACCCCTGGGTGAACCTCTACCCCTGGGTGAACCTCTACCCCTGGGTGTACCTCTACCTCTGGGTGAACCTCTACCTCTGGGTGAACCTCTACCTCTGGGTGAACTTCTACCTCTGGGTGAACCTCTACCCCTGGGTGAGCCTCTACCTCTGGGTGAACCTCTACCCCTGGGTGAACCTCTACCTCTGGGTGAACCTCTACCCCTGGGTGAACCTCTACCCCTGGGTGAACCTCTACCCCTGGGTGAACCTCTACCCCTGGGTGAACCTCTACCTCTGGGTGAACCTCTACCTCTGGGTGAACCTCTACCTCTGGGTGAACCTCTACCTCTGGGTGAACCTCTACCTCTGGGTGAACCTCTACCTCTGGGTGAACCTCTACCTCTGGGTGAACCTCTACCTCTGGGTGAATCTGTACATTTGGGAGTGAAGAGGAGAAAGCCGGTAGCGGAATTACTTTTGGGGGGAATAAAAAAAGAGTAATAATGGATCATGATGTGGCTTGTTACATCACTGAGTACACCAAAACTTGATATCAATAACGGGCATATTTAATTAAAAAAAAAATCATTTTCGGTGTCATTAGAAAACAGTGACTGAATAAATTAAATTCTGGTTTATTCATGGGATGTTTACTGGTGTTTTGGGGGCTGGATTCCACCTTTCCAACCAATTTTCTCTGAAAACCCCCCGTAAGCACTCTTACTGTATTTACTACTGGAGTCAGGATGTCGTTGTCCCTTTAAGCTGGGATGTGTTCACTGAAGAAGATAAGGCAGGTGAAGCTGCTGCACACTGATTAGAGTAAGCACCAGCTGACGAAGGGCGAGTACAAACCCAGAAATGGAAACTAATTTAAATTCGGTCGGTTAAGTCACACCGGGCTGGATCCAGAAACCATCGTAGCTGAGAAATAGTAATCTCTTACCTGAGGGAGTCTAAAGAGAGCCACAAAAAAATTGATTGTATTTTCTACTTTAGCTTAGGTGTGGAAAGCACTTAACTCAGGTAACAGTGAAGAACTGTTATCACAACAAGCAATTGTGTGATGTGTCACTGCATCAGAGAGCAAAGGAAAGCAGCCATTCCTGCAATGGATATGTTTACCAGTGCAGGATTCGAACTCTGGTCTAGCACACTATTTGAAGTTACTGGACTGACTCTCAATCACCATGCTCTCCAATGCATGACATGGAGGTCAGACCTGGAGGCAAGCATCACCTCCAATATCTTCCTACAATAGCATGATGCTGCCCCAGTAATTCCATCAGATAGGTCAATTTGGGGCTTTGCTTTAACTTCTCACGATCAGTCTTTTGCAATGGATCTTCACTTCTCTGTCCTCCAAGGGAAAATGAAAGGGCTGAATAGAAAACGGGGGAAAAACTAGGACACAATCTTAAAATCAGAGCCAGGCCATTCCAGACCAAAATCAGGAATCACTTTTTCACACAAAGGATAGTAGAAATCTGGAATTCTCTCCCCCAATTCGCTGTGGATGCTGGGATAATTGGAGCTTGCAAGATTGAGATGGATAGATTTTTGTTGGGTAAAGGTATCAGAAATATGGAGCAAAGGTGGGTAAAGGGAGCTGAGGTACAGAACAGCCATGATCTAATTGAATGGCCTCCTCCTATTCCCCTATAAACTGATATCATTGGGAGAAGGCAAGGTTAAGCAGGTAGCCAGTGTACATCACATCATGGAGCAGTCAGTAGCACCTTACTGAGATCAAATATTTACAGCGTATATTGTATCATTGAATAGTCAGTAGTACTTTACTGAGATAAAGTACTTCTATAAATTTGCTACTTCATGGATTTGTATTCTTTCTACATGGAAACTACAAATTTTAGCAGTTCAATTCTGGCTCTCAGTTTTACAGCCAACAGTCTGTTCACATTGAATCAAACTGAAATAACGGAAGTGAAGCCTGATTACCTTTTATATACAAATGACTTTTCTGCTTTTTAGCTTTTCACTCCATGTCCTCAGGATTGAATACTGTCGATTTAAGGAATGTCTGGAAGCGATTGCACAGAGACTAGCAGAAACGTTTTCACTTCCAACAGTAATAATGGGAAAGAAGTATATTTAATGAAACATCAAGACTCATGCCACCATCTCAGACTGTATCTCAATCCTTTCTGGCAGCTCAAAACTGCAGAATTCCATCTCCCTCCATCTCCTCTTCCTACTATTACCTAACACCTCACCAACAACTTGCATTTATGTAGCGCCTTTAACGTAGAGAATGTCCCATAGTGCTTCACGGATACGTAATCAGATTTTAAAAATGGAAGCCAAACCAAAGAAGGAGCTATTAGGATGGGTGACCACAAACTTTGTCAAAGAGGTGGGTTTTAAGGGGGAAAGGAAGGTGGAAGGAATAGCAAACCCAGTGGCAATTTTGAAGACGCCAAGCACCCAATCTCGGAGAGAAGCTGCCCCCAACCTTGCAGAAAACACTTACAATTTAACACTGAACCTTTGTGTTAAACTAATTTGGACCTTAAAATAGATACTTGTGGCCCACACTGAACATCAGCGAGACAAGGGAAACAGTGAACATAGGAAGAGGAGAAGGCCATTCAGCCCCTCAGCTCTGCACTGCTATTTTATTAGATCATGGCTGTTCTGCACCTCAACTCCATTTTCCCCACCTTTGCTCCATATTCCTTGATACCCTCACCTAATGAAAATCTATTGATCTCAGCCTTGAAAGCCCCAATTGTCCCCCAGCATCCACAGCCTTTTGGAGGAAGGAAGTTCTAGATTTCCACCATCCTTTGTGTGAAAAACATTCATGAGTGCAAAGTACCCACAAAAAGTATGACGACCTTTCATTTAGGAGGCTGTTTTTAGATTGTCATATCCAGAACGTGAAACACTTGTAGTAAAAAATTTGCCGGAGTATTTTGGACACTGATTCTTATCGACTGGCAGTGGTCAAGCCACACTGCAGAACCAGGAATTCAATAATAGCTTTCTGAATGAGGTTGCTGCACACGTGGTGATTAACTTAACAACAAGAAAGTGTTATTATGAGAAATTGATTTCAGATGTGTTTCAGAATCCAGTCTCCTGCATCCCCGCCCCCGACCAGTGTTAATACAACTTGACTGAATGGAGTAAAACCATGTTTTTTTTTGTTCTGAAGTAGTGTGTGTTATTTGTGAATGAGTGACTGTGGGAACTTGATACTGGAGTTTACACAAGAGTCATTACATGAAATGGTGAGATTTTAACACACAAATGTATTCGTGGGCAGACTCTAGTTTTATAGTAGATGTCAAGGTTAGACACACCAAGAAAAGTCTGGCCAGAAAGACAGGTCATGTACAAAAAACAAATACTTATGTAGCATGCCTCATGCGAAAGAATGCCTGCGAGAGCTTTACAAGGGAAAAGTGAGGAGGAAGTGAAGGAATTTACAAGGAGACTAAAGGTATGAAAGAGATAGGTTGGCATGGAGAGAGTTAGCAAGACAACTAGAAGACAGGGGATAGTGAATGAAAGATTAGCTTCATGCGGTGGAGCAAATGGGGCAAGGTGCAAGCTGTAATCCAGAGTCACGGTCATGGAGGGTGCAGGCAAGGCCTCGAACGGACTTGAAATGAGAATGATGACCTTGAGTTCAATTTGCTGGAGGACGGAGGCAAGTGGAGAGCAAGGATTAGATGAGGAGTGTGAGCTTTTGTACCGAGCTTGGGATCGTTGGAGGCTGGTGAGGAGAGCATTTAAGAAATCGATCATAAAAGGTGATGAAGCCATAGAGAGAGTTTCAGCACCAAAAGGTGTGAGGTAGGAGCATAAGTGGAAGGTGGAAGTTGGCAGCTGGACAATGGGCTAGATGTGGGGCTATAAGCACAGCTCAGGGTCAAAACAGAACACTAATGGCCTGTATTTTCCGATGCCTACGGGTGTGTACGAGCTGTGTACTCACCCGTAGGGAAATCGGAAATGCCGGTTTCAGGCATGCGAAGAATCCTCTTGACAGATTGGACGCCTGCCCTGAAGAAGGGCCTCTGCGGGGGGAGAGTTCCGCTTTCTGCAGAACCTTTGCCCGCTGAAAACTCCTAGAAATCTTACATCTGGTAAAAGCAGGTGTAAGGCCTGCTTTTACCAGCATAAGAGTTTAAAAAAGTAAAAAAAATGTTTTATAATTTATAATTTAAAAATATTTTTAAAAAGGTATGTTTCTTTTTAGCAACGTAAAAAACTTTAATTATTTTTTTCAAAAAATTTAAATTTTGTTTAAAATATTTAATTTAATGTATTTTTAACTCATTTTAAAAACGTGATGATTTTTAAAAAATGTATTTAATGTTTTAGTGTCTTTTTGAAGTGATCTCCATTCATACTTTTGATAGGTCTATGAAGGGAGATACCCTTCTTTCATTGGCTCGCCTGGCCCACATGATCCCAGGGACGCTTGCGAACCGCGTGCGCCCCTGGGATACGTGGGCCCTGCGCATTTCGACTGTGGAGAGGCCCAGGATCGGAAATGGCCGCACCTCGGGAGCTCTCAGGTAAGTGCGTAGATTTTTTTTCCGATAGGAGGCATCTGCACGCAGGAAGCCTCCTATCGGAAATTACAGGCCCAAGTCTACGCACTGCAAGTTCAGCTGGACAGGCAGCAAGGGAGAGGTTTAAGGAGTCAGCATTTGAGGTGCTGGGGAGAACTGTACAGCATGTCCCCATACCAACCAGCCTATGTTTGCAGTTGAATTATAGAGTGCGTCTATTTTTGTTTCGGCACTTATGAAGCCTTTGTGGGAAGTGGTTGGTAGCCTCAGCTGACCATTCTGTAACTAAACTGCAAGAACCGAGTCTTACATTTAACATTGTCCCCACTGTGAGCATTAAAGGGATGAGGTGGCAATATATTATTAACTATGGTATTCAGACGCCTTTAAGGAAATGTAGCTAGAGGGATTAAAAAGGTAATTTTAAGGTGTGAAAAAAAGACTTGCATTTATACAGCGCCTTTCATGATCGCAGGACCTCCCAAAGCGCTTTACAGCCAATGAAGTACTTTTTGAAGTGTAATCACTGTTGTAATGTAGAAAATGTGGCAGCCAATTTGAACACAGCAAGCTCCCACAAATAGTAATGTGATAATGACCAGATAACCTGTTTTTGTTATGTTGATTAAGGGATAAATATTTGCCAGGACATCGGGGATAACTTCCCTGCTCTTCTTCGAAATAGTGCCATGGGATCTTTTGCATCCACCTGAGAAAGCAGACGGAACCTTGGTTTAATGTCTCATCCAAAAGACGACACCTCCAACAGTGCAGCACTCCCTCAGTACTGCACTGGAGTGTCAGCCTAGATTTTTGTGCTCAAGTCTCTTGTATCATATTGTAGTAAAGATAGAAAAGAGAGAAGGTAAAAAAACTCATCTGAACTTCATTCAGTGAAAGCTGAATTAAGACAATGGTTCTGGATCTGTGCCGTTCTTTGCGTTAGAGCTTTCAGTGCAAGATGCTTACAGTACCTCAAACAGCATTTCTTGCAAGGTTGGGTTGAGGTGGAGTCCCAACACTTTCCAATACTCAGTTCACTGCTATTCTAAAAACCCTCAACCACAAACAGCTAAGAAACAAGAACCATTTAGAAGTAAACTAAACATTGTTTCGGTTGTCAAAATTGGTTCTGTACCGTCAGAATATGCAGATCTGAGGCATTCCTTGCTCAGACGTTCAGCACGGGGCTTGGAGACCGTACCAGAGCTGGATTGGCACCAACTGCTACTGCGTGTGAACAGCAGAGTCAACTTGTCAGGAAGAAACTCGTGAAAAATAATAGACTAGGCCATCTGGAAATACACACCAAGAGAAAAGGGGTAGGCTCTTGAGCTGAACTGACTTAGAAGCAATGGGAAGAAGAAAACCAGCTTCTGATAGAAACCAGAGAGATGTGAGATTGAAACAAAAACTGACAAAAGTCAGTGAGAAAGTCTTAGGGGGGAAATTTTGGAGATTGGTGGCACAGCGGTTACCTCCATGCAATGCCGTCCTGGTGGCGTTGCTGAAGGCATCCGAGACGAAGTTCCTGTTCAGGAGCAGGCGTTTGAACTTCCCACAGCCTCTGGAAGCGAGGCTGTGGAGCTCGCAAGGAATTGTGGGTAATGTAGAGGTCTGGGAATTAAAGGGGCCATGCATACTGAAGCAATACAAAATAAAATGAAGTGAAACAAGGCAGTTTTCAGCCCTTTCTGCATTAAAAAAAAATATTTAACATTAAACAGATTTCTCAAATGTGAATAATCAGCTCTTAAAGCTGAGTTACCTTCCTAACCTCAACAAATGGGAAAACTGCCACAGCACTAACATAAATGGCTCAGCAAGCCAGGGAAGGGGCACCCAGCACTCCAGCTTTGTGCATGGGGTCAACACTGCAAGACAGGGCCTCTACCCACAAGGGCCAGGAGACCCTCCAGAGAGAAGGATGTGGGAGTACGTCGCTAAGGCCGTCACTGCCAGCAGTGTTGCCCCCCCACCATCTGGCTCCAGTGCCCAAAGAAGCTTCATGACCTCAGGCCACTGGTCAAGGTCAGTGAATGCATCTTCAAAAGCCGTCTCCTACCAGCTGCACCACTAGCATCACACACTGCTCAATGCATGCCCCCCAATCACTCCCCTACCAGCAATCTGCACCAATCACGAGACAGTGCAGGCCATTCTTGGCAGGGGCATGGTTGAGCTGGTATCCTCATCAGTTATCCTCCTTCTGGCATGCATCTCTTGCTTTCCCGCCCTCCCATCACCACAACTCCACCCTTGTGCCTTCCTCATTTCACACACCCAAGAAATGCAGCCTGCCCAGCCAATGGGTGACCAAGAAGAGGGAGAGGAGATTGAAGAAGAACAAGAACAGATGATTGATTTGACACTCCCACCCTCCAGCTCCTCAAGGTCAACCAGCAAGGACATTTACAGTGTCCCCCCAGTGAAAGTCAGCAGCCTTCCACCAGCCATGCTGCAGCCACTGGGGTAGCACTGGGTGACATCAGTAGGATAGGCTGTCAGCTGTGGCTCAGTTGGTAGCACACTCGCCTCGGAGTCAGAAGGTTGTGGGTTCAACTTGAGCACATAAAGCTCGGCTGACACTCCAGTGCAGTGCTGAGGGAGTGCTGCACTGTCGGAGGTGCCGTCTTTCAGGTGAGACATTAAACCAAGGCCCCGTCTGCTCTCTCAGGTGGACGTAAAAGATCCCATGGCACTATTTTGAAGAAGTGCAGGGGAGTTATCCCTGGTGTCCCGGCCAAAATTTATCCCTCAACCAACATAACAAAAAATCAGATTATCTGGTCATTATCACATTGCTGTGCTGTGTGAAAATTGGCTGCCACATTTCCCACATTACAACAGTGACTCCACTTCAAAAAAAAGTACTTAATTGGCTGTAAAGCACTTTGAGATGTCCGGTGGTCGTGAAAGGTGCTATATAAATGCAAGTCTTTCTTTCTAGGCAAAGGCACACACAAGACAGTCACTAAGAGAATGCATAAGGGTGATGAGTTCATTTCTTGATGTCACATTGGATGGATAGGCGTATATAGATGGATTGGAATGTTTGCTTTGTGGTGGCTTTTATTTCAGCACCGTAGCCAAGAGGACGTTGTGATGGTCAGTAACAGATGGAAGGTAAGGTGTGGGACTAATGTTGAAAGGGGAATTGGGGTTGTGGTCACTGGGACATCAGGCTGCTGATTCCATCCCGGATATCCCAGCCACAAAGGGGCTGTCTGGGATGCATTCTTCCATCTGATTCCTTCTCTTCTGATTCCTCCTTCCTCTGCAAGCGGATGCTGTAAATGTGAAATTATAACATAAAATGCTGGAAATACTCAGACGGTCAGGCAGCATGTTGACCTGAGACATGAACTCTGTTTTTCGCTCCACGGATGTTACGTGACCTGCTGAGTATTAGCAGCGTGTTCTGTCATCTCAAAGGCCTTCATTTACCACCCGTGCCCTTGCAAGCATCCAACAGCACTCCCTACATACTTAAAAAACTTTTCACATCTATTGCAGCAAGCCACCACTTCAATAAAATCAAAATACCTGGTCCAAAACACCTTACATTCAAACTTACCTAATGATGTGTGTGGCCTTTACGAGGTGCTGACATTGCCACTGTCAGCCTGCTTGCACGCCAGGTTAACCTGGCGCTACGGAGTGGCGGTAAGTAGATGAATTCCTAGCCCGTAATCTTAAAACACTGCCTGGGATAGACCAGAATGTTATCTAGCCTCACTATGATATGTAAGTATGTATCAGAAATCAGCAGCTCTTATGTAAGAGCAGCTAAGGTTAAAAAAATGTTCCCATTGATTTTTGGTTTTCGTTCGGTAGGAAAAGCACATCAGCCAGATTTTCCTCGAGAGGAAAATGGTATTCAGCAAAGTTGCAGCTGATGACGTCCCTATCTCTGTAATCTCCTCCAGCCCACAACCCTCCAAAAACTCTGCGTTCCTCCAACTCTGGCCTCTTGTGAAACCCCCACTTCTCCAGGTCCTGAGCTCTGCAATTCCTTCCATACCCTCTCCACCTCTCTCTCCTCCTTTAAGACGCTGCTTAAAATCTACCTCTTTGACCAAGCATTCGGTCCACTTGTTCTAATGTCTCCTTCTTTGGCTCGGTGTGATTCTTTTTCTGATTACGCTCCTGTGAAGCGCATTGGGACGTTTTACTACGTTAAAGGTGCTATATAAATGCAATTTGTTGTTGTTGTTGATAGTAGCCATGGTGTGGAGATGCCGGTGTTGGACTGGGGTGGACAAGTGTAAGAAGTCACACACCAGGTTATAGTCCAACAGTTTTATTTGAAATCACAAGCTTTCGGAGCGCTGCTCTTTCGTCAGGTGAAGTGGAGAGATGCATAAAGACACAGCTTATATAGTCAGAGAATAATGCCAGATGATTACAGGTAATCTTTCTAACTGCCATTTATCACACCTCGGCAGAGAGATAATCACAGCAATCAAAGGTGTGAATGGTGTCCAAACAGGAAAGTCAGGAAAACATTACATCAAAGAACAATGAGGTGGGGTCACAAGGGGTCAAATGTTGCAGATGCTGGGGTCTGTAAGAAAAACAAAAAACAGACAAAAAAACATTTTTTTTGCTGGAAATCACAGCAGGTCCGGCCGCATCTGTGTAGAGAGAACAAGCCAACGACGACTCGAGTCTGGTGGGGTTACATGTAGCGTGACATGAACCCAAGATCCCGGTTGAGGCCGTCCTCATGAGTGCGGAACTTGGCTATCAGTTTCTGCTCTCCGATTTTGCGTTGTCGTGTGTCTCGAAGGCCGCCTTGGAGAATGCTTACCCGAAGATCGGAGGCTGAATGCCCTTGACTGCTGAAGTGGACACCATTCACACCTTTGATTGCTGTGATGATCTCTCTGCCGAGGTGTGATAAATGGCAGTTAGAAAGATTACCTGTAATCATCTGGCATTATTCTCTGACTATATAAGCTGTGTCTTTATGCATCTCTCCACTTCACCTGACGAAGGAGCAGCGCTCCGAAAGCTTGTGATTTCAAATAAAACTGTTGGACTATAACCTGGTGTTGTGTGGCTTCTTACAGTTGTTGTTGATGATAAGGGAACTTGGTCTGAGCAGGATCTGTTAGTTCTTGCCAGTTCTATTTGTGTTAGTGAGCAGTTGCTATAGGTGGGCTTCTATAGATTGGCCCCGAGTGAAGGTGCAGGCACATTGTTGCATTATCTTCTGTTCTGCAAAGCTTTAATGAATTCTATCAATAATCATCACACTCAGAACAAAGACTTTGGCCTAGAAATTCAGTGGCCTGCGCCACCAGTTTGCGCCCAAAGAGGGCTTTTGCGCCAGTCTGCAAACTTCAGGCGAAATTCAGCGGTGCGCTAATGGCAGCGTTAGGCTGTAGCGCTGCACCGCCACCGATGACGTCATCGGTGTGCGCAGCGCCCCGTTTCCGCGAAGAACGCCATATTAAGTCGCGCCCGCCTCTTCAGCGCCGGCCGCAAACAGCGACCGGTACACAGGGCCTACCTGTGGCAGTAGTGGCGGTAATTAAAGTGGAGGTGCGGCCGGCCGCTTTTTCGGCGGCCGCCTGCCCGCACCTCCTTCCCCGGCCTCCTCCACCCCCGCGGCATTGCCGGCTGGTTTCCGGGAGCCCGGCACTTCTCCGTTGTGCCGGGCTCTTTTGGCGGCACTCGCGATCGGGGCTCCGGCTGCTGCAGGCACCTCCCCCTTAAGAGAGGGAGGAAGGCCTGCAGTACCGCAGCCTGCCGCTCCGCTGCGGGTGGCGCTGCGGCCACTAGCGCGCCGATAATCAGTTTCAGCGCCCAAGCGGGGCGCCGAAACCCCTGTTTAGCGGCCGCCTTCCACTTGGTGCGCTGACACTGAATATCCCGCTTGCGCAAGTGGATCCGCGCGCAGCGGTAATTCCGGCGCCCAGGCGAGCTGGGCGCCCCAAAATGAATTTCTAGGCCCTTGACTGTTACAGCAGAAAGTTTGATGATGATTGAACAAAATAGAAAAAGGTTAAGGAAGTAAAAAAAAACAAAATCCCCCCTCCCCTTCCCCCAAAATAGAGGTCAGAATAACTATCAGTCTGACAGTCATTCAGAACTCCAAGGGCGGGGATATGCACCTACCATTGAAGCAGCTGGAAAAACACATCACATTGAATAGAACTAATTACAATGTGAAACAAAAACACTTGCATTGTCAATAGGAGGGTGGTAACTGATAGTCAGCATGTTACATTACTGTGTTGCTGCTGCCAGGTCTATTTAAATCACAGTAAACCTTTAGGCTCCTTGTGTCTTAGAAACAGTGGCAGCTTTCCTAAATAAAATGTTACATCAAAGTCATTAGACTTCTGACAGACTGGAACAGTAGGAAATCCTTCAGTACAATAGCTGATTGAAAAATAGGTCACATCTGAAGCTACGCATGATGTTTTATAGGGCTTGGGTGAAAATCTAATGCCTCACCTGGGCGAGACTAGTTTCATTTAATTGAAGAACAAAGAGATATACAGTACGTTAAAAAACACAAAATTTGCAAACAATGCTCAACAATGAGAAGAACAATTGTACCTAAACAGGGAAGGTGGGTTGGCATTTAATATCGCAATCTGATAGCTTTGGTTTTGTGAGAATTACAAAGCTTTTTTCTGCAGCTTCAATTTTCATCTTTTTAAGTGAGAGTGGAGGCCATTTGAGCACAAGTGGGCAGAGCTTTATGTGCACGTGCTCGGTTTTACCTGGCCAAATAATAGGAACATAGGAACAGGAGTAGGCCATTCAGCCCCCTCAAGCCCATTCCACCATTCAATTAGATCATAGCTGATCTGTCTCTTAACTCCATCTACCCACTTTGTTTCCATAGCCCTTAATACCCTTGCCTAACAAAAATCTTACCAAATTCAGTTGTGGAATTTTCAATTGACCCCCTAGCCTCAACAGCTTTTTGAGGTAACAGAGTTCCAGATTTTCCACTACCCTTTGTGCGAAGAAGTGCTTCCTGACATCACCACTGAACAGCCAAGCTCTAATTTTAAGGTTATGCGGCCTTGCTCTGGAATAGGGTAAAACTACCACTGACTCAGGCTTAACAACAGAAAATGCTGGAAAAACTCAGCAGGCCAGGCAACATCCGTGGAGGGAAATTAGAGTCGACGTTTCGGGTGAACTGGTTCACCCGAAACGTCGACTCTAATTTCTCTCCACGGATGTTGCCTGGCCTGCTGAGTTTTTCCAGCATTTTCTGTTGTTATTTCGGATTTCCAGCATCTGCAGTATTTTGCTACTGACTCAGGCTTGCTGGGCCTCATGTCAGTGAGTACACACTGGTTTCAAACCTTTACCTGTAGTATAACTGCACATTTCCCACTGGTGTAGGTCAAACTCCCAACCTAACAGCACTGTGGGAGCACCACACGGACTGCAGCAGTTCAAGAAGAAGGCCCACCAGCACCTTCTCAACGGCAACTAGGGATGGGCGATAAATGCTGGCTTTTCCAGCAATATCCCATGAATGATTCACAAAATACCTTAACAGCACACTGAAATTTCTCTTGATATTGCGTGGCGCAAAAAAAAAATCAAAATGATCTCATTACTCAAAACTAAGGTTGCCAAGTAAGGTTGGACATATTGCTGGAGGTTTCATCACAAGACCTCCCACCTCCAATGACCCTGTATAATCAAACAGCCTTTTTCCTCCATTTCCAATATTTCTATAACTAATAAATGAAAGTGTTCAAAGAAAATGAAAAACCCCCCCACAATTTTGTTTAATGCCCCTCTGCTTTTTCTCCTGGGTTGCTCACAGCAGTGCCCTGGGGATTAATCTTCAATTCCCGGAGACTCCAGGCCAATCCTGGAGGATCGGCAACACTACTCAAAACTGCATTGGTCACAGGAAGAGAACTAATGGCATAGAGCTAATGGCCAGGAATTTCCTCAGAGCTACATTCTGAGAATGAATAAAAACAACTGGAGCTCTGGACTATGAGGGTCTACACTGTTTTACAGAAAAAACATCTTGCAGTCAGTAAATATAAGACAGTCACTACTAAGTCCAATAGGAAATTCAGGAGAAACTTCTTTACCCAGAGAGTGGTGAGAATGTGGAACTCGCTACCACAGGGAGTAGTTGAGACGAATAGCATAGAGGCATTTAAGGTGGAAGCTAGATAAGTACACGAGGGAGAAAGGAATAGAAGGTTACGTTGATGGGGTTAGACAAGGTAGGGTGGGAGGAGGCTCGTGTGGAGCATAAACACTGGCATAGACCAGTTGGGCCGAATGGTCTGTTTCTGTGCTGTAGACTTGGTGCAACATTTCAGGTAACTGTTTCTGTACTGTAAATTCTATGTAATTCTACACAGGAGTCAGGCAATGTATCCTGTGCTTCAAACATTAACCCAGCCAGTATAGGCACTATACAGTAAGACACCCAACATTGGATGTGATCAGATTCCACTCCAGACAAGACAGGTGCTATTGCTGTTAAAGTATGAAGCCTAGAATGTGCTTCTGCTACTTAGTAGCTGGGCAGCAAAGTTTCTGCCGGAAAAGACAAGCTGATGTTCACTCCATGTGGTGTTACCATTTTACTGCATTGGATTCAAGATTTACTCATTTTATGATGCCTTTTCTGAACCTGAATATACAACTTTCACCTCAATAGTGGATTGAATATTTGATGGTTTTATTTTTAAAAATTCAGTAGGCATTGCCCAAGTTAAATATAAATGTAGGTCAACATTTGCCTCATAGCTTTGGTTAACATTTCTGGATTGCCCACAGCTATTTGTGATTAACAGGAACCCTTCTGTCCACAGAATGATACCAGGCTAAAAGGGTTAAATTATGAGGAAAGGTTGCATAGACTAGGCTTGTATTTCCTTGAGTATAGAAGATTAAGGGGTGAACTAATTGAGGTGCTTAAGATGATTAAAGATTTGATGGGGTAGATAGAAACTATTACCTCTGATGGGAGAGGCCAGATCAAGGGGACATAACCTTAAAGTTAGAACTAGGCCATTCAGGGATGATGTCAGGAAGCTTTTCTTCATATAAAGGGTAGTGGAAATCTGGAACCTTCTCCCCCAAGAAGCTGTTGAAGCTGGGAGTCAATTCAAAATTCCTAACATGAGATTAATAAGAGTTTTGTTCGGCAAGGGCATTACGAATTACGGCACCATGGCAGGTAGATGGAGTCAAGATACAGATCAGCCATAATCTAATGGAATGGCGGAATAGGCTCGAGGGGCTGAATGGCCTCCTCCTGTTCCTATGCTACAACCAGAGATAGGTGGCCATTTTAAGGGATTGTTTTGCGGCTGTGAATTCAGCAGTTAAGTGAAGGCCTAGCCATTATTCTAAAAGATTGTTGCACTCCAGTATCCCCACAATGTCTTTAATGTGCTATTAGTACTTACAAGCACCATTGTAAAGCATTTAATTTCCATCAGATGATATCCTTTCAAGAGCAAGAATTTGTTTGCAGACTATCAGTCAAACCTGGCTCTTAAAATTAGCCCCATTACTACAAAACACCAATTCTGCAACACTCTTATAAAACATTACTGATGTATTAGGAGAGCAGCATACACTTGTACATCTGTTTGAGGTCATCAGTGAGCCTAGATGCAAAGCATCAAGCTCCAAGATCAGGGTATACTTAATGTTGCATTTCTTTCCAAACCTGTCCTCCCACCCCACCGCCCCCCCCCCCCCCACCGATCCTCAAAACTATAATTATTCTTGACATGTAAAATGCAAAAGAACAGAACAGGGTTTGGAGGGGGGATAAACAGGGAGAACTGCACAATTCATCTTTCATTAAAGGCAAAACCTCATTCTGTAATTAGATTTACTGACACCAATCGCTGATCTGTCCATTCTCGGTAGTAACTTAAAAAGCCAATTAGCTGTAGAAAGCTCTTCTCCCATCAAGTGTTGGGTAAGAAGAATGGCAAAAACACATTACAAAAAAACAAAAATAATGGGGTCCAATAAGCAACCAGGGGTGGGTGGAATAATCTTTTAAAGGGGCAGTGTCACAATATAAGCTGATGGATTTTTTTCAGGCAATTTCAGTTCCTGGAAGAGTTTTGTCTGAAAATATCACTCAGAACCCTGCAGAAGGTGCAGCATAAACCTTTGCAACGATTTTGTTTAAAAATATAATTCGGTTTTTATTTCAAGTGAAATTCTAACAAAAAAAAACAAGTTAGTGGCTGGTCTGGTGACATCACCAATGATGTTGTTGCCAAGCAACAGGTCTACAGCAGAAGTACCCCTCTAAAATGAGCCACCATTTCTGCGTGCATGAAGCAGGATATTGCTAAAAGGTATACTTAAATAATTAGCATTTCTGTAGATTATTCAAGAATGTGGGTCTTAAGAGGGCAGATTCAAATTGACTGTACACCTTTCCAAATTCCCCATAAATGACCACATTTTTTATTCTTAGAAGGCGAGGGAGGTCAGTGCTGTGAAAGGAGAAATTTTCCAGCCTCTTGTATCTTGTATCAGCATCAAGTACTCCCAGGTCAGGTAGAATATGGGTTAGTAGTAGAGTATCGGTCCCATACTGAAATGTATCCCGTAATACATCACATTCACCATTGCTTTAGGGACTCGAAGACTGCCAATTTAGTGCCAATTAATACCAAATTATGGCAGCTTAATGCAGCAACTAACACCCACCACGAACTGGGTTGTTGTGCTTGCTTACAACAACAAATACTTTATATAGTGCCTTTCTCGTAGAAAATCATCCCACGATGCTTAAATTCATTTAATTTCAGCCACTTTACGGCGATCAGCGAGAGAACACTTTACCCCATTGGACTGGGCTGGATTAACTCAGGTCTTAGATGTGAGAGGGAAATGAGATAAATCACATCACAGTATGAAACCAGAGTCCACCTGCCATTTTAACCAAGGCTTAAAACGAAGGTAAATGTTTTATCTTATAAGGATTTGTCGGTAATCTTCTTGACATTTATTTAATGTCCTGGACCACAGTCCTTCTTCAACCAACACCCTGCAGCCTGCACCCACACCCGCACCCCCCCAAAAAAACAGCATCAACTGCTCATTCATCTCATTGCCTGTTTGTGGGATCTTGCTGTGCGTCAGTGGCTGCCATCTTTGCCTACACAGCAGTCATTATATTGTAAGATAATTCATTGTATGTAATGCTTTGAAACATATGTAAGTCTTTTTCTCCAAGGCCTTGGGATCCGTTGAGCATATTGAAACATGTCTATTGGCTTCTGCCATGAGAGGGAGTGTTGTGTGCCTGTTGCTCACTGAGGACATCTAGTGGCAGAAACCCAATACTGTAGCTGTAATGGTGCAGTGGCTGACGGATCCCGATTCAGTCCCCACTGCTTATACCGGCCACACAGCTGTCCATATCGGGCAAATGCCGCCAACCATTTGCCATCACCATTGAAGTCAATTACAAAGGTGCCGCTTCGAACACGTTAAGCGCGCTGGCTATTTCAGACAGTACGGGAGGTGGGAGCTTTGTCATCTTAATGTTCAAAAGCTGCTACCAACCCCTTTTTAATGCTTTTAGCTCTATAACAAAGATATTCAACCCTTATTGGATTACTTCGATGTGTTGTAAGGGGAAAACGAGTTCTGCTGGGGACTCCAGAGCAAAAGGGAGAAACACAATGATCCAGAGGTGGAGACCCCGAGACAATACTTGTTGTATACATCGCGCAGCAGTTTTACCACCCACTCCTTATAGCGGGCAAATTGCATTAACACCAACCCGCCAGCTATATAAACCCCAGAGCATTTGAACATACGCCAACTCCAGAGACATGTGCACAAAATCTAGGCTGACACTCCAGTGCAGTACTGAGGGAGTGCTGCACTGTCAGAGGTGCCGTCTTTCAGATGAGACATTAAACAGCTGCCCTCTCAGGTGGACGTAAAAGATTCCATGGCACTGTTTCGAAGAAGAGAAGAGGGGTTCTCCATGTTTCCTACATTACAAGAGTGACTACACTTCAAAAGTGCTTCATTGGCTGTAAAGCGCTTTGGAACGTCCTGCGGTGGTGGAGGTGCTCTGTAAATACAAGTTATTTCTTTCTTTTCTATTCTATATTTTGGATTTTCCAACTGTGCAAGCAAAACGCCAAGAAAAAGTAGAAAGAATGAGAAAGAGACTGCTTCAAATTAACTGGAACACAAAAGGTTCTGACTACCAGAAGGCACCTTGACGCACTAATTAAATCAATAACGAAGTCATTAAGCCGCAAGTTCAGCCACAACAAAAAACGCACGGCCAACTGAATTTCTGTTGAATGTGTGAGAGGGTCATGGGATCATACGCACATGCTTTCCAGTTATTAGAATGTTATCCTGATCAAAATCAGTCACTTCTTCTCACTGATGTTCCTTGTAATTAATACAGCGTTTCCAACATCTGGAAGAGTTTTTCTACATGCGCATTCTAGTTTAATATTTGAAAGGGAGACCAAAACCTCTACAAAGTCAGTCCACTCTTTACATCCATGCTGTCACGTACAAGAAGAACAATTTGCATTTATGTAGCACCTTTAACGTACTAAAACGTCCCAAAGTGCTTCACAGGAGCGTTATCAGACAACATTTGGCACTGAGCTGCATAAAGAGGTATTAGGACAGGTGACCAAAAGCTTGGTCAAAGAGGTATGTTTTAAGGAGCGTCTTAAATGAGGAGAGAGAGGTAGAGGAGGTGGAGAGGTTTAGGGAGGGAATTCCAGAGCTTAGGGCCTAGGCAACTGAAGGCACGGCCGCTAAAGGCGATGGCAAAGGTAATTAGGGATGCAGAAGAGGCCAGAATTAGAGAGTTTTAGGGCTGGAGGTGGTGACAGAGATAGGGAGGGGCGAGGCCATGAAGGGGTTTGAACACAAGGATGAAAATGTTAAATATGAGGCATGGCTGGTTGTTCAGTACCACAATCTGCGATTTACAGATCCACATGTCCCACCACAAAAATCAACTCGCTGAATGTTCATCAAAATACCCAACGGAAAGGCCGGGGCCCGTAATGCAGGCCAATGTTGGCAAGAGAAGAAAAGATAACGCAAGCAGTGGCTAGCTGACACCAAACTTGGACTTTCAAAGCTTGTAGGAAGAAAGAGCAAACTGAGGGAGCTAACAAGTTCCACTGTGTCGAAGAAGGAATGAGTTTGAGTGGGAGACTGCGCATTGAGTCTTAATTTCAACACAGTGATGAGGCAAATGGTTCCCATGGACTGCATTTCAATGGACAGCAGCACGTACTGGACACATTGTGGCTTCTTTACCTGGCGAGTTTCTAATATTTGCCACCCTATTGGGGAGGACACCAAGTCGAGGTAAAATATTTTCCCGGGGGGGTGTGGGGGGAAAAAAAAAATCAGACACCATGTAACGAGTCAGCGGATCTCCCATAGCTTCCTAGTGTTCAAGATGATTAAAGAAGTAGATAGAATCTATTTCCTCTGGTGGGGGAGTCCTGAACAAGGGGGCATAACCTTAAAATTACAGCCAGGCCATTCAGGAGTGATGTCAGGAAACATCTCTTCACACAAAGGGTAGTGGAAATCTGGAACTCTCTTCCCCAAAAAAGCTGTTGAGGCTGGGGGTCAATTGAAAATGTCAAAACTAACATTGATAGGTTTTTGTTAGGCAAGGGCATTAAGGGTTACGGAACCAAAGTGGGTAAATGGAGTTAAGATACAGATCAGCCGTGATCTAACTGAATGGTGGAGCAGGCTCAAGGGGCTGAATGGCCTACTCCTGTTCCTATTATACAGAAGCACTGGCTCATGTGTGCAAGCAATTTGCCTCCCCATCCTTACCTTCTCAGCTAGGGCTGATTCATGATCCAATGGAATTTTAAATGAGCGGAGAATAATGAAATAGTGCGGTATTTAAAACCAACACATTAATGCAGAACAACAAAGAGATAGAATCCCACCATACATTACAAATGAAGGGGGAATTCCATCAATAGTACTTATCATTCTCCATGAGTACTCCCTTCAATTCAAATAAATTTCACCCTAAACAACAGTCTGGTTGTACTGTTCCTATTAATAAAATATAATACTTGAGGCACTTGGGGCCTGAAGTGCTTATGAAACAGAGAAACAAGGAAACTTCATCAAAATCATAAAGCAATCAAACGGAGAACAAATAACATCTAAAAGCCAAGTTCACCCAATTTAGTGCTGCTCTGAGAATTCTGCCCTGCATAATTAAAAAAAAATTATATGATGGGAAACATCACAACAAGTCATCAAAACATAGTCTTTGAAATTAACCTACAGACACAGGAAAAATGCGGCAATGCTCTGAGGCAATGTATAAATAATATATTTTGCAAGAGCCTGCACGCTGAAATACTAATGTACGATGTCACATTATCACTTCTTGTGAGCTGTTCAAGATAAAAGGCTAAGATCTATGGTATTCGAATGCAGTGAAACGCACATCCAACCAGCAAACAGCAGAGCATACACATATCCTTAGTACATCTTATAATCCTTTCATTTGAGAAAAACAAATACTTTATTCTTCATGTAATTTGAGGCATTTAAATGGTCCCTTGCATTTCATAAGTTGCGTATAGAGTCAGCCCCCTGTGATTTATTTGTGAATATTTGTGACTGCTGATGTTCTTTGGTTTAGCATAAATTGGAAACAAAAGCACTTGGCAACATGAATCATTGCAAATTGCTGATTGATTGGTGATCGCAAATTTTACTGACCAACACTACAAAGGGCCAGAGTAGTCAATCAATCTTCCATTATCCTTTGTCCAGTACAGTGAAATTATTGTGCTTTTATACCACACTAATGTCGCTGATTGAAGCTATCATTGTATCAGAGCCTGAGCACACATTGGATTTATTTGTTTACCGTCTTTTATTTCTCAGTTCGAAGAGGTTAAACCATGTCGTTTTCATCTAGAAGTTTCCACGTGTGGTTAACGCGTCATGAGCTCTTCACAAATAATGTTCACAGAAACATACCAACAGGAGTAGGCCATTCAGCCTCTCGAGACTGCTCTGCCATTCAATTAGATCATGGCTGATCTGTAACCTAACTCAATTTACACGCCATTGCGCCATATCCCTTGATATCCTTACCCAACAAAAATCTATCTATTTCAGTCTTGAAAATTTAAATTGACCCAGCATCCACAGCTTGTTGGGAGAGTTCCAGATTTCCACTACCCTCTGTGTGGAAAAAGTGCTTCCTGATGTCACTCCCAAATGGCCGAGCTCTAATTTTAAGATTATGCTCCTTGTTCTGGATTCCCCCACCAGAGGAAATAGTTTCTCTGTATCTACCCTATCGAATCTATTAATCATTTTAAATACCTTGGTTAGATTACCCCTCAACTTTCTAAACTGAAGGAAATACAAGCCACGTTTATGCAACCTGTCCTCATAATTTAACCCTCTAGGTCCTGGTATCATTCTGGTGAAACCAATATATCTTCCCTGAGATGCGGTGCCCAAAACTGAATGCAGTACTCCAGATATGGTCTGACCAAGGTTCTTTACAACTGAAGCATCACGTCCTCACTTTATCCAACCCCCTTGAGACAAAGGCCAACATTCTATTAGCCTTTTTGCAACATTTTTGTACCTGTGCACTAGTTTATAGTGATCTGTGCACATGGACACCTCAATCCCTTTGCTTCTTCACAACTCCTAGTTTCTCGTCATTAAGAAGATAAGTGGCTGACCTTACACTTCTTCACGTTGAACTCCATCTGCCATAGTTTGGCCCACTCACTTAGTCTGTCTCTGTCTCTTTGTAACGTCCTCCACCCAGCCACACAACTTACTGTGCCTCCTAACTTTTGAAGAGACTGTGCAGATCTAAAGTCAATTGAGATACTGAACTGCCACGACTATTGGCAGCTCTTTTTAAAAAAAATCGCAACAGCTATCAAAGCCAAGTCTGCACACTGAAATACTAATGTGCACCATTGTATCATCGCTTCATGCGAGCTGGTTAAGATAAAGGTTAAGACAAGAGCCACAGTTTTTGAATTCAGTAGGGCGCACACCTGACCAGCAAACAGTACCATCCTTTGTTTCATATCATCCGATGGTTCAGTTAGTATAAGAACTGTCCGGTGTGGAACTGAGCCATACAGACCAGGAAGGACCACATTTCAGTCTTGGTCTGTACCAAGCTAGCTCATCTTAGCGGTGGTCGAGAAATTACTATTAACCTCAGCAGGCCAGGTTATGGTAAGAGTCCCCCCACCGCCCGCTCCTAATTGATATCCCTTTTGGGAAGGGCACATCTATAGTCTGTATTTGCTGCCCTGTAATGCCCCCACAGTCAAATAGCCAATGAATAGTCATGGTCTAATGCCACACTAATAAACAGTGGGTGCCCAGGTGGAAAACCAAGAGCTGGCTGTCCATTGTTTTTCTCAAATGACAGGCTTATAAGATGTACTAACAATGTGTGTGCCCTGTGCTGTTTGTTGGTCGGGTGTGTACCTTACTGCATTCAAATACCGTGGCTCTTAACCTTTATCTTGACCAGCTCACATGAAGAGATGCTACGATGGTGTACATCAGTATTTCAGTGTGCAGGCTCGGCTTTGCTCCTTGAAAATATATTATTCATACATTGCCTCAGAGTATTGCCGCATTTTAGTGCATCTGTAGGTTAATTTCAAAGACTATGTTTCGATGACTTAATGTTTCCCATCGTATAATTTTTTTTAAAATTATGTAAGACAGAATTCTCAGTGCAGCACTAAGTCGGGTGAACTTGGCTTTGAAATGTTATTAGTTCTCAGTCATTTGATGGTAATTGCTTTATAATGAAGCATACCCCCAGCAAATGTCAGCGTCTTCAGCAGAAGAGGAGAAGTTGGAGAAGGAAGACTGTTTTGTGCCTTAATACAAAGTCCCAATGTGGTTGTGAAATACAGTCATTGTATTAAAATCCCTGCAGCCCTGCTATTGACAGTGCCAGTTATTCAAATTTACTCACAGGCAATTGGCTGCAGTCAGTCATCGAGCTTCAGTGGGCGGGAGTCTCTCATTTCTCTCGGTAAGGATCATTCACTCTTACAACAGCAATAAAGCATGTCACTCGATGGTACAAACCGATATGATGTTTGTCCGATGGTTCAATGGAATAAAGCATTTTTTTTACTGAGCTGCGGCCCACATTAACTATAGGGATTGAGGTGGAAAATTGAGTGGTAATACATTTATTTTATTACAGTAGTCTGTACACTTTCATACATTGTTTCAGCGGCAGATAAATCAACACATCTGGCATGTCAAGCAATACTCTGGTTTGATAAACTCCAGCGCTCTGGAAACAATATTAAACGCTGATAAAATAATCCCAGCTTTCTCCTCCCCCCACCCCCCAATTGCTGCTCCTCCAAACACAATGAACAACCCTGTATTTTAGTTAAAAGGTTCGGACTACAAAACTGTATCCATTTATCTAAATTACACTTAATTGCTCAATGTACCCCACATTATTAAGAAAGCATGTTGCATATATTATCATATCCTTTGCGAGATGAAGCCTGTTGCTTAGTTATTAAATAGGTTTGCAACCTGATCAGATTTTCTAAAGGAAATTACACTATGTCCAATATTCTAGGAGCCAGTGGAGTGTCCTAAGGCACTGTGGCTTGTCAATGTGGTAATGCTACCCACACATACCCTGTACTACACCTCCACCATGCATTTCAGTAATGGAATGTAAATTTTGAAAGTTAGTGAATATTAGACTCAAATGGCATAACAAAAATCAGCTCTTTCTTTGAGAAAATACAACCGTGCTTGTCTTTCTAAAAGAATACAAGAAACAACGTGCATTTATGTAGCACCTTTCACAACTTCAAGATGTCCCAAAGCACGTTACAGCTAATTTAAGTTTTTTTGGGGGCCCAGACGGGGCCTCAGTTTAACGTCTCATCCAAAAGAAGGCACCTCCGACAGTGCAGCACTCCCTCAGTACTGCACCGGAGTGTCAGCCTAGATTATGTTTTCATGTCTCTGGAGTGGGGCTTGAACCCGTAACCTTCTGAGTCAGAGGTAAGAGCGCTACCGACAGAGCAAAGGCTGACATTGTACACAGTAACTATGGCAGTTGTCATGCAACTTTACATCACGAATTTCAAATACAATTTCTTTCTCCATAGCTGGTTATATTGATTGGCATGTGCAAACAGTCTGCTCCACTGGATAGAAGCATGTAGGTCCATGATTGGTGTACCCCACATTCAGAGGACTGAATCTCAGGAAGGTGGCAGATGGATGTTTCCCCCACCATCTACAAGATGCACTGCGGCAACTCGCCAAGGCTTGTTCGACAGCACCTCCCAAACCCGTGACCTCTTCCACCTAGAAGGACAAGGGCAGCAGCCACCACCTCAAAGTTCACCTTCCTGACTTGGAAATATATCGCCGTTCCTTCATCGTTGCTGGGTCAAAATCCTAGAACTCCCTCCCTAACAGCGCTGTGGGAGTACCTTCACCACACGGATTGCAGTGGTTCAAGAAGGTGGCTCACCACCACCATCTCAAGGGCAATTAGGGATGGGTAATAAATGCTGGACTTGCCAGCGATGCCCACATCCCGTGAATGAATAAATAAAAGAAAGAATTCAACACGAATCAACCCATGCCACCCGCTTTCTCAATAGTATTTATAGAGCAACATGAGCAACACTCTGGAAGTAGGATGCTCTGGAGCAGGGAGGAGAAAGGTAGCTTAAAATGGGAAAAATTTTCAGGGATATGGGGAAAAAGCCGGGGGTGGGGGGGCGGTCTAATTGGATAGCTCTTTCAATGAGCCAGCACAGGCACGATGGGCTGAATGGCCTCCTTCTGTGCTGCATCATTCTATGATTTTAACCATCCTGAAGAGAAAGGCACAAAACCATCTGTACAAGGACTAAGTCCCTCAACAAGCAACCAGGTTGCCCTGTATCTTTCTAATTTATTCTACAATGCTGTAATATTTTGTTTCATTGGTTTAATAGCCCTTTTTTTAAAAACTGTATATACTTCCCAAGATGTATTGCAAACCCCACAGTGACTGCTACTCTGCTTCTCTAAAGTTATAAGCAGTTTTATGTCAAATGCAGCAATGTACTATAGGTAAGGAAAATCAATAAGACACTGTACAAAGCCACTAATTCTTTCCAGGCCAGCATTCATTTCCTCAGCGTGAATACATCTTGTTTCCTCACCATAGTACCGAGAATTACACAGCAACGCTAAAAAAAATTGCTAAATAATGCAGGTGATCTTTTGTTCCACTGATTCAGATGTCTATCTTCCAGTTCTAGGGAATTTTATAAATGATTTATTTAAAAATGAGAATAATAAAGGCACTTCACATTCTTCCCTTCCCCCTCCACTAGCTTGGTAAGGGGGAGCGCTTACAATCTACCCCCAGGCTTCTGCCAACAGCATTCTGAAAGTGCACACCAGTGGGTGAATGGGGACAGGCCGCAGTAAGATCTAGCGTAGGGTGTCAGCCGTGGCTCAGTGGGTAGCACTCACACCACTGAGTCAGAAAGTTGTGGGTTCAAGTCCGACTCCAGAGACTTGAGGACAAAATCTTAGTTGACGCTCCCAGTGCAGTGCTGAGGGAATGTTGCACTGTCGGAGGTGATGCCTTTTGGATGGGACATTAAACCGAGACCCCGTCTACCCTCTCAGGTGGATGCAAAAGTTCCAATGCCATTATTGCCAAGAAGAGCAGGGGAGTTCTTTAGTGTCTTGGCCAATATTTATCCTTCAACCAACATCTAAAATAGATGATCTGGTCATTTATTTCATTACTGTTCCTGGGATCTTGCTGTGCACAAACTGGCTGCCCCATTTCCTACATTGCAACAGTGACTACATTTCAAATGTACTTCATGGGCTGTAAAATGCTTTGAGATGTCCTCAGGTAGTGAAAGGTGCTATATAAAGAAAGAAAGACTTGCATTTCTATAGCACCTTTCACGGCCTTAGGACTCCCAAAGCACATTACAGCCAATGAAGTACTTTGAAAGTGTAGTCACTGTTGTAATGTAGGGAGACACAGCAGCCACTTTGCGCACAGCAAGGTCCCACTAGCAGCGATATGATAACGACCAGATAATCTGTTTAATGCAAGTTCTTCTTTTCTTTATTGTCCTATTCAACAACTCCTATGATGGTGTAACTGAGGCATCACAGGCCCTTGCTTCCAACTGCAGCTTTTTATACCAAGAGTTATAAAGTTGTGAAATGTAAAACCAGAATTAATGCTTGAAGCAGAGAGCATGCCAACATTAAGAACAGGTTAGGTAGGTGGTTGAAGAAAGGGGGAATAAATGGATTATAGGAACGGGGTAGGCCCATGGGATTAAGACTCGTGTCCATGTGGAGGATACATACTATGACTGCTTCTCTGTAACTGTGGAAGATGTTGCACACCTGGGGATGTGGATGAGAGATGAATAAAAACTTGCATTTATATAGCGCCTTTAATGTAGTAAAACATCCCAAGGCGCTTCACAGGAGCGTTATGAGACACAAATTGACACCGAGCCAAAGAAGTAGATATTAGGAGGGGGAAGAGGTAGGTTTTCATCAGACTGATATTCCATGTAATTAACGCAGCAGTTCCAACATCTGGAAGAGTTTTTCTACATGTGCTTTCTACTTTAATGTTTGAAAGGGAGACCAAAACCTCTCCAAAGCCAGTCCACTCTTTACATCCATGCTGTCATGTACAACAAGAACGACTTGCATTTATATAGCTCTTTTAATGTACTAAAGGCACTTCACAGGAGCATTATCAGACAAAATCTGACACTGAGCCACATAAGGAGATAATGGCCCAGAAATTCGGGTCTCCACGGGTGAGTATGCATGGGGTACTCATCCGTAAGCCTGATGAAAGTGCCGGTTTCGTGCATGCACTGCACATGCGCGGGAAACCGGCACTTCAGTTCCTCGGAACGAAGAGGTTCAGAGGTCGAACGCGTGCGTGGGGGAGGATGCACATCAAACTTTTTTTTTTTTTTTTACAGGTTTTCCCGGGATCGTAAGCCTGCAGGATTTAGAAATATAAAAAGCAGGCGTAAGGCCTGCTTTTTACAAGGTAAGTGGTGAATTAATTAAAATTTAAAATTTTTTTCCACAGGTTTATTATTTTTAAATACTTTAAAGCAAGGTAAGTTTATTTTTAGCCCCGTTAGAATATAAAATTATTTTTTCAAAAATTTAAATTATTGTTTAAAATAGTTATTTCATGTAATTTATAGTTTATTTAAAAAATGTGATGTTTTAAAAAAATTTATTTGAATGTTTAGTGCTATTTTGGGGCCGTAGTATTTATAAGTCTTGACAGCTCTTCCTGTCAATCTTATGAATGGGCTTTTCCCTGCTCCGATTGGCTGCCCATGGCCCACGTGATCCCAGGGGATGCATCGAACTAACTGCGCCCCTGGGATACGCAAGCACTGCGTGCCGGCAGCCGGGGCAGGCCCAGGATTGGAATTCCACGGGGCCCTACAGCTCAACTGCCGGCGCGCAAGGTAAGTGCAGGTCGGGGGCTTACACCCGCGAGAAGCCCCCGACCCGAATTTCTGGGCCATTAGGACAGATGACCAAAAGCTTGGTCAGAGGGATGCATTTTAAGAAGAGTCTTAAAATGGAGGAGAGAGTGGCAGAGAGTTTTAGCGAGGGAATACCAGAGCTTAGGGGCTAGGTGGCTGAAGGCACGGCCACCAATTGTGGAGTGGATTAATTGGGTCGAACAGCCTGTTTTCATGTTTTAATTTCCATGTAATTCCACGGTGGAGTGTGTTGAAGGTCCAAAGGCATAGAATCGCCACGGCAACCTTAGTGTTAAATGTGACAGAAATCCAAGGACCATTCCAATTGAAACAGACTGTGCCTTTTAATTTGTAAGCAAATGTCGCATCACAGGAGAAAGTGTGGGGGCTGCACTTGGCATGTCTTTTATGATCTTTAAAAAAAAATGGCAGGTGATTTTACTTCATAACTTGCAAAAATATTGCACATCTACACACACATAATTATAGTAAGATGACAGTGGAACACAGTGGTGCTCTATCATACTATGACATGGTTTGTTAGTATGTGGGTTTGTGCACCCATAATACTGCACCCATCACACAGAGTTCCCAATTAAACAAAGAATAATTCTCAGGATCTGGGTGTTGCTGGCAAGGCTGCCATTTTATTGCCCATCCTTAGTTGCCCCAAGGTTTTGATACAACGCAATTGTTTGCTGGGCCACTTCAGAGGGCAATTAAGAGTCAACCACGTTGGTGTGGGATTGGGGTCCATATAGGCCCAGATCGGGTATGGACAGCAGGTTTCCTTCCTTAAAAGTGAACCCGTTGAATTTTTACATCAATTCAACAGCTACTGTTTCAACTATCAAGCTATTTCAACATTTTTTAAAACTGAATTCTAAAATTGCCACAGTGGGATTTAAACTCGCATTCTCTGGCTTACTAGTACAGTAACATAACCACTTCACTACCTTATTGGTGGCACTGTTAGGAGGCACCAAGCAATGGAATAGCGCACAAATGCAGCCTGCAGCAATGCCATTCAATTGTCACCCTGCAAATATTAATGGATTCCTGGGATCCATTGTCCTAACAACAAGAACCTGCATTTATATAGTGCCTTTAACAAAACATCCCAAGGTGCTTCACAGGAGCATTATCAAACAAAATTTGACACTGAGCCACATAAGGAGATATTAGGACAGGTGACCAAAGATGTAGGTTTTAAGGAGCTTCTTAAAGGATTAAGGGAGAGGTAGAGAAGAAGAACAGTTTAGGGAAGGAATTCCAGAGCTTCGGGCCTAAGCAGCTGAAGGCACAGCCACCAATAGTGGGGCGATGAAAATCAGGGATAGGCAAAAGGCCCGAATTGGTGGAGCACAGAGATCTGAGAAGATTTTGTCAGCTACCTCAAGGAAAACAGTACCATCATCGCAGAAATCATTATTATTAGTATATGGCAATGGAAAGAGTGTGCTATTAAGTCAACTAATATGGAAATCTGACAACTGTGGGAAATACTGGGATCTCCTCAGGTCCTGGACCCTACCTTGAAAACCTGTGCCCTGCAGGGGTTGCATGGAGGTCACCACAGAGGCCCTGAACACTGAAGTGGTTCAGAGAATACACCGGAAATTTAAAAAAATCAAAGTAGTATGTGTGTGAACTTTTTGTAAAATGATAAATCAGTGATAAACTTTCTTTTTTAAGGGACTTGATGTCCTCTCTTGAAAGGCTTCCTATGCATCCAACAATTGGATTTTTCTAGAAGACGATTGCAGTAGCTCTTTCTAAATGGACAGCAGAGCTCCACACGTTGACAGCATCTCATTCTGGCAAATAATGCTTCTAATTGGTTCCATCATTCTCAATTAGACCATATTTTATTCACATAAAACTAAATTATTTCAAAACACTCCAACATACTCTCTTGATATGCTCTCGGCCTTCTATGTAATCTTCGAATTATTATTCTATGCAAATATATGAAGAAAAGATGGATCAATTGAAGCTTCAGAGGATATAGAACTAAACAAAATTACCCCACACGTTACCATATACCTTTCAAGTTAGCAGTTGAGTAAGTCAATAATCCCCACTGTGCCTTGCTTGAAAGGGGATGCACTTTCATTAGTACTTGCAACTCGGGTAGAATGGGGAGAATCACCATTCCTTCAACCCAGACAACCCTTCTGAAATTCCTGTTATTACTACATAACACAGTGTGCATTACAGGCTTTTTAATCCTGGGTAAATTTTGAATTTTAATCTATCATTTAAAGTGTCTCCCGGCAAAATGCTTTTAATTAACAGATCCGCAGCATCCGTTGCTTTGCAACCAACGCGCACTTGTCAGGCGATCAATCAGGGGTTAAATCTAAAATAGCAATGACCACGTCCATTTGGGGCGTGCAGACTCGCGAACATCCGGCACCTCTGGCAGCGAGTGAACAGGCTCAGAAGCTGCAGGCTAACGGGGTTGAATCAACTGTCGAACACACTGCCCGGGTGTGGAGTAACCCCACTTGTCGCATTAGATTCCCCCTCAAGTCTCCAGACTCTCACAGCAGCCACAACCTTTACAACCAAGTCAATCGCCGTTATCTCCAGTTTATACAGGCGGCTGCTGGGGACTGAGGTTGTGAGCTAGTTCTCTCTAACATTTCTCCCCCGATTGGAAGACGAGACATTTTAGTCACTGACTTGATTCTCCCATCAACCAGTTCTTACTGTAGCAGAATATTACACCGTTTCCCCCTCCCCTTTCTAAATGCTTCGAATTTACCAATCTATCTTGGCTGAGGTTTCGCCACAAGCCATCTGCAATCTCTTTGCCACATTGAGAATGTATAGTAAGACATTCAAACGTGTGATGGGAGCCACAGATCCCGCCCGGTGTTGGCCAGTATCAACTGGCAGTGCCCAACATGCACTATTAGATCTGATGCTTGGTGAGGGTGAGGGGGAGGGGGTGGGGGAGAATATTCGAAAGCATCGGATTGCATTGTGAAGATGAGTGATCCACAAGAGCCTGGGAGAAGCAGCGAGAGGGAGAAGGCTCTCTCAAGGCTGATGCTACATTCCCACCGATTGCTCTGTATCAGGAGCCGGCGTACAGCATCTGTAGGCACATTGACCGAGAGACAAACCTCGTTCCCCTCCCCTCCCCTCATGACATTTAAAATATATACATTCATTTTAACCAACTGATCGATTTAAATGCTACTCACTCGCTTTGCCTTGCTTCGGCCTCTGCAACAGCTTCTGCACTGCAGGTACATCTTCGCTTTTGACAGCTTGCAGTAATTCCTGATCTTTCCCCATGGCTTGTTACTGTGTGTTTTTATATCCGATGCATCCTACGTTTTAGGAGGTGAAGAGAGACGGAGAGAAAGAATTCTGTCCGGCAGTGCGAGCGCACAGGGCATGCAGGCAGAGACAGGAGGAGGAGAGCTAACGCTGGGTCAATGACATGGCACCAAACACCTCGCCTCTTGTTTGACAAACCACCCACCCGCCCACCCACCCAAAAAAGAACAACACGGCTTCCTTCCTTCCTTTATTTCTGGGAGAGCGGTGACAGCACTAGGTAAACACGGGCGATGCCATGGTTCTTGCTTCAGTCCGTCTCCAGCCCCATCGCTTCGCAGCCGCTGTCTCGCTCGCTCACCGAGAGCTGGGATCTACTCCCAGTGCTCCTGCTCTGCCGCATGGCGGCGGGAGATTGTACATGATCCAAACCATCACATCCCTCTCATACCAAATAGGACAGAGCCTGGGACAAGGCATGTTTATTTCTGGAAGCGCTCTTAAAGGAAAACTGCAGGAGAGAGAGAGAAATCCCTTTAAAAGCCGATGTCTTATCATTTTTAAAAAATATCTAAAGTTGCTTTATTTTCCATTATTTCCCTAATTCTCCAGTCCATTGCAATTATTATATTTATATTAACATTTGATTTTTGGTCCATAGACAAGAATTAAACAGGTCAAATTGTAAATTAAAATATGATCATTGCAACATTTTAACAGCAGCAGCTTACAGTAATTGGTAGAAATACAGATGTTGCTTATAAGGGTTAAATCAATTTGGAAAGGATCCCAGGCAGGAGCAGGAGCGTTCCAACTATAACATCTTTGTATATCCAGGGATAAGCATTGCGGGATGATGTGCATTGTGCAGTTTTGGTACCTCGCTATATTTTAATGACACTGCTGTAATTCAGTCATGAACCTCCGTGCCGGACGCCAAAGTAACATTTGAACAGCGCCAGGCGCAAGTTACGTTGAAAATAACGCCAACTTGAAATAACGCGACGGTGCGAGTCTCTGGAGGTTTAGTAACTGTGGGCAAGAAGGAAACGTGACTCCATCAATCATCCATCCCGTCACCTCAGCCCGCACCCACTTCATTACTGCTCTTCAATTATATTTAACACACATTACAGCTCAATTCAATTTAACACACGTGTCTTAACTTTTTTTAACCAGTTATTGAGCGGTCCCTACAGCTTCTGGTCGAATCCAGCACAGGATTCCGAGCTGGTCAGTCCATAATTGTACATCACACCTGTGGTCTGGGATCAAGCTGGTTATTTGAAGTTAAGTCCAGGCTAGAAATGCAGTGTCTTGTTTTCCATTGGTTATTTTTAACCGGGAAGCAATGCTAATGATGTTCTCTGTTTGTCATCGGGATTTGTAAGTGCAATGTGCACAGAATGACAATTAACCTGGAGTGTTTTCTAGGAGTCACCATTAGACTCAAAGGGTCTGTACCCTATTGCACACTACATGTGTAGTTAAGTATCCTATTGCTGAATCAAACACACGTGTAACATAAATAGAATAACTAACTTAGCATGTGGATACTGTATGTGGATACTCAATGGATTATTTTCTATATCTCAAGATTCTATAGCTTTGTAATAATGTTGGATCATGAGCATTACAGAGTAATGTATGTTTTGTATAGAGTACAAAAGCAAGGAAATTATGATGAACCTTTATAAAACACTAGTTCAACCTTAGCTGGAGTACTGTGTCCAATTCTGGGCACCACACTTTAGGAAGGATGTGAAAGCCCTAGAGAGGGTGCAGGAAAGATTTACGGGAATGATTCCAAGGATGAGGGACTTCAGTTACGTAGATAGACTGGAGAAGCTGGGGTTGTTCTCCTTAGAGCAGAGAAGGTCGAGAGGAGATTTGATAGCGGTGTTCAAAATCATGAGGGGTCTAGACGGGATAGATAGAGAGAAACTGTTCCCTTTGGCGGAAGGGTCGAGAACCAGAGGACACAGGTTCAAGGTGATTGACAAAAGAACCAAAGGCGACATGAGGAAAACCTTTTTTTACGCAGCGGGTGGTTAGGATCTGGAATGCACTGCCTGAAAGGGTGGTGGAGGCAGACTTAATCGTGGCTTTCAAAAGGGAATTGGATAAGTACCTGAAGGAAAAAAATTGCAGGGCTACAGGAAAAGGGCGGGGGAGTGGGACTAGCTGAAGTGCTCTTGCAGAGAGCCAGCACGGGCTCGATGGGCCGAATGGCCTCCTTCTGTGCTGTAACCATTCTATGATTACCGTATTTCTGTTAACAAATAGGAACCTAGGCACAGGAGTAGGCCATTTAGCCGATCGCGCCTGTTCCACCATTCTATTAGATCATGGCTGATCTGTACCCCAACCCCATTTGCCTGCCTTTGATCCATATCCCTAAGTTAACAATTGATCACATTAAGTGACTTTTATAGGTGGGGTATTGAATGATGGGCCTCATGGTCACAACAACAACAACTTGTATTTATATAGCACCTTTAACATAGTAAAACATCCCAAGGCGCTTCACAGGAGCATTATCAAACAAAATTTGACATCAAGCCATTAAGAGGGCAGGCGACCAAAAACTTGGTCAAAGAGGTAGGTTTTAAGGAGTGTCTTAAAGGAGGAATGAGAGGTAGAGAGGGGGAGAGGTTTAGGGAGGGAATTCCAGAGCTTAGTGCCTTCACAGCTAAAGGCACGGCTGCCAATGGTGGAGTGATTAAAGTCGGGGATGCTCAAGAGGCCAGAATTGGAGGAGCGCAGCTATTTCGGAGTGTTGTAGGGCTGGAGGAGGTTACAGAGATAGGGAGTGGCGAGGCCATGAAGGAATTTGAAAACAAGGATGAGAATTTTAAAATGAGGCATTGCTTAACCGGGAGCCAATGTAGGTCAGCGAGCACAGGGGTGATGGGTGAACGGGACTTGGTGCGAGTTAGGACACGGGCTGCAGAGTTTTGGATGAGCTCAAGTTTACGGAGGGTGTAAGGTGGGAGGCTGGCCGGGAGTACGTTGGAATAGTCAAGACTGGAGGTAACAAAGGGATGGATGAGGGTTTCAGCAGCGGATGAGCTGAGGCAGGGACAAAGTTGGACGATGTAACAATGTCACTCATTTGATCGCCCTTCAGGGGAGTCGGAGAGGAATATTCTAGAATTCCTTTCTCCCTGAATTAGCCTAGAGTTTCTTAAAAATATGTTTTTGCCTGTCCCAGGAGAGTAAATGGGCTGCTGGCAGGTGGGGAGCAATTGAGGGTCATGCTCAGTGGAAGACGACAGTGCGAGAGCTTTTAGAATAATAATTACTAAATAATGGTTACTAAATCTGGAGAACTATGATCAGTGTTTACTCATGAGATTTACCAGCTCTGGTTCCTTTCAATTGAGGGCAATCGGTTTGATGATCCTTTATGAAATTCACAGTTTTTACTTTCAACCAAGAGTATTGACGGGAACAATTCACAATAGCAGCAACCAAAGCAGGCGAGAGCTGGACCTGTTTCTGTCTGGGGCGGAGATCACCTCGTACAAAAGGTAGGTACAGCATAAAAGTATCAAGGCCAGAGAGGGATCTCCTTGATTAGTTTCAATTGCCATTGGGAGTGCTATGAGGAATTTCCCAGATTTCTTTTCTCCAAATTGACCTGGGTTTTTATCCGTTTTTTCGCCTCTCCCACGAGATCACCTGGTTTCTGGGTGGGGTGGGGATTGTGTATATCATGATGTACAAGGTATTACAATTGTGAGGGACAGGCTGAATGGACCAGAAGGTCTTTTCCTGTCTGTAATTGTTTGTAAGTTTTAGTAGAGATAGAGGTTTGTGAATGAGTTCAGCCATGTTGGAACATTGAGCACAGACAAGGCCCTTCAGTGGCTCAGCTAAGGTCACAAAGTAGGGCAATAATGTGTTTCTAATGATGCTAATGAGGTTTTGTTCTTCCTTAATTAGATTCACTTTTTAAAGGTCGCTTGATGTTGTCACTGTTTACAAGCTTATGTCTTCTGTCCACTGAATCATAGGAGCCAGCAGCATACATCTGGCCAGAATATCGGATTTTAATCAATTCAATCTGCACAGGTTTCTAATGCCATGTTTTCACGGTTAGTTTGGCTCAGTTAGTAGCCTTCTGGATTAGAATGTCATGGGTTCAAGCCTGTGACTAAACTAGGCTGACTGTCCATTGTTAGAGGTGCCATCTTTCTAAAGAGATGTTAAACCGAGGTCCTGTTCAGATGGATGTGAAAAGTCCAATGGCACTACTTGAAGAGCTGGTGTCTTTGCCAGCATTTCTCCCTCAATCAGTATTACCAGAAAATTAGCTTCCCGTATCATTGCTGTTTGCGAGGTGTCGCTGGCACAGAATAGCTGCTACGATTGCTTAAACAGCCTACTCCTGATAATTCAAAGGCACTTTTTGGCACTAAGAAAAATTGAAATTTCATTAGTTTGAATTAAGTAGTTGGAATAACACAACCAAGTGGGAATCTTGTGATTAAAAATTGAATTATTGAATAATGTGAATTAAATGACTTTGCATTCAGAGTTCACTGTATGCTCCAAAAGCAATTCACTATGTATAGGGTTTTGAGACTTTTCAACAGTGTGATATAAGGTACTATAAAGAAAAGGAAAGAAAGAACTTAGAGTCATAGAGTGAGTTATACAGCACAGAAAGAGGCCCTTCGACCCATCGTGTCTGCGCTGGCCATCAAACCTGTCTATTCTAATCCCATTTTCCAGCACCTGGTCCGTAGCCTTTTATGCTATGGCGTTTCAAGTGCTCATCTAAATGCTTCTTGAATGTTGTGAGGGTTCCTGCCTCTACCACCCTTTCAGGCAGTGAGTTCCAGATCCAACCACCCTCTAGGTGAAAAAGTTTTCCCTCAAATCCCCTCTAAACCTCCTGCCGCTTACCTTGAAACAATGCCCCCTGGTTATTGACCCCTCTCCTAAGGGGAAAAGCTCCTTTCTATCTACCCTACCTATGCCCCTCATAATTTTGTACACCTCAATCAGGTCCCCCCTCAGCCTTCTCTGTTCTAAGGAAAACAACCCCAGCCTGTCCAGTCTCTCTTCATAGCTGAAGCGCTCCAGCCCAGGTAACATCCTGGTGAATCTCCTCTGCACCCTCTCCTATGCAATCACATCCTTCCTATAGTGTGGCGACCAGGACTGCACACAGTATTCCAGCTGCGGTCTAACTAGCGTTTTGTACAGCTCCATCATAACCTCCCTGTTCTTATATTCTATGCCTCGGCTAATGAAGGCAAGTATCCCATATGCCTTTTTAACCACCTTATTTACCTCTTGCATTTATGTAGCACCTATTACAACTTCAGGACATCCCAAAGTGCTTTACAGCCAATAAAGTACTTTTGAAGTGTAGTCACTGTTGTAATATAGGAAATGCGGCAGCCAATTTGCGCACAGCAAGCTCCCACAATGTGATAATGACCAGATAATCTGGTAAACTATCCCTTCTTGTCCTTCTTGAATTGTCTGCAGCCTTTGACATGGCTGACCACTCCACCCTTCTCCAATTCTCCAACACCTCTCCACCGTTGTCTAGCTGGGTGGGACTGCACTTGCCTGGTTCCAATCTTATCTATCTAATCGTAACCAGAGAATCACCTGCAACGGCTTCTCTTCCCGCTCCTGCATTGTTACCTCTGGTGTTCCTCAAGGATCTATCCTTGGCTCCTTCCTATTTCTCATCTACATGTTGCCCCTTGGCGACATCATCCAAAAACACAGCTTCAGTTTCCACACGTACGCCGACGACACCCAGCTCTATCTCACTACTTCTTCTCTCGATCCCTCCACGGTGCCTAAATTGTCAGACTGCTTGTCCGACATACAGTTCCGGATGAGCAGAAATTTTCTCCCATTAAATATTAGGAAAACCAAAGCCATTGTTTTCGGTCCCCGCCACAAACTCCGTTCCCTAGCCACTGACTCCACCCCTCACCCTAACATCTGTCTGAGGCTGAACCACACTGTTCACAACCTTGGTGTCATATTTGACCCTGAAATGAGCTCCCGACCACATATCCGCAGCATAACAAAGACTGCCTACTTCCACCTCCGTAACATTGCCCGTCTCCGCTCTTGCCTCAGCTCATCCACTGCTGAAACCCTCATCCATGCCTTTGTTACCTCTAGACTTGACTATTCCAATGCACTCCTGGCTGGCCTCCCACATTCCACCCTATATAAACTTGAGGTCATCCAAAACTCGGCTGCCCGTGTCCTAACTCACACCAAGTCCCGTTCGCCCATTACCCCTGTGCTCGCTGACTTACATTGGCTCCCGGTTAAGCAGTGCTTATTTTCAAATGCCTCCATGGCCTCTCCGTTTCCTATCTCTGTAATCTCCTTCAGCCCCACAACCCCACGAGATATCTGCGCTCCTCTAATTCTGCCCTCTTGAGGATCCCTGATTATAATCGCTCAACCTTTGGTAACTGTGCCTTCTGTTGCCTAGGCCCTAAGCTTTGGAATTTGCTGCCTAAACCTGTCCGCCTCGCTACCTCTCTTTCCTCCTTTAAGACGCTCCTTAAAACCTATCTCTTTGACCAAGATTTTGGTCACCTGCCCTAACTTATCCTTATGTGGATCGGTGTCAATTTTTTTTGTCTTAAAATACTCCTCTGAAAAGCCTTGGAACATTTTACTACATTAAAGGCGCTATAAAAATACAAGTTGTTGTTGTAATCTGTTTTATTTTTAGTGATGTTGATTGATGGATAAATATTGGCCAGGGCATTGGGAGTACTTCCCTGCTCTTCTTTGAATAGTGCCATGGGATCTTTTATGACCACCTGAGAGGGCAGATGGGGCCTCGGTTTAATGTCTCATCCGAAAGACAGGTGCTATATAAATTTTTTATGTTAAAAACAAGTATTTCCTTTTCTTTGTATTATGATTTTGTTGCCACTTAAATATCAGTTGAGATAATGCTAGACCTCGAAATAGCAACCACATTGATGTATCACCTTTCTGTAGCCTCGCAACTCTGCTAAAGAGTAAACAGTATATATGATGGTTTCTTGGGGGTTAGATAACAACCACCTTACAACAAATATAATTATAGCCAAATCTTTTTATTTTTCTCACCTCAGCATCTTGTCAAAGAAGGCCTCTTAATCATCAACATAAATAACATTAACTTTGAGAGCACTAGTTGAATAAGAACATAAGAACATAAGAAATAGGAGCAGGGGTAGGCCAATTGGCCCCTCGAGCCTGCTCCGCCATTCAATAAGATCATGGCTGATCTGATCCTAACCGCCAATCCACTATGACAGGACTATCTCCTGAATCTAACAGCATTAGACACATGAAAACAGGAGCAGGATCAGGCTACACGGCCCCTGGGCCCGCTCCGCTACCCACAGGGCCATGACCTATCCGAACCTAGACTCATGTCCAAATTCCTGCCCGCTCCCCGTAACCCTTAATTCCCTTTTCTACTAGGAAACTGTCTATTTCTGTTTTAAATTTATGTAATGATGTAGCTTCGACAGCTTTTTGGGGCAGCATATTCCATGGACCTACCACCCTCTGAGTGAAGTAGTTCCTCCTCATCTCAGTTTGGAAAGAGCAGCCCCTTAGTCTAAGACTATGCCCCCTAGTTCTAGTTTCACCCATCATCTGGAACATCCTCCCTGCATCCACCCGATCCAACCCCTTCATAATCTTATATGTTTCAATAAGATCGCCTCTCATTCTTCTGAACTCCAATGAGTAGAGTCCCAATCTACTCAACCTCTCCTCATATGTCCATCCCCTCATCCCCGGGATTAATCGAGTGAACCTTCTTTGTACTGACTCGAGAGCAAGTATGTCCTTTCTTAAGTATGGACACCAAAACTGTATGCAGTATTCCAGGTGCGGTCTCACCAATACCTTGTACAACTGAAGCAATACCTCCCTATTTTTATATTCTATCCCCCTAGCAATGAAAGCCAACATTCCATTGGCCTTCTTAATCACTTGCTGCACCTGCATACTAACCTTTTGAGTTTCGTGCACCAGGACCCCCAGATCCCTTTGTACTTCAGTACTTTCAAGTTTCTTGCCATTAAGATAATAACTTGCTCTACGATTTTTCCTGCCAAAGTGCATAACCTCACACTTTCCAGTATTGTATTCCATCTGCCAAATCTCTGCCCACTTACTTAGCCTGTCTATGTCCCCTTGCAGGTTTTTTATGTCCTCCTCACTCACTACTTTCCCTCCCATCTTAGTATCATCTGCAAACTTTGACGTGTTACACTCGGTCCCCTCCTCCAAATCGTTAATATAGATTGTAAAGAGTTGGGGACCCAGCACTGACCCCTGCGGAACACCACTGGTTACTGATTGCCAGTCTGAGAATGAACCATTTATCCCAACTCTCTGCCTTCTGTTAGATAGCCAATCCTCTATCCATGCCAGAATATTACCCCCAATCCCGTGATTTTTTATCTTAAGCAATAATCTTTTGTGTGGCACCTTGTCAAATGCCTTTTGGAAGTCTAAATACACTACGTCCACTGGTTCACCTTTATCCACCCTATATGTTACTTCCTCAAAGAACTCCAGCAAATTTGTCAAACATGACTTCCCCTTCATAAAACCATGCTGACTTTGTCTTATTAAATTATGATTATCCAAATGTCCTGTTACTGTCTCCTTAATAATGGACTCCAAAATTTTACCTACCACAGATGTTAGGCTAACCGGTCTATAGTTTCCAGCCTTCTGTCTACTGCCCTTTTTAAATAAGGGTGTTACATTAGCAGTTTTCCAGTCTGCCGGGACCTTTGCTGAGTCCAGGGAGTTTTGGAAGATTATTACCAATGCATCCACAATCCCTACCGCCACTTCCCTCAAAACCCTGGGATGTAAGCCATCAGGTCCAGGTGATTTATCCGCCTTGAGTCCCATTATTTTACCAAGTACTACTTCCTTAGTGATTTTAATCGTATTTAGCTCCTCCCCCCCTATAGCCCCCTGCTTGTCAAGTGTTGGGATATTCTTGGTGTCCTCTACTGTAAAGACTGATGTAAAATATTCATTCAGTGTTTTTGCCATCTCCATATTTCCCACCATTAATTTCCCGGTCTCATCCTCTAAGGGACCAACATTTACTTTAGCCACCCTTTTTCTTTTTATATAACTATAAAAACTCTTACTATCTGTCTTTATATTTTTTGCTAATTTACTTTCATAATGTATCTTCCCTTTCTTAATCAATCTTTTTGTTATTTTTTGCTGTCTTTTAAAGTTTTCCCAATCCTCTATCCTCCCACTAGATTTGGCTACCTTATATGCCCTTGTTTTTAGTCGAATACTATCCTTAATTTCTTTACTTAGCCACGGATGGCTGTTTTTTCTTTTACACCCTTTTTTTCTCAGTGGAATATACTTTTTTTGGAATTTGTAAAATAACTCCTTAAATGTACACCACTGATCATGTATCGTCTTATCCTTTAACCTATTTTCCCAATCCACTTTACTCAATTCCGCTCTCATACCTTCATAGTCTCCTTTATTCAAGCTTAGCACGCTTGTTTGAGATACAGCCTCCTCACCCTCTAACTGAATATGGAATTCAACCATGTTATGGTCACTCATTCCAAGGGGATCCTTTACTAGGACATTTTTAATTAATCCTGTCTCGTTACACAGGACCAGATCTAAGGTTGCTTGCCCCCTGGTTGGTTCAGTTACATACTGCTCAAGAAACCCATCCCTAATACACTCAATGAACTCATCCTCAAGGCAGCCCTGCCCAATTTGATTCGTCCAATTTATATGATAGTTAAAATCCCCCATAATTATAGATGTTCCCTTATTACAAGCCTCAACTATTTCCTGATTGATACTCCGTCCAACCGAGTTGCGACTGTTCGGAGGCCTATATACTACACCCACTAGTGTTTTTTTCCCCTTATTATTCCTTATCTCCACCCAAACTGTTTCATTATCCTGATCCTTTGACCCAATACCATTTCTCTGTATTACAGTGATTCCTTCCTTTATTAACATAGCCACCCCACCTCCCCTTCCTTCCTGCCTGTCCTTCCTGATTGTTAAATAACCTGGTATGTTTAATTCCCAGGCATTGTCACCCTGCAGCCATGTTTCTGTAATGGCCACAAGATCATACCCATATGTAGCTATTTGTGCCTTTAACTCGTCTATTTTGTTACGAATGCTACGTGCATTCAGATAGAGAACTTCCAAATATGTTTTGTGACACTTAGTTCCTGCTATTGCCCTTTTTATTACTTTACCTTTTACTCCACACCTTCTACCCCTTCCTGACACGCTCTGGTTTTTAATTTCCCCACTGCTACCTAAGTCTATGACCTTCTCTGTTGTCATTTGTATTATTTGCTCTCTGGGAACCTCCCCCCCACTAGTTAGTTTAAAGCCCTCTCTACAGCCCTAGTTATATGATCCGCCAGGACTCTAGTCCCAGCACTGGCCAAGTGAAGCCCGTCCCAACGGAACAGCTCCCTCCTGTCCCAGTACTGGTGCCAGTGTCCCAGGAAGCAAAACCCATTTCTCCCACACCAGTCTTTGAGCCACGCATTTAACTCTCTTATTTTATTTGTCCTAGCCAAATTCGCTCGTGGCTCAGGTAATAATCCAGAGATTATTACCCTTGTGGTTCTGCTTTTTAATTTGGCCCCTAGCTGCTCAAACTCCCTCAGCAGAACCTCCTTCCTTGTCCTATCTATGTCGTTGGTACCAACATGGACCACGACAACTGGATCCTCCCCCTCCCACTCCAAGTTTCTGTCCAGCCCAGAGGAGATGTCCTTAACCCTGGCACCGGGTAGGCAACACAGCCTACGGGACTCTCGCTCTTGGCTGCAGAGAACTCTATCTATCCCCCTAGGGATAACTCTGCTATGCCCAAGGTATCTAGTCAGTAACATGCTGGCCTTCAAAGGTCACATTGCTGAGGTGATCAGCAAAATTAATAATTTTGTAAACACATCAGATTCTGCCTCACATAGAAAGCAGCAAAGACAGGAAAAAGGTACTCATTTATACTCAATATATATTGTATACGATGACCATGTAAACCGCAGGCTGTATTCAAATATTCAGCTACTGCACAAACTAAAAGTGATACAAATCAAATTGCAATATTATTAATAATAAATTGTACTCCCAGGATCTCAAATGAAATAATGTCAGATAAGCTGCAATGTTGGGGAAAGGAGAAGAGAGAGAAAGGGAAAGAGAATGAAAAAGAACAAATCATCTCTGGCGGCCTAGGATTTGGCCATTTCCCCTGATTATGCAGTGAAATGGAATACATCCATGTTCCCAAATGATTATAGAAGGCTTAATGCACTAAATTTCCACCACAGTCTGAGAATATTTCTACATTCATTGAGTAAAAATCGATGAAAGAAAATCTTTAAAGAATTGAGCAGCATGCGTACGCCTCTCAGAAAGATTTCAGAGTACTTTGCATAAAATGAATTACTCTTGAAATTGAGTGACTGTTGTTATGTAAGCGAATACGACAATCATATTTTGAACACAGCATGACCCTACAAAGAGCAATGAGGTAAAAGACCAGTTGCTCTGTTCTTTGGCGGGTGTAACATTGGTCAGGACACTGGGAGAACTCCCTGCTCGTCTTCCAATGATGCTACTGTAATGTCACATGACCCACAGGGACAGGGAGATGGGCCCTCACTTTAATGTCTCATCGGAAGCGCAGCCCCTCCTCACTACTCTATTGAAGTGTCAACCTAGATTAAGTGATCATCGTGTTCACCGTCTGGTGAAGAAAATAAATTACAAAGGAAAGAAAAATAAGATCTGTGGAAAAAAAACATTATAAATAATGCCCCTCTATTGGTGTTTCTATCACACCACAAACCTTTCCCGTGTAATAAATCAGTTTTGTGAAGTGATCTGTATTATTTCAATGAACATGGAATAATTCATGTTTATGAAAATTTGCCACTGTTGATTTCTGTAGTTTACACCTTATGATCTAATTCCTCTGGGGTTAAGTTTACTTTTGCAAATGAAGTTGAACCGTGACTGCGTTCCAATGCAGTGCTACTGGGGAGGGGAGTGGACACTGAAGCACCACAGTTCTTCAAAGGTGACTGCTGAAGATCGCTTATGTCCAAACTGAGGTACTACCAGAACAATGTGGCTCAGGCTACATAGAGCTTTCATCTGACATATTGGAAAACATTAATATTTCAGATGCCAGCTTTCTTTGTTTACAGCTAATGCATTATGAGATATGAATCAGAAATCTGTACACTGAAACATGTTTATACAGTCCAGCCTTCAGCTCAGAGGAGTGTTGGATGTTGGTTTATTTCTAATTACGTAAACATTTGGAGATTTTACCCTCAGTTTCAGGACACGTGAAACAAAAATTATTCTATTTATATTTTCCAGAGTCTCAGGCCTCGACCAATAATCTTAAACAGGCCTCTAATGGGTGGTCAATAACACCGGTCAACTCGCCCTCTGCTTTTCCCTCCATTCTTCTGATGAAGGGTGTTGCCTGCGCTCAGCACCATCTCCTCAGCTGATCTGGCTGAAATCAGGTAATTACGATGTAAAAAATGACAAGAGGAGAATATGTATCTTCCCATTCCACAGCACATAGGATACATGAGACCATTAAATAAACACCCGACAGTAATCCTAATGTGCGTTTGAGTCACCAAACATCCCACCCGATTCACCCAATACAGTCACATACACACAAACATACATACACGCATATTTCAATGGACTCGTATTGTATTAGGTCAAAGGCTTCGTGAATCAAGAATCAAGAAAAAACAGGAAGAGTGTAAAATATATATCCAAGAAATTCAGTAACGATTGTTTGGGTTAAGGGAAAGAAACGTATGATGTTGCTTGACAAGTAGGATAAAATATATTCAGGCAATTTGGAGAACATTACTGATATGGATATAGATTAATTCGTCAGATACATTTTCTCGCTTAATAAAAGCAAATGACTCTTGGCAATTATCTGCTCTCCTGGCCTGGGCTCATTTGGAAGTGACAGACTACTGGTAAATGGTAAAGAAAAGGTGATGAAAGGTTCTGATGAATGGTCATTGACCTGAAGTGTTAATTCTGTTTCTTTTTCTACAGATGCTTCCTAACCTGCTGAGTGTTTTCCAGCATTTTCTGCTGTTATTAACGAGAAGGTAATGGTGATTTGATTTGAGGAGATTTTTAAGAAGTTTAGAATCTAATCAACAAATGTAGGAAACGCAGCAATCAATTTGCACACAGCAAGGTCCCACAAACTGCAATGTGATAATGGGCAGGTAATCTTTTTTTAGTGATGCTGATTCAGGGATAAATATTGGCCAGGACACCAGGGAAAACTCACCAGCTCTTCAAAGTAGTGCCATGGGATATTTCACAGCCACCTGAGAGGGCAAACGGGGCCTCGGTTTAATGTCTCCTCCGAAAGACGGCACCTCCGACGGTGCAGCACTCCCTCAGTACTACACTGGGAGTGCCAGTTGAGATTTTGTGCTCAAGTCTCTGGAGTGGGACTTGAACCCATAACCTTCTGACTCAGAGGCAAGTGTGCTAATGACTGAGTTTAGGTCTAGTTGTGATGAAGAGGCACATTACGGATACATTATGTGTTTATGGTTTATGGAGGACTGATGCATGTATATCAGGAAAACTAAAAATAATTTAGAATATAAAAATGTTCTGGATGTTTGGTGAGGGTGTGTTCTTTTCTGTTGCCTCCCAAAGAATTCTAATAGCTATGAGGGGAATCTTTCAAGTTTACAAACAGACTGCTTGCTAGGTGGAAAGAAGATGTAAAAAAGAAAGCTCTTTGGGAATTCTCCAGAAACTGGAGAAGAATAGTTAATCCTGCTTAGGCCAGAGCAATATCTTCTCACGTGTTCCTCAATTCCTTTTTATTAAATTTCTGATTATGCTTCTGTGGAAGTTCCTTGGGACGTTTGTTCTAAGTTAAAGGCGCTATATAAATGCAAGTTGTTGCAAAGTCAAAGTAGGGTGTGTTTCTAATACACTCCGATGTTGACAAGGTTTTGTTCTTCCTTAATTAGATTCACTTTTTAAAGATCAATTGGTGTTGTCACTGTTTGAAAGCTTCTGTCTTCTGTCCACTGAATCATAGGAGCCAGCAGCATATAGCTGGCCAGAATATCGGATTTTAAAGAAATCAATCTGCACAGGTTTCTAATGCCGTGTTTTCATGGTTAGTTTGGCTCAGTTAGTAGCCTTTTGGATTAGAATATTGTGGGTTCAAATCTTTCCAAAGAGATGTTAAACCGAGGTCCTGTTCAGATGAATGTGAAAGGTCCAGTGGCACTATTTGAAGAACTGGTGTCTTGGCCAACATTTCTCCCTCAATCAGTAACTGATTATGCTTCTGTGAAGTTCGCTGGGGTGTTTGTTCGAAGTTAAAGGCGCTATATAAAAGCAAGTTATTGGTCAAAGTGCAAACAAAACCAGCATCTTTTGGAAGTGTTGCTTGTAATTGTTCAGGAATCATTTAGCACCCTTGAAAATATAGTGAGGTGCCATTTTGATTATTTAGAGGGCTGCCTTCATACTGAATAAACTCACCGAGCACAGATAATCCGTTTCACCTCACATCCCCCTCACGTGAGTCCTCTGCAGCATGAGGATCAACATTTCTTAAGCATATGGCAAGGTGCATATAACAACACTATGGATAAGGTATAATTTATTTGTTGTTAAGATAATGCTGTGCAGTCTGTCTCTATGGCAATGGTTTAGCTGAAACCTGCTATACAGAACACATTGCCTCCTCTCTCACACCATAATAACACAGAGTCAGTAAGGGAAATACCTTTAGCCTGATGCAAAGCATGGAATTAGAAAAGGGAACTTTAGCGAAGTAAATATTACTAATAAATGAACATTCATAGAGAAGTACCACAGTCTTGCTATACATCAGCAATATCTGTCTTCCTTACCACATAATGGTTGCTGACATCTTCCAACCAAACAGCTGCTGACTTTAACTCTGCGTACTGCATTAAAAATGCAGTATGGGTTTTACATTAATGTATCCGAGGCTGCACAATTTTACATAGAAAGTTACCAGGAGTTTTGTACACCTCAGCAACCACCGTTCCCAAACCAGCTCTGCTGAATTTAGACAATCGCAATGCCAAAGACACAGAAAAGCATCAAACACAGCGAAGAGATTCTCACTGATCTCTCTTACTCCAAGCGTTGGTGCTGGGGACACTAAAATGATCAGACATTTGAATGGAGGCTAGACTGATTTCTGCCAAGACGGTAATTTTTTACCTGACCAAAAGATTTTTGAAAAGAGCGGTTGATGTTTGGAAACAAGTGGAGGTGACGGGTTGCGGGGGTGAAACTTGTGTGGGAAAAATACACAGTCTGTGTGAATGCACTGGGATGATATGTACTGTGATACCCTCCCCCCCACCCACCCCCTTCCCTTTAAGAAATGCGTCTCGTTTGAAATTATCCTTGAATATATTAAAAATAATTATCATTTTTTAGTGCAGAGAGAGAACTGTGTTGTTAAAAAATGAATAAACAAAACAAATCAACTTTTCTTTTTACTCCAGTTTATTAACCGTTATCATTTGACCCTTCCTCAAACCATTAGACTATATATTATTTCTACTGTTAACGTGTTTGGTGTGGCAACAGTCACAATTTTGCCTGGAAATATTGTCTCATATGAATAACACATGACTAAACTATACGAGGCTATGTTACATGGAATACTATAAGATACAGCGGCTCACAGAACCAATGACTGGAAGATGAAAGATCATTTTTAGGTGCTAGCTCAATATTGTGGTCGATAAGACATCAAACGGATGTGCAAATTGCAGCTATCAATCTATTAAGCATGTATATGTAAGAGCATCTCCTTGTGACAAATGCTCTGTTATGCAGTTTTTGGGAGGTACTCCCTTCGACAGCACCTCCCAAACCCATGACCTCCACTGTCTAGAAGGACAAGAGCAGCAGATGCATGGAAACACCAACAACTCCAAGTTCCCCCCAAGTCGCGCACACCATCCTGACTTTGACGTGTATCGCCATTCCTTCATCGTCGCTGGGTCAAAATTCTGCAACTCCCTGCTTAGCAGCGTTGTGGGAGCACCTTCACCATATGGACCCCAGGAGCTCAAGAAGAAGGCCCACCACCACCTTCTCAAGGTGCTCCTAGAGTATCTCACTTTGATTAAAACTATCGTCTACTTGTCTCCTCCATTGGAAACGGCTATATTCTTGCTTGATGTTCTGACATGTCTGTGATGGGCAATAAATGCTGGCCTTGCCAGCGGCGCCTACATCCCGAGAATTAATATTCAAAAACACACACGCATTCACCCAAATACTAGGTCTGGGTTTTCTGGGCACCAAGTAAAGGAATGCTGCAGCTGTTTGGTTTTAGACAACATCTGGTTAGTGGAGGCCACTCAATAAAAAATATGATAATCATGGTAAGAGCTCTTGTGATTGCAGGGGTCAGGTGAGGTTTGGTGAGGTACGGTTAGGGGTATGGTAGCATAGTGGTTATGTTACTGGACTAGTAATCTAGAGGCCCGGACTAATGATCCGGAGACGTGAGTTCAAATCCCACCACGGCAGCGGGGGAATTTAAATTCAGTTAATTAAATAAATCTGTAATGGTGACCATGAAACTACCGGATTGTCGTAAAAACCCATCTGGTTCACTAGTGTCCTTTAGGGAAGGAAATCTGCTGTCCTTACCCGGTCTGGCCTCTATGTGAGTCCAGACCCACAGCAATGTGGTTGACTCTTAACTGCCCTCTGAACTGGCTTAGTAAGCCATGCAATTGTAACTAAACCGCTACAAAGACTGCAGTGGTTCAAGAAGGAGGCTCACCGCCACCTTCTCAAGGGCAGTTAGGAATGAATAATAAATGCTGGCTTTGCCAGCGACGCCCACATCCCATGAATGAATAAAACAAAGGTAGTCTACAGTGAATTTCTAACTGGTTTTGTGCTACATTATATTTATTCCTTTACTTGTCAAAAAATAATTCCCCCGTCCCTATAAAATGAAATGAATTTTCCAAGGTCGGAAGGGGGAGGAGTTGTGAAAAGCAGTCATTTTTTTTCTCCAAATTGTTAATGCTGAAACTAAGATAAGAAGAAACACAAATGGGGGTAATTTTGACCTAACCCGCCTAACGGGAGACTGATGGGATGGGATTAGCGGCCCCTTTACACCGCAACCGCCCCCCCCCCCCAGGTTTTATTTTCCAATAGAGTATAAAATCGGACAGGTGTAAAACAGCCAGTTGACCCAAAGGTGGAACCTATCTTTCAGCAACAGGTTGTGCCTTTTAGGAGAGATGGGGAAGAAAATTGGGATGGGGAGGCTGGGGAAATAAAACTTAAAAAATAGTCTGATGGCGCACTGCATTTCAAGGGTGCATTGACTAATTGCTGCATTCAGATTTTCCAAACATTTTTAATTCATCAATAAAAAAAGTGCCCCATTTCTCTCCAATCATTTCCACCATTTTAGATAGAGAATGTTTCTTGGAGCTAGAGTTTAAAAACCAAAACCAAAAGAGTTGGTACGGACCCCGATTTATTTAAAGAAAATATTTGATTTATTTGTACATTATGTTAGTGTAAGAAATGAAAATGCTTTGTAGTTTGGGAAATTTGCATCTTTAAACTTAGCAAACAGTTTAAAACTGCTGCCAAGTGTAAATATTGGATCTTTTAAACAGAAATTGCTTTCAACTGGGATGCAGCCTGTATGCTATAAATCAACAAGACAAGATAACTCCTGAGTGTCAGAATCTTCAGCACATTATGATGTCTTGAGGGCTCTAAATTACAAGAGGCCAAGGCTTGGAGTTTCCTCCTTGGACACAACCTGGAAGTTAGACCTGAATATGCGCCCGATGACACGCTCATTTTTCCCGATGTCAAGTTAGGCCCAAGTATATTCCCAATCTCATTAGAATACACCCAAATGTTAAATGGGTGTAAATCAGCGGAAACAATCAGGGGCCCAAGGAGGTGCAGAACCCACATCATGGCCACGAATTTGCCAGCGCTCAGAGGGCGGGTTTGGAGGTGGGTCCAGAGTTAAAATCCAAATAATTGACGGCAGGTTGCGAACCCATCACCATCCCGCATCAATGCAACTTTACAGAGTGTTGGGTCTGCGAGTTCCAATCAGACCTGACACCAAGCAGCGGGAGATCGATTTTGAGAGGCTCTTCCCATTTTGCCACATTTTCAGCATGTATCACGTCATTCGACAAACACGCCAGCTGATTGTGTCGGGTTCAGCAACTCGCTGAATAGTTGACAGCTGCACCTGCAGCATGACAGCTGCACCTGCAGCATGAAAGCTGACCTGCAACATGAGTTCACTTTCAGATGTCAAAACTTTCTGTTTTGAGGTTTTGGAACACATTTTGCAGGTGTATTGAGCTTGTGAGTGTTTAATCTGAGATCCATATGCACTGTGACCTCCTCTCCCCACATTGACTGAGCGCTTATAACATCTCTTCCTCAACTGACATATATACCAGCAGAATGGGAACCATTTATATTCTCTCATCCTGGTCCTCAGAATCGGAGGAAGAGCAGCCACGGCAGCAGCAGAACCAGGCACAACAGCAGCACCAACGCCAACCTTCTCCCCGGCCACCTGATGCTGCACAGGGCAGAGCGTGTCAGTGCAGGGCTGCACTGCACTGCAGGAGATACCCCAACATAGGGTTTACAGGCCGAGGATGAGCTCCCTCAACATGAGTGAGCAGCAGTGCCGAAGGAAGCTGAGACTTTTGCGAGAGGTAGTCACTGACGTCTGCACAATGCTGCACCAAGACCTGCAGCCCAGAGGAGCGGGTTGACACTCCTTACCAGTGGCTGTCAAAGTCACCAGCGCCCTCAACTTCTTTGCTTCAGGGTCCTTCCAGGGATCAGCAACAGACAATAGCGGCATTTCTCAGTCAGCCGCACACAGTTGCATCATGCAGGTTACCGATGCCCTCTTTGCCAATTCACACAATTACATCCACTTCTCCACGGATGAAGAAATTGTTACCACATGTGCGGTTGGCTTTGCAAATATGGCAGGCTTCCCAAGGGTGCAGGGCGTCATAGACTGCACACATGTGGCCACTAGGGCACCCCATTACAACCCAGCTGTATTTGTGAAATGCAAGGGCTTCCACTCCCTTAACGTCCAGCTGGTGTGTAACCACAGGAAGAACATTATGCATGTTTGCGCCAATTTCCCTGGCAGTTGCCATGATTCGTTCATTCTGCGGCAGTCCACCAACTCAACTTTCCGGATGGCTACTTGGCGACAAGGGCTATCCCCTGAAGATGTGGCTAATGACACCGATGAGGAGGCCATCAAACGAAGCTGAGAAGCGTTACAATGAGAGCCACATTTCCACCAGAAGCATCACAGAGCAAACCATAGGCTTGCTCAAAATGCGATTCAGATGCCTGGGTGGATCTGGTGGAGCCCTGCAGTACGCACCAGCCAGGGTGTCCAGAATCATCGTGGTCTGCTGTGCCCTGCACAACATCGCACAGCAGCGTGGCTTACTGCTGCCTGAGGAACAAGTGGCTCAGCGCAGAGCCTCCTCAGAAGAGGAGGAGGAGGAGGAAGACTTTGCGGAGACGGCTGTGCCAGTTACACCAGCACACGAGTACATTGCTGGCCGTGAGACAAGAGATACACTAATCCATGCCAGGTTCGCGTAACTTTACGCAGCAAACACATGTGGCTGGCACATGGAAATGAGTGTTTGAACGCCTTCATTACATACCATGCAGCATCTGTACAATAAACTGTACCTTCCTATCACTCTCCCCTTGTGACTATTTGTGTGTTAATTTCCTCTTACGCGTGCTTCTACGTGGTGCTTCCCCTGTGGCTTCAGCAGATGTAGAGGCAGCTTGCTCACTTCTCTGCTGCGCTTGCTTAGATGCTTTTGGCAGGCGTCCTCTAGGTTTGGGAACTTGGGATGGCTCCGCAACAGTCTGCTCCTCCTACGGATGTGCAGGGGCTGAGACAACCATCTCAGTTGGGTGAGGAATTTGTGGCTCTTACCGAGGGCTCCACAGTGGCATGGGAGTGTGAGCATTTGGAGAGGAGCCCACACTTCCTTGTTGTCGACCACCAACATCCCTCTCATGGGTCACCCACACTTCACTGCTAGCAAATAGCTGGAGAGCACCTTGCTGCACATTAGTGGGGTCATGAGGACCCATTTCTGTGCTGACATTCCTCATAACAAGAACATCCATGCACCTCTGGTTTCTCTCCTCAATAGATGCCCACCTATCCTCCATAGATGACCATCTATTTAGAAGTGTTACCATGTTCTGCTCTGTCTGGCAATTTATGTCCTCCATGGAGGTTGCCATCCTTTCCATGGTGGCACCTACATTCGCCATTGCTCATGTTTGACATGGACTCCTCCATTCTCTGCACACTTGCAGTTACCGTGGTTGCAAATCCTGTCAAAGACTCCGGCACTTGTTCCCGAAGCTCCAGCATCACTCTCTTTCTGGATGGCCCCAGAGGCACAGCATCCACATGCAGCTGAGCAGAGCTAGGAGCCTCCAGCGCCCTCCGACGAGGACTCTCCACTGCTGTCCCTGTCTCCACCATCTGCTGATGCTCACTTGGGAGCTGTGATACACCAGGTGCCAACACTAATCTATCTCGCAAATGATCCACCGAGGTGTGCGTCTCTGCGCTGGTGCTGGGAGCACTCATTTCTGCTGACGTTGCTCTCTCAGAGGCTGCAGCTTCCACTGAGGATCGTCCAGCTCTTCCTCCTGGGCAGTGGCGAGGGGGGCTCTCAATGGTCCTGTGGGGGAGTAAAGGCATGAGTTAGACATGTGATATTTACGTAGCAGACACATCCCATTGTGCAGATGATCAGAACTCAATCTGTATGAACATCAGATGCCATATCAGTCACTCATAAAATCTAAATGAGAGGGTTGCAAACCTATTCTGTCACCAGCTTGCTCTACTGTGCCCATCTCTCCGTCACCTACTTCCCGCTCCTCTGCACTCCGATGATGTCGATAGCAGCCTCCTCAGCGATGGTCAAATGGGCAATCGAAGGTGGCCCTCCTCCTGTCCTCCCCCTCTCCCTCTTATTGTGGGCTCTCTTTTCCTGCATTGAGGGACACAAGTGGAGTTTGAGCGAGAATGTTGGAGTGAATGTAGAGAATCCATAGCATAGATACTTAGAGGGAGACAAAGATGGAGTGAGGTGCCAATACCAAGGGCCATCCCTGTGTGTTGTTAGTTGTTGTCATTGCATAAGAGCGAGAGCGAGTGTGAGGGGTGCATAGTAGAATAGTGAAGTGATTCTGTACATAGAGAGGGATGGTTAAGGGTGCAAAGGATGTAAGGGTAAGTTGGGATGTGCAGGAGTAGGTTGACAATGCAGAGTGCTGGTGATGAGAAGAGATGGGGAGCAGATTGTAGGGAAGTGTGATATTATACTCACTTTTGCTGAGTGTAGCAGACCATTGAACGTTTTCCTGCACTGAACCCAGGTGCGTGCACACAAAGACCTGGCACTCACCTCCTCAGCAATTTGCAGCCAGGCTGCCTTGGTTTGCTGAGGAGGCTTCCTACATCCATTGGAGGGAAACAGAACCTCCTTGCGCCCTCTTACTCCCTCCATAAGAGCATGGAGGGAGTCATTATCAAATCGGGGAGAAGCCTTGGCTCTTGCAGCAGTCATAGTCATGTCGCAAACAATACCACTGAGAAGCATCAGAAAGTGAATAAAACCCAAAGGCTGCATGGGCCCCTTAAATGCAGCTGAATTGAAGACGTCAGCAGAGGCGAGCAGCAGACCCGAACCCGCTGATTGGGCCGGGTAACGCCCAGTTAACTCAAAATCCTTATCGCAGTGCGGCTGAAACCGGCAGCGGGACCGGAATCCGCCAAGCAGTGAACCCGACGTGAACCCGCCTCTGCTGACAAAATCCAGCCCCATATATTTCTTCCTTAAGTATGAAAATTTAAGCTTCAACTCAGTTAACTATCATTCATGCACAGTAGGTGCAGTGTGTTTAAGAACCTGCAATCGGGGAAGCTTTTAAATTTTTTATGTGTGTTATACTTATGCCATGAAAATTCATTCAAAGGATCAGAAAATATAGAACAGGGTCTCAGTGAGGATAAATTAAAGAAAGCACTCAGAAAATTGCAATTGAAAGACCAGAAAAATTATTTTCTTTCCTGCTGTGCCTGAACACCTATTTTTTTTTCCAGTCAGTCCCAGTTTCTCATATATTCTTTCGATGCTTTTACAGGCGAATAATGAAGCTGGTGTTGCTTGCCCTGATTTTTTTTTAATGATAAGAATTGGCCTTAATTACATTAATTTTAAAGACAATTTTGTTTTAGATTGTGTTGGCACATTAAATTAAAGGGCTTTGTAGTTGTGCAAATTTGTGTCATCAAAGTTAACACACTGTTTAAACAGTGTATGCTATAAATCAACAAGGCAAGATAACTCCCAAGTGTCAGAGTCTTCGGCACATTATGATTTCTTCACGTCTCTAAATTACAAGAGGCCGTGGACTGGAGTTCCCTCTTTGGGCACAACCAGGAAGTTAGACCCGAAAATGACGAAGGGTCATCGACCGGAAACATTAACTCTGTTTCTCTCTCCACAGATGCTGCCTGACCTGCTGAGCAATGTTCCCCCTCAATTTTTTTTGGGGGCTGCAGTGTCCCTTTAACTGACTCTGCGGGACCTCCAGACAGCTGCTGGGCCGCGCAGCCTTGCGGGAACGTCGCTGCTGAGTATTTCCAGCATTTTCTGGTTTTATTTCCGATTTCCAGCATCCATAGTATTTTGCTTTTGTTTTACTGATTAAACATTGACACCTCCCCTTCCCCCCACTGCCCACCCCGCCCAGTACAAATAGTTGAAAGAAGAAAAGAAGAAAAGACTTGCATTTATATAGTGCCTTTCACGACCTCAGGGCACTTTACAGCCAGTGAAATACATTTGAAGTGTTGTCACTTTTGTAATTTAGGAAACACAGCAGCCAATCCACACATAGCGTGATAATGACCAGATAATCTGGTTTTTTTTTAGTGATGTTGATTGACGGATAAATGTTGGCCAGAACACCAGGAAAAACTCCCCTGCTCTTCTTCAAATATTGCCATGGGATATTTTACATTCACCTGAGTGGGCAGACGGGCCCTCGGTTTAATGTCTCATCCGGAAGACGGCACCTCCAACAGTGCAGCACTTCCTCGGTACTGTGCTGAATTGTACTCAGATCTCTGGAGTGGGACTAGAACCCACAACCTTCTGATTCAAAGGTCAGAGTGCTACTCCTGAGCCACAGCTGACACTTATTGCAATATAAGTATTTGATCTGAATACTTATTTTACGTAAAGAAAACTAACATACAGGGCTCGATTTTGCCAGGCCCGAGGAGGCGGGATTGGAGGCGTGTGAGGTGGTAAAATCGCAAAAAATGGCGGGCGGGCCCAATCCCGCCTCCATCCCGCCTCCGAGCAATTTTCCCAAATGCGCGTTTTCTGACCCCGTTTCCATCCCGCCTCCAAGAGGCGGGATAGGCCCTTAAGGCCCTTAACAACCACTTAATTGCCTCTATAATCCCATTTTGAGAGGTCTTTCTGATTTTACCACTTTTCCCACGTCCTGCACATCTCCTCTGGAAGATGCCAGTGAATCCTGGCGGCCTCACAAGTGGACTGCTGACTAACAGCTGCAGCTCCACCATTAAAAAGGAGTTTTCAGCAATTATCATTTGCAGGTGGCAGAACTTTGTTCTCTCAGGTCTGGGTGAACTTTTAGCAGGCCTACTCATTGTTGTGGAAGTTTGGAGCCTGACACCCATCTCCAGTGTGACTTCCTGGGAAACCTCTCTCGCCACCTTGACTAAGCGCTTCCTCAACTGAGGCATATACCAGAAGCATGGGAACCATTTATTTCCTTTCCTCCTGGACATCAGATTTGGACGAAGATTAGCCGCGGCAGCAGCAGAACCCTGAACAACAGCAGCACCAACTGCAGGAGCAACAGTAGGAGCTCCAAGCTGCTGCTCACCCACCTGAAGCTGCACAGGCCAGAAGGCGCCAGCGTACGACCACACTGCTGCCCAGGATGCAAGGGACGCACTCACCTTGGCCAGATTTGCTTAGCCTGCACAATCAAACACTTTTGCCTCGCACCTTTTTATCAGACCATCGACAATGGCCAAGAACCTGCGGATTCCTATCACTCTGACCACCATACTGACAATTGCAAGTCACCCTAAGCCCTCAATGTGGAAGTCACATTAGCGAAATGACACACGCCACAACTGCAACAGTTTGCCATCAGAATTTTTTATGACATTAAGCAACTGATGGCTTTTCAAAATTAAACACAACATTATACCCAAATGACTACCCTTGTGACTACTTGGGCATTATCTTCCCCTTACGCGTGCTCCTACGTGGTTCTTTCCCTTTGGCTTCAGCAGATGTGAAGGCCCCTTGTTCACTTTCTTGCTGCTCCTGTCTTGACATCTTTGGTGCGCGTCCTCTGGGGTTGCGAACCTGTGAGGGCTTGGCAACAGTCTGCTGCTCCTGCGGCTGTGCAGGGGTTGAGACGCCGATCTCAGTTGGGTGGGGACTCTGGTCGGGCTCTGACCGAGGGCTCTGCAGTGGCATGGTCGTGTGAGCGCTTGGAGAGGAGCCCCCACTTCCTTGTTGTATGCCATCAACATCCCTCTCATGGGTCAGCCCCACTTCAGAGCTAGCAAGTGGCTGGACAGCACCTTGCTGCACTGCAGGGGTCCATGAGGACCCGTTTCTGCACTGGAAGTCCTACTCCAGAGGACTTGCATGAAGGTCTGGTTTGTTTGCTCAATAGCTGACCATCGCTACTCTAGAGATGTCAGTCTATTCTGAACAATTACCATGTTTTCCATACCCTGGCGACTAAGCTCCTCCATGGACGTAGCCATCCTCTCCTCTACCGTAGCCATCCTCTCCTCTACGATAGCCAGCCTTACCATGGAGGTAGCCATCCTTTCCAAGGAGGTTGCCATCCTTTCCGTGGTGATGCGTTCATGCGCCAATGCCTCCACAAAGGCTCTGCTCATGTTAGCGATGGACTCCTCCATTCGCTCCACACTCGCAGCGACCCTGGAGACAAAACCTGCCAGAGACTCCTGCACCTGTTCCTGGAGTTCCAGCACTGCTCTCCTTCTGGATGGATCCGGAGGCACAGGGTCGACATGCAGAGGAGTCGAGCTGGGAGCGTCCTCTCCACTGCGACAAGGATTCTCCACTGCTGTCCCTGTCTCCACCATCTGCTGATGCTCACTTGTGAGCTGTGATGCACCAGGTGACAACTCTACTCCATGTCCCGAAGGTCCCACCGAGGTGTGAGTGTCTGCGCTGTTGCAGGGTGCGCTTAATTCTGCTGACGAAGCACCCTCAGATGTTGCAACTTCCTCTGAGGAGTCTGGAAGCTCAGGCTCTTCCTCCTGGACAGTGGGGATGAGGGCTCTCGATGGTCCTGTGAGGGAGTAAAGGAAAGAGTTGGAGATGTGAGGTAAAGGTTGCATGCACATTGAATTGTGCAGATGATCATAAGTCAATCTGTTAGAGCATCAGAATCATTATCAGTCACTCATGCAATGTCAATGAGAGAGATGCCAAACTATTGTCACCAGCTTGCTGTGATGCGCCCGCCTGTCCATCCCCTACTTGGGAATCCTCGATCCCAGCAATTTCCAGGGCCGCCTCCTCCGAGGTGGTGAGCTGGACTACTGAGGGTGGCCCTCCTCCTGTCCTCACTCTTTCCCTCTTATTGTGGGCTCTCTTTTGCTGCAATGAGGGACACAAGTGGAGTTTGAGTGAGAATGAAGGAGTGAGTGTAGAGAATCCATAGCATAGATGCTTAGAAGGAGACAAATAGCCCTCCCTGTGTGTTGTAAATTGTTGTCATTGCATCATAGTGATAGGGAGTGTGAGGGCTGCATGGTCGAATAGTTAAGTGAATGTGACCATAGAGAGAGAGGAAATGGGTAAGGGTGCAGGGATGTCAGTGTCAAGTGGGATGTGGAGGAATAGGTTGTCAAAGCAGAGTGCTGGTGAGGAGAGGTGATGGGGATGAGATTGAGGGTGATGAGAAAGTCATACTCACTTTTCCTATGAGGAGAAGGTCATGAAACCTCTTCCTGCACTGCAGCCAGGTTCTGCGGCACATAGAGATGGCATTGACCTCCTGGGCCACTTGCAGCCACACAGCTTTAGTCTGTTGTGGTGGCTTTTTTCTCCCTGAGGAAGGGAAGAGCACCTCCTTATTAGATCTTGCTCCCTGCACCAGAGCTTGGAGGGAGGGCTCATCAAAGTGTTGTGCACACTTTTGCTTGCTGGTGGACATGGTCGGTAAATGAAGTCTTTCATACAATGTCCAAAGTGTTTCCAGTCTCCAGAAGAAGCAAGGCTGCCTGCAGGCCTTAAATCCAGCAGCACTGGTGACGTCATCGGAGGCGACTTTCAGGATGGAAAGACTAATTGGGCCAGGGGTTCCCACACGCTGGAAATCAAGTGCCCAATTAGGGGAAAATCGCACTTTTTTCCCACTTCACATTGGAGTCGGGGTCTTGACACGAAAACAACCTGACACGCCCCAGTCCGACCCCAATGGCAAAATCGAGCCCACAGTCTTAGGCAGTAAGACAGTGAAACAAAAATAGTGTAAATAACAGAAAATGTTAACTCAGTCCCGGTGACATATTAAATGTTAAAATTAATCTAAATAATGAAAGAAGTGTGTTAATGGGAACATTTGTGATGAGCAAAATATTCCCTTGAAGTCGTAATTCCCATCAGGCAAGCACTGCAGAATGTAGGTGAACTAAGCCTTTAAATAAATACTCCATTAATAGGTACCTACAAAGCAGCTTCAGTTGCAGTCTTACAAACTATGGAACTATTGTGCAACAAAACCTGATTGTGACTGGGAAACAACAAAACGCTTAATCTGGGCGCAAACAAGTCAAACAGCGTAAACGATCGTGGAAATTTGGGCGTAAATGAGTTCCGCCCATAACTGCGATACACACTGCGATTTTTTAAGTTGGACCCTGCATCCCACGAGTCCCCAGCCATAAAACCGGCCCACGCCCCCAAGACAGAAACACAAGTTTCCTCCAATTGCGTTTGTTTCGGCAGGGGTGGCGGGGGGGGGGGCTTCATTGAATTGCGCCGGTGATGGTGAAGGAATGTGTCATAATCGGTGGTGCAGACCTGGCTCTCTCTGTCTGTCTTACGGCTTCTGTTGCCGCTGCAGACCACTGCTACAACAGCGGGTCAACGGACCTTCTTCCCCGTGCAAGGTAAGCAATGTCACACGTGAGGAAGTGAAGCAGGAAATGCGCTATGCTGCTTGATCTGGAGATGGGGCAGGCTGTATCACTCGTTTGGAGTGTTAGCAATATGCTCCCCTGATATTAAGGGTTAATTATAATTCGAAAGAAATATATTTTAAATTTCATATTGTGGAATGCTGGAATGGTACACCCTGCAATCTGTATTTTTTATTGACTTATTTTAAACTTTTACCATCTTATAACAGCAACACATTAAAGGGATGCTGGGTACACGGGCCTGTGCTAAGATAACATGGTGTGGCTATGTCACTGGTAAGTCACGATGATGTGTGCCAGCCTGCTAGCCTTATTACAGCCCGATATGGGTTTAACAATAACAAGACTGACTTGCATTGAAATGGCGCCTTTAACCTAGAAATTAACATCCTAAGGCACTTCACAGGTGTGGAGTGAGACCTAAGCGGGCGTTATCATTGTTCCAGTGTCCATCCACTCAAACACTGTGCAGTATGGGCTGAACTGCAGGCCAGTGATAAGTAATTTTGTTGCTGCCCACAGTGCAATATCATCTGTCCATATTGGCTACCTTTTAAAGTGACAAGGAGATAGGAAAACCAGGAATGAGAAAAAACACTTGGCTCATTCCCTCCAACAACCCATGTACACTATCACTCACTCTTCGTAACGTATTTTATCTTCTGAGAGAGGTGAATAACATTCAAGAAGATAAAACTGAGAAATACTCTCCACTTGCCTAGATGGGTACAACTGCAACAATATTCAAGAAGCTCAACACCATCCAGGACAAAGCAGCCTGCTTGATCAGCAGCCCATCTGCCACCTTAAACATCCACTCCCTCCACCAGCAGCGCACCGTGGCCACAGTGTGTATTATCTACAGGATGCACTCCAGTAACTTGCCAAGGATTCTTCGGCAGCATCTCCCAAATCCACCTGGAAGGACAAGGGCAGCAAGGTGCATGGGAACAACACCACCTCCAAGCTCCCCTCCAAGTCCCACACCAACCTGACTTGGAAATATATCGCTGTTCTTTCATCGTTGCTGGGTCAAAATCCTGGAACTCACGACCTAACAGCACTGTGGGAGCACCTTCACCACATGGACTGCAGCAGTTCAAGAAGGAGACCCACCACCACCTTCTCAAGGGAAACTATGGATGGGCAATAAATGCTGGCCTTGTCAGCGGTGCCCACATCCTGAGAATGAAAAAGAACTCTAAAATTTCTCCCAGAACCTGCAGGTAATTGAGAAAAACCGAGGTTAACCTAACATTATAATCCGTGTTATTCACCCCGAACTGATTGCATTCATGAATGACATTGCCTTAACAGCACTTGAACAATCGTACACAATGCAGCATTTGATGTCTGTGCTTGTCCTTATAAGCGTCAATCGCTTTCCTGGCTGCGGGCAGTGTGGTAGACTGCCTCTGTTTTGCCTTTTGTAGCTAAATCATAAATAGGTTCTTTATACTCACATTTACAATTTTAATACAAATCATGCCCCCTTAGGTATTCTGCTCCTTTTTAAAGAAGTTAATTAGTATAGCATTACCTTCTATTAAAGGTGCACGCATATCGAGTAGGAGAAAAACGAATTCTTCTAATCCCTGGTCTCACTTGAGGCCTGTCAATGAAGTACTCGTGTCCCCTCATTTAAAGTCGTCCTTTTAAGGCAGGTTCACTTTCTAAACCATGTTGAGTCTCACTCATTCCTTGAGACCTGGTGAAGTAGACAGTAGGTCTCAATTGTCTTGGTTATCCTGAAATGAGCTGCCACAATCTCGGGAGTAAGACTGCAGAATCCGGGTATCTAAAATGGAAAAAAAAAGAATTTCCCTTCCCATCCCACACCCTCCCAAAAAAAACAAAATCATGTCCAAAAATTGAAAATTTACTAGTAGAAGATAGAACAGTAAGATTTGCAGAATGGGTAAAGGAAGATGGTATTTTTGTGGAAAAGGTATTCACTAGTGACCTGTATATTATAGGTAGTCAATTGAGAGATTAGTATCTCCAAATTCACAAACATTTAAATGTTTATAAATCAAAGACTCATTTCAAGAAATATTCTACCACCAAAGCAATGATTTATATAATTTATAAACTAAGGCAAATAAATCTGTAAATTATTATTTTTTTTAGTAAAATGTAAAAAAGCTTTAAGCAATAGGGGAAAGGTTTAAAATGTACAGATCAGAAACAACTGGGGAAAAGTGATGGAAAGAGACAATATTTACAAGGACTAATGATAAAGTAGTGACATTACAATGCATTAAAAACACATTGGGGCAGTAATTCCTCCCCAAACGCGTGAGTACGGAAGGGGTACTCACGCGTCTGGCCGGAGGAAATGCCGGTTTTCAGCATGCACAGCGCATGCGCTGAAAACCGGCATTTCCTCTCCTCTAACCCAAGAGTTGAAGAGGCTAGCGCGTGCGCTGTAGGGGGCAGCGCGTGCGTCTTGGATTTCCTCTGTTTTGGGGGATTTGCGCATGTCTAAAGGCCTCCGGTCTTTACGCTTGTAAAAAGCACATGTAAGTATTTATTTTTACAGGTAAGTGGTGTTTTAGTGTAATTTAGAAAAAAAATTCCCACAGGTTTATTATTTTAAAGAATCCAGAATAAGGTAAGTTTAGTTTTAGACCCTTTTTATTAAAAATTTATTTTTTTCAAAAAAAAAAAATTATTGTTTAAATTATTTTTTTAAACTTATTTATACTTAATTTAATGATTGGGATGTTTTTTAAATTTTTATTTAAAGTTTAAATAGTGTTTTGGGCCCCCGTAGTTTTCATGAGTTTGACAGTTCTTACTCTCAAACTCATGAATGAACCTTCCCCTCCCCTGATTGGTTGTACAGTGCTCACCTGATCCCAGCCGGCACATCGCACTAACTACGCCGCTGGATCAGGTAAGCACTGCACGCTGACATCTGAACCAGGCCTGTGACAGGAAATGCAAGCAGGCCCGGGCTTCAGATGTCGGCGCGCAGGGTGAGTGCAGATTGGGGGCTTGCACGTGCGGCAAGCCCCCGACACCAAGTTCTGGGCCAATATTGTCACAGACAGGTTCTGTGGCTTTTCTTTCAACAGGTGTCACTCCACATATTATAAAATATTAATATGTGTGTGTTATGCCAGTTTGCATTGCAGTGCATGTCAATATATGATGATTAAAAAAAATCTAAAGGACAGGCTGGAAGCCTGACTTGAAAAAACAGAAGCGCAGGATATGCAGATAACTGTTCAAATATGACACAGTCTGAAGAAAATGACCATGAAAGCTCCCAGTGAATTGTAAGGCACCATCCAATTGAGGAGGTCAGATTCTTTGGTTCGACTAGAGAGTAAACAAGGCGGTGGAATTCGTTTTGGATTGCTCTAGCAAAGAGCCAGTACAGAAACCATGAAGCTTGAGTTTTAACCACCTGTACTTTGCAGAGGGGGGACATAGAACAGAGGAAGGTCAGGAGTTACACAACAATGAGGTCCAGGGAAAGAATGAGTCAGACTGGGGCAAGGATTCGTCATTGCAACACCGTGAGGGTACAGGGAGGTAGGAGAGGCCATACCGAATAGATCGTGGTCATGAAAGACAAACCTTGATTCACAACCTGGATGTGGTATCGCTCTCGCTCGACAACATCCGCAGTTTGTCTGTACTGGAGAAAACATATCCTGTGTATTCCAACATTGTGTCCTGTCAGGGGACCAGCTTTTCCTGAGCACATGAACTCATCCTTCCTTAATGTTAACTAACGAAGCTTAGACTAGCAACAATCTGACAGCACAATTTCCACTAACAGCATGTATGAGTATTTAAAACCAATTGCAATGTTACTGTCTCCTGTTAGCTACTTAATTTGAAAAAGGAGTTAAGTGCAAATTAGAAATTCTCAATCCCACTCATTGTGACTCCCAGTGCATTAACTGTGTCAAGTTACAACTTTCTACTTTATATTAATACTTTTATGTGAACCCTTATGCTTCTGTTTTTTTTAGTCCTTTTACATGTTGTGCCTAACAATCTCTCACTAACTAGCACACACTGGAAATATTACAATGTAGCTAATATGGTTGGTTCCTTGATGTATCATAGGTAAGGGTGACATCTAGTGGCTAAAGAAGAAACCAAATCAATTTATATTCAACAAGTGCAAGAGCAGGTTTTGTTGCTGACTGACCTTGCGGGCTGTGTTTTCCTGTCACTCGTTGGCAGGTGAACAGTGGGTGAACAGAAGAGGCCTCACTAGGTTAGTAGTTGGGGACCTATAACCTATGAAGGGAGAGCTTCTCTCTCCATCCTGTTACTTAGAGGCTTATGGTCACTACCCCAAGGACTAATGCCACTCTGCTCCAGGCAGCCCCTGGGTTGGTGGGGACATCAGCTGTAAGCAGGGGAAATCTGGCAGCTTGCTGGGTCCTGCTTCCCTGCCTTCATTTACATGTGTTGGGTGGAAGTGGTGCAGCTGGCGACTGTCACAGTGGGGGCGGGGAGAGGGAAGTAGGGTGAGGTAGAGAATCTTGCCTTTGTAGGCCTCACCCCCAGATTTCCCCTTATTTTCTACCGTTATCCCTTTCGATGCCGTAAAATCCAGCCACAATTCCCCATAAGTTTAGTTTGTGATCTCCTTTGGTTACTTCAGGATGAACATTCAGTAGAGGTAAGGTGCTTCCTGAGAGAGAGAGAGCGAGAGAGTAATTGAGTCAGACCTGGGCTATCTCAAGCACTGCTTACGAAAGACAATTGGTAGTAGTCTGGGACTTGTTGCTTGCTTACAGTGGCGGAGCTACGTTTGGCTGACTGGGAGGGGCTGGACGCAAGATTTGAACGACGTGGCAGGGCATGGGCCAAACTCGGAACCGGGCCAATGCCGACATACGTAGTCCGAAGCCCGAGCTGGGAACCACAGAGATGTGCCGGCCGAACCTGGAGGCCAAAGACAGCAGTCCTGGGAGCGAAATGGAGCCAACCTCAAAGTGATGGGGTGGGGTGGGGTCATGTCCCCACCCTGCACCATCCACCACTGGCTCCATCACTGCTCGCTGACTTCTAAACCAATAAATGGTGCATGTGCTTTTTTATTAGTTGGGGGGGGAGATAGATACTTTGCAGAGGGGAAGCAATAAACACAAACTATGACACAAAATGAGAAAATAGAAATATTTCTTAATGAGGTGGAGGAGTGCTCTGTATTGTTCCTGTGTTTCAGTTCGGTGACATTACATTGCGTGCCACATGCAATGTTCTGTTTCCATTTTTTACAGTAATTTCAACTTTCATTGTCATTGTTCTCTTCAGTCCCACAACCTGATTGATCACCTCCCACTGAAACGCTTCGTGTAGGACAGTGAGTTCCCATGCAGCTTGAAGAATGCGACATACTGACGATGTACAATTGCATTGTTTGCTAAAGAAATTCCCAGTCCATAAATATTATCTGAAGGACTGACAGCATTTCACTTTGTATAAAGAATCATTGAAATGTTGGTACAGAAGGTTGCCATTTGGCCCATCAAGCCAGTGCTAGGTGGATCACTGGCACTATCTATTGCATTCCCATTTCCTTGCTCTTTCCCCCAAACCCTTTAATATCTGTGATCTTCATATGTCTAACTCCCTCTTAAATATTCTGATTAATCCAGCTTCAATGCTGCTTGTGCTTATACATTCCAGAACACAATAAATCTTTGCATAATCGAATTCCTTCTAACTTCCTGTTTGTACTTTAAGTGATAATCCTGAGTTTAATATCTTTTATCTTTGTATGTCTAATTCGCTCTTAAATATTGTGATTGATCCAGTTTCAATAGCTGCTTGTGCTAACAACACAATAAACCTTTGGCACGATCAAATTCCTTTGAACCTCCTCCTTATGCTTCAAGTAATAATCCTGAGTTTGTGCCCCTGGTTACCAATACACCAACCAGTAGAAGTAATCTTTCATGTTTCTCTTCTCATAACTTTTTGAACACCTCTATTTGATCCTCAACCTCTCAGCTCCTGTGTATTCCACTCTCTTTTCCACTTAGACTATTGGCCCTGAATTTCCTTGGACTTTCTGCCACGGTACCACCATAGCTTTGCTGGAAATGTAATGGAAACCCCATTTAGATGCTTAAACAGGGTTCCAGCTACATTTCTGGCCAAGTTACTGCAGCGCTGGGGCAAAAGGTCCGAGGAAGTTCTGGGCGTCGAGGTGTTTTTTCTTTCTCTACTTCTTTACATACTTGCTAGTCACTGCCAGCTATTGGTCTCTACTGCATTCAAACGCGCACGCGTGATCTAATCCTACTGCTTCCGCTCACCACCACCATGCATGCTTGCCAAGTTTCACGCACTGGGGTTGATCTTGACCTTGGGTGATAGTGTAAAATGGGTGATTGCGAGTTGACAGCCTGTTTTACAGCTCTCCCCGACTTTTTTTCCCCAATGAAATCAGTGTAAATAAAAATCGTGAGAGATGTAAAATGGGCTGTCGACTTGCTATCACCTGTTTTACACTATCGCACAAAGTGTCAGGATCTTTCATGCATTCATTTAAGAAAAAACCTTGCTTCTGAAACATAGCTACCCTCCCCCCAACATAATTCTATTTACTTTTACTTTTCTATCATTTTCAACCTGGCAATTTCACTTCTCAATCATTGCGTCAGAAATTCAGACTATTATTAGGTTAAAACGACAGGCACGGTGAGTTATGAATGAACAGAATCTGCTTCCATGATTTCTGGGGTGTGGTTCCTATTTGGACTGCTGAAACCACCTTGATTGTGGAAACTGAGTTAAACATGGCCCAGTGAAGGATGCTGAGTAAACCACAATCCTGGTCTAAGTATGGAACAGTCACAGCAGTGTAGGCTCCTCTTGTACTCCTCCTTGTATGCTTCAATCCTAACCCTGGAAAATTGATCACTGCACCACTTGCCATTTACCTCAGTAACTGTTTGGACAGTATTTATGAGCATGGCTTGTTCAATACTCAATGAGTTGGTCTGGAATTTTCATAGAAAGTATGTCAGGCCAGTTAGCTCCCTCAGTTGGTTAGAATAACTGTGTAAAATGTTTTTTTAAATGTTTTTATAAGGTATGGTATAGAAAGTGGAAACCATTTATTATCTTTCTTATTTTGATGATTTAACATTTACTGTAAGACTTTCTCAATCCCTCTCTCTATATAGTGACTACACTCCAAAAGTACTTCATTGGCTGTAAAGTGCTTTGAGACGTCCGGTGGTCATGAAAGGCGCTATATAAATGCAAGTCTTTCTTTATATATAATTGTTATTTATTTGCTTGTTCATCAACTATTAATAAATTTATGTGGCAGTTAAAGCTCAAAACAAGATCTGGATTTTGTTATATTCTGCAACTACTCAAACCCTTGAAGAAGAACTTATGGATACACGGGATAGATCCTGCAGCTAAAGCAATTTCCTGTTCATTATCCTGAGCACACTGTGGTGTATGTAACCTGTTCCACCTTAAGAGAACTACCTTAAGAGATGTACTACTTTCTCTTGGCTGCTGTATACTGTAATACCGGTGGTGACCACACCGGTATATAAACGTTGTGTAGTGATTTGCTGGGCAGTTCAACCCTGACCTCCGAATAGTAAAGACCTGTTAAAGTTATTCTTGTGGTCTGTGTCCAGTGATTTATAATAAGCATAACTGGGACACACAGACTCAACAGTGGCGACGAGTCCGATCTTACCCTGCGGCAGTTTTACATCCAAGGCAGCTTCGTCCTCAGAACGGGCGTCGAGAAGAGGCATCCGCCCTCATCATCCTGCTGAGCACCACATCGCACGGGAGGCATCGAGAACCCGGGTTAAAAAGAAAAATTCTGACCACGAAGCCCTCCATCAGCGACAGGCAGTGATCATCCCTTCTACCACGGTGGTGGGTAAGCCGATCAGCGACACGAGCAGAAAGTCGGCCGCGTTGGCTGTGGAGTAGGGGAGGGAAAATGGAGGAAAAAGGGCAGAGAACTCGACTGCGGCCGGTGAAAAGGGCCGGGCTGCAATTGGGGCCGAGAGGCGCAGCGACTGGGGCAGCGTTAAGGCCACGAGAACCGCGGAGAACTCAACCGCAGCCGGTGTAAAGGACCGGCCTGCAAGCGGGGCTGAGAGGCGCAACAGCAGGGGAAGCGTGAATGCCCACGGGAACCGCGGGGGAGCAAAAAGCAGCGTCGGGGAATTGAGAACCGCTGGGGAGGCGAGAACGGCAGCAGCACGGCAATCGCCATTGCAGCCAGCGGGGGAAGAAGGCAAACGCAGGAAGCCGCCATTGTAGTCGGCAGGGGAAGAAGACGAGCGTGGGAAAAACCGCCAAGCGTGGGAAGCCGCCATTTTAGTAGGCGGGAGAAGAAGACAAGCGCGGGAAGCCGCCATTTTGGGAAAAAGAAAATTTAAAGAAACTTGCAAGGATGCCGAAACATGGTAACATCAATGCTTTTGATAGCGATGTCGAAGATTGGGCCACGTATGTAGAACGCATGGAAGTTTATTGTAAAGCAAATGAGGTACCAGATGATAAGAAAGCACTAACCTTATTAAACTCAATGGGTGCGAAGACGTACGGGCTATTGAAGCACCTTGTATCACCAGATAAACCGGCGGATCAGACTTTCGCGAATATTGTTACTGTCCTGAAAAATCATTTAAACCCCACGCCGCTGCTGATAGCGGAACGATTTACATTTTACAGAAGAACGCAGCTGAAAGAAGAAAGCAACGCTGAATTCTTAATTGAACTGCGTAAGCTATCAAAGTACTGTCAGTTTGGAACAGGACTAGCAGATGCGCTGAGAGATAAATTTGTGTGTGGATTGTTAAAAGAAGGAACACAAAAGCGACTGCTAGAGGAGAATGATCTTACGCTTGATAAAGCTGTCACTATTGCAGCATCGCACGAAGCCGCAGCGAGAGGCACTGCGGAAATGCAGCTAAGGTCATCGGAACTCAGCACCAATCAAATGGCCTTGGGTGCAGTAAAGTGTTATCGTTGTGGAAAGACAACGCACGATCAGAACCAGTGCTGGTTCAAAAATCAGGAATGCAGAAAATGTGGCAGGCTTGGTCACATAGCTAAAGTATGCCGGTCAGGAAAGAAGACCAGCAACAAAAAGTCACCGCAGGAAAAGTGCAGAAAGGTACACAAGGTGACAGAGAACAGTTCGGATGAACAGAAGTCAGATTCAGACTCCAGCAGTAAGGAACTGGGTTGTCTAAGAGTACACAATGTGGGTAATGAAGCAGACCTCCAAACTATCTGGGTCACACTTCAGATAGCAGGAGTCCAAGTGAAGATGGAATTGGACACTGGATCGGCATTGACGGTCATGAATAAGCAAGATTACAAAAGGTTATTCCCACATATTCCCCTACGGGATACGGAGATTGTATTGAAAACATACACGGGGCAAAGAGTATACCCCATCGGAAAGATAAAGGTAAAGGTGGTCCACAAGGGCAAAGAAAGCCGAGGAATGGACTTATATGTGCTACCTGAGGGAGGTCCACCGCTACTGGGACGGGAGTGGATCAGGAGAATAAATATGGACTGGCATTCCTTAAAAGCACTAACGGTAGATTCCGGTAAAAAAGATGTCAAACCTAAACGATTGTCCAGAATATTGGACGATGCTAAAGAGGTGTTCCAACAGGGACTGGGAACACTGAGAGGGATTACGGCAAACATCAAGGTTGAAGAACATGCAAACCCGAAATTTTTCAAAGCCAGACCGATACCTTATGTGATACGACCTGCTGTGGAAGCTGAGCTGGAAGGGCTAGAACGTTCAGGAGTACTGTCTAAGGTGGACTGGAGTGAGTGGGCCACGCCCATTGTTCCCGTCATGAAGCATTCATCGAGCAACAAGCCGAGGGAACCGGGGAAGGTTCGCATCTGTGGAGATTTCAAGATCACTGTTAATCCGGTGCTTCACACGGTGCAATATCCACTTCCGCAGATTGAGGATATCTTCGCTTCGTTGTCTGGCGGGAAACACTTCACCAAGATAGACCTGGCGCAGGCGTACTTACAGATGGAAGTTGAGGAAGAGTCACGCCAGTATCTCACGATCAACACGCATAGAGGCTTGTACCGGTATAATAGACTGGTTTTTGGAGTGGCATCGGCTCCAGCAATTTGGCAGAGGGCCATGGAGCAGGTATTACAGGGAATTCCAGGCACACAATATTACCTGGACGATATTCTGATTACAGGAGATGATGATGAGGAACACCTTGCAAATTTGGAACTGGTGCTCACCAGATTGAAAGAATATGGACTTCGAGTTAATCGCCAGAAATGTGAGTTCTTTCAGAAGCGGATCTCGTACTGTGGTCATGTCATTGACCAGGAGGGGCTTCATAAGTCTCCTGACAAGATCGAAGCTGTTGTGAAGGCTCCCGCTCCGGATAATGTATCCCAGTTGAGGTCGTTCCTAGGGTTGATTAACTATTACCATAAGTTTCTGCCAAATTTATCCACGGTGCTGCACCCGCTGAACGCTCTTTTGCAGAAGGGAGTACCATGGAAGTGGAGCGAGGACTGTAAGAGGGCCTTTCGCAAAAGCAAGGCATTGATCACCTCAGAGGAAGTGTTGGCTCACTTCAACCCAACGCTGCCTATTCGTTTGGCTTGTGATGCTTCTCCATATGGTATTGGGGCAGTACTCTCACACAAGTTGCCAAATGGCTTGGAGAGGCCAGTCGCATTCGCATCCAGATCATTGACCTCCGCTGAGCGCAACTATGCTCAGATAGATAGGGAGGCTCTCAGCCTTGTGTGGGGAGTAAAGAAGTTTAATCATTACCTGCAGGGCCAAAAGTTTACGCTACTGACAGACCACCAGCCGTTGGTATCCATTTTTAACCCTAAGAAGGGTGTTTCGGTGATGACAGCACAGAGGCTCCAGAGATGGTCCCTTTTCCTAGGGGCACATCAATATCAGATTGAATTCAAAGGTACAAAGCAGCATGGTAATGCTGATGGGCTGTCGCGCCTGCCACTACCTACAGCGGAGGAGGCACCGACGGTTGACCCTGTTGAGTTATTTCACTCGACCATCATCGAATGTTTACCAGTCACCAATGCAAGTATTGAAAGAGAAACCAGGAACGACCCGACACTGTCCCGGGTCTACGAATTGACAGTGAAGGGATGGCCAGCACATGGTGATCCACTGTTACCGGCATTCTCAGCAAGACGAGAACAGCTGTCCGTCTGTCAAGGAACATTGATGTATGGAACAAGGGTGATTATTCCTCCTAAGTTAAGAGAGAGAGTGCTAAAGGAACTGCATGAAGGTCATCTGGGGGGAGTCAAGATGAAAAGCCTTGCTAGGGCTTATGTGTGGTGGCCGGGTATCGACCAACAGATAGGATCTGACGAAAAGCTGCTCAGGGTGCCAAAAAGTTCAAAATGCACCTCCGATTGCACCGCTGCATCCATGGGAATGGCCTTCAACCCCATGGCAACGTGTACATATTGACTTTGCTGGTCCATTCATGGACTCCATGTTTTTAATTGCGGTGGACGCACATTCTAAATGGCCAGAAGTGATTAAGGTGACTACCACTACCTCGGAAAAGACGATCGCGGTGCTAAGAACGATATTTGCAAGAAATGGATTGCCAGAACAAATATGTTCAGACAACGGACTGCAGTTCGTGTCAGAAGAATTCCAGAAATTCATGAAGAAGAATGGGGTGAAACATTATACCTCTGCCCCATATCATCCGGCTACAAACAGGTTGGCCGAGAGATTTGTACAAACGTTCAAAAAAGCAATAAAGGCCATGAGCGAAGATCAGATTCCACTACAACACAAGGTGGACAATTTCCTACTGGCATATCGAAACGCCACTCATGCAGTGACAAACCAAAGTCCTGCCATGATGTTCTATAACAGGAGGTTGCGGTCCAGGTTGGACTTGTTAAAACCAAATGTGCGGAGGGAAGTCGAAAACAAACAGTTCCAGCATATAAATAACAAGACCACTCGGAGTTTCGAAATAGGACAACCAGTGTTAGCCCGGGACTATAAAAATGAGAAATGGCAATCTGGAACAATTCGGGCCAGACAAGGACCCCTGATGTACACGGTAGATATTGGTGAAAATGTAATACGACGTCATGCTGACCAACTGGTAGAATCGAGAACAAGGGTCGAACCCATGGTTACGGCAGAGACAACCGTGGAAGAAGTTAGTGAACCTGAAGCATCTACCTCAGAAGTGAATGTACCTGATGATGATGTCCAATCCATAAGAGATCAACTAGGTGAGTCACCCCAGCAACGAGAATCAGAGACCCCTGAAAGGCGTTATCCAACTCGGATCAGGAGGCCTCCTCAGAGACTGAATCTTTGAACTGTTTTGCATGAAGTTGTATATATATATATATATGTTATTATGTTATGTTAAATGGGGATATACACTGTTAAGCTAAAAAGGGAGGATTGTGGTGTATGTAACCTGTTCCACCTTAAGAGAACTACCTTAAGAGATGTACTACTTTCTCTTGGCTGCTGTATACTGTAATACCGGTGGTGACCACACCGGTATATAAACGTTGTGTAGTGATTTGCTGGGCAGTTCAGCCCTGACCTCCGAATAGTAAAGACCTGTTAAAGTTATTCTTGTTGTCTGTGTCCAGTGATTTATAATAAGCATAACTGGGACACACAGACTCAACACACACCATCTAAACTTACCTGGATAACAGAGCTAGTGAAGATACTTGCACAGTTGTAAGATGCTAAAATTCACCTATGAAAGTAGTTTAAATACCAGGGGAGGCGGGTTTGGAGGAGGGACTGCTGGGAAAATGGCAGAATTTAGGGGCGAGTGCCCAACCCGCCCCCAACCCGCCTCCATGCCATCTTGCCAGGAGGTGGGTAGCCAACCCGCGACGGGTCTCGCCTCCTCGAGGCGGGAAGGGGATTAATGCCAATTAACTGCCTGTTAACAGGTAGTTAACAGGCAGTTTTTTGGCTAATCCCTATTTTGAGCCTTGAAGTGTGGGCTTCCCGATGGCTTCGAACCTCGCCAGGGTTAGCGAGGGGGGCCGTTGGTCTGCAGGGGTCTGCGGGGCCGAGATGTCCGGTGTGCAGGTGAGTAATGGGTGCATGTGTGCAGAGGTAATTGTTTGAGGTGTGTGTAAAGTGTTTTAATAAGTTTTACTTACCTTTACTTCTTCCTGCAGACTTCCTCCCTTCAGGTCTCGGGAGTCCCTCAGCTCACCGGCACAGAAAGCAGAATGGCCGCTGAACTGTCAAAAGCTGCAGCCTTCTGCTTTCTGGTCAGGAAGGCTTTCTGATAGAGTCTTGAGTAAAGACACAACTTAGAAGACAGATTGTCAGTGTTTGACAGCTTCACAGAGCTCTTGACAGATAAAACAGCACTCACTGACGTCACCTGTAACTGGCTTTCCCTTAATTGGACTGCTGAGCCCGCTGGGCAGGCTTAACAAGGTCAATCAAGGGAAAATAGCGTGGGTTGGCCACAAGTCGATGGAGGCGGGACTACAACCCAAAAAGTGGGAGTCCCGCCTCCAAAAGCTCCCCATTAGCAAAATCCAGCCCGGAGACTCCAGCACACCAGGGAACCCTGGCAGGAAGAAGATCTGAGGCGAACATGTTAAAATCCGAGAAAATACTTTTCCACTGAAAATAATAGGGAAAGAGCAGGGGGAGTGGGATTAATTGGATAGCTCTTTCAAAGAGCCAGCACAAGCACAATGGGCCGAATGGCCTCCTTCTGTGCTGCCTCATTCTATGATTCTACGGTTTTCTATAAATAATCATTTCTAAGTATAAATGAAGGAAACCAAATATGTTCATCTCTATTTGGCTGTCTCTGAGTGAGTGAGGCTGTCTCTCTGAAGTACAATTAAGCAGCTCATGAGACACTAGGCTTTTTTTTTTAATAGTTTAACTGTCAAAATTACATGAAAAAAATCTTTCAAAATTAATTCTTTAGCTTGTTTCCAAATCATTTGGAAAAACAAAGAAACTCAGAAATCCTGTTTTTTTTTAATGGCAGCTTTTCCTCAGTCCTGATAGTTACAGAGTTTTGATTTTTTTTAAAAAAATTGCAGCCAATGAAGAAGTGTGATACCATAGTGCAATCCGGGAATTGTGACATGACAGACATGAAACACATGCTAGCATATGTTTTTACTAATATATAGAAGGAGATCTATATGGATGGATAGATATGCTATTCCTTTCAGACTAATATGCCTGAAGACATCACCATTCAACTCAACAATGGAATACAGAGGCTGAATCTGCTTCATGTTTTCTTTCCACTTTTCCAATGCTACAAATGGATTTCACCTACAGCACTCAGAGCTGCTCAGTTGAGTTTGCACGGGGCATATTAGAAATCTTACTTTGTTGCTAATTAACCACTAATCAGATCTCAGGTTTTAAGCCAAGTAGGAGGTTGTGAATTGTTAAATATAAGCAACATGTGGGAGAGAGAAGATTGTCAGCATGCCTGTATTTTTAGACTGTTGTCAGAGAAGAACATTCTATTCTTGGTGAGAGTTGTAAAAATTCTAGGGTATGCAACATCTTGCTGTTTATACTATGGATGAAAGCTAAAACCTCTTACTAAGTACAGGAAGCTTTCTGGTATCCGGCACTGACGGGACCGAGCTGGTGCCGTACCATCAAAACTGCCGTAGAAACCAGCGCTAATGTTAAAACATACGGAGCTTTTGAGCTCCGTGTGAATCAACAAACCCTGTTGCTTAACAACAGCTTCAAAACAGTTGGCCGCAGCTTAAAAGCGTCTCTGTAGCTAAGCAACAGCTTCAGCTAGACCTTGCAGAGCCTGACTGGAAAAAAAAAAGGAGAAGTAAAAAGACTTGTAGGAAACGGCTCCTGAATTTTGCTGGTAGATAGAGCTTTCCAGACATTTAACCTCCAGTTAAACGAAAGTTTCCTGTACTGTATTATTTATACCATTTATAAGTGCTGTAATAGAGTTTTGGACTTGAAACCTGTGATGAAAGTCAAGGGGTGTCACTACCTTTGCTACTAGTAACAATGGTCATATGGGGTTCATCAGCATCATGCTTTCTGGGTTCTGCTTGATCCATGTTCTCCACTTGCCTGGATGGGGGCAACTCCAACAACATGCAAGAAGCTTGACACCATCCAGGACAAAGCAGTCCGCTTGATCGGCACCCCATCCACCGGCTTAAACATCCATTCTCTCCACCATCGGTATACCGTGGCTACAGTGTGTCCTATCTACAGGATGCACTGCTGCAACTTGCCAAGGCTTCTTCAGCAGAACCTCCCAAACCCACAACCTCCACCACCTAGAAGGACAAGGGCAACAGGTGCATGGGAACACCATCACCTCCAGATTCCCATCCAAGTCACACACGATCCCGACTTGGATATATATCGCCGTTCCTTCGTCATCGCTGGGTCAAAATCCTGGAACTCCTTACCTAACATCATTGTGGGAGCACCTTCACCACACGGGCTGCAGCAGTTGAAGAAGAAGGCCCAAAACCATTGAGGGCAACTCGGGCTGGGCAATAAATACCGGCTTTGCCAGCGACACCCACATCTAGAGAAAGAATATGAAAGCAAATGCCTTAACAGAGCAGTGAAAGTTCTTTTGATCTTATGTGACAAAAAAAAACATTTACCACATTATTAAAAACAACATTAGTCACAGGAAGAGCACTGATGTCATAAACCTAATAGTTGGATTTTCCTCGGAGCTGCTCTTGCTCCCCTGCTGTAACTTCACTGTAAATGGTGCTCAACATGAATCAGTCATTCATGAAAGAAAGACTTATGAAATACTACTGAGTGGCCTACGGGTGGCGCTGTCCAGGGAGAGTATAAATACTCGGGCACGAGCCCAGCTTGCACAGGACATTCTTAACAGGAACTAGTGAAGGACACAACTAGACCTCCATGTTGTAAAACAGTTGCTTAAAGCTTTGTTTAACGCTTAGACCAAGTGCCTAGTTTTCTTATGTCAGTGCTTCCACTGGACTTCCCCTGAAATTACGATGGTGCAGCAGCAGCAGCTTCAAAGTAATTCCCAGCCAATATCTGCCAAATTGTAATTACACCTTAAATCCTTATCTAAGGTCTTTGCATTTAAATTATTTATTGGACGACACAGTAATAGAAATGTCACATATGACTATTCAATAAATAAATCTCTGGATATAAAATGGAGGAGCATCTCTTCACATTTACAGTCTATCTGTTTGGCATGTGGGTCTTTGTAGCGAGGGCCAAAGCGCATATAAAATTTAATTCAAATTTAAATTAATTCACATTCTTCCTCCTTTACCAAATATCCATGCAACGGTACTTAGTGTTAAAGTATTCTGATTAACGAAACATATTTAAATTCAGGGCTTACATTGTGTAATTTCTTTTTGCTATTTTGAGTTCTGAGATTAACATAAATAAAAGAAAAGCAGCTGGTTTAATCATTTAGAATATATTACCAAATATAAAGATTAAACAATGCCAGATTTCAAGTAAAAAGCTTAATTGATCACACGCAATATGTTTTTTTAAATAAACAACCCTTTGAACATAGTAAATTATATTTTATTTTCAAAAAAAGTTGAGTTCATGCTTTACCATGTTTTATGGAAAAAAAATCTTCATTCTGGTTATTTTCAATGCTCCATAATATAGTTTTTTGTCAATACATGGAAATGGAAAGAGGATTTATAAACAGCAAGTTTTGGTATTCTCTGTGAATGGCCAGTCTTTCTGTCAATCATAAAAACACTCTGGGAATTGTAGGAACAGGTGTATACTGGGGCAGTAGCTTGCTATATTGTTGAGGTCAGGCCAGAATTTCTTCAATCTGGGAGCAGATTGGCAGGTAACCTTCAGTAACTGGCTGATATGTTCCGTTCTATTGCAAACATTTGAGTAGAGAGAACATAAACAGGTGGGTAATAAAATAGGATATGTTGTGAGGTAACTCTTAGGGAGGAATTTTCCCAGCCCTGGGGAGGCAGGTATGGAGGCGGGACTGCCGGGAAAATGGCAGAAACTGGGTGCGGGTACCGAACCCACTTCCAACCCAGCTCCGTGCCATCTTCCCGGGAGGCGGGTCCCCGAGTTGCGCAGGGACCCATCTACTTGAGGCGGGAAGGGGATTAGAGCCAATTAACTGCCTGTTAACAGGTAGTTAACAGGCAGTTTTGAGGCTTTTCCCCATTTTATGCCTGCAATTTCAGGCTTCCCGATGGCTGTGAACCTCGCCAGGGTCAGCGAGGTGAGCAGTGGGTCTGCGGGGGTGAGAGGGGTCAAAATGTCAGCTGTAGAGGTGAGTGATGGGTGCATGTGTGGACAGGTAAGTATGAGAGGTGAATGTAAAGTGTTGGAAAAAGTTTTTTTACCTTTGCTTCTTTCTGCAGGCTTCAACCTTTGAGGATCTGGAGGTGCCTCATCTCAATGGCAGAGATGACAGAATGGCTGCTGCATTCTCAGATGCAGCAGCCATCTGCTTTCTGCTGAGGAGAGAGGTCTTGGTGAGGCTTCTGTGCAAGGGCTCACCTTAGAGCAGAGAGTTTTCGACAGATGAAGCATCATAAGCTGACGTCATCTGTCACCGGCTTTCCCTTAATTGGCCGGTAAGCCCGGCGGGCATACCAAGGCCAATCGAGGGAAAATAGCGTGGGTTGGTCAGACGTCGCTGGGGGCGAGACTGAAACCCGGAAACCAGAAGTCCCGCCTCCAGCACGTCTCCATTGATAAAATCCAGCCCTTAATATTCCATACACATTTATATAGGGGGGTAAGTCTGTAGATTTTCTTTATTTAATGGACCATACGTGATATTTATGTATGTATAGTGAAACTTTGAAACCTACAAGTCAGGCAGAAACTGTCTGAAAATGAAATGTGCCTGGTAAATATAGCCTACTGCACAACTGCTAGCAATGAAGGGCAGGTTGCTCTCTGGAAGCCTCGACTTAATGGTGCAGCATTTGCCGTGGTCATTCTGGGTTTCATCAACAGCTGGGGTGTCTTTCTTGGAGGTATCTGTGGATGACACAGGGAAAATGTTATTTCCTTTGAAGTTATGTGAAATTGGTTCATGAATTTGTTTGAGACGTTGGCTGTTTATGATCACAAGGCTTGTAATGCTTTCAATCGCTTGTTTTCGTGCTAAATCATTCTCATAAACAATCTAAACTGAATTGATTGAGAGAATTTTAACTCCCAGACTGAATACATATGTCTACTCACAGATCCTCATTATCATGGATAGTGTGAGCAACACAATATCACTTGGCTGGAACAAGCATACCTTATCATCACTGTGCAACTTCCACATTTATTTACAACAGGGCTTCCTGTGTGTATTCCTCAAAGGCACTAATATGAAACATTCATCTTTTTGTGACTGATTCTATAGACCTAGTCCAGACATTAACTATATATAGGATAATGGCTAACAGACAGTGAGCTACAGGGCTGTAATTCAATTGAGCCACTCTGATATCATTATGAATATTGATAATGAAGATTGTTTTATGAAGAATACCAGGAACCTGAGATTGAATTACGACCTTCATCTCCTTTCCAGCTAGTTGGATATAATATATAACGGTTTAAATAATGTTTGTCTTCTACATTTACATGTTTATCAAGGGACCCGTGCAGGGAAATAAAGCTCGTAATGATGTAGAACCTGCTGGTACGTGACGTTATTCAATAGGTATTATGAAGGCACAATGGGTTATCAGTAAATAAACTATTCAGTATGTATTGCACAGTGACTAATGGTAAATTGCAAAAACACAGTTAATCCATAGTTATATAACATTACATAGAATTTACAGCACCAAAACAGGCCATTTGACCCAACTGATCTATGCCGGTGTTTATGCTCCACACAAGCCTCCTCCCATCCTACTTCATCTATGCCACATTACAACAGTGACTACACTCCAAAAGCACTTCATTGGCTGTAAAGCGCTTTGAGACGTCCGGTGGTCGTGAAAGGTGCTATATAAATGCAAGTCTTTCTTTTCTTTTAACCCTATCAGCATAACCTTCTATTCCTTTCTCCATCGTGTATTTATCTAGATTCCCCTATGTTTGAGCTGGTATGTGCATTGCCACGAATACACATACAAATAATCCCAGAGCCCAGGGACCACACACACCTCAATAATTTATACAAAGCCATCTGTTTAATACATACAGTGTACTTTTGAAAAAGAAAAGCATGCCTCCTTTGCTAAACATAAAATAGCAGTATAAAAATCTCAGTATAAGTAGCCTGTGCATGTAATCAAGTTACCTGGGAGACATACAAGCCTATCATAGAACCATACAGCACAGAAGGAGGCCATTCAGCCCATCATGTCTGTCCTGGCTCTCTGAATGGATTACCAATTAGTCCCACTCCCCTACTCTTTCCCCATAGCCTTGCAAATTTTTCCTTTTTAAGTATTGATCCAATTTCCTTTTGAAAGTTACTATTGAATTTGCTTCCACCACCCTTTCAGGCAGTGCATTCCAGATTGTAACGAAAGCATTTCTCCTCATCTCCCCCGCCCCCTGTCTTTTTTGCCAATTATTTTAAACCTGTGTCCTCTGGTGAAAACCGTTTCTCCTTATCTACTCTATTAAAACCCCTTGGAATTTTGAACACCTCTATTAAATCTCCCCTTAACCCTCTCTGCTCTAAGGAGAACACTCCCAGCTTCTCTGGTCCCTCCAGATAACTGAAACCTCCTCATCCCTGGTACTAGTTACAGCAAAATATACAAGTGGAAAATGTAAAGTGCAGAAATGTGAACAACCTGTCTCTGACCTATGCAAAGTAAAAAATGTGCAAGAAAAACAAATCTCAGCTCAACACAAAGTGATACCATCAAAGCTGTACAAGGTCACACATTTTATATCATAAGTTTAATCACAAGATACATTTTATCCACATCTGGTAAATAAATAAATGCTAAAGGCCATTTAAAAAACAAAATGCTTTAATGAATTGACATGTGACTATTCCAACGGCTTGCATGAACCATTAGTGAGCTGCATGTTATCCTGCCGGTGACTGATGAAGTCTCACAGTTCAATAAATCATGATTTTTGTTGCTGTGGGTTTTAAAATGCCCTCCCTTCCTGGCCACCCATCCAGGGGATCATACATCTCACAATCCTTTCAATTAAAAAAAAGTCATCTGTTAAAATAACATCATTCAGTTCTGTTTGTTTTCGAAGATTTTTGAAGGAGACAGCAGTTGAATAATAATGTGTTGCTGAAAAAAGAGCAGTAAGATTTGGTTGACAATCTCATCCTGTCGTAATGTGATCATACCACAATTTTATTGTACTCTATAGACAGACGTGCACAGCACAGAATGTAGAAATAACACGTTCTAAACACCAGATGCCATTTTACTTCTTCTCTTCCCCTCATTAAATGTTCCCACATATGCGCCATTTTCCAATCTCTGCCTTTGCTCGAGCCAGCTTTTGAGCAGTTACGTGGGAGCAGCCTTAATAAATTACCCTCTGGTTGATTTTCCCTTCTTGTTGAGAAGCCTTGACCTCACACCTGTCCTTGGCAGTATGACTGAGATCATGAACTTGGCATATGGAGAATTATGTGGGTGAACCTGTACCCAGTCCTTCCATGAGGCAATGTATTGATGCACAGCATCTCCATGCTGTCTGACCAAAGATATTCTTAACCTTTGTTACGGATACTAGTGCCGCCTAATGCCCTTTTGTACCCATGTCTGAAGCATTACATAGAAGAAAAAGGGATGGGGGAGAGCCGTTCTAAAGATCAGATGGACGTGATGTCAATCTGCCCTATGCATCTGTTTCCTCCCATAAAGCTGGTCGCAAGACACGTGCTAATGGCACCCATATAAACTGGGCATTCTCAGTAAAAAGGTTGTGTCTTTAATTCACAGATCTTTAAAGAAACGTCTAGAGGATGTTGCTGAGGAGCCTGAGGAACCGAAGAACCTTTTGCAGCTGCAAGTGTCTTCGGGAAGAGTTCATTCACCTAAAGCTGCGAGGAATGGGATTTGCCTTGGCGAGTATCTGAAATCTTTGGTCCTTCAAAGCTTGAAATTGAAGACAATTTAATTTTCAGTTTCTATTCAAGTGTTAAGGATGCTTCATGGACCAGTAGTTTACTTAGAATATACAACAACAAATGACTATGATATGGTATCTTGCCATGTTGGCTAATTGCTCTCTCTATGTTCTAGAAATGCAGTGGGCATCACTTCAAATAAAAAGAGACCTAAAAGAATTATCAGCAGAACAAAATACAATATTGTCGGGTATTGTGATTACCATATTTAAACAGGCAGATGAAACTTTTTTTTATTTGGTGAACTGATTTACTTAACATCATACATAGATTGAAATGGATCCCAAAATGTAATCAAAAACTGATCTACAATTCTGAAAATGCATAACAGCTAACGGTTTTATTTTAGAAGCTATGTGATATATGCCATTGAGACCTTAAGACACAAAATAAATTTGAATCCTAATCTTATTTTTACTATAGTGTAAAATTATGTATCATGGTGAATTGACATTTTTTTGCCTCACTATTGCTGTTCAGTGTGTAATTTCCATTGTGGAGTAGAATCTCAATATATTCATGTGGAACTATGCAATGACAAAATGCAAAAGCAAAGAGGAACTCTGGCGAAGATGTTACAGCTATTATTGACCAATGTGTCACCTGAGAAAGAAGCAACAATATTTTGACAATACAGGCTCCTCTCCTGGTGTCAATGTGTTGAGAATAGGGTATGTCAACTTGTTAATTCATAGTTATAATGGTTATGTTGAACACCTCAGCTTCTATTATATTGCCGAGAAGGGCAGAGAGATGGATAAAGCATTAGATACAGCTGAGTGCTTGAATCAGATCAAGGTCCTCCATTTCAAGAACGTAGGAAAATAGGAATTGCTGGGTGAAAAAAGACCACAGTCCATCCAGTTCGCCTTCTCCATCCGGGTAGTCGCCTTGATACAATGATAATGTAGTCATTGACTAATCATTCCAATCAAGTCCAATGGTGAACTAGGGGAACCATAGTCTTATGTTCATTAATAACTAGACATTCTTATTATGAACCCAGCTAGTCATTTATTCAGTACACGTTCTCTAGGTACAGTATCTGTAGAGATGCAGCATGTGTGCTCCTGTGTGCAGGCTGCCATCTTGACTGCTGCCTTGTGGGTAGCCTAGTGCCTCATGGGCAATGTAGTCCCAATGTACATACAGCTGGGTAGTGTAGTCTTATTATATACATACAGCTATATACAGCTCTACGGCTCCACCTAGTGTCCACCACAGAATGACATGTTATTGATCACTACATCCTCCTTTCTTTGAGGTTTAACAAAATCAATATCAATCAACTTTCAAGAAAACAATAAAGATAATATCAGTAACACTTTTGTTAGTGCTCTATAAACATAAACATTTTCAAAACAGTCAACACATTTTCAAAGCTTTACATTGTACTCAAAGATTAAGTCTATCAGGCTCTTCTACTTCACGTGTGGATCTTCTCAACACGGGTAAGTCTGCTGTGTCTTCATGAGATTGTTCTGGCGGTGAATGACAAGATGCAGTTGCAGCATTGTCATCAATCTGCTCTTGTATAGATCGAGGTCTCCTTGCGATCTTTGCTTAGAGAGGGTTTCAGTGTTTCCTTCACTCTTCATGCCATAACTCTCAATGTAGTCAATGCACTCTCGAAAAACTGCTGGCAGCTGGATCCCATCATACAGCATAGTCCTCTCAGCAGCCTCGGCTAATGGAACACCAAAGATTGGCCTGAGGGAAGAAGGAGTATCCACCGGAACTGCTTCCTGCTCTGGTGTAGGCTTCTTCTTTTTCTTTTTCTCTTTCCACTGCTTAACAACATCTGCTGCGGTTATATCTTTGGACTTTTTCTCCTTGTGTTTTTCCTCTTTGTGCTTTTCTTTGACCTTAAAGTCTTTTTCTTCTTGGAGAAACTAGGCTTTTTGAAGACATGGATACCCTTTGGCCTTTTCATGCTTGATGGGCTCTCTGCTTCATCACCTGAGTCATCTGGTCTGCTTATGGCACAGTTTATACGGTAGACTCTCTTGACCAGTTCTAAGTCTTCACAGGCTTTGTCACCTAGTATCGAATCAAGTCTTTCAGCCACAACAGAAAACATGAGATGATGCACTTTGTCTTTGACTGTCACTTTGAGTCTGCATACATCTAAGCTATCTATTTTCTGTCCATTATAGTCCTTCAGTAGTACTGACTTTTTCTGTATTTTGGGCTTTTCTTTCATATTGTTAATGTCACTCATACTGATTAAGTTTGCTTTTGCCCCAGTGTCTAGTTTCAATGTAACTAATGCTCCATTTATCTGCAGTGGGATCATCCATTTGTCCACTTTTACTGCATTGACTTTATGTTCAGCATTGTCCATTTCTGAGGGCTGCACATTTTCTGTATCTTTTTTGACATCGTCACATGACACCATTCCTACAAAAAATGTCTCACTTAAATCAGTGTCCTCAATTACATTAACTCGTTGCCCTTTCTTAGTTTTTACTTTTGAAAAGCATTGTTTGGCAAAGTGATTCTTTCCATTACACTTTGTGCACATTTTCCAAACGCTGGGCATTGTCTTAACTGGTGTTTGTAACCACAGCGTTTACAATTAAAAATTTCATCCTCCGATTGCTTTTAATTTCTGTTCTGCCCACGTTTCTTCCCCTTGTAGGACACAGCACCGACAGCAGCATTATCACTCATTACAATCGCATCATTATTGATTTCACTGAAAGTCTTCGCGTGCTTTCGAGCTAGCTCGCTGGCTTGGCATATTTTCACCGCATTTTCCAAATTTAGTTCGGTTTCTCTCAACAGACGTTGCCTGACTTTTTTATCATGAATACCAAACACAATCTGGTCACGAATCATGGATGATTTCAGCTCAGAGAAATTACATGTCTGTGCTTTCAGTTTCAGATCAGTTATAAAGCTATCAAAAGTCTCATTTTGTTGCTGTGTCCGAGAACGGAAGATGTATCTTTCATACGTCTCATTCTTTTTGGGAGAGCAGTGGGCATCAAATTTTTTCAGCACATCTTCTAATTTTCCTCTGTTCTCCTCTGGATTAAATACAAATGTATTAAATACCTCTATTGCCTGTGGGCCTGCAACCGTAAGCAGCAACACTATCTTCCTTGCATCTGGCTTCGTACCGAATCCGATGGCTGCAATGTAGAGTTCGAATTGTTGTTTAAAAGTCTGCCAATTGTAGTCGATTTTTTCTGTGAGATTCAAACGCTCTGGTGGCTTCAAATTCTCCATGTCGCTTTTCACGATTTTCAGCAGATCTTCACCACCCTGGTACCATCTTATGTTCATTAATAACTAGACATTCTTATTATGAACACAGCTAGTCATTTATTCAGTACACGTTCTCTAGGTGCAGTATCTGTAGAGATGCAGCATGTGTGCTCCTGTGTGCAGGCTGCCATCTTGACTGCTGCCTTGTGGGTAGCCTAGTGCCTCATGGGCAATGTAGTCCCAATGTACATACAGCTGGGTAGTGTAGTCTTATATACATACAGCTATATACAGCTCTACGGCTCCACCTAGTGTCCACCACAGAATGACATGTTATTGATCACTACACATAGGTCCAAAGTCCTTCCAAGCATGCTACACTTACCACATACTGTTGCAAGACAAGCATGTTGCAACATCTGGTGTCTCCTTTAGATCTAATCAATTAGATTTGAATTGTCTTTCAAAGTTGATATTTTTATTTCCCCAAAAAATTTCCATCCAGAACATTTAAATATGAAGTCCTGTTGTCCACAGTAGTAGCCTGTACCAGCATTATTTGTTTGATGTTTCTCTATAGCTACATCAGTGTTTAAGATGATTAAAAGAGTTGATAGGGTAAACAGATAGAAACTACTTACTCTGGTGGGTGAGTCCAGAACAAGGGGAGCATAACTTTAAAATTAGAGCCAAGCCGTTCAGGGGTGATGTCAGGAAACACTTCTTCACACAAAATGTAGTGGAAATCTGGAACTCCCTTCCCCAAAAAGCTGTTGAGGCTGGGGGTCAATTGAAAATTTCAAAACTGAGATTGATAGATTTTTGTTTAGCAAGTGTATTAAGGGCTATAGAATGAAGGCGGGTACATGCAGTTAAGATACAGATCACCCATGATTTACTGGAATGGAGGAACAGGCTTGAGGGACTGACCGGCCTACTCCTGTTCCTATGTTCCTAGAATGCATGAGGACTAAGAGTGCTTTACAAGACTGTAATACACAAAAAGGCATTTGGATATTGGAAACATTAAAATTTTTAGTACAGTTCTTTTGAACTCCAAGTGTATATTATTATTCAGAACACATTCTCAAATGTTGTTTCATTTTCATATTGAATTGAGTTATTTATCTATTATCAACTTTCACATTGGTTTTGCCAGGATTTTTCACGCTGGTTGCCAAGTATTTCCCTATGTCCCTCTAAACAACATGGTGGTGGTGCTGTCCAACATTTTCCTGGTGAAATCATATGACAGGAAAAATTGTCATGTTCACCAAAGTGAGGAATTTCAGTGCTGGGGAACGTGACAGTTTTCCATGTTTTCACTCAGTGTCAGCATCAAGAACAGCCAGGTCAGATATAGCAGGATCTAATGGATCTAATGCTCCCTCTAATCTACCCAGCAACATGCCTTAAATCCAACCTCAAAGGATAAAGTTTACATCTTTGCATCTTCCACCACAACCAATCTTTCTGCCTCTCTGAGTGGAATTGCTAGTTTGTGCTGTGACCTTGGCCTTGGTCTTTATTGGGGCGAGATTTCCAAGCGAGGGGGAGGAGATCTGGCCGGGAACCCAGAAGTCCGTGGTTTTTTTTCAACAGGATCCCTGCCCGGAAGCCAGCCTGATATAGGAACATAAGAACAGGAGTAGGCCATTGAGCCCCTCGAGCCTGTTCCGCCATTCAATGAGATCATGGCTGATCTATGACCTAACTTCATATATCCCCATATCCCTTAATATCTTTGGTTAAAAAAAATCTATCAATCTCAGATTTAAAATTAACAATTGATCGAGCATCAACTGCCGTTTGCGGAAGAGTGTTCCAAACTTCTACCACTCTTTGCGTGTAGAAGTGTTTCCTAACTTCACTCCTGACAGACCTGGCTCTAAGGGGGTGATTTTGCCAATGGGGAGCTTTTGGAGGTGGGACTCCCACTTGTCGGGTTTCAGTCCCGCCTCCATCAACTTCTGGTCAACCCACGCTATTTTCCCTTGATTGACCTTGTTAAGCCCGCCCAGTGAGCTTAGCAGGCCAATTAAGGGAAAGCCGGTTGCAGAGAACGTCAACGTATGACGTTTCATCTGTCAAACATTTTTGACAGATGAATTGTCATCGTTTGACAGCTCTGTGAAGCTGTCAAACAATGACATTCTCTGTAGTTTGATGAGGTCTTGAATTCAAGATCTCATCAAACCTCTTTCTTTTGCAGAAATGAGGTGGTTGTTGCATTGGAGAATGCAACGGCCATCTGTCATCTCTACCGCGGAGGTGCGAGACTCTCCGCATACCCACCGACTGAAGCCTGCAGGAAGAAACAAAGGTAAGTAAACTTTTTCTAACACTTTCCATTTACCTCAGATACTCACATCGCCACACTTGCACTCATCACTCACCTCCACAGCACACTTTTGCACCCCCCCCGACCCCCGCAGACCCACTACTCGCCTCGGTGACCCTGGCGGGGTTTGGAGCCTTCGGGAAGCCCGCACTTGTGTGGGCAAAATGGTAATAAGCTTATTTTCTGCCTGTTAACTACCTGTTAACAGGCAGTTAATTGGCTTTAATCCCTTCCCGCCTCCAAGGAGATGGGACCCGGCGCGGGACGGCTACCCACCTCCTGGCAAGATGGCATGGAGGCGGGTTGGGGGGGGGTCGGTGATCACGGGGTTTGGTCTGATCATGGGGAGGGAAGCAGGTTAGCTTGGGGGGCCAGGTGGAGGCACTCCTGTTCCTCCTAGCCCACAAGCGGTGCTGGAAGGGCACTTACCTCTTCCACACAGTAGTCATCGCTTCACTTTAGCTGCCGGGTTTCCCACCCAGGAAACCCAGCCGGCCAGGGTTAAACCTGGAAGAGAGATAAAATTGTAGGCACACAGCCCCACTAAAATATTTAAATGAGCAGCCCGCCTCCTGGGAGTAGGTTGGTTGCCCGCCCCCCATCCTGCCTCTGTTAAAACCGGAAGTGGGCGGGTTGGGTTTGGGTTTGAGATTTAAAACATTTTTAAATCCCACCCAACCCGAACCCAAAGATTTTTTGGGGTTAAAATGCCCCTCCTTATATCTACTAGCAATTGAGATTATTTGTCTTTGTGAATGTAGTGCTATATTCAACATAGCCTTACATTTGACCAACCAATTCGCAGAACCACAGAACTTTGGGATAGGAGAGTAGAAAGTTGGAAGGAGCATAAAAATGTAGAGGCAGAAAATATAATCAGCTGGTTAAAGATGTTCTAACTCCCTGGGATTTATTAGATTTGATATCACAGTACAGAGTAAAATACAGTGAAGAATAAAAACAACAGACTCACTGCCAACAACAGCAAACACAGCTGAGATACCCTCAGGGAAGAGTGTGGAGGTAATACGTATAAATCCCACGGTTCTTAAAAGAGTAGGATGTACATCAGAAGTTCACTCTGGAAAATTACAAATTAGGAGGCAGCGTGCGTACTGTACAGAAGGATTCCAAAGCTAATTCAATATGGAAGATTTAACAAGGATATGAATCAGACTAGTTACAGAGAAGTACTGATGTTGTTCACTTCATGCAAAACTAAGCAAACAAAGCTCTTTGTAACATTCCTCAAATATAGCATACTCAACAATCGGTCTCTGGTTGAGTACAGCTGGCAATATATGAATACGGTGATGTGTGGTACTGGATTATGGTTTTGTACAGTCAGAAGAAGATTTGTGCTAAAGCACAACTCCACAGGCAGAACATCTAGAATATTAGGACAGATCAGATGGTCTTAGGCAACAATGTTCAGCATTTGGTGGCTCCAATTTAGGGGTGGACAAACTTTCAAAGCTTAACAACCAGTCAAAGAAATATGGAGCATAATGCTGGCCTGAACTGGGCACAGGGAATGATCCCTGCGCTGGAAATGGGTAGGCTCAAGGCCTCCAGTGCATTAGAACAGCGAGCTGTGGACGCCTGCTGCGCGTCCCCGGGCAGCTTGCCGGCGAACCGTGTTTAAATTTCTGGCTGCTGCGTCACTGACAGCAGACCTCGGCTAGGTCCTGGGGGTAGGCGATCGGGAGGGAGCCAAGCGAGGACCAGCAATGCCCTTTGGGACTGCTGTGGAGTCGAGAGGAGCACTTGCCCGTTTGGTGGCAGCCTAACCAACGGTCCTTAAAGGGACTTGATTATCCTGAACGCAACAGGCCCGATGCTGGCAACATTCAGGGCAGCCCAATTTTGGGAAGGGGTCCTGAAACAGGTGTTAGGCCCCTGATTTGCATCTGCAAAGGACCTAACGTCTGTTTCAGGCACGGGCCCTGGACACCTATATGTCAGCCTTTTCCAATATGGCTAGCACCTCCTGCACAGAGGCCACCTATAAAACGGATGTGACATCTACGGATTTCTAGGCCTAAACGTTTTAAAGTTTGAATTGTACCAACCCATACCACATTTCTTTTGACAAATATATTGTAACTATAAGATGCCAGTCATTAGTTTTTTTCATTTATAAGCTTTCAACAATGAATAGTTAGAGTAATTAACAATAAAAATAAAATAATTTCTGATAATGAAATGATATGAACGTTAAAATAATTAATGAGGAGAGAAATGTAAATGTAAATGAGAACATGCACTACACTGGCCTGAATGTAATAGAAAATTATGTTCGGTGAATGTAAAACAAAAGAAAGTATTTGCACTTATATAGTGCCTTTCCCGACCTCAGGACGGCCCAAAGCACTTTAAAAAAAAATTCATTCATGGGATGTGGGCGTCGCTGTCAAGGCCAGCATTTATTGCCCATCCCTAATTGCTCTTGAGAAGGTGGTGGTGAGCCACCTTCTTGAACCGCTGCAATCTGTGTGGTGAAGGTACTCCCACAGTGCTGTTAGGGAGGGGGTTCTAGGGTTTTCACCCAGCGACGATGAAGGAACAGCGATATGTTTCCAAGTCAGGATGGTGTGTGATTTGGAGGGGAACGTGAAGGTGGTGGTGTTCCCAAGCGCCTGCTGCCCTTGTCATTCTAGGTTGTAGAGGTTGCTGGTTTGGGAGGTGCTGTCGAAGAAGCCTTGGCGAGTTGCTGCAGTGCATCTTGTAGAGGGTACACACTGCAGCCACGGTACGCCGGTGATGGAGGGAGTGAATGTTTAAGGTGGTGGATGGGGTGCCAATCAAGCGGGCTGCTTTGTCCTGGATGGTGTCGAGCTTCTTTAGTGTTGTTGGGGAGCTGCACTCATCCAGGCAAGTGGAGAGTATTCCATCACACTCCTGACTTGTGCCTTGTGGATGGTAGAAAAGCTTTGGAAGTCAGGAGGTGAGTCACTTGCCGCAGAATACCCAGCCTCTGACCTGCTCTTGTAGCCACTGTATTATTGTGGCTGGTTCAGTTAAGTTTCTGGTCAATGGTGACCACAAGGATGTTGAAGGTGGGGATTCAGCGATGATAATCCCATTGAATGTCAAGGGGAGGTGGCTAAACTCTCTCTTGTTGGAGATGGTCATTGCCTGGCACTTGTATGGCATGAATATTCTATGCCACTTATCAGCCCAAACCTGAATGTTGTCCAGGTCTTGCTGCATGCGGGCACAGACTGCTTCATTATCTGAGGAGTTGCGAATGGAACTGAACACTGCATTCATCAGCGAGCATCCCCATTTCTGACCTTATGATGGAGGGAAGGTCATTGATGAAGCAGCTGAAGATGTTTGGGCCTAGGACACTGCCCTGAGGCACTCCTGCAGTGATGTCCTGGGGCTGAGATGATTGGCCTCCAACAACCACATCCATTTTTCTTTGTGCTAGGATATGACTCCAGGCAGTGGAGAATTTCCCCCCTGATTCCCATTGACTTCAATTTTACTAGGGCTCCTTGATGCCACACTCAGTCAAATGTTGTCATGATGTCAAAAGCAGTCAATCTCATCTCACCTCTAGAATTCAACTCTTTTGGCCATGTTTGTACCAAGGCTCTAATGAGGTCTGGAGCTGAGTGGCCCTGGCATAACCCAAACTGAGCATTGGTGAGCAGGTTATTGGTGAGTAAGTGCTGCTTGATAGCAGTGTCGATGGCCCCTTCCATCACATTGCTGATGATTGCGTGTAGGCTGATGGGGTGGTAATTGGCCGGATTGGATTTGTCCTGCTTTTTGTGGACAGGACATACCTGGGCATACTCTTCTACACTCCTCACTGAACCAGGGTTGGTCCCATGGCTTGATAGTGATGGTAGAGTGAGGGATATGCTGGGCCACGAGGTTACAGATTGTGGTGGTATACGATTCTGCTGCTGCTGATGGTCCACAGTGCCTCATGAATGCCCAGTTTTGAGCTGCTAGATCTGTTATGAATCTATGCCATTTAGCACAGTGGTAGTGCCACACAACACAATGGAGGTTGTCCTCAGTGTGATGATGGGACGTCATCTCCACAAGGACTGGTCAAGGTCACTCCCACCAATACTGTCCTGGACATATACATCTGCGACAGGCAGATTGGTGAGGATGAAGTCAAGTAGGTTTTTCCCTTGTGTTGATTCTCTCACCAAATGCCTAGTCTGGCAGCTATGTCCTTCAAGACGCGGCCAGCTCGGTCAGTAGTGGTGCTACCGAGCCACTCTTGGAGATGTACATTGAAGTCCCCACATGATTACATTCTTTGCCCTTGCTACCCTCAGTGCTTGTTCCAAGTAGTGTTCAACATGGCGGAGCACTGATTCATCAGCTGAGGGAGGGCAGTAGGTGGTAATCAGCAGGAGGTTTCGTTGCCCATGTTTGACCTGATGCCATGAGACTTCATGGGGTCCAGAGTCAATGTTGAGGACTCCCAGGGCCACTCCCTCCAACTGTATACCACTGTGCCGCCACCTCTGGTGGGTCTGTCCTGCCAATGGGACAGGACATACCCACGGAGTGTGATGGAGGAGTCTGGGACGTCAATTAAGTACTTTTGTAGTATAGTCACTGTTGAAATGTAGGAAATGTGGCAGCCAATTTGCACACAGTAAGGTCCCACAAGCAGTAATCTGATAATGACTGGATAATCTCTGTTACTAATTAGTTCTGGTGATGTTGGTTGATGGATAAATATTGGCTAGGACACTGGGGAGAACTCCCTTGCTATTCTTTGAATAATGTCATGGGACCATTTAATTCCACCTGAGAGGACAGATAGGGCCTCGGCTTAATGTCTCATTCGAACTACGGCAGCTCCGATAGTGCAGCATTCCCTCAGTACTGCACTGAAGTGTCATAAGAACATAAGAAGTAAGAGCAGGACTAGGCCATACAGCCCCTCGAGCCTGCTCTGCCATTCAATACGATCATGGCTGATCTTCTACCTCAGCTCCACTTTCCCGCCATATCCTTTGATTCCCTTAGTATCCAAAAATCTATCGATCTCAATCTTGAATATACTCAACGACTGAGCATCCACAGCCCTCTAGGGTAGGGAATTCCAAAGATTCTGAGTGAAGAAATTTCTCCTCATCTCACTCCTCAATGACTGACCCCTTATCCTGAGACTTTGACTCCTAGTTTTAGGCTCTCCAGCCAGGGGAAACAGCCTCTCAGCATCTACCTTGTCAAGCCCTGTAAGAATTTTATATGTTTCAATGAGATCATCTCTCATTCTTCTAAACTCCAGATAATATAGGCCCATTCTACACAATCTCTCCTCACAGGACAACCCTCTCATCGCAGAAATCAATCTAGTGAACCTTTGTTGCACCCCCTCAAAGGTAAGTATATCCTTCCTTAGGTAAGGAGACTAGATTACATGTTCAAAGCCCTGGAGTGAGACTCAAACCGTCAACCTTCTGACTCAGAGGTGAGAGTGCTACCCACTGAGTCATGGCTGGCACTGTCACTATGTAAAATATCAACCTCAAGTAAATCTGAAGAAATTAAGGATTGTTGTCATAGTGTCATCCTGTCTGGGTCATGTATATCCTCCATGGATAGGCAACAGCTCTTTGACTATAATTTTCATAATATAAAATCATTTTGCTTATATTCCCTGACCTTCGGATAGATTAATATCTTCCTGCTGTTAGACATATTGGCAATAGCAAAATCTCATTTCATGTTTCAGTGATGGCAAAAGTGTAAGTTCCTTCTGCTCATGCACAGTGATTAACATGACTCTTTCAAGCCACATTAGGGCAACGTGATCTGTCGCAGATTTCTATGGAAATTACTTTTGATTATTTTGATTTGGCAGAAGAGACAAATTTAAATAGCTTGGAAGCACCTTCAAACAATCTCCAGCTGCTTTTTAAAAAAAATACCACTGACAAAGATAACACTTCAAAATGGGAAACAGCTTTCCTTAAGAGTACAGAACACAATAAATCGCATTTTTCCAAATAATAGATTCCAGTTCAGATACTGAAACAGACAACGTGTTGTCTAACCTGCTACCAAATTATAATGGCAGACAATAAGTAAAATCAACTTATAATTCTATTCTCTGTCCTATTTATACTAATACCTGTAAGGAACAAAAATACATTTAATTAGAACTCCTGAATTTTATATTGTACCAATAAATATTATTTATTTTCGATCAATGCGATTACAATGAAATTGTGACTTTGTCATTTTCACTTTCACAATGATGATTAACATAAAGAGTTTTCTGGAAAATCCACGGATACTACTCAAGGCAAAGGTTACATCTGATGGGAGAATTGTAATAATGTGTATAAATGAGATGCACACTGTTTAATATTCAAGAAACAGGGCGAGCCAGTCCACTAATGAACATTCTGACTCCGACTCCATCTCAGCAATGGTTAACAAACAGAAGTGTCGCTGGTCTTGGATTCACTTTCCTCACTTTCCTTCATACAGTTCTTGCACTCAGCCCCACTTCTAAGTAGATCAATGCCATCTGCTTTCTTTATGCATACTGCGATGCAATAATGGCTGGAATAAATTAAAAATCTCGCGTCTGTGCACAATTTCTATCTCCAAAAACTTCCTGCCATCACATTTTTGTCACAGCTGTGTCAACTTTTTCCTTTATAAATTCCTAGGTCTACATTTATAGGGGGAAATTGCCTATGTAAAGTTGTTGCATTGCAATTACACCCTCCGACCATTGGTGGTACTGCAGCGGTAAATTTGGTGTATCCCAGCTCCTCAACCAGTACTGCAAATAAACTCCACTGCTGCAACCAACTCTATTTTTCTGCTTCTTAAACTGTTTGCTAGTCAGCTATATAAATCTGTAATATAATAAAAATCTTAAATCTGCCCATACTTCCTGTGCCAACGTTTCCATTATAAATTCCCCTATCTCCCATTTAGAACAAAACTGCAAATGTAAATGAGTCATGCCGCAATTAAAGCTTCCCACCAGTGGTGGTGAAGTAATGCCTCAGTTTAATGTCTCCCAGTTCCTCAGCCTGTTCTACTGAGAAGCTCCTATGTTGCAACCAACTTTACCTCTCTACTTCACAAATTGCTGTTAATGTTATCAAAGTATAATATAAAAATAAATAAGGATCAAATCTGTGACTTTAAAATGGGGACTGAATTACATTTGCATGCACTGGACCAATTATTCCCCACCCTCTAACCTCCTTTCACCTGCAGAATACACTTGATCTTCACTGCCCATGTACAATGCCACGGGAGATCGGCTAGTAAATAATAAAAAATGTAAAAATACATAATATGAAATCAACCAAAATATAGTCCTATTATCTCACTGACAATATCACAATGCATTAAAATTCCATTACATTAACATTAACTGTTCCACAGATACATAGACAGAAAGAATTGCATACATATTACCCACTTTATTAAAGACACATTTTGTAGCCTGTATTTCTGAGTGGTAAAAATACTGAATGATTCATATTATAAAATACAACTTATTCCATTTACGTACTGAATCAGATCACAAATATGTAACAGACAGATAATGACCTACCATCTAAAAAGTAATTTGCTACCTGCTTTATATAAAGCTTTGTTCCAATATTTGTTGTTGTGCTGTGTTTATAGAAGGACCTAAAAATTTAGTTGATGAGTGGGGTGGTAAATCTATTGAAAACCAATATGGATGATAGAAAGAAAACATAATTTTTGCAAGTGAGCACTTAGGTTATTTTTTAATCATGATACTGCTAAATCACAATCACAGTTCAGGTCTGTGAAATGTTATGACAAGAAAGGATTTTTAAAATTATACTGAAAGTTCCTATGAATCAAATTTGTCAATGATAAAAATGAAATCAACTTTGACAAATATTTAACTTTAGAGAAACTTTCTAAAACAATTAAAAGTTTGCATATTACTCATCATAATGTTATAAACTTATAATAATTTATACTCTCCAGATATTAATTTGCACTTTTGATACCACTTGTTGTTTGAAATAGTTTTGTAATCAAAGTAGGTCTTGGATTTGCACCAAATATTCCCAATCTCAGCTGGACCATTTCAGAGAAGTGCTAATCAGTAGTCAGACACTTCCCACGAGGGGGAGATTAGTGAGCCACACTGGGTGTTATTGCATGTTTACTGGCACCACTTTATATAGAAACACTGGGAGAAGCCTCCAAGCATGTACGCCAGCCTGTTCCCGCAGCTGAGGATGGTGTGTGGTAGGCCAATAAAAGAGAAAGTAAATAAAATAAAATACCTTCAAATATATCTATTGCATATAAAAATTATGAGCATGTCCGGTACACTTCAGATGCAACACTTCAAAGTGTCAAAAGTAAATCTAAAAAAGGGACACTTTATGTTGAGGTCAACGACGGAGTCATTGCTATCGGCAAGGAAAGTTTGCAGATTGAACTGGACTGGAAATGTACAAGCATCTGGAGCTTTGGAAATTTTCTTGCCAACAGCAATTAAACTATAATTGACCCCCAGCCTGTGTTCATTTGCATCAATTACACTCTAATTGACCCCATGCTTGTGTTCATTTAGAAGAGTTAAACTTTGTGGCCTTAAAAGGGCAAGCCACCATTAACATAACACCTATGCAGAATAACACATGGTGCTTTATATCATATAATGCTCCCGTTGCTACAGAACAGTGTTATATCTGATTTGCCACGAGCAATGCCATGGGTGATCCACTTGCATATAAATAACAAGGAAGGCCCATTACCAGCATCTCACGGCAACTAGTGATGGACAATAGTTGCAGCCTTGCTAACATCACCCACATCCTGAGAATAAACCTTTTAGTGTGTGTCAGCTGTGCCTCAGTTGGTAGCACCCTCGCCTCTGTAAATTCAAATCCCACTCCAGGGACTTGAGCAAAAAATCTAGGCTGACACTCCAGTGCAGTGCCGAGAGAGTGCTGCACTGTCGGAGGTGTCGTCTTTCAGATGAGACGTTAAACCAAGGCCCGTCTGCTCTCTCGGGTGGGCATAAGAGATCCAATGGCACTATTTCGAAGAAGAGCAGGGGAGTTATCCCTGGTGTCCTAGTCAATATTTATCCCTCAATCAACATCAGATTATCTGGTCATTATCATATTGCTGTTTGTGGGAGCTTGCTGTGCGCAAATTGGCTGCTGCTTTTCCCACATTACAACTGTGACCACAATTAAAAAATGTTCTTAATTGGTTGTAAAGCACTCTGGGGCTTCCGGTGGTCATGAAAGGCGCTATATAACTGCCAGTCTTTCTTCTTCAGTAGTTGTAATGTAGGGCAGAGTACAAATCAGGAAATTAGAGGCGCAAGTAACAAGGGTAATATAGTAATCATGGGGGACTTTAATCTACATATAGACTGGGCAAACCAAATTTGCAGTAATAGTGTGGAGGATGAATTCATGGAATGTATGCAAGATAGTTTTCTAGATCAGTATGTTGAGGAACCAACTAGGGAACAGGCTATTTTAGACCTAGTATTGTGCAAGGAGAAAGGGTTAATTAATAATGTAGCAAAGGGACCTTTAGGGAAGAGTGACCACAATATGATAGAATGTTATATTGCCACCCGCCCCCAAATTCTGCAACTTTACCGGCAGTCCCGCCTCCATGGGGCTGACAAAATCCAGCCCTTTGTGTCTGTCTTCACGGAAGAAGACGCAAAAAACTTTCCGGAATTAGTGGACAACCAAGGGTCTAGCGAGAATGAGGAACTGAAAGATATTAGTATGAGTAAAAAAGTAGTACTGGAGAAATTAATGAGACTGAAAGCCGATAAATCCCCTGGACCTGATGGCCTACATCCTAGGGTTTTGAAAGAGTTGGCTATAGAGATAGTGGATGCACTGGTTGTCATTTTCCAAAATCCCATAGATTCTAGAACAGTTCCCATGGATTGGAAGGTAGCAAATGTAACCCCACTATTTAAGAACGGAGGGAGAGAGAAAGCGGGAAACTACAGACCAGTTAGCCTGACATCAGTAGTAGGGAAAATGCTAGAATCTATTATTAAGGATGTGGTAAGAGGGAACTTGGAAAATAATAATAGGATTGGGCAGAGTCAACACGGATTTATGAAAGGAAATCGTGTTTGACAAATCTGTTTTTTGAGGTTGAACCTAGCAGAATAGATAAGGGGGAAACATTGAATGTGGTATATTTGGATTTTCAGAAGGCATTCGATAAGGTGCCACATAAGAGGTTATTAAACAAAATTAGGGCTCATGGGATTGTGGGTAATATACTAGCATGGATTGAGGATTGGTTAACGGACAAAAAACAGAGAGTAGGAATAAACGGGTCATTTTCGGGTTGGCAGGCTGTAACTAGTGGGGTACCGCAAGGATCAGTGCTTAGGCCTCAGCTATTCACAATCTACATCAATGATTTGGATGAGGGGACCAAATGCAATATATCCAAGTTTGCTGATGATACAAAGTTAGGTGGGAATGTAAGTTGTGAGGAGGATGCAAGGAGACTTCAGGGGGTATAGACAGGCTAAGTGAGTGGGCAAGAACATGGCAAATGGAATATAATGTGGAGAAATGTGAAGTTATCCACTTTGGTAGGAAAAATAGAAAAGCAGAGTATTTTTTAAATGGTGAGAGATTGGGAAATGTTGGTGTTCAGAGGGACCTGGGTGTCCTTGTACACGAATCACTGAAAGTTAACAAGTAGGTACAGCAAGCAATTAGGAAAGCAAATGGTATATTGGCCTTTATTACAAGAGGATTTGAGTATAAGAGTAAAGACGTTTTACTGCAATTATAGGAGTGGGCCTTTGGCGTAGCGGTAGCATCCCCGCCGCTGGGTCATGAAGGCGTAGGGTTTCAAACCCCGCTCCAGACAGTCCCGGCAAGTGGAGTCGGAGCTCCGGCTCTAAATTCTGGGTTGACATCCAGCGGGATACTTGCGTCCGTGGGTATGGGTGGCCCCCCACCTCGTATAGGTTGTGGGAGCCCGTAAAACCCTCCCGCCATAGGACTAACCACCCTAATGGCTGGTACGAAGATGGTTACGGTCACGGAAGGAGCATTAATCGCGGCCAGAAATCCTTCCACCACTTCATACAGTTCCCCAAAGGGAACAGTGTGAAGACACGTACGACGATGACTGCAATTATATAGGGCCCTGGTGAGACCACAACCGGAGTATTGTGTACATCTTTGGTCTCCTTACCTAAGGAAGGATATACTTGCCATAGAGGGAGTGCAATGAAGGTTCACCAGACTGGTTCCTGGGATGGGGATGGGGGATTGTCCTATGAGGAGAGATTGAGTAGACTAGGCCTATATTCTCTAGAGTTTAGAAGAATGAGAGGTGATCTCATTGAAACATACAAAATTCTTACAGGGCTTGACAGGGTAGTTGCAGGGAGGATGTTTCCCCTGGCTGGGGAGTCTAGAACCAGGGGTCACAGTCACAGAATAAGGGGTCAGCCATTTAGGACTGAGATGAAGAGATATTTCTTCACTCAGAGGGTGGTGAATCTTTGGAATTCTCTACCCCGAAGGGCTGTGGAGGCTCAGTCGTTGAGTATATTCAAGACAGAGATTGATAGATTTTTGAATATTAAGGGAATCAAGGGATATGGGGATAGTACAGGAAAGTGGAGATGAGGTAGAAGATCAGCCATGATCTTATTGAACAGCGGAGCAGGTTCAAAGGGTCAAATAGAGTCATAGAGCTGGATTTTGTCAATGGCGGCGACTTGCAGGCGAGACTGCTGCTTGTCGTGTCAATGTCCTGCCTCCATCCTCGCCTGACCATTCAGAGGGATTTTCCCCTGATTGAGCTTGTTAAGCCCGCGCAGCGGGCTCAGCAAGCCAATTAGGGAAGAAGTCACTGACAGATCACGTCAACGTCAGACGTGCTATCTGTCAAGAATTCTTGTAAGAAGAAATGACAGCGTTTGACAGCTCTATGAAGCTGTCAAACACTGACATTCTCTTGAGTTTGATTAGTCTTTGTGGTGAGGACTGAAAAAACATTGTAAAAAAGTAAATTCCAGATGTCTGATGGATCGGAGGGTCCATCAGCCATTACCTGAAATTGACAAGGTGGATGTCTGCTCTCCCGATCCAGCATGGCTAAAGGCTACAGAAGTAAAAAAAGGTAAGTGAACACTTTTTTAAACTTATCACTCACCTTGCATACTTACCACTCCACACTTGCACCCATCACTCACCTCTACACCTTACTTCCAGGTGCCTCCGACCGCCGCAGACCTCCTCCACGTCTCCTCCAACCCGGCGGGGTTCTCCGAGGTCGGGAAGCCTTCACCTGTGAAGGTAAAATGGCACTAATCCCTTTTTCTGCCTGTTAACTACCTGTTAACAGGCAGTTAAAAGGATTAAAAGCCTTTCCCACCTCCAGGAGACGGAACCCGAAGCTGCGCATCTTCCCGCCTCCTGGCAAAAGGGCACGGAGGCAGGATGGGGGTGGGTTTGCCACCCGCCCCCAATTTCTCTGATTTTACGTGCTGTCCTACCTCCATGCCCGCCTCCTCGGGGCTTGGAAAATCGAGCCCATAGAGTCATAGGGCTGGATTTTATCAATGGGGACGTGATGGAGGCTGGACGCCCAATTTTTGGGTTGTAGTCCCGCCTCCATCGACTTGTGGCCAACCCACGCTATTTTCCATTGATTGACCTTGTTAAGCCCGCCCAGCGGGCTCAGCAGGCCAATTAAAGGACACCTGGTTACTGGTGACGTCAGTGATTGACATTTCATCTGTCAAGAGCTTTTGACAGATGAAAAATCAACGTTTGACAGCTCTGTGAAGCTGTCAAACACTGACAATCTGTCTTCTAACTTGAGTCCTTCTACTCAGACTCAGTTAGAGAGCTCTCCAGACCAGAAAGCAGAGGCTGCAGCTTTTGACAGTTCAGCGGCCATTCTGCTTTCTGTGCCGGTGAGCTGAGGGACTCCCGAGAACTGAATGGCGGAAGCCTGCAGGAGAAAGTAAAGGTAAGTAAAACTTATTAAAACACTTTGCACTTACCTCACACACTTACCTCTGCACACATGCACCCATCACTCACCTGCACAACGGACATCTCGACCCCTCCAACCCCTTCAGACCGACGGTCCGCCTCGCTAACTTGCCGTGGTTCGGAGTTGTCGGGAAGCCCACACTTCAGGGCTAAAAATAGGGATTAGGCAAAAAACTGCCTGTTAACTACCTGTTAACAGGCAGTTAATTGGCACTAATCCCCTTCCCGCCTCGGAGAGGCGGCACCCAGCACAGGTCAGATACCCGCCTCCTGGGACATTGGCACGGAGACGGGTTGGGGGCGGGATGGGTTCGTGCCCCCCCGATTCTGCAATTTTCCCACCACTCCCGCCTCCAAACCCGCCTCCACGAGGCTTGGAAAATCCAGCCCATAGATTTATACAGCACAGAAAGAGGCCCTTCGGCCCATCGTGCCTGCGTCGGCCATCAAGCCCTATCTATTCTAATCCCATTTTCCAGCACTTGGTCCATAGCCTTGTATGCTATGGCATTTCAAGTGCTCATCTAAATGCTTCTTGAATGTTGTGAGGGTTCCTGCCTCTACCACCCTTTCAGGCAGTGAGTTCCAGATTCCAACCACCCTCTGGGTGAAAAGGTTTTTCCTCAAATCCTCTCTAAACCTCCTGCCCCTTACCT